>NC_045725.1:9263918-10501818 GCF_009834535.1 Camelus ferus | reverse complement strand
AGTCGTGTGTGCTGGGTAACGTGCCAGTGGGCTGACATCGCTGTCTCGAAGCCTTTAGCCCAATGCCCCTGAAAACAAGAGCCCTCTGAAAGTTCAAAAAGTTGTCCAAGGGGACAGAGTGTAGCAAAGCGAATTATGCACCTCAGGCCTGTCTGAACCCGGAACCGTCCACTTGCTCGCTGAGGGCTTTGGACTGTTCGGTCTATAATCATAACCCTCAGTCAATGTTTGTCCAAAATATATCTGGATGTGTGCTTATTGCTCTGACTCTAATGTATGAGTTAATTAAAATTACATCATTTTAGCCACATTATTCTGATTATGGTAATGATTCTGATTCTGTAAATGGAATACATAACATGTGTCAGGTTTTCCATCGTCCAGGCACTGTTGCCGTGGTTTGCATGTATTTGCCTGTACTGCAGCAGACCTGTTACTGCCCCTAGTTAATTGGGATGAGGACTTGATGACTCAGAGCAGTTGTATTTTGCCTCTTCCCTCTTTGTGAACAGCTTTTGTGAGAAGGAATTTGCAGGTAACTTCGGGCTCCAGAGCCCATGATCTTAAGCAGATGCTAATCTCCTTTTCGGAAAACAAATGTATGAAATAAATATGTAATATAAAATGAGACACAACTCTCTCCACTCTATGTTGCTTAAGATTTTCCCTCAAAATGGACTTTTCTCCGTTTATCTGAAATTCCCAGTGTAACGTGAGACCGTCTCGTATGTGTGATCTCCCTCCAGGCCCAAGTGCCCTGGGACTCACGGGATCCGCTGTGGCTCCTCCTGTTGGGTTCTCTGCGACCTTATTAAAGTGAAGGGCCTGCAGGAGACAGGAAGTGGGACAAAGAAATTGTATAGATCTTTACATCAAGGAAAGAAATAAAAGCACGGAAGGGTGGAAGGAAAAAAGAAGGCAAAAAGGAAGAAACTTTGCAAGAAAACAAACAAAAGCCCCAAACAAAAGCAACAAAAAAAAAAAGAAAAGAAAAAAAAAAAAAGAAAGAAAGAAACAAAGACTTAAGAACAAAGTAAATCAAAGTGTAAGCATTTTGATTCTTGACGACACAGCAAAGTGGGTTGATCACCAGCCAATTCAAAAAATCCTGATTCATTTTCACTCACTTCAGAGGGAGCACGTGCAGTTGACTCCCACGGATTTTAGTCAATGTATCACTTCTAGCTAAACTCTTCCCCTCGGGTTGGGGGGCAGTTGTAGGGGTTCATGTGGGTCCCAGAGGAGGTCTGGGCTCAGGGAAGCAGAGGGGGCCAGGCACTGGGGGAGACATGTGTCCCCCACCACCCCGGGCCCACCCAGTCACGCGGCTGCTTGCGGCTCTCTGTGCGAGCCCTGCGGACTGCCAGATCTGTGACCATCTGAACACAAGACAACAGAGGGACCAGTGCCAACCGTTGCACGTAGAGGAAGCTGCCACCTACCTTCTGAAGTTGTGCGGCAGTGTTTCCTCGGGACCCCAAGTAAAGCATGCCAAAGGCTGACATGATGCTGAGGGGGGAGTAGAAGATATTCTCCCCGGTTGAGCTCTGTCTGATCTGTTGGTACAGATCGACTCCAAAGTGGCTGATTGGTCCACTGAGTGAATCCATGGTGTCTTGACGCTGTCGGGAGCTCCTGGAAAAGCATCCGTCATTTTATAATGACTTTACTGAAGGGAAGGTTAGTGTGTAATACAATTTTCTTAAAAGAAATGCCTTTTATGTAGGTTGTAGGTTTCTGGCAAGAAACGTTTTTCTTCTTTGGACTTTTCAAATCCATTTTAACACACATGTAAATATTTCATGATTAGAAGCCTATTGAAATTACTATTTAAAAGAAAACTTTTGTGAAAAAGAAATAGTGTATCTTTTTATCTTTGTGTCTTTGCTGACTATACTAAGACTGGGTAGAAAACGCTTTACAACAGATCCCAAGAGAGGTGGATGTTGCCACATCAGCCTTCTACTGTGAGGAAACTCTCTGCTTTTTTCTCGAAGGATCTGCGGGGGCCAGACATGTTATCCCCGCAACGCATGTATTCCTAAAGGATTATTTTTATGCAAATAAACAAATCACCACCAGATTAAATCAGATGAAAAAGGCGTTTTACTTACTTTCTAGCAGAGTAAGTAAAGTACTATCAGACAAAATGAAACAGACCAATGAGACGATGCACATCATTGTTATCACTTTCAGAAGAGCTCCGTGCAATGAAGCAGCGCTGCTGGCAGCCCTTACCTGTGATCCTGGAGGAGGCAGAGGTGGGTGGGGAGCCTGTCGGCGTCTGCGCGGTGAGCGGTGAGATGGGAATATATAGCTCCCTCTTGCACCTCCCACTGCCCAGAGCAGCTGCAATTTCCAGTAAATCAACCTTTGGTTTCTTCACCAGGCTAACCATCAGCTTCCTGAGTCACCTCCACCTTCCTGAGGTTAATTCTCTGTGAGTAGAGACAAGATTATTTTTTTAATCCTGGATTTCCTTTTCAGCAGTAGAAGAAATTGGGACCTGCAATCATTGGCTCATAAGAAATGCATGTAGCTGCCTTTCTATTACCAATGAGAATATAGTTAACTCCAACGCCCTCCCATGATCCGAGCCACTACCCACAACTAGAAAGAACCCTTAAAATTCTTTCTTCTCTTACACATTGAATGTCTTTACGGTCAGTTCAAACACAAACAATTAAAAAGCTTATATTTTGTAGTTTAGTCTCTGAAAGGGCTTTCTCACAGAGCGAGTTCCTTCGGATTTACTGTTTGTAACCAAAAAATAGCTTGAATTACAGCATAAGAGATGTTGACGAGGTGTCCCTGCAATAGAAGGAGAACAGGCGTCATCTGCCTTCCCTTAGCGGCTGGACCTTGGCAGTGGTCCTCCCGGTCGTGCCTCTTGCAGCCAAGCCCGGTGTTCCCTGATTTCTGAGGTCAGTGGGAGGTTCATTTCCTTGCGGAGTTAACATGTTCTCGGTGAGACGAACAATGGATGCCAACCGGGGCCAAACCGGTGGCAGTATTCTCATTTTTGGCACAAAGAGGAAACAGCAAAATAAATTGCTTGAGCTGCAGAATCACGACATGTCTTGGTCAGCCTGCCCTTGAGCACACCGGCTTCAGGTTCTTGGTCTGGACAACAGAGTCTAATGCCTGAGAGAAAAAGGAGGAAAAAGCGTTCTCTGAATGCCATGGTTACATGTCGCCACTGGAGCCTCAGTCTCTCCATGTGTCTGACTTCCCATCGCAGAAGCACATTGAGAACTGTTCCATTTCACTGCATGGGGATATGTCTTCACCCCTTTCCCTCTTCAGCACCTCCCTTTGTTTTCCCCATTTCACAGATGACAGAAATGAGGCACAAAGTGGCTGAACCAAAGCCCAGGTTTCTCTGGGTCGTGAACTGCACAGGCGAGCTGTCCAGGCAGGTAGTTGGCTCCGGAGCTGCATGTGTATCCACCCCCCACACTATGGTAGACACACTGTGGGCTTCAAATGTCACATCTCTGTGTGTTTAAATGGAAACTGTCTGTCTCCTCTGCACTCTCCAAAGGGACAATGTCCTCCCACAAACTCTGAAGACAGGAGTGAGTCAACTTGAAAGCCCCAAAACTCTCCTCTGGGGACCCCGTAGCCCCTAGAAGGAAAAACTGGGCATTCAGACAGACACTCTTTTAGGGCTCCGGCCACAGGCAAACAGGGCCAGTGAGAGGTGGACAGAACTGGGGTGATTTCCTTATACATATGCTTTAGTTTCCCAGGTGCACACCTGAGTGCGAGATCTCTGGCTCACGCGGCAGGTCTGTGTGGATGTAGAGGGGCTGCCAGTTTGGTTCCCACCACAGCTGCTCCGTTTTACGTTCCCAACAGAATGTGATGGAGGAACGTGTGTTTCGTGTTGTGATTCTCTGCACGTCGCCTCCACTTCCTACTGGCGACACCTGCCACGATCAGAGCCTGTCTCAGCACACCACGTATTCGCAGGAAGATTCACCCGCCAAAGGCCCTGAAGCACAGGGGATGGAGACGGGGGGGAACAGGTGGAACGGGGACTTGAGTTTCTAACACGTAAAGATTATTCTGCCTGGCCCCCCAGCCCCCAGCCCTGCTTCTCTTAGGTCTCCTCTGTCAATCTGTGTGTAGTGACCCCTGAATTCTCCTGTAGGTAAAAGATTCCTGAGTTGAGACTGGGTGGGGGTGAGGGGGGATGTAGACTCCTGAAGTTTGGATGAAGAAGTGAATCTAAAAATAGCAGAAAAAGACCCAGAATGAAAACTTATGAACATGAGGAATAGGACCTTCTAGACAAGATTGTGTCACAGGACACAGAGAGAGTTGGGGTTCCTGGAGAAGGAGCGGGAGGGGTCTCTTTGGGCTGAAAGATAAAGAGACCTGATCCCAGAAGGACAGAAGCAAGAAGCTCAGCCTGGAGCTCGGGGGGAGGAACAGGGGCACAAAGTAGGATAGACTGGCCTTCGAAGGAACTTTCAGCTAAGGTTGAATTGTGAAAAGAAACTTCTAAGATTCGTCATGCAGAAGTTGGCTTTGAGGAAAAGGGACTAATTGGTAATGAGCAGAAGTTTGGTTAAATTTAAAGAAATCTTGAGATAGTTCAAATAAGAAGCCACGGCACAGGTTTCTGTTTTCCCCAGTCTCTGACGATGGCTTCTGGCATGTAATGGACAGGAATATGACATTCTAATGTCATACAGTGCCACGTAACACTTGGGAATTCCCAGAAGATTTTGCAAGTCAATAATTTCCAACTCATGTCTTTGGGAATTTTCTATACAACATCATCACTGGTTCTCGGAATCCAGGAACCCAATAAAACTCAAGAGCAAGTCACACCTTCAGGAACTATCGTGCTCGTTCTAATAGATTGATAGATTAGTTAACACATATCTTCTCGGGTTTCCTGGCCCTTACTTCCTTGCGAAGGGGTGAATGTCTGTCAGTACTGTTAAGCTGCACATCCTAGGAGGCATGTCATTTCCTCTTTGTTTGCAAGTACGCGGTTGTGCCTGTGTATAGGGAAGCTGCTTAGTGCAGAAGATCCTCCAAGCATCCAGCAGTCGAGTATCTTCTGTAAATTCCCTACAGATGCAGATACAGGCGTGGACCTGTCCACGGTGAAAAGTATCAGAACGGGGTTAATAAGCTTTGCTTGAATTTTCACAGAGGAGAGCCAACTCCAGTAATCTATTAAAAGACACTACTTAGGGAATTGGTGGGTTTATGAAGGCAGAATGAGACAGAGTCATATAACCTGCACCCCTCGCCTCATTCCCACGCCTCTGATACCACCCAGACAGTCACCCTTCTCTGCTTTCAATCAAATACAGTGCAGTTCCTCGGTGATACTTTGCAACTCCCTCCCTGTTTGATCCTGCCTTTCCTGTTCTGCTGCCCAGAAAAACCAATGCAGGCTTCCCCTTCTCCTGGAAGTGTCCCTCTTCCTCGTTGTTTTAGCTGAAATGTGGATTTTCTCTACGATTGCAGGTCCCTGATCTTGCAGAGGCAGCTCCGTTCTCCCCCATCTCTGTACCGTGAAGCCCGGGTACATGGTCTTCTATTTCTTTTATTCCTGCTGCCTTTTGTAGCCATTGTTGTTTCCCTGTCCGAAAGCCCTGCTTCAATTTTCTGGCCAATCAGGTAATTTACCATGTGCCCACCTACCTACCATGTTGGATATTACTCCTTAATGTTCACTAAGGAATTTGTTGCCCCTCCGCCCTTTATGGGTTTCCGCTCCAACCTAACTGCTTCTGAACTGGAGGACCGCAAAACTTTCACTGTGTTGGCAACAATTGAACTCATTCTTATTCCATTTTACATCTCCTTTCCAGTTGAATCTCCTCCCTTTAGAAAAAAAACCCTTAAAAAAATTAGACCCATGACCTTTAATATCTATTTGAATATATTGTTTATATAGAGGCAATATTAATTATTGTTGATTTCTACTATGGAGTATTAATGGAGATGGAAACTTCTAGAGAGATAAGCCAATTTGATTACATGGGATGTGGGTGTGCTGGGGATTTTATTTTCCTTCTCCGGTTTCTCCCTTCACCCCCTCAACTCCAGTGGCCCCAGGAGGCAGACATTTAGGGAGACATAGTCAGGGTGCTTGTCCTCTGGGGACATTGCATCTGGTCAGTGGGAGGCAGCAAGGGAAGACCCCCAGCTGGGTGAGGTCAGGGAGCTTGTCACTCGATTTCCTTTCAGCTAGGTTGTCAAGGGATGGCTGCCTTTCCCAAGTGTGTGATTGCTGGATCATATGGTAGGTCTATTTTGAGTCTTTTGAAGAAGAGATGTATGAAATGTTCAGAGCAATATGATCTTGGAAAATAAGAATGTTTTATATATTACATTTATATTTTCATTGGTTAGAAGGCTGACAAAGTTATCAATAAAAGACTTTAGAATACAAAATTAGGATAAAATTCTTTGGAGAAAGTGGAATGGAAATGTCATTTCCATGGAAGAAGGAATGATGTAAAACATTCGAAAGTTAAGTGGGCTGTCATGCGTTTTGAAAGTATTCCACTGCATGCATTTAGAAGTGCATAAAGAGTTCTATTTTACAATAGCAACACTCGTAGTAGGACAGAAATTATATCCTTTCTAACGATTTACATTATGGACAAAATGTGTAGCTGTCAAGTAAAAACTGTGGGAGGTTTGAAGGGGAAGTTCTGAGTTGTTCTTGAGCAAAGGGTTTGGCCATCACTGTTGCAGGGTCCAGATCCACACATGGTGTTGCTGTGTGCTGCCAGGTTGTCCCCTTTCTGGCCACACCACTAGGGACACCGTGTGGCAGTGACTGCAACAGCAAGTCAGCAGTTCTCAGGGACAAAATTAATTTCTGGTGTTTCCTCTTTAAAGCAAGCAGAAGGCTGATGAACCCGTCTCCATCCTAACTTGGGAAACACCTTGCGGTTCTTAAAGTCATTAAGAGAGGGAGGATCCAGGGAAAGAGAATGTTTTCATAGACGGGATGGTGGATGGATTATATTTTATCTGATCCTGAAAAGGAATGTCGTCTTATTTTGTCTTCACTAAAAAGTCATTGTTTCTTCCAATAAGGAAAATCCCTGAGCTAAATGGCTTTCACTGGTGACTTCCACCAGATACTTAAAAAATTAATACCAATCCTTCTCAAACTCTTCAAATTGAAGTGGAGAGAGTACTTCCCAACTTACTCAGGTAGCATGACCCTGATATCAAATTGGCTAGACAGACACTACAAAAAGAAAACCACATAGCAACATTTTCTATAAATACTGATACAAAAGTCCTCACAAAATAATAGCAAGCTGAATTCAGCAGCATTCTAAAAGGATCATACATCCTGCGCAAGTAGGATTTATTTCTGGAATGCAGGGATACATCAACATATGTAAACAATCAATGTTCTACAGCACATTAATAGAATGAAGGGGGAAAACATGATGCGATCATCTCAAGTGATGGAGAAAAGTATTAGAAAAATTCAATGCCTTTTTACGTTAAGTACATTCAGCAAATCAGGACCAGAAGGAGATTTCCTCAACATGATAAAAGATATTTATAAAATGCCCACAGCTAACACCATACTGCATGGTAAATATTGTCAATATTTGTTAATAAGTGCACAGTCGATGATGCGAATAAGTAACTTGAGAGGCCAAAACGCAGAGTATGATTAGACTCCATGCGCGAGATCGTGACACTGATTCTGTGGGAAGCCGCCAGGGGAGCCTGGGACCATTGTTTAAACACGGAGGACCTCAGAGCCGCGGTGGTCTTTGCAGGGCTTGGCTACCGTGAACAAGCTCCAGCGGTTCTGCCCGTGTTTGTTCTTTAATAAGTTGAGCAAACATGAACTACAAGGGCTGTCACCTCGTCCCCGTCCACTGTGCTGTGTAATTGGAGGAAGCAATCCCAGTTCACCTCTTCCCTGTGAAGCAACCAGTTAGGCAACAGAGCAGTCATCTGACCTGGGACGGTTACGGAAGCTCAGGATTCAAGACGGTGTGCACTCTCTTGCCTGGTTAATAGCGCAGCATCTCATTTCCTCGAGGAGAACCTCCGAGAAGCAGGTAATCAGGTAACTGTAGGTTCCAGAATCATAGACTCTCGGAGTTACAGAGGACCTTAGAACAAATAGCAGCAGCAGACATAGATCACAAAATACATTTAAAGGGTGAACAGTATACAAGCAAATTAAACATTCAGCGGAGCAAACAGCAGCGCAAGTTCTGCTGGGCTGTGGCCACTGCGGCGTGGAGGGGGGGGCGACTTCAGGCCTCAGAGATGGGACGAGATCAGGATAAGGATGGGGTTCCAGAAAATCAATTTCTCCTAACTGCCTCATTTCCAATAGAAGAAAATGAGGCCCAGAGGATTTTCTCAAGATTGCTCGGGAAATGGGACTAATCTTCTGACCTCAATCAGAGGGACATGAGGGACGTGGTCTCTGCCTCCCCAAACCCTCCGGGGGCCTGCGGCACCACTGCTTCTTCCTCTGTTCCTCCGACTCCCCCATCTTGTCCCTTCTGTCCCCTGTCTCTGTTTAAATCCCTCCGTAGTTGACTTCTGACTCCTTCCACCCTTCTTGTGTTGCCTGGTTCATTTAGAAATTTTTAGCATCCTAATGCTTACTAAATCAAGTATTCTGCTTTGAATCTTTTAAAAACATTTTTACAAGTGGGTATGTTAAATATTTTATACTTATCTCTCTCTCTCTAAAAAAAAAGAGTACATTAATTAAACTGCTCAGTGACCCTATATTCCCTCTGTGATTTGAATACAAACCCCCACCTCTCACATCCCCCCAAAAGAACCTCTTCCCTTCCCTGCCAGGTGCCCCCTCTTGGATCTTAGCCCTGGAAAAGTTTCTCTTCTTTTGAACTCTCCAAGTAAGACTGCTTCACCTGCCCGCCTTGGAAAATAGCACGAAACGTTCACTGTTTCCTGCTCTCAGCATCACAGGCTGAAAACCTAAAACTAACAGCACGACTGCACGGTAACTCCCGGCAGTCGACCTGCACGTGTCCTGGAGAAGCCTTTCTTTGAGAAGCTGAACGTTGCCTCCCCACCCCACTAACACAAACACTGTGGACTGCGGTCTCTAAGGAACATGGAAACAGGGAGGGTGGTGCCAGGCCAGGGTGGAGGTGATTTTTTTTTTTTTTTTGAGAGATTGAGAAACCCAGGAAGAAGAAGATCAGCCCTGGTAAGTCAAACCAGCACGTATGTCCTAAGAGTAAGGGTCCGGGGCTGTCGGAGGGGGGTTAACGTGGTCCAGCAGATGCATCTAATACATGTAGTTCTAGCACCACCGATGTTCCATTGCATTTCAGACCCAATCTCCCACCACGGTAGCTGTGATACAGCCAGAAAGGCAGCTGAATGCAAGACTACGGTTCCAGACAGAAGCTGTAGGGTCTGTCGACGGCAAGAGAGTTATTTCCGAGGATGAAGGACAGTTAGCAGCTGGCAATAGGCAACTGTGGAAGAAAGCACTCATTTTTTTCAGTTGATGAAGAGGCTGTCTTGAAAAACTTTTTTTTTCCCCTAACTGTATCAGCTTATTTTTTTTTGTAATTGTTTTTATTTTTATTAAAAAAATTTCTTTATTGAGTTATAGTCATTTTACAATGTTGTGTCAAATTCCAGTGTAGAGCACAATTTTTCAGTGATACATGAACATACATACATTCATTGCCACATTCTCTGTCGCTGTGACCCACCACAAGATCCTGTATATATTTCTATGTGCTACACAGTACAATCTTGTTTATCTATTCTACATTTTGAAATCCCAGTTTGTCCCTTCCCACCCTCCATCCCCCTGGCAACCACAAGTTTGTATTCTATGTCTATGAGTCTGTTTCTGTTTTGTATTTATGAATTTTTTTTTAGATTCCACATATGAGCAATCTCATATGGTATTTTTGTCTTGAAAATTTGAATTACAGATGGACATTCAGCATTTCTTATAGTTAATAAGTAATGAGGGCTTCTCTATTATTATAATTCATTTATTTTTGTAATAGGACCATCAGGAACCACCTGGAACAAGGGCAGAGGAATAGTTACAAAACCTGGATGTTTCAACACGATCAATACGGCCCAGTTCAGTCCAGACCACCAATTCCCACATAGTCATTGCAGGAAAGAGTTAAAAAGCAGGGCTTTTCTTGGTATGCTGTTGTCACTGCAAGAAACTGGGTGAAGGATACACAGGATCTCTCTGTGTTATTTCTTACAACTGTATGTCAGTGGCCTGATGATTAGCTCAAAATAAAAAGTTTAAAATAAAACACTGTTATTGACATATTGTGAAATGCTCAGATGAGTCAGTTTAACCAGTTTTGACCAACGTGTGCATGTATGTAACCCATATCCCTACACGGAATGAAACATTTCAATTGCTCCAGAAAGTATCTTCACACCCCTTCCCAGTGAACCTCCCCCTAGAGGAACCACCATTGTTTTGATCTTTGTTATCATGTGCATTTGCCCACACAATTTTTGGGGTTTTGTTTTGGCTTGGCTTCTTGCACTCAGCATAGTGCTTTTCATTTCTTTCTTTCTTTCTTTTTTTTTTTTTTTTTTAATGGAGGTAATGGGGATTGAACCCAGGACCTCATGAATGCTAAGCACATGCTTCACCACTGAGCTATACCCACCCCGGCTCCATAATGCTTTCCAGATTGATCCAATGTTGTGTGTATTAATAGCAGTTTGTTCCTTTTTAATGCTGTGTAGTGTTCCAAGTGTGGCTGCAAAACCGTTTGTGCTTTCTCCTCTGGATGGACATCCAGTGTTTAACTCTTATGTTTAAAGCTACTACTGACATTCTTGTACAAGCAAGGCTTATTGTGGACAAATGTCTTCATTTCTCTCAGCTGAATTGTTTGGAGAGGAATTGTTAGATCATAGGGTAGATACATGGTTAACTTTTTAAGAATCTGGCCCTTTTCCCAGAGTGGTTGTACATTTCCCCTCCCAACCGGCAGCATAGGAGGGCCACGTCCTTGTTAACACGGGGTGCAGGCGCTCGCTGGCATTCACGCATTCCAGTGGGTGCGATGTGGTACATCTGTGTTTTAACTTGCAGCTCTCCGATGACTCATGCTGTTGAACACTTTGTTATGTACATGTTGGCCGCTCATATGTGTTCGTCAGTAAAGAGCTTGTACAAATATTTTACCCATTGATTTATCTTTACCTTTTTGGCTTGTAATTCTTTGCATATTCTATGTATAATCACCTTTCCAGGTATATGCACTATGAATATTTCCCCCCACCTGTGGTTTGCCTAATTTCTTTTTATTGTATTTTTTTGTTTTGGGTTTTTTGAGGGGGGGTTGGTGTAATTAGGTTTGTTTATCTATTTGTTTGTTTGTGTATTTATTTTTCAAATGGAGGTACTGAGGTTTGAACCTAGGACCTCGTGCATGCTAAGCATGCACTCTGCCACTGAGCTCTACCCTCCCCTGTGCCTAATTTCTTAACAGTGTCTTTAATGAGACTTAAGAAAGTTTTTTAAAGACTTTTTCTCTTTTAGTTTGTTTCGAGTAGTGAATCCCTCTTGACTTACTTACTCTAAGTGTATCAACTGAAGTACCGAGGCTTCGCCTAGGCTGAAGCATCCTTCTGGTACTTGGAGTTGCTTGTCACAGCCGAAAGCCTCTTTCTGTGCATCCCGGAAAATAAAAGAGCAGCATCGTGGATTATTTTTCCTGGGTCTATGCGTCACACTCTTCCCCTTTTGTCCCAACTGAGCCTTTGTCAGGAGCTGATCTGACTCAGTGCAAAGTGCTCCGGGTGTAGTTTCAAAACTCCTGATTTTCACGTGACACTGACTTCTTTGGAAAGAGTTGCTTTTATGGATGGGAACGTACGTGTTTAATATTTCATTGAAAAAGTCCTGACAGAAAATGGAAACTTCTGCAGAAAATGGAGGCTGCTTGTGGCGATGACACGCCAAGGTTTGGGGAAGCCTGGGAGGTGGGGACTTGCAAGTCACAGCAAAGTGTGCTTGTTGGGATCTCATTCTCACGGTCTGCCACTAACCGCGTGTGCTTCCAGCCCCACCTGGCGGGCAGCGAGGGAGCCTTGTGTGTGTTCTTGGTCAGGCGCTTCTCCGATTTTCCAACCTGGCCATTCTAAGCGTTCACCTCTGCCTCATGCTGGCCTGACGCGCATCCCTTTCCCCTCCACTCAGTAAAAGGATGAGCAGTTTAGTTTAATGAATAATTATTGTGTGCTCACTAAACGTCAGGCATTTAGCAAACAACACAGTCCCGACCCAGCGTTACGTCAGTCTGCCTTGCAAACCTTTCTTAATTCTGTGCCTCATCCAAATAAATGTCCGTAAATAGGTATATTGACTACGGTCTCTCAGGAAAGTGCCAAAGAGACGGGGTTGCCAGATAAAATACAGAACGCCCAGTTCAATTTGAATTTCAGATAAACAATGAAAAAAACTTTCAGTATAAATATGTCCTCCACAGCATTTGGGAAATGCTAGCGCTAGAAAATTATTCATTGTTTACCTGAAATTCAAATTGAACTGGGCATCTTATATTTTCACTTGCTAAATTTGGTAGCCCTGCAAAGGGAGATGACATTTATAATGCAAATGAAAAGTCTCCCAAATCATCATTGTCTCCCTCTTTCTGTCTCCCACGCATACAGCAGAGGCTCCCAAAGTTCTCCTCCCTCTCACTCCCAGTTTCAGCTTCCAAGAACAACTAACTCAGCCTAAACAGGGTCCTCTGTCTAATGCTATTCTTTCTTTTTTTGGTTTCACCCCCCAGAGGCTCTCAATTCCACTATCTTTGGCTTCTCTGTTTTGTGCCCATATCCACCCTTCCTCCGTCATCCTCACTGAAGCCCCAGAGGTGGTCCTGGCCCCTTCCTCTGGGAAGGCAGGGAGGGAGTAAGGCTGTGAATACATACCATTCTTTGTTCCCTGTCTGAATAGGCTAAAGCCGCAGACAAAAAGCTCTTCAGCTCTGCCTCCTCTAGCATTGCCTGATGTCACAGCTTCACTCAAGGGGAGTGTTCTTTAGTACTTCTGCAATTCTCCTCCTTTAACTCCTGAAGAAGGCCATCAGGTACGGTGGCACTAGTGGTGCCCTGCCCCAGAGGAGGGAGTAGCTGGGGGCAGAAACCCAGCCTGCACTCTCCTCCCCAGCCCACGCTCTCTGTCTGAGGCTGTGAAGCCCGGTAAACAACACTTCTTACCTCACCTGAGTCCTGAAAAATATGGCGAGAAAGCAGAGGAACTCAGGCAGATGGAGAACCAAATATTTACTGTGGCTAAAGATAGGCTGAAAGACAAGATTACGTATGAGCCAACAGTGGGTCTTCTGATTCGAGTCCTCAGAACGTGACAAGCGAGTCAGAAGGAGTATGGACCCAGGTTGGGATGCTGCCCCAGGAAAACCTAAGGCAGGAGGACTAGACCAGAATGCGTGCTTCCTTTGAACAGCCAGAGCCCACATAAGGGAACTGGAGCGCAGCTCCTCTCCCAAATCCACCAGCAGTGTAGGTCACGGACTAGATGTGTTGGACACTTCTTGTGAGCTACTTCGGATTCCTTCACCCTACCTCCAAACCTAGGTGCTACTGAGGCTACCAGTTCTGCACAAGCTTTAAGTAACTTTGTGCGTTGCAACCTGACAGCAGCTCCCCTCACATCTTGCTTCTAGCTCCAGGGCTTGGATGCAGGATGTGCAAGCTCAGTGCACATTCAAGAGCAGCCTGAGTTAACTCCCATGGGGCCATCCTTGACCAGCGGGTTTGGAAGCCAATAGATAATACTTCCCTCGTTTTCCTTCTAGGTGGACAGTTCTGAGATACATGTTATAAGGTACCCCCAAAGGTCCATGGGATCAGGTACCAGCGGCCAAATTGCAACAACCAGTGTATTAGCTTTCCCTCTTTCCCTGCTCCACACCCTTTTCTCTTTTAGTTCTATTCTGTGAGATAATTTTCCAAATAAACTCCATGCATGCAAGACTTTGTCTAAGGCTTTGTATCAGGGAATCTGGACTAAGACACTAGTGGAGGAGAAGTGAATGAGAGAGGAAAGAGAAGCAAAGAGGGTTATGCTAACAGGTGTCCATCCACCTAGAAGGCAAACTCAAATGGAGCATAAGAACATGTCCTGTGATAGAGAAAACGTCAGAGCTTCAGCCCAGACCAAGGCTGAAAAAGATCGTCTTTGATCAGCCCAATTCTTAGATTGCAAGACAGCCAAGAAAATCTTGATCTCTAAAGAGATGAAAACAAGATGAAGAGGTGGAGAATCATCTGTAACCATGAATATGGTGATTCCAAGTGATGGAAACTCCCAGTTGGAAATGGGTCACACCGGAAAACACTTCCTTTGAGCAGAGAAAGACTGAACAGATTTGGGGCTCCTTTTAGTTCTGTGCATTTGGTTGTGCACAACCATTTTTATGAGAACCTTATGTTGCTGAAAACACATCCCCCGTACCCCGCTTACCAAATTGAGACTTGAGGACAGAGTTTTGGATGCAGTAGAAAAGGCAGCTTTATTTCTTTGCCAGACAGAGGAGGTCACAGTGGGCTAATGCCTCTACGACTGTGAGCCTACCAGGGAGAGAGGGGGGGGGGTTTATAGTAAAAGTTCAAGAGTTCAAGGGGTGGAACTAGTTTCCACTAGAGATGGCACACAGGGTAACATACTGTTGCAAAGTTGTTCTTGGCTTTGCAGGTGCAAGGGTCCCCTTCCCTCTGCTGGGTATGAAGTTCACCTCCAGCTTTGGGACTCTCTTAATATTCTTGTTCCTAGAACAAAGGATGCATAGCTCCATGGGAAGAAAAACTTGTGCAGTTTAAAGTCAGGTTGATAAATGCTTTTAGTCTTTTTAACAGGCTGAGGTATGCAACTCAAACAACAGGATACAAGGAAAGCACTCTGGGGGCAAGAGCAGGGCACTGAGCATGATCCCCACATGCAGCACCGTGAGGGGGTTGGTGGTCTGTCCCTGCTCTCCAGCCCAACCTTGGTCAGCAAAAGCATGAGAAAAATCCTCTGAACCATTGTACAGTTAAGCAATTACAAACAGCACTACAGATATCAGATGGTCACCAATGTAGACAATAGGGTCCTACTCTGTGACACTTACGGGCACAGAGGAGAGTAGGGCCATAATTTTAACCCTAACTCTTCTAGTTCCTGTGTCTTGTAAAACAGTTTAATTTTAACCAAGAGAGGACACACTGCAAACTGAGGATGAAGAGAAAAATCACTGGCCATCAAGGACTTTCTCTTATCACAAGGGCAGTGCATCCTGCTTTTATAGTTCAAGTTTGGGCGGTGATATCAACCTGGCGAGACTGGGCTGTGTATTATTACGTGAACAAGAGGAGCCTTTGGGAAGTTGGGCTTGCCTCAGAGTGCCAATTCTGGCTACTGCACACCCCAAACATTTTTTTGTCTGCAGCTTTCATCCCTATGCCTAATAACTTGTCTTTTCTTACACGGTCCTGAATTACACCTCTCTGAACTTCACTTTAGGTGGAGTGGCTTGTTGCTCCTTGCAAGCTTTTAAACTCAAACCACAGAGCAACTCTTGCCTGAGCCCATCCTTGAATTCTTTTTATGGGGCAGGAATTACCTTCCAGCAGATTGCTGAAGCTTCATGTAAAAACACATGCTCCTTGCAGGAGAGCTCAGATCTTGGGATGAATGTGACTCAGGCCAGGACACGTCCATCATGACTGGAATCTCCCCTGTTGAGTAGCTCTGTGCCAGGGACACGGACACAGGCAATCCCTAGAATTTTGAATGGGGCAGTGCCAATTTGAACGTGTCCAAGCTACTCTTTTTAGAAATACAGCTCATTTTCTTAGATAGAGGTAAGGCTCCCCCACGTTTCCCCATTAGCAAAGCAGAAGGAGGTTAAGAACTGGGTGCTTCTCCAGAAAGCACGGCCATCCTGACAGTCTCCTTTTAGAAGGACTTCCTTCTCAGAGCTGTCTTTGCTGCCCAGCAGGTGTCGAGCTGAATCACTGAGGACACAAATGGAAAGGGAGGGGCAAAAATAAAGGCTTTATATTTCTTCTTCAGGGACCAGGCTCCAACCTCTCCTGCCAAACTGTCCACTTCGCCACCGAAAAGCAACAAAGGTAAAGAGAAGTATCTCTGTACTTTGTGTTTCAGCCGTGCGTCTGGTCAAAGGGGAAGAGATGGGAGCAGCGAAATGCGGCACCTGGACCGGGGTGCAATGAGCCACAACGAGGGGCAGCTTAACCTTTTAGTTGGGGGTGGCTTTTTGTTAATGCAGATCAGACGTTAACACGAATATCACTGATATTGTGCATTTAAAATCCTTGAGGCGGGCTGACTTGATTTGAAATCTCCGATTAGTTTAGCAAAAGGGACGCTGTTGATCGCTTCTACTTCCTCCCTGATAATGCTTATTCAAACCAGAGCCAGTCACCGATGGCTCTGGCCTCTGTGTGATACAGCACCTCTTAGCTCCTCAGAGGATCTTAACTCCACTGGATTGGCCTTATTAACACCTTTATGTGTTGGGAAGAATTCCTTTATTTTCCTGGGTCTCAGTTTCTTCTTGTGACTTTAAAATTAGTCTCATAAAAAGTAGGTGTGTTCTGTAAATGGGTGTAAAGGCTCATAGTTCATGTTTGTGTGATGGGGTGACGATTCTGAAGTTCCTGCTACTTCTAGGCTCAATGAGCACATTGTGAAATTTAAAAGCTTTGAAGGACAGAGCGTGAGAGTAAAAGATTTGCCCTGATTTAGGGGAGAGGAGGGAGTCATTTGAGATGGTTAAGAATCTCCCCAGGCTCCGTGCCCATTGTGAGAGCTCAGTGTCTTAGCTACCCGGGAGGTGTGTTTCCCCAGATAGGACAGACCCAGCTTCTCTGTCTCCCTGCAACGCTTTAGTGGCAATACGCTCTTCTAAGATATGTTATCCATGCCTTTACAAAGAAGTTCCCACACAGGTGGGTAAGAGGGTGTGCAGGGGGCTAGTCCCCACACAGTGTTCATGGTGGCGTGGACTCCGAGGCCACTGGGTGTCTGTCACCGAGGAGTGGCTGCACGAATGTGGCGAAAGCACAGAAACCCAGCACTCAGAAGTAACAGATTACGTTTCCAGAATAACATAGATGAATCTTAAAAGCGTAGGGCTGAGTGAAAAATAAACTATTCAACATAAGCTCATTTATGAAAATGAAAAAAATGCATGATATAAGGAAAGCAATAGAATATAAGAGAACGTAAATAGAGGGACATGCTTTAAACATGTTGTGTCATCTTTGGGAACGGAGGAGACGGGACGTGTTGGGTCGAAGGCAATGAGCAAAGCAGTGCTTTGGTCCAGTGATGGCTCGTGGTACAAACTGACGGACGTGATTCCCTCAATCTTTTATGCTTATGGTTCAAAAAGAAGACACACGCATATAAACACATTAATAAAATAAAAGTGCCTGGTATGCAATAAGTAGCCCATCAGTGTATTCCGAACTCTTTTCCTGGGCAGCCCGGTAACTGTGGGGCCACAGGAACTGTGACATGTAGGCAGGCTGTTTTACAATAACAATAAGGCATAGATTTAAGAAGAATAAGCTTACATTTCCTTATAAATCCAAAATTGCATTTCAGAACCGGACACTAGCTAGAGTGCAGAGCCCAATAGGAAGAGGGTCTGGCTTGGACATGCTTCACCGTAGGATGTGGTTTCATTATTAAAGCAACTAACGGTGGGGACAGCGTAGCTTAGCAGCAGAGTAACTGCTTAGCGTGCACGAGGTCCTGGGTTCCATCCCCAGTACCTGCATTAATAAATTATAAACCTAATTATCTCCCCCTAAAAATTTTTTTTAAAAAAGCAACTAAACAAAGGCCTCCAAGGATACTGTTATTATTCAGCGTGTTACAGAGAGCTCTATTAAAATTAACTTGAACAGTATCTTGTTAAAGGCACATACTAGTATTTTCATTAAGATCAGCTAACCTTTTGTGTCATACCTTTAAAAAACTTTCAAGAGCAAAGAAAAATGTGGCCCAGGCTTGGGGTAATACAACTGCTAAGCTCCAAGAAACTGTGTTGGAGGGTCTGATGGTTGGAACCCATGACATCTACTCCTTAATCGTTATTTTAGGACAGCCAGTTTCGATTACAGGGATGTGTGATCATCTTTTTTGCCATTATAAATGTCATGGGCCATTATTTTGAAAGTCCATGAGTGACACACTTCCTTTCAGCCTCTCTCTGCCTGATGAGTGCTGAGCTCTGCACACTCCTCCATGCCCCAGTTCTCAGGCCCCAGTTCCCTTGGCTCTCTTTGGCTCTCTCAGCGCACAAAGTACTGTGTTTTAAGGAAAAGGACGACACAAATGCGTAAATCTCTGGGTCACATCCCAGAGAACACATTTCCAGTGAGCTCAGCTCTGATGTAAGGCAAGTCAGTAACTCAAATAAACACACACTGGCGGAGATACAGACCAGTCGTCTGCTGAAACAGCCTAGAGAATGTAGGCCTAGACTAGGATCCTGAAAGAAAGCAAAGCCATAATCTAGAAGATGAGAGATAGAAGAACGAAATGGTCCCAGATCCCTGGGGGACTAAATAAGGGAAAAGATGTAGCTGTGCTGGAAAAGCATGCGTGTGGTGGGCTAATTGGTCCTGGTGGACCAGAGCGGTTAAAGAGATCCCTAAAGAGAGCTGGGATGCTTCTAGCTGCAAGAAACAGAGGCCTCAACTAAAATAGCTTGAACAATAAGGATAAAGCTATCGTCTTACAGGACAAGAAATCCTGAGCTAGGGCAGATCCGGGGTAGGTTAATCCACCCACTCAATGGTGGGTCATCAAAGCCTCAGGGCCTTTCCATCAGCCTCTCTGAAATCCTGACTTGGTCACAGAGTAGCCGCTGCTGGAGCGGCGCCATGAAGACAAGACAACCTGACACGAAGAAGAGGCTGCTTCCATCCTGTGAGTCTCTTTCCATCGGAGGGAAGCCTTTTCCAGCAGCCACGTCTTATGGGCAAGGACTGCCATACTGTCCGATGTTTAAAATTTTATTTATTTTCCTCCAACTTTATTGAGGGATAATCGACAAACATAATGGTGCATATTTTAAGTATACAATGTGATAATTCGATATACATACACACATTCGATATACATACATACATACATAGACCAAGATCAAGACAATGAACGCATCCATCGCCTCACACAGTTAATGCTTTGTGTGTGCAATGAGAATGCTTAACATCTGCTGTCAGCTACTTGCAAGTCTACAATACTGTATTACTCACCATCGTCACCATGCGGTGAAGGTATCTGAAAAGAGAAAAGATGTGTGGGGCGTGAAGGCTTCCGGGGACAGTTCTGCCCGTCTCCAGCCCTACCGCCCGCCACCTCTGGCCTTCTGTGTCATGCTCTTATGGTAGAAAGTTTCTCTTTCAGGTTTTTGAGTCTCTGCTCACGCTATTCTTTCTCTCAGTAATGATCTTCCTCTATGTACATACCTGGATGACTCTTATTTCATTCTTCAAGAAGCAGCGGGCACCTCCTCCAGGAAGTCTTCCTGTAACTCCCAGGTTGGCTCTGTGCTTCCACAGCATTCTGTGTACATCCGTGTATTGTAGTACTGAGCGAATTGAAATTTCTTCCTTCGTTTCTTCCTTCCACAGATACTTAATGAGTGGCAACCCTATGGCCAGGGCTGGTGCTGGAATAAAGCTTAAAAAAACAAAGTCCTTGCTCTAAGGGATGTTGTACTCTAGGCAGACGGGAATTAGACAATAAATACATATATAACATATACACATATTTAATTTATATAAATAAATATAATATTGTTTATTCCTATTTTATCAATACCTAGATACACATGTATATATTATATATATAAATACACACATATGTAATATATATGGCAAATAAATAATAATTACTATATATAGGGCAAATAAACACAAACTGATTTATATTTACATAGCATGTATGTATATAATACACACAAACTAGGGTAATGAGATGGGGAATCGCTGGAGGATGTTTGCAATAGAACAGTCAGTGAAAGCCTTACTGATGGGATGCTGAGTGCGCAGAAGGAAATGGATGGACTGCTGGAGGGAGCCATCTGGATATCTGGGGAAGAGCACCCCAGGAGATGCTCTGAGATGGAATCTGCTTGGCGTGGTGAAGGCATGCCAGGAGGCGACATGGCTGGAACAGAGCGAGCTGGGAGACTGGTGGGTGATGAGGTCTGAGAGGCAGCAGAGGCCAGACCCCAAAGGCCTTGCTGGTCATGGAAGGAAGCCTGTGTTCTGCTCTGAGAGAAAGGGAAGCCACTGGAGTTTGGCGCAGAGACCTTGAGCTGCCCTTACGCAGTTAGTACATGAGGAACCCATCTCTTAAAAACAACACTCTGTCTTCTCTAGGAAATGTAACATAGGAGGTAAGGTCTGAAGTAGGAAGACGAGAGAGGAGGCTGTCTCTCTGATCCAGGAGAGACGTGATGATAGCTTTGCCCTGGATGCTAAGCGGAGAGAGTGAGTGATGGACCAGTGGTGAGTGTTTCTGAAGACAGAGGAAATGGGATTTTTGGAAAGTTTGAATGAGATGTGAGTGAAACACCATTTAAGGATGATCTCCAGGTTCTTGGCCTGAGCAAATGGACGAACGCAACAGCCCTTTGGGGGAGATGAAGACGGCTTTGGGGGGAGCAGGCTGGAGAGAGGGTTAGGAAGTCGAGAGTCTGTTTTTGGACATTTTACATGAAGCTAACATATTAGACCTTCAAGTAGGGATGTCAACTAGACAGCTGGATACATGAATCTGGAATGTGGAAGCAATATACACTCAGGAGCTAACAGCCTATCAGTGACTTAGAGCTCGAGGGTGGAAGAGATCACCTATAGGAACAAAAACAGAGACGAGGACCAAGGTTTGAATCCTGATGTGTGAAGTTGTACAGAGGCTGAGAATGTGAGAGAGAGCCTGTAAAACAGACTCAGAAGGGGTGGCTCCACTGCGGGTGGGAAGCAAGAGACAATGATGACCCAGAAATTAAAGGAAAAGAGTGTTCACTGGCAACTGGAGGGTCCTGGAAAGTGAAACATCCAAGAGGGCAAGAACGATGCAGAATTACTTTTGTATCTACAGCCTCCACACTTAACAGTGCTCAGCAGGTGCTTGGGGGGCTGAGTCAATGAACACTTCCTGACCCACTACTGTCCTCAGGTAACACACACCCCAGCCTCGTCGTCTTCCCTCTCAATTTTTTCTCCTCTATTCCTCCATTTTCATTGACATTATGCTGGGCTGAGGGGCTTGACCACCTTCTGATGGCATGACCTATTTGCTAGTATCACCTTGCTTTCATGGAGGGCACAGGAAATGAGGTCCCACCAAGGAGATAAAGGTGCGGAGAATGTTGCCCACGGTTGTTCTGTTGACTGTCTCCTTGTCTGTGCGAGAGTGACCAGGATGGAGACTGTGCAGGTGGGCCGCCTAGCAGGAAAGCATCTCTTTTGGCTGAGCTTCTGTAGCTCAAGGATTTTTCTGTGCAAATTCCAGGTCGAGGAGCGTCTTAAAGCATGGAAATTAAGAGCAAAAAGACCCAATTCCTTCTGCTCTTTGGCCCCAGAACAATGACGGAACACTTAAACGTACCCCAATGTTGGTGAGACAGCTTTGCACTAGTGGTTGGAAGGAACAGTGAATCTTCTCTTCTTTAGAATCTAAAAGTACTAAATGCCCCCCTTTGGCATTTACTGCTTTCTCAGAAGTGGTGACAACAGGCTGCGACTTTTCATGAAGCAGGGTGCTCAGGCTACTAAATTCATGAAATGTAGTAACTGAATGCTAGATATTATCTGTACCTCCAGGCGATCGTCTGAGCCTTTCTCCCTTCTGTTCTCAGGTAGCGCTTGGCAAGAATGGATTCCCTTAGCACAGCAAACACTGAATTTTGCCTTGATGTGTTCAAAGAGCTGAACAGTAACAACGCAGGAGACAACATCTTCTTTTCCCCGCTGAGTCTGCTTTATGCTCTAAGCATGATCCTCCTTGGAGCCAGAGGAAACAGCGCGAGGCAGATGGAAAAGGTGTGCATGCAGCAAAAAATTCCCTGCAGCCTGGAAGTCTCACCTGCACCCGCTTTGAGTCAGCCAGATTACTTCCATCCTTATCCCAGGAAAACTGCCATCTCATGAAAGAAGGAACACATTTGAGCAAAATTTATTATGAATGATGACTTAAATAATGCAATACATTACAATGCAAATAACACAATACATGCTATTCCTAATCTCTTCCTTACTGACAGTGGTTTCACACATAAATGTCTACAGTTTAATTTCAGAGTTTTATTCTTTTAGTGATTTGAACATGTATGGTATTACTCTTGCCCTCTACAATTTTAACTTACAATAAAACTTAATGACACTTTAAAAGTTACAAGTTTTTAAAAGTACTCAGTAATACATTTGGAGTTCGTGACAACCCTGTGTAGCAGGGGCAGGAATTGTTATCCCCATTTTACAGATGAGGAAACTGAGACTAAAAGAGAAAGAGTGACTTTTCAGGTTACGTAGGCTGCTGTGCGGTGGGTTTTCCTGCTGTGGAGCTTTATTTGCTGTGGGAAGTCTAGAAGAATGTCACTTAACAGCCCCAGGATGCTTGAACGTCTTATTATTGTTTGTCTTTTATTCCTTTATTCCATATTCTGATGCACTTTCATGAGTTCTTGCATTTAAAATAGGTATTGTTCGGGGAAACCATGCAATGGTTTACAACAAGCCTGATGGGCACTGTCACAGTGATGGCCTGAGAAGAGTGACAGGGGCAGGAGAGCCTGGTGGACAGGAGCTCGGTGCCTGGGGCCTGACCGACAGTGGCCTGGGGGCAAGTCCCCTAATCTCATGAGCTCAGTTTCCCTAACAGAAAATGGGGATAACAGTCTCTACTCATAAAGTTGTTGAGAGGATTAAATGAGATACGTAAAGGCTTAGTTCAGGACTTGGAATAGAACATCATTAAGCATCAGCTATTACTGTCGCTCTTTATCTGAAATGGAAAAAGAGATGCTTCTAGCTGTTAACCTTTATAGACCATATCGGGCTTTTGATGCCAATCCATCCCCTTTTTTTTTCTAGGTGCTTCATTTTAATCATATTGAAGAATCTTTAGGACCAGAGTTCAAGGACTCAGCTAAGGTATGACAATATCACTGCTGAGCTTTCAAATGCTCTTTAAGTTAAGCGCCCCGAGAAGTAATACATTCCGGGGGGGGGAGTGGCAGAGCCCCTTCTCGGGCCCGCAAGAGAGCTAGCGACGTCTCCGTGGGTCCGCTCCTTTCATTTCCCTGAGGATGGCTACGGCCGAGAGACTGTAACACAAAGACAACCACAGTAATGGAGCCCCCAGATTTTAGCACACCGTTATTGCCATCCTTACTCAAATTGTCTGTTCTTTTATGGACTGTGCCCCGTGGTGAGTCTGCCAGACTCCTCCAGGCAGTGTCTGATTTTTTAGTCCCATGGAGGGACTGAGAAAGGACCCCAATGCTTTGCCTTTTACTTACCTACCAGGAGAATAGGGCCTGATGTCACCCCACCCACGTGCTCTGGGACTGGGGTCCCAGTTCTAACAAAAGGATTCCTTTTGACACCAAATTAAATAGAACCCCCCTGTAAAAATAGTTGTGCATTTGAGAGGGACAGATTGAGAAAGGACAGAAATGCATACAGACACAGAATACTTGCTTCACAGAACCCGCCTTACCGTTAGGACATGAAAGTCTACGGTCTGGGAACATTTGCTTTAGGGAATACAGGCGTCACCCCTACAACGTCCATGAATTCAGATGCATCAAAGCTGCACGCTTCACCAAACTGCTCCTGTGAGGGACACATGGGTGTGTGAGGTCAGTTCAGGGAAGAGCTAAGTGAGTGAATGATCACACAGAAAACGGAGACGTTGCAAGGAGCGTGATGGAGAAGAGAGACAATTCTTTAGGCACAAAGGCAACGATAAAACTTGGATCATTGCCCTGACTATCCCCACGAGGATCCCTTCATTTGTAAAAGCTTTTGCTCTTGGCGTAAACCACTGGGGCCTACACAGACATGCTTTGCAGTGGTTTACAATTCTGCCCACAGTCTGTAACCGAAGTCCCCAGGTGCTGAGATTATTGGGCGAGGGGAAAGCTAGAGAAGGAAAAATGCTATAAGCTCGCCAACTCCTTGTCTGTCAGTATTTGCTGCCCTTTTGTTCAGAGGCCAACACCAGGCTGTCTAGTGTTCACATTATTTATAACTCTCCAATGGCAATGAATCAAGCAATTTAATACTCCATTCACTGTTTCCTGGTGCTTCAGTGCAGCCAAACTGGAAAGATTCATTCAGAGTTTGGAGTTCTATTCTCTCAGATCAACCGGCCAGACTCTAACTACACCCTCAGCATTGCCAGCAGACTCTACGGGACCAACGCGATGGCATTCCACCAGGTCAGTCCATTTGGAATAGCGGCCGATAGCTTTCTTGGCATTCTCTGCATTTCACACTGCCTGCTGTTTCTGTCTGCCTGTTGTGAATTCAGAATACGTTAAGCTGTGGGTTTTGGCTTTCCTTACACTATTTTTGTGTTGTTGTGCAACTGTCCTCTCTCTTACAGCAATACTTACACTGTTCTGAGAAACTGTATGGAGCCAGGCTGCAAACGGTTGACTTTGAAAGGTCTGCGGAGGAAACGAGGAAGGCTATTAATGCTTGGGTTGAAAATAAAACTAACGGTAAGGATGGGTCACATGTGTGTCTCCAGACTTCATTTGAACTGTGTTGATAAACTGAGTTAACATGCTAAGGAGGAAGGTGGGCGGGGTCTGGTTAGCTTAGTGTTCTAGCTTCAATTTAGTGCTCCAGTGCCTAGAATCATGCCTGGCACACACAAGTCGCTTAAAATTTTTTAGCATAAATGAATAGATTGATTGGTGGTGTCTGTCATAGGTGTGGATCAGGGACCCACATGCTGTGTATCTATCTAGACTATTACTGATATTGTCATTCATTTATGCATTTATTTATCATTCATTCAAAGATACATATCTTTGTGTATATATATATATACACACACACACACACACACATACATATATATTGAGCATTCACTGTTAGACATTGTTATTGCATGCTAGGTATTGTGTTTGACCCAAAAGTTCAATAAAAATTCAAACTCCCATCAAGCTTAGGACTCTGATATTCCAGATACCTGTTTCATATTATACGACAGATTATGTCCCCAAACTTTTATAAATTGCAATGCACCAAAATGCACCTAGAGGACTTGGTGTTCAGTGTTGATCAGTATATTTACAAAGCTAGCGACTCCTGGTTGCTTTTATAAATCATGACTTTCAGATATGGATTTACTTCAAGTGTTGGCATCTATGCTTGTGACAGACTCACGTTAGCGTACTTAGAGGAGGAGTGACTCTTTGAAATGCGTAACATATTTGCACATGGTGAGGTCTTGGTAAGTATAAAGCCTGATAAATATCAAAGCCACAAGAAATTATTAAAGGACTTTCTAAAAATGCAGCAGTGTGCAGGAAAGCATTGGCTGCAACCAGGTGTAAGGTGAGCTAACCCACAGCTAGCAGACGAGCTAGTCCTTGGGTGCCATCTTCTGATTAGAAGGAACAA
The DNA here is from genome assembly GCF_009834535.1 of Camelus ferus. Taxonomy (NCBI): domain Eukaryota; kingdom Metazoa; phylum Chordata; class Mammalia; order Artiodactyla; family Camelidae; genus Camelus; species Camelus ferus. The sequence continues at coordinate 10,476,108 of NC_045725.1, read as the reverse complement.
AGTATTCAATATTCTTTGAAATAAAACTTCAGGCTTCATGGCCACAGATGAAGGCATTGTTCTGGCTTCTCAAATTCATAATTAACTTCAAAACAAGGCTCCACATTTCTGGTGACTCTTCTACTCTCTGTTACTAATAAGTTCAAATCCCTTAAATATGTTATCTATTTTTTTATTATTATTATTATTATAAGGAAAAGTCACTAACCTCTTTGGAAAGGGCACGATTGACCCTTCTTGTGTCATGGTCCTGGTGAATGCCATATATTTCAAGGGACAATGGCGAAACAAATTCCAGGAAAGAGAGACGATGAAAACGCCCTTTCAGCTAAGTCAGGTGAGTATCTTATTTTCAGATCAATGATACATTTCGGAGAATGCAGTAACTGTTTAAGGAGAATTCAGGAAGTTTTAGTGAAAATGCTGGTCTAAGTTTTAATTGTGTTTTCTGTGAATTTTATTTTCATTATTCTTTCTGAGGTGACAGTAACCTTTCTCACTGGACACCTAGCTGGGGCCTTTGGACACTGAGATGTTCTGGAAGAGAGGAAAGCTTGTCCTTTTCTGGTTTTGGAGGAGGGGATTAGGTTTACTTATTTACTTTTTTTTTTTTTTTTTTTTTATGGCGGTACTGGGGATTGCAACCAGGACCTTGTGCACACGCTTAAGCACGCGCTCCACCACTTAAGCTACACCCTCCCCCCGATAACTTGCCCTTTTCTTACTGTTCTGTGTATGAATTCTCCCCAGACATGCTTTCCCCAGCAAATACACTCTCTAGCAGTGTGACAGAACTATCTGTATCAATTTTCTCCCAGAAAGTCTCTAGCTGGATTAAAAAAAAAATGTGATCCTAAAATCTCATTTTATCTGGAAACCTCAGCTTTGTTTTTGGAAAACACACAGATTATCATTTTTATTTCTATGTTATGTTATTTGAACTATTCGGGCTATAATAAGGACTTATTTTAAAAATAACAAAGCAGGGGGAGGGTATAGCTCAGTGGTAGAGCGCACGCTTAGCATGCACAAGGTCCTGGGTTCGAGCCCCAGGACCTCCATTAAAAATAAATAAAAACCTAATTACTCCCCACCAAAATAAATAAAAATTAAAAAAAAACCACAAAGGCTAACCTTTGCCAAGGAAAGTAATAAAGGGTGCACTTTAAAGTTCCTAAGTCACCTGTGCCTAGAACATTGATACAGATACTCGTGTTATGTCAGAAAATAGGGGCAAATACATGTGCACGCACATATGGAGCTGTACCATCTAATTACAATCTTTTTTTTTTTTAAAAAAAAAGGGTAAAAGCGTAACTGTGGAAATGATGTATCAAACTGGAATGTTCAAATTGGCCTTCATCAAAAAGCCACAGATGCAAGTCCTTGAGCTGCCCTATGTTAACAACACGCTAAGCATGATTATTCTGCTTCCAGTGGGCACTGGCTGATCTACAGCAGGTAGGGTGACAAGAACGCTCACGTGCAGAGAAAGAGTGTGTGCACGTGTGGGGACACACACACACACACAGTGTGGAGCCCAGGATGGTAGTGCTGTCCATCGAATTCCATCACGGTAGAGATTTAGCTGTACTGCCAGGGTCTGTGAGAGGACAGGGGGGATGCCTGGCCCCTGCCTTCAGGGTCATGTATTCTGGGAGAATAATCTATCCTTACATTCAAAAAGGGCACACGGAGGCAAAAGTGCCTGTTGTACCAACATACACACATATCAGTCGGTCATTGGACACGTGGGAAGCAGCTTTCTAGAGTAATGAAATTATAATGCTGCTTTGGACCCCCCCCAGTCCACAGAGATAAGCCATCTTCTTCTCAGGAGCAGTATTTCTGATCCAAATGTGACATGCTCTCACGGGCTAATCTCCATTTTTACTGTCCTGGTTTTGTGGGGAAGGGAGCACCACAGCCACGGAGATGAGGGCATGGTGGCGGCTGGAGTTTAGGGTCTAATCTCTCTCTCTGGCTGCAGCCAAAGCTGCACAGCACGCAGCAGGCAAGACACTGCTGTGGGGCAACCACCGCCTGGACGTCCCAATGCTCTGCTAGAATGACAACCAGTTTCTCGGGACCCCAGCCGAGCCCCGGGGCTTGCTGAGGCTGACATAGCACGTGGATGGGATGGCCACAGTCAGGGAGGGCCTGCTTGAGGTTAAACGAAGTGGGTGGGGGGCAGGGAAAAATAGCTGGGCTGGTGTAGCATCGGGACCTCTAGCGGGCAGAGCAGCACCGCCACGGCCACGAGGACAGGCGTGGCAAGTGTGGCCTCTGAGGCTTGTGGGCTGCAGTGGGGGCATGTGGAGGCAGAGAGCATTTTGGAAGCAGTTTAGAAGTGGTCTTTGTTAACTTCTGATTCATTTATTTATTTGCTCCTTGGTTCCTCATACACCAAACATTGAGTATCTACCATGTGCTGAGAACTCTGCTACGTTCTGGAAACACAGACAAACGTGTGGTTCCAACATCGAATCATAAACGTGGTAACAAGGGCTGTGACAGACCCTGTAGAAAGTTCTATGGGAGTAGAGAGGGCCCGGGTTGGAATGAGGAGATCAGGGAGGTTCCCTAGTAGAGGAGTCTCGATGCCTCCCCAGAGGAGTGGAAGGTAAGGAGGTAGGACAGGGGACCCGTTGTTCTAACCAGAGCAAAAGCACATGCCAATGCCTCAGCCGTGCGAGGCAGCGAGATGGGCTTGACACGAAGTCGTGGTAACTTGGATGAGGGCAGAAAGGGCAAAAGGAAAAGATGCTTAGGAATGAAAACCATCTTTGTGTCTGATTTTATATCGTCAGGATGGGGAGAAAGTGACAAAGTCTTCCACTCATGTAGTAGATTGACGGAGCCTGACACACAGGTTTGGAGCTGTGGGGAGGGCTTGCCAGAGAGTTTCAAATGCTCCAGGGGAGAGGTTTGAAGGACTTACAGAAACTGATGAAACTGGGTGTAGAAGGAGCGGGCAGAGTGGGGAGGCTGCCTGGGGGACTCGGAGCACAGATGCGGGAGAGTCGCTGAGCAGACGCAGAAAGGACACTCAGAGTCCAGCTTCCGACACAATGAAGGAGGGGCTGAGGGACGAGAGCAGTGGAACAGGGGGTCCTGGCATCACAGAAGCCAAATGAGAACCCAGTTCATAAAGGAGATGCGATTGAAGGTTTCAGATAGGAGAACCCAACTAGAAATGGTTTAATTCATCCAGGAAAGGCGGACTCAGTGACTTCTGCTGAGGCAACAGAGGGAGTTAAAGAGACACCTACATTCTGAGGGAATTAAGGCAAAAGACTGTAGGATACACGACTGAGAAGCTAATTATGAAATATTGATGAGAAGTAGACAATAAAAGAGGGAAGATGAAGCTGAATGCGAGTCTTTTTTTTTTTTCCAGATAGGACTTGAGCACATTGTAAAGGCAGAAAAGAAATGGACATTGCATCAGTCACACTGATGTAAACAAACAGCACTTAAAACAAATAGCACGTAATGCCGAGGGTGTGCATTTGGCTCACGTGGGCTCATCGGTGTTTTGTCACGTAGGTAGAAGAGCAGCTGAACGCGAAGACGTTCTCCGAGTGGACCAGCCCCTCTAACTTGGTGGAGCAGGAGGTTGAAGTGCATCTCCCCCGATTCAAGCTGGACGTCAAGTATGAGCTCAACTCGCTGTTGAAATCCCTTGGGATGACCGACATCTTCAGCCAGGTCAAAGCTGATCTTTCTGGAATATCACCTACCGAGGGCCTCTTTGTAACAAAAGTCATCCACAAGTCATATGTGGATGTCAACGAGGAGGGCACGGAGGCAGCTGCGGCCACGGGGGTCATCGTGGTCGTGAAAAGACTCCCCATCCGAGCTCAGTTCATGGCGAACCACCCCTTCCTGTTCTTCATAAGGCACATCCAGACCAACACGATTCTCTTCTGTGGCAAGCTCGCCTCTCCCTAAGCAGCGGGGCTGAGCCAGGCTCAGAGTCACAGAGGAGGTGCAGGGACAAACCCCTTCCTGAAAGCAGTTCATACGTCATACACGCCCGTGCCTCCATTTGCTCCTCTGCAAAATGGGGCTAAGCTCTCTCCCAGCTTACTCCGTGAGTTGGTGAAGCCCTAAATTGATGCTAATCCCAGAAGAAGGGATGTTTACAAAAAAGCCTCCCTCGCTCTCTTTTCTTTGGGGCCTCATTTAAGTGTTGTCTGGCTGAGCAAGTCAGTGAGAAAAGTCTCAAACAATGAGCTTTTCTTGACTTGGAGAAGTCAGTGAGCTCTTGAATCAGTGACCACTTTACCTTCTGAAAACCAAATGAAGGGCTTCAACTTCGGTTGGATTTTAAAATCTGTTATTTTCCCTGCGTGTGTACATCTAACACTGTGAATTCTAATAAATACATGCAATGCCTTCAGTTCTTTGAGGATTTTCCATACTCGGCAGCAATTAACTACTTAACGAAAGGAGACTGTGGACAAGGGGACGTCTATTCAGTGAGCATTTTAGTGGAATCTCTGGCCAAATCTTTTTGAGCTTTAAGTTGAATTAATAGGTTTTTCTTCCTCTTCTTCCTTCCCTCCCTCCTCTCTCTCAAAAATGCAATGCGTAAAATTTCACAACAGCAGAAACCAGTAATCAATCAGAAAAGTTTTACTAAAAAATTTTTTTTTAAAGAAAGCCTCCTTAATTCCTATTCAAGATAATAATAATCTGGTGATAGGGGCCATAATCCATGCACTGCCTTCCCAGGGCCCTCTTTCTTCCTGGCCTCCCTCCGAGGTCTGAACACAGACCAGCTGCTCCAATCTCCCGTCTCTCCCCTTCCGGGCAGAGGTAGTGATGGGCAGAGTCCTTTTACAGCTGAGAGTGGGGGCATCCAATGATGGCTTTTCCTTTCCTAGAAGGGCACTGAAGGATGGGCTTACTTTATTCTTTAATAATAAAATACAAGCAAGCAACGATTTCAGGAAAGTAGAAGACTGCACAATATCCCCTTAAAATAACACATGAAATTGCTCGTGGCCCTGGAATGGCAGTCTTGCTTCTAAGGATCCTCCCCCAAGCCTGCTTGTCACACGGCATAAAGCCAAGAAGCCACGTTGGCTTCGTTCACAGGATAATCCAACAGGATTCATTGTGGAACAGCAAGAGACACGGAGCAACAATGATGGGGGTAAAAATGGAGCTGTTTCTCGGCATCTGCTATTCACTTTAAACACCCTGGGAAGACAGTGAGTGAAGTCTGTGCAGTGAATGCTGGGCCCTTCCCCGCGGAGGCTGGCGCCATCAAGAAGACCAGAGATAACAGGGCTTGGTGAAGGGAGCCCTTGGACCCTGTTGGTGGGAATGGAAACTGGTTCAGCCATTATCGACAGCCTGTACAGAGGTTTCTCAAAAAAAATTAAAAACAGAATTACCATATGATCCACCAACCCCACTTCCGGGTACACATCCAAAGGAAACGAAATCAGTGTGTGGAAGAGATATCTGCCCTCCCCCACCATGTTCACTGCGACATTATTCCCAGTAGCCAAGGCAGGGAAATAACCTCGGTGTCCACCACCTAGAGCTGTGACACTGTTCTGTCTGATACTATAATGGGAGACACACGTCATGATACGTTTGTCTAAGCACAGAGGGTTAACATCACAAAGAGTGAATCTGATGGGATTTAGTTAATGACAATGTATTTAAGTAACTACCAATTGAATTAACTATTACTATTATAATAGTAATTATGATAATGTAGGCTCGTCAATTGTCACGAGTGTGTCACACTAGCTTTAGATGTCATTAGTCAGGGAAACTGGGGGAGGGGTGGAGAGGGCATATGGGAAGTGTATACTTTCTGGTCAATTTTTCAGTAAACCTAAAACTACTTCAAAAATCTATTGACTATTAATTAAAAGCTAAAGACTATTAGTTAAGAAAAAAGGAAGTAGGGGAGAAAGGAAGGAAGACACATTTACCTGGATTTCAAAAAACCAAAAAGCTTTACTTTTTCCTCCAGTGTTCTCTGATAGTATTTTGTCTTTGTTTCTGTTGTTTTCAGTCCTGAGACTAAGACACGTTCGCCTGTGTTTATCGCGCTCCTCCCCCTCTTGCTGCAAGGGCACTGAGCCGCCAGGTCGGTCGGCGTTTGGCACACACGCGGTCACAGTGACTCAGACAAAATTGCTGCTTTCCCAACAGCGTTCACATCCACACCTTGCTGCGCAGGGAAGCCTGTCGCCCCCATGGGCAGCAAATAGCATTCAATCAAGTTCTGAGTCACGGTGCATCAGTGGGGCGTAGAAGGTCAACTTTTGCTGAGTTTCTCTGTGCAGGGTGGTTCTTCTGTGTTAAATTGCTGCAAATTTAAAAGACAAAGTGAAAAAAAGAAAAAAAAAACCTACCGCTTGGGCAGTGGTACAGTGAGAGATTTGTTTGCATATTTACTGATAAATCTAGTTTTCTCCCTTTACTTCCAGATTTGTCACTTTTTTTTTTGTCTCGGAAAATGTCAGGAGCAGAATGGAATGGCAGAAACAAAGACTTTTTTTTTAATGGTGGTACTGAGGATTGAACCCAGGACCTCATGTATGCTAAGCATGCGCTCTACCACTGAGCTGTCCCCTCCCCTCTGGAAGCAAAGACTTAATGGAGACCACTCTTGGGGAAAACTCCCCTTCAAACTCCCTCATTTGCGGGATCAGGCTCCTTCCCCACGGGCCGTCCTTTGACGTGTCTGGGTGAAGGGGAAGATGCTAACCCTGGTGTGACTGGCTCAGTTCCGCCTGACTTCTGCCGTCCTCGGCATTAAGCCTCCCATTTCACTCTCAGAAGTGCTCTGGTTTCAACGATAAGTTATGAGGTTTCCTTATCTTAATACTATTGGATATTACTCCACGGTCTGAGGTCATCCTGTCCGTTGGTGTTGAGTTACCGAAGACAGCAGAGAAAGGGCTGCTCATAGGAGGCCCCAGTTCTCCTGGCAACAATAACCCCGTGGTACGTTATCATCCCCCGACCTTTGCTCTGGTGTCTCCGCGGTCCTCGGATTCTCTTCCTGAGAATGCCACCCATCTTATTCCTCTGGGACCTTTCGGTGAGAAGCTTCTCCTTTTTTACTTCTTTCCACTGGGGGCTCCTGTGCTTTCTTTGTGTCAACAGTGGAAGCAGAGTTCAATGAGACACCCAACCCAGCCTCCACCAGACCCCCGAAGGCACATATCCCTCCAGCCAGCACCAAACCTGCTGCCCCAGAGTGAATGCCTTTAAAGCGTTCTTGCCATTTCATTATTTGTTGCTACCCTGATTCATTTCTTGAAGAAATATTTCTTGAGTGCCCATTAGGTTCCAAAGCACCACGTTAAGCCATAGATATGTAGTGAGTAACAAAGAGCCACAGCGTTTGTCCTCGTAAGCATGTATTTTAGCAGAGATGACGGACTTTAGAACAGGAACAACAACTGGGTGCTGGGTGCTGCGATAAGACTGTTACGGGCAAGGACAAGTGATGAGGATGGGGTGATGGGTGGGGCCCTCTCAGTGGGGAGCCCCCTAGGCCATTTCAGGGAGGGAGGGCTCTCTTCTCAGGATACTGACTCGATCTGATTGGCCTTCTAGAAAGGTCACATGGGCTTCCAAGAAGCCATCCTTACGATGGGAAAGATGCATCATAAATCCCATGAAATAAATCACAAAGGAGCATTTTCCACGTTAACATCACCTTGGCAGGCCTAGAGCCCTTTAGAGGCAGCGATAAAAGGCCTGCTTGTGGTTTATTTTGGTTGTATGTAGGCAGCATCTCTGACAAGTTAGGTGTGACAGTGAAGGGCGCCATTAGGATGCTTCACTGCGTGATGGAACTGTCCAGTAACGCGGAGTGAGTCAGACTCGCCGACAACAGCTCTGATACGACTATGCCAAGAACTCCCCAGTCTGGCCCTCAAACGTCTTTGACCGTCAGTGCTGAAAAGCCCGTTTGTTAGGAAGTAATAAAGCTGTTGACTGACATTTACTGGACTGGGATTTGGCAGGGTTTCCAGGTTCTATGCACAACCTAACGATTTATTTATTTTTTTAAATACTGCTTTCTGTTAATTCAATCACTGTATGTCCTTGCACAGCCTGCATTTCCCAGACGACATGGAACTAACGGTCTCTTTCTGGATTCGATCTCACCGGTTAACGCAGGTCCTTTAGAATCGCACTCCTCACTTCCCTAAGTCCCCAAGTCTTCTCTGGGATTCCCTGCTCTTTCCTCCCTCGTGTTTGGCTCAGTGTGGAATCTGCTCACTCTTTGGACATCACCAAAAACTCCACGAAGGGGCCAAGCAGCTCAGCTGCAGAGTCTGTGTTCCATCCTCTGCACTGTAATGCTACTCAGTACATTTGTGGACGTTGGAGGAAGGGTTATATTGGCGGTTTAGAGACTTGGGTTCTACCGCAGCGTCTGACACAGATCCTCTTAAAATGCTATAATCTCTAAACCGTTTGGGTGAACTGACACTAACTTCTAGGCTAGAGATATATTGCTGCAGTTCCCCAGTCTCATCACTAGATGGCAGGTGTGGTCACAGGAAGGAGCTGAGGCCTTGGCGAATGAATGGTGTTTAACGTGTAAATCTTACCTTGAACCCTATTGGTAAAACAGCAAAACGGGCTCTTTCAATCAGCCACTATAAATATTTATTAAATTTCTACTCATTGTTTCTTTCGATTTGTGTTTAATAGCCCCTCTTTTCCTCTTTATTTGCTTGATGAGCACTACGTCTGCAGAAGGAGTATAAATCAGACAGCGCGGGATTGGGCTGCAGCATTCGTGACTGAGTCTAGAACAGTATCTGGCTTATAGCAGGGCCTCAGAAATATCTGACATTTCCTTTTCTTTGTTTTTCATGTTCTAGGCATTTATTTATTTTTTTAAATCTTTTATTCTGAATGAATTTTAGTCTTACAGAAAAGTTGCAAACATAGTACGAAGAGTTCCCTTATGTCTCTCACTCCACTTCTCCTAATCTTAACATCTTCCATAACCATAGCGTAGACATGAAGAATGAAAAACTACCTTTGGGACAGCTTATTTAATTAAACAACAAACCTTATTTGAATTTTATTCTTGTCCCCCCAAGTGTCCTCTGTTTGTTCTGGGATTATACCTACAGGGTTTCACATCGTATTTAGTTACTATTTCTTCTCAGCCTCCTTCAGTCTGCAAAAGTTCCTGGTTTTCCTTTGTGTTTCATGTCCTTGACATTTTGAAGAGTACTGACCCATTATTTTATAGAATGTCCGTTAATCTGGATTCGTCTGATGTAGCCTCCTAATTGGAGGGAGATCATGCATTTTGGGCAAGAGATCCGGAAGCACGGGGTTGTGTCCCGAGCGCACCATGTCAGGGTGTTCATCGCGCTGACACGTCTTAGTGCCAGTGACGTTTATCTTGTTCATCTGGAAAATTTGACGATTTTTACGTTTCTCCACTGTCAAGCTACTTTTTTTTTTTTATCCCTTTGTAGTTAATAAGAACCTTTGAGGAGTTTTTTTGAGTCTATGTAAATCCTGTATCTGCACAGACATTTGCCCACAAACTTTAGCATTTGTTTTTGCTCTGTTAGTACTCTGTGTTATCCATCTGGCCGAATCGCTACGCTGCTGGCCTTGTTTTTCACTCTTATATGGCCCACCGTTCTTCTGCTGGAGCGGGCACTAGAGAAAGTAGGACGTGCTATATAATCTACTACCGGCTGACTGGTTTTGGATAAAGTTTTGTTTTTTTTTTAACTGAAGTATTAATTATACTTTGTAATTAATTATACAGTATTCCCCAACTGGACCTCTCTGAACCTGTTTGAATATGTCTAAAGTGAGATGCCAGCCTCTAAAAACGTAGTGGAAGCAAATGCCAGCAATAATTTATGAGAAATGATCTACCTTCTTAAGTCCATTGAATATGTAAAGAGATGCATTTACTAAAATTTACCCAATGTTGTAAACATTAGTAACTATAGGTAATCAGAAAGAAAAACTCATCAATAATTCTCCCTTTAATTCTAACCCTTGTGAAAATTATGCCAGTGTCCTTCCAGAATTTCCCTACATGTATATACACATATATTTAAACTCCACTTTAAAAAGGATCATGTTCCATACACCATGTTAAACTTGATTTTGGTATTTAATATGTTTTGGACATATTTCTGTGTCAATAAGAATTTTCTACAAAATAACTCTCAAGAGCAGTACAGTGTTCATTTACAGGATGCAACAGGACATATGAATAATTCCTTATTATTGTATTTTTTTCAGTTGGTTTACTTTAAAAATTTTACCTGTAGCAGATGACATTTGAGATAATGTTTGAGGATTACTTTCTCCCTTGAGTTCTCACGTCCACCTTTTAGGCTTTTGATGTGCCTGCCTTCACGAGGAAAGAGTGCACCATGTGGGACAAAGACATTGCTGAAGTTTCTCAGTTTATTTTCTAGACCCTCAGCAGTGACAACAGAGTTGAAAGTGAACCTTTTGTTTGCACATACCTGAATTCGAAAGAGATCAGAGTCTCTGAATTTCCAAAATTTGGCACTAAATACACAGGGTGCAAATAACAAGAAGCAGAATATGTGATTAATAACGAGAAGCAGAATATGTGATTAATTTCGTACAAATATATACACATGCATCTAGGACTGAAACAGCTGGATTAGAGCATAGACTTAAGATCAGCGTTAGCAGACACGGCCGAAGAGCATTCCAAAATAGTTTTTTTTCCGGTTTATATTTCCACCAGCAATACACGAGAGTTCCAGTTGCTCCATATTCTCAGTAACACTTGGTAGCATTAGTCTGATTGACAATAGTGGGTGTGCAGACGTCCCTTATTGTGATTCTAATTTGCATTTCACTGGTGACTCATGATGTGAGATTCTTTTCATACACTCCTGGATGTTTGGATTTCCCTTTTGTGAAGTTCCTGTTCAAACCTTTTGCACATTTTTTTCCACTGGGTTGTCTTTCCTTGTGTCACTGATTTGTCGAACTTTAAATATTCTAGATAACAGGCCTTTGTCAGAAATATTTACTGCAAATGCCTTCTCCCGCTCTGTGGCTTGTCTTTGTTCTCTTTGAGGTGTCTCTTTGATGATCAAGGTTCTCTATGTTGATGAAATCGACTGCTGTTTCCTTTATAGCTATTGCTTTTTGTGATCTGTTTTGACAGTGTGTTGAGCACAAAAGGAATTGAAAACAGCATGGCTTGCTTCCTGTGGTCGAGAAAAGCTGTGATGGGGGTGGCTTACGTAGGAATGCCCATGTAACATTCCATCTAATAAGAGAAAAATTCAGTACAATATATGATGAAAGCATATTATCAAGAAATAAATCAGTATGGGCTCGTGGTGGAAATGGTGGGACTTGAGGTGCACCTTGAGGAATAATGTAGAGACAGAAAAATACTATAGGAGGAGTTCCCATGCACTGGATTCTCCAGGACTGTCCCCTTCTATTACAAGAATAAAAACTACATTTATTAAATGCCAACTACATAGTAAGTACTTTACATATGCTACCAATAATCCTCTCAACCATAAATTTACAGTAATTATCCCCCTTTCTTTTTTTAAAGAGCAAATCAAGCCATAAAGATGCTAAGCTGCTGGCCAAAGTCACGTGGATACAGAGAGAGGAGCTGGGATTCCCGGCTATGTCACACCTTCTGTATTTTGCCACCAGAAGTACATTTCCCTGAAGACCTATCTTGATGTTCAGTTCATAATATATGACCTCTGTTGTGCTATGTGGATTGTCAGCATTTCTCCAGAGTGGCATGTTGCCATTTGTTATTTGCAAAAACCGTATGTTGCAAGCTTGTCATGAGATCTGGGACTTGAGTCACTTCATTTTTCAGGGGCACCATTTGAGCCCTAGATAATGACCACTCTAGGAATGGATAAAACCGAAGCATTCGACTGACCTCATTCCTGGACGGAGGACAGGACTGTCTATGTCCTCTCCTGGTGCTTGGCCCCTCTTGACCATGGATCACCCTCGTGTGTATCCCAACTTGTGTTCTATTCTGCTGGCTTTGACTCCCCAACCCTCAACCCATAACCTGCCCCACACCCAGGTATACACAGTTTAGAAGGGAACATGAAAGGACAGGCTCTAGAGTATTTCTTCTGGGGTTTGGTGGGGTTACGCCCCCATGATCAAGTAGGAGGGTGAAGGCAGACATCATGGCACTGCTCTGTGTTTTCTGTTGAGCAGGCAGATGCCGCATGCCTTCCTGAGCCGGACAGGGGAGCCCAGTTGGTGTCCCTCCTTGGTTCCCCTTCCATGATTTTCCTCTAGTGCCATCTGGGAGAGGGGAGGGACTTCTCATGCATTGTTGTCACTGATGCGGCTGTTCTCAACCTCTCCCTTGAGGGTTGAGCCAAGGGGAAGTCTGGGAAATGTTCCCTGAACGGCAGAAGTGAGGTGGGAGGAGGGAGAAGCCTTAGGAGGGAGGAGGCAGGAGGAACTGGAGCCCAGCAGTGAAGGCTGAAGAAGAGCAGTGGGAGGAGGTAAGTGGGACTCCTTGTGCGTGCTGGGTTATTCTAGGCTTCTAGGTCTCCTCAGGCTCCCTAAGGTGGATAGGGAAGCCCGGGAGCCCGAGGGCTATGCCTGTCATAAGCATTCACCTGCCTTCAAACTTATAGTGTTGCCTCTAGCATCTGGGCTCCTGTAGTCAGACACCTCCTTGCTTGGTAAAACCATCACCTCCTGCACTTCCCCGAAGGCACCGTGAGCTCCCCTATCCAACCTCTATTCTATACAGGGTTGTGTCGCGGGATCTTTGAGATTAGAATGACTGTGGATGGCAGCACCTTTTACACTGGGCAACACATTGGATGCAGGAAAATCAGCTTTATTCTTAACCTTATATGAAAAATACCTCCCAACTGCTGAACAAATCCTGACGCTTGTAAAAGATGACTCAGACACTGAACACATCTAATGTTTGAGTTTGGGCTTTCTACAAGCTAGCTTTTCCCATTGTTTCTTTTCTTTTCTTTTTTTCCTTCCCTTTTCTTTTCTGTCCTTTCCTTTTCTCTTCTTTCTTTTCCTTTCCTTTTCTTCTCCTTTTTTTTTTTTTTTTGTTTAAAGCAAATGATCCAAAACCCATTCTCAATCATCATTTTGAAAGTTTCTGTTCCATGTTAAGAGCTAGTAACACAGAAGATTCATCTTCTTTGTCTAGGAAATTAAGTCAGCCACAACATGAAAATTTAGCTTCTGGATTTTCTGATTCTTATAAAGTCAAATGATTGTATATAAATTCTGTCCATCCTTGACAATATGTGTATCCTTGCAAAAGCAACCGAATGGCTTGAAATCCTAATTTTTGGCTGCAAAATAGGTATAATAATAATAAAATAAATAGTTATAATACATTGATGCTTTTGAGGGTCGAGAGAGAGGCTGAGTCACTGTTGCCTTTTTCTAGATTTAGTTGGTGCAATAGTTTTAAATTATAAAGTTGGACATAGGTCTTTCAAGAATCAACTGGGTGGTTCAGCAAAGCCTTTCCTCTCCTACCTGACTTTCAGAGTGCCCTCAAATGCTTTAGGGTGGGGATTGGCAAATTTACCTCTCAGTCCAAACCTGGCTCACCATCTGATTTTGTAAAGAACGTTTTATTGGAAAACAGCCACGTCCACTTGTTTACTTATTTGCTATGTCTGCGTTCATGCTCCAAGTGGAAAACTGAGTTGTGAAAGATGGCCACCTGGCCCACAAACCCCTTAAAATTTACTGTCTGACTCCTTATAGAAAAATTTGCTAACCTCTACTCTCAGGATTTTCTGGTGAAACACATGCTCTAAATGTCTGCAGTGCGTTGCTTCATCTTTCATGTAATTGTAAGCACTGGGCACTACAGGAAGCAAAATAACAGTAGAGTTTACCTTCAAGTTCATGGTCTAGTTTGCCTTCCGGATAAGCGTTAGTTTCTGAGGGAGCCTTCCTTGTTTGCTGGTTCGCCCCTAACCTACCTACTGCCTCACCTACAAGTGGCTTTACCAGAAGGGTGCGTTGCCCTCATATTCTAATAACCATTTCTTCATACCTGGTGTCACTGTCACATTGCCACATTCTCACAGCACCTGAATCACCCTTCACACACACACACACACACACACATACTTTGTACAACTGCCTTTGCTAACTTTGGTCTAAACAGCAGACAACAAAAGCACGATTGGTGTGACCTTAAAATGTTCAGATATAAAGCCAACTCTTGGTAATTCCAGGAGGATTATACAGTTTGTGTGTCATTCGGATCGCTTGCCTTTTAACCACCAGCCATTTTACCACTTGAAAGTGTTTTATCCCTACTATAGATAGGGAATAGAAAGAATGTAGAATGAAAAATATGTCCGCTTGCTCTCGTCAATTACCACAGGCACGTAGAATCCAAGAGAACAGGAAATCCATGTGCAAGCTTGTATTTTCCACTTTAACAACCACCATCAGAAAATTTATTGCAACTGCTAAGTCAAAATTAACTTTCAGGGAATATTTGTGACTTTATTTTCCTCTGCTATTCTATTACTCAAAAACCATCATGGAAACGAGCAGTAACTGCTCTATTGGATTTTGTCTAAGTTAGCAGGAAGGAGGTGAAACTCCACAAAACTGACAAGTAACTGTAAGGCGATGGTATCTTCTAATTCCAATAGAGGACTCAGCCATTTGGGTAACCACTGGCTATACTTTGGAAAATACTGAGCCAGAAGATCCAGGCTTGCAGTGCCTTCCGTGCGGCAGATGCAGGTGGCTGTGACGCAACAGCCCACGATGCAACTGGCAGGCTGGGCTGCATGCCCCTGTGTGGCATGTTCTGGTGGCAAAGGTGTCCACCACCATTTGGTCCTGATCTACCTGTCCCTCCACCTTCCCACTTTTCAAAGGGAACCCCCCACTCCAAGGAACGGCGGAGAGGATCTGGATGTTACAGAAGTGGCTTTCCACTACCAGATCAGAAGGGTGGAGAAGAGGCTGGCGGGGTGACAAGAATGAATTAACACCCCCAAGCTTCAGCTCGTATCTAAAGCTGCCTCATTCAGGTAGGCATCCAGAGAAGCCAGCTGAGATTACTAACCCAACAGACATGTCTCTGGAAAATTCCAAGCAGAGGAAACAGCACAAGAGAAGCCAGCCAAAATAGCATAGGGTCCAGATGAGCATCTGAGTTTCAGGAATGATGAAAATAGTGTATTAAAGCACATTTATACTGGAAAAAAATTAGGCTATTAAAGCTCAATGACAAACTGCAGTAAAATTGTGTGCTAACTCACAGAGTCACCGCTGCCTTGCCTTAGTCTATTGTTGCCCTGGTCTGTCACAAACAGAGAGTATGTCCTGAGACAGGCTGATAAAATACCGTAAATTCTGATTTTTTTTTTTTTTTTTGGTATGGTTACATTAAAACCATCGACATGGTAAAGGACAGAGATGAGCAAATTACCTCTTCAAATCTGATCCACATGCAAACTGAGTGAATCCCATAATGACCACCTTAGTCAGATACTATTTTGCAATCTGTTTGAAGGCTAAATGCTTGTAAGCTTCTGTAGGGACAGTGCTGACTCTGAGTCACAGGGAAACCATTCCAGAATCCAGGTCTGCACATCAGTAAGCAGGCGCTTGGGCAGGGTGTAGACAGCACCAGGGACAGACTTTAATACAGTTCTAAGCTTTTAAGGGAAAAAAAACCTGTTTAGAAATGCTTGCTGGGTTTCATTAGACAGTGATGTGCCAGGTTTCCACCTCACCTCTTCGTCACAGGAATTCCTAAGTGTGTGGGAAAACATTTAGGGCTGAACAGTCCGCAGTGAGGTGGAAACATTTTCTTTGTGAGAGAGAGATTCGATTCTCACCACTGCTTCCACGTACCAGGATGCTGGTATGAATTCACTATTGATTTGCATATTCAGGTACGCTGCTCCTGTCTCTGCTGTTGTCCTGAGAGGTGAGCTCACCACTGAATCTCGAGAAAGATGGAGAAAATGGCCAATGGTCACGTGCAGAGGCCTGAAATGCCTCCAAGTCACATCTTTGGAGGACTGCCCTTCCGGGGAAGCAGGCCTGTATTCCCTTCAGTGACTTTGTTAGGTCTGGGGGCTGCTGCAGGGAACACTGGGCCCCCTGATCTCTGCTGAGCACCATCTCTTGTCAGTTCTCCTGGTCTTGTTTAGCATCTTATTCTTTACTTCAGTGCCCCTCTGTTTATCTTCGGCTTAGGGTCCCAGACCATCTTCCACCAAAGCCTGCTCTCAGGAATAGATCAGTTATCAGTTACACAGTGAGCCATGATCCTATCTCTGAGGCATTTTCTTTCTTTATATTTTTGATTGACCTTTTAAAATTACGAAATATAACTTGGAGGCATAAAAGTGCATTCGATATCCACATAAAAATTAACAAACAGATGAAACATCAGAACTTCTGAAGCCTCCCTCCCTTATCCTTTTACCAAACAAACAAGCAAAAATCCTTCCCTTCCCACTAGAGGTAAGTGGAGGCCATCATTTGTTTGAGAAAGCCTGCCCACCTATGTAAGTAAGCATCTTTACAAATACCATTTTGCTTGGCTTGACCTTTTCATTAAGGGAATCCTACTGTGTGCATTCTTTTCCTCCTGACTTATTTGATTTCTCAGCCTTACTTCTAACTGGCATGGTACCCCATGTCTCTTGTTGTGGTGATTTGGGGCATCCGTGAGCAGATGAGAGCATACTGTCAAGAATATGTTCTATGTGTCTTACGACAGTTGTGACTGAATGACCGGGACCTGGTTGGGGTGTACGAGATGAGCAAGGGTCTCGGGAAAAGCTCTGGGAACGATGGAGGGGATGCCTTCTTGGGGGGGCGCCCTGCCAGGACTGAGGGAGTTCCTGGGCTGTGGGCCTTGCAGGGCTAAAACCAGGAGAAGTCCCAGGCAAACGGGTCCCTCCCTCCACAAATCCACCTCCAGGCTGCCAGTTGCCTCTTCTCCCTACCGTGTTGATTCTGAAATTCCACTCACAACTGCTCATTACTCCTGACAGCCCTGCCCCCACCTCCTATGACGAAAATCCTTCCAAAGAAGCTGCTGTGTCATTTGCCTCAGAGGAATGGAACTAACACTCTAGGGAGACAGTAGCAACAAACCCCCAGATTTCAGGGGGTAAAATGCTCTACAAAAACTTCTAATGTTGTATGATAATAACATATAATAAAATATAACAAAGGCGAAGTGGGGGTGGAGGACAGGTAGGGGGAGGAATGAAATTAGCAAGGGCTTACCCTGCCCCAAGCACCGTGCTGGTGATTATACACATACATATACACACATACATACACATACGTATATATGTACATAAACATAATGTATATCAGACATGATGAATATGTAACGTTACATGCCTACATTTGTAAATAAAAATATGAATGCAGATATAATTGATGTGAACTCTTATTTTAATGGATGAGAAAATGGGGGCTCAGAGAAATTAAGTTATTTGCTCAAGGTCACACAGCTGGTAGGGTTGCCAAAGTGGGAATTAACCTAGATCTAGGCTTTTATCTTTCATTTTTTTCAAGTTTATATACGATCTTGGTGGTGAGGAGTCAAAATGAGACTGCCTAGTTTACATAAAACGGCAGTCTCCTCCCCCCCACCCCGCCCCTGTCCCCACTCTGCTTCTCACTCAGCAGGAACAACAACTCTCCACTGCTTCTTTTTTTTAACCACTTTTTTGAAGCATGGTTGATTGTGGTGATGGTTTCACAAGTGTATTCTTATCTCCAATCTCAACGGCATTTAGTGTTGCTCCTTGTATCTTTCCAGACATCCAAACAGCAAGCCAGCGCTGCTCCTTTTTTGTTTTTTGCTTTTAGAGACCATCTACAGACTTCCTTTTATGGAAGGACGATGTGCCTCTCAGATACCTGGTTCCTCACCCTACCCCCCCCACCCCGACAATTTCCTCCTCCTAACATCCCTACGGTCATGCATCATAAATCTTGTCTAACTCAATGCTTAATATTTAAATCATTACAACTAAGGGAACGTTATCCAGAGCTGAGCTATAAAGTGTAGTAGGATATATATTTCCCCGTGTAATCTTTGTTTTCTCTGGAGTTAAGAATTATACTTTTTTTCTTATTTTTTGTTTGTTTAGTTCCTGATGTTCCCATCGCTAACGTATTCCTATGTTGGAGGTAGACCTCTCCGCACCCTGTTTCATATGTTCAAACACATCTGTCCCTCTGATAGGATATTCACCTTAGAAAACTTCAAACGGTTAGGATTTTCCAATTTAGCATTAAAACGTACAATTAAGATGAAGGCAGGGTGGGTAAACGCTCGTAGGAATAATGTGTAGGACAATGTCAGAAACACCATGTGAAGTTAAACCCTCTCCTTCCTGAAAGAGTCCCCTCCCCTGCTGCCTCAGAACACAGAAATCCCCAAATTCAGCGCCTCCTGCCCCAACTCTGCTCCCCAGCGCTCCGCCCTCTTCACCTCCCCAGGACTGCACTGGTGTTCCTGCACGACAGCTAAGCCTCTACACCCTAGAATACGAACCTTCAAGGTGAGGACGCAAACAAAGATCAGAGATCGAATTTGAAAAGCCTGCCCTTCCATATATAAAAATTCCACTGGTACCACTCGGAGCGAGTATCTACACATACTGTATGAAAAAACTATGTGATGTTAATATCAAATTAAATTTCATGCTACATCTTGATTCATTAAAAATATATCTGTTTTAACTACTTTGAATTGGATCTGTAGCTCACACGGTGCACACTGCTTTTAATTTGCTCTGTAAAAGGGCCTGAACCTAACTCCACTTTAATGACATTATTTAAACTACCCTGGTCATCACAAAAGGAAGGAGGGAGTGTCTGAGTCAGAGGCTTTATATTTCAGAGTAATGCAAAGAACTCTTCCAGACTCACCCAACCAGCAGCTAACTCCCTCTCAGAAGAGAGTAAGGTAAATATCTCTGAAGCCCACAACTTGAAGTCTGGCCAGACACTTTGAATGAGAGTGAGGGAGAGAAAGAGGAGAGCGGTGGATGCTTCTCTGTACCTGAGAGTCTGAATGCACCCAACAGTGTCAACACTGCTGTCTGGTCCTGCTCGGCTTCTCTGTCTCGGGCTTGTCTACAGCTGGCTTTCCGTGGTGTCCTGGGGAGAGGGGCGCGCACTGCACGCTGGGGATCAGAGGCCAGGCGAACACTTTGTGTTCCATCTTGGAAGAGATAACTAGCATTTGGGAATTATGTCCAAATCTAAATTCTCAGGTGTTCTTATTTAAGGCCTTATGGGTTGGAAGATACAGATTTTTGAGAATTGAACTCTGTTTTAATTGCATAGCGAAGTGCTTATCTGATTAAGGATTTATCAAAATTTGAAATCATGGTTTTAAAAGAAATGGAAAGATTTGAAAATACTTCTGTAGAGGAGTAACTATGTTTAGCATGACATCTGACTTACATGATATGAATAAAAATTAAGCATGTTCAACAGTAGTTATTAATTTTCCCTCTATGTATGTTTTAGGTCAGTAAAAACAGGTATTTTTTCCCTCAACAATGTACCATGAAGTATGATTATTTTTCCTTGTACTGACAAAATTTTCTTAAGATGAAATATTTTGATTAAACATTTAAGGCACATAATTTATCTGTTAGGTATTAATAAGCTTAGATCCATGAAATATTGTCATTATAATTCCATGTTTCATTAAATGTATTTTGCCCCTGGCTTTTCTTATACTTTAAAAATTATTTTCTTGTTTTTTTATTAGACTTTTAAAAAAGCTTTAGTGAGAACATATCTACTCTTTTGTTTTGACGCAAATAGTATGTTAACAAAAGAAAGGAAGGGGTAAAAAAAATTTCTCGAATTGAAATATCCCGTAAGTAGGTAAATAGGCTTCAGACTTCCATGGACTTTTAAATCCTCAAGTCTGATGCTTGGAATTTAAAGACCTTCATGAGTATTTAATTCATGTTAACTTGAGAATTATAAGTTAATTCCGTATCTGTATATTAAAGTATTTCTTATAAGGAATATAAGAATGGAGTATATTTTTAGTAAAATAAAAAATTAATTTAAAACCAAGTTCCTTCGCAATTTGAAAAGAATTTTCCTTCATTGCTGTGTCCAGACACTGGCCTACTGGGTAATATTAATGCTGACACCTGCTTCTGTAGCTTAATGTAATTGATTTTCCTCTTCAATTTACTTTAGTTATTTAACTGGGCCCCAAATCATCGGATATTTGTTGATGGATTGATTTTATTTTTTGGTGTTTTTTTAAGATGTTGGGGAAAGAAATCATAGGAGAAAGAAAATCACAGTTTTGGTACCATATTAATGTTTATTCTCTGTCATCCGATGGAAACTTAAAACAAGTAATTCAATCTTAAATATGATTGTCTATTTGCCAATGGGATTCAGATTTTACATCAGATGAGAAGGAAAGACTTCATTTCTGGAAACTACAAGGCACTTGCATAGAGAAAAATAATAAAAACAGTTATGTGAAGTGGAACATAGTTCTTGGAGTTTATCTTCCAAGTGCATGAACGTGTCTGTACGAGAATGTTTAAGGATATATTATCCTAGTGCCATTTATCATTTTAAAAGTCGTTGCTTGAGAATTTTTAATGGTCTAGAAAGTTCTTGGCTGGTGTTTCTTTGTAATGATTATTTATCTAGTATGCTTTCCCTGCCATAAAATGTACCCAAATCCTAAAACTGTGTACTTGATTGCTTGTGGACAAACTCTTGTGCAGCTTCTCTTTACTTCAATGCAAGGATAGTTGAGTGAAAAGTCAGCAGGATGATTAAAAAATTAGAAAATGAAAATTTGTGATTATTGCTTAGAAAGTGAGTTAAAGAATGATATTTGAAAACATGAAAGGTTCTCTTTTCGCCCAGGGGGTAAAATAGTAAAATTTGAATTTGTAAAGCAACAGGAATAATTTGGGCTGGACTGAAGAAAAATGTACCTCAAAGTGAGTGTTTGTATTTTGGGTTATGATATTACCAAGTGGCTTCCAGATCCCCAGTGGACCACACAAGCAGGTCCCCAAACAGGGTCATTTAAAACTCTTTCCGATCTCAAGGATTCTAGCTTACATTATATCAATATATTACTATGCTCGCAATTCTTTATTTAATGTAATTTTCTCTGTAAAAATTTGGAAAAGATTATTATGCTTTTGCTTTTGAACTTAGTTTTGTAAAAGTGCTTAATTTTATTTACTATGATTTCTGGCAATCAACATGAAGTCTTGAAAATTATTTGAAAATTATTTGGAGAGAGAGAATCTAGCACACAATTTCTTCCTCAAATTAAGGAAATTCTTTTAAGCAATTTTATTTACTCTTAAATTGCAGGTGATTAAAAGTGAGGACCCTAGCCACTTGAGTGGACAGTCTGATGTTGTAATATTTGTTTTATTGTAACAGGACTTTTATTCTATTTCAGCTTAGAAATCTGGGGTGACTGGAGAAATAGTAGGCCCCAGGAATGTGTCAGCTTAGGATGTGAAAACAGAATGATCAAAGACCACTAAGGACAGAAATGCCACATCAAGGAGAAGTGGGAATGTGCCCTGGCTGTGAATAGGAGAGCACAGAAACACTGTGCTACAGAGCATCAGTGTTAAAAAAAAGAGTGTATCGTAAAATTGTCGCCAGAAGAGATAGTTTTAGACTGTTCGTAACAAGGATGCTGGGCCAAAGGAGCTTTTTATTTTTGTTCTAAGTTATTTGATAGTCACATCCAAGGCTGAAGAAAGGAAGCTTCGAATTTAAAAAAATCAATGAATATAAAAATCATAATATTCACAGAAAATGTACTCGGAACTCACTTTCTTTCCTCGTTCTCCAGGCTGCACTCCGTTTCACAATGGCCTCCCTTGCTGCAGCAAATGGAGAATTTTGCTTCAACCTGTTCCGAGAGATGGATAACAGTCAAGGAAGCGGCAACGTGTTCTTTTCCTCTCTGAGCCTCTTCACCGCCCTGGCCCTGGTTCGTCTGGGAGCGAGAGGAGACTGTGCTGCTCAGGTCGACAAGGTCAGTCTTGGATGTGCCACCAATCACGGCTTTTGTAATGAATCTTAGGGCAAATTGTTTCTCCCAAGAGAATGTTTTCCTGCAGTGGTCCCTAGTAAAGAAGACGCCTCGGTGAGCCCTCCCGCGGTGGGAAGCACTGACAGCTCGCGGCATTTCTCTTTAAGCTGGAATATTTCCAGAACTGCAGCTTTGATCCTTTTCCTTAGTCCTGTGGTTCTCAAAGTATGTTTCTGATGCCAGCATCACCTGGAAACCTTGGCAGAAATGCAAACGCTTGGGCCCCACCCCAGATCTACAGGATCAGAAGTTGCTGGGGAGGGGACCCAGCAAGCTGAGTTTTAAGGAACTCTCCGGGTGCGCGCTGAGGTTTGAGGACCACTGCCTGAGAAAATGTAGATGGGGAGGAAGAGCTAGAAAGAGTCATCAATGAAGTCACTAGCGACCTGGGCACAAATGACATCACAGCACATTCCAGATAACAGAGCCCACCAGAATGCTCACCGCATTGTCAAAACCACCACCCTTCCCAGCACCTTTACAAAGTGCTTACTAACGCACCCTTGTGTACAGCCCTGAGCTAGGCTGTGCAGGGAAGTTTACGTTCCTTCTCTCCAAAATTTGCCATCGAAATTCGGGAGCTCAGTAGTAGGTGAGATGCCAGGTCCAGGCTATGTCCAACCCTGATGTCATCCCTCTCTGCCCACCGATTCCTCCATTATTTTGGTGCCAGAGGGAGCGAGTCCCCGTTGTAACCTTTCACACTTAAGTACTTGCTGAAGATTATTGTGCAGATAGTTTAGGCTAGAGGAGTTTGTTTCGCTCCCTGGGTAGCTCAGTGAGTCTTTGTTGCTAGGAAACAAGGACAGAGCTGAAGAATGCCATTTTCCAACAGCTGGAGTGGTTTACAACCCAGCCCACTGAACACCTCCCTCTAATGAAATGATAACAGCCAACTGCTGAGAACTTCACCAGTGTCAGGCTCTGGGATAAACGCTACCAATATCTTGTCTGATGCTCACAGTAACACTGGAGTAGGCATCATTCTCCTGATTTGATAGAGGGGTTGACACACCATCTCTGTGCTAGTAAATGGCAGAGCTGACATGCAAACTCAGGATGACATGATTCTAAGGCAGGCTTTCTCAACCTCAACCCTCCTGACATTTTGGGTCAGATAATTCTTTGCTGTGAGGGGCTGTTCTGTACATTGTAGGAGGTTTAGCAGCGTCCCTGGCCTCACCCCACCGGACAGCATTACACACCTCTTCCCAGTCAAGGAAATAAAAAAATCTCCAGACACTGCCAGATAGCCCCCAAGAGGAAGGCCCATTTGCCCTAAAGCCACCAAAATGAAAGCCAGCTCAAAGCACACTATTGTAAAGCTTCAATTATTTTAAAGTTAATGTTCTGATAAATATATGTAAAGCCTTTGGAAAAGATAATCTAGCAACTAATAAAAATATTTCCATTCATTAATAAAAATACATAATGTTGTAGAACCAAACGAGACAACTTGGCATCAGTGCTGTAGAAGTGAGTAGATTCGGATTTGGACCTTGGGAAAATTAGTTCACCTCTGTGGACCCCTCAGGGTCCTTGTCTGTAAACTACAGAGGTTGATTTGATGGTATCTAATTTTAAAAAAAATAGCTTAACAGTTGTTCCTATTCAGTATGTCAGGCCGTGATGTGTGTGCTCCACACCTGTGATTAAAGCCCAGCTCTTACCCAGCAGAAGACACGGCTCGGGATCTGTGTGCAACTTCAGGTCCCGGCCACTCTCGGTGCTACTCCCTGGTGCGACCCCTCGGTCTTCCTGCCCATGGATGCCTGGTGGGCCAGGGATCAACAGTTTCTGGGAGGCGGGTCCCAGGGAATTCAAAGCGGTGCTCTTTTATAGTCACTGCCCCAATCAACGACTTTCACGAGTTACTTTTGTAACTCTTGCTATTTATGACCTCCTATAAGACCACGTAGGAGAAAAAAAAATGACAACTATAGTCACAAAAATATTCATGTAATTCATTTGTACAAATATAAGTCCTCTGAAAAATACCTTCTTGGAAATTAATTTTCAGCCTCCGCCCTGCTCCCCACCCCTCACCCCCCATATCCCGGTTAGCTTCTCATCGTGGTACCTGACACTTGACATCATGCATTTGTATTAGGTAAATCCAAACCCATGGTATTTTATGTTTCTGGTGCATCCATATATACTTAAATACCAATCTATCCAATGATGCCCTTGGATATTTTTCAAAAAAGAAAACTACAAGAAACTATTAAAGTTAATCTGACAGAAACTTTGGCCAAAAAGAAGGGAAGATTCCCTTCTGCTTGCTAGGCATCACGCTAATTACTAGGTTGTTTTTACTGAGGTAGTGAGTAAAAGGTTTACAACTCAGAGGAGCAGACACCAGTCAAAATGTTTTTTCAACAAAGCTGTTAATATTTTACACACGATAACGTTACGTAACAATCAGTAGGACTTTCAATGTTTTCTCAGCCTTCTCTTGGTTACATCTTTCTCCCTGAATTTTTTCTAAGATTTTAGAACTGGACCCTCTCACCCATAATCCCTCTTTTTAGGAAGGAAAGATACAAAGGCATTGCCCAAATTCAAGGTCAGAGGACAAAAGCTGGCTAGTGCTTCTCTCTCTCCATCTCATGTTGAGGTGATCCACAGTAAGGACTTTCATTTGCAACTTTTCCTTTTTCATTTTGGGGATACCGAGAGGTAAACTTCATCTACTTTCTAACATAAATGTTACAACGCAGTTAAGAATGAAAAAGTGACACTGACACAGTCCAAGTAAAACAGACGCGTGCTGTTATTTGCTCCCCTGGTAGTAACAAAATAAACACTTTCATGGAAACAGAAGGTCCTTGTTGAACCTTCCTCTCTTAGGGATAAGTTAGCGATGTCGATGTTCACTAACGGAAGAATCATAGTTACGGTGAAATTGGCCACAGAGCCGGGAGGCAGAATCACTGGGATTCCAGTTTATACTTTCCCCAAAGGACAGTCTTGTTCTAACCAAGTCAACAGGGCAGCTGGACACGTGACTCCTGCCCTGGGTGCTAACAAGCACACGCACAAACACGACTGCTAATGAAGGCGTCTCGAATCCTTACTTTTCCCATCTGGTCCCTTCTTGCTCAGCACCACCTGCTAACTGCTTCCCTTGTTCTCTGTGTGCAGATGCTTCGTTTTAATACCTTCTCCGGACGTGGGAATTCTTCTAATACTCAGGTAAAGATGATATGTTCTTTTAGGAAAAGAGATCGTGAGACTAGACGTAGAAAAATTACTGCCTTTCTGACATACTTAGTTATGCTCTCCATCCTTTAAAGCAAAGGAACATGTCTCATTCAGATTTGCATCGTGCGACTATTTCAAACACAATTTTTGATAACTTACTTGTAAATTATTAACTTAACCAATATTTTACTTGTGTGTTAGCCAGAGTTTGGGAAGATGGACTGGGAAGTAAACGTTTGTTTTTGTTCTTTGATATTCACAGCCAACTTACAGAGCTAAAATGAATTATTTAGTGTACACATTAGCCAAATTAATTATCTTTTGTTAATAGCTTATTCTAAGATTAATAATTTATTTTAGTAACTTTTTTAATTAACGTCAATCACAGATAATATTTTGAGAAAGGGCAAGAAATTGTAGATGTGTGTGGCATTGTTTGCTGCTTTAATACATCCTTATCTTTCAATTCTTTTCTGGTATAAAATACTTGTTTTATTTCATGTGCAAAAAGAGTATGCATACCTTTGCAGTCCGAGAATACATTTTTATGAATCTTTTTAATAATAGCCAGGAATCCGATCCCAACTGAAAAGAGTTCTCTCTGATATAAACTCATCCCACAAGGATTACGAACTCAGCATTGTCAATGGACTTTTTGCAGAAAAGATGTTTGATATTCGAAAGGTAAGTGCAGCCTCCTGTGTTAGAGGGTTATTTCCATTATGAACCTGAGTCTTGTTCAATCCATCATCTGAATAAAGGCTTGCACCTTTCCACTGAGCCATACAAAGGTGATTTTAAGTGTCATCACCTTGTTTCCAAAATACAACTTGGCTTTACCTGAGTGATCCACATATGCAGGGTCACCAGACTGACAGACTCCAAAACAGCAGAAGGGTTGCCCATTGGCAGTGGCGTGGAGCTGGGACTGGGGTGGGAGGAGCAGACAGCTCATTTAGAGTTGTCCACGGGCAGCAGAGAAAAGTCTATCCATTTTCCTTCTGCGTTTTGCATCCCCAGAGCTGAGTTCACCTCCTTTTTCTCAGCCATGCCTTTCCATCTCTCCTTCCAGCGGTTAATTACTTATCTTTTCAGTAAGATCGCTTACAAAAAGAGTTCCTGGTAAGAGACATTACCCAGATAAGGCCAGCCTTTGGTAGAGCTGCCACTGAGACTTGACACAGGAGAGGAATGGGCTCACTTGAGGTCAGCAGATTGATTTTTAGTATTACCATATGGAGTTTGTATTACCAATTCATTCAACATAGTACCTGCTCACTCCAAGACCAGTGAGATGCAGGATGCACTCTGCGTGCTGCTATGCTCAACCCAGCCTCTAGAACCATCACTGCTGTG
This sequence comes from Camelus ferus, assembly GCF_009834535.1. Lineage (NCBI taxonomy): Eukaryota > Metazoa > Chordata > Mammalia > Artiodactyla > Camelidae > Camelus > Camelus ferus. The sequence continues at coordinate 10,449,392 of NC_045725.1, read as the reverse complement.
GCAGCCGGAAGCTGTGGAGCACTATTCAAGCAGACACAGTGGCCACAATTCTCTGGGGAAGTCTGTTCCCCCCTTTAATTCTTCACTCCTCACCTGAATATTAAACTCCACCTCTGTGACATCTCTGGGCTAATCTCTACTTGCATCTTTCCAGCTGTCTGTGTTCCACCCAATCATTGTTTCCTCTGTCTGTCACCCACTCAAATTCTTTGCCCCTTTCCAGCACCACTCCCAAATCCTTTGGCAGCCTGTCAATTATGAAGCATTAGGACACATTGCTTTTTAATCTTCCCAAAAGTATCTTACACAAGCTTTACAGGGGCCACCCTGATGTTCTATCCTTCAGGATAAACGATAATGATGCTCTAACAAGTCCTTCTATCTCTTTCTACGCTGACTGCACCTCTGTGAAATGCACATTCAACTGTATTACCTCCCTGCTTGAATCCCTTCAGTGACTCTCTCTGGAATAAAATGAAAGCTCCGTAGCAAGGGGAACAAGACCCTCATGCTCTTGTCTCATGTCCTTCCATTTGCCCTTTCATCAGTCACTGCAGTCATCACAGATTCCTGTCGGTTTTCTGGATGTGCCCACATCTTCTTACTCCTGTGAAACGAGCTCTGTTTGCAGTGCTCACCTTTCCCCACTTGCCCTGGCCAACTTCCCTTCTTCTTTCAAGACTCATTTTAAGCTCATTCTCCTCTGAGAAGATTCTCTGAAAGTTACGGGCCTCTGGGTGTACTGTGGATTATAATTGACTTTTCCCTTAGACTGTGAACTAGAGGTCACAGACAGGAACAGAACGAGTAAAATGTATTCGAATTGGGAACAAAGTAATAAAGCTATTATTGCTCACAGATAACAATTGTTTATGTAGAAATTCTAAAAGATTTTTATAAATAATCAGACTATAGTGAATTTAGCAAGGTTAACATATAAAACTCATTTACATTTCTATATGTTATCCATAATTAAAAAATAAAATTTAAAAGGATACCATCTACAGTGGCATTATAAAACATCAAATATCTAGGAATAAATCTAATGAAAGACGTTTACAAAACAAAAAAAGTTGCTAAGAGAAATTAAAGAGGACTTTTAAAAACAGATGATTTTAAAAAGTTGTTTATGGAGAGAACATTCAATATTATAAAAATGTCTATTGTTCCCATATTTATTTATAGATTCACAGTATTTGATTTTTGGAGAAATTGACAAGTTGATTTAAAAATTTACATAGAAATGCAAAGAACCAAGAAAAGTCAAGACAATCTTGAAAAAAAGAGAAAAAAACGGAGGACTTACATCACTGGAAATCAGCACTTAAAAACTACAATAATTAAGATTTGTTGGTATTTGTGAAAAGAGATAATAGACCAGTGGAATGCAGCAGACAGTCCTGAAACACGTAGGGACACACGGACACTTGACTTATGATAAAGGTGACTCTACAGAGGAGTAAGGGTCAGTGTTTATAATAAATGGCAGTGGTTCAACTTGCTATCCCTAGAGAAAAATGTATTTTGACGTTCATCTGTATACAACAAAATCAGTTCCGGGTAGATCATAGGTAAAAATGCCAATGGCGGGACGATAAAGCTTTTAGAAGAGGAATATAGATTTTTATCCTCATTATCTTGGACAAGCAAATATTTATTAATTTTTGTTTTAGGATACATAAAGCTCTTGTCATCTAGGATAAAGTAGACAGCATTAGGGCATTAGAATTAAGAATTTCTTTTCATTAAAAAATATCATAAAGAGAGTGAAAAGGCGAGCCATGGAGGCAGAACATACTTGCAATAAACCTGAACAATAAAGCTCCGATATCCAAAATCAAAAACTCCTGTGAATCAAGAAAAACACAAAAACTGGCACTTTACAAAGGAACATACTTAAATGGCCAATACACATATGAGGAGACAGTCAATATCAATAGCTTTATTCTTTGTCATTTAAGTTTTATGCCTCCTTTTAAGGACTTAAGCAACAGTATTTGAGGGGGATCGGGAAGACACATTAGCTGGACTGAAAAGAAAGGTACATAGATTATACCCCAAGCCTTCTTTGTAGAACTAATCTCATCCTGCAGGCAGATGATGGGTAACTAGCCAATCCTCATGAATATTTTGAAAAATTCTGTAAAATTCACCAGAATACCCTCTGTCAGTATATACAGTTTGTGAGGAATATTTTCCCCCCAATTATGAAAATCTTTCCGTCAAAATGTGCATATGTGTGCTTGCTGTGTTACTGCTACACTGGATTGCTGTAAGTACTTTTTATTAAAGACAATAAGTATTTCTTGAGCACCCATGACGTGCAAGGCAATGTGCTAGGTGCGAGGAACGCGATAATCAGCAAGGCATCTATGGTTCTGACTTCACAGAATCTACCGTCTTTTTAAGGGCTCAGAAAATCTCAGATACAAGCAAGATGCACTATGATAACAGCTGGTAAGAAAATGAAGGTAAAGGGACTGTGAGCGGACACAGGAGGGACATCTATCAGGAAGAGGCATCTATACTTTTGGAAATAGAAAATGAGTAAGACGTTATAGCTCGATGGGAGAGTGTGTGCTTAGCCTGCACAAGGTGCTGGGTTCAATCCTCAGTATCTCCATCAAAAAAAACCCCAAAACCCTAATTACCCCCACACACAAATAAAAGAAGAAATGAAATAAATACATACACAAAGTAATTTTAAAAGATGTAACTATGAGAGCCATGGGACATTCCCAGTAGAAGGGATGCTGTTCAAAGGCCTCGAGAGAGAGAGGACACCTGCACTTCTGCGATGCTTCGAGTGTTTGGATCTGGCTAGAGAGCAGAGTATGAAGGGGAAAGTGGCTAGAAGTGAGGTGAGTGAGGTGCAGACCATCAGAGCCTTGCAGGCCAGGTCCAGGACTTCATCTTAAGCACAAGAAGTAGCCTTGAAGGGTTTTCAGGAGGAAGAGGATGACACAAGCAAGGGAGATGAGTTAGGGGGCTATGGAAGCACGGACGGCGAGAAAGCAGTGGTCAAGTCAAGGGGTGGGCATTAGCCGCAGTCTCTACTGATGCCCCCAGTCCCTCTCAGGTGCCCTTAAGTTAAAGAGTGTGCTTGCTATGCAGATAGAATTTCAAGTTCTCCAGTTCCCCTTCTAGCCATACTTCCTCATCTTTGAGGCAGGAAGTAGTCCTTGAGTAAGGCAGAGGAAATGAGGAGACACATTCGAAAATATATTTCTTAATGTGCTTACTTGGTGATGGTTTGAAAATACAAGAACTGCATATTACTTATAGAACTGTGTGTCATTTCTATTTATAGGACTACATTGAGTGTGCTGAGAAACTATATAATGCCAAAGTGGAAAGAGTTGACTTTACAAATGATATAGAAGACACCAGACATAAAATTAATAAATGGATTGAAAACGAGACACACGGTGAGTGCCATGCCCTGTTTTTCAACAAGATCTGTCAGTTATATCTGAATACTGAGAACTCTCAACTTTGAAGTTGGGAGTCTTTTGTATCCATAAAGGAACTGCTCTCTTAATGAAAAGTAATCTTTGCTATTATTTTTAATTGCTTTAGTATTTGCACTGTGGTTTTGAGCAATCTTAATGATGTGAATGCTTTATATATTTTTTAGAAATCTTGTCTATTACATTATCTCATTTTATTAGGAAACAAATTTTATTAGTGAGACAAAGTGATTTTATTATGGCCATTTCATAAATTAGTGACAAGCTGAGTTAATTCATCGTTAACCTCAATGTCTTATACTTGGTTAGTGAACAGAGAGATTGGTTTATAGGATATTATTTTCAATAACCACAACATAATATTTTATTCTAATGACCCATCCAGTATCTTACTGTTCCTTCTTGGACTGAAGAAGCTTATTAAAATAATGATATCCTGCTGTCTAAGAAGTATACTTTCATATCATTGATTTTTTTCCTAAAGAATACATAGCTTACTTTTTATTTTAAAATTCTCTTCATTTAGCAAGATAATATATGTGGCAAAGGTAACGCCTACCAGAAAAAAAGTACATCTTTTTATTGACAAATCTCTTTCCAAGTGAAAATGGAACTCCACCTAATGTTCTTGTGTAGTACAAAACAAAGAAAGAAATCTATTTGTTGTTTTGTTAATCACCTGATTCCAAAGTCATTTCTTTACCTAAGATGTGGCCTTGATTTATACTCTGAACAATGTATGTGTATTTGCTGAGTCTGGCTCTGTCTAAAAAATTTGAGATATGTGGCTTGCACCCTTAAATACAAACATTCAAAAGCATAAGTTAGTCCTGGAAACAACAATACAGTGGCTCAAGTTTCTTTTTGTTCATTTATTCATCATCACATCGGTAGGGGGTTACTTTGACCATTACCTACCACGTGTTTCAAATACACTATTCATAAATCAAGAGAAACCCATATAACTAACTTTTCTAATAACTGAATGGAATTCCATTTAGTGTTTAGTATTTTAGTGTCAGATTAGTAAAACTTTTCTTCATTTGGAGTAGTTATTTATTTCTCTTTCTTCCTTTCTCATGCAAACCTATGTATAATTATTCTCATTGTGATGAGCATATGAACTCAATACTCATTTGGAGGAACACTTCAAAATGATGCCAATATTCCAACAAACCTACCCAGGTCTTATAACCCTCTTACCCTGAATCCTCCACACACTGTCGGAGTCACCCTTCAGAAAGGCAAATCTGAGCCCTCGTGACTCTGCCCTTTCATGTATTTTAATAAATGCTGAAGAATAATTGTCCATCACCTTCAAGATAATCCAGAATTTTCCCCGGACTCCCCAGGCTCTTTATCTTCCGGTCCCTGCCTCTAACCTTTCCTATCTTATTCTTCCTATTCCATCGGAATGAGTTAGGGTTTCCCCACGTACACTCTGCTCTCCCAAGCTTCCGTGTCTTTGAATAAACAGTCCTGTCTTTATGGAAGTTTTCCCTGACCCCAACCTTGCCCTCAGCTCAAGCAGGTGGCCCAGCCAGAGATGGCTGCCCCAGATCTGCGCTCCCGCAGCACACTGAGCACAAGGCTGGGACCCCAGGGTGCTGTGACTGCGTTTGGGAGCTGCCTCTACTGGGCTGGACTGAGCCCAATGATGGCAAGGACTGTGTCTTTCACCATTGTGATTCAAGTATCCAGAATGGTGCCAAGCATTTAGCAAACGTCTCATTAACGTGGAATGAAGGAATTAGCCTTTTCAATAGAATGGAGTTAAATTATACCAGAAGTGCTGTGGCCTCATCAGTGGAGTAGATAAAGGCTATCTGGTGTCTACCACTAGGGAAGGGCTCTGAGAATTGTCATCTTGGGTCGGAATCCTGTTGTCAGGATTTCTTGTACAAATTACTTAAGCTGTCTATGCCCTACGTTCCTCAACCGAAACGGAAACAATAATAGTGCCTACTGTACACAGGGTTTTGTGACGATTAAACCAAGTATTGCATACAAAGTGTTCAGAAAATGCTAGACTAAGTAATTACTCATAGATTATTACTAATATCATTATAATTATTATGTGATAAGAAAAACATTCATTTCATCATTAAATTTTTTTTTAATTTACATGAAAAAAATTAACTTTTTTTTTTTCTCTATTTTCAAAAGGCAAAATCAAGAATATCTTTCATCAAGGTACCATAAGCTCAGCCGCTGTAATGGTGCTGGTGAACGCTGTGTACTTCAAAGGCAAGTGGGAATCAGCCTTCACCAAGAGTGAGACCCTAAACTGCCGTTTCAGATCGCCCAAGGTGTGGAAATCTGTTTAATTTAGGAAGATTTTTGCCAATAGTGTGCCTTCACAGAAACTGTGGTATTACGTAGACAAGTGCTGGGTTTACCATTTCTTTGCTCATTTTTCCTACTGCCTCACCGGCACCATCCAGTACTACATGCTAATACAGTATGGGTAAGCTGCTTGTAAAACAGACTTTCTATTTGCCCGACAGTGCAGGTTATGGAACGCAGCAAATTGGTATTTCTTAAAACATTCAAAATTGACTAAAGTAATAAAATATGAATTTATTTTAAGATACTCTTTAGAACATTTTAAAAAAATTTTGGCGGGGAGGGGGAGGTAATTAGGTTTATTTGTTTATTAATGGATTGAACCCAGGACCCTGTGCATGCTCAGCAGGCACTCTACCACTGAGCTCTAACCTCCCCCCACCCTTATTTTAAGATATTCTCATTAGGAGGCTTATCAGAAAAAACATCTGACGAAAGCATGCCATTTTTTTTGTGTGTGAGTCTAAGTGTGGGGTGTACATGTACAGTGAGAGTCATTTAACATCAATGACGTTTTTTTTTTCCAGGGTCAAAGCAAAGAGGTGTTTCCTTTTACAAAGGGAAATGTTATGTTAAATAAAGCTGTGCATTTCCCAGAATTGGTCATACCTGGTCTTTCGTCTAATTCTTTTTGATCTAAAACATCTTAACCGACCTTCATAAAACATATATTCTTGTGTACCAATTTGTCCCTTCAGAAGACACATATGCTTGGTTTTATTTTATCAATTTGTGCACAGTAATCTTAGTACAGGAGACACATCACAGACTGGTGTCAGTTTTGGGTCCATCAAAAATTGGTGGCATTATCTCTTCGCTAAGTCTAGTTCCCGTCTCTCCCCAGCACAACCCTGCTGTGTGACTCTTTACCCGCCCGGGCAGGAAGTGAGACTGTGGCTGTGACATCCCAGCCCTCATTTGTTTCAGCCTCCACGAGGCTGGTGGGTCTCATTAAACAGGTGCCCTTTTTTCCTTCATTGCATCCTGTGTGTTCTTTGTGAGGTTTGGACTCTCAGTCAAAAAGAACAAACTTTTCAGAGGAAGAAGGATCTTTGGTTCAAATAATTATCTGACTTCCTCCTTTAGAACCTTCTTTCTTAAGGGGAGGTGTTACAAAAATGTTGAAAAGTTGGCAGAATCACAATATATTTTAGGGGAAAAAATCATTTATTATACCTCTACAGTGTCTCTAAATTTACAAATGGTACCCTCAAGAGAAGAGCTACTGTGTTCCCCCTCAAGTTAATTTGGGGGATAGTATCAAAATTTTTTATCCCCTCAGTATCAAATATTTCACAGGAATTTAAAACATTTTACAAGACTTCATTCTTAAATTGTGATTTTATAGTAGTAGTCTGTCTTTTCCTTCTGATGAGAGGAAAAAAAATTATAGCAATCATTTAAAATTATAATGCTATTTAATAACTATTTCTTACTTATGATACATTTTCAGATAAAACTCAAATGCAAGGCAGTGTTCCAAGTGCTAGACAGATTAACTAACAACATTTTTACAACAATCCTATGCAGTAGAGATTATTTTTACCCCTCTTTATGAGAGGAGGAAATGGAGGCACAGAGAGGTGAAGTAACTTTCCCAAGGTCACATAGCTGGGGAGTTGTAAACTCAAGCAGTTGAAGTCAAAGTCTGTGCTTTTACCACTGAGATGTGAACCTACACGACCACTATTGGCCACAAGTTGGGGAAAATCCACAAGGTCAACTGAACAAAAACTGCAGCATGTTCTTACTGTATTTGGTCAGTAAGTGAAATAAGGTGGGCTTTTAAAATTCTTTTGTGACTTTTGACTTCCAGTGTCCTGGAAAAGCAGTGGCCATGATGCATCAAGAACGGAAGTTCAATTTGTCTGTCATTAAGGACCCATCCATGCAGGTTCTGGAGCTCAGATATCACGGTGGCATAAGCATGTACATAATGCTGCCTGAGAATGACCTATCCCAAGTAAGTCACTGCTGCCACTTCCACTCTTGGGGAATAAGATTTTTAGGATGCTGTTGATTGTGTTTTATCCATCAACTTTAAGATCTGGAATTACTGACTTACTCATTTATTCATTTACTTGACAAATATTTGAGTACCTACTCCGTGCCAGATACCATTGCAGATGTTGAGACTGACTCATCTCAATTTAGCATCATTTTAGTTGAATAGCTGTAGAGTTGGAACCTGTTAAATTTCAGCCACGGTGAGTGAAGAGCATGAGTTTAGGTCTTTGCATTTGGCCAGGAAAATAGCCTTTTATGTAAAACTGAAATTTTGATAGACTCAGCATCTTAAGCAGGAACAATATGACGGCATTTTTAAGTCCTGAGCCTTTGAGAATTAAAATGTATGGTCTCACTCTGTGCTGCTGTGTTTCTAGGAAGAGCAGGTTAGAGACTGCCCTGTGACTGATGGAGCAGGGCAGCCGACCAGCACGGTGCAGGCGGCAGGCAGCGGCGGCCCTGCAGAGCCAGACATCATCACTGGGTCTCAGATCTTGCTCTTCAGCCCTTCTTCTCCTTCTCCTTCTCCTTTTTTCCTTCCTCCCTCCTCCTCCTCTTCCCCTTCTTCTTTCTGTGAACTTGGCTTCCTAGGTCTGTGACCTGCAATCTCAGAAGCCCAAATCTCTATACTTCCAATCAAAAGGAATAAGAGACATCATCTATTGAACACCTACTATGTGCCAAGCCATATGCTCGGTGCTTCATTTTTATTATCTCATTTAATCCTTACAGCAGCCACGTGAGATTAGGGAAAAGAGGCTCATAAAATTGTCAATTTGTCTGAGAAGTACATATGGACAAATGTATGTGTGTGTACACACATATCACTATCCTAAAAAGCTATAACTAAAGTTTAAAATATTTGTTGTGTTTTAATTAGGAAAATAATAAATGTTTCTTGTAAAATAATGGAAAGTAAAAAATATAGAAAGAAATGGAGACTCTTCCTACCCAGAGGCATTATTTCTATCCATCTTTTTCCTATGATTTAAAGACATGATTTTAAAACTATGGAAGTACCAATCCTACATGGACACAGGCAATGAATTATTATAATGATTTGTGTCCAATTTTTATTTTAATCTTCTTTTTTGACATGAACGGCAAGAGGAATGTCATAAAGTTGGCATTGTTAAATTTAAAGCATGACAATATGAATTATTGGTATTCATATTAAATCAATAATTCACTTGATAATCTTTATGACAGTCAGATCTTAGCACACATCAATTATGTTAACTTCAAATAATCTTCAATAACAGAAAAAGTATCTCATATAAAACAAGTGGTAGATAACTATAAAGATTTGTTCTTGCACTTACTGAGTTTTTCTTTTCTGTAATAGATTTTCCTAATAATGTTTGGATCAGATTAGCATAAATCTACAGACTTCCATAATCCTACAGGACTAAACAGCAGTGTGGAAGTTGCCTCTGCAGAAGACTAAATGAGGAAAAAATTCTAATCCAGTAACAAAAAGTTACTATCCACGAAGTGGATAATTTACACACAAAAAATTTAAAATATAAAATTTATAAAATTATATAAATCCAGGTCCTTGATAAGACTATGAGGAAGGTTTAGCAGCTGTGAAAAGCCATTTAGGATTCCACTGAGCCTAAATTTGAGAACAAATGCCCATATGTGTACAAGATTGGTAAACAATGTGCGTGAAAACTCTTCCCATTATAAGTGTGTAGTAATCTATGATCGATTCTCAGTGTGAAGGGGTTGGAGAGTTCAATCTGCGAGTCACCTGGGGCAGCAGTGATACTGGGGAGAGACAGGGGCTCCTCACTGTGTCGCTGAGGGTCCTGGCTCTGCCCTTACTCTTAATGGACTGGACCAATCCAAGAAAAATGACATCTCCCTACACTGTCTTGAGCTTCAGTTGTCACACACGTTGAGTAGGAGAGTCGATCTGGATCCAGGCCTTCCGGTGGGGGTGTCTGTGCTGGGAGGTGTTGATGACACAAGCCCAAGAGGCTACAGCTCTGGGCTCCTTGCTGTGGGCCACCCGGGGTTCCGTTGGTTTATTCCCACAAGCTGTGCAAGCACTATCACTAAGTCTTTATTGAGGGGAAAATGGTCAGGAAACACTGATTTCTATGGCTGATGAGTTCCTTCCTCCCTTTGGTGATCTCTGATTCTCTAATTCCTTCACTCGTTCATTGTTTCCCCTTGGCTACATACGTTCATATGCGGGCAGAGATCAGAAATGCCCTGAAGCATGGATAAGCCACACCTTGTCACATTAGAGAAGATTAATATGTGATTCATTAAAGAGTACTTGAACCATTTGTTTTAATCATTTCCCCTTTCCAGACACGCCGGGGACCCACACACATACGTATATGCAAATATCCAGGAGAGGATGATTATGGAAAACCCTGTATCTTTGTAGCTGTTGTTTCATGTTTCTTTTTTAAAAATTAAAAAATTGTTTTTGTTTTTTTTGTTAGTTGTGGGAGGGAGGTAATTAGATTTCTTTCTTTCTTTATTTTTAGAGGCGGTACTGGGGATTGAACCCAGGACCTCATGCAGGCTAAGTGTGAGCTCCACCACTTGAGCTATCCACCACCCCCCCATCTGTTTCTTAACCATATGATTTTAAATTGTCTTTTAAATATTCTTGCAGATTGAAAAAAAACTGACCTTCCAGAATCTAATGGACTGGACCAATCCAAGAAAAATGAGATATCAATATGTTGAGGTGTTTTTCCCTCAGTTCAAGATAGAGAAGAATTATGAAGCCAAACACTATTTAAAAGCCCTAGGGCTGAGAGATATCTTTGATGAATCCAGAGCTGATCTCTCCGGTATAGCTGCAGGAGGCCGACTATACATGTCAAAACTGATGCACAAGTCTTACATAGAGGTGACCGAGGAAGGCACAGAGGCGACCGCTGCCACGGGAAACGACTTCGTAGAAAAGCAGCTCCCAGACTCCACAGTGTTCCGAGCTGATCACCCATTCCTATTTGTCATCAGGAAGAATGACATCATTTTGTTTAGTGGCAAAGTCTCTTGCCCCTGAAAATCCAACTGGTTTCTATTATAATGGTCCCTGAAACATCAAGGAGCCACCACAAGTGAATAGATTTGAATTTAATTGGAAGCACATGGTGTTTCCCTTGGGTTTATTTCCTTCTAACGTTGGTTGGCAGATGATTTTGGTGACTTGACCCTCCTTAGACACCTGGTTGATTGTCTTGATCTTGCTCTTAGCATTTCTACCACCATCTGCCTACCCCATTTCTAATTTCCTTGTCTCTCTACCCACACTTATTTCTGCCAGTCTTCACACCATAGCCTCTCGCACAAAGATCTGGATATAACATATGGGAATTGTGTAGTGCCCTGCTGGTAATGGTGGAGTAGTAAGATAGAAGCAGCCCTAGGGATCTTTTTTGAAACTGTAGTTATGGCAGATATTCTAGTTTTGCTGTAAATGATCTACATAGTAAGTCCCACTGCGGGAAATAAATGTGAAGGATAATTTTTCCTTGCTGAGCTAAGAAGACATTAGCATTTAATTTAATATAGTTGATTTGAAATTAATATCTATTTTAGATGCTAAAAAAATATGAATTTGGGGTTGGGGACCAACTGAAATGTTTCATTAATCATTTTGGCCTTTCCTTGATAGAGACTTGATATGTACATAGTTTTTCAAATATTAAGTATCTCTTAACAGTTGCCAGTTGTTATTTGCAGTATATTATTTCATATGCTGTAAAGTTTGTAAATTTTTTCTCTATTTATCGAAATAAAAAAATTGAACACAGCTGTACAGCATGATGGCTCTCCTCGGGCCAATCGTGAGACTATCTGCACTATTTTCTACGCCAAGCAATCAAGCCATGAAAAGAAAGAATGCTTTTTTAATATAAATCTGACTTGGTTTAATGTTGCTATTTTAGTACACATGAAAGTTACTTCTCCAGATACTTACATAAACAGATGAGCAAATTTAAATACTAGGATTTAAATTCATAAGGGGAAATGATTTGCATATATTAGTATTTATGATAAGCCGTAAGTAATTTTACAAGACAGACTGAAAAGTAAGAATCACTAGACCATGCAGCACTTACTGAGGATTTTATAAACTGTAACAGCCTGTCGAATTGTGTTTTCATCACAAAAGACTCTTTATCTGAATAGAAACTAGGTTGGTCAGGAGTGGCCTACAGCTTGGCACCGCGGTGCTTAGCACTGGGGTTGGCAGAACTTGACTTTCAACAAATACTGTGGAGCCCCTGAATATGGCATGAACGAGTTAACGTGGTATGATTTGAAAGATGTAGCAAAGCCCCTGACCGAAATAATTTAACCCCTAACCTGCACCCCTGAAGTAACTACTGTCTTTCAGATACCTTTACAGGAGTGAATTTAACTGGTATGCAATGGTACGCTTTTTGCAAGGAGCTGATTTTTCTGATTAATCCCACTCCCATCTATTGCCATTCAAAAATAACATCCACCCCCCAACCCCCCGGCTCTGTGTTCGGGCGGTAAAGATACAGGAATGGGATACAGCAGCATGTGTTCTGATGGTGGCCCCGCAGTTCAGTTAAATCCGGCCACTCTCCTCTGCTGATAGGGTTTTCTGGGCAGCATGGTAGGACGCAAAGTCACTGAAGTTTGAGGTAAACAGAGAGAGTGAGAGTCAGGTCTGCAAGGAAATAGTATACAAAACGGAAACTTCACCTTGTGCCTTGGCCATGCCTCCTGGTCGAGCACCTCACATGGTGCACCCCGTCTTTGGGATGCTCACTTATGGACGCCAAGTGTCTCTGATGACCTCAGGCTTTCCTGGAAGACCACCCCTCTTATAAATGTGGGCAAATCCATAATTACATGTCTTCGTGTTCTGATGTTTGAGTCATTTATACTTCCAAGGATTTCCTTTGGCTTGGTATTATTTCTCCTAATAAACTTTCTGAGAGTTTATATAGTAATAATAATATAAATTCTTCTAAAAATAAAGGTTCGTAACTAAAAACTCTCTAAGAGAAAGGACAGTTATCTTCTGTTCCATTGTAATTTCTCTCCAGCACACGCTTCACTGACTGACAGATTCTACTTGTCAACAGAGAAAGGTGGTATTATGTGTTTTTAACCCTCTGGGTATCTCTTAACGCTAGTATTTAGATCCTATCCCAACAGACAAACCTAAAATTTGTGAAGACCCATGACTAGAATAGTGTTCATAAACACAACCGGTAGCACCTTCCAGAAGAGACAGCCACAGTGAGCTTACCTAACAGAGCAGGTAGCCTGCGGACTAGGACGATCAGAACCTAATTGTGTCCTGAGACATTCCTTTGTTCCTCCCTCTTCACCCTGCTCCTTGCCTGTGGCCTTGCTGACCAAAACAGGAACTCCATTGTACTTGAAACATGAGAAGTCTTTAGTGAAACTAGAGTGACTAATCTTTTACAAATATTGGGTGTTATTCTTGGCTTGTAATTTAAACAATGCAAAACAATATACGTCAATATACTCAGAGCTTGGGAGGGAGAGAAATGGGAGCAGAATGGAGAGTAAAGAATGGAGGGAAGAGAAGATGACAGAAATGCTTTCTAGACATTTTTAGAACAACCTACCTTTACATGTACAATTTCTCTCCAAGTGTGCCTCTTCAGACAAGACCTGTCAGTGCTGCTAAGTTTGACTCTTTGGCCGGAAGGAGCTATTATAATTTTCACAAATTGTAACAGTGTGATTAAGGTCTATGAATGAAGGCAGAGGGGCTTTGGAAGCGCGCAGTGGAGGGTTTTAAACTAGTCCTGGAAAGACAGGAAGGCTTCCTGGAGGAAGGACTGTTTCAGCTCAAACCTGGAGGAATGAGTGGAGTAAGGGGAGCAGCAAGAGAGGGGAAGGAGGTTCCAGCAGAGATAACAGCTTACTCCAAAGCCCACACGTGAGAGGCCACCGGCTCCTCTGATGGCCGTAAGTGCAACTGCAGGAAGTCGAGGGCAGGAGGGCAGGAGGGTGGGCTGGGGAGGTGCGGAGAGCACCGTGCACACAACGAGGAGTTCGCCTTTGCTCCAAGCTTGGTGCGATGGCACTGCAGGTCTCTGAGGAAGGGAGTGACACTTTGAAGCTTGCACTTTGTAGGATTGTGTTTGCTGATGTGTGGACAGTGGGCTAGAGTGTTACAAGATTGTTAACAGGGAGCACTGGACGGTGGTCCAGCTGGGAAGTGATGGTGGCTGGGACCAGGGGACAGGTCATGCAGGTAGACAGAAGTGAATAGCACTGACAGATTTAGGAGGTGGCCTGACTGGTTAGGCATTCACGATTGAATGAACGTGGAGATAAAAGAAGAGGATTTCTCAGTATTTGATTTAGAAATCTTTAAATGACAGTAACATCAGCATTTGGGGCAGAGAGGGTGGACGCCAGGAGGAAGGGAAGAGCCCGACTGCAGAGGGGCCCACGGAAGCTTTTCTTGTAATGATCTTTTACTTACTGACCTACATACTCCCTTTGAGAATCCAATTTGAAAGCTGAAACATGCCCCTATAGGAGAATGTATGCAAGTAAATTTAGGAAGTTCGAAGATCTCTTTGATCCCAACCATAGACCCACTAGGTTAAAAAATCCTTGTTATATGGATCTAAATTAGAGCATTGTGGATGGAAGCCATCCACTGTAGCACGAAGCAAACCAGGGTCGAGAGCCGTGGACCACCAGATGGGTGCCGAGTGCTGTGGGATGAGGGCCCCAGGCGTGACCACGTACAATCACCTGTTCCCTTAACCGTCCACAACAACAGGCAGAGACACACACCTTCACTCCGAGCTACTAATCAGAGTCTTTATAGACAGAATGCTTTACAGGCAAGAAAACCCAGCAAATGCTCTTTTGTTAATAGGGTGTTCACACGTAATAAAAGCACAGAAGTCACTGAACAATGCCCAGTTATTCCTTTGCCAATAACCCGCTGGTTCTGTGAACAGCCAACTAAAGAATTATTAACTATTTTTTGTTTGTTTTGTTTTGTTTTGCTCTAAAGTATCTGTTCTTTGGCTTTCTGGGCGAACAGCGTCTATAGGTGAATCACAGACGCCAGGAAGTTGATAGGATTCTGTTTTCATTGTTAACCCTTCTTTTTCCCCCCTTTCCCTTCTTGAATCCAAATTCTCCTCAGGACTGTATATGAGAGAAGTGAAGTTCTCTAAATTGGTGGAAATCTGATTCAAAGTATGTTTCTTTGAGACTCTAGAAAAGATTTTTGCGTCATATAGAAGTCCATTTCTTGCCAGAGCATGAAAAATACTGTCCCTTCCCCCTTGCTCAAGGGTCCCCATACTGAATGATCCGGAAGAGAGGACAGCTAGTTGCAGGGCTTCAGGGAGGCAAGCTGGCTCTTTGAGTGGGCAAGGTTTCCTTGAGAAGACAGTCCGTGCATCCAGGATGTCTCTTACTAACATTATATGTAATCAGATTGTTTCATTTCTTCCCCTCCCCTCTGAGAATCTGAGAAGCAAGTGGAACTACGGGACATTTTTCTCCTGACTTGGCAGCCTTTTCCTCTTCACATTAATTAGGGAAAAGCCAAATACTGCCTAATGTCTGGTAAGGGGGGCATTTGCCAATCCTGTTTCATGAAGACCACAATCCACGTCTTTATTCCCATATGTAAAATAATTTTATAAAATTCACTGTCAAGTTATCAAAGGAAAACTATCGAATTCGTTTCCTGTTGTAACCAAATATTGGATGCCTGCTTTTATGTTACCTACACAAGTCAGGGGTCATTTAACGGAAATACAAAGGGTCTCAATTCTGGCTTTTGGGTCTCAATTCTGGCTTTTCTCCCTTTTTTATTGCCTTGAATCGTTTTCTTCCATTAATTAGCCTCTTCTTCCTCTGCACATACTTGTCGTTTGGACACTGTTTCTAAAAATGAGAACTTCTATCTCTATATATGTATATGCGTGTTTAATTTTATGAAAAGGAGCTAGTACACGTGTCCGGATTTCACTTTAGTTACTCCTAATTAGTGTTAGCTAATAATTTGTTAGAAGGATTCTTTTTTTAAAAAAGCAAAACTATATGCCTTGATTTTTAGAGCAAATACTTTAAAGGCATAGTTGTTTTCTGTATCTAACAGTCTGTTTTCATTTTGTTTTGTTTGTTTTGGTTTTTAGATTCCTCTTATAACTGAGATCTCTCTATTTGTCTTTCTCTGACATTTCACTTAGCATAAGACCCTCTAGCTCCATCCATGTTGTTGCAAGTGGCAAGACTTCATTCTCTAGGGCTGAGGATTATTTCATTGCATACACACACACACACACACACACACACACACACCCCACATCTTCTTTATCCATTCATCTATCCACGTACACAGGCTGTTTCCCTATCTCGGTTACTACAAATAATACTGTAATCAACACTGGTAAGCACATATCTTTTCAAATTAGCATAAATACCCAGAAGTGAAACTGCTAGATCACAGGCAGTGCTATGTTTATTTTTTGTTTGTGAAACTCTTGTTTCAGTTTTGAATGAATATTCTGGATCACAGTATAAAAAGTATTTGTAGGGGCTGAAAATCTCGGAAGAGATGCGCTCTAAGGCCTCTTCATCTCTGACATCCTGAGATGCTGTCCCGGTCTCTCTCTGAGTTGGAGCTACAGCTGATCTGTAACTTGCTTTTCCTGGGAATCCTGCCTACATTTGCCCTGAGATAGGTTTGAAATCATTACTCAACAAGGGTTACTCCGTGTCCAGCTGCCTCTGCGCCAGAGAGAACAGCATTTCATTCACCATGTCTCATCCGAGCAGCCAGGGGAAGACACCTTTTGCCAATTCACAAGACAGAAGCCTCTTCTCTGGTTTTTAAACTCCAATAATTTGTTGTTATAGATGGAGAGTTTGTGTAACATAGATACACACATTACAGCTCATTTAAAAATACCACATAATTTATGACATAAAATCCATGCCATTAAATGTTTTATTCATTCTTTTCTACATCTCTTCAGTCCACATCCATGTTGAGCCAGGGGAGCAGCATACTTTACAATGCACACGTCAGCTGGCCAACTCTCTACCCCTAGGTATAAATACATCACATCACTTCACAATGCAAGGGAAAATCGCTTGTGCAACCAAATTCTGAGCAGACGGGAGGAGTACACTCTGTGCTGAGTGCTGTGTGTGTCTGCGTGCCGTGGACACAGCTCTGGGCTCGACTCTGACCAATCTGAAAACAAGGTAAAAATGCAGACACTCAATTACATCTATTTGGCCATGATTCTTGCAGGTGGTGATGAGTTCTCGCGAAGTATCGGGGAAAATATTTAGTTGTAATCCAAGGAAGAGGGCTGTGAGAGGTGTCATGGTTTGGGGGATGGTGGTGGGACGCGCAGATTTAAAACAAGGCAGTGTGTGGCTCTCTTTTCAGCTCTTCATAGCCACTGAGGGAGCTTTTTGATGTCACGGTTTCCAGTACTGTAGAGAGCCATTTCTATTCCCGATCTTTATTCTTAGGTTAAGGTGAGGACTTTGATGATGATTGAACCGAGGCTGAATAAGATTTTTCTTTAAAGAGAAGTAAGCTTTTTTTCCCCTTTGTTCCACAAATAAAACTGGCTGAGTTGGCTGTCTGAATAAGAAATTTGTTTGTAAATATGTACAAACACATAAGGAGAAATCGTGCTATGTGGTACCACAATTCAGCTCCTCTTTTTCTAGGCTGTGTGCCGGAGAGGTCAATGCGCTGGAGAGGAAAACTGAATGTTTATTCTGAATCTGATGTTTTCTAACCGTGTGGACTTGAGCAAGTCATGTGACCCCAAAGGCTCACTTCAGTTTCCCCATTTGTAGAATTAATTTGGGGACCCAATACTTTCCTTCTCAAATTTGTGACTCCTCTTTGAGTTCAATCCATAATCTTCGAAGGAAAAAGGAGGATAATATCATTGAGTAATTTTTCTATTTAGAGACTTTATATTTATTATCACATTTAACGCTTAACAACAACGTTGTCAGGTAGATATCTGCTACCCTCCCTATTTTATAAACACAGGTTCAGGGTAGTCAAGGAAGTTCCTCACATGCATAACAAAAGGCAGAGTTCATGTCAGAACTCACATTTGTCTGATTTAAAGCTCTTCATTATAAAGACCTGTGATTAGTCATTTCAACCAAGTGTCTCTTCGGCAAAGCAAACATGTTTCTAGGATTCTGTAAATCCAATTAAAATTATCTAGTGCCACCAAAAGATGTTTTTTGATTGTAGGGTAACCATGTAAGTTACCAGGGGGCAGGACTCCCCACACAGTTGAGTGAGAGGGTGGAAAACAATGGGCCAGCGATCTCACAAACCCCGAGAAACAGGTCCTCGTCTGAACATCTATTTCTATTTTTTTTTTGTGAACTTGAACTCCACCTGACCCTCATTTTCTCCCCAGCTCCATTCCCAGTTATATGACAATGAGATAACAGATGTATACTGGTGTCTTAGAGGCTTTTACTTCCATGTTTAGGGGAAGAGGGTGGTAGCTTTTCAAGCAAGTCGTAACATTTCTGATCCCTAGGAAATGTCAGCACCCAGCCCAACCAATGTATTTCAACTTGCTCTTCTCTGTGTAGGAATTCTTTAGGCTGTTTTATTGGAACCACACCCCTAGGCTGGGAAAAGTTGCAGCTGGGCCTCCAGATACTGGCAAGACATTATGTAAGTTAAATCCTTCAGAAGAGAGAAATAAGGCTTTTCTATTTATATTCTCACCCAAAGCCCGGCAACTACAAACTTTCTGTTCCTTGTGCTCTTTTAGGAAACACACCACATTGAATCTCTTTCCCCTTTTAAAACATACAGGATGAGCAAGCATTTTCCTAAGATTTTCTGATTTTTCTAAGACTGAGGTGCACCATTTGTTTCAACAGCAGACAAGGGGGAGAAGTTTACTCTAATTCCAATACCGTAGTCAAAGCCCCTCGGTATCCTTAGTGCAATGTAAGACAGCAGTACAGCCACCAAAAATACAGACTCGCAGCCTCCTGTATCCCAAACCCTGACCAGGGATGCTAAGCGAAGTCAGGAATGGGACCAGTTAAGCAAGGCTCCTCAGGGAGCAAAATTTAAGGAGGCTTGTATGACTGAGCGTCAAGTGCCTCCTTAAATTTTATTCAGTGGGTGGCTCATCTTATTTTACTTTAATTATTTAGTTTTACTGAAGTGCAGTTATTTACACTGTGGGTGGCTCATTCTCCAGGAGGTGCTCACTCCCAGGATCAGGGTCACAAAAGCACAGGATTAACATGTTAAAGTGAGTGCTTCCTGAAGTTTTGCCCTGTAGGGTCTTCCCTCCCCTTGGTCCCAGACTCCAAGGCGGTTCTTCAAAATAACCCCCAACAGCGAAGAGAAGATGCAGAGGGAAGATTCCACAGCCCGCGGGGCTCTGTTACCTGATTCCCCGGAGCAGCGGGTAGAAGCAGAAACGCTCAGGTTCCCCATTACCCTCTAACCTCATTCTTCCACACAGTGCCCAGAGCAAGGGGGGATTTAAGGAGGGCAGGAAGGAAGGAGGGAATGAAAGACCGTCCTTCTCCCTGGAACAGCCCTCTTCCCTGACTTTGCGCAGCCCCCCGGCGGAGAGGCTCAGCGCTCCTGAACCCTGGTGTGACCGTGAACAGCCACTTGAAGGCACCAAGCCCAGGGGAGCTCGGCCAGCCCCACAGACCCTAGAACAGGGAGCTCTGCCTTTCTTGAGAAGTATCTGAGGATGGCTTCATAGAAGGAAGTAGGATAATAATTCTGTAGGACTCTTACGTGCTTAGTTACATTTCTCCTCCTCTTAAAAACACCTATAAAAGAACACTCTCCACTGTGTACGTTAACAGTACCACCAACCCACCGTGGGCACATGTGCACTTTGAGATGCTTTTCTAGTGGTGAAAACGGGATTTGGGTGGTGGTCCTTACTCTCTCCCTCAGTCAGTCCCTTTATGCATTTTTGAAAGACTCTGTGAGGTCATGTGTCCATTAGGATCAGTATTAATTATAACACTGTCCTATTTGTCATCACTCTACCCAAGGGGGCTAACGCAGGTAACAATAACAAGAATGACAATATTCACTGACACATTTGGCCACCTGCTACAGGCAGGCACACTCCCCGGTGCTTTATAAACATTACAGGATTCGATCCTATAAGGAAGCTGTTATTTAACCTCTTTTTCAGAAGAGAAGATAGAAACTTGGAGAACTTAAGTAACTGGCCCAGGGACACAAAGCTAGAATATGGCAGAACTGGAAATGCATTTGACTCCAAAACCTGTGTTCTTTTTGTTTCCATGAAGCCCCTCTTTGAGCATCTAGTGTTTACAAAATAGAAGTAATTTTTACACTCAATTGAAATAAACTGAGATAGTAGCGTTTTGACGTAATGTTTGCTGTTGTTGACAGTTGCCTTTGGATTCCAGACCCCAGGTGAAGCAATGGAATCACTCAGTGCAGCAAACGCACAGTTCTGCTTTGAGGTCTTCAAAGAGATGAGCTATGACCACACGGTTGAGAACATCTTTTTTTCTCCTTTGAGTCTCCTGTCCACCCTGGCTGTGGTGCTCTTTGGGGCCAGAGGCGACAGTGCATCCCAGATGGAAAAGGTATGTCACAAACACACGTTCAGTCGTGTCTAGAGAACAGTCAAGTAGTAATTCCAGATGCTGTTCTGTTATGGAGATGTCACAGATGCCCAGCTCTGCATACACAAGAGAATGTCCACCTGCACTTACGCTTACCTATCAAATTGGCTCTTTTAAAAAGGTGCAAAAGGTAAGAGTTCCCACAGCTCTGTCCTGAGGGGTAGTGGATGAGGGGGCGCAGCAGATGCAGAACCTGGAGAGGCACTCAGTGAGGCCAGCCTGGCCCACGGCAAAAATCAGGATTCCCCACCTCCACCCACATGCATCGTCAGGTCCCCAGGGCCTTCCTGCTGTGGGTCACATGGAGAGTATTTTGCAAGGATTTACAAGCTATGCAATTACATTTCCAAGGAGATCACAAGTGCTTTAACTCAACCAGTAATTTTGGGTGAGTGGAAAAAATGCTTCTGAGTAGGCATCTTTCAACACGCTGTAATCATCTCTCTGCTTATTATGGAGGGAATGATGACCTAGTGGAACACAGCTTCACTCCAGTTGAGATTTAAATTGGAAATGAATTTGGAAAGCTGGAGTCAAACTCTAAATTTAATTATATATTTAAACTCAAGAAAAATTCAATGTCTTGGGTTCAGTTTGATTCTATTTCCATGCATTGGCTGAAAAGGCCTTACCCATAATAGGTGCTCAATCAATGCACGTTGGTGGAGAGGGAGGGCTAGCTGAGAACGAGGAGGCTGTGGGAATTTTCACAAGTCATCCTGGGATGAGCATGTGTAGAGTCACTCCTCTCTCTCGCCCTCCCTTCAAAGTGACAGCGTGCTGGCTGGTGGCTCCACCTACGCTTGTGCAAACTTCAGGTCATGCCACCAGAGAGACAGCGTGCTCACTGTGCTGAGGGCACAAGTAAGGCAGAGAGAGTCTGGAGTGGAAATAATTCTTTGTTTTTTTTGATACCCAACAAGCCTGAATTAGAAGAGAACCAAATAATTCAGATTTTTCTCTAGCTGCTTTCCATACAAAATGGAGAAAATTCCTCACATTTTCTCCCTGGTAATGATTCTTCTACAACCTTCCAAGGCTGAGCCAAACACTCAGAATTCCAGGTTCAACCATCTTGCTTTCTTTTGATGACGATGATGATGACATTTATGACCACTGAAGCAACATTAGGGGGCGCCAGGCAGGCAGAGTCCATAGATGATGAAACAGTACGTTCTATGCTATAGGAGACAACCAGGCCATCTCAGAACTGAAAGAAGTCATAAAATTCCACTCTCCTCTCTAGGTTTTAATCTCCACTGGGACCCTGCAGGCAAGAGGCTGTTCAAAGTCCTCTGAGAAGGCAGAACTTAACAGTGTGAGGTCGCTTTTTAACAAACATTCAGACAACTCTATGTTTTAGAAAGTTCTTCCTGGCCTTCAGCTAAAGTCTGCCTCACCACAGCCATCGCTCCTTTATCATTTTCCTGTTCTTAAAAGACACACATAAAAAAATTATGTCCTCTTCATGTGCATTTTAAGAAAGTTATAATGTCTACTCTGCTGTCTCTTATCCCATGTTCACTCCAGAGAATCACACAAAACATGCTAAACGTACCCACCCTTTCAATATTTACAGAGAGCTGTAGTGTTTTATTCCATCTATTCTCTAGTGAAGGCCTTAGGAAACTATGGTTATACCCCAGTTAATCAATAGGACTAGAGCAAACATTAACTCTCAGTGGAGAGAATGCTCCTAAAATCCCCGAGGGATACTGTGAGCATCAAATCAGACAATGTTTATGAAAATAATTTTTAAACAATTACCTATTATGTGAATTCAGTCATTATCTTTGTTCAGCGAACCACCAATGCTACTGCCTGCCAATAAATTAAGATTTATTCATTTATCCATACAACTATTTATTCTTCATTCAACAAATTAATTAATTAATTCATTCATTCATTCAACAAAATTTATTGGGTTCCTACTGTGTTTCACATCAGGAAGGGTAGGGATGGAGAAATTAAGTGACAAGACAAATGAGTAGGCCTGAGTTGATTTTAAAACACTCTTTTAAAGCTTCCATTTGCATTTTATCATAAAGGTTATAAAGGTAAATACGAGTGTGTGCCTACAGGTCATCCCTCAGTCTCTAATGCTTAGACTTCTGCCTAAGAGCACATGAAAGATTTTGCTTTTCAAACACATCTGTCTGCTTTTTTAAAAAATGAGGAGCAAAACTAATACAGAGTTAAGAGAAAGGTGGGGCTGAATCATAGAAGGCTCATAAAAATGTACGAGCTTAACACTTACAGCAAGAAAGTGATTCGCTGTATCGCTGTCTGGTCTTTTGAAGTAGTATTTGCACAGCCTTTTAAAAATACATATCTTTGTATTGAAGCAGTCAGTTTACAATGTTGTGTCAGTTTCAGGTGTACAGCACTTGTATAGCCTTTGAAAATGGTTCTCTGTTTCTCATTGTAGGTGCTGCACTTGGATGAATTAACGAGAACTGCAAATTCTTCAAACACAAGGGTAGATACAATTCCTACTTTCCTTTTTACTTCTTTTATGGCAGTCAATGAGGACTAAAGGCTTAAGGCAATAAAACAGGGTATTTGTTCCAGAGGTGTTCTGAGCCTAGAATACAGATACATACAGTCAAACTCCTGCATACACTGTTTTAAAATAATCATGTTGAGATTTTGAAGTAAGAGATGACAAAATGGGGACTCTCAAAAATTTGAAGTAGAGACAATTAGCCTTTAAGAAAAAGGGCTATTTCTTCCCTTGGGCAATAAGTACAGAAAGGAGATGATTCTCAAAGAGTTTTCATAATGGAACCCCCACAGGTATATCCAGACAGTAAAAGTGCTTCAGACAGTGGCTGGACCAGAGTGAGTGCTCAATGGCTATGTGTGTATATATATATATATAATATATATATAATGTATATTATATATATATATATTATATATATATATGTTGTTTTTTGAAAATGTAACTAAAGATGTCTTCTCTTTATGAGTGTTATTGTTTAATGTTTTTTCCATGTTGCTAATTTCTAGGTAAAATTCGTAATGTGTACCTTCATTTGGTGGTCTAGTGACTTTTCAGGTGTGACTTTCCCACTATTATCTACAGAGGGGGCTACTAAGACCAAACTCCATTGCCCAGAATTCTAAATTATTTCAAAAATTTAGCGACACATTTTTCCTGATACCAATTATATTAAAATTAATGTGCCAGTATTGATAGGTGTGCTCTGGGCCATCTTGTGGAGGAGACAGGTCAAGCTTTGACGAGGGCAGGGACCTTACCAAGTCGTCCCTCACACCTGTAAGGTGATCATGATACACTGTAATCAGATTGTCAGTCTGGTGAAAAGCAAACATTTCAGTATGTCCAAACAGTAGAATTAGCCTTTGATTCTATTTGTTTTTTGAAATAGCACGTCCTAATGCAAAACCAAGAGCCTCTTTTCTAACCTCAGTTGATACTTAAGTGTGTGATACCACAGCCAGCCTGTTTTCAAGTATTTTTTACCTTCACCTTAGTGTGCACAAGATACAGGGGTCCACTCACACATTCAAGCAGTCCTTTCTGATATCACCAAGTCCAGCCACAGTCAAGTCCATGTGGCAAGTGGAATGTTTGCAGAAGAAGCCCATCCATTCCTCCCGGTGAGTGAAAATAAAACATTTTCCCATAAGTTAGGGAGAAGCCTTTCTTTTCTGTCTCCGTTTAATTTATCCTAGCATTGTTTGTGCTGTCAAAATGGTAGGAAAGTAGAAAAGATTTAATATACACACCCATATATTTAGACAGATGCTATATATAAAATATACAATGTATATTTCATGTAGAAAAATAATAAAGAGTTTAAGATTCTAATTTGCAGATGCTAGTTTGTAACATGTTCAGTTATGTTTCAGATGGGCCCAAGTGAAGTGAAAAGAGCATAAATTTTATGTAGCTTGTGATTAACAACACCACTGCCAGAATTTTTACATCGATAATAAAAGAGAAATTAGTTCTCTGCAACCCCAAGTTGAGGACTCTAATTATGCTAAGTCTAATTATCCTAGTTATGAATATAAGGTGCAATCTCACAGGCTGAAAAGAAAGAGAAATAACCTGGTCATGAAAATAACATCCTGCCGTAACTTGTTCATTTTACTTAACTATCTTCTGAATACATGACAAATGTATATATTTTTACTAATTGGGCCTACTTAGGCCTGCTTTAATGGTATTTTATATATCTCTGCCCCTATTTAGGTATAATTCCTACCACGTAGGATCTAAATGTGTTAAAATCAACATTCATGTGCTGTGTCTCTTCTTTTCTCTATGCTCATTTTATAGGAATATTTAGACTGTATTGAACAATTATATAACCTAAAACCCGAAAATTTGGATTTCAAAAATAATTTAGAAGAAGCTAGAATGCAGATTAACTCACGGATTGAAAATAAGACAAAAGGTAAGAGATCTGAGACTTCCTTTTTTCCTCCATCTTCTTCTTCTTCTTCTTCTTCTTCTTCTTTTTAGGCAATTCAATAAAATGCTCTGGTCTTTAAAAAGTATCCTTGGACAATTCTGACAAACGTGTGTCAGGACACAGAGCGTTTCCAGTCACCCTGAGCACTTCCTCCACACCTGCTCCCAAGCAACCACTGATCTGATCCTACTATCAGAGGTTGGTTTTGCCTATT
Source organism: Camelus ferus (assembly GCF_009834535.1). Lineage (NCBI taxonomy): Eukaryota > Metazoa > Chordata > Mammalia > Artiodactyla > Camelidae > Camelus > Camelus ferus. Next base: position 10,424,229 of record NC_045725.1, on the reverse strand, counting down.
CCAAAATCCCAAATAAATCGGGGGTATTACAGTGTGTACTATTCTGTGTTCTGTTTTTTTTTTCCCAATCAGGGTATTATTTTTCAGAGCATTCATGTTTTTGGATAGATCAGTGGTTCATGTCTTTTTACTGCTGGGACGTATTCCACTGTATAAATAGACCAGTCTGTTTATCCATTCTCTTCTTGATGGACATCTGGGTTGTATCTAGTTTTGGGCTATTATGAACAATGTTGCTATGAACATTTTTGTAAAAGGCTTTTCCACTCTTATTTTTTTTTCATTTCCCTTGGGTAAATACTAGGTATAAATGAGGCTAGATAGATGTTTAACTTTTTAAGAAACTGCCAAATAGGTTTCCGAAGTGACTGAACTGTTTTACATCCTCACCAGCACTGTATGATAATTCCAGTTACTCCAAGTCCTCTCCAATTTTTGGTGATGTAAATATTTTTCATTCAACTGTTTCAGTGGATGTGTAGTAGTATCTCACTGTGGTCTTAATTTGCATTTTTCTGATGACTAAAAACATTGAGCATCTTTTTTATGTTTGTCTATTGGCCTTTAATATATCTTTATTTATGAAGTCTCTGTTCAAGTTATTTGCCCATTTTTCAATTGTGTTGTTTACTTTTTGTTATTGAGTTGCAGGAATTTTTTACATGTTGTGGATACAAATATTTGGTCAGATACGTATATTGCTAATGTTTTCTCCTAGTCTGTGTCTTGTGTATTTATTTTCTCAACAGTATTTTTGATGAGCAGAAGTTTCTAATTTTAATGAAATCCAGTTTATCAATGGTTTGTGCCTTCTGTATATTCTCTAAGAAAGTTTTGCTTACCCAAGGTCGCAAAGGTATTCTCTTCTGTTTTCTTGCAGTAGATTTTTTGTTTTAGTGTTTACGTTTAGGTTTATGATCCATCTCAAACTGACTTTTATGTAGGATGTGAAAGAGGGAGGAAAGTTCTTTATTTTTTCCATATGCAAAACCAGTTGCTGTAGCACCAGGGACTGAACATCTCAAGACTTTTTTCATTTCATAAAATGAAAGCTCATGACATCTTCTGATCAATTTTACTCCTGAGGAGTGAGAAGGCGTAAAAAGCAGAAAGTCTTTCTTTTGCAACTTTCCCAGTGATCTCTCCTGCTTGATGTAGTAGAAAGTCACTGCCAGGTAGCAGTGGTGACCTGAAAAACCATCGACTGGAAACTCATTGTTTTCAGCACAGGGTGGTGCCAGGAGGAATGTCAAAGGAAAGTCAAACTTTAATGGTTAATGTGTTTGTATTATAAACCACCTCTTAACTGGGTAACATAATGTTATACAAAGTAATCAGGCTTGTTAACTTCTACAGCCATAAAATAGGCAGACAGATGAAACACTCACCTTGTTTTCTTCTGCATCCTACGTTCTTTATTTATTAAACAATTATGAGTACTTTAGATACGTTGCTCAAAAATCTTCTTGGTGCATCTGAAGATATCGAGTGGCAATTACTTAAGTAAATTCAAAGATGGGTCAAAATCAAATGCAAACCAATGAAACCAATTCACATTCCATGACTGATCAGGAACGATCTCACTCTGTTACTCTTCCCAAAGGTGAAATCAAGGACCTCTTGCTACCCAATAGCCTCACAGCCTCTGATCAGCTGGTACTGGTAAATGCCATCTCCTACAGAGGGACCTGGAAGTATGCATTTCAGAAAGACCAAACCACGGCAATGGCTTTCAGGCTGGACGAGGTAGTCTCATGGCTTAATTATTTTTTTTTTCCCTTTAAAGGTAATCCTCAAAAATTTTGCTTTAAATTTTTTAAATTATTCTTGGCCTTAGGGAGGTGAATTAATTTCCAAGTGACTGTCCTAGCTGCATACCCAACAAAGTCCAGGTTTAGATTACAAGACTTTTTTGTTGTTGTTGTTATTGAAACTTTCTTTTAAATTCTCCATAGTATTTTTTAACTTATTTTGATACTTGTAGCCCTACAGTTGCAAAACTGAAAAATTGGTGTAAAACATAGACCTTGGAATGGTTTAAAGCAGGTTTGGGTTTTGGACTAAGCTTAAACCATTATTAAGCAATTGACTTACTGCGAACTGGAAATAAAGTCAGATGCAATGAAATAACTTCAACAGTTGCTTGCAGAAATAACATGCTTGCAGGTCAATTGTAAAATGGGTGTGATCTTGAGAGGCAAAGCAAAACTGGTGAACAAGATTCATAATCAAAATAAAAGGTTTCAGGTATACTGTCCTATTATCCTCAATCTTCTCAACTTCTGTCCTTTGTGCCTCCAAAGTATCCTAAATATCAGGCTGCAACCAAAATAAGACATGTTGTTTAATAAGAAAGAATGGATCTGAATATTAGAATCAAGTTCCTATACTATCAGCTGCATTCTGTAGCCAAACATATTAGTCACATCTGGAATCATCCAGTATTATCCTTCCAAAGAATACTGCCATCAGATATCAAGGTCATAAAACATACAGTGGAATTATGTATTTTTTGCAGCTGTAGCTTTTTTTCTTTTAATGCAGATTCCAGAGCCATATTCCTGGAGATTCTGATTTGTAGGAATTGCTTGAGTATTTGTGTTTTTAAATAACCCCTGTAGGTCCTTCCAAGAATCAGCCATATTTGGGGACCACAGTATAGGGAAAATGGAGTGAAGGTGTTAGCAGGATTCACAGAGAGATATTTTAAAGGGGGAAGCATACCCCAAATCGAGCAGACTTTCTACCAGAAACAATAAATTAGAATCTTTATCTTCACAGTAAAATCTGGTCCATGTGGTTTACTTACATGATGCAGACAGCTTTATGTTAAAACTAGCTTTTCAAAGAGGAACACATAAAGTATGATTATGGTCATAACTAAATTTCCTTAAAAGTCACCTTATTATGTGCAATTCACTGAGCACTTTGTTGCATTCTCAGTGGCTTCACAGCTATTTTGTGATCTGTACCCGCATGCCACAGACTCGGCTGTGTTAGTCATACTTTACTTGAGCTGGAGAGATTTCTAAATTATGTTCTTCAGAGGACCTAACCAACTTTTAAAAAAATGCTTATCCTGATGAGATCTTATGATGCGTATTTCTCAGCTCTTTGAAGTGCATTAACTGTTTCTGGGCATCAAAAACATTACTATTGAGTAAATAAAATATATTGAAAGACGTAAACATTTTAAACATTTCGTATTTCAGCAGATACTTTTTTTAAGCGACCCTCCCCGCTTTAAATCCTTACAATAATGACCAATCATTGATATTTCCATGGGAAGATGAATAGATTTTGTTTTGGCCACTCATCGTGGGCAACTTTGGAGGATGAAATGTAAGTTCACCATGCCTTAAATGGAAACATAGAAAGGAATCAGCTTTGTTGTCTCTCCGTGTTCACTCTTCCAGTCCCAGAGCAAGCCTGTTCAGATGATGCGGCTGCAAGGGCTCCTGAAACTGGGCTCCATCAAGGAGCCTCAGGTGCAGGTCCTTGAGATGCCGGATGCAGAGGATCACCTGAGTATGGTCATCGTCCTACCCAGCGAGGACGTCGGCCTGGGACGGGTAAACCACTGAGTCTTTGCACCCACGGCCATAAGTAAAGGCACCGTGCTTTAGAATGACACATGCAGGAAGCTGGGGCATTTAAACAACTGTTTAAACTACTACTCAGTGCAATGCTACATCCACTTGAAAAACTAGCAGAAGCCCCAAATAAAGCACCCACGCACTAGGATATGTTGCTTCTACTTGTTTCAGTTTTAGGTTTTCCAAGCACAGTCATACGCATCCTCTTGCAGTCTTTATAGATCACCATAGTTATTTTGCATGTCTTTTAAAAAATATTTTTGTATAGTGTGCACTGACGCCTCTTTTGGACCTGCCACCGACCAACTACATCTCTTTTGCACCAACATGCGATGCTCAGCCTTTCCTTTTGTTTGCTTCTCTGGTGCCCCACGTGGACCCTCCTGTTCCGCATCCTGACTGCGTGTCTCGCTCTCAGCATTGGTACAAGTCTGTTCCTCAGCAACTTTCTTTAAATCCCTGTCTTTCCTCCCTTTCTTCTGTTTTTTATGCTTCTCCCAATTCTGTGTTGCTCCCACCAACTTCTCAGTGGATAAAGACTAACTTTCTCCTGTTACAATGCTCGACATTAATTCACCACTGTGGATGAGGGCCGATATCCCCAGTTTCTTGAATGAGTATGAGTTGAAGGTGTTATATGGTGAATGACAATTCCATGCAAAATAGTTTTGGTTTTTTTTCTGCTTGAGATCACATTGTTTGGTGTCTAGCCCACCTACCTCCTGATAGATTCCATTTACAACATAGTCCAAATGAGCCATGGAAAGCATGAACCTCCCCAGTAAGGAGAATCAGAATGAGGAAAAGCCAGAAAAAGTCTCATATGGGGAACGGATGAGAAAAAGGGCAGTGATTTAGGGAGAACGTTGATCACATTAAAATATTTAGTTGTCACATGGAAGAAATGGACTAATTTTGTGTGGCTCCCAGAGTGGGACCTAAAACTAATAGGTACAAATGACAGGGAAGCAGATTTATGGTCAAAATGGGAAAGGCCTTTCTTGCAAGCTGAGCTGTGCAACCGCAGAGACAGGCTGTTTATAAAAAGAAGGTTATTGATGGAAGGACGCTTGAAGCAGGTGCTGATGGATGTCACAAACGCACCTCAGAGGGCCTTCTCCACGGTCTCTTTCATGTTTAAGATTCTTCAATTCTAATGACCTAGAAATGTTACTTGCTTTGATATAAATTCAGTCTCTATGGATGCCTGACTAATGAGAATTCTGGCTTGAGCTGAGGCAGAAAGTTACATTGATCAGCTTAGAACTGCGATTTCTGTTGTCAGCATCCACGGATCTCAGGTTCCAAAGATGTCTTTTCATGTGGCCAATTAGATAAATTGTACTATTATAACACATAAATAATGACGCTTATAGAGGGATCATAAGAGAAACAAAAGTAGAAATCCCCTATGATAATCTGTTGCTTTTCCAAGTGGCTCCTGGATGGTGTGCCCAGGCATAGATCCCAGGGCCACGTGCTTCAACTTCAGTTATTGGACATGGTGGCATTTCCCCCACTTGTTTTAGTACATAGAATCCGCTTTCCAAAATGACAATGAGAAGTAGCCTTACCTATTTATAACCTGACATTCAGCCCTCAGGGTTTCACATTTTGGCATCATTTTATTTTCTAAATAAAAATGTTTTTCTTTTGCTTCTTGCTCTCTCTCCCATAGGTAACCAGGGAAATCACTTACGAGAAACTAAATAACTGGTTAGGCTCAGCCAACATGAAAGATGCAGCTGTGGTTCTGCACCTGCCCCAGCTCCGACTCGACGGGTACCATCAAGACCTGACTTCCATACTGGCAGCTCTGGGAATGACTGATGTCTTCGATCTCTCAAGGGCTAACTTGTCTGGCATAACTGCAGGAGGTGGCCTCGTGGTCTCCAAGATAATCCATAAGGCCACGCTGGAGGTTACTGAGAGTGGCTCAGAATCCACGTTTACCAACCAAACAAGCAAAGCGGAAAATCCTGAAATCTTCAAGGTGGATCGTCCTTTCCTCTTGTTTATCCTACACAAGGAAACAAAGATGATTCTCTTCTACGGCAGAGTCTCCACCCCTTAAGGAAGGAAATGAATTTATACTCAAACCACCTTCCGATTCCTCAAATTAGCTGGATTTTATGAGTTTGTAGACAACACTCTGTGTAGGTACAGCTAAAAGAGACACTCCGTGCTTCTTAGCGATGTTTTCCTTTCAGCTATCTCATGTAGAATATCCAGCCCATCCATCTCTTCTGGTTTGGTTTACTTTGGTTAAACAATTTACAATATGCTATTATTTGAGCTTATTAAAAAATTATGATCAATACTACTTTTTTCCTCTCTTAAAAAATGAACAGCTTTAGTGTGAGATAATTCACATACCATAAAATTCACCACTTATTTATGTCTATTTATTTTAATTGAAGTATAGTTGACTGGCAGTATTATATTAGTTTCAGGGGTAAAATACAGTAATTCAGTATTTTTACAGATTATACTCTATATGAAGTTGTTATAAAATATTGGCTATATTCCCTGTGCTGTACATTATATCCTTGTATCTTATTTTTTAATAACTAGTGGTTTGTGCCTCTGAATCCCTTCCTCCTACATTGCCCCTCCCACCCCCCTCCTCACTGGTAACTAGTGGTTTGTTCTTTGTAGCGGTGAGTCTGTTTTGGGTTTGATATTAACTTTCTCAGGTAGACTTCAACTTGCTCCGACCTTCGTTAATACGTCGCCAAAACCCAGAATGCCTTTTTCCAAAGAAGCAGTATTATTCCATGAGATTAGGTCACCAAGTTATTTCTTCAAAACTTGGTCACCTCACCTGCAGCTGAACTAACGCTGCTATAGCAAGAGGCGCTGACCTCCACTGCATGTATGGTCAAGTGCCAGGCACTCACAGGAATCATCTCATTTAATTCCCACCCAAGCCCTGAGAGGCAGGAATTGCTGTTGTCTCATTTAAAGACGGGAAACTGAGATGTGCGTTAAGTAATTTAACACGCAAAGGGCAAGTGGCAGACTGGATTTTTCAAACCCAGAAAGTTGGGTACCAGACTCCAGCTCTTGACCACCAGCTACCCTGTCCTGCTCACAAGTCTACATTCTGAGACTCAGAACCAGGACCCCTATGGTAGAAAACGGAGCAGAAAGAAAGGGAAGAAAGTTGTTTTCCTGCTTTCCCTCATACAGGGGTGGGCACGGTTGAAATGACACTTGTAGAAGATGTTCGAGTTTACAAAGAAATTGCATACTTGAAATCGTTTAATAGACACGCGTGTTTGTATTTTGTGCTCTTTCTCTCTTCCTGTGTCCCTTTCCACTTATTTCCACTCTGTCATCACCAAGCTCTTCTTCCTCCTGGCTTCCAGGCGCCCCGCATCTCAAGTCCCTCTCCAGAGACACTGAGAACAACATGGAAAGAACCCTGGATTTGGTGTCGAGAGATCTCAGCCAAAATGCTGACTCTGTGCATTTAGTAGCTGCCAGGTTTGGGCGAAGCATTCACCTCTCAGAGCTCAGTCTCATTCTCTGCAAGGGGGACGTTCCAATCCCACCTTGTCCATCAGGCTGCTGGGAGATTCAAAAGCTATCACACACAGCAATGCCTGATAAGCTGTTAACTTTCAATCACATGCTGCCAACATGTGCCGTCCAAGGTCGCTGCACAAGGGGCCCAAAGAATCCCCTTTGGGTCATCCTTTTTTTTCCTGTCTGCTTTCTACCTCTCTAATGGGGAAAATGTTACTCCTTCTTCATGCTGTGTGCAGATCTGATTATCTACTACCGATTACTTGTGCTGTAATTTGCAATCATTCTGCATTTTTAGTTTTATCTGGTGAGAATGAGTCAGGGAAACAGTTTTGAGTATTTGTCCCCAATATTTAAAGTTTGAATTATGCCTCTATTTCTAAGTGTGTTGGGCACAAACTCCAGTTTACAGATAGTTCAATCCCTTTGCTCATGTCAGAACCTAAAAAAAATCGTTTTTACCATTCAACTTTAAATTTACTAACATAATAAATCTAATATTAACCATTAAGTCATTTGACTGCTGACCTGTACCAGGAGAATCATTCCAATGACTCATTGTAATGGGACTGTTTCTAAATCTTCACTACCTCGAAACTTAGATTTTAACAGCTTTAGAGACTGGATATAGCAATTATATTTTGAGAGAACTAAACAAAAATTCTGTAATATGTAACTACCAAGGAAATAGTCGCCATACTGTACTATTACACATTTGCTGGTTGCCTAGAGTAGTTCACACTGAGTCACTCTGCACACCCTGTGCTCTACTACAAGTGACTTGGTACACCCTAATAACACAGCCCCGGAGTTTGTTGTAAATAATTTCCATTGTCTAAGCTGACATCTGAGTCACCACATTTTCCACATGCAGTGTTGCCAGAAGCAGCCAAAGAGGTCCAAGAAGACAACTGATACTGGCTAAACCAGGAAGTACAAACAGGTGGGGGCAAGGACAAAGCATACGCTATTTTGAAACATTTCAACTTTTGGGTTTTTTCATTTCAATGTTGGGCATTTTTCTTCTTTTTAAACTTTTACATCCGTGCCCCCTGGTCATTTCCATGGGGGGAAAAAAAAGAAGAAAAGAAAAATTTAATCGGGAGACGTGGGACGCATATGGTTTTTGTGAACTATTTTCTATAAAAAAAATTCTAAGAGTCTAATCCTTAGTTCAAACGGAACGCACAGAGGCTGAGTATGAAGCCATTGCACCTCCAATGCGAAAGAGACAAACAAGGACCCCTCCGCGGGCCTCTCCTTGCCAGGGACGTGTTTCTGGAGGGAGTGGCAGCTGGCGTGGCCGGCGGGAGCCCTGCTGGTTATGGAACCCAGCCCTTGCTCTTCCCAACAAGTAGAATCATGAAGCTTAACTGGCCGTGAGTTTTTACGCTGTGCCTTTGACTCCTCATGAAAAAAGTGTTATTGATAAAAAGAAGAGGTTCTAAATGATTTTAGCATTTCTTCCACGAATGAATTTACTAAAGGCATGGTTTTGTCCCCAGATGAATCCATTGCTTGTCCTTTCTGAATTCTGCATTGGGTTATGTCATCAGTTACTGACCAGGTGATGTGCTCCTTTAGTATTTTTTCTCTTCTAAAATTTATCATTTTGACTCTTTTTCCTAGATTTGCACTTAAGTGTTGATTGGACAGCATGGGGTTGTAATTTCATCTTCACTGTACACTCATTAGTTAATTTTTCAAATGCCTTTGCCTTCTCCCTCCAAACTACATCACTGCACCCCTCACGGCCACACACATCTCACACTCCTCATCTCATACCAGTCTCCTGCCATGTTCTACTCTTCCGTTTTCATTCTCTTAGCCTTGTTTCTTTTAGCTTCTCCTAAGAGGAAAGAGAAAATTTTCTGGGTCTAGCAGAATATCACTAAACCCCTTAAAGACTACCACCCCTTGATGACAATATTACTCAGTGATCAGTGAGACTAAATGATGCTAAACATAATGTGAAAATAAGACATTTTTCTTTCCATTATAATGTGTTAGAGATTAATCATAAAATTGCTGAATAAAAAAATGGTTTGAAAAGTTTGATTAATATATATTGTTTTAAAGAGCATAAGATTCTTTTGATAGAAGGAAATGCAATGCAATCAAAACTAGATTGCAATTTTTATTTCCTGCAAACAAGTATAGATAGATAAGGACGTCACATGCAGGCCACGCCGAGAGTCACATAAACTAACCAACACGCATGAATACCCTAAATCTCTTAATATCCAAAGACTCAAATTATACATTGAGTTCTGTGAATTCTACCTGCCTAATGAGCACAAGTCAAAATAAGAGAAGAAATATAACTATCCATTGAGAGAGAGAGAGAGAGAGAGAAAATGAATCTGTGTAAAAGGGAAAAGAATACACTCAAAAATCAACCATTAAAAAAAAAATTTGTAAATTGAAATATCATTTAGAATTACTCTTAACAAACACTGATTTTTGAAAATAATTTTTTTTAACTAACAATGGTTTCCGGGTGATAGTATGGATTAAAGAAAAATGCCCTTATTATAAGTAAAGAAGGTATGTTTCAAAAGAGTTTGGAACGTATGTGAAATACACACAGACAGGCAAAACTGATGACAGAATTGTATGATAGCATGAATAATAGGCCCAAAAAATTCCTTATTTCATACTTAATAAGATACTTCATTTCTCTTCATCAAAATTGACATCTTTACATGCCTCACCTTGAATATAGCTCACTCACTCCCTTACTGTATAGCTATACTTAGATCTGTACATGAATTGATGAGTATTAATGAGTTTAGTCAATAAGTAAGTCAGTCAACCACCACCTGCTATCTGAGTGTAAGGGAGCAGGACCCTATGGGGCCTTCTGGGGACAGACCCCCTACCCCGTATTCTCTGCTGTAGCCCCTCTCTGAAGCACCCAGATAATAGTATCTCATGCATATGTCCTGAGTTTTTCAGATGCTAAAACCCACCACCAAATGGAAGAAATTAACTACTTGATGATCCTGAGCACTACCAATCCCTTCTGGTGCCCAGGGATTGGTAGTGTTGACCATCTGTTACTTCAGCATCAACCAATCAGAGGACTGTGCACAAGCTGATCACGTACCCTGCGACCCCCCTCCCTTACCTGGTCTTTAAATATGCTTTGCTGAAACCCTTGGGGGAGTTCAGGGTTTTCCTGGGCACGAGCCACCCTGTCTTCCTTGCTCTGCCCCACAATAAACTCCGCTCCAAACTCCAATGTTTTGGTTTGTCTGGTCTCACTATGCCTTGGGCATACGAACTTAACGTTTGTGTTGCGTTAGGTAACATGAGCATCCATAGGGAATCACCAGAAGATTTCCCCACCTTCAGCTTAGCAACAAGGAACTCCACTAGACCAGAAAACTGCAGTTCCCCACACAGCTGTCATTCCGGGGCAGGAGGCCTGGGGGCTGTTCTGTGTGCAACTCTGTGCTGGCAGACATGTGCTGAGTCATTGTCTCTATTTTAAGAAAATTTTGGCACAAGAAGAAAGATAAAATTTGAAATGAAGTATCTTATGAATTAATCTCCAAGATCTTGACATTGAAAAATTGAGAACAAGGAATGAGGCGGGAAAAATCTGCCAAAATAATAGATAAATCATTAAGCTGAACACTTAGAATAAGCTTCATCCGGCACTCACTTAGACCAAGAAGACACTTAACTGGCTAAAGGATCAAGGGTAGACTCTTGTCATTAATTTTATGGGTGTAATTAAAATTTCAGAGCAGAAAATCATATATTTCCATATGGAGAGTGATACTGTCTAAGAAATAAAATTTAAATGTTTTTCTAAACTGCTGTTTGGAAGTAAATATTCCATTTGGAAACTGTTTCCAAAACAGAGAACCACAAAAGTCATGAGCTGTAACTTGTACAACCTCACATTTTCCTACTGAAACATACAGAGTTTTCTAGAGAAGGAGCATTTCCCTCAGCCCTGTGACTATTCTACAGAATTTTAACAACTCATGCCACAGTACCATTATGGGTTTATGATTTTTAATCCCAAATGGAGTTGTTTCCTGCAAAGATGATCAATGGATGTTAAAACTGCTAGATGAAAGGTTGCTGGGGAAGAGGATGGTAACTGTGCAAGACCACTGCTCTGGACTCTTCAAAAAGGTCAAGGTACGCAAGAGTCCTTCAAAAGCATACGGAGCTGAAGAAGAAGAAATTATCAGTAATGACTGTACTGAAACGTGAAACTTGTATTTTTTTTTCTAACTGCCACTGACTGGTGCAAAATCTTCCTTTCTATTTTTATTTTTTGAAAACTGTCAAAACTGTACAATGAATTGCACGTTCTTCATCCACATTCACCAACATGAACATTTTATTACAGAAGCTTTCTATTTCCCTATCTCCCTATCTATGTATCTATCCATCTATTTCCTAAACAATTTGACCATAAGTTGCAGACACCATGACACTCTTCCCTAAATCCCTAAAACTGCCTGAGAATTAGGACATTTCCCTTCCTACCACAACACCATTATCACACTTGAGAGAATTAGCCTTGATTAAATGTATCATATAATGCAAGGTAATGTTTAAATTTTCTCAAGGTTTTCACATTGCATTTGGTTGAGTGTCATTAATCTCCTTAATCTGGATCTATCTCTGACATTTTTGTTTTGTGTTGTTTTTTGTGACCTTGACTTTTTAAAAGGGTCTAGAGCAGTGTTCCTGAGTAAAGTCCCCTATCCTGGATTTTTAATTGTTTCCTCATGGTAGATTCAGCGTAAACATTCTGGCCAGATTGTTACACGGGTGTTGTGTTGTCTTCAGTGTATAACGTCGGGGGCACGTGGTGCTGAGGGGTCCACTCCTGTGGAGCTAAGATTGATCACCCCGTGCAGGAAGGACTGACATCTGTCTACTGTATTTTATAATCTGTGAGGTGACGCTTGAGACAGTGAATGTACTCTTCCCCAATAACCTTTCATCTAGTGTTTTAACGCCCATTGATCATCCTTGCTGGAAAAAACAACTCCATTTGGGATTCAAAATAATAAAACTGTATTTTAAAATTCTACCCTACCTTCTTCCATAAATAGTATTTTCTCTCTCATGAATTTGTACCCTTTTAAGATTAATTCAAGATATCACATCCATTAGCTTGTTACTCTTTTTTTTTTTCTTATTGTAAGAATTTTTTTTTAATTGAAGTACCCTCAGTTACAATGTGCCAATTTCTGGTGTACAGCACAATGTCCCAGTCATGTGTGTACATATACATATATTTGTTTTCATATTCTAGCTTGTTATTCTTTATTTTGTGCAAACTGCCCCAAATCTGGCCATTGGCAGTCCCTCAGGCCAGATCCCATGTCACTGTGACGTGGCCTCATCATGCTCTGAGGCCCGACAAGACACCCCAGGCTTATCCTGTAAGTTCCTTGTTCCTTTCCTAGAATCAGCCAGCTCCTCGAGAAGCTCTGGTTCCTCTTAGTAGAGAATGGTATTTAGGAAACAAGATCTGGGTGCCAGCAGTGCTCCTGGCTTTATAGAGACCTTCATTGCTAAGACTTTTTCAGTGGGCAGAGATAGAAAACTAGTACGATACAAAATAAAATGTAATATAACAAGTATAATACGTTCATGTGTTTGCCCTGACATCCACAAATGAAACCCAGCCCTGCAAGTGTTTCCCTCACCCTGCCCCATTTCCTGTTTGTAAATCCCTTCTCCCACAGCGAGAAGACCTGTTTCTCAGAAACGTCGGTACATTTTTTCGCTCCCTAAAACACGTACCAAAAAAAAAAAAAAAAAAGTTGCAGAATCAATTTGGAGCTCTTTTTAACTCAGGAGGTGACATTTCATGGGTCCTTACTGACCCCTAGTGTTTTCGTTGCTTCTGTAGTTTTCAAATGATTATTCATAAAGGAGTTGCCAGCTCTACCTCAGGTTTTTTTTCAGCCTCAGCACTGCTGACACTCTGTGCCAAATGGTTCTTTGTTGCGTGGGCTCTGCTAGATGCTCAAAGACGTAGAGATACATAGCAGCATCCATGGCCTCCACCTGCAAGGTATGAGTGGCGGCCCTTCCTCACACGACGTGACTGTCAAACACGTCATTGCTAGCGCCCCCTGGCGGCAAATCACTCCTGGCTGAGAACCATCGCTCTGCCTAGACACGCAGTAGAACTTCATCCACGCCACAGTCCCTCGCTGTGTGTTGGGAGTGTGAACTATCCTACGTACGGCATTAAAAAATGTTTGAAACAGCTATTTTAATTTTCAGGGACGAGCCACACTTAATTCTGGTTTGAAGTTAGTGGACAGTGTCTACAGAGAGTTTAATGTAAGTGACTGAATGACACAAAAAGAGGCTCAGAAAAGTGATATTTAAACTGATTAATTAAATTCTTTAATGACTTTTGTCAGTGGGCACCAATGCATCAAAGTAACTCCAGATGTACAGTTGGAGCAGAAAGACTCCCAGAGGCCTCTTGCTGTGAAGCACAGTAAAGTTACAGGGTGACGGAGTCACGGGCAATGCCAAAGGAGGGACGGGGGAGCAGCAGGAGGGACTGGAAAAATCGGAGCATCGGCAATTTACTGGTATGGAAGAGCTGCCAGACTATTACTATTATCCGCTGTACTGTGCAGACTAGCTGAATAGCAGCTCTAAGTAGTAACAGGATAAAATAAAGCCTCAGCCCACTCTCCATGGGCGCGTGCACTGAGTTCCAGAGGCGATGGACTTCTGTCAGTTGAGTTGATTAGTCTTTGCTCTATCAACTCCTGAATTTGAAATTCAGTATTTTTTGGTGGGCATTTCCTGGGTGCTTTGGATTTTAAGGGTTATCCCCCAAACTACGTATCAGGCCAGCTGTATGACAATCAGACTCCTTAGGATTTTATTTTTGGCTTTTGTTCCCCTAGTGGAATGCTTCTTTTTTTGTGATGGGGCACAGCGCTATCATACTAAAGCATGCCAGTTTTTTATTTAATGCAAATTAAATACACACACACACACACACACAGATTCCCTCCTGTACATCTTAAGGCTACTTCCCAGGGTGAAGGTGAGCTATTGACCAGCCTGAATTATTTTTCTGAGACAAGCCTGACCCCTACAGGACAGGTGCTGCAGGTAAACCACGCATCAAGAGCCAATGCCAGCTACTTGGGAGTGATGGAATGTTAAGATGGTACAAGAAGCCAGACAAATGCTGGGCTTGGCATGGGGTGAATGTAAAATCTTAATTCTGCACCAGCTAGCTTGAGCAAAATTCCATATCTCCTTGATTTCAAGTGTATATTTTTTACAACTTTATTGACATGTATAATAAGTGCACATTTAAATTGAACTGGGGAGGGGATGGCTCAGTGGTAGAGGGCCTGCCGAGCATGCACGAGGTCCTGGGTTCAATCCCCAGTACCTCCATTAAAAAATAAATGAATAAATCTAATTATCTCTCCCTGCCAGAAAATAAACAAAAATACCAAAAAAAAAAAAAAAACCCACCAAAAAAGTATATTTAAAAACAATTTAAAAAGTGAACCATTTTATCAGTTTGTCAGTTGTTCATAAACCAGCACATTCCAGACAGTAAACATTTCCCCATCACCCAATGAATTTCCTCATCTCCTTTTGCAGTCTGCCCTGCCTCTGTCCCCATCAATAGAAAACCATTAACCTGTCACTGTGAGTTTGCATTTTCTAGAATATTTCTATAAGTGGAAAGATACAGTATCTACTACTCTGTGTCTAGCTTCTTTTACTCAATCTAATGATTTTCAGATTCATCTAAAGTTGTGTGTGTCAGTGATTTGTCCCTTTTATTGCTGAGTTGTATTCCATTTTACAGATTTACCACATTTTGATTAACTTGAGGTGAATCATAACCCTACATGTGAAAGTTAAAACTTTTATAGGAAAATATGGGAAGAAATTTTTGTGACCTTAGGGTAGGTGAAGCTTTTTTAGAGTACCAAGTGAACAAATGGTAAATGAAAACAAGATAATTGGATTTAACAGAATTAAAAACGTCTGCTCTTTGAAAGAAGCTATTAAGAAAACAAAAAGGCAAGTCAGAGATGGGGTGAAAATATTTGTATGCATATATTATATAAAATGTTTGCATTCAAAATAATAATGAACTCAAAGACAAACTCTCAATTAAAAAAATAGACACTTCACAAAGGAAAATATTCAAGTGGTCAATAAGTACATGAAAAGATGATAAACATCAACAGTTTTCAGGGGAATGATAAATGTATATTTAATTCTTCTGAAATTGGGTTACATCTTACAATTGATGGACTGGCAGTGGATGTGGTCCTTTGTAATGTAAAGTTAATATTTTTATTTTTAGAAGCTAATGTTTATTGAGTACAAAGGTTTTGCAGCGTTCGAAGCACTTTGCATGCATAATCAAGCCCACCTTCCTGGATGAGTGAACGGAAGCTCAGAGAGTTTAAATTACTTGCCCCAAGTCACATAGCTAGTAAGTGGCAAAGCCAGGCTTGGAATCCACTATCTACCTCTACAGCCCATGGGTTTAACTATTTTACTGTTCTTTTATTATGACATTGATGGTGAATCTTCAACGGAGAACGTCTGAGAAATCAGGACCTTCCCTGAATCCTACTGTTAACTTCATTACATCTTGTGAGTCGTTCAATGAGTTACCATGAGTTAAGCGCCTAATACCCAGGAGGTACACTGCATGAACGTTAGTTTCCTTTCTTCCATCTATTTTGAGGCTTGTTTTAAATTTCCAAAATAAATATTGAAATTTACATCACTCAACTAACTGAAGCCATATTTTACTTATTATACTCCTTTCATTCAACTTTCAAAGGCCGTCTTTTACGTGAAAGCCTTTGAATGCTGACACTTCACCAGTGGAGCTCAGCCAGGAGTGATTTTGCTTCCTAGGTGACACTTGGAAATGTCTGGAGACATTTTTGTCAGATTTGGGGGGAGGGCTGCTAGTGAACAGAAGGCCAGAAACGCGACTTCACATCCTCTAGTGCACAGGACATCCTCACAACAAGGAATTATCCAGCCCTAAATGTCAGTAGTGCGGGGGCTGGGAACTCCTGCTTTGTACAAAGATGCAGGATTTTTCTTTGTTGACATCAGCCAAGAATAGTGAGAGGCCACAGGAAGTTAAAAGAGGAGGAAGACATGGTCCTTGTTATCACATAGAATCCAATCCAATGAGGGAAATAAAATGCCGCCATCAAATCCAACGCTAAGAACAATGTAATAAATGTCACAACAGAAACAATAGAATAGCTTATGGCTTCAGACAAGAGGAGTAGAACCAGATAATCCAGCTGAGAAAACCAAGAAACATTCTGTGAGGATCGAGTATGAAAATATCCTCCTTCCTTAATAAAAATGAAACCTGGCTTTTCTGCGACTGGTGATTAAAGACAATTCTTGGTTGCCAAACATCCTGTACCTTTTAATACTCTGAGACACAGCCAGAGCAAGGTTGAAATTGTTTGAGACTTAACTAAAGATAGTGGAGACAGGCGCACAGCAACACGAAACTAGGTGATGTGTTGCGCAACGTGCTTGCTCTCTGGGCTTGGAGATCCCATGCTGGTCTCCGCCCCTCCTTCCCGGTGGGGGTGTCTCTTAATATCTGTGACCCAAAAGCACAAATCCAGAGACTAGACGTCTTTAACTCTGCACCTGGAGAGAATCTGTGTTCCAGCCTCAATCATGCTGTGAAGCCCTGAGCAAATGCCTTAATATTTTCCAGCTTCAGTTTTCTCCTCTATGAAATGGAGTATAAATAGTACTAATGAATAAGGTTATTGCATACAATAAATCAGATAATACATGTAAATTGCTTTCTACAGTGAGGCACATGGTAGATACTCAACAACTGTTATTCATCACTGTGGCGCGACCATTGTTGTTAACTGGATCAAAGCCTGTGCTCTTTCCTAGGGAAAAATACCGTCTGTATGTAAGTATAAAAATAAGGGAGCGCACATGAGGCGGTTATGCCGGTCCAGCACTGATGGAAGAGGGCTGTGGGGCATGGGGACGAGGAAGGAAGAAAGGAAATGGTCCCTGGAGGTTTCGCAGAGAAGAAGCTGGAACGTAGGTGCAAAAGATGTAGAGGATAGCGCTGAGTAGCTGGGGGGCTTGATTCAGCATGCTGAAAAATAAATCAGCTGAATTGGATTCACTCAGCATTCACTGAATGCCTGCTTTCCTCAAAGCAAAGATCAGTTGGATTCACTGTAAAATCATAACCTCAAGATCAAAACAGACATGTAAACCACTGCCTGTTTGAATTTGGGGTGACGGATCCACGTGTGGCGAGGGTTTAGGGGACGCCCTCAACCCAGGAAGTGGTCATATCAAAAACAGAGAGCAAGAAGAGCTAGAAGTCAGACGGGAAGGTCTTCATCCCCCAAAAAAGCACAAAGGGAAATTTAAGACTTGCCAAAACCAAGAAAGGCCAAAATCAGTTATGAAAACTGGGACAGGGAACCAGAAACTGGGAATCTGGGAAGTATCACCATGTTTAAACAAGTCGGGAGTAACTGGGTGGGGTGGGGTAGGGTACAGGGAGAGGAAACTAATTTGCACAGCAGTTTGTGTCTGTGGGAGACTTTTACGACAGTAACATCACACTTTTTAATTAAAATACTATAAATCTTCATTTAAAATCGAATTTAAAAATTTTTAACAATTTCTATTGAATTTAATAAATAAATTCAATTTAACGAACGAATTCTTCGTGAATGAGTGTTCGCAACCTCCCCCACCCCTGCTTCCCGCTACTCTCTTTGCTTTTGTTCTGTGGGAGGTTTCTTGCTTCACGGATTGGCTTCCGGGCAGGGAGGGCTGAGTAACGTGTATCATAAAGAGGAAATGACTAGAAGCCAGAGGGTAAATGTAGCTGATAAAAAGCAAGGGCTATAAAAGGGCAGGAGGGCAAGAGGCAAGTGAATTGTAGAGCAGGGGGTGCCTGGATGTAGGTTGGGGGGGTGCGGTGAGGGAGGAGGAGCAGAAACACAAGGGCCAGAGAAAGAGGGAGATGCTAGGGGCAGGGCTGGCGTTGAGAGAATTGCAAAGGGATTTAAAAGATGGTGCAAGGGGCTCCCAACTGGAAACCCTTTCATGTTCTTCCATGAGACAGAAGGAAAGGGTGGAATTACTTTTTGCTTTCTCTGGTTGCTGCCTGTCTGGGCAAAAATGCACTGCCAACTACACGTTTCTCTTGCAGAGCTCAGGTGGGCTTTATCTGGGTGGAACCTTGGGGAATGGGCATCAAAGACCCAGAGACAAATATTTAGAAAGGAAAGAAAAACTTAACTTTGGACTTCAGAAGGAAAAAAAAAGAATGCGCAAAATTATGAAGGTTTCCAAATTGACAATAATCCACTTCTGGCAGAAAAACCGCTTTCAGGCACCATTCTCATATTCACGAGGCACACGGCGTAGCTTCAGACAGCAATACGGCAAAAATCAGAAATTCAGTAGTTTCTATCAGGGAGTCCAGGTTTACTCAAGCTTTTATTATTTGAAAGGCCATCACCAGATCTGATAATCATACTGTTAATTATCTCAGGATGCATTTTGTTTTCTGCCTACATGTGAAGTGCTTAAACATATTGAGAGCAAAGACAAGTGTTGTTTTTGTCTCCACACAAACGAGGTTCCATAGTCCATTATAAAAGCATAAGGGGTAATTTAAAAAGGAGCTAGAAAGGGCCAATGCTACAATAAACATTAAATAAGAGAAAACTGAAGACTTAGCAGATGCAGACAGCAATGCAAAACGTAAGACAGACTTATTTACCACCCAAGTGTTTTAAACCATTGCCTTCATTCCTTTGAAAGCCAAAATAAGATGCTTCAAACCTCCCCTCAGGGATGCAAATTGTTACCTAAGCCAAACGTTTGCTTTACTTGTTTATGCTTGTGTGTTTCTACTGTCAGTTGCATCTATAATTCGATCGTGTCCACCTGGGCTGTGATACACACATTTTCTCTTGCATTTCTTTTTTTTTTTTTTTTTTTGATTTACTCTTTCATTTCTTGTTAGGCTCTGCAGTAATTGAAAGGACGCATAAACAGCAAGATGGTGTGGACACCTTCAAAATGCCCCGTGTCAATTAGTTTTCCTTAGAAGGATGATGCTGCGCACCACACGCGCATTTGCTGGGCCTGCATTCCAAAGATGCTGTTAAAGCGCACGTGCCCTGCTGGGTTGCGTGATGTGGTGCCATTACAAATCTGCAGGAAACGGCCTTGCGTACAGAGCCGCCTTCCTGTCTTTCCTCATGATTAGAAAGATTTTATTAGGGAGGAGCGCTGCTGGGTCAGCAGCTCTGGGCTGATGTGGCAATTGCTAGATGCTCTGGGATTCTCTCCCGGAGCAGGGGTGGAGGGGGAGGCAGAGGTGCAGGCGCGCCAACAACTAAGACTTCAGTGCAGATCTGTGTTCGAGGAGTGGACACTGGGGACATTTGTTGCTGAATTTCTATACCCTCGAGAGATCCCCAAACAGTATTTGGGGGGTTTAGAGTTGAGGGAGCTACTAATGGGCTGGCCCTGCCTAGGGAGGTATTCCGGGTTTCCTCAGCTGTAAAACAATGGTTTATCCTACTTAAATGGTCACTGAAATTATTAAATAAGATAATGGACATTGAAATAGTCTATGAAGTGTATGCGACTGCTACAATGTGGAAAGGAAAGCCTAAAACAGTAAGTGACCTACCCAAGATCCTACAGCTATGATCAGATGTCAGCAGAACACTCAAGTAGAGATAATCACCAACAGTACTTCCATAAGAATAGTCATAATAATAATATTGAGTGCTTATGATCAGACATTCTCCCCAAGGCTTCACCTGCATTATTTCATTCATAAAAACAATTATTTTAGACATTGAATATAGAACATGACTCTTGTCAAATCTCTCCTACTTTACCATTTTATCCAGAGCTGTTGGAACTCATGAGCATTTTTAAAGGATTGTATCAGACATTTTGGAAGTGCAAGATACATGCTTAACTTCACACATTACTGTGATAAGGAGAAGGATCTTACTTCAAGAGTATGATGCCATATTAGAAAATCATACAACATTCAGTGTGAGTCACAGGTACAGGCTAAGAGGTCATGACTATTGGGAAAGTGTGATGACCAACGCCTCTTCCTTGATGGTGAAGTTCTCCAAAAAAATTATGAGCTCTTGTCCTGGCAAACAGGAATTGGTTACGGAGTAAGAGTTGTTTAACATTTGTAACTCTGAGAGATGGTCACACAGATATACATACCTGAGTGCTGTGGGGAAATCTAGAACTTTCCTAGAGTAAATGGTATGGATTAATTCCCCAGCACTCCAACGTACTTGGGTTTCTTAGCACTACTTGGTGAGATATGAGACTAATACAGTATGCATCTGGTTTTGATGAGTCAAAAGAGCCATTGAACACTAAGAAGTCACTACTATAAAGAAGTTAAATTATTGGACTCAATCACACGTCCTGCTAGAGTATGAAAAGATAAAGTAGCACCTTCATATTAAGGCAACAAACATATGGATGCGAATATTGAAATTACCAAGAAATGTGATTACAACAGGGTTGGAAGAGTGATAAAAGCAAAAATCACTGAGAAATGATACACTTTGGGGGACAGTCATTCTTTTGACTCAGACTTCAGATAAGCAAGAATTCCAAAGGGATTAATTAACTAGAATCAAGTGTTAGGGGGAAAAAAAAGCCATCACAAGTTCAGACCTGATGAAAATCTGAGATGTTCCGATCTTTGAAAGATCTCATTAGCTTATTCATTTAAGTGTCTAATACATAAATCATTTATATTATTCCTTTCCCTGAAGCCAATATTCTTGCCAATCCCATGTAATCTATAACCAGGAACACAGAGTTTAGCAGCATCTTCAAAATAATTTTTTTCACTAAAATTTTTACTTGTTTTTGTTTGGCGTCAAGTGTCCAATACAAAACTTGGAAAATTGAGGCACATGGAGTAGCCTCTTCCCTTATAAGTCCACCTTCTGTGGCCTTGACCCATATCATCTTCTTTTAGCTCTTTTCCTCCTTCCGTAATACTTGATACTTCCTCACTGCTTAGAATTCCTGGGGTGACAACTTGGTGTTCAATGGCTCTTTTGACTCATCAGAACCTGATGCATACTGTATTAGTCTCATATCTCATCAAGTAGTGCTAAGAAACCCAAGTACGTGGAATTAATGGGGAATTAATCCATTCCATTTATTCAAGGAAAGTTCTAGATTTCCCCACAGCACTCAGGTATGTTTATCTGCATGACCATCTCTCAGAGTTACAAATGTTAAACAACTCTTACTCCATAACCAATTCCTGTTTGCCAGGACAAGAGCTCAAAATTTTTGGGGGGAACTTCACCATCAAGGAAGAGGCGTTGGTCATCACACTTTCCCAATAGTCATGACCTCTTAGCCTGTACCTGTGACTCACCCAAATGGTGGAGTAGATCAGATATTTCCCCTCCACTAG
This sequence comes from Camelus ferus, assembly GCF_009834535.1. Taxonomy (NCBI): domain Eukaryota; kingdom Metazoa; phylum Chordata; class Mammalia; order Artiodactyla; family Camelidae; genus Camelus; species Camelus ferus. The sequence continues at coordinate 10,402,578 of NC_045725.1, read as the reverse complement.
CCTGATTCCCTCTGTGTCTATCGCAGCTAGCCAAGGTCTAGGTGTCTGTTCTTTTCCCTGTGGAGTCCTACGCCAGCACCTGACCTTCAAGTTCCCTGACCTCCTAGACCCAGGATCCCAACATTCACTTCATATCCAGTTCATGGGACTCACCCTTAACTGCCCTGTCCTGGAAGATAAAGTTTTCTATCTTCACTGTGAAGGGGAAAGAGAGGGAAACCACACTTTTGAGTAGTCCAGGAGTGCTGGGAAGATCAACACTGGGATATAAAAGTTTGTTTTCAGTTTAGTTCAAAAACATTAAGTAGACATCCCCAATGAGCACCTCTTCTACCAAATTTAAAAAATGAGATGCCCAATTTCTGCTCTTAAGAGCCTTACTGGGGAAACAAATATGTAAAGATAGCACTTTAATACAATTTTGAAGTACATAATAGAGTTAAAGTGATAGTAATCATTAATGGTAACAATTCTGAGTACTTACTATGGGCCAGCTACTATGATAAAGGCTAATCTAGAGTCTTTAATGTAATGTGATTGGAGAGGAAGGCAGGGATCAGATCACGGATGGTCTTGGACTCATGTGAATACAATTAGGACTTTATCCTGTATTTAAAGGGGACTCACTGAAGAATTTTAAGAGTCATGGCTGGGTCAGATTTACATTGTAGATACATCAAGTTATGACTTAAAGGACGTGACACTAGAGACAGTGAGATCAGGCCAGAGATGATGAAGACCAGAGCCAGAGCAATCATTTTAGAGAAAAAAGAGGAGCATATTGACTCAAAAAATATTTCAAAACTAAAATCAGTGGGACTTGTTAAATGATAAATGTGAAAGTGGATAAAAAGAAAAGAGTCAAAGATGTTGCTTTGCTTTTGGCTTGGGTGACTAGCAGAGATATGGGAACTAGATAAGGAGACACAGGTCTGGGAGAATGATGGAGGGATGATGGGTCCATTTTGGACGTGCTGAAACTGGAGTGACCATGGTCAGTCAAGAGGAGATGTCCATAGGAGGCTGGATTTGTCTGAAGATCTGGGAGAGGTTAAGGCTGGACACTGAGTTGTAGGAGCCTTTGTTATCTCCTTTCCTCGCCTCCTCCCTGATCACCCACGCATCCCATTTACATTCCCATATTCCTGTCCAATCATTCCATGTATTATGACTAATTAACCAGGAAGAACTGAGCAATAATTTCCTCTCACTCCTTCTCATTTTAACACAAGTCTAAATAAGGTTATCATAATTTGAAGACAATGTAAATTCTCAGGTTCAATCCTGAGATAAAATACATTATTGTCTCACAATTCATCTAATTTTTCTTTGGCATTTCATTCCTAGAAATTAAAGCCCCCTCCCCCCCAAGTCATTTTACACAGGAGCAAATCTGAAGTCTGTGAATCATGCATGTATTTTAGTAGTAAGTGTTAACTTGGTCTCTGGCCTTTTATCTACTCAATGAAAAAATATACAGAAATTCATAAAAGGGTAAAACGAAAGTAACTGACATGTGGATTTGGAATGCATTAAATGATTACGTGGTTATTTGTTTATCTTCTATATGAACTTTATAAAAGTTAATATTGAAATGTGTTACTTTTACTAGGCATATGGCATTGGCCGAGACATAGTAGGAACATGCTAGGTAAGAGAGAGTCTAAATTAAGACTTGTTAAGTAACAGAATAATCCATTTATTCGTAAACAATCCCCAAGGATAACAGAGAGTTGAGTGATGCATGCAGTTGTGGTTACCTGAGTCCAATATTATATCATTAGATCCTTGAAGGAAATGTATCATTGTTAAGCACAGAGTCTCATCTGGTGCACATGGTGAATGAAGTCATGATTCACAATGCATTCTGAGGCTGCTCTGAAAATGCGGTCTCTCTTTGCATGCTTTTGTCACGGCAAGTCTCAGGAAGCTTACTGACTTTCTCAAGTAGCTGAATCACAGAACACTGAATATTTGTTCCCACACTCCACCAACCATGGCATCCATGCTGGGGTATCACTAGGCAACAAGAATAAATACTCTGAAGAGGTGTTACACTCCCTAACAAAGCTCGTTTCATGTGCAGACTTTCTCACCCTCATGGCTGGCCCAGGGCAGTATCTTAAAATAGGTGAGGTTTGCTTTCTGTTGTCCTGGATTTGGGGGCTGTCCCTCTCTGTGGCCTAGGTCTACTCTCATTCAAAACCTCCTCGTCCTTTTGCTTATCCTCTTTGCACACCCCAAAATTTCTTCCCTGACCACTTCTCCATCCAAAACCTTCTCTGCAGTAATTTAGAAAGACATATTATTTCTTTCAGAGACGTTAGCATGCTGCATTTTACTGCTAATTGTAACAGGAGATGTTTAGTCTCTGGTAAAGATATTTCAAGAAGTATATGTTGAAGGACATTTTAGTCAAGGTGACCAGAAATTCACACCATGGAGGTGACCTCCTTCACATACATTTGGTCCTGCTCCTGGCAATAGTTACTTAAATTTCTAGAGTGAACCATGCTATCTACACACCAAGGCTAATTTGTATTAATGATCTGTTATTAAAAACAGCAATGCAACATATTTAACTGAAAGTCATTACCAAAGTAAGATTGTCATATGGAGTTTTATGTGAAAATCGGACTTCCTTGTTGACCTACAATTACATTACGCTTTGGATAACTTCAGTGGTGACATTACTACTGCGGTAGACACGATACGTTTCTCTAATTTCTGTATTCCCCATCTACCAGCAAATCACATGGGAAGGCTAATTATGGAAGTACTAGTGTTTGCTCATTGAAAGTGAAGAGGAGGAAAAAGGAAAGACATTACAGTGTGCTGAGGTAAGTCATTGAGCAGGCACTCAGCGAGAAACTTCATTTGCACCAAGTGTCTATCGCAGTCATGGGGAAAGACCAGCATGACTGTGGGACTCGTGGTGCTTCCCCTCCAGCGGGAGACAGGCTAGCGGAGCTGACTGCACGCTCCTCAGTCCCAGCTGGTACGTGTTTCCAAAAAAAAAAGTACAGTATATGCAATCTCCAAATTAGAATCCTAGCACTTCATTCATCAAGTTGTTTTCTTATTTTGGGTATTATTTTTTCCTTATACATGGTTGACAGTAGTACTACTGGGAAGAAAATGAACACCTCAGTAGGTATTTTGATACTGTATTTCTGATTTTAAAATCAACGCATACCTATTATAGTAAGTGTGGAAAAAACTTTAAAGAAAAAAAATGACAAACATAAACTGATGACCCCCAGACATCAATGTTTACATCTGATGTATTTCCTTCAAGTCATATTTCTGCACATATTTGATTTGTATGGTTCACGTCATACTGTATGTATCATTTTATAATCCTTTTTTCCACTTAAGATTGTCTAGATTACCTAGAAGACAAGAAAACGAGAGGGTGAAGGACTTCCTGTTTCATCACTCTTAACTTCCGTACAAGAGGTCTGCCTCGCACCTGCTGCATGTACTACTCCAGGTTAGCAGAGCCCTCACGCTATGTTTTTGGTAACAGTAAGGAACACTTTGTGGTAGTTGTGCTTTTCCAACTGGCATCCTAAGAGATGTCTCATTTTTGGGGTTCTTTCTCTTCTGGACTTCCCAGATTTTTCTTTTGAAACACCTCTTTTTTCCAAGTCACTTCCCTTCTCCAGGCTGCCTTTAGATTAGCTCTCAACTGGGTCTGGAATCAGAGGCCCCCCCTGTAAGATGCTGTCCTGTTCCCTTTCTCCGCCACCTAGAACACCGACTGCTCTGGGCAAATCTCAGACAGCCGCTCAGTGTGCTTCCCACTTCGTAATTTTAGTGCCTTCCCTTTTCAATCTTCAGTTTTCTCCATTTATCTCAACTCTTTCCTTGAGACTCTAACACACATTTTCAATCTTTTCCCCTCTTCTCTACAACACTGCCTACCTTTGGTGCCACTCAGTTTGGCTCTTAATCATACACTGCCTTTTATAACTTCCTCTGATTGTTTGATGTGTCAATGTCTTTTCTGATGCTGAGCTCATAAAATTGCTCTAATCTAGGCCGGAGGGCAACTCCCACACCTGGCCACCAACCATCACTTTGTTATATCAGCTAACACTGTACGGCACTTACTATATGAAAGATAATATGCTAAGTACCTGACAGACATTATCTCATCTGTTCTTCACCAAAGTCTGTCTTCCAGGAATGCTTCTGGTTCCAAACGACAGAGGACCCAAGGAGTCTAACAATGACTAAAAAATACAGACTTATCTATTATCTAATGTAACAATAACAAGAAGAAAAACTGGAGGTGGGTGGTTTCCAGCACTGGCTTAGGAACTCTGATGTCAGAGCTCTGTTTTGGCATCTCTGCAAGTCTCTTCACCTTCCTCTATGGTTGCGATATGGCTGTAGCATTTCCTGGCGTCACATCCTCATATAACTGTGCTGAAAGTTGGGGAGGAGGAGATGGTGTAGGAGAGGGAGTGGTCCTTGCATGTCTGTGTCTTATCAGGAAGGAAAAATTTCCCCAAACATTCCCCAACAGAATTCTGCATCTCATTGACCAGAACTGGGTTATAGGTCCATCCCCTAGACCAGCAACGAGGTCCTTCTTCTCCGAGATCAAGAAATCAAGAAATCTCTGAATACTAAACAAAAATAGATTGCTCCTGCATAGGCAGCGAACAGAACCAGCTCTATAGCATGTTAGTAAATTAAAGCTCAGAGAAGCTGAGGAATTTGTGTAAGATTACACAGCTAGTAAGTGGCAGAAAGAGATTTCAAATCAGACCTTTCTGAATCTCTCAGAATCCACACTGTTGCTCACCACACTACAAGACCTTTCTGGAAGGTTTAGCATCTTACTCAATTCATCAAAAAACAATATTTAGTACGTAGCCACATGATGCTCAGCACTGTTCTTGCTGCTGAGGGGGAATTAAGTACATAATCCAGTTAGTGACAGAAGGCCAACTCAGATGAAACAGCTAGAACACACAAGATTAATGATTAACGATGAAGTTGAGAGTTCAGCTCTACGTGGTGCGGGTCTACACAGCAGGAATTCATCGAGGATCGCAGGAGTCAGACAGGATTTCACGGACACTGTGGGGTGTGAATGGGCCCTCCCAGACCTGGACCAGTGGGAATAAAGGTGGCTAAAGTTCTAGGCATGTTTACTGCTGGCTTAGTGGGCTGTTGTGCTGCCTCTGGGTGGTTAAAAAGCAGAACAAACTGGTTGCATCGCCAGAGGAGGCCCTCCAGGGGACGAGGCTGAAAAGGGAGAGAGACCCGGACCACCGAACGACGGCACCTGCCCAGCCCTCCCTGAGGCCGAGAACTGGCTGAGTCCAAGGGACGTGGCTGCCTGAAAGGTTTCTTTGGTCCAATGGAGGAACTTAGGATTTGAAAGAGCACTGTTGATGTGGAATTCCAGCTTTTTTTCTTTATGTAACCTGAGATCTGCCAGAAAGTAATAAATCAAATAATTTGGCTTTTGTCTGCCAGACAGAGATCCTGAAGAACAAACCTATCTCACTGTCTCCTTCATAATAACAAGGGGTCTGGGTTAAATCAACCTATTCCTTTTCGACCAGAGAGTCACGTTAGCAAGGATAAATCTGGCTCTGTGGACCACAGTCAAGCTAAGAGGCTCACGCAGGGCTCAAACCCCTAGGCCTGCTTCAGTGACACTCTGGATTGTCAAGCCAGCTCTCCACACACAGCCAGGGAGCTCGCCACACCAGCAGAGAAGGAACATGCGGCTTTTATTTCTCTTCATCCCTATCCCTTTGGGGATGTCCTATACAGGAAAGTAAAGCGCAGTGAAGGGAAGCCATCTTTACGTGTCGCAAACATTTTTCAATAAGCTCTAACAATACGAACCTTTTCAGACTCAAATTCTATTTCATCATGCACCGTCTTTGATCTGTTTTTACTCCTCCAGTTCCTTTGGTTGTTATCTAAAAATCTAGTGCTTTTCCGAATAAAGTTTCGACATCACAATTTCCAATTTACACCTATAATTTACCCAGAGTTAAAAATCAACTTAAAGTACACAGTGTATTTTCACTGTTTAATTAAAGATAAGATCTGTGTTCTAAATAGGGCAAATGAAAAGCTCTTTGGGTGTGGTCTGTGACAGGAGATTAGGGTGGCACTCAGAATTATTTAGGAAATTATAGCTTGGGAAAATGTAAGACAGTTTAAAATAGAGAATTTCTAAGGAAAAAAAGCTTTTCTTTTTTTCCCCTTTCTGTGCCCAAAGGGTTGCTTGGGGGCCACCTCGATTCAAGAGAGAAAGGATTCCATTGCCTTTAAGTACTGCAAAGAGCTCCCAAGCCATCCTTGTCAAAAGGTAGAAGGGATATTTTGTAGGACTTGGTACTAAGAGCACAGTTACAGAGGGGACTGTTGACACTGGGGCTGAAAGTTTTTAGCTAATTTTAACAGGCATATGTGGATATTGCCAAATTCGTAGGTTTCTCAATGACATCATCCTCCCAAGAAATTTCTGAAATGATGCCTTAGCAAACAAGCATTTCTATTCAAGTGATGTATTTCTGAGTAAAATGTTGAATCACTCGAAGGATACAGATTAGAAAGAGGCAGGGAAAAAAATGGTTTGTGGGAGGGGCAGAGGTTTATAAAACCTGTCATCTCCATGTCTGACTCTAACTCTCTGAAGACCTTCCGCCCGGCAGCACCTCAGAGAAGTGCCAGGTACTCCAGTGGTTTCCACGTCTTTCTCTTCATTTTTTAAAGTATGTTATTCATTCTCAGTTTGTTTCTGAAACATTACTGAGATAATTTACACTATTAGTGTAATGAAAGTTAAAATGTGGGGTGATTTTAAAGGATGAGTAAAAATTTAATGGTGTTTTCTTGCTTAGTTGTTTGTTTAGTTGAAAATATTTTAGCTGAAGATTTGAATTAAATTTATAGTAAGATTTATAGTAATCGTGAATGGCAGAAGCCAGCAGACACCTGTGTAACATTCATCAAACTAAAATGTACATTTAAGTTGTGATGTCAGTTTTATCCAACAGCTTAGTTAGTATGTGTGTATTCTTCACTAGCTAGTGTTTGCACTTTTGATGAAGACAGCTGTTATCTATTAAAATATATTAATTTAGCAATAGAAAGTAATTCATAAATTGTACATAAATATAATAAAGGTAAAGAGATGGCTCAGTTTTCATCTAAAACAATTAAAAATTAAGCAGGAATCTGGGTTGGGTCAGTTCAATACCAGAATATATTTATAATCAGTCAGTTTAGTGAATGAGAAAAATCAGCCAAATCAGTCACTGGATTGACTGACTAAAAGTGCAATAAATTATTTAATACCCTACAAACAAACAATTATTCATTGTGAAAGTTATCAAATACCAGAAAATGTTTTTAACTTTGTGGGGGGGAAAGTTTGGTAATTTTGAAAATGGGGAATTTCCTTGAAGTTATTGTTTTCTCTTTGTTCTCATTAATTTTTTTGTGGTCAATTTCAAAATACTTGCACTGTATCACTGCAAAAAAAAAATTCATTTTAAATGCTATAGCAAAAATAAATCCTACATTCAGTGCCAGCGAGCAGAGGGACTGTGGCTGTGAGCCTGCAGCACCTCCCGAGTTCTTTGTCACCTGTGCCAAGTTTCAGTGACACATTTGTCAACTTGTGTTGCAGGAACCGACACAGACTCACAGAGCCCAGCCCCACACATGCCATTCTTCTAGAGATAGCATTAAACACGGATTAGCAGTATCGTATCTGAACGTCAATGAGGAAATTCTAGTGTGAGGAAATTCAGGACAGGTGTTCTGAGCGATTATGCTATTTGACTTCAATTTTACATCTTCTTAGGCAGATTCCCACCCAAATGTAAGGCATGAACTTATTGGAAAGTGAGGGAACACTGCATACCTATATATATGCATATATACATATGCCTTCATAGATTTCTAAAAATATAAAAATTTCAAGCCTTATTTGAAAGGTCTGTAGAAAAAGAGCTAGAGTTGGAATCAGAAGGCTGAGATTCAGTCTAGGCTTTGAAACTGGCTGTGCAATTGACATCATATTTTCATTGGTCTAACAGGAGTTACTAAGTTTACGGGGCAAGTAATTACGCAAATTAGGTAAAACAGAGAGGCTGAAGGAATTTGGGAATGGCACTATAGACAGCAGATATTATTTTTTATGTTAAGTGTAGTTAATTGCACCTTAAACATAAAATTTAGACTATTTTTAAAAGTAAATGCATCTGGGATGACTAATTCTGTCCTTATTTACTTATTTCTTTATAAAGTCAACTGAAATCCTAACTTGGCATTAAAAGCCTTCTGATAGTTTGTCTTGACACAAATTTTAGTGTCAAAGTGAATGACTATTAGACAGGTCACTATAAAGAATTAGGTATAGAAATCTACATGTATTTTTCTGGCTCTGATCCCTTACTAACTTTTTTTCACACGCAGTAGAGAAATATTTTATTTATGTTATTAATTCTCTGTTTCTGAAACATTATGGAGATAATTTACAAAAAAAGATCTACCCGAGATTAATTAATGTAAAGACGATTTTAAATTGGTAGGAGGAAGAGGAAATGAATTTCTGAGTCACCCGAGCGAATCTGAAACTCAGTGATGACGCAAGAGAAAAAAATAGTGATACTTTAAAAAAAAAACTTAATAAGCCTTCTAGGAGTATTACAAATTTGCTTCCTTCTTCATTTCGTTTCCTCTTTCTAGCATTTCTCAAACAAGTAGCTTGCCTAGACTCTTGCACAGAGTAGTGAAGTTAAGCAGCAGCAGGCGGGGCAGGATGGGACACTGGGTATGGTGGGTTTCTGAAGCAGATCTAGGCTTGAGTTCCTGCATTATTACATTCAAACTCTGGGACCTTGTACAAGTTACTTAACCTCTCTGGGTGTCAGGACGTAACCTACACCATAAAGATCACAATAGTGACCTCATACAGATCCTGTGACTATTAAGTGAAGAGATGAGAAGATGTGTCAGAGTTTCAGGGACAAGGTTTCCTCAATTTACTATCTGGTCTTGATAAAATACAACTGGGTTGGTATTTCACATGGCAAATTTTGATACCAATTGCAATCACTTTCTTAGAAAGAAATGTTCATAGAAGACAGCCGTGCATTAGGGAGAGACGAGACCGGGAAGCCCTTCTGCGTGAGCTCAAGGCTGTCGAGCTACAGGACCAGGCTCAGCCGGGGCCTCTCCCAGTGGCTCCACAGCCACTGTCTTCCCGTAGGATGATGAGAGTCAGAGTCGTTTGATATATTTATGTATTTTGGTAATTGTAGGGTGTGTTGTAAGCCATTAGGAAAGCATAAGATACTGTCTGTTGGCCTGAACCAACAGGTACCCACACACATCTCGGGTGTGTCCAAGTATTTGGCTGCATGCGGAAACTTAGGTCATGGAAGGCGTGTCTGTCATTCATCTTCAGATGGTTGATAGGGTGTGTGTGTGTGTGTGTGTGTGTGTGTGTGTGTGTGTGTGTGTGGTGTATTTGCAGGTGCAACATACAGTCCTCATGCACGACCCTGGAGGCCACCCCCCCACCCATCTAGCTTCAATTTCCAGTCCTGCCCCTTATAGTTGAGTGGCCTGGTCACTTTTCAGATTCTCTCTAGACAGCAGTTTCTTCCTTTGTGAAACAGGAACAGCAATGCCTTCCTCATTTCTGTAAGGATTAACTGGTTAGTTCAGGTGGAATGTTTAAAGCAGCAACTGTTGTACAGTAAGAATTCAATATAGACTATTTATTGCTGTTGAGGTGATTATCATGATTATCACGTGGAGTGTCACTATTCATCATGTAACTGTTTCCTCTATCTTGGGACAGGCTACGTAATTTGCAGGATCCAGTGCAAAACGAAAATGCAGGCAGGGTCCCTTGTTTAATATTATTAAGACTTTCCAGACGTTGACAGCTGGGCATTGTATCAAGCATGGTACCCATTATGGGTGCACAGGTCCCAGAGTGTTGCTGCCCCTGCTCTGCTTCGTGCTGTTCGATGAAGAAAGAACGGAGAGGGAACCCCTTCCCTACAGGGTACAGCTTGTGATACTCTGCTGACATCACCCAAAATGTTGAGTCATCTTTTAGAGTTTTCTTTCCCCCTCACTTTCCTTCTAGATTGAAACAATGGAAGAACTTTATGTGGCCAACACCATCTTTGCCCTCAATTTCTTCAAGCACCTGGCAAATGCAAGCGCCACCCAGAATCTCTTCTTCTCCCCGTGGAGCATCTCATCCACCATGGCCATGGTCTACCTGGGTGCCAGGGGCAGCACAGCAGACCAGATGGCCAAAGTAAGTGTCTGTTAAAGCTCCGAATTAGAACCGGATGATTCCTAAACTGATCTGTAGAATTGCTCTGATTTTCTGCTTGTCGTATCTGGACTATAACAAGGTCAGCTATCATCACAAGCCATTACAACAAGAGTGCCTTAGATTCAAATCTATAAAACAGCCAAACCACGGAAGCCCTCAATGGTACACTTAGCAGAAGGCGTATTGGAGTTTCTTATCCTGCAAGGTTAGAAATAGTTAATAGTGACAACATGTTACATTTTGATAACATAATGTTTAGACTTTTCAAAAGTATTTGCATGCTTTGTCTCTCGGTTTTAAGACAAGTGTCGTTTGACAGGTGAGAGAGTGGCAGCGGGAACGAAACACCTTTCCCCGGGGTTTCACATGGTTTCCTCCTCCTCGTCCAGGCTCCTTCCATCGCTCTGCCACAGTGATGTGTTTGTTCCCCATTTATGGAAAGAATTCCTCCTAGTGGTTTTAAGAGAATGTCACCGAGAGGGAAAAAAAGTGTCCCAGAGCTGTGGTCTCTGCACTCTTGGAGACTTGAGAGGGCCTCAGCCAGTGTTCTCAGCCCTGTGAGGTCACGCCAACAAAATGGGGCCAGACGTGATGGCAGGTCTTCAAAGCCAAGGAGGACAAGGTGTGGGGCACCATCGGGAGGTATTTCTGTCAAGGCCACCGGCTTCCTTCCTTGGTGAATGGATACCAGCTCAGTCAGGGCACGCTTTCTCTGAGTCTGGGGCCATGAGAGTTCAGTGAACTACTTCACCTGTACTCTGCAATAGTCCTATGGTATAAATCCAGCACAATTAAAATGCACATGAGCCTGTATGTCCTGGGTCAGTGACCAGACAAGGCAATCATATAATTAAAATTCTTTCCTATTCCCATGCACGCAAACATGAAAACTGAATGCTTTAAGTACAGGTTCTGGTTCTCACGAGCATGGATTCTGCTTTCAGTCACACCAAAACGCCGCTGGCTACTTTCGAGTTTCCCACAAGAACTGTACCTGAGTGTGTGTATATAGACAGATGATATATATAGCCTTCCAGGGACAGGGTGAACTACTTGAGACAGGCCTTGTTTGGAGTGGCTCACAGAGTGCTAGCCAATCTCATCGCAGGAGGAAAAGGGATGGGAGATCTACTCCCGGAGTTTGTGGCGGTTTAGACAACAACACTTAGAGCAAAACTCAGTTGCTCAACTCACTGATACCAGCAACATTTTGCAAAACTCCTTTCCCTTTATTTCTTTGCCTTGAAAGAATAAATGCAGTGGACTGCACTGAAAACTAGAAAACATCAGGGTCTTCATTTTTTAATGTAAAGGAATCAGAAGCAATATATTTTGAGGACAAATGCTAAATGAAGGGCTCTGGGTGCTTCAAGTGAGAAAGCTGACTTTGATACCAAAGGAAAGTTAACTTAGTTGTCACTCTGGGCACCACACAGCTTTTCTCTATCTGGAAAGCACTTTAAGCATTTTCTATAGTTTTCTTGTAACTCTGCTGCACGTGCGGATGTTAACGTTCGAAGGCGAATCTGGTTAATTCTCTCCTATGAAAAGAGGAGACACTCTCTGGCTTGGAGGCCGAAGCACGGACCCCGGGGACAGACCTGCGGAGTTTGAGTGGGGGCTTTGCCGCTTACTAGGGGTATGAGTGAAGCCATTTCAACTCTCTGAGTCTCAGTTTTCTCATGTTTAAAACGAGAATGAAAAAGCATAACCGGCAAGATCCTCATGCAGGTTGGAGGTGACAGGAGAGGCACCTGGTCGCAGTCACTGTTACAACAGTGGAGACGTTTTAGCACCCTCGCCAGGCACCTTTCTTCTCTGACTTACGAATTTACCCACAGAGCACAGAGTCCTGGGAGGCAGGTGCTGGGATGACCATAGTCATTTTACAGATGAGAAAATTAGGGCGAGACGAGGCCACGCAGGTGGGAATGGATAGAGCTGGTAAGGCTGTCGTGGAAAGACAGGGGTAGACAGAAGGGATAAACTCGCACGGAGCGTAGGCCACGTGCCACCAGCAGGGGGGTCTTCACCCAGCTCCCATCTTTCGGACACACCCACACACCTGCCCAGGTGAAGCTGCCCCTGTGGGCAGGGTGCCTGCCTTGCTGTTTTCTCCGTGGCCTCAGCACGGCCCAGGGTCACCTCACATCCCCCACTCCCGCAGGGACTTTTGCAGTGATTCAGGAAGGCTTTAGTGCTGGCCAGGAGACCCCCCGACTTAAGGGTCAATAAAAGGGAGGAAAAGCAGAGAAGCTGTTACAGGAAGTTGTCTCCCCTTACATGGGGGCAGTCGGACCACTTGTTTTCAGAGAGTATTAGGTACGACTTACAATGTATGCTCTGAAGAGCAGAGAAAGACCCCACGAGCCCTAACGCCTCTCCTTCCAGCCTAGAAACTGCCTGCCTGGCTGGACAAGTCCGCCTTTCCTTCTTTAGCAGAACCTCCACCAAAAGTCCATTTACCAGACAAGCTCCCCCTTACCTGAGGCCCCACAGGGATGCACTGCAGGGACCTAGGGGACCCAAAGAAGGTTGGAGGTGAGAGGGTAGGCGGCAGGGCCAGTCTGGGGGTGCTGAGACTGGCTGAGGCTATGGTGCTCCAGGAGGGGACCTGAGGCACCTTCCAGGGCCAGCCTTCATCTGTCAGCCTCACTGTTATCTGGACCTTCCACCTACAACATAGAGATTTGTATTGTCATCTGGCTTCTGCCATCTGCCCCCCACATGGACAGTGGTGTGGGGTTTCTTTATGTGTAAATAAGGTACGTGCAAATATTTTAGGTCACCCCCCGCTAATATTAAGTGATCTGTTTTTATGCTTAAGCTAACTTTGGCTTGTAGTTTTTGACAGATTAGAAGTGAATAATATATAAGGCCACTGAAAAGAGAAATACAAGGTCAGGAGTTAACCTTATTACTTCTTTCAAAATACTGACATGTTTTCAAGGTAACTTATGAGTTGGATGGTAATTTACATAATTTAATGGAGAGGTTATAAATCAACCCATAATAACAAATTGTTGTCAAAATGGCCAGTATATGAGTTATAGGCAGTATAAAATAACTCATGCTGTCTCCTACAAGGGGAATTTCAGTTGGCTGGCACTTCCATATTACATATGAAAAATACCTACCTAAGCTTGCTGCCCAGACACCAAAGCAGGGAACTAGGCATACGACCGTTAATAGGTACCTGATAGCCACTGGCTCAAAAGTTAAGTAACTTAGCAGAAAAATGTCCCCATTTTCTAATTCTGATTGTAGGTGCTTCAGTTTAACAAAGTTGGAGTCCGTGAAGGCACCCCAATGACCCCAGAGAACGTCACCGGCAGTGAATCCATGCAGCAGATCCAGAAGGGTACCTACCCTGACGCTATTTTGCAGGTATCTGACTCATCCATCCCTATTTCTTTGGTGTTTTGTTTCCAGAATCTTCTTGTCTTAAAGTCACAATGCCAGACTGGAAAGGAACCTAGTAAAACTTCCCTCAGTCACAGAGAACAAAGACCCACAGTCCTTAAGCAAACATCCTAGTCACCCTGATAAGTCAGCACAGAGCCAGGGTAGAATCCTGACCTCCAGGCCAAGACTATTTCTAAATTCTACCACACCACTTGGCCATTAGCTGGGTGTGGATAATTTATTCTAGAACCAAGCATCTAGAAGTAGAGATGCTTTGACTACATATACAAGGAGGCAGATTTCCAGAGGGGAGAGGTTAAGGAGTGGCAAGCAATTGAGAAATGGAGATGGCCAGGCCTGGTGACAGCATGAGAGGTCACTGCCCCTCAGATGACCCTTCTCTCCCATCCTCCTCTCTCTTCTCTATCATCTATCTATCTATCTATCTATCTATCTATCTATCTATCTATCTATCCAATCTACCTCAGGTAATAATATCTCTTCTCAATCCTCCACCTCCTTGAACACCAGCTCCCCAGGTAAACCACAGGAGCATCACACAGATGCACTCTTATCGGTAACAACTCCCACAATCGCACTCCAGAGTCAGGTTATGGGGAGACACCTCTTGGGAACACTGGTGCTCCATCTGCCTGTCACCCAGGGATTCTGGACTCAGGAGCAGGAAGGACGTTTGGCCAGGTCTGAATGGACAGCTGGCCGTCCCTCTGCAGGGCTCTGACCTCTGCTTCACCCAGCCGCCGCCGCTGTCACTAAGCCCTGTGTCTGTCATCGTGCTCACAAACTTCAGTCTGGGGACTGGAATTCCCCTCACTTTCGTGGCTTTCTAAAAACCCAGATTTTCCACTGTACAGACTACCCCTTAATTATAAAATGGTATTTGTAGAAGTTACATGAACTTAAAAAAAATTTCTAAGGTAACATTTTATTATAAGAAAAATTGCTTAGAGACTTTGGAGTTTAGGAAACTATAAAAGGAACCTGACTTTCTTCTAGGATCTTGGTTCCTTCATGGTTAAATCCAATCCAGAGGCACAGTAAGATATGAAATAAGTGAAAAATGACCTGATTAGATTTCATGTATCATATCCATATCAAATTATTTCCTCGGAGATTCCTCTGAAGCGCCAGAGGAAAAGCATCCTTTAATACAGCACTTTATGGATGTATTGAAAAAAAAAACCCTTTGCTTAAGAAATACTGTGTTATACAATGAGAATCCCTCCTTTCTGTTTAAGGCACAAGCTGCAGGCACCATCCATTCATCCTTCCATTCTCTCAGCTCTGCAATCAACACGTCCACAGGGGAGTATTTATTGGAAAGTGCCAATAAGCTGTTTGGAGAGAAGTCTGCAGGATTCAAGGAAGTAAGTGAAGACTGCGATTTAAATGACAGGGCCCCAGACTTGCAATGATGACACTTCCAAAGCTGTTCCTTATGATTGGCTCCCCAGTCTTGATAGAGAGCTTATAATTTACCATTACACTAAGGCTTGTTCAGTATAAATTCTATGTAACCCTTGGCACTTTTTTTTTTTTTTTTTTTTTTTTTTGCTTTAAAGGAATACATGCAACTCTCCAAGAAATATTATTCTACCGAACCCCAGGCAGTTGACTTCCTAGAATGTTCAGAAGAAGCCAGAAAAAAGATTAATTCTTGGGTCGAGACTCAAACCAAAGGTAAAACCAAGGACATATTTTCTGTTCTTCTTTCCAGTTAGATAACTCTGATCTAGTTTTTAAAAACCATCCTTGAACTGAGTCCTTATTCCCTTGAAAATCACCCAACCTTAGCTTTTGGGTTAATATAACCTCATTCTTGTTGAGCCGTGTAGTGTTTAAGTGAGAAAAAACAACTGAGGTCCGCTAATAGAAGACATATATTCAGTACTTAAATAATTTGATTTTGGTTATTACCTTAGAATATAAGAGGAGACACTTGTTTTCTAATATAGGAAATACAGCCTTGAAATAATTGTGACTCTGTGTCCACTGTGGACAAAAAACAAAGAATAAAAGGCTTGACTTTCAGCTGAGTGATGGGTGTGAGAATACTGGCAATGGACGAGGGGGATGATAAAATTATTTTAACCCCTTCTTCTATTTCACCATTCATAGTCAGTTTATTGTTGAGTTCCTGTTTTACCTCTTTGTGATTGTCTAAGCTCCTGCTACCACTGGAACTCACGTTCCTAATTCTTAACTGACTCATCCAAGATCCCAGTAACAGTGGTGAAGCTGGAGTCCCCTCTTCTTCTGAGCTTTAGTCTAATTCTGGGATTCTTCAATTGGATGTTTAAAGAGTTTGATAACTTAATGCAAACCATCTCCCTCCCCCAGGTTTTTATTTACTTCTTACGTTTAAAACATTGTTTCAAGCAATAGTATGGTGTCTTGGTTTCTTAGCTACAGTAATGCAAAAAAACAAAAACAAAAACAAAACAAAAAACACCTAAACTAAGTTCTATAGAATTAAAAAAATATTTTTGTTTCTCTGAAAATAGTTGATCTACTTTGGTTTTTCATTTTGAGATTTTTAAATTACTGCTCTGAAACACTGACACAGCACTGACAAAAAGGAAGCAGAGAAAGAAAAGATTAACAGAACTGAAAGTAAAACTGGATTGCAACATTACAGACGTGACAGTTTCCCTTTTTTGAGAACAGCAAGAAGTTATCTTCTCTTTGCGCATTTGTGCTGAAGGGCTGTAATTCAATCAGTTAAGTTGCCAAAATGCCAAGTTGCCATTTGCGAGCACTCTTTTACCAAATTTTATAATAATCTGAGAAAATTTTGTTTCGTTATGATCAAATACTAATTTTGTCACATGCATCACAAAGTTAAATAAAATCTTAGTAGATTTCCACAGCAACCAAAAATTTAAATTGCCTAGGGGATATACTGAATGGAGATACTGAATGAGTATACTGAAAACAGTGACCTTTTTATTCGAGTCCTATGTCTGTCAGCAGGAATGGAAGACGGCGGTCTTGCAGAGACAGAATTCTGACTACTTTATAAGCACCATGACCTTGGGAAGATTGCTAACCTCTTTCACCATGGTGTTCATTTATGCAAGATGACACTAGTAACAGTCACCTCCTAGAGTAGTTGTGAGGATTAAATAAAATAACGTATTTAGTGGTTGAAATACTGCAGAGCAGGCATTCACTATAAACGGCTGTTTCTTAAACCAACTTTTTTTTTTAAAAAATGGCCACACTCAGATGTTACCATTTCTGGGCAGCATCCCTGGCTCACTCTCTGTGTTGTCATAGCTCTCTGAATTTTTAAGTTCTCTTGTAGAACTTGTCACATGTTGTTTCCCAACTGATTTAATAATCGATAATCTCAGCCCCATCAGGACGATTCTCCCTTCTCATTTCATGAATCTGCTCTACTCCCAGGGTAGGTCTAGCATAACTTCCAAAAAACCTGTTTTTGAATGAATCAGTGGGTCAGACCCATAGACTCTCTGGAGCAGATCTGGAAGGAGCCCGAGTGACTTACTGTGGAAAGGCACCCTTACGCCCCTTAAGAGACTCATTTTCACTCCCATCGGAATTAAGTAACTTTATACAACTACAAAACTTTGAGAAAACAATATAAAAAGAAAACACAATTTTTTCCAAGTCTGATAGTAATTCTAAATCTTAACTGCATTCCTTCTCTTGGATTTTGCAAACCTGAGCAATTTGGCCTGAGGTTTACCTCTGATTTAAATAAATAAGGAGAAAAACTTGAACTTGAAGATCAGCATCTCTGCAGTTTGACAAACGTGGATGCTGAGTTTGATGGTGACTCAAAAGATTCAAGAAATCATAACTTCACAGTTCTTAATCATAAAACCTAAACATGTATCATATTTTCTGCAGGCAAAATCCCAAACTTGTTACCTGAAGGTTCTGTAGGTGTGGACACGAAGATGGTCCTGGTGAATGCTGTCTACTTCAAAGGAAAGTGGAAAACTCCATTTCAGAAGAAATTAAACAGGCTTTATCCTTTCCGTGTGAACTTGGTATGAGACAATGAGACAGATTTTCTTAATATACATTTTAGGGCCTTTGACAAGAGACAGAAAGAAAAATTAGGGACCACTCACTGACGCCCATTCATCTTTTGCTAGTTGTAAGTTATGCACGCTGGACAGTTTATTGACTCTTTCGAGCTACTGAATAGCACTCAGTAATTCCACATGAGTAGTGGTGAAAACCATGGGCTTTACAGTTACACAATCCTGGACTCACATGCAGGCTCTACCACCTACCAGCTATGATGTTACTCGCGGTCCACGCATTCCACCTTGTGATCTGTAAAACTATGGTAACAATAATACCCAACTCAAGAGGTGGTTGTAAGGATCCAGTGGGGTTTTGCAGTGTTCTTGGCCCCCAGTAGGCACTGAACAAACGTTCTAGTATTGCTATAATTGTAAATGTCCATCTTATTACTAATGGATATAATCTTGATAAAACTAAATAGGTCAGAGAAAGGGTATACAGATATTATTTTCTGTTGATTTTTAAAAACATAGTTTTTCAGTATGAAAGCAGAACCCATTCACTTTTATGTCTGTCAACCTTTTGACCTTTTAGTATCACCTTTCACCTTTTACTGTTTAATAACTGCAGACTCAGAGCACACCAGTGCAGATGATGTTCTTGCACGAAAAGCTGAACATTGGATACATAGCAGACCTAAAGGTTCAGATTTTAGAACTCCCCTACGCTGGTGATGTCAGCATGTTCCTGCTGCTTCCAGATGAAATTGCTGAATTCTCCACTGGCTTGGAGCTGGTAAGGTGTTCCAGCTTCAATTGTTCCGAACTTTTGGAGCTAAACTGACCTTTGCACGTGTCTACACCTTAGGAAATGGTGTGCAACTTCTCACAGAAAGATATGAATTGGTTGAGAGTAACTGTGACATGTCTCAAACTTTCATTCAAAGCCTTAAACATATGTCATACAGGCTACCTTTCTTACCAATCTGTTAAATTATGGTTACCGAGGGGAAACGGGGTGGGAAGGGATAAATTGGGCGTTCGAGATTTGCACATATTAACCAATGTATATAAAACAGATAAAAAACAAATTTCTTCTGTATAGCTTAGCAAACTATATTCACTATCTTACATTATCTTATATCTATAATGAAAGAGAATATGAATACAAATGTATGTATATATGACTGAAACATTATGCTGTACACCAGAAATTGACACGTTGTAACTGACTACACTTCAATTAAAAATTTGCATATCACCCACAATATAGTAAAGTTAAAGTCACTGATTTTCAACGTTAGTCTTAGAAGTTGTTTTCCTTCTCTTTTAAGCACTCATTGATTTTGTTTTGTCTTTTGGATTTGCAGCTGGAAAGTGAAATAACCTACGACAAACTCAACAGGTGGATCAGCGAAGACACCATGGCCGGAGACGACGTGGAGGTGTACCTTCCCCAGTTCAAATTAGAAGAGCATTATGAACTCAAACCCATTCTGAAGAGCATGGGCATGGCTGATGCCTTCAGCAAGGGCCAAGCCAATTTCTTAGGGATGTCAGAAAAGAATGACCTGTTTCTGTCCGAAGTGTTCCATCAAGCCACTGTGGATGTTAACGAGGAGGGCACTGAAGCAGCTGCTGGCACCGGGGCCATTATGTCTGGGAGAACTGGCCACGGAGGCCCACAGTTTGTGGCAGACCATCCTTTCCTCTTCTTTATCATGCACAAGATAACCAAGAACATCCTCTTTTTCGGCAGATTTGCATCTCCTTAAGTTCAGAGGTTCTGTTTCTGCACAGGACTTTGTAATATGAGGTTAAACCTCAGAATTGCTACAACGGCCAAAACTTTAGAGATCTTTTCTACATATTTCTGGTTTTTATGAGCATTTTTTCTTACATACTGAGTATAAACACAGACATAGCTTGACAATTGTCAAATTATAACATTACCACTCTATTAATCACTTCGTCTCCTAAAATGGGAGGATGTTCCACTTAGATCTTCCTTACTCTTGACTTATTTTATAGCATTAACTTTTTTGGCATTATTTATTATTTTATATAACAGTTTTTTGTTATTGTTCACTGTCTACTGTAGCGGGTACTGTTACAGAAGCAGGTCATCACTTATTTTTCTTTCTAAGGAAATGGACTTATTTGTTCTTATAATGAAGGGTGACTAGGTGTCTTTCCATGCCTTTCTAGAATAAGAACCTAGAAGAAAGCACTGAACAACAGGCACATGTATGCTGTGTGCATTTTTAGCATTAGGTATCACACAGATGTATCTGTAACTTACACAAGATTGCAAATATATGAAAAATAAATGTATTTTCACACAACCATTTGTCTGTTGCCATTCCATTAGGTCTTTCGATCATAAGACCTGTTTATCCTGATTCTCAGGAATCAGGCATCATGGCTCATTTGTGGGAAACATGAAGAAAACAGATAGAATAAAGGAGCCAGGGGAATAAACAATCCTCTTGCAAGGAGCCCCAGTGTTGGGGGTGGGGTGGAGTTGTGTGAAAAATGGATTAGAGCCACCTTCTCACAGCAGCAGAAGCTACAGCAACTCACAAGAACAGTCTGGGTCAGAGTCCTTTGCGGACGTCCGTGTTTAAACCTCAAGGACATCGAGAATACACATCAGGTCTAGCGGTCCAGACAGAAGGCTATAATATCAAGGCTATAATCACTGATCAGGGTGAGAGTTCAGAGTGGGTAGAGATGGACTGGGTGCAAGACAGAAGGGAAACATAAGATGGCTTCAAGTGTGTTTGCTTCAAATAGCACGGAATGCTTTTGAGCGGCTTAGAGGCAGAGAGCAACGTAATTTAAGCTGAGAGAACTAAGGGAGATCTGAGGTTCGGGGAGTGTGAGCTGGCTGCAGATTCTGGCTGGATCCTGCAAATGTATTCCAGGCATCATCCTCTCTGTGACGGAAGGCAGGGATGATGACCCTCCGGAGCATGGTGGCTAAAGAGGTAGCCTTGTCTCTCTGCATCCAAACCCCAGTTCTAACAGTTATGAGTCATCTAACCACCGGCCAGGACTGGTGCTTCTTCATGCTTCAGTCTTCTTTCAGTGTAAACTAGAGAAAACATGCTTTTCTCATAAAGTTGCTGTCATGGTGAAATGAATTCATACATAACAAGCAGTGAAAAGAAGGCTCAGCATACACAGTACTTCATTGCTAGTGATTATGATTACTATCTCTGCCAGCAATAAAACTGCCTCACTGTCAGCTGGTCGAACAGAGAATCCTAGAAAATTTTTCAGTTAATTTTTTTAAGGCTTGAATTGTGGTGTATTTCCTCCAAATCAGACATTCTTGACAATTAAGGGTTCTTCCTTGCATTTTCCTACTTACAATTAGATTCATTTTTAAAATGTACTTTAATAATTCATTCAGCAAGGCAGTAAGTAGTAACTTTCTGAACTGCTGTGAGTCCTAAGATAGTCATACTTTGCCGTCATTATTGAATTAGAGCACAGGTGTACAATTCTAGGTTCAAAGCATCCCTCAGCACTTTTTAAGGGTACAATTTTATTATTCTGGTACCAAAGTGGCAGATGAGAAAGTCGATATCCAGGTAATTCTTGCTTCTTGTAGTTTTAATAATCTTATTTTTGTTCTTGATGGTGTTCTTGATACTTCACTGTATTAAGAGCATTTTAAAACTGTTTTAAAATTTTATCTTGCTCATCAGTAGATGCTTGTCACCTGGAAACTTGTATCTTGCTTCAGTTCCGGACAGTCTCAGTCATTGCTACGGCCTGAATGTCTGGGTCCCTCCGACGTCTGTCTTGAAATCTCAATCCCCAATGTAATGCTATTTGCACGTGAGGTGTTTGGGAGGTAATTAGGGTTAGAACTGGTCATGAGGGTGAGTCCCCATGATGTAATTGGTGTCCTTATAAGGAAGTGAAGGGACCAGAGCTCTCAACCAAGTAAGCACACAAAAAGTAGGCAGCGTATGTGAACCAAGAAGAGAGCCTTCGCCAAGAACCCAGCCAGCCACGCTGGTGCCCTGACCTCAGACTTTCAGCCCCCAGAACTGCGAGAAAGAAACAATGTTTGCTGTTTAAACCACCCCGTCAGTGGTGTCCCGCAGCCCAAACTGAACAGACAACCATTATCACTCAGTTGTCTCTGCCCCATGGTATTTACTCTCTTCTGCGGGGTCCCTATTAGATCATGTTGATGCACCTGGAGTTCTTCTTTCTGTTTTGGAAGTTTTTTTGAATACCTAATAAATTCATGCAGTCTGAACATCAAACATCATAAGAGACTAGAGCAGACACTCTCCCCCCAACCCCTGTTCCCCATTCATATGGTTCCTGTTCCTCCATCCCCATTAGTAACGTCTGTACATATTGCTAAACAGACAGATGGTAGGCCACAACTAACGACAGCAACACACAGAATTGTGCTAATACTATTCTATTATTAACTTAGGACACAACTACCTCTTTCTCTTTTTCTGCTCCCTTCAAACAGGCAACAAAATAATGCAGAACCAAAAGTTTACCAACATAGGTAATATATCTGTATATAAAGGTTTTATTTTATTTTTTTACTGAAGCAGAGTTGATTTACAATGTTGTGTTAGTTTCTGGTGTACAGCACAGTGATTCAGTTATATATATATATATATATATATATATATATATATATATACATACTCTTTTTCATATGCTTTCTCATTGTAGGTTAAAGATTTTAATCAAGAGGTAAGTATGAATGGAATCAGAAGGTTTGTGGGACAAATGAGTAAAACTAAGTCTGTGCTTTTAGAGGGGATGAAACAATTTCTTGGCTGGTTCCCCAGAGTCTACATCGAAGCATCTGATGTAACACAAATAGCCAGAGCTGTGCGGTGACACAGCCCAAGTCACTGTCTGGTGAGCCAC
This sequence comes from Camelus ferus, assembly GCF_009834535.1. Lineage (NCBI taxonomy): Eukaryota > Metazoa > Chordata > Mammalia > Artiodactyla > Camelidae > Camelus > Camelus ferus. Next base: position 10,379,883 of record NC_045725.1, on the reverse strand, counting down.
TGTCAGTCAGGTTGGCAGTCCCTCCTTCTGGAGCCTGCATGCGACACTTTCAGCTGATAACAATCTGGAAGCCTCCGTGGACAACAACCTCTGCCCAGCACATGTCAGGCAGGCTCCACGGAAGGTCCAGACACAAGGAGCACTGCCCAGCGAGCTCTGGAGCAACCCTCTGCTCTGGGTTCCACATCAGCATGCGAATACTACACTCCGAGCCAGTCTACCAGAATTGTGCACCCCACTCAGAGGGTGCAGGGCGCAACCATGAAAAGAATGACACAGCGAGTTAGCCCTGAGTTAGTAGAAGATTCAGCTCCCAGCAGACCTGGAACTTCAATATCCGCTAAGATACAATAGCTGCTAACTGGCCCTCCCACAGGTGCCGGGACAGTTGCAAGGCTGCCCAGCAAAGGTCCAACAATGGGTGATGGCCGAGTCCTGGGATGCCTGCCCCTTCCCCAAAGCAGCTGGAATAACCCTCCCACCTGTTAGCATATGAAGTTACCGAGCCCATAAAAACGAACCACCCCAGCTCTCTCCCCCCCACCCCGCCTTTTCTCTTGCCCGCCTGCACTCTGTCTCTGGAGCGTGTCAATCTGCTTTTGCTTTACCCACCCCCAGGCCTCGTGGACTCTCTGGCCTCTGAGACGGCCTGGGCTCTGTCTATGGAGTACGTATCCCCCGGAATAAAACTGCCTTCACTGTACTGTGCCTCACTCTTGAATTCTTTCCTGTGTGAAGCCAACGACCTTCACTTGGCGGGGTGCGTCCCAGGGACTCGACTTAGACCTGGGACACAGCCATCCTCTTGTGCCCCATTTTCCCCGTGTCATGAAGAGGAAAATAGAAACCGCGTGAAGAAAAAACACACAGATGCGTTACAACAATCTCCCCTCCCTCAGTCCCCTCTGGACTGTCCTCCATTCCCATCTCTTCTCCGCTCCCGTCCTCATTCCTCCATGTACCTGCATCCCGTGACAGATGACGAAACCATTACCTGCTGTTTCCTCTGACTAAAAATAAGGAGGAACATTCACTGGGAGAAATAAAAGAGAACCAGAAAGTGACGAGCCAACATTTGACCCAGGAACTGTGTCTAAACCACGGACGCAGACCCCATGTCCCTGAGGCGGGGACAACAGACGTGGAACTAGCTGGAGTTATGCTTGGGGTTCCACGCCAACATCCAAGTAAGAAGAGCAGAAGCGTCTGCTGGATGCTTCACTTGGTACCTTATGAGAAAGTTTAACATTTTAACAGTAAACAGCTCACCGATAATCTCCATTTCATTGCCCGTTATTATTCCACTAATTTGAAGCTTTCTATTTTTGCTGGGAAAAAAAAGTCTGGCTGGGGAAAAACCACTAACTGCTGCCAGCTGGCAGACGAGAGAAGACATTAAGCCAGGGAAGTGGGAGCTACGATTTGTCAGAATTCAGGTCTCTACCTGCAGACAGACATGGAAAATGTGGGTAATGAAGTCATTCAAGCAAAACCTTGACTATCTTTCTGTCTTTTCATTTAAGCCTCTGGCCAAGATAAACTTGAAAGGAAGAGTGCATGGGCTTGTGCAAGTGAATCAGAGGGTGGGGATGAGAAAAGGGTGGTGCTAGAATTTTTAAAAAAATTAATTTCTATGGTTAAAAGTTACTCAGCCCAGCCACAGTCTCTTACTAAAGGAACCCACCGCCAGCTCTGCTCCAGTGGACGAAAACAAGGTATTGTAAGTATTTATTTGTTTAAAAAAGTTTTCTTTCTTTGTTGCAGTGCCTAGCTAAATAGCAAATGATCGAGACCCCTAGACAGAAATAACAGACACAGACCGTCCCCCAAGAGCTCTGTGCAAGTCTGAGCGATTTAGCCCTGAGCCAGTTTGTACTGGAAAGAGGGCTAAGCAGGAGAGAACATTCCTTTACAAAGATGTTAGAGAAACTGTTCTACTGTCAATTGTGAAACTATGATTGGAGTCACATTTCTGGATTTTGCCACCTCTGTATCTGTCAGCATAGGCAAAGAGTAATCGGACACTCTTAGAATTACTGAGCCAACACCCTTCAGAAGAGTGCACTTGGCAACGTGAATTTCACCCTATTATTATCATTACTATTATCTTTAATGTAGGAAATTGATGATTTGACTGTCTCCCCTTCACCTCCCCCACCTTCCAGTCTGGGCCCCCACTGCATGGGCCATTAGCTTTCTTCTCTTCCATGGAATAATCTAAGCTCCTAACTTTATACTAGATGCTCATCATAAAACACCCCGAACTGTGAATTCCCTCTGAAAGGGCTTTAGGGGAACAGAGAAGTGCTGGGGTTGGGGGACGTCATCCTCTGACACGCACAGCTCCATGAGCTAGGCAGTGTCATCAGTATCTTCGGGCAGTCGGGACGCCTTGAGTACCCTGTAATGGCAAAGTGGATGAGAATCCTTCCCACTTCCTCCTCCCTCTCTCCTTCCTCCTCCTGTTCATCCTCTTTCATTGCCCAATCCTGCCCTTCTACCACTAAAACCTTAAAGACAATAAGCTATAATGACAAAGGCATTTGTGTTCAGAGTCCAGAGAATGGGACTGCAGCGATAACTCTGCTGTGACTTCACTGTGTATGTTACTCAGCACTTTTGACCTCTCTGGGCCTTTGTTTTCCAGCAGATAAAATGAGGCAACCCCACTAGAGGCATTCCAAGGTTCTTTCTGACTCTGATGTGCTGGGAGTATGTGTATCTAGGATGAGACATTCTGATGAATGAAGCTATTCTTACTTTCATGTTTCTCTAGCTAAGCCCCTTTACAGATTGAGATTTTAGATACTTCACACACACACACACACACACACACACACACACACGTAACTGACAGATCTATGTAACTCCTGAAAACTGCAAAAAAAAATTCATTCTGAAAATGGCACAGCAGGCTTCTGATCTAGATATTTATCGCCTTCTCTGAAAAGATCACTGTTCAATCCCCGTAATGGATACACTATTTCATGTAAAATCTCATCCTCAAATCTGTAGCCTTCAGAAAGCACTTTTCACTGCTGGGTGAAATTTTTTCAACAGCCAGCTTAGCACTTATAAATTTCTTTCTTTTTCTTTTTTTTTTTTTAAGGCAGGAATTGTTTTCCTTGTATGCTCTGAGCTATACCTGGTATATTAATGATGATATTAATGAGAGAATTATTGACGCTGAAGAGAACTGGGTATTAATTTTCCATAAGGAGTGATCTCTTTCATTAGAATCATTCTAGAGAAATTTGTTGCAAGTAACTAAACTCTAGAATAACCATAAATCGTAGGTAGAAAGATAAAAACCCTTAGCCCTGAAGCAGTAGTTTCTCCTTCCCTGGTGAATATGGTTTGACTACGGAGGCAAGCGTTTTCCATATGAATATACTTCATGAGTTCTAAAGAGACAGAGCTTAATACATAGACAGCAAACGAAGCATCATTTGAATAAGTATAGCTGTAAAGAATATAGGGAGGTTATTTCCAAGACGGCACTGGGTTTGTTAAGAAAAGGTATTTGCATGCGTTTTGAATATTTTATGAAGGTGTAGAATTACTACAGAACTAGAGTTGTTGCTTTTTTCTTTAATCAAACAATGTGAGCCTAGCCTAGGGTGGTCGTCAGCTACTGGAGTAGCTGGGAGCTACGATTAGGCATGGTTTCGAGGCTGGGAAGCTGTCTGGTTAAGCGTAAGCCTATGACTAGGAGGGATTTCAACAGTATCACTGCTAATCCAAGTCACGATGAAACCAAAACTTTGTCTACAGACGCCTCTGCCTTGATTCAACCATTTGACTAGAGAGAGCTCCTGACTTTTCTAAAGTTCTCATCCTAGGGTTTTCAGAGGGCCAGGTGATGTCAGCGCAAGACCAAGTTCTACACAAGTCTGGAAGTAATGGGAGTTTCTCGGCCTATGAATTTGGTCTCTTTTTAATCATTTAAACATTTATAGAAATTATTTGGGTATAAAATGATAATAGATTGAACTTGCTATTTCTTTGATAGAGACTCAATCTTAAAGGACTTAAATTAAAATATCAGGGTAATTAGAGGTGAAATTTAGAAGTTGAATATAATGTTTTAAAAAATGAGAAAGGCTGAGTTCCTCTGTTCACGAAGACTGGCTTCAGAGGGTCTCAAGTGAGTGAGAATAAAGGCAATAGTCTTGGCTTCTCTACTTCTCTGAAAGCATTTACACTAAATTGTGAAAGGTTTTAAGTTCAAATAGATTAAAACACTGTGGCTAGAGCCCAAAGAATTAAAAGAAATAAAGAAGTATCTGTAAGTCTCCATTTTACGCAAAGTCCCGATCTAGGCGCTGCTGGATGCACTGAGCAGAGTGAGAAAACTGAGCTCTCAGACAACTTACCTGGAGTTGCAAATGTTAGGTGCACAAGCGGGGGCACCAGGCAGATAAGGTGGAGGAGAGGGAGGACGGTCCTGAGGATGGCGTTTTCCCGCCTTCGGCATAAAGGGGCTTGACTTCCTCTAAATGAGTGTCAGCAAGAAACCGGTTAGAACCTGACAGCCACGACTGCGCGGCAGCGACAACCTAACGGGACAGGATGCAGCGCTCATTGCGACGTGCTCATCACTGCGGTCTGGGCCCCCGCGCTGGGTTTGTCTCGGTGCATCATGGGTAAGGACATGCGCAGAAGGGGCCCAGCGTGACTAAGCACTCCAGGGGCAAGAGCTGTCAATCAATCAAGAGACCACCTCTAAGCGAGGGTGCAAAATGGGACCAAGCAGAGACCGCTGCGCATCCTCCCCTGGGTCAGCCCGCCTCCCGCTCTTGGAGGGGTACTTTTCCCTTTCCGAAACAAATCCTTTAAAATCTTTCGCTAGACAACGCTCCAACTCCTGTCTGATTTCTTTCGGGTGTGACAAGAACTGGGGTCTTTTCCCTGCCCCTTTTGGGGTAACAGAAAGATAGAAAGATGGCAACAGAACCAGCAGTGTGGTGAACGCCAAGCAAGTGGCAAAAGCTGTATTGTGGGACTTTGGTGGTGGACATACTGCACCTGAAAGGTCAGGACAAGCCTCCAAAGGAAAAGAGGAGCGGAAATGGAGCTGGATTTTAATAGAATCACGGAGGATCGAGGTATTCCAGGAATCAGGATATCACATACCAAGGTGTGAAGGAATAAACAAGGTTAAAAAGTGTGAAAATATGGATGAAAGATGAGTGAGAAAAAGTCTTATGTTGAGAAGATGTAAAATTATTTCTCATTTACTATGTAAAGTCAGCAGGGATGTGGTGTATGGAAAACAAACACTGGGCTGAGAGGTGGGAGACCTGGTTTTTTAAAATCATGGCTTTCTCAACAAGGAGCCACTAACTCACAAGAATCTAACCGTTCCTCGTGTGCATTAGCTTTAGAATTTGAGGCAATTCTCTTAAACTCTCTGCACTCAGTTTTCTGGTATTTAAAATAATGTTGGAATGAAATTTTCCTAAAGTTCATCCAGCTCTTACGACTGTGTGTGTGTGTGTGTATATATATATATAATCAAATTGCATAATATATTCTTTTGTTATTTTAATGAAAGGTGATTTACAAAAAGATAATTGTGGAAGCTAACAAATCCTTTTACAAAAGTAAAAATAAATGGGAGGGATTATTAACATGTCCTGTAACTCTGCTTTATTTTTCTTAGATTTTCCCAATGGACTCTCTAGCAAAATCAATCAACCAATTTGCTCTGGAGTTTAGCAAAAAGCTAGCTGAATCTGCTGAGGGTAAAAATATCTTCTTTTCTCCCTGGGGCACCTCAACCTCCTTGGCCATGGTGTATTTGGGCACCAGAGGTACCACTGCAGCCCAAATGGCCCAGGTGAGTAGAAAGGTCCATCATCCTTCTGTTGCCTTAAAACGAAATGCTTTTCTCGCCTTTTATCTTCATTTCTCTCCTGAAACCCAAATAGCCCATGTTTTACAACTACATCCTCCAAAATAAAAGACATACTTAAAATAATTTCTAGACCATAAAAAGAAGTCTGAGAAAGTGAGTCAACTTGAAAACTGTTTCTAGGAAAACCATTGAAGAACCTGTGTTCTCTAGCAAAATCAGATGGAGAGACGATGAGATTATTAAGTTTGACTCAACACCAAAAACAATTTTATTTTGATTATTAAAATATTTCAAGAAAGTAATGGCTCATATTTTAAATAACAGAGTTAGTCATCATCGTTCTACTCTCAGAAGGATTTTCTTGAAGACACAAATAGAAAAATCAGGTGAATTCTGTTCCTTCTGCTTTTTTTGGGTTATTTTTTTTTTGTTGTTCAATCCTTGTTTGGATGAATTTAAAGAACCCATTAAGAGCATTAATAGAGCAAAACAAAATTAATATAGTGTGTATATGTGTATGTGTGTGTAGCCTTAGCAAAACATATAGTAGCCATATATGTGTATATACATTTGTGCATGTGTAAACATGTAAGTATGTGTGTGTTAAATAAAAATAAAAAAAGAAAAGAGTCAGCGCAGTTCTAAATCACACAATAATCAAAAGGCCAAGTGACAGAATTTCCACCCAAGAGGGTGCCCTCTGTGCCAAGTATGGAGATGAACACAGCTAGGAATTCAGAATGAGGCAGCCAGAATGCATGATCTGTCAGTTTGGGCCTAGCATATCCCCCTTATTCTTGTAATTTATAAGATATTGAGTGGTTTAAAAACAGCGAAAACAAAATTCTGGTTCACAGGAAAATTCTGGTTCACAGCTAGTTAAAAACTGGCTGATTATTATGAGGCTAATTATTAAGGCTATCGCCATGCAGGTGACAGACTTAATCTTAAGATGGATTCCAATTTGGGTCCACTATGTATAAACATATTGCTGGGTGTTGCTCGCCCTTCTTCTATTTCAGTGTTTCTTAACAGCTTCAGTGTGCAACTGAGACTCAGTTGCCTATGCTCCCCTTTATTTCCCTGGGCAAGTGGTTACCGTCTGTCACCATGTGTCAGCAGAAGCTTTGGTAAAACACACTTCATTCCTTATTCTGAATCTGGGTCCAGGATGCATGTGGAAGATGGAATTACTGTTGTGCTGACTTTTCTCGTTGTACGATTTAGAGGAAACTAAAGCCCACATCCTTCCTGTTAACTTTCACATGAATTGCTGGGACGAAGACAAGGACTCTGTCTCCATATGTCACGTAGTGGTAGGCAGTGAGAACTGAACACTTAAGTAGGAAAAACAACTGAAATTTCTGATTTTTCCCGATAATTGGGGCACTGGTGGCTTTTGCTTGAAGTGTCTAACTGATGCTCTCAGTCGAACACCTAGCTTTCTTTTCAAAACAACTACAGATAAAAATGAAACAGAAAACAGGAGACTCTTACCTCTAAGGTTATTCCCAACAACATCCTCAACATCCCATAAAAAGTATTAAAGAGACTGGCAACTTACATTCGACTTAAACATTTATTTAAAAGCAGCTCTTGGCTTACTCTGTTAGTTCATGTGACACACCATCTCAGCCAAATCAGAGCCCCCTTGGCTCATTAATCATAGGTTTTGTAGGTATAGGGATGGCTGGCTTGTAGTTACTGATGTGTATTTCATACGATTACATCACTGCAAAGTGTGCTCACATATTCCCTCTTTACTAAAATTACAGGTTCTACAATTTAGCAGAGACCAGGACAGCAAATCTTGTCCTGACAGTGAAAAGAAAAGGAAAATGGTATGTTTTATTTTTTAATATCTGTTTGATATACAAGGAGAAAGTACTTTTAGCACGTGTATTTTAGTGGCTACTTTTAGCAACCTTCAATAGGTAACGTTTCTTAGAAGCACATGCTAAAATTATGGAAAATTTCCAGAGTACAAAATGTCTAGACTTATTGGAAGGGTCATGGGTCATGTTCTTCCCCCTTAATCTCTCCTTTTGCGTCTCCTTCAAAACTACTCCACTTTCAACCTCGCTCTTGCCTTTGCAAACTCAACGTGAAGACGATGCCCCAACGACTTTTGCATTCCTGCACGGATAATATTTAAGAAAAAAATTTTTATCTACCATACAATCGATTTCAACTTCTGTTTGTAGTAGGTCAAATTGTTTCTTTTACTATAAGTTGTTCATAGATACGTAGTTCTTGTTCAACATTTTTATTTGACCAATTTATCTTTTAAAGGAATTACACTCAGGCAAGGTTGAAGAAATACACTCTGATTTCCAGATGCTTATCTCAGAAATCACCAGTCCCAGCAACGCCTGCCTACTCAAAACTGCCAACAGGATCTACGGGGAGAGAACTTACCCGTTTCACAAAGTAAGTGCAAACATTGTAGGCTGATAGGAAAGAAAGAGCCATATGAGACCGATCAACAAACTCTACACTTCTCTAGGGATCCCAGGGACAATCTTACTGTATATGGTGTATGTGGTCAGTATTTCTGATAAAACATTTAGACCAACCGATGTGTCAAGTTGTAATGGAAACCAATAATGTATGTCAAACCAGATCTAGTGATCAGATCTTTCTGCTCAGAAGAAGGGGGTCCACCCCAGGAACAACCCACAAACGTGCATAGAAATGTGGTTTAGATAATCCCTGGGCCAACATTTGTTTCATGGGAGATGGAGCAGAAGTTATAGAATAACCCAGTACTGTAAGTCTGAAGGGGCAGGGGGTGGTGTGGTCACAGGAGCGTGGCTGGAGACGGCGGACTCGAGGAAAGCTGACTTTGGGATCAGATGAGTCACTTCACATCATGATTTTAGCGACTTTAGGAAAGATTCTTCACGTGGAATAATATCAACTTTTCTTTTCTGATGGCTGAGATCCCGCAGTGCAAACCATGCCTTCATCCTCAGTTCAGACCCAAGGGGCTGACCCCAAACCAGGCCAGACATTGACTTCTTTCACATTTATCCATCACACCCTTTGGCACATTTCAGAAGAGAGCCGGATGACCCAGATGCCCAGTGAGGAGAGAGTAAGGAAACTGAATAGGGTAAAGGGACAGCAATAGAAAAAGAAAGCCATCTTGTGACTTAATGCAGTGTCATCCTGGCCCATACCCAGCTAATTCTGGGGAGTTCAAGACCTGGGCTTTGTTATTACTAAAGGCAAAAAAGCAGCCAAGTCAAGTCACAAAGACATTGTATATACTGGGAGGAGCCTCCTGGACGCAGGTTTGGTTCAGAAGTAGGAGAGATGATTGAGCTGGGTGGGCGCTTGGTGAAAAGAAGCGCACAGAGATACAAAGTGGCCTGTCGTTCAAAATATCCACAACCCTGGACGCGCTCAGAGAGACTGATCAGAACCCATGAGTCAGGACGAGGAATGGTACCTTGAGAAGCTTTAAGTTTTCTTTTTACTAGATTATAAATTCTACAGAGCCGAGGCTTCATAATCTCCAAACAACTTTCTGACAGATAAATTAACTCACCATTTTTTACTGCACACAATTCCTCCATAAAGTCATAAACTGAAGGAATCCCACAGCTGCTCTGAGGAACAGATTATGTTCCAAGGCACAGTCCTCCCACGCAGTGACCTTGGTTACAGCCCCTCAGGATGACGGCCCCCGGGGACAACATCAGAGGGCCGGGAGGAGGCCTGCTTCTTTTCCTTAGAATGCCCCATGAAACCTTTCACCATTCTTAGAAATCAGTTTTCATGGCGGCACATATTTTCCCTCAGAAAGCCCTCCCCAGGTTCTTGGGTGTGTAGAGTCCGCAGCCAGCAGTTGCCGGACCCACAGGTCTCAATCTGGCTCCATCTCTGCCACAGAGAGCCAAGGACAAGTCCCAGGGCCCCTTAGCTGGGGACACTCAACTCCTGGGGTTCCTAGAATGCTCCCTTCTCCTGCATCCCCAGTTCCCGGGGACGAGTGAAAACAGGCGAGGCCATGGAAGCTCCAGGACTGTGGGAGGCAGGCCTCCCCTCTCCACCTGGAGCTCTGCATGGCTGGGCAGTGCTCAGCTGAGTTTACAGAGGCTGTGTTTAGTTTTTAACCAAAGCTGGAGGGAGTGAGAAGACTTCAGGGAACAATAGGTTTGCAACTGTCCATCTAGCTGGTTCTTTTTGATAGAATGAAAAAGACTTGATTTCTCAGTTTGGGGAACATTCTACATAAAGAGATTTTACTTGTATCTTCCAGAAATATTTAGAAGACATGAAAACCTACTTTGGTGCAGAGCCACAGTCAGTGAACTTTATGGAAGCTCCTGACCAAATCAGGAAGGAGATCAACTCTTGGGTTGAAAGCCAGACGGAAGGTAAGCTCTCTCCACGGGGCTCCCCAGTGTGCTTCCTACCCCATATCGTTTTATTATTTTGGATTTGTGTTACGTGTAAGTGCATGCCCAGCATGACCGTGGAGACTTGCCTGCCTCTCCACTTCAACGCTTGTCATTCTCTGATTAATACTGACACTTCAGGAATTCCAAGTGGCACTGAGTCCCTGGAACTCCCTGTGCTGCCTCCTGACCCCAGGACTTTGCACATGCATTCTCTCTGTCGGAAACACTTTTCTCTGCCCTGCCCCGCCCAGCCATTTCACTGCCACTGGATAACTCCTCAGGGCTTCACTCAGGCATAATGTCCTCCAGGAAGCTGCTGGCTCCCGGGCTGGGCTCAGAGCCTTCCTCTTGGCCCCACAGCACTCTGTGGGAACCTGTACCTTGACACTTACCACACTGCCACTGAAATTCACTGTGGGAGCCCCTGCCTCCCTCACTAGACTCAAGGACCCCGACTGCAATAACACTACCTTATAGACCTTCAGCTTTGAATCACTAACGCAGAACAGTCCTGCTCATGGTAGTTGCTCAGAATGTTGATGTTTATTGAAATGAATTGTAGATGTTGGCAGCCCTAAATTCTCAGTTCCTTTTTCACTGAATTAGTGACTCAGAAACCATGGTGAGGCAAGAGTGACCATCATACTTAACTTATGCCTGATTTGGATTCATCCAAAAGTAAGTCTGGTTTGAGAATTACAGATAAGTCAGCATTTACTGAGTACCCTCATTGTTCCAGTTTGCAATCACCAAACCTGGGACCATTTGAGCAACAAAATAAATAATGACAGTAATGAGTTATAACCCATAAAGTGAAACAAATATCCATGAGTCTATTCTGACATAAATCAATAATTGAATACCCCAGTAAGTGGAGGGGAAGGAAAAGCTCTTCCTCCCGGTAGAATTCAAATTAATAAACGTAGAGGGAATGATGGAAATGGAAAATCACCATTTGGCAAACACCACAGAAATCACTGTTTCAGGCAAGATTATCAATGGATGCTAAACTAAGCGGGCAAAAGACTGATGAGAAACAAGACTTTATATAGTCTCAAAGTATCTCCCCACCAGATACTTATTAATTATGAAGGGAAAAAAAAGTAATTTGACAGTGGAGAAACCTGGAGACATCAAGTCATCAAAGCTAATGTCACCAGGAATGGGACATATGGATATCCTATACTTCCTGATACAATTAATTGAGAAGGACACCAGGTTACTTCTGTGGTTGCATTAGATTCTGAGGGCCGCCATAACAAAAGACCACAAACTGGGTGGTTTAAAACAACGGAAATACATCCTCTCATAGTTCTGGAGGCTGCATGTCTGAAACTGAGGTGTTTGCAGGGCCCTGCTCCCTCTGAAAGCGCCAGCGAGCTCCAGGGAAGGAACTGCTCTGCGCCTCTCTCCCAGCTGCTGGTGGTTGCTGGCCATCCTTGGCTTCTAAACACACCTCTCCAGTCTCTGCCTGTGCTGACACAACTTTCTTCTTTGTCTCTCCTGTGCCTCTGTGTTTTTACATACCTGCCTCCTCTCTGTGTGTCTCTGTTCAGATTTCCCTCCTCTTGTAAGGACACCCGTCACTGAATTAGAGCCTACCCTAATCCAGGACGACTTCCTTTTGACTGATTTCATCTGCAAAGATGCTATTTCCAAATACGATCACAGGGCATTCACAGGTTCTGGGGGTCAGGGCTGAACATCTGTTTCTGGAGGACACAATTGAACCCACAACAGTAATATTGTCACAAAAAAGCATAACCTCAGTGTAATCTTGAGGAAGCATCAGACAAATTCGAACCAAGAATGGAGGGACATTCTACAAGTTTTTTTTCAAAAGTCATGAGAGAAAAAGAATGAATGAGGAGCTGTCTCAGAGTAAAGGGAACTAAGAGGAAATGACAACTAAATGCAACTTGGGCTCTTGGATTGATTTCTGGTCCAGAAAAAGGGGTCTTTATTGCAACAACATACGAAATTTAGGATCTTCTTACAGTATTCTATCAATACCAACTTCCTAGTTTGGATCATTGGCGGATACAAGAAGTTACCATTTAATAATATTTCATAATCACCATCTTTCTAATGTGGTGCTTCACCAGGCTACAATTGTGTCATTTGAAATCTGTCCTTTTGTTCTTATAGGAAAAATCCTGAATCTCCTACCTGACGATGCTGTGAATTCTGCAACCAGGATGGTTCTGGTGAACGCCCTTTACTTTAAAGGAATCTGGGAACATCAATTTTTGATCCAAAATACTACCGAAAGGCCCTTCAGAATAAACAAGGTAAGAACCTGTTAGTAACCAGTATGAATTTCTACCTGGCATTGTGAAGGGAATTCTATTTGAAATTCACTCCTCTTTCTGACTACATGTTCCTGTAAACTCTGGCTCTTACTAGGGCAGGGGTGGCTGAATTAAAAGCCCCAGTTCCATCTCACCTGGAAATTCCCCTTTCATTTTTTTCCCTCTGAGAATGGACTATTCACATTTTACATTCCTCAGTCCTTGCTGCAACCGTGGCAGGGTAGCTAGGGTCGTTACTGCACTTACTCCCCAGGTCAGAAATGCAGTGTGGCGAGGTGACTAGCAGCACGCTGAAGCTAGAAGGCTCCCAGACCCAGAACCGCAAACTCCCCGCTTTCTAGTTCTGTTCTTGTTCTATTAACCTAGTACTATCTTCTGCCAAACTCTCACCTTTCCATAAGTAAAAGAAAGAGAAATGTTAAAATCTTGTATCTTTCGTTAAGGTTTCTCTCTGTGCGAGGACATCACACACCTGTTTTTGTCATAGGAACTCACTTCAGCAACAAGGGAGATGAATGAAGGGTGAGGGATGGGTCTAAGGGCTGGGATGCAGCTGGGGTTTGGCCTTGCCTGGAAATGAGGATTCGAATGTTTTCGGGATTCACTTCCTATCTTTTCAGCTCTTTCTCCCATCACTCTCCTCTCAGACTGAAGGCTAACTTTCTCCGCCTCCCAGTCCTCAGTGGCAGAACATGACCACCCACCCATTCCAGAGTCCGGTCTGCTCGGTCTCAGTCCAGATTCCGAGGGGAGGAACGGATGGGCCAACGTTTGCTAAAATGCTCCTTATTTCCTACAGACTACAAGCAAACCAGTGCAAATGATGGCGATGAAAGAAAAACTTGAAATTTTTCACATAGAAAAGCCACAAGCCACGGGCCTTCAGCTCTATTATGAGAGCCGGGACCTCAGCCTGCTCATACTGCTGCCAGAAGACATCAGCGGGCTGGACCAGGTAAACGCATCCGTCTGTCTGACGTGAGGACCGTTCCAGTGTTCACCCTTCCCGGGAAACATGAAGACATGAGCTCCCAGTTCTTTAATTTCGGCACAGGAAGCACCCAACACACCTTGAGCCCCAGGCACTGCATTTCCACAGGATCATTTAAGAGTTGCAAAACTCTGTAATTCCTCAGAAGGGTTAAGCAATTGACAGATACTTTTAGCATCCGGTAACCACAAAAACAGCCACGTAAACAGCAGACCGAGCTATTTGCTGTCAGTCACAAAGCCATGCGGATTGATCATAGGTGAGCTTTCAGTTGGTGTAGGCCTTCGCATTTCCTCTGGTAGGACCTACCTAATTGGACATTGATTTTTTTATTCATTTGCATTAATCTAGCCTTCGGTATACATTTTCTACTCTTCAGGAAATACAGTCTGTATCAGTACACCTTCAAGTATTATTTAAGTTGTTCATCAGTCAAATTTCTCTTAAGCCTGGCATAACTTTGGTGAGACCACATTTCTGAGCAATTCGCATGTCTAAATTGAACACTAGTTTCCCATGCAATTAGTGGTCTGTCTTTCTTTGCACAGTGTCTGATTTTTTACGGGTGCCAGGTTCTTTTGTAAGTTTCCATTGTCCTATTAGTGCGTAGAAAGGATTTCCAAATGGAGTCATAAAATTTGTGAGGCTGGAGAGGATGGTAAAAATAAGACCAAGTGTGGGTACTAAACCATTAGAGTTACATCCTTATAAGACTTTCTTTTTAACAGTTCAGGTTCCTGACCCAAAGATACTGTCACATTATTAATGTACATCATTTACAAATATCTCATTGATAGCAATACTTGGATCTAGAAAACTGCCCAAGTAGCCAAATCCTGTACTTTGAAACAGACATGTTATTAAAAAAAATTAAACATTGTTTTTTCACACATACATATGCATATGTGTATGTATATGTATATTTATTGTTTTAAAAAGTTAAAATATAAAAAGGAGAAAAAGTATCCTCAAAACCACTACTAAAAAAGTCATTACTCTTAATAAGATTTGAGGGTTTTTCTTTGCTTTGCTTTGCTTTCTGTTTTTTCATTGTTTACAGTCACTAATTTCATATTGTGATTATAGAGTGCAGACATGTTATTTTTTCTTAGATTTTGTTTTCAAAGAATTGTCTCCTATGTTAATAAAATTAATGTTTTTTTGTGCCCTGGCATACAGCGTGTCCTAAAGTAGATGTTTTTGCGTACACAACATCTAAATGCATGTTCACAGTGATGTACACATTACCTCATCGATGTGCAGTTGATGTCTTGCATATTATCAGAGGATTTCCATTTTGAATCAAGGTCTAATTCTCCTATATCCTGAGAACTATTTATCTGCAAAACTACAGGGCAACAGTGTGAAGGAGCTCATCATAAACAAAGAATTTCCAAATGTGTGTACTTTGTTACCTTCGGTAATGGGAGTGGTTCTAACTCATTTGTGTAACACCTAAAAGTCTCACTCACCCAGTATTTCACACCCCACTTTGACATTTCTGATGCTTTCTCCCCTTGGCTCCAAACTGCAGCTGGAAAAGGCCATCACCTATGAGAAGCTGAGCGAGTGGACCAGCGCAGACATGATGGAGTTGTATGATGTGGAGCTGCATCTCCCCAAGTTTAAGCTGGAAGAGACTTACGATCTCAAGTCGACCCTGAGCAGCATGGGGATGAGCGATGCCTTCAGCCAGAGCAAAGCTGATTTCTCAGGAATGTCTACGGAGAGAAACCTATTTCTATCCAATGTTTTCCACAAGTCTTTTGTGGAAATAAACGAACAGGGTACGGAGGCCGCAGCTGGTACCGGCAGTGAGGTGAGCTTTCGAATGAAACTCCCCTCCATGGAATTCAACGCAGACCACCCATTCCTCTTCTTCATCAGGCACAACAAAACTAATAGCATTCTATTCTACGGGAGATTCTGCTTCCCTTAAACCCTGCATCTCTCTCATCAAATGGGAGCATCCGACAGTGTGAAAAATACACACAGGATGGAAAAACCCAATTACAATGAAAACGAGTTTGTCGCCTGCCTCTTCTTCACATATAAATATTAGCAAAAATACCTTGAAATAATGTATTCTCGTGATCCTATCGTCCTATATAGCCAGAGAGAATGGCAAATTTTATTTTTTTTAACAGTTTATCTTAGGGTGGCCTTTATTTACATTTCAGAAATTCAGTTATTCAATTGAATGTCTTAACAATTCTTGAACTACCTGCTCACTGTATTTTCACTGTTGCTTATATTTCACATGCATCATTCAGTAAAGAAAAAAATTTATAAAGGTGAACATTGGTAAATAAGAATTTTCTCAAGAATACTATTACGATGCTTCATAAATGATCACTGTAAAATTAAACCCCCTTTTCCTGCTAACTATTTAAAAAATACTTATGTTGACGTAAATGGAAAAACTAGTGAAATCCAAATGAAATCTGGAGTTTTAAAAAATTTACCATGGTACTGCTAGATGTTTGCATCAGGGGAAACTGTTAAAAGCGTATGGGAATGCCCTGTATTAACTTTGAAACTTTTCTGTGAATTTAAAATTATTCCCAAATCAAAATTTTATTCAAAATAATTATTATGTGTAAAAGTTGTCACACTAACGTCCTTGGTTTTAGAAATCTTACGAACTAGAAGAGTAAATTTCTAATTTGTATAAATATGTACTGTTAGTTATAAGAAGATATTCTTAGTAATGCTGTATCTCCATAAAATTGGCTGTTTTTCTAATTTCTGTTAAAAATGAGCATGCACAAGGCTTACTGGTAGTCTCAGATGTTATTCTAATTTTAGAGATGGATTGCATCATTCTAGGTTGCTTTTTCCATTTTCGTCTACTAAAGAGAAAGCTACCTCAAATGGATCTGACATGAATGGTGTATAAATTAGTACAAGAAAATGTGTTTTCTATATCAAATCTCAGTTTGGTATCATAGAATTAAAAAAAAAGTGATCCTATGCTTTAGTTCTAAAGATAGGAAACTGTAATACAGATGACATTCAATAATACCTTTATGAAACATTTTGTTTCGTAACATCTGCCATTAAGAAACAATGAAAGAAATCCCTCGTGTCTGTGTTCTACTAAATTAAAAGTCCTTAAATGCAAGGTATCATTGCAGGCTCAAAAGGAAAGTAGGTAAGTGAACTGGGGGCATAAAAACCAAGTCAAGATAAAGAAAGACCAGCATAACTCTGTATCAGAGGCTGACAATCAGATTATATTAAACACAACGTTTTTCAAACAAATGAAAGAGGAAAAAGGATGATACTAGAAACTTTAAATCAGTAAGATTCAACGGACATTCATTTAAAAATGTTTAATGAGCATCTATGCTGTATCAGTTGAAATTCAGGGCAGGGAGACTACATTTCTCAGCAGAAACAGACCCTGGTCCCCTGGTCTTTTGGAGTCATGGAACTTATAAACTCGTGGAGGAAATGGACTCAAACTGGAAGTTAGTGCAAAGAATGATTTGTATTTGCTGATGATACAGTGTTTTCCTCTCACTGCAAATGCATATAGCATATAGCCTGTCTTTAGAAGGATCAATGATCTTAGAACAGTAGATAACAATCATGGTCTGTTCACCTCCCTTGTTCTCAGGGAAAACAAAACTATTAAGAAACTTGACTGTGAGTGGAAAGATGAACAAGCAGGGTGACAATTACAGGATATGGAAGTAAGGCGGTTGGGGGGCTTTTTGCCTGTTTGTTCATATGGGGGAGATTAAGTATATTTATGAGATAAGAAGACCCCAAAGAAGGAGAAGAGATTGAAGACACAGGAGAGGAGGCAATTCATGGAACCATGTCCTAGAGAAGGAAGAGGTCTGCTTCTTTCCTTGAAAGAGAAGGGGTAAGAGATATGGTAGGTTCAGAGAAAGGGACCACTGGCCACTCCTCCATAATTGGGGGTACAGAGGAAGGCACATGTGTTTCAGACAAGATCTTCCCTTTGCCACTATCTGCCAGAGATCAGGAGAACTCATCCCTGGATGTTCTTTGTCCTACTCATGTTCAGTTAAGGACGTGTCAGGGCTGAGGTTCCTGTAAGCTTTCCCAGAATAAGAACCCTCTGAAAAGTAGGGTTTCAGTATAAACCTGAGATGGCAAGGACACTCATCAAAATTGTTCTGTGATTTAGACCTGAGAGTCTGCATCTCTCTCTGATTCCCCATTACCCTTCCCAGTTCCCCTCTAGGAGCAGAACAGCACAGACTTCTGGGTGAGGGTTACTTACTTGGGTTTGAACTTCAGCTTGGTTCACTGAACCTCTGCACAGGTAATGAGCCCACTGTTTCGTAACAGTGGGTTTTGAGAGTTGCATTCGTAGGTTTGAGAGTTGCATCCTCACATGTCTGCTTTAGGAAACATATTTCGAGGGATGTGTGCTACCAGGTGGTTATCACTGTGATTAAAAACAGCAACCTAGAACATTAAAAAGGAGACCTTTTATAATATTTTGTAACAAGCGGTGTAGCGACCATTAATATCTTTTGAAAAACACCGAGGCTTGCTTATTATTTCATACCAAATTACTTTAAAAAAGAAGTTAATTACTTTCATGTTTTGGGGGGGGGGCAGGTAATTAGGTCTATTTACTTATTTATTCTTAGAGGAGGTACTAGGGATTGAACCCAGAACCTCATATATGCTAAGCATGCACTCTACTTGAGCTATGCCCCCCCCATTTTCATATTTTTTTAAAAGGCTAGTGTTCCAAATATGCTGACCTTTTCTGTGTTAAGTGGCTATTAGTAGCAAACTTCTAGCAAGTAAAAAACAAAAACAGAAACAAAAAAACCACAGTTGATTGCCTTTAGGTACATCTGATCTATGCATGGGAAATCACCTGCTTTTGAAAGAGTGTACAGTGATCATTTTGAGAACATCTGTTAGGGCGGAGTCTTCCCAAACTCCCTCAGGGGACCTACACTAGCCTTCCCCGCCAAGCCATCTGCTCTCAGGCCGGGGCAGGAGGATGCGCACGAGGCTCCGCCTCTGTCCGGGGCCCAGCCTGGGGATGCGGAGTCAGAGATTGCACAGACCCGAGCACAGATCCGTGCAATCTCGGGGGTGCTGAGTCACCGCCGGAAGCCTTGCCCGAAATCAAAGCGGACGTGAAGCATCCACCAAGCAGGACTAGCAGCAGCAGCAGCAGCAGCCGCGGCAGGAATCTCCCAGGTACCAGGGCTGGGGAGGGGGGGGGGGCGCTCGAGCCCTCAGGTTCCCGCCGCGGCCGGCTCTAGCCCAGAGCTCGGGCGCAGCGCGGGAGGGAGGAGGGCAAGAGGCAGGCGCAGAGCGAGGAACAGGAGGAGGGGACGAGGGTACCCGGGCGGGAGAGCTGCGGAGCTAGGGTCGCCCTGGCCCCTGCCGCACCCTGGACCCCCAGCCCGCTCTGTCTGGGGCTCTAAGGCGAGTCTCCAAGGCGGCGAATTGGAGCCCCGAGCGCGGCAGCGCGGAGCGCGGCCCCGCCCGGGTCAGAGGCGGGTCCCGGCGGTGGGCGTAGCACCGCGCCCCCCGACGCCGCGGCGCGGCGACTCGCTGGCTGCCAGGGCGGGGCCTGCAGTGCCCGGAGCCGCAGTTCCGCGGGCGGGAGTGGGAGGAGCGCGGGCTGCGGCCGGGAGGCGGTGGCGCCGACGGCAGCCCAGCCTGGACCCTTACGGAGCCCTGGGCGAGATCCGGGACGCGCTGCGTCAGCGTCACCTCCAGCTCAAAGGCCGGTCCCCCCTGCGATCCAGCTCTTTGGTTACACCTTTCCTTCTCCTCCCTTCCCTTCTCTGACCGTTCCTCCTCCTCCTCTTCTCTCTGCTCCTCCTCGTTTCCCTCCCTCCCTCCCTTTTTTCTTTCCATTCTTTTCCTTTTTTCTTTCTTTCACATCTTTCATCTCTTCTTCATTGGCTGCTTTCCCTCAGCGTGGGAAAAAACAAAAAAATCCCAAACCCAAACCCCCCCCCCCAAAACCTTCCTCACCCGCCTCCCCCTCCAACACAGCCACAGTAGTTAATTTAATCTAAGAGATCCCACACTTCCCAGATACCCCCGGCCCCTGCTCCCACTCGGCTCCCACTGGTCTGCTGAGGGCTTGCAGGCCCCAGCTGCCTCCTGCCGGGATCCAGCCTGGGCCGCTGCCTTCCTGTCCCCCTCCCCAGACCTCCCCTCTTCCCTGGGCCCTGCACAGTTCTCCCAGGACATCTCTGATTGCTGGGTCTCAGTCTCTTTGTCTTTCTCCTCTTACTACCTGCAAAAATGGAAAACTCCTTAGAAGGAGGTGGATATTTTTTCTCTAATGCCTCCACCGTGTACATTCTGAGTAATTCCACCCATTCATCTAGAAGCTCGTGCAGTCAGGATTCTCAGGATGGCTCCCGGTCTCTGGCTCTAGAACTTCTACTCATCTGTTTACAAACCTCCCTTGGCTGTGCCTGTTACAGGATCCCTGGGCATGGTACGTTCCACACACCTCCCGCGGAATGTGGTATCTTCCCCAGTCCAAGCTGGCTCCTCCTATAAACTTCCTGTGGTTCACGGCCCACCCTAAGTGCGAATTAGCTAAGAATGTCAGCATCATCCGTGACCCTCCCTTTCCTTGTCCCTCCTGTGATCAGTCACCCAGCCTAGCATTTCATCTCCCTCTCTAGTGCAGGTGTTTCCTCTGTATACGGCAGTCGCTGGTCTATGGCCCTGGTCTACCGGCAGGGTCCCCAGCCCTTGCTTTCCACACCAAATGGTAAACCATAATATTTTTCTATAACTCATATAAAGCGTTTGCTTAAAAACCGTACCTGGCTTTCCAGACCATGGCTCAAGTCCAAATCTGCAAACCTGACATGAGGGGCATCCTGTCTCTCCTAGGAAACCACACACTCCCATTCCCCTGGGTCCTGCACAAACCTTGCTCTTCCTGCTACATTCCTTGCACCTGCCAGTTCCACAGCCACAGCCACAACCCTAAAACTCACCTCCATCTCTCGCCACCTTCCAGAACTCCTGCCCAATCTTTTAGAACCAACTCACCACTTACCTTCTCCTGGGCTTCTAAAGAAGACTCATTCTGCTTACTGGGGGCTTCCTTAGCATTTCTTCAGTTACCCCGTTACAGAGTACACTCCCAGCTGGAAACCGTTCATGCCTCTGTCTTCCCTGAGGTGGGAGATCCCAGTCAGGAATTATGGAACTTATTTTTAGTTTTTTTCTCCAAAATCATAGAAGGAAAGTTCAACATAAATGCTCTTTGAACAGATGGACTTCGGTATGTGCGTACGGGGTGGGGAGTGGAGCAGCGATCTGGCAGCCGTTCAAGGCCCCCAGGAGAATGATGCTGCATGCAGTCAGCCCTCCCCTCTGTCAGTGGTGCCACATCCACAAATTCAACAAATAGCAAATTGAAAATATTTGAGAAAAAATTCCAGTAAGTTCCAAAAAGCAAAACTTGAATTTACACTCTCTGGTAACTATGTACATAGCATTACATAGCATTGTGTTAGGTATTATAAGTAATCTAGTGATGATTTGATGTGTACAAGAGGATGTGTGTAGGTTATATGCAAATAGCACACCACTTTATAAAAGGGACTTGAGCATCCTCTGATTTGGTATTCTCAGGGGTCCTGGAACCCATCCCCCATGGATACTGAAGGATGACCACTCGGAAGCAGAAGGCTTGCTTTTGTGGCTAACTCTGGTACTTTTTTCCGAGACCTGATGACAGTATTTAACTGTCCTGATCCTGTTCGTTCACCTGTAAAAGGAAAACTAGTTTAATGCCAACCCATTTTATTGGCTGGAAATAAATAAAATCTTTTCGCTGGTGTGAGCGGGGACACATCTGAGAGGTGTGTGCGTGTGTGCGAGCGTGTGTCACTGCTCTGATGGAGATACTGGTAGGAAATCCTGTGCTACTGATCAGCACCTGGATGTTAGAAAGGAAAGGAGGTGAGGAAATGAGAAGAAGAAAGAGGGAAGATGGAAGAAGTCAGCAGTAGACATTTATCGGCAAGAGCAGTTAAAATGTAAAGATGATATTGATGTGGTATTTCAGTTCATTCCTTTGCCTGACCAGACTTGGCAACCACACGCATGCTCTCTCTCTCTCTCTCACACACACACACACACACACACACACGCTCGCACTCACCAGCCTAAGCTTATGACTGCCTCACCCTGGGTCTCATAAAACGAAGAATGTTGCCCAGCATCCAGTTCTACAAGGAACAGATCAGATCGGTAGCCACTGCAGTCGCTGACCTACAGTGCACCCTGAAAGGAATTCAGGACGAGAAACAGGATAAGGCACTCTGTGCTTTGCAAAAACAAGCCCCTTAGAGAGTTAGAGATATCTCAGGAAAAATTTTTAACAAACCTGGATTCTCACACCCTCCTCTACGTAGGAAAGCCCTAAAATCCTTAACTGATGCCCGTGACTAGCAGTGACTTTTCCCTGAGATGTGTGCTTGACTGCACACACTCCCTCCCCCAAATCACACACGTACTGGCTTCTTCCCCTGCCTCTTTGGAACAGCTCCTCAGAGCTGAGAGGCGGTCTCCCGGCCTCTAGTCCTCAGTAAGACCCTGAATGCTGCTTAACTCACAACTCTCACGTTGCGCATTTTTTATTTCAGTCGATCATCCAAAGCGCTTATGCTGAAGTGAGATCAAATCCCAGCGTGTCGCTGTCCTTCATCTCTTGTTCACCTAATCCTCTCCTTAGGGGCCCAGTGCTGTGAAGTCCGAATGTCCCTCAGGGCTCCTAGGGTTTTATTTCCTGAAATATCCTCATATGTAAGGGGAAGAAGTGTGGAGTGGGAAGCGGCCTGCTCTGGGGCAGCACCTGCCTGCGGCTGAGGCATCAGCCTTCAGGTCCAAGCCGTGCAGCTGAAGGCTCTGGAAAGGCTTCCCGAGGTGAGGACAGGCACGAACTTAACATTGTGTCCTCAGATCAGTGACCTGTGGAGTGCAGAGCGCAACTGCGCAAACTATGCCCTGGGGTCTGGTCTTGACTGATGTTTTAATACTGTTTTTTTTTTTTTTTCAAACTTTAAAGAAGCTGCCCTGGATTGGGCTCTTGTACTACATTTAACTTGTGAATGTCACACTATTTTTTTTTTTCCCACCACACTTTGTTTTTTCCTTTTTAACCAGAGACATCTCCTCTTGGGAAAATCTTTTAGAAGGTAGCTTCAACGGAACGGTTCAGCAGTGGGGAGGCTCTGGTTGGAACAGCTGTCCCCACGAGCCCCACCTTCCCCTCCTGACCCTCCAAAGCGTAATGAAATCCACTTTCCAGCCTGCTGCAGGTGGCTCTCCTAGTCCCCTGGGGAATCAGAAGAAGAAAGATCCCGGGGTGGCCCATCTTTATAAAAATGAACACAGGCAAGATGACCCTTATCTCTAGCTGAAGTTTCCAGTACTTTCGGTTTTGCTTACTTGCTAATGTTCCAAACTGAAATGTATTTTTCTTGTGTAGCTTTACAATTTTTGAGTTACAAATATACATACAAGTTTTAAAAAAAGGCTAACATAATAGATAAAATAGCTTAGAGGGTCATGGGATTATGAGTGATAATTTGTCCTTTTATTTTCCAAAATGTCTTCAACTGTTAACAGCAAAGAGACTCAGGGAAACTAAGATGATGAACTCAAATAGCTTCGTAAGGAATAACCTAGATTTCTAGACAGTTTAATAAGAATAAGCAATTAATGCAGGACTTGTAAGATTTTTTCTAAAAATTCTAATAATTCATAAGCTGCAATGACTTTTGACAATTTGGAGCAAAGTGCCTGCTGAGGATTTGCCCCTGCCTCCATGGGGCTGTCTTCCCTGATAATTACATTTTAAAGGGATGGCCTCTAAGGACTTGAGAAAGACTGCTCTGGGTTGTAAAACAGAAGAGAGACTTTCCAAAATGTTTACCGCTCAAAGGAGCAGAACAAGAATTTGCAGTGACAAGTTGTCGCTCAAAGGAGCAGAACAAGAATTTGCAGTGACAAGTTGTCTAAAGTAATGCTCTAAGGAAAGGGAAGTCAGGACCCAAGGGAAGAAAGAATCTTAGGGGGAGGTCAAGCCTGGCTCTGTCAGGCTGGAGCCGAAACAGTGCCGCTGACTCAGAGTGTCTACCAGATGACTTGAGGTTTGGGCTTCGTATTTTTTCTCGCTGCCCATGGGCTCCATTCCCAGCTCCCAGCTCAGTTTCCGCAGCTCTGATGGAAGTATACTTTGCAGAGTCCTCCCGATTCAAAGGAAATTGTGTCTTCCCAGGAGTCCAGTTTTTTGGGCAGACCATCCCCAACAAATGCTCCAAATCTTTTGAAAGCCATCCAGCTGTTTTTCATGTGACATAAAGACAGAAATGTCATTTTTATTTACAGAAAGTTATTTCTAATGCATAGAACATTGCTTCTAAATTATACTAGAGACGTTAAACTGAGGGGAACTACGCCGAATAGGGGGACTTTGTGTAACAATGAAGACTTCAGGCTCAGGAATAAAACCACGGATTCTGATCGTGGCTTCCTCGATGACTGTCAGGAGCTCTGGAAGAACTTCCCTGGGTCTCCTGGTCTCTGGGGTAGGAACTGCACTGACTGTGCATGTTCTTGGGATTAAATGAGATGGTACGGGTGCAGTTGAGAACAGCGCCTGGCACCTTGCTGGCCATCCTTACCCTAAGGGAGGGAGTCTGCAGGTCTCAGAGGGTCTTTGAGCCCCTGCAGCCATCCTGTTGCTAAGAGTGGTACCAGTCATGAGCGCTGGGATTGGCTACTTTGTGAATAAACTGGTGTATTAGTTTCCTGTTGATGCTGCAGCACCTTACTACAAATTTAGTGCCTGAAAACAAACAAAATGTATCTTACAGTCCTGGAGGTCAGGAGTACATGAGTGGTTGGCAGAGCTACATTTTCCCCCTGTTGCAGCTCCTGGAGGCTGCCTGCATTCCTTGGCCCGGGGCCCCACATCATTCTGACTTTTGCTTCCATCATCACATCTCCTTCTCTGGCTCTGGCCCTCCTGCCTTCCTCTTATAAGGACCCTATGATTACACTGAGCCCATCTGGAGGATCCAGGAGACGCTCCATCTCAAGATCCTTAATCCAATCACATCTGCGAAGTCCCTATTGTCATGTAAGAGGATGTGGTCACAGGTTTGGGGGATTCGACATAGATGTCTTCGAGATGCAGTTATTCTGCTGACCCCACGCAGTGTCCACAGACAGGGGTGCTCATGAGCAGGTGACGAACGGAGGCCTGGCTCACGTGCTCCTGTGTTGTGCTTTTGATACAGACCTTCGCCAATGGAGGATCTCTGTGAAGCAAATGGCACTTTTGCCATCAACTTACTGAAAATGCTGGCTGAAGAGGACAACTCACGAAATGTGTTCTTCTCTCCCCTGAGCCTCTCCTCCGCCCTGGCCATGGTCTTCATGGGGGCCAAAGGAAACACTGCGGCCCAAATGTCCCAGGTATGCGTGCCCGTCCCAAAGGAGGACCAAGGGTGTGCTTCCTTCTGGTCCTTCCGTACCTCCCTCCAGCTGATGAAAGCCGGGGAGGCTGGTAGGTGGGAGGGGGCAGCAAGGTGACTGGGAGAAAGCAGGCAGGGCAGGCAGGGGTAAAAAGGTGAATTGTGTAAGACAGAATCTCCCCTTAGTGTTTATGGGGGAATTTATCGAGTCGTTATGTTATTTTCTGTACATAAAACATCACTACGTTATAGCAAAATTGCATCTTTGATAAGTAAGGTGAACTATATAATTCAGTATAATTTTGTTCCACAGAAAGGCCAAGAATTTCAACTGTGTTATATTTTAAACTTTTGCTAACATTACATTGCAAACTGAAATGCAGCTGTGTAAACGAACTTTTTGTTAAATGGATTGTTTGTAGCAGATGATTACGCATAGCGGAAGAGGAATGCCACACACACGGGGAATTGTATCTTCTGGGTTATTTAGAGGATGTGTATAACCTGATTGATCCGAAGTGGGTTATGCGTGGCCTTAGCTACGGATGAAGAAGTTGGATAACACATCAGGGGAGTCATCCTTCCTCTCTTAGTGGCTTAGTTTCATTGACATTCTGGTGATAGTGTCCCAGAAAATTGCCACTAACTTCAGGCGCACGGATGCTCCCCGGGAGCGCGACCGCGGCCACTGTTGAATCCACCGCGATTGCTTCTCCCCGTTCACCGGAGGAGGGCGGCCTTGGACTGGAGAACTGTGGAGTTGCACATGAAATATTTTTCTGTTTATTTCGGCTCCTTATTGTATCCCGCGGGTCATTCCAGCTACTTTTGTCCTGTCCTGTCTCCCTCCTGAGTTGCCGCTCGCTGCCTTCCTGGAGCAGTGCTTTCCACCTGGGGGCGGTTTTGCCTCCCAGGGCAATTTGGCACGAAGCCTGGACAGTGTAGGTTGTCATAACCGAGAGGTGCTACTGACATCTAGTGGGCAGAGGCCAGAAGTGCAGCTAAATATCCTATGATGCGCCCGACAGCCCCGCAACAAAGTTTCTCGGCCCCAAAAGCCCACAGTGCCGAAGTGAAGTCCTGTACCAGACGGTTAAGCCCAACTCCTTTTACGATAGGATCCTCTGTGATTTTCGGCGCAGAAATTTGTTTGCAATTTCTTCCGGGAGTAAAATGGCAATGTTAAAAGGCCGCGTTCTTGTCTCCTCTTACCAGGCACTTTGTTTGAACTACGGTGGAGACGTTCACCAAGGCTTCCAGTCACTTCTCACTGAAGTTAACAAATCTGGCGCCCAGTGCTTGCTTAAAACTGCCAACAGACTCTTTGGGGAAAAGACGTGTGATTTCCTGCCGGTAAGCAGTGCTCACCTGCTGATGATGAAATTGCAAATAAAAACCACAGATGAGCAGAGATATAAAGTGTAGCTCTACTGCCTTAAAAACGTGCTTAGAATTACACTTCTGGGATGATAATTTTGAATTTTATGAATGCTTCTGAATTATGTCCTTTTTAAAAGTGATTGTTTTGGATACGTCCTGCGGATGTCAATCTCCATTTGTCCATCCGCCTGCATCCGGGACCTGCCTCTTCCTCTTGATCCCCACCTCAGTGACCTCATTCTCCCCAGGCTTGCCTCTAAGTGTTGGGCTGTTCCTGTGGAGCTGGCCTCTCAAGGTCTCTTAAATTTGTCCTCTCTTCTGAATCACCACTGCCACTGCCTGGGTCCAGACTCACATCCGTTTTAATTGTTGCCTAACTGAGCTCTCCAAGTCCAGCCTGGTCCTTCCACACTACTGACAGTACAGTCTTTCTAAAGTTAAAATCTGTCAATTGAAATGTGGTTTTGATTCTGAGTTGTTCCTCTTGACTGCAGCATATAATTTCAAAGTTCCCTAGTCCAGTAAAAAAAAAAAAAAGCCTGTCATTATTCAATATGTGAGTCCTAAAAATTATGCCATACAATATGCAAAGTGATGCTACCTAGAGATTAATGAAATGATCAGGGCAGGCGTGGCCATTTTATGGGTTGGCAGATTCCAAGGATTATTCTGTAAGACTCAAATACAGCCCTGTCCTGGCTGCTGTTGGGTGCTACCCCATGCAGGTTGCCTGCTCTGGGCTTAAATGTCATTGGAGTTGATTCTGGATCCTTCAGCTGGCTAGAACTTCTAGGATAAGCACTTGTGATTCCACGGATCTCCTGGTTAATCAGATGTTCATTTTTGCCTATCAGCCTGCTCCCTGAATACTGTAATTTGGGGAACACTGAAGATCCCGGGAACCAGGCTCTACTCTTCTTGGTTGCTTGGGTCTTCTCTCTACATCTTCTTTCTTCTGTAGAAGCTAAAATATTTGAGAACAAGAGATGGGCGGAGGATGGGACTCAATTGCCAGGCACATTATATCAGAAAACGAGTTTTCCTGAGGTGAGTTATCTGTGGGTTTTAATGTATTGCATATGAGGACCTTCCTGATTGAACCCCAACTTACATTTCAAGGGTCATCTTTTGCCACTGTTTTCCCTAATCTCCACCCCCCCACCCCGAACACCTGTAAGATTTCTTGATCATCTAGTTCAACCATGGAGTCTCTCGATCATTCCTCAGATATGTTTCAGACACTGTGATTGGTGCCGGTGATACAGAAACGAGTAAAAGAGAGTTAAACTGCCTGGTAGGGGAGACAGAAAATCAAACACAAAGTCTATATGGAGCTGAAGTGTTCGACAGGGACGTTCACGGGTTGTTTTGTGCAGGGCTGCCATCATCCATATTCTCCAAACATCATGAAACTCTCTGTGTCTGTATGTTTCTCCCTCAGCAGATTGTGAGCCACCTCAAGTCCAATGTCACATCTTACCCTGGTGTCCAGCGCCTCACACAGTGCCGGGCGCAAAGTCAGCAGTCAATGTATTTTGGTTAATTGCATAAATGTCTTAAAGTGCAGGGTGACCTGTGCAAACATTTGTGCTAGAAATATGTTAAGAGAAAAGAATGTTTTCACAGTTTTAGAAAACACTGCCAAATAGAATATGGCCAAACACGGTGTTTTGCCTCTGTAGGCTTTTAAGGACTCCTGCCAGAAGTTCTACCAGGCGGACCTGGAGGAGCTGTCGTTTTCTCAAGACACCGAGGGATGCAGGAGACACATCAACGACTGGGTGACAGCAGAGACGGAAGGTGAGAGATCTCGTCTCTGCAGACTTCGCGTAATGAAGGAGACAGAGCTGGGACCGGCTGGGAGGTGGCCTCCACGGTGTTGCCCTGTGACCCTGTAGCCAGTGACTGTTTCTGTGTGTTTGCTGGGCTTCCAGGCCAGCAGTGTGACTCTGATATTTTTCCTGGGCTATGAAGTGGTGATTTCTAAAAAAAACACAATACACCTAGTTTTTGTCTCTCAGATGCCCTCTCTCCTGGACTGTGCTGGAAAATCCTTGGAAACTGCTTCCTCTTTAGTGCCAGTTTCACTTCTTCCATTGCGGAGGGCAGAGTGACACTGAGTTCAGGTCACAGCCGAGCAGGGGAGCACCTCCTGTCATCTCCCGGGGGCACCGGGAGCTCTAGCCGCCCGCAGTCCCTCCTTCCCTCTCAGCGTGGCTGGGGCTCAGCTTGCCTTCCCAGAGTGTCACCGCTTCTGAATTTGCTGCAGATTCTGGAGGTGCGGCTGGCGTGGAGCGTGCAGGGTCCCCCCATCCAGACGCACGAGAAATATTTCTGCCGGTCCTTGACTAGAGAGCAGAGAAAAAGGACATGACTTTCAGAACCGTAAATACCCAACACGTCATTTAGAGACTTCCAGCGGGTGGGGAGGCTTCTTCACGTGCCCACCTGATATTCCAGCGTTCAGTTCTGTGTGTCGGGCAGTGACAATGTCAATGAACACGCTGGAAGCCGATGAGTACACTAACGCCCATCAAAGGGAAGGGCCTCTCACATCCTCGTCTTCATACGTCAGGCCACATGTGCAGGGGTCTCCGCTCTCCAGGTGACCCAGCAGCGCCGTCAGCCAGGCTCCTCGCCTCCCTCCTGACCACTCACTTCCCCTCCACGGCGGTGGCTCGCACCCTTCCCTCTGTAGGGCTGACCACCCACGTGCTTTCCCAGAATGGGAGATTCTGGAGCTGGAGGGGACGTCGGGGATCCCCTGTCCCCGCTCTCATGGGACAACTCAATGGGGGCCCCTCCACGGCAGCCCCCCAGTTCTGCTGCCCCACTCCCTCTCTTCAGGAAGCTGCTTTCTCCCACTTCCAGGTCTGTATCCCCATCTTTCGGAAGCCTCTCCTGGCCTCAGTGAGACCTCAAGGTTGGCACAGAGCAACGACTCTCAACCAGAATCAGCCTCCAGGAGCCGTCAGGCAGTGGCTGAAGACATTTTTGGTTGTCACAGTTGGGGACGTGCTACTGTCTGAACACCCTACAGTGCACAGGACAGTCCCCATAACGAAGAATTACTTGGCCTCAAATGCCAGAAGTGCGGGGCTGAGAAATGATGGTGCCAAGTCGAGAAGCTTACAGTCAGAATCAAGACTCTTGGGTCATTTTCTCAGTGCAGCCACCTGCCACCTCTGTGACCTTGGCAAAGCAGTCAGGCACATACTCTGAACCTGAAATTCTTATATCTATGAATTGAGGGCAAAACGATAGTTGACCTGTCTGCTTCAAGAGTGTGGTTTAAGGACAAACACTTCACTGTGTGTGTGCACAGCACGGAACACCGTCACCCTGATTCCTCAGGTGGCCAGGAAGACAGGAGTCCAGCCTGGCTCTCAACCAAGCCTTCGCGTTCTATGTCGAGAGGACTTTTGTAAAAGAATGTTTATCCTCCCCCCACCCCCAATAGCAATAACTTTCTCTCATACTCTTTACAGGGAAGATTTCAGAGATACTAGGTGCTGGGACGGTCGATCCACTGACCAAGCTGGTCCTCGTGAATGCAGTCTATTTCAAAGGAAAGTGGAATGAGCAGTTTGACAGGAAGTTCACAAGGGGGATGCTCTTTAAAGCCAACCAGGTAGGGGGCTATTTTGCAGATATGCTGCGACTTTCTTAAAGTAATACATTGGGAAAGATTGTGAATGAATGGAAAAAATAAGTAACGTATTTCACATCGACTTGATTCTTGATTTACTCCTAAATGAATTTCATGCCCCCTACATATCTTTTATTGGAGTGGGAAAGAGAAAGACTAAAATAATTGTTATCTTGATGGTTTTGTTTTTGCATTCTTGGTCAAATCGATCTTCTCTCTTTGGTCACGTTATCTGGATTGAAAGAAAATTCCTTCTAAGCCTTGGAATTAAATTTCTATGATATGATCACTGCCTGCATTTAGACACTTTCTTGCAAAGTCAGTGACAACTATGACTGTTTTTTGTCTTCGAATACATGGCTTTATGATTCCAAACAAGAAAAAAAGTGTTAGCAGGTGTTCAAGCCAGCTTTGTTTTTATTTATTTTTGGATCTTTTTAAAAAATAAAAATCGTACACACTGAAGGTGTAAATGATGATGATTTGCTTACATGTATGGAGTGAAGTGATTCATGTATCTAATTAATTAATGCTAGTTAACATATCTTTTCCTCAAGTGTTACCTTTTTTTTGGTGATGGCAGCACCTGAAATCTACTCTTCCAGCAAATTTTCAGGATTCGATACTGTATTATTAACTATAGTCATGATGCTGTGTATTTGAGCTGTAGACTTACACACCTAACTTCAAAAACACTTTTCTCCATTCACTTTTAAACATTATAATGACTGGGGTCAATAGGTATTACCTTGGAATTTGACCTCCATCCACTTGATAATAGCATATTGCACAAAAATTTAGAAGTCTAGAATATATTTGAAGCAAACTTTAAGAATGATGGACCCCAGACATCTTGTCGACTCACCGTTTCAGGAAAACCAAAGCCATAAAGCCAATTACACAGCAGAGCAACTTTTCAGAATAGAAGTATTGCTCCCTCTGGCCTATCCACCTTTTCTGACCTGGTCTTTCCGCCCAAAGGCCTGAATATTCGTTAATTTTCCTCTTAACTCGAAAACATATTTTTTTAGTTAAAATGTCCCTGGGACTGCTTCTCTATGCATCTTCTCAAAAGAGAAAAAAAAAACACCATTTCTTCCAAAAATAATAGAGTTTTGTGTCTCCCTCTATTCATCAGTTTATTCTCTCCCACCTGGTAATGCTTGATCTGCTGGGACAGCAGAATGTCATACTCAACACTGACGTGTAATAATGAAGGTTTCACATCTGTCAGCGTAAATGCACAGACACGGCCCTTCTCTTATATGTACCCAGGGGTTCTGCAAGTCAGACACATGGTGGTCACCTCATTTTAATTTCATCTCCTTATTAGGAGAAGAAGACGGTCCAGATGATGTTTAAGCAGGCGAAATTTACCATGGGGTACGTAGAGGAGGTGCACACGCAGGTCCTGGAGCTGCCCTACGTGGGGGAGGAGCTGAGCATGGTCATCCTGCTGCCCGACTGACGGCACTGACCTCGCCGTGGTAAGCCCTTGGCGTTGAGTCTGAGTCTCTGTGGATCCAGCCTGAGCCCATTCTTTTAAGTCCATCCACCAGAGAGCATGTGAGGAACTTCCAATTCAGGGTTATCATAAGGAGTGCTAAATGGACACCAGTGCGTGCTTTTTGGTGACTATGCGTCCGCATTTCTGTTGAGTACGTATCTAGGAGTGGAATTACTGGTAAAGACACATTTTTGATGAAGCTTAGAGGAGAGAGTTCCAAAAATATAAGGAAGAGTGTTATTATTTATCCTCAAGGGAGGGGCTAGTTGAGAGCCCAGTAATTACCGAACAAAAGTGCAGGAAAGGACAGGGGTCGATCTGGGAGGTGGCCACAAACGTTCATGTGCATATTAATCTCACGGGACCTTGTTAAAACGCAGATTCTGACGGGGGTGGGGATGGCCTGAGAGTCTGCATTTCTAGCAAGATTCCAGCTGGCGCAGGTGCTGCGGGTCATAGGCCCACCTGGAGCAGCGAGAGTCTGAAGTACAGGCGAGGCGCTGATCTTAGAAGGGGGGAGGAGGACACTTTCCCACAACGGAGAACGCGGGTTCAGGAGAGGAGCAAAAGCACGTCTGTAGGGTGGGGGCGCACTGGTTATCTGGCTCTCTGAGCTGTGGGGGGCGCACTCATTTATGTTTGCCGAGTCCTGTGGTGTGAATGCCCCACCATGGCTGAGTTCAGGTGACCAAGGGTTTAACAGCTGAGTCTTGCCGGAGGTCCAGGCGCCGGCTCACCAGTGCACAAGGGCACACCGCCGTGAGGGTGGGGCCTGCCTGATGGCCCTGCTTTATCCAGGGAATCAGAAAGCTGTTGGCATAAGTCAAGGATGGGAATCTGTCTTGTGGTGACTTGAGAAGGAAATGAAGCGAGTCTGGGACTAGAGCTGACGCCCTAACAGCTGTCAGAGGAGAGGAGCCCTCACCTGGACTCCACGTGGTATATGGAAAGGGGAGATGCAAGCGGAAGACCCCGCTTCCTCCTTCGTTTCTTCTCTGTGGATAAACAGAAGGAGTGAGGGGTCCTGGAGGTCACCCCAGGGCAGGCAGAGGGCAAACAAGGATGCCAGAAGCAACAGTCCTGTTGAAGTCCCCATTTCTGCTCTCCCCTCCCCAAAGCCACATCTCCCTCCTTGCTCAGGTGATCCCTGATTCCCCCTCTTTCATCCATCAAAGTTCTGAGCCTCTCTTGGCCTTTTGTCAAGCAGTCTCTCCAACTCAAGGTGACGTGTATCGCATGGATTATAATCCATTGGTTTTGAGACTTTTCTAAACGAAAAAACATTTGAAGTGAATTTGGTGCAGATAGGTAAACATAAAACCCTACCTTTAGCTCAGATGTTTTCTAGCTGTTTTACTTGTGTATCCATAAAATGGGGAAAGGTAAGAATTTCAGGGAAAATCTTGGTGTGCTTTCAAGAGGAGGTGTCCCGTAGATTATCTTGAACCAGAACTCAGCATCTAGCTGCGTGTCATGTGGGAGGAGTTAATGAGTGGGTGGGTACCAGGCTGTTGTCATATAGCTTCTAAGATTGAACTGTTCATTCTTTCAGGTGGAAAAAGCACTCACATATGAGAAGTTCAGAGCCTGGACAAATCCAGAAAAGATGACTAAGGATAAAGTTCAAGTTTTTCTTCCCAGATTAAAGCTGGAGGAGAGTTACAACTTGGAGTCTTTGCTTCGAAGTTTAGGAATGACTGATGCTTTTGAGGAAACCAAGGCAGACTTTTCCGGAATGTCAGCTAAGAAGAACGTGCCCGTGTCCAAGGTGGCCCACAAGTGCTTTGTAGAGGTCAACGAGGAGGGCACGGAGGCAGCCGCTGCCACCGCCGTGGTCAGGAACGCCCGGAGCATCAGAATGGAACCAAGGTTTTGTGCAGACCACCCTTTCCTCTTCTTCATCCGGCACCACGACACCGACAGCATTCTGTTCTGCGGCAGGTTCTCCTCTCCATGAAGAGGTGCGGTGGCTGTGCGTGCTTCACCTCTGCCCGCCCTTCCGCCTTCGTTCACGTTCCCGGTGACCGCCGTGGTGTGGTGGTTTGAATGCCAAAATAAAGGGGGCGCACTGGGACGTCTGTGCGTGTCTTTGCTCAGTATTGCACAGCCCTTGGGACTAACCGGGCTTCACTTGTACAAAGGTGAGGAGCTGCTTCCTGCCTTTCGGGGACCCTGCCCGCACCTCCTACAGGAGGACCGCCAGCTCCACTCACGGTCTGTGCCCGCTTTTTGGGGCATCTTTAGGAACATGTCGGGGCTTCACAAACCAGGCCTCTGTGTGCACTTCCGTCCTAAAAAGACAGTTATTTCTTCCTTTAATGTTTGATGGAATTCATCAGTGAAGCCATCTGAGATTGGCATTTCCATTGTGGAAAGGTTTTAAATTACAACTCTAATTTTCTTTAACAGACACAAGGCTATCCAAATTATCCTTTTTTTTCTTTTTTTTTTGAGTGAGCTTTGGTAGTTTGTTTCTTTCAAGAAATTTCTCCATCTTGTCTGGTCATCAATGTTAGCAGCATAACAGAACTGTTAACATTTCCTTATTTTTCTTTTAATATCTATAAAATCTGTAATGATGTATCTCTTTTATTTCTGGTAATGGTGATGTGTCTTCTCCTTTTCCTGACCAGTCTGGCTAGAGGTTTACCAATTTTATTGATCTTTCTTAAAGAATCAGGTTTGGTTTTATTGATTTTATCTTTTGTTTTTCAGTATCATTGATTTCTACTCTGAACTTTATTATTCCCTTTCTTCTGGTTACTTTGCATTGAATTTTCTCCACTTTCCATGTTTTTTGTTTTGTTTTGTTTTTAAGTTGTTGAAGGTAAAAACTGAAGTCGCTCATATGAAACTTTTCTCGTTTTCTAATATAGGTGTTTAGTGCCCTAAATTTCCCCCTAAGTACTGATTAGTGACACCCACAAATTTTGATGTTTTCTTTCATTCTTCATCAACTCAAAGTGCATTACAATTATGGGCCCCAGAACTGAATGTATTGTTGGTGTAGGGGCATTGTTTTTATGCGCCCCCACTGGCAGGAATTGCTGCGGTCAGGACCACCTTAGTGGGGCATGGGGAAGACTGAACCCCCCCCCCCGACTACTGACACCTGAACCATTGTACTCCTCCAAACAACATCAGCTGCCTAGGGGAGAAGAAGAAATAAGTGCCCTCATTGTTGAGTTTGGGGGAGCCAACGTTCTCTTTGAGTCTATTTCTCCATCCAAGAGCCCCACGTGGCCTGTCTGGGGAACCTGAAGACTTAGCATTTATCATAGGTGGCTCAGTGCCACCGTGTTGCTCCAATGGTGGCACCTGACATTTTGACTCTTCCAGAGGCTACTGAAGGGAACGTGGTCTGTAGTAACTGACATTGTAAATGCCTTTTTCAGCAGCCCTCTCCACTGTGATGATCAGGATAACAATTTCCCTTCAAGTGGAACGGATTGCAACACTCTTTCAAACATCCTTCTATAAAGCTAACTAAATTCTTTGGCTGTCTGCCATCAATGAGTAGGTCATGATCTGTAACAAGTCCCGGGCCGGGAGGAAGCACGAGCCTCGCACTGTATTAATGACATCCTCCTGCAGGGCCCAGACAAGGGCACTGCCCAGCAAGGACCAGGCACCGTGATGACCCACCAGCAGCAAGATGGCTATGCCATCGACACAGACAAGGTACCCAAGTGAAATTCCTGGTGGCAATCTGGAAAGGGGGCATGATGTCTCATTCTAGAGATGACTGCCAAGCTTCGGGCCCTCTCTGCTCTAAGGAACAAAAAAGGGGGCCCAGTGAGTGGTGGGCCTACTCAGCTCCTGTTGCTCTCACGTTCCGCATGCGAGGGCCTTGATGGCACCCATCTACTGGGTGACTAGAAAAGGCTGCCATCTTTGAGTGGGGCCCCAACTACAGGAGGCCCTGGAAGCCCTTGGTGGGCCACCAGACCACCCGTCCTTGGGGCCCACAGGTGTCTGAGCAACCACTGGTTTCCCTGGCTGGAGCCTGTGGCAGAAGGACACCACTACAGTCAGAAGCACCCACTGGGCTTTTGGACCCATGAACTCCTGGAGTCAGTGGAAATGTATACACTTTTTGAAAGAAAATTACTCGTCTGTTATTAAGCACTGGTAGATTGCATGAGCACATGAGCATATGACCAAGAAAGTCTTATGATTCCAAACCCCGATCACGTTCTGATCGAGCAGATGGTTTAAATCTCTGGGCAGGGGGTGGCTCAGGAGTCCTCTCTAGTGAAGTGGAAATGTTAGATACAGCAGCAAGTGGAAGCTGGCCCAGATAAGTTCTCAAAACTGTATGGCGAGGTCTTAGAAGTGCCCCCTCTGCCTCCCAGGCACACGGCCCAAGGAGCGAATAGAAAGGTGATTATGATATTAGGACCCTGCCTCATAGAGTGGTTGAGAGGATTTAATGGGCAGATAAAGAGGTTAGTGCGATACCTGCTCCAGCAGCACACAGCATGTAATCGGTAACCGTCATTACTGGACAAGGGCCAATTGCATTTTTATGCATCTAAAAAGCACTGGTTAGAAAAATGTAATTAATTTTGCACTAAAAATACAATGTTCTTAGGAATGATAATTAACAAAACATAAGCAAGACTGTTAGGTTGAAAATTATAAAGTGCTCCTGCCAGCCATTAGAGAGGACCAAAACACATGGAGATAGTTCACATCACAACTAGACCTTGAGTTAAAAGATTGTCAGTCTTCCCTTACTTGTCGTAAAGATGCAATATAATTCTGATGCAAATTCCAGCAATGTTTCTATGGGACTTGACAAGTCTATTTAAAAATTTATATGAATAAGCAAAAGGTGAAAAATCTATAGCACATTTCTAAAGAAAAAGATCAGGCTGCAGAGCTCTGTCCCACTAGGTATGGGAGCTTATTATAAAGCTCTGTAACAGAGCGTGATGCGCACACAGGGGCTGACACACAGATTAACAGCACAGAATAGAGAGCCCAGAAGCATACCTATTCATATATGGACACAGGACAAGACTAGAGGTCAGTAGGGAAATGGCAGCCCAATACAGTGTGCTGAGATAACTTCGTAATATAAAATAGGAAAATAATCACTGAGAGATTTAATACTTAATATGAAAAGGACATTTTATATGTTTTACAAGAAAATATAGCAGAATATTTTATGACTTCAGGGAAGGGAAGAATTTCCTAAACAATCTATAAAAAGCAAAACAAAAAAGGCAAACTGCACAAAATCAACCACACTGAAATACAGGTACTTAATAAACTATGTTTACAATCCAACGGAAAAATTGACAAAAGACTTGAAACGGATACTTCACAAAAAAGAAAACAGAAAAGATCAATGGATACATGAAAAGATGCTCACTATCATTCATAGAAGAAAGCAAATGAAAATAGAAACTACAGGGCAGAGGGGGATGTGACCAGTGGAGAGATGAATGTTACTTCTGAAGACAGAGGAAAGGGCTCAAGCTCAGTCAAGGGATGTGATGGAGAAGCTGGAAAGACACGGAAAAGGATTCTGTCCCGGGGCCCTGAGAGAGGACCGAAGCCCTGCTGTGTCCTGGCTTTCTCCCTGAGACTCGCGTAGGACTTCGGACTAGCAGAGCTTTGAGAAAGTGGATTTGTGTTGTTTTAGGTCATTAAGTTTGTAATAATTTGTGACAATATCAACAGGAAACGAATACAGCATTCAGCACTGATTCTTCTCATTTGCAAATGACAGAAGCACATTTCTGTCTAACGTAGAAAAAAGCAATTCTTATCCCTTATCAAGTTTAGGAAAGTGTTTGACGTATAACTAGAATCATGGACTCACGTGCCTTAGGCTCTTTTTTCATCTCTGGTTTTACTGTTTCTCTGTACCAGCTTCCTTCTCTTTCCCCACAGAACTTGACAGGCTGCTCCACGTCTCAACCCCGAACCATAGTCTCGGGTTGGCCAGATTTTATTACACGGCTGTGCATCCTGGAACAGACAACAAGGGCAAAGGGGCTGGGAAACCACACAGGTGAACTAGAGGCCGCTACTATAATACACCGCCTGGAAGATGGCTCAGGTGTCTGTTTTCCACCCAATCTGTTTCGGCCTTAACTGAGCAGTGATGGTGTCTCCTAGTTTATGGCCTCCTTCTGCCAGTTAAAGATAGACATGACTAGAAAAAACAGTTAATTTAAAATAACGTTGATCAGGTTATTTAAAAGCATTCGGATCAACAAAACTATCACAAGCCAAGCTCATCTGTTGTATTGGTTTTTGTTACTGCCTAAGCAGATTACCACACACTCAGTGGCCTGAGCAAGGGACCTTTTTCTCGTGATTCCACAGGTCGGCGGCTTGTCTGCCCCAGACTTCTCAGGTCAAAGCCAGGGTGTCGCCAGGGCTGCCTCCTCTGGGGGCTTTGAGAGGGAATCCATTCCCAAACCGTTTGCAGAGACGTTCAGGTTCCTGGCAGCACTGAGCGCTGTGGGGTGGTAGGAGTGAGGTCCCTGTTTCCTCGTCACCTGTCAGCTGGGGTCTCTGGTGGCCTCTTTCTTCCATTTTTAAAAGCCAGCAATGGCAGTCCAGTCCATCTTACGGTTTTGTAAGGAAAGGACACTTTACTTCCATCCACCACCTGAGGTTTCCAGCTGAGGCTCTTTAACAAAAAGATTAACAAGAGAAAAACAGTTTATTGATACATTAATACGTTAGCGCCTAAATGCATTAACACATGGACATGTATACGCTGTGACCGGGTATTCCACTCCTAGTTAGAAACCCTAGAGAAACCATATATTCAAGAGACATGTAAAATAATGTGCTCATGGCGATACTGCTCACCACAGCAAGAAAAAAAATGTGGAAAAAAAAAAAAACCCTAGGAAAAATGCTGAATTATTCAAATGAATAAATTATGCTGTATTCGTACAAAGGAATCAGTGTTATCACCTTACTCAGCTCTGGGGCACCGTTCACATTGTCAGCACCTTTAGTACAAATCACAACGTACAAGGTTGTACAAATTGGTATAGAACACCATATTTTGGGGAAAATGAATTAATCACAGCTCTCAGCATAAAATGTAATGCAGGGCAAGAATAACAAGTGTCAATTGCGTAAAGTTTGCATTAAGTTAAATAGTAAGTAAACTGGTCCTTATATACATAGTGAAGCTATGGAGAAAAGGCAAAGGAATTGTTAACACAAAAATACAGAAAAATACACAAAAATAGTATTAAATCGAGGACAGGGAAAGAACGCGATCAGCTAGGTCAACAGGACGCTTCCAAATTACTCCTGATACCCTGTTTCTTCAGCTGGATAGTGGCTATTAGACGCTTATTCAACTTACTATTAACCTTTAGTTTACATGTACGTAGAGCCATTGTGTTGTATCCATGATACATTTCCCAACAGAAAGAAATTTGACAAAAGAATGGGGAAATCATCGTATAATATGATGCAGTGAGGACTACAACCAGCTAAGAGAAATAAAACAAAATACTGTAAATTTCATAATGGAACTAAATGTAACTTCCCTATTAAAAGATAAAATTTTTTTAGATTGAAAGTGAAATATGGTATTTTGTTAAACGTGGCTTTCAATTAGCATATCTCAAAGTGACCTAAAAATGAGCAAAGATATATCAGGCAAATTTAAACAAAGGGACAGCAGGAGTCACACTATTAACACCAGAAAAAGTAGACTTTAAGGAAGTGAATTAAAATGGAGAAATGCGGTCATTTGATAAAGAAGAGGCTACAATTCATAGTGAAGATAACATTTGAACTTCAGTGTGTCTTTTTCAATACTGGACAGATGAACATAAAAAAAATAAATTAAAACACTTGATAAAAAAGGTCAAAGGTTTACTGTACTTCACAACAAGACCCATCGTGTGCATCTTCACACCTCTGAAAATAAGACATGTCTTGGTGAAACTGTCATTGTTCACACGTCCGTTTTTAGTCATAGGCGTCTGTATTTGCTTCAGTTCAAGTTATTATTGGCGTTGTATGTGTTAAGTATATTTGCTGTTAATTTTTAAGGATTATGTTATTTGACATTGAAAAAAATTATTGCGAATGCCAAAAATGATTGAAGTTAATATCTAAGCTTGAAGGAATGAGTGTAATTCCCAATGTTCTTGCAAAGCCACGACCATGATTCGGACCTAAGAAAGGACATGTGGAAGAGGCTGTGTGGTCAGGCCACCTCTCACATGCCAGCCTCGAAACCTGCAGAGTGTCAGCAGCTTGGAAGAAAGTCCCAGAGACGGCAGTGCTGCATCTGCTTATGTCTAGTAACACCCGCGCGCAAAGATCTTGCCGGCAATAAGTGAACAGCATTGTGACGCAAAAGGAAACCTTTTCAGTTTCACCCCCTCCCCCCCGACTATTTGAAAGAACCAGATTCTGAATATGTTTTTAGGCTATTTTGCAATTTATTTGGCAAATATTGCATTTTACATAAGGGCAAGAACAAGAGATAACAAAATGTATATCTAAATATACCCAAAGGAACTCTTTACATATTAGTAAACAAACATTCAAGCGAAGTAAAGTATTGTATTATAATTCAGTTGGCACAGCTTTTACTTCCTTAATGGCATGTGAAATAATAATGCATTTTAGAGGTACGTCATTTTAGAACTGATGAAATGATGTACAACTTACTTATTTATTTCTCCCTCTTCTGCCTTTACTGTCTAAAGTGCAAGGCCACCGAGTGTTGGACCCTCTGAGTTGATCTACAGCTCAACTTTTCTCTATTTTTCTATCCTTAAATCTTGAGTGATTTCTTGACTTTTTTCTCCAAGTGCCTCTACTGATTTTTATTTTGGCAATAATGTGTTAAGTTTCACAACCACATTTTTTTTCCTTTTGAGTATTCCTTTTTTCATAATCAGTTGGTGTGTGTGTGTGAGAGTGAGACAAAGAAGAAAAAGAACGTGTATAAATTCTTGAATTAGCTAAAAATACTGATGGGAATTTTTAATGTTCTTGTCTAAATTATTTCCTCCAGATCAACTCTTCTGAGTGTCATCATTGTTCCCTGTATAGTAAACCAATGATATTCTTCAAGGTTCCTTGTGCATTGTGATTGTCCATTCCTGTCTAGCAATGACTAATTCGGATGGATGAGTGACGCAGGCAGCCCACCTGTGTCACCTGTCCTGTTCCATGTGTGTGTGCAGGTGGGTCTCCTTCCGCAACAGGCCTCTCTGTGAAAGTGTGCTTACTTGAGAAGCCTGCTTTTTACGGAGAAGGGTGTGAGCTGCTTTCTGCAGCAGAGGGCATGCAGGCAGAAGAGCCTGGCTGGCCGGCCCTCTTCCACACCTGCCTCCACCACCTTTACCCCGACCTTAACTCTCTGTCAAGTCTCAGGGTAGGATGAGTTCTACTCTCAGGCTCTTGTATCCCTATTAAAAACTCCTTCTCTCTTAGGCCAGATTTTTAAAATTTCTTTACCAAAAAAAATTCACGATTTTATTTCTTCCCTAGGGAGCAATTCTGGATTGCCCCTCACTCTGCCAACAGGATGATGCGAGGCTTGGAGCCAACTGGAGCCACTGGGGTTCCATCTCCTCTTCTGCACTCTCTCCCCCAGTGTCTGCTGACTCAGGATTCTGAGCCTGCCTGGGAATTCCAGTGCCCACCAGGACCCTAGCTCTCTCCTTCACGTGTGCTGAGCTGTGCTCTCCTCCACCTTGATTTGTCCATCGAGATCCCGCCATATGCGCTGACTTCCAGAAGTCAACCAGAATCTCCTGCCCACCAATGAACTCCCTCCCTTCCTTCTTATTTACATTGGTGTATTTCTTTTTCCCCTTCTATATATGGTCATTAAAATAGACTATTCAGAGGAAAAAAAGGCAAGTGCAAGTTCCTCATGGATTGTATGCCAGACGATTGCTGTTTATGGACTGTCTTCTTGTGCCATTACCTCTTCTGGAGTGAAGATCTTAATAAGCCAAAGGGATGCAAAAGAATATAATTATAAACTAGCCTAAGTATTAGGAAAAGAAGTAACATAAAGGATGTTATGAGAGCATCACCTGGGAGACTTACTTAGATTGGCGATAAAGGAAGACCTCCTTGAGGAAGTACCACTGAAGATCTAAATTTTGAGTAATACTAACCAGACTGCCAGTGGGGAAGGCGCACCAGGAAGAAGACACAGCATGTGCAGACTCCCGATTCTGAAGGATGCTTGGTGAAGGAGGACTGAAGCAGTGCAGGCGTGGGAGGAAACTTATGAGCCAGAGTGGGAGGGGTGGCAAAGGAGGCTGAAGAGACAGGTGGTGTCGGGTCATGAAGGGTGGGTATATTTATATGTAACTATTAATACTACTGGTACTATTAAAGGGTTTTAAGTTGAGGGAAACACTTAAATTTGCAGTTTCTCAGGATTCTTGGGAGTGCTCTATGGAGAATAAAATAAAATAGGACAAAAGTAGAAACAAGACTCCCAGTTGGAAGATTATTTTAAAAGTCTTGGCAAGGGATAAGGGCTGTTCACAGTAAAGCAGTAGAGGAATACATTTAGAAAAGGAAATGCATTAGAGACATTTTTTAAAGAAGGAACCATAGGTCTCAGTGCTAAACAATGTACCAGGATATGTGTGGGGGTGTTGGGGGCAAGTTAAATTATGAAAAATTTCAGGATGAGCAAAGGAATGGAAGGAGGTGCTTTTCCTACAATGGGGAAAAGCTGACAGGGGAGAAGGGAGCTTTCGGAGGGATGGGGACCAAAGGTCCCATTTTGAACTTGTTAACATTGAGATCCTTGCAGCATATACCTAGGTCGGCCCTCTGTACCCCCGGAACTCAACCTGTGGCTGGTTGAATCCATGGACGTGGAGCCTGAGGACGTGGAGGGCCAACTGTGCGTGTTATTTCAAGAAGGTGGCCTCACAGCTGGGTCTGGAGCTCAGAAGGAGTTTCAGATGGACGGCAGGCCCGGGAAGTGGCAGGGAAAGCAGAGGAGTGGGGGTCCAGAGCCCTTCCAGCAATCTTTCTCTCTTCACACCCGCCCCCTCTCCTTGATGGTGTGACATTAACTCATCAATAACACATCGCGGTCTTGATGTCTGTTGCAGGTGCCAAACAGCTTCTACACATTCTCTTTAGATTCTGCAGGAGATGGCTCTCAGATTATATTTCTCTGAGTATTTTCCATGCTGCTTCTTTCCTTTGGATCTGAGGGGATTTACCTCTATAGGCTCCATGACTTTTACTTTAAAATTTAAAGACAAACTTTTACTTATTCTTGAAAAATGTGTGACCTATACATCTAGAAGGCAGATTAAGTCATACAGATCCAGATCCTTTGCCACTTTCTAAATGGCTGAATTTTCTGAATGTCTCACCTGTTAAGTGACCTCCAGGACCTCTCATTCTAAGCAGTGTTTGAAAAAATATTATTTTATATTTTGGATTTCCTATCTTTTCATTTATCCCTAAAATTTTATGATGTGGGCTTCAATGTCTAGGATGCACTCTGCCTTCACCAGCCCTCCATCCTCTTTGTCCAGTATTTTTCTGGAATTTATAGGTTTTTGCCACCATTTTCGATGTCATAGATCAAACAGATGTCATAGATCTAACTGCAGACAGTGCAGGTCTGCACACAGACCCCTGACTCCGTGGTTGTGGGGCAGTAGGGAGGTGGGTTCCAGCAAGTCTCTGGTTTAATGAGCAGAACATAGAACGGATCTAGGATAACAGGACAAATATCAGGCCCCAGCACCAGCTGAACTTGAACTTCAGCCCTGATCAGGGCTG
This sequence comes from Camelus ferus, assembly GCF_009834535.1. Classification (NCBI taxonomy): domain Eukaryota; kingdom Metazoa; phylum Chordata; class Mammalia; order Artiodactyla; family Camelidae; genus Camelus; species Camelus ferus. The sequence goes on along the minus strand of NC_045725.1, from coordinate 10,336,514 downwards.
CCTCCATAACCGGGCAGAGGTAGATTTACAGAGAGAAGAGATCGGCTCCATGGATGTGGAGAAGGCAGTGGCTAACAATTCAGAAGTCTTTCACTAGTTCTATGACCTTGAGCAAGTTACTTAAGTCTTCTGGGTTCCGAGTCTCCTCCTTTGTAACAGGAAGGAGTTTACCCAGCTCACCCCTAGGCGGCTCCCGGCTCTAACATTGTCTAACAAATGTGCAGCCCAAGACTATCTGGGGCCGTACGCGTGACTTTCCGCATCAAGATTTTTCATTACTTTGTAAGCTTTTGTTATTTCAAAGATGACTTTCGTTGTTAGAAATCCGAGTGGGCTCTCGTGGGCTTGTTACAGCGACACCTTTTTCGTTTCAGTTAAAGACTTCGATGATAGTTTCCAGTGAGAGCCTGGCAAAATAAAATCATGTTTCCTGTTCTAACATTTGTTTCATCTTCATCTTTTGTCAGCGGAAATATTGCTACTTGTCATTTCAACATTTTCCAGGGACACTTCTCTTCTCATTTGGGGCCTTTGAAGTTTCTCTTACCAGAATGAAGGCTTTTGCTAATAGTTCTCCGCGGGCTCGTGTCAGAGGAAGGGGTTTAGGCAAGCCTGCTAAGTGTTAACCCAGGTCTCCAGGCAACCGCCTTCTTTTCCTGAGAAGGAGCCGGCATTCAACGAGAGGACCAAGCTTTGGAGGAAAAAGTGCCACGGGGCTGGGGGCCCATGTCACTTCAGCGCTGCTGTTTGGAAGTCAGTTTATTTACAGTCACAGACCTGCTGAGCCTCTTCCCCAGGTGAGGCCTGGGAGTTCTGGATTTAGGGGCAGTGCAGCTGGCACGGTTATTGCTTCTTGAGAAGCAAAACTGGTGACTGAAGCTTGCCAGAAAGTTCTTTACCTGGGAGGGACCTGTTTATCCAATGGTCACCAAGATTTCCAGAAGATGCTTTTAAAAGCTTTCTGGCGGTCTCTGCTGAGGCTGTTTTTCCCAAATTCTGAATCAGGACCCAATGTAAATATGTTTTCAGAAACAACAGGTTTGAAATTAGTGTTTTGTTTTGTTTTTTTTCCTGGTTTGAGTTCAGGATTGGTCAGGTTGACATTTTTGTTACGGTTTGAAATTCGGTTTGTTCTGGTCTGAAATCAGGTTTGTACTAGAAAACCCAGAACCTCTGATACTTCTGCTTTCAAGGACAGCTGAGGGGAGGATGATTTCCTTATCTTTAGGTTAGACATCAGAGAGAAATATTAATGGTGACGACTGGAAGGGCTAAAACATTTGATTATTGCTAAGGGTGACAAATGAATAAGAAGGCTTTAATGGAAAGTCATAGACATTCAGTATTTGAATAGGGAGGGATGTTAGGAATAATCTAAACATCATCCTTATTTTGTGGAACTTAAGACCCGGAGAGTTCGTGTGACTTACCCATCACCCAGTACATTGCCCTGCACGTTGTATCAGTTTATTAAATATTTTGGATTAAGTGTCCAGGAGCACGAATCTTGATGGCAGGTCTAAACTACAGACGTGGAAGGAGAATATTGGGAGGCACCAGCCATCTTCTCAAGAATCCTTGAGTTTAAAACTCCTTCTTTCTTATGGACTGTTCTGAACCTTGTTCTAAGCACTAAGAATTTCACCATTGGAAATAGTAACAGAGAGCCGTTCTGACCCACTTTTCCTTTTATTCTTCCAGAGCATCATCTGCCAAGGAACAACTAGAGAAATCTAGGCACTATCCTCGATTTCTACCTCTCTGGTACCCAATTCATTAATATCCAATTAATTTAACACCTTGCCTTTTCCACAACTCCAGGTGCTCCTACCATCCTCCAGCCCCTCACTAGTTTTTCTCCAGTCTTAGCTAAAGACTGACTCTAAACTTCACACTGTTATTAGGGTCATACTTAAAAAAATGGCAATATATTTATACCATTCTCCACTTTTCAATGCCTTCATGATAAAACCCAAACTTGTTCAAGTGACATGACCTGTTACCATCTGCCCCCTCACTAATTCTTTATTCTTCTTGTTCCCCATTTTCTTTCACTTGAATATAACACTTCAGCTGTAGGGAACCTGGTAGTAATTTATACTCCATGTGGCTTCATAGCTTCACGCCCATGGACACTGGCCAAATAGGATGCTTCCTCTCTGCCTCTTGCCCACGGGGTCTGCCCATCATATACCTTACAACCTGGAGAACTTCTCAGGAGGTTCCCAGGGAAAGGTGAGAAAAGAGGAACCAGCTATCTGAAAGTGATAACAGGTTCACTGTCTGGTCTGGATCCTCCCGTAACTGTCCTCTCCTTATACCAACGAGTGTAGGTGTCCCCATTTTAGAGACGGCGAGAAAAACTCATTTATGAGAGATTTAAAATAATGGGCTGCAAATCATATGCCCAATAAGCAGCAAAGAAAGATCTGATCTCACTTGGTTGAATCTTTTCATCAGTATCTCTCATTACCAGGGGAAGAAGCTACCTCTGTGGCAGGCTGGCGGTCACCCTGCACAAAGCCTGCCTCCTCCTTTCCAAAAAAGATAAGCAACATGACTTATGCTCATTTATAAACTGATCATGGTTGTCCATATGGAATTTCTTATTTGAATCTGAATCTTGGCTGGAAATAAAAATCTTATCACAGAAGTACTGGTTGTAATTATAATAAAAAACCCATTTAGAGGCAGATTGCAGATAATACCGGTCACAATAACCATTTCCCCAGGTTTTAATTTCTCTCAGGTGTTTAAAACCAGACTAAAAGCACTTCCAATATGATACCACTCGGTGTCGCTGTTAGTCTGTATGTAGCTGACTGAACCCTGATTTCCTTTCTGTATATTCTAGACAAATGACAACTTGTTCCTTTTGAAGAAATACTTTGGGGCTAAACTGGAATTGATATATTAGAATTCAAGTGAAATTCTTGCCTTTTAAGTTTATTTTTCAAAACTTCATAGTAGCCAACTTGGGCTTTACCTCAGCAGACACATTCCTGAACAAATACATCTCCAATTAAAAGTAAAAATCTTCAGTTATTGCATCCTTCATCCTGGTGCGTTGAACAGAAATAACAGAACCAAAAAGGAAACTCTTAAAATGTTGTCAAGGACCAATCAATGCAAAGTGAACTGGAACATTCAGAATCGATTTCTTACAACTAGAGATTTGATGATCAGTCCCGTTCTAGTTTCCTTGTGCTGAAGCTGGTGAGCACTCGGGTCCGTTGAAGTGCGTAAGGAAAATAAGATGGATTGAATAATCGTGGTGTGAAGTGATTTTTACATGTATGAAATCTAATCATCTTCATCATTATGACCATTTAAATTCTTTACTTCTGTTTAATGTTTTGCAGCTTACAAAGCGTTTTATTTTAATGGCTCTCATGAGGCGGGCAAATATCAAACATACGCAGAGAAACAAAGGGAAGATAGAGAAACATCTGTGAGTTGTACTCTGTTATTAAGGATTTATAAAAGTCTATTAAAGTTTATTAGACACATCTTGATATTTGACTGCATATTTCCCCTAGTCCTCACTAAGATCATCAGCTTCTCATGGCTTAAACAACAACATTAAAGCCAAAGAGAAAATGAATGACCACTTATTGCTTTTCTGTTCTTCGGGTTATAACCGTCATTCAGGATCAGATGCTGGCTGGGTGAGCATCAGGGCCAGCCAAGATGCATGAGTGTGGACTACATCATGGCCGTCACACTGTTACGTAGTGCAGAACTCTCCTTGAGAGCTAGACCTGTATAGCGAACTGCTTACTGGAAATTGTCCCGACGCCTGCAGGTGTTTCACACGCAACACATTTCAAGGTAAAGACATTTCTCATCTTGCATGTCCTGCACCCACCCCGGCTCCCACCTAATTTGCCTCCTGTGATTCCAGTCTCACTGAATGGCACCCCATCCTTCAAGCCAGAAACCTAGAAGTCATCCTCAACTTCCCCTTTCTTCTTGCTTCCTACCTCCAGTCACTCATGTCTTCCTGTCTGTTTGTCCTGTGAATACTAAATTCTCTCAATCTACCTTCGTCTCCCCATACCCAAGACTAACGATCTAGTTCAAGCAGTCATCATCTCTCGCTCAGAAAAGGGCTATTTCCCAGCTCCAGTTTCTCTTCTACTCTGTCCTTCTGATTGTTGCCAGAACCAGTCAAGAAAATCTAATCAGGTCACACCCCTGCTCAGAATCTTCCAGTAGCTCACCATCAACCACACAATAAAGTACTCTCTTTTAAGTCATATAAGAAAGCCCTCTGTCTCCGCCCCCATCTACTACCACAGTCCTCCGCTACTCTATTAAGATTTGCGCTACAGCAACACTGAACTGTCCACTAAGTGCTAGATACACTTGCTTGAATTGATAAAGAAATAAGTGACAGTAATGTTTTGCAGCTCATCTTAACGACTCCCATCGTGGCGAATGAACTTGCATGTCAACCCTGCCAACTGTCACATCACCATTAAAACTTTCTTCTTTGGGTCCTGAAGTTTTTATTGGGTTCAAATATACTTGGAAAGGAATGATTAAATAAATGTGTGATTGCAAGTGAAAAACATTGGGAATCTTAAGACTTCCGAGTTAATACATAAATTGTTAGTTACCCAGGTAAGGGGCGTTACCACGCAGAGAGGAATCCTGTGTTTAGCATCTGGGATGTGGCCAGAGGATGCTGCAGAGATCCTAGACTTTCCTCACCAGGTAGCTGGGGGCCATCGCCGGGAGGAGCTCTGCCTGTGTGACTCTGACTGCCACAGATGCCTGGATAACCTTGGCTAAGTTATCTGACTTCAGTTTCTCCCAAGAGAAGTTAAAACAGCAACATTAACCTAACCCCCCACAAGCATGTTAATAAGTACATTTTTCCCCAAAGTGCAATGTATGACTTTTCATTAGTCATAGGGCTACAATAATAGTTAATTGTCCCTAGTTCTCCTTGTTATTTACTGCTCACTCAAGCACAAGATGTTACTGAAGGGACTGAGGTGGTGGTGGTGGTGGTAGGGGGTTGGGGGAGAGGTTGCAAAAGATGCTGATGTATTAAATAAGTTGCAAAGATAATAAAAAATGTAATCCAGCCTGCAGAAGACCTTCTGATTTCCATCCCAACTAATCAGTGGAGATTCTATTGCAAACTCATTTTCTTATCTCTTATCTCTAAGCTCCTCTGCCAAGGACTTAAGGACTCAATTTATCATCTCCCTTAACAGGCACTTTGGCTGCCAGTGAGCCTTGGCTCTGGCTCTACCCCACTGATTTAAAGCAAAATTGATCCTGACTCACAGTATTTGTGCTCTGGGTTTTAAATGCAAAGGCTTAAATACGGAAGTAATAGACAATGCGACACTTATGTACATGCAACTTTGGCTCTAGGTCTCCTCTTTGGAATGACTAATATTGTCTTCAGAATCAACCAAGCATATGCCACAAAGGATCCTTCCTCTCTCTTTCCTTCTATCAGGACATGAGAAGAAAAAGATAAGGCAAAAGAAATGTTCGGAAGAGTCTCTAGACTATCAAAAAACCAAAGCAACTTACCAAGGTTTATGTCTCAGCTGGCCCACCTCACTCTTTCCAATACGCTTACTGGACATTGAAAGAACAACTACACTGTGTGGTTCTACACAATAAGGACAAAGAAGCAGATCAGCAACTGTATTGAGCTGCTCAACAGAGATGAGTCATCATGGCACCAGAAGCACTATTCATTTTATGCAAACTGGACAGTGTGCATCTCCAGAGATGTGCTATGAATGTGTCCTTCAGGTCTGTGCACGTGTTGTTTATTTTGTCTGGGTTGTACTCCCCCATCAAAACCTTGCACTTTTCTAAATTTTATACATCCTTTAGTTCTCACCTTAGAGGTCACTTCCTTCAGGAAACTTTCCTTGACCCAAGTCTGCAATAAGTGTGTCTCCCATATACACACATTGAAAAAAAAAAAAAACGGATCTATTGTCACACTGTGTTGCAATATCACCCTCTCCCCTGGAGTATAAATTATGAGGGCAGAAAACTGTTTATTTATCACTGTATGCTTGGACGTGTTATAGAAGCACAGATTAGGAGGTACTCTAAATATTTGCTAAATGGGTCCATGTATATGTTAATACTTTGGGAAGGGGTACAAATATGATCTAACCAGAACAGCAAAAATAATAACTAATGCATAAACACTTGAAAATTTGTGAAGAACTTTCCCATCTGATATCTCATGCCATTAAGCTTCATACCTTAAATTGATCTTTCAAAAAAAATCATCTCTATATCACAGCTGAAAAACAGAAAACAGAGACAATAAAACTAAGAGATTTGTCCAAGATTGGAGGATAAATTAACATAATGTTAGTTTTTTTTTTTTTGTAGAGAAAGTCCTTTGTTTGAAGATGCAAAGAAAGCTACTATTAGCCTTAAACCAGAAAATAATCTTCTAAGAATGTGATTTGATACTATGCAAGGTAGGGCTGAATTTACATCTCCATAGCATCTTTGTCTTAGGTGATCATAGGTTACTGTCTATCTCAACAATATGAAGGTAATTCCCCCAAATCTGCCACAGTCTGACTCCCTTCAAGGCTGGGCCCAGTGAGCATGAAGTCAAGGTCAGACACAGCCACTGCTTAGCCAGTAACTACAGAGTGAGGAGAGGACGGCTCCCAGCAGCGCTGGCCATGGTTCTAGTGAATAATTCATCGGCATTGCCACTGGCTGGGGAACATCCTTCTTCCACTGATTACTCACTTTTATCCACCCATTTATCTTCATTAAAGACTTTGTTTCCTCTACTACTTGTCTCCGATTTTCCCATTTAAAGTTATTTTTTTTCCCTTGGCTTTGAGGTTTCAGATACACTCTTTTTCTACCCATGCCAATGCTAACCTCAAATTTCCAGGGCAATGAAATTTAAAACTTGAAAGTTACTCTCACTATTGAGACACAAACAAATGTCACAATGTTCAGTATTGACATCATTAGCATAGGGTATAGGCTAACAGAAATTAGCCCTCTGGTCAACTTTTGTGACCCTTCACTGGAGACTTCAACACGAAGATAACTAGCAGTCTCTCCTTGCCAAGGACAACTTGCAATTTACATAGCTCAAATTCTAAACAAGTCAATTAAAAGCAATTTGGCAAGTGAATGCTTGATTTCTCACATTCCAAAATTATTAAAAAAAAATATTCAGTAGTCAGTGCAAATTTTATTTTCCTTCCCTCTATTTCACTGATATTTGGGGAAAAATAATAAAGGTTGTTTTGTTTTGTGTCCTTAATTTTTTAAACATGTTCATGATTATTATGATTCTGATTCTATGATCTTTTTGTTATGCACTGAATTCTAACCTTATGATTTTTACTAGTAATTAATATAATTAGTGGAAAACCTCCCACCTGGTAATTTCTGAGCTCATTCTTTCTAATATTTTTCTGATAATGGGTACCATGTTGCCAGTATCCAACTTACTATGAATTTTGAAAAAAATCGCTGTAAGTTAATTAAGTTTCTTGACTAATTTCCTTAATAGCCCAGGGCACTTGTCATTCAGACCTATTGCTTGATAAATGTCCATGTTTCCCAAGCATTTTCTCACTTATTCTTTGTAAACAGCAATTTTTACAAAATCTTCATTAGTTCCCAATTGTTCAAATTTATCTTCTTCATTACACCTGCTAAAGACCAATTTTAAGATGAGTTCATTTTCCCTGCTATTTTAGGGTTGTTATTATATCTTACATCCTTTGTTTATTACAGGATTTAAATTATTCCAGTATATTTTGCCTTTGGTTTTGGAAACAGAAAAAAAAAAAAAACTTTGTGTGTATTTAGTATAACCCATAATAACTGAAATTGGGCATTTTGAGAATAAAGATTCTTTTTCCTTCATTGAAAGTGATGTAGTAACATTACATCTACAACCAGCTAAATAAAGCATTAGACAGGTTTAGCTACTGAAGCTTATATCTCACTCAGCTTTGGTTTTAGACATTTTACTACCAGTCAAACCAAGATGGTTTACCCCAGCCTCTACACCAGAAGTCTTTCCTTACTGCTCACTTCAGAAAATTTGGTCCTAAATAATTACACTTTAATTCTTTAAAAAATTACTTAGGCTATTTTTTGTCTGAATAGAAAAGTTTTAGTCTTTCATATTTTAATTTTTTAAATCTATAACTTTTGTCTCTATTGCAATATTTGAACCCCAAATGCGTCTGAGTAAGTGTGACTTTCATATCTTAAGTAATAGTTTCCAGAATCCCCAGAAGTCCAGGTGTAATCGACAAGGTTTTGTAATAGTGCTAAAAAATGACGTCAAACGTCAGAAGTTTACAAACAGAACACTAACGCACAATTACAAAGCGCAGAGAATCCTTCTCCTGTGTCAACTCCTACCTCTCATGGACTAAGAATAAGGAGTTTGGGGCCACTCTCCATCCTGCTAATCTTCCACCTCCCAATGTCAAGCCCAGGGCGACGGCTCTGCATCACTGGACAAGACTTTTTTTCTCTTGGAGTCCCCTTTTGGCTGCAAGTTAACTGTGTTACCTACTGCTCCCCCCCCCCAACACCCACGGCTGCGATTTCCAGCGCGAGCCTGTCCGCTCGGCCGTGTCCCCACTCCACGCGCACCCCCAGCGCCCCCTCCTCGGTCCCCCGCGCTCACTCCCACGGCCCCGCCTTCCCAGCTGCAGGAGCAGATTCCGCCCGCTCACAGCTTCGCTCAGAACTGACAGGTTCACGAAAAACAAACAAGAAAGCCCCACGGCTCAGAACAACAAATGCAGACAAAACACTTCATATCTTCCCTCACGGAGGACACGTGCAAGGCGAGCCACGCGAGCCGGGTCCCCCGCTCCCCGCCCGCGCGTGGGACCGCTGTCCTGTCTGCGTCTCAGCGCGCGCGTGGCTGCGCTCCCCTGGCCGAGGTGGCGCTGAGCCGCCTCCCCGCCGCCTCTGGCGTCAGCTGGGCAGCTGCTCCCCTCCCAGAGCTGTGATGTGGTGTGATCGCACCCCCTTCCCCTTTTCCTGGCTCCCCCATCACATCTGATCCCCTCCCCGCTTGCAATCCCGGTTCTTTAGGTTGGCACAGTCCCAGGGACACCTGTAGTCACCGAGTCCTGAGGGCACTGGGGACATTCAGAGTGAGGTCATTTAAATTAAGGGTGTCTGTCCTCCCTAGGTGGCACCTGTCCGTCTACTCTCACCCTCCTGCCACTTCTGTGAAGCTACCAGGTGGAGATGCTGGCCAGTCCTCCCCACAGATTTCCTTGCAAACTTTCATTCTCTATCCTTCCTTTCCCGTGTCTAGTCCTATGCTGTTCTTTTTTTCCCCCATCCTCCTCATGCTTTTCAGTGCATTGCAGTTCTTCTGGATCCTAAGTTCTATGACGGTCTGACTGCCACTGATGGCTGGTTCCTGTCTGGCTTTCAGGTCCACTACCTCAAATGGCTTCCAAATTGTGGAAAGAGAAACCCTGGAGGAAATCTAACCATCACGAATGTCCCATCAGAAGCCTTTCATCCGGGAGCTCAGGAATCCTTGGTGCCAAGGAGGTGGCCCTCACCGCCCTCCTTCTAGGGCACTCTTCTGATCAAGGTTGACCACTAGTGGGGCTCGGTCCTTTGAGTCTCGGTGTGTCTCGTGCAGACTCAGAGCAATTCACGATGAGGCCAATCCTTCCCTGACAGTGGGGAGGGACTGCGTGCTCCGTGAAGTTGGAATACCTGTTTGATGGTAAATAGCATGCCTAGGGTGGCGTATTCTTTGGACCGCTATTAATATCTTCAAGTGGCCGGCAGATGTGTTACTTTCCATAGATACCACAGGGCGGAAAGTGGGTTAGGGACTTTCATGCACAGACTGGAGGTTAACGTCGTTCCACAACAGGGAAGCGCTATTTCAGATGAAGCAGGAAGGAGTACAGGATGCAGAGGCCAATGCTGATGGAAGCCAGCATGTAATGTCGTAGAGAGCTGGCTCTTCGTGGAAAACGCATCCTGCTCTGGCTGTTATAGGAACAACCTACATCACTTCTAAAATGTGGTGCCTTGGAAAAATATACGTGTCAGACTGGTGTGAGGATGTGTGGTGGTCTGCTGAGGGCTACTGGAATCGGGGGGGTCTTTTGACTGCCCAGCACTTCTGAGCTTTCCTCCTCCCAAATGCTTACCCTACCACATGCTTAGAGAATCCTAGTGTTGTCAGTGATCAATCAGAGACATCAGAGCTCAACACAGGCTCGCTCTCTCCTCTCCTCCCTCATACTGTTATCTCTGGACACAGCATGTCGCTTGTGGCCAAATTCTATATAACCCAGTCACCCTGGTGCTCTGGGCATGTCTCAAGGAATGGCTCTGTTTGAAAGTCAAGGCTATCAAGATTCTAGAATGTTCTGGCTTTAGAAGCTCGTACCTGTGTTGGCGTGCAGTGACAATATTTGAGCATCACACAGTGGAAGAAAGCCTATTCTCTTCCTCTGGTATCTAGACAAGCTGTTTCCAGGCTCAACATTGTAGGGAGTCCTTTAGTCGCCGTAGCACCCAAACCTACCAGCCACACGTGTCGGCAGTGGCTATAATTGAAGAGCACATGATCTTCTGGCACTGAGCATGCTTTCAATTTTCTCTCCTTGGAGGGACCTCCGTCAAACTAAGCCCTTGGATTTGAAGGGACCTAGGGAAGGCGCTTATTGTCCAGGAAAGAAAGGAAGACATTGTTACAAAGTGGGATTTGGAGTTCAGAAAAAAATTCATCAGAGTAGAAAACGGGTGGATACTTATTGGTACTGCTCAAGACGTACCAGTAACTAAATCACTGAAATCATTTTATCCCTGACATTTTCCTTCTTGTGTGGTGCTAGCCAAAGGAACCAGACCATGTTATGAAACCGAATTATGTCAGGAAATAACCCAGGAGATTTTTATTTCAATATTTTCTGTTAGCAAATTCACATCTCTGCACACTGAGCCTGTGTTCCTGAAACCTTTACTAACGTAGGTTATCAAGTGAAATTGCGGCAGTTGCTTCTCTTTTACTCACTAATAACAGAATTCAGAAATGGCCTAAAAGGAAAATTGACATGTCAGTCGGCGCTTGACCTAGGCTCTCAACTGATTTCATCAGAGCTCAGTTTTTCTCCGTTTCTGAGCTCTGCCTTCTATCAGGAGTCTTCATTCTCTGGTTCCATGTAGTGGCCCCTAACATTTCTGGGATCAGGTATTTCCAGATTAAAGTCAGCAGATGCAAGAACATAATTCTTGTCCTTTAGTAAGAAAGAGCCTTATGCAGCGGATGGACCACGACTGGATCACATATCCACGCCTCCGGTTACCTATGTGGACGCTTGAGTCCTCCACTCTGATGGGTGAGATGTGAGTCGCGTGGCCACCACAGCATTGAAGACGGACTGGAAATGGGGGAAGCTGTGGTTTCCCACAGGAAATTCAGAGTACTGTAGGGCTGATTTCCACCCACCACTCTGCTGTTTCCACTGGGCAAACTGGACAACCGTGCAAAGACAATCTTATGCCTTCATCACGCAGGCATGGTTAGACAGAAGCCTGTGTTTTTCTTTCTCTGTCACTGCAGCCCATGGGCATGATAAGGAAGATCCAAGGAAAATCATTTTACAAACACAGCAGAATGAAAAAAAAGCAAAAAAAAAAAAAAAAAAGCAAAGCTAACTAGAGCAGGGGAGAGTAAGAAGGTGAAGGTAAAATCCAGTACGTGGGGCGCCAGTCTTGGCGGCTGTGGCTGGCGGCGGTGGTCCCAGCTCTGTCTGCTCTGCCCCCAGCGGGGCATGAGGGAGGCTTTGCAAGTGTGTCTTCACACTCAGCACATCTGTCTGCCTGAGGGTCCCGCGTCCTGGGGAAGCTGCTGTGACAGGCCCCTCTCCTCCTCACCAGCAGGAGCGTAGCCGCGATGCCCGGGAAGCGAGATGAGCTCTGTCATCGAGGCTTTTATCCCCTGTGAGGGAGGCAGCCTTGATGCGAGGGTTTTATTCGGCTGTTTGTTTGAAATGGAGATGCACCCGTGAGCTGGCATCATTCATGTGCAGGTGAGCGGTGGGAGCAGACGGACCCCACAGAAAGGAAGGTTTCTTTTTCATGTGACCGTCTTTAGCGATTAAGTAGGAAGGGACCATCAGGAAAGAAGGCGAGGGCAGCACAGGGCTGCGCTTTCTTGCCCCTGTGCTGAGTTCCTGGGGCTGCCCTGCCTGCTGACTTCCGCCCTGACCTGTGTGAGGACACCGGGACACACCCAGCTGGGGACGCTGTGGGCGGCAGGGACGAGCATGACCTGGGAATTGCTCTACGACCTTGAATAAACCTGTGTCCCCTCAAGATTTGTCTAAGTGACTGTAAATGTGCCTCTCAGCTCTAAAATCTTGTCCTTTAGCTGAATCTCAACATTGTCTCCAGCATTTGCATCACTGTCATGTCCTGGGCATGGTACTCAGCCTTTACACATGTGACCCCATTTTATCCTCGCCGCCTCCTCACCGTTACTGCCACCACTTCACAGATTAGGGTACTGTTTCCCAGTGAAGTTACATGACTTGTTCTAGGTTATTTAGCCACAAAGAGGCAGAATCAAGAAATAGAGCCAAGATCCCTTTAATTCCAAAGTCCCTGTGCCTACCTAGAGGAAGGCAGTTTCTCTGCCAATAATGCATTAATTTATGACACGTTAAAATTCGTGCATTACTTCACACTAGCCCTTTAGTCACATCTATCTAAAATAAAGTACAGAGCATTCTATTTTTGAACCAGGGACAACTGGCTGCCTTAACAATGCTTATTAGCTTATCTGTAAAAGGAGAATAAAGGGACTATTTGTACCATAATTTGAGGGGATAAGTTAAATTAGTGGAAGTAAGCAGTGTGTGGAAGCCAGCTGACGCATTGTTGGTATGAAACAACCTACAGTTCTCTTCTCCCTTCTTGACCACACAGGGGTCAGACCCTAAGAAAGGAGCCATCACTTTGCTGTGGCTGCACTGAGCAATCTCAGTTATGTTTCTAATAATCTTTTATTGGGGTCTGTGAATGAAAAGACGAAGACGAGGAACAGGTTCAGTCTGAAATCGAATGTGGCCCCGACATGGCTCTCAAATCGATGGCAAAGGCTCTTCTGAGAGATTATATTCATTCACTGAAAGCCCTGAGGGCACCACTGGAATGTGTGGGAGGAAACCAGAGATGTCAGCTCCAGAAAAGAAACAACTTTCTAACAATTGAAGCTGCTCAAAGAATGAACAAAGGGCTTCAGAAGACAGTGCACCCTCTGCCACCCTACGCCTTCAGATGGCACCGGGGAGAAGAAGGTCCTTTGTCAGGTAGGGTTGCACCTGAAGACCTTGAAAGGCTCTCTCAGAGCTAAGACTCTATGCCTCAGAGATGCCATGAATCTGCAAAGATTTCATGGCTGTTACGGAGGAGCCAGACACCTCAGGATGCACTTTAAATTTTACTCATTCATTATGGGTTTTAAGTGCTTCTCTGTACCAAGCCCTGGTCTAAGCACCTGAGATATAAGGTGAGCAAGATTTTTTTTTCCTTGAAGAGCTAATAGCCTAAAAAGGGAGAGATAAATTTAGACAGAAAATGCAATAACGTTTGACCAGTGTTATATTACAAGACAGGATAAGGTAACGTGAAACACAAAAGTGGAAGTAATCAGTGCTCTTTGTTTGGGGTTTAATAATTTATTTTCTTTGTTAATTTGGCGCAATCGTTGGCTTTGAACTTTGATTCAGTCCCTAGCTTTTTCTGAACCAGGTCTCCATATCTGTCCTGCGGATTGCGGTCAAGGGGAAAAGACACTCCTCAGCACCACTTCAAGTGGAAACTGACTTCGCTGGCACGTCTACCTGGAGATGCTACTTGATATTTAGCAGGTTGTGGCTGGAGTGACGAGAAAGAGTGAACTCAGCCTAGAACAGGAGGTCAATGGGGAAAAGAGAACAAAATAACAGGAAGCTATGGGAGGAACTCGCTGGGCCACACATACTTTTGGATAAGCCGCTCAACATCTAAGTTTCAGATTAGTCCTCTGAAAAACGGGAATGAAAGCGTAAATTTTGTTTGGGACTGTTATAAGCATGCAATAAGATAATTCATTCGAAAACACATTTCAAATTTGGTTATTAATTGTGCACCCAAACTTAGTTACTGATTATGCCATGGTAGCTGAGACCAAGCCACCTTCATCTCTCAGCTGCAATCATCTCCTGGCCATCCCTCCTCTTTCCAAGTAGAAACTAAAAAAATTAAGTCTGATCACATGATTCCCTTGCATCAAACCCTCCAACAGTTAGCATTTAAAACTTAGAATAAAATCCTAACGCCTCATATGGCCTATAGAAACTTCCATGTCCTGACTCTGGCCGACTTCTTCAGTGTCCTGCCTGACCACTCCCATCCCTGCCCTCCAGGTCCACTGACCTGCTGGTCCCCTAGTGACGTAGCTTATCCTGCCTTGTGCCATCCTGCTTGCTCTTCCCTGAGGTCTTCCCATGGCCATTCCATTCATCATTCTGGTCTCTGTTCAAACATCAGAGAGAGACTTCCTGTCCATAGCATACCTCTCTTCACCTCTAGAACTCTGTATCTTTACCCCCAGGACTTACAAAGGTTTAGTGACTTGCCCAACATTATTCAGAATTTAGAAATTAGAACCCAGAGGTTCTTTTTTTTTTTTTTTCAAGATTGCATTCAGATAGAATGACTACTGTATTTCTTTAATATAAGGAAGATCCACTTCCAGGTGTGCTGAGTGAAAACATTCTAATGTCGCTGCTACTAGGGTCGGCCAGTTGTTAAAGATGAGGGTGGTGGAGCTCTGAACTTCACCCTAATTTTCATGTTCCAAAAAGCATGGGACGTAGACTAGATGACTAACTCAAGCCTAAGAGGAATATGACAATTGGGGCAGCATCTTCCAAAAGGCATGCCAGAGCAAGATACAGCCTTTGATTTTGTGGTCACCAGATCTTACCAGCAAGCACAGTTTTGTGTTAGGAAGTTTCAGAGAAGAAGGAGAGGGAAAATAAATGGCAAACACATTTCACTGATGAGTATCTGCGGACAGGTAAACAGATACGAGTTAACTGATGTTAAATGGTTATGGGAGATGCTTTAAAAGGGCCACGCTGAAAAAGAATGTGACAATGAATATCTGTATGTTCATGTATAACTGAAAAATTGTGCTCTACACTGGAAATTGACACAACATTGTAAACTGACTATAACTCAATTAAAAAATTGTAAAAAAAAAAAAAAAAAAGAAAAAGAAAAGAAAGAAAAGGAAAAAAAGGGCCACGCTGGGCATAAATCAGAATCTGTTTTTCCAATCTCTTTTTTGTAGCAATTAGGGATAAGAGAGAGTAAAAGTACCTTTAAGTTAATGGGTGGTAATCTTGATAGGTCATCCGTCCCAGTTTCAGGAGTGCCACTAAAAAGTCCTAGCTGGTATTCAAATGGGCTTTTAAAATACTTCCTGTTATTATTAAAGTAATCAGCGTAAGATTTAGAAAAGACTAAGTAAGCAAAAAAAAGTAAAATGAAAATCACCGCCAGGGGTCACCATTGCAAACATTTTTTTCGCCACGGTTTAAATTCAAGGACGCCACTGGAGGTTGGACGTGAGCAACAGCCGTAGGGCGAGAGCAACGCCCTGACAACAGCAATCTTTGCCCTCCTTTCTAAAGCACTCAGGGCTTGTGAAGGCTCACTCAGTTTGCCTTTGGAATTAGGAAACAGCGGGCCCTGTCCAGTGTGTAGAAGAAAGGATGAGAACACACGTCATGTGATACGAAAGCGCAGAACAGGTCAGTGAGCGGCAGAGTGAACAGAACCCGGGCTTCTGCCTTTCAGGGGCCAGGTGGTACTGTCACAGGCAAAGTTTCCTTTTTAAGAGTCTTTTAGGTTATATTTCAGGGCTATATTTTAGGAAGATGATCAAAAGTAGCCATAAAGGGTATTTTCTTTACATATTGCAAAATGAAGAAAATACAATTTTTTTTTTTTTTTTGCTTTTCAAATATTCCTCATAATCACCTTCCCGTAACTGTTGAGCACTCTTTCTGGTGAAGCAGAGTCAATGCACTTTGGGTTTTTAATTCTTGCTTGTTTGGGTGACGATGCTCTGTGGGTTAGTAGGATATGAAGCCATTAAAAGTCACTCTTAAAAGAGTGAGTTTTATACAAGCAAAAGAAAAAAAAGAGTGGGTTTTGAAACTGCTGTTTTGAATTTTTTTAGGTACTGACGTTCATGGTGGTTTTGTAGGAGTGAGTGGAGGCCTTTAGGCCTTGTTTAGTTGACTTTACTTGGTAGCTGCACGATCATAAGTGGGCATTTTTAACCTGTTTAGAAAGGGTACTTTTCAAAACGTCTAATAATTTGGTGTGTGGGTCTATTGACAGCCACCCATGAGATTATCATCATCACCCTCAGTAGCTCCAGCAAGTACCAACCCCACACTGGTGACCCAGCATGGTGGGAAATGACATAAGGACCACAGAGGGTGCTGCTCTGTCGTCCCTAATGACCTAGATGGCATCCAGTCACTGCATTACATCCACAAAACTCAAAGCAGTGCCAGCACACTAGGGTTTATCATCTTTTTCTTAATTAACTAAGTCTACAAACATGTCATTATTTTTTATCGATAAATCTGAATGTTTTATAATCCAAAAGAGTTCAAGAATAAAACACTGGGGCTTTGATCTCAGGCTGTACCTATTCTGTGACATTTTCAAGTTGTTTCTCGAGAGCTTGAACAACTGGTCATAAGGTTTGAGTATATTCAACTAGGCTTACTTTCAAAAGTCCAAGTTTTCATTTCTTCTTGAAAGTCTCTCAAATAGGAAGAAAATTTTAGTTGAATCCAAATTTATACTCTTTATAAATTTATTTCTGTCAATAAAATTGTGAATGGCAGTAGTGAAGACATTGAATAAATAACAAATAAATAGAACTAAAAAAATAAAAAGTAATTCTTCTTTCTCCTCCCAAAGAAGTTCAATAAGAAATTCAATAAATAAACATTTAAAAAGTACCTGCTTGAAAATATCACTTTAGAAGTTGTTGGAAAAACAACAATTAATACAAAGTTATTGTCAATAAGACAGCTATTTAAAGTAATCAGATCTATATTTATACATAATAACTATACATGTTTCACTTGTAAATCATTTATTGAGCACCTAATGCATACTAGACACTGAGAAGAGTTGTGGGGAATCAAAATTAACAACGACAATGCTCATCACAATAGCAACCACCAGTTATTGAGAGCCTTTTATGTTCCGAGCGCTCATCAAGCTTTCTCCATTTTATTCTATCCCCATTTTTAAGTTAAAGAACAGAGAATTAGAGAAATTAAGTCTCTAATATGAATGTTCAGATCTATTGGCAGAGCAGGATGCTAAATTCCCATCTGTTTGGCTCAAAAGATGCTCCACTTTATCACACTACTTCTCACCCAAAGGCATAGAAGACAACTCTGCTTTCCTCCGAAGATCACAGGTCACAAAGGGGACGCAGATATACAGAGACTTAGAGAACAATGTAATAATTGGAACGATGCAGGCATATCTATAACATAATATGCATAAGGGAGAAGGCGGCTTCTAACTGTCCCACGGGGCTCATTTGCAGAAGAGATGACGGTGCCCATTGTGAGTTGGAGGATGAGTGAGGGGTCACTGCACCACCAAAGGCAGGAAGGTGTGCAGTTCCAGAGAACAGGAAGAGCAGAGTGTCACGGCGCCAGGGGGAGTGCACAAGATTTAGTGAGCAGACTTTACAAATGGAGTGAGTTTGCAGAGTTGACGGGAAACGATGGTAAAGGAAAAGCAGCTGGGGACATGGGGAAGATCAGGTCTGCTTTGCTAAAGAGTTCCCACTTTATCCTGTAGGCAATGGGGAGAGATCAAGGCTGAGTATCGACCCCATAAAGTGTGTCTTGTCAAATGATCACTTTCAAAGCCTGTGTAGAGGATGGATAAGAAGAGGGAGAGCAGTTGCAATATTCTAGGTAAGAAATAATTAGGGACTCAGCTGACACAGTCACATGCAGTAGAAATGGAACAGGCTGCAGGGACGGCCAGCAGGTTAAATGAAAAGAGAACCACCGGAAGTAGGTGTACGGGAGCATGTGCCCCTGGTTGCAGTTTGAGTGACTGGGCAGAGGGTGGCACTACTGAGTTTGGGAACAGTGGAGATAAAGGAGGATTGAAAGGAGAGGAGGCATAATGAGTTTAATTTTAAACATGCTGTTTCAGGTGCTATTGTACATGACGGTACATGTAGATTTATACGTCCAGTCTTGATCAGAAATCTATGGGTTACTGCAAAAGAGAAAAAGATCTGTGGCATTAGAAGCAACCGAAGTAGTAGCAATTGCCGATGTCAGACTGAATAACTACTAAGAAGAGTAGACCTCACCTATTAGAGAGGAGGTCAAGGATGGCACATCATGGAGCGAAATGAGGAGAAGCCAACCTGAGGGCAGGATGCTCAATACAAGAGACTACTTTTTAAAACTGTTCTTAATATGCTAACCTTCTGTTGGGGACTGGATACTTGAAGATGGAGAAGACCGGGTTTCTGTCCTCAAGGAGTGCACAGCACAGTGGTGGGGAAGAAGTGATTTCAAAAAGGTGGAGGTCCATAGCATTAATGCCAGAGGAAGTAGAAAATGTACTGCAAGATATATTCAATGTGGCCACTAAGTAGTTCACTGGTCTAGAGAGAGCAGATTCTAGAGAGAGAGTAGTGGGGGTGGGGTGGGGTGAGGCAGTAGGCAGAGAAGTCAATGTGGAGTGATTCAATTAATTTATACCACTTTATCAAGAAATTAAACAATGAAAGAAAGGCAAATGGTGGGGTGATAAATAAAGAATGTGGGAGACGTAACTGAGAATGATTACTTGAGGATGGAAGGAAATTTAGCAAGCTTAGATTTCAGGGAAAATAAGGACTAAAGAAGAAGCTGAAGAAGCAGAGTAGACAGGAAACACTGATGGATGCAATCTTGGGAAGCAGTGAGATTTAAATCATAAACCTGGGGCAGACCAAAAAGCAATACTGTCTAAAACAGAGAACTAGAGGACTTGAACTTTTTTTTTTTTAATCAAATGCAGGGTTCATTTTTCTACCAAATTCCTCAATACACGTTCCAGCTAATGGATGAAGGGTTAAGTCCATGGTGCAGATATTTGTTCTCTGTTAGGTCGGAGGCAGGTTGATTTGTGGGGAGTGATGGAGGCTTATAGGAGCTTAGAGGGTTTGAAACAGCCATCGGTCAAAGGGTCAAAGACAGGAAGAGGCTTGCTGAGGAGTTTTGAGGGCCCAGATAAACCTGAGATTAACTTGAAGTGACATCAGTCTGTACTATTGTGAAGTTTTCCTTCCAACATTGCCTAAGGAAACCAGTTAAAGAGCTAACATGCAAGCTGTTTGCCGATCAGTGTGGATGACTTGCAGGATGTGTCTGGCAGGACCTGGTGCAGAGGGAGCAGAAGATGCTGGCAGGAAAGTGTTGATATGATAAACCATTGGGTCTAGGCTGGATATGGAAGTATGTTTGGAAATACTTTTCCATGATCTGGCATTTCTGCACATCTTCTGAGCAAAGGAGGTTGACAGTTTAGCTCAAGGATGTTTGCATATTAGACAGCTTTGGGGAAGATACAGAGAGCGGTGCCCTCCGGAGACACTGAGTGTCTGCTCCCTCTGGGTGTCTCCTCGTCACTGGAGGTATTCTAGGCAATACAGGTAACGTCTCTCTATGGACAGGAGGAGTGGCAGGCGGCCAGTGGGCCCTGTATAAGTTCAGGATGTCTTTATCTCAGAGCTCCTCAACTGTGATGCGTATGTATTACGTGGGCAGAACCCTCTTGGGTCTGGCTCTGCACTGCCCCCGTGGGACTGGAGGACAAGAGGAACCAATGTAAACATGAAACCCAGGCCTCCTGCACCATGAGTTTTAAACTCTTAATTCACTTGGATGCACTGTACCCTTCCTGGCCGCATGTATGGAGTGTGGTGGGGCCAGCCGCAGCAGCACCTACTGCTTAGGGATTATCTGATGTCCTAACAAAGTGAAGGAAGAGGAGGAAGGCCAATTACGGGGAGAGCTTGGAAACGGAAAGGGGGTGGGTGTGAGTGTGAGGCAGGAAACAATAAGCGCCTAGAAGCTATTAAAAATAGGAAGGAAAGATGTATGGAGGGATTTGTGGAGGAGGCGATACTTGGACTCAGTCTTAGGTGATGTAAATGACTTGTGGAGGCACGATGATTCAAAATGGTGGGAGCTACTCAGGGCGAGTGAGAGAACAGTGCGAGGTGAAGGAGAAGCTGGAGGCTGGGAGACCAGGCTGGATGGGGAACAGCACGGGCCACGGTGCGGAGGGCAACGGAGTTGCCCAGTTTAACTGGTATGAGCCCAGTGAAGTGATGCCGGGAATGGCTCATGGAAGCCAGCACTCAAGCAGCAGACAAAGTGGAGCGCACCGGGCGTTAATCATAGGTTAAAGCGTGAAGCTGAACTTCAGCACGTGAACCCTTGGAATAAGAGCCAGGAGCCTGTTAAAGGGAAATGAGAGAACATGGCACTCATTCTTGTGAAGTTTCTGGTTGTCTTAAATGTGCATTTTGAGATCCACTAGCTACTTACGTGTCTGGCATCCTCACAAGGTCGTTAAAGGGATTTACGGTAAAGCCCCATCTATGACACAGAGAGCCACATCCGAGTCCGGCTTCATTAAGAAAAATAAACCCCAGGGCAAAGCGGCTATTTAGGAATTGGGATCTTTATAGGGACAGAGATAAAGTCATAGGCGAATTTGCAAAGAAGCCTCGAAACCAAAGAACTCTGAATGATTTAGAGACTTGCTTTATTAAAGGAAAAAGTTTTCAGTGCTACTTTTTGGTTTGGCAATTGCTCCATAGAATTCTTTCTTTTTATTTTTGTTTGTTTATTTATTCATTCATTTAACAGAAATACTGTCCTTCCTTTGAAATTTGGAGGTTTTGTCTACTTTTCCTAACTACATAAGTCAACTAAGTGGTTTGAGAATATTCTTACTGCTTCTTGCTTTCTTACTGTCTGTAGGACTATGAAGTATATTACATTTTAATTTTAATGAAGACACATATTTTCCTGAAAGGTGATTTTTATAAAAATTGACTCTGGTTTTATTACATTTGCTGTAGGATAATTCTTCCTTTCATTTTATTCATCTTCTGGAAATATCATTAGTGGAGAAAACTAAAAAGGCAAATGAAGATGTCTGGGGAAGCAAGCTGCCCTTGCTTTTCCTCTGGATAAATTATACAACAAGGTTACTCTCCCAATTAGATAATGTCTTGGGAGATAACCAGTCACTTTCTAAATACAAGCACATTTGAATTTTAAAATGTTAGCTTTGTAAAAAGTGATGCGTGTTCAATCTCTGGGCGACATATAAAGTGTAGTAGGCCAACCTGGGTGGGGAAGACACCACAATGCAGGTCAAGAGGCCTTTGCAATTGTAACTGCAAATGCATACAAACGTACTTACATGCATGCTTACATATATTAACATCTGCATAAACTTTAAAAATATTATTACTTATTTTATTGTTTAGTCATTGTTTGAATTTATTTCTTTCCATGTTCTCCGTTAGTTTCTGACTATAATGACTCCGTTAATATTAATACTTTTTGTGGGGGAGGGATTCAGAGGGAGAATCTTATGAGTTTTGTCATTTTTAGGATTGATGGAAAAGGTGGGCTCTTGTAAGACTGGAAATTTCTGAATTTTTGAACCTCTGATCTCTCCCCAGGGGTATCCACTTTTTGTAGGCATCTAATGAAATAAACACAAATTTAAAAAACTTCAGTGACTAAGATAGGACGATAGTAATAAATACATTTGTGTGTTTAATTCAAACACAAATTATAAACAAGGCCCTTCAGTTTTCAGTTCAAAAACTTGTCTCTGGCTGCTTCTGTAACTTTAATGAAGATATTAAAATCCTTTATACACTTTCAAAACTACCCTTTTTTAATGTCATTTCTGGAAGTATTTACTTTCAGCAATATAAATCATAGTCTTCATTTAGCCTGCCACTGCTGGCTTAGGAATATGGAATACAGTATTAGTTTCTGTAAGAATGAATTGAATGCACTATGAAATAAGGCTGCTCAGGATCAGCCCTGCAGAAATATATTGGTTACAGCTAAAATGTATGGCTGTGCTTATGCTAAAACATACCGACATTATAAAACTGTATATTGGTTTCGGTAACAATGTATTCTTTCCAATGGATTCATGTGGCTTTCAGCAAGAATGTATTGATTTCATTAAAATGTGCTCCTTGAGATAAACAAAAATTCAGTTAAAATGCATTGGTTTCTGTTAAAGTTCATTGACTGAAATGAAGAACATTACACTGCTATTGGGTTGCCTCAGGGTTTGGTAAGTATTGAATAGAGAAGTATACGTAAGTAATAATAAAGGCTGGGGAAAACAAAGATATTATAAACCCTATAAAGATGTAAATATTCCACACACATTATTAGATTGAATTTTCTCACAGGCACCAAGAGTTGGTTCGGGCACTTTTCACAAAGTCACTTCGACCTCAGTGTATTCCAAATTCATAGTTGGAACTGAAGTGATTTAATGGAAAGAAACTCTGGTTTTCCCTCTATTGAAATTACTCCCCAGGAGGACATTAGGCACACAGGTTGCTCTTCAAGTCACATAATATTTCCACTTAAGAAACAGAGGATGATCCTTCAATGAGTTAATGCATTTTCACCCCAACAGGACCTAAAATATTCTAGGAGAATAGGCCACTGGCTGGGAAAATCCAGCTGATTTTGTTCAGTCTCACATTGCTTCTTTATACTTGGCTTGGAAAAGGGAGAGAGAGAAGGAAGAGAGAGGGAAGGTAAGTGCAGTGAACCGTATTTCTTCGTATTTTGGTTTCTAAACAAACAAAAGAGAACCTTAGGTTCCTTGGGGAAAATTACATTTAAACACTGTTAATTAAGACCATCTAGCTTTCATACAAGGAGAATGTAAGTAGGCGCATTTCACTTGGGAAAATATTTTTCTCTTTGTCATCATTTTGTATAGTCTGAGCCGTACAAGACTAGAGTAGAAAAATTTAAAACATGAGCAAAAATGAAAATTAACTTCAATCACTTAACATCCTATCATTCCTGAAAAATTACTGTTTATATTTAGTACTTGTTTTTAATAGAATTTTTATTCTTCATGACTATCAATATACTTATCTCTTTTAAAGCAAATTAGAAGTTATATGAACTTTGTTCTACATTGCTTTTTTAATGTGTATAGGAAACTGCATAAAACATAAGTATACAACTAAGTGAATTATTATAAAGCTAATATCTGACCAAGATGGCCTTTACAATTCCTGCAGTTTCATTAACATTAGACTGGTTTCTTCTAGACTATAGACCCCAACTTGTCTTTCCTCAGAATGTTTAATTTAGAAAACTTCCAATTGTAAATTTTTTCTCTGTTCCTTTGAGATGGAAATCATCTACAACCAAGGAATGTCAATTCAGGGAGAGCCATCCTACGAAATGTAATCATTAGGACAGACAGGGCCTCTATCTTCCAGTCCCTGTGGGAGGTCGGAACTTAATTAAGTGTCAACTAGCAAACAAAGATAGCGTAATCACAGTGACTAAGGTCCCCACTAATGTCCTCCAGTACTTTTCCATGAATTTACTCTAGTGTTTAAAAACTCCTCTTGTTTCAGTGGAGTTGAGTTCACTTTCTCTCCTCTATTGCAATAGTCTTGAATAAAGTCTTCTTTGCCTGTTTGACTCCATCCAGTACAATTTTTCTTTGACAGACCCATGCAGGCACCATCCCGTTCAGGACCTGCAATACTGACAGTGCCTTGAGCCATAACATGCCCCTTCCTGCCCAAATACTCCCTTTACATCAGAGTTAACCACTGTCTTGACTTTCAGGCTAATCACGTCCTTGCTTTTCTTGATACCTTTTCCTTATACTTTTATTACCTAAGTCTGTATTCCTGAACACTACTTCAATTTGATCTAGCTTTGACATGCATTTAAATGGAAACAAAAAGCAAATATTATTTTAATCTGACTTCTCTTGTCCACTAACATGTTTGTGAGATCAAATCACATTGTTGCATACAGCTGCAGTGTGTTAATTTTAATTACTGTGAAGTAGTCCATTAAGTGACTATGTCATCATTTACTTATCCACACTATTGACAGACATTTGGGCTGTTTCATCTCTTGTGCTATTATAAATGATGCTGCTATAACACTCTTGTACAAAAATCCTGTAGCACATGGGTACTCTTTTCTAAGTAGGTATCTAGTAAGAGAGAAAAGCTGGCAGATAACAAGATGGCAGTCATGCAATAATAAAATGTGATCGTTAACCAATGGAATGAGGCATTTATAGGAGCCACCAGGGGGTGAAATTGTACCTTGGCTAACACTTTCAGAAGTGAATATATTTTTTTTTCTCTAGGACTGCAAAATTTAATTTCAAATAAATTCATTATTCACCAACTATTTCAGTAATTCATACTTATTTCTAATTTTATTTATCACTAGCCTGCAAAAAGGACATGTGAAAAATCCGAACTTTCCCCATTCTTTATGCAGAATTTGGAGAATTCCAGAGAAATTCAGGTTCCCAGCCGACTAACTGCATACCTACCATACTATGCTCTGTGGTTATAAATGTCAAGGGATCAGAGACTTTGCTCCTGGTCATTGTAGAACCAAAAAGCTTACTGTTGTCATGGAAATATTTTGATTTCTGAGTCACAGGATAAGAATCTCTGTTTTGTTCAGATTATGAGAATAATTTAC
The DNA here is from genome assembly GCF_009834535.1 of Camelus ferus. Taxonomy (NCBI): domain Eukaryota; kingdom Metazoa; phylum Chordata; class Mammalia; order Artiodactyla; family Camelidae; genus Camelus; species Camelus ferus. The sequence continues at coordinate 10,311,603 of NC_045725.1, read as the reverse complement.
ATGAAACTGATCCCCTATTCACTGACTCAGGCCTGTGAACACTTTGTGAGTTAGAGAGTTTGGGATGGAATTCAGCAACTCATTGGTGCATGTGAGGGAAGAACGTTCTGAACATTGTGTCGGTCAAGTGGTGAGTCGGGGGGATGCCCTCTGCTACTCAATGCACAATAGCAATAGAAGAGTTCTTTGTAAGCCCCTCAACCTTCACATCCTCAAAGTCTTGCTCTCTTTGTGCACGGAAGCTCCAGGGAAAAGTGTTTCTGGTGAAGGAGCATCAGCGATAACCAGAAAGGGCAGTGGGAACTAAATGGGAGTTCAAGCTGTGTTTTTGAGAACCACCTACCCTTACTGTTGTTTATACAGTGAACTACTGACTGGGATGAATGTTTCCACGAAAGGCCATTCTTGTAAAATTTCTTCAGAATTTAAACCCTTCTGAGGCTGACCCACTTGCATTTCACTGCTTAGTTTCAGATTCCTTCTTGACAGTTAATTACAGGAAACCTGAACTGTTGAACCATGTGCTTTGCAGACCAGTTCAAATGCTCCAACAAAATAAATTTAGCTGCATTGCATTGGAATTAAAAGGTTGAAGCTTTCATCAAGAAACTGGACTCTGCCCCCTGCTCTGAAAAATGAATCCCGTTTTAAGACATTATTTTTTCTTTCTCCAACACCCAGTTGCTGAAATAGTGATAGAGAAACAGAAAACATTTAAGTGAAAAGAAAATCATGCATTAATTATTGGAGGTGCTGTTTTGAAGTTCCGATTTCAAAAAAAATGCACCGCTAGTATTTCTAATGGGAAATGAACAAAGTTTGAGGCTGACTCGCTGTCTGAATCTGTAATTTGTACTGCGTGTTTCCTCATACTGCAGGTCTAGAGAGATAAGAAGCAGTCTAGACAGTAAGCAGGCACCGCTGTCCTTTTCAGGTGCTCAGTTCTCCCTGGTCTCCTGATTGCAGTCTGTTTGCATGAAGAATTCCTTTTGAAAGTAACGAGAGCGCTGTATCCAGAGGATGCTAATGAAAGTGCGTTGAGAAATCTGTTCCAAGGCCTTATAAGGTCTCACCTTTCAAGGGAAGGAGAAGAAATATTTATAATTGAGGACCTACTATATGACAGCCTTTGGGCTTAGTGTTTTCATTTGAGATCTGAATTCCTCCAGTCCTTCGATTGTAAGCAAACAAATGAAGTTGCCTTACTGTATAAGTGAAAGTCAGACAGCCTTTTATGTCATGTAAGCTGTACAAAGTCACTCCCATTTTCAAGGCTTCTTCCCCTCTAATATCTACGGGAATTCCTAGGAGCTGTTCCCCGAGTTATCACTCATGTGTATACTACACATACTATATTAAGACTCATTGAAGGGTAAAATTCTGGTCTTTTCCTACCACACCATTTGCCATAGACTGTTTATGTCCCCTACCAAATTCATATGTTGAAACCTCACCCCCAGTGTAATGGTATTAGTGGATGGGGCCTCTGGGAAGGATTAGTGCCCTTATGAAAGAGACCCCAGAGAGCTCCCCTGGTGTGTCTGCCCTGCAAGGACATAGCAAGAAAACTGCCGTCTATTAACCAGGAAGAGGGCCCCACTAAACACTGCACCTGCTGGTTCCCTGAGCTCGACTTCCCAACCTCCAGAACTCAGAGAAAAAATATCTGTTGTTCATAACCCGCCCAGTCTATCTTTCACAGCAGCACTAACAAAGATGCTGTTCTACACGTGCTAGAAGGGAAGAAGGAGAGACAGAGAGACCGAGACAGAGAAATAGCTCATTACATAATGAGGCAAGACATATTTGGTATTCCTTTCAAATTCTAATATTTTTCACATTTGTGTACTTCATCTAGAAACAGCTGTTTCATAATCACACCTGATTAAACAGCCCTCTCCTCCATCATGATGGAGGACAGACCCTGAACTGTAGCTTGGCAGAAAGTGAATTTCTTTTTCTTTTCTTCTTTCTTTGATTATGTTGTTGGATTTTATATGTGTAACTGTGAGAATCTGTCATTCTCATAGGATCCATACTTTGAGATGTTTGGCTCCCAAAGGATTCTGCCAAGATATTCATAGAAGAAAACAGAACTATAAAGGTTTGAAAACTCATTGATAAATGGTTTTCCCTATGGCCTAGGGCCTAAATCTCAGTCATAACAATAATCATGTTTAGGGGGTAAAGTAATCTTTCCTTGTAAAACCAGTAACTCTCATTTTCATGGACAGGGCTGTTCTCTGGCCTTGGCAGATCCTGTAGTTTTTCATTCCGGTGAAGCCCTATGGCATTTTATCTTCCATAAGAAGGACTGAAAGTAACTTGAAGGAAAAAAATAGTATTAAACATTAGAGGCAAAAAGATAAATAACCTCAAAGTTAATCAGAAAATATGACTTATTTGAGAAACAAATATTTTAAGTAAAATTTATTATTTCTGAAGTAACATGTTCCCAGAAGACTTAGTTAAAGCAAATTATCATAACTGAACTTCACTCAAATCAGTTCTATACATATTGCTTGAGTAGTTATAATATGGAAGACGCTAGGTTAGCTGCTTCAAGAAATAAAAAAAGTAAACCAGATAGGATCAGAGGCCTCAATAGCCACAATTTTTCTGTAATTGAAAATGATGTGTTCCAATGCACAAATTTGTGTAGAAAGTGAATTTATATAAAAATGACAAGGCATGGAGGCTATAGTTCAGTTGTAGAGTAGAGTGTGTGCTTAGCATGCACAAGGCCCTGGGTTCAATCCCTAGTAACTAACTAAATAAATGAACCTATTTACCTCCTCCCCTAGAACAAGCTAAAAACAACAGCTCAATCACCAAAAAAAAAAAAAAAAAAAAAAAAAAAAATCCAAAACAACCACAAAAAAATGACGTAGAACAAACTAGTCAAAATTCTATGAAAATATCTAAGATTAAGGATAATTTCTTATCTATTTATGCATTGTGAGAAAATTCTATGTTCTTCTATAGCAATTAATGTCTTAGATGGGGAGTATTCATTCAAGTAGACAAAACTAGTTTAGAAAATAAACTGAGATTAGAAATGAATTTACATACAAGTGCTTAAGGTCTTGCTTTTTTGTTTCTTTGCCTTTGTAGATTACATTGCCTTGAGTATGAAGATATTTTTATTGCTAAAATATGATCTTATATTTAAGAAGCCATTAGGAACAACATAAATCAAAATTATGAATTAAAAATTAAAGCACTGTAGAGACACCCCCACCTCATTCCGCATTTATACCTCACCCCACATGACCTGAATTTGGGAGACAGCAAACATCCATCCCTTCTTTTGCATTCAAATTTTCTGTTCCTGTTTTTTCCAGTCAAATGCAGAGGATGAGTTCATGGCACAGTATCATCATTTGCCCCAGAAATCCCCTCTGTTCATTTAATTATTTATTTACGGGCAATACTTAATCATTCCATTTATCACTGTTATCCATTTTTATTCCCCTCTCCCAAGACAAGCAAGTATTCTAATGTTTTTTTGTTTGTACGTGCTTTTGAAAAGATACGTATTTTGCGTTCATGAATTTTCAACTTACATAAAAGCTATTGGGTCGTATATCAAATTGTCTTTTTAAAACAATATTGTTACTCAGCATTATTGTTATTATTATTTTTAATTAAAGTATAGTCAGTTGACAATGTTGTGTCAATTTCTGGTGTACAGCACAATGTACAGTCATGCATATATATATATATATACACACACACACATATATTTGTGTTCATATTCTTTTGCATTAAAGGTTATTATAAGATATTGAATATAGTTCCCTGTGCTGTACAGAAGAAATGTGTTATTTATCTATTTTTATATACAGAGGTTAACCTCTGCAGTTCTCCATCCATGTTGCTAAATGCGCATCTACTCTGTTGCTCCTTTCTACTCCACAGTACTCCATGAAGGGCACCCATGAACTTTATCTACTCTTCCAGCAACTAACTCCCCTAATTTTGCTTCCAACTCCACACTTCCTCCAAGAATGCTGCAATAAATATCCTTATACACATCTCCTTAGGAGTCTGTGTGAGAAATTCATTGGGATATAAACCCAGGAGTGGTCTGTTGGATCACACTGCAGGTTTCTATAAAATTTAACTGAAGGTACCAGGTGCTCTCCACAGGGGCTGCCACAGTTTACAATTCCGCCACCAGTGCTTGAGGCCCCCTGCATCTCCACAGCCCCATCAGTTACCCAGCTTTCCAATTTTTGCTAATCTAATAGGTGTAAGGTGATGTCTCTTGGTTTTAATTTGCACATCTCTGCTTTCTAGTAAGTTTGAGCATCTCTTCATTTACTCATACACTTGTTAACTTTTAAGTTTCTGATTCACATACTGTTTCTCCATTTTTCTATTGTGGTTGCTGTCAGTTCCTGTCCATTCACAGGGGTTACATGATATTTTCTAAATTTCTAAATATTTAGAAAACATTATTTCTTTGTTTAAGACATGCAAGAATCTTTCCCCATTTTTTTTCCTTCTGTTAGATCTGTCCATGGCATATATCTTTGACCAGAAATGTTTCATTTTGATACAACCAAACTTATTATGTATATGTCTTGTAATTTTTTATTTTGAAATTTTAAGTCTCTTTTTGCAAATATATATCTTATACTTCTACTAACTTTAAAACTTTTTGTCTCTCGTATTGATCTTTAATTCATTTTGTATGTATTGTAAAGTAAAAAGTCAGTTTTTTCCCCTTAAAATAGGTGTGTTTGTCAAGTATTTTCTTTTAAATAATTCGTACCTTCCCCATTGAATCATAGAACACTTTATCAGATATTGCATATCAGTATATAAAAAATAAGTGTATTTCTGACCTCTCTAGTCTGTTGCATTGGTCTGTTTGTTCTTGCATACATCTCATACAGTTTTTATTATTGTGGTTTTATAGCATGTCAGTGCCGGGTAATGTATGATTCCTCCTCTTCATTCTTTTTTCAATGTTGAATTTTTCATAGACTTTATGGATTTTAGACCAAGTTTACAAATTCCTCAAAAATTCCAATTGCAACTTTGTTTGAAGTCTGTTTTAGTTTCTTATGGCTGCCATAAAAAGTTACCACAAACTTATTGGCTTAAGCCAACACAACTTTATTATCCTACAGTTCCCTAGGTCAGAAAGCTGACATGCTCTCATTTGGCTGAAGTCAAGGAGTCACCAGGGTTACATTCTATTCTGGAGGCTTTAGAGAAGAAACTGTTTCCTTGTCTTTTCCAGCTTTTTCCACCCACATTCCTTAGCTCATGATTCTCTTTCTCCATCTTCAGAGCCAGCAACACAGCATCTCTCTGACCCCGCTTCCACTGACACATTCCCCTCTGACCACAACAGGGAAAGGTCCTCCACTTTTGAGGTGTCTTGTGATTACATCAGCCCACCTGGATAACCCGGGGTAATCTCCTCAGGCTGACAACGTTCAACTCATCTCCAAATCCCTTTTGCCTTATAAGGGACATAGTCACAGATGCTGGGGATCAGGAGACAGACATCTTTGAGGAGCCATCATTCTATCCACTACAGAATTGCATGGTATTTGCAGATAAATCTGGGGAGAAGTGAAGGAGGCCTACTTTCTCTTTTTATAGAGATAGTCACTATGTCCTATATAAATTTTAACATCTTTCTTCATGGAAATGCTGTGTATTCTTCATTAATTCCTAGATTCTCTATAAATTTTGTTACTATTGTAAATGGCACCTTATTTTTAATTTCAGTCTATAAATGGTTACTGCTGGTGTACACGAGCAATGTTATTCTTGTAATTGATCCCATATCTGGCAGGTTTGTTAAAATCTTTAATTCTAATAGTTTTTCTATGGATTCTCTCAAACTTTTCTATTTTCTGCATTTCCCTAAACCAGATGTCAGTCAATTACGGCCTCATTGCCAAATCCAGCCTTCCAGCTGTGTTTTTTAAATAAAGGTTTATTGGAACACAGCCTCACTCATTTGTTTGCATATGGTCTGTGTGGCCTTCACTCTGCAGTGGCGGAATTTAGCAGTTTTGATAGAGGCTGTAAGTGGCCCACAGAGCCCCACAAATATTTACTATTTGGCCTTTTACAGAAAAGGCTTGCCAAGCCCTGCTCTAAGCCTCTTGCTTTTCATCCACACACTTTATACAAGTGGGAGGAGTTCGTACACTTTGTGGACTGCTAAAAACTTGCTAAAGACCCAAAATACTACCTCTGCTTAAAATCGATTAATTTTTATAGTACTTTCTGAAATACAAATTCAGGGTGACAAGGGTTCATGCATCTTTTCTTTAAAATTGGGACTCCTCTAAAATGTAATTTTGAAGCAGAGGGCAGGCACTGTAAGGCTGGGAGACTGAGTAATTCATTGGTGAGATGAGACCACTGGATACTTAGATATGGGGGAAGCTCAGAGCTGGGGTCCCAGTGACATAGGAAATTGATCACTCCAAATTATGCCCTTTGCAACGCTGTATAAATTTGCCCTGGTTTCTGACTTCAAGCAACTAAATTTGTATCGTGGAGACGTTCTGTCTAGAAAGAAGGATAATGATGATGAGACAGGTATCAGGAGAGGCACTGCTCAGAAGAGCTTGAAGCATACCTTCTATGCCTCCTCAAGTGATCTCAAATTAAAGGACGCTCTTCCTGCATTGCTAAGTGTGGCATACTTGGAAATCATCAATGAATTTTTAATAAAGAACTCCGTTAGTTGTTAAAAAAAAAATAGAGTGCTTAGAAGAAAGGACCTATGGGACTGGCACTTAGGAAAAAATGTTCATTCACTTTAGCTTGGCATTTAAAGTCGTCTGTAATTTGCCCATACATTAGTCCTCCCCAAATGTGGCTGCACGTCAGAGTCACTGGGGTAATTTAAAAATTACAGATTCCTTGAGCCTCGATTCTAAACCTACTGAATCAGAAAGCTTGCCAGCAGATTCTTATGTGTCTGGCTTCAACCTGGCTGTCTGGCTGTCCATGATTACACCTCATTTATGTTCTCTTTGGGAAAACTGAAGTATTTGTCCTTCCTTACAGGATTTTTTTCCTATCACCATGTATCTCCTTAAAAATTCCCTCAGCCGTGTATATTTACCCCAATACTGCCAGCCTTTCAGGTCAAGCCAATGTATCACAAATTTTTCAAGTGACATTTTCCTTCCTGGGGTTCCAGTGACAATCTGTGCTGCTATGACTGTGCAGTTATGCAAACGTTTAGTCTCAGGGCAGGTCCCGGAATTAGAGGCCTTTGTGTCTGTCGTCGGTCCCAGCAGGGACTTGCAGCAGGCCAGCCATTCAGCCGGTGTTTGCTCAATGAATGGCACCCAGTGAAAGAACTGCATGCATCCAGGAGACCGCGCTGCTACTGAGCACAACAGAGGAAAAGGGCTCAGAGACAACAAAAGCCAAAAGCTCTGCCTCTTTCCTATGAGTTTTTGGCTTCAGTGGATAATTTATTGGGAAAAAACCCCTATATTCACTAATAAATTTCCACTCATTAAGTTACTTTCTCTTTCTCTGTCAACAGCCGGTGGTAATGTACTAGATTTTCCTTAATGACCGAGAAGCATGGACTCTGGCAGTGGGTCAGCTAGCTCGAGGGGCTGGCCCTGAATATCTGTGTGCGTCTGCGACCACGTGCCCTGCCAGCAGCGTGCCTTATGAACACGCCTCAGCCTGGTGCTGTATCCTAATATTTTGTAGAAGTGGTCCCTGTCCTTGGTGTCAAGTTTTGAAGTGAATAACATCCCGTCCGTTATGTTTCAGGTTCCATCAGGAGCTACCTGTTTCTACGGGAAGCAGGTTGGTTAGACATGTGGGAGGAAGACATGGAGGCAGGGTTGATATATTTTTAGATTCTTCCCTGTTACTTAGTCTTTGAAGGGGGCAGAATTTCCGCAACCTTCATAAATTTGTGATTAAGTTTGGGATTTAATGCCTCCTTAGAACACAGTTTTAAGTCTAGGGGAAATTAAGAGGCAAATTATTTTGAAACTCATAAGAGTGCTACATAAAGCAATAAATCCTGCTAAGTTTTAGGGCTCAGAGCCCAGAGAAGGGTCCAGTGCATTAATCTGAAGGCTGGATACCTGTGATTCAGCCAGCACGTATCAGTGCCATTCTATAAATCACCTGTAGCCCCTAGCAGGAGGTAAAAGCAGCCAAATACTATATTTAGTAGATCCTAGACTTGTAATTAAATGACAAACAGAGAAGCAGGAGGCAGGTAACTCACTAGAAGTATGACTCAGCAGGATGTACCCTCTCTGCTTTGGGAATGTCATACCTTTGCTATTTTAGGAAGAAAAAAATTGATTAAGGTCCTCACCATTGGTTTCCTTAGGGATCAAGACATGTTTATTTTAGGGAATGAGCACAAGATCAAGGTGTAATACGTTTCTCCAGAAAACAAAATTTAAAGAGAAGCTTGTTAAAGTAGCCAAAAAGAGAGTTTTCTGAAAAGATCTATTTTCCCTTGCATTAACTTGAAAATAATACATGAAGGCCTAGGTAAAACTCAGGTGTTGAATTCCTCTCCATTTTGTTTTTTATTTTATTTTATTTGGGGGGGGCAGTGGGAGGTAATTAGATTTATTCATTTATTTATTTTTAGAGGAGGGACTGGGGGTTGAACCCAGGACCTCGTGCATGCTAAGCATGCGCTCTGCCACTTGAGCTATACCCTCCCTCTTCACTTTGTTTTTTAGAATCAGAAACTTAACAGTATGACAATGTCAGGTTGAGCAACCCCACTCAGATGCGTTGCTTTCCAAGACCTGCCCTGATCACAGTTAGAATGGTGATGGGAAATCTGGGATCTGCGAGAACGTGGCAGGCTTAATGTCGGTCTTCGGAAAGCCCTTCCTGAATTCTGCTGCGTATCAGAATCCAGACCTTTGGGATCAGAATCACCAGGAACGGGGTCCGGGAAGCTGTTTTTATAAGCACCTCAGGTGATTCTGCTGCACACTTTTACAGAAACACTGCTCTAGGATATTGAGTTCAAGAAAGATCTAAGGGCCTGGGACTCAAACTTCACGGGAGCAGAGAACTATTAAGAGGTTGATGGGTGGAGGCACGGCTGTCCCAGAAAGTACTGCTTGACTTTAATGCGCTTGACTCTATGCTTGTGTCTCCTCTGAGGTGAGTGGAGGGGACCGGAAGTAAAAGCAGCCCTGGACCATTCTGTATAACCCCCGAGAAGTACCTGCTCTTGCACGGATCTGCAGAGACTTAGGAATCACTGGCATGGCACCAAGCTCACAGATTCTTGGAATTAAACATTGAAGGGGTCTGTAAGATTTTTTTTAAGCTAAAATACAAATTATGAAGATAATGGAAATAAATTCTTAGTTAAAAGCCAAACAAATATTTAATGAAACATTTTAAAAGAGTGTACTGAAACTAAAACCTCCAACTGCAAGACATGGAAGAGGACACGTCAGTGGAGGGCACACCCCGCTCAGGAAGAAAAGACGGACTGTTTGAAGAGCTCTTTGTCACTCCCACACCCCTGCGCAAAATCTTTCCCTGGATTCTAATCTCACTCAAGATAAAATCCGAAGTCCCCACCTGCTCATCCAAAGGTGCTTCCTGGTGTGACCTCTGAGCGGTCGCTAGTCTCGGTCCCTTGGGCTCTCTTCCTTGATGACACTCCCTGCTGCCCTGCCTCCTTCACTCCTCCCTCTGATAACCATGGAGCGTCCTGTCTTGGGTTCTCAGTCTTTGATCAGGTTCTGATCAGCATCGACTTAAGAAACTTTCCTAATCATTCTACATACAGTATCACCTCCCGTCACTCTTTGTCTCCTTACTTTGTTTTTTTCCTTCAGAGCATTTAAACTCTAGCACTCCCCACCCTGACTTCATGTTCTATATGTGTTTGTTTGTTTGCTGGTTTTGACTCTTTTATGCGTCTGTGTACCATAGGGAAGGCTCTCTGATCTTTCCATTGCTGCATTAGTATTTGGCCCATAGTGGGAATTTAATTCATATTCATTAAAAGAATGAATGAATGGATTCGCATTAATCTATGCTACAAATTTAATAAGATCCCAATCAAAACCCCAAAAGGTTTAAAAAAATCTTGATCAAACGATTAACAATTCATACATACTAACATTTAGAATATTCATATTTTTTGAAATAGAAATTCTACTTGCAGGAAATTATTCTAAAAAGTAATTGAATGTTCAGAGCTATCTATACAAAGATGATTGTCACAGAATTATTCATAAAGTTAAAAATATAAAAGAGTTTTAAGTCCATAGATTAGAGCTAGGTTATACAACTCATGGTTCATCAAATTAAAAGATAATCTCCTTGACAGAGACAACATAGTGATAAATAAAAAATGTTATCAAATAGGATACATAGCATAAGACTATTTAAAATATATGGTTACATATGTATTTACATATAGACATAGTATGTCTGCAAGAAGAAATATGAAGATATTAACAATAATTATTTCTTATTGGTGGGAGTAAGGAAAGTCTTCACTTATTTTACAAGTTTTTCTTTCTTACCATAACAATTATTTTTTAAATGAAAAAAATTATTTAAAAAAATTTAGTCCAGTTTCTTTGTTGTACTGATGAAAAAAATTGGTCTCAAGATACAAACTGTGTGTGTGTGTGTGTGTGTGTGTGTGTATAAGTGAGGCTAAATATCCAATATAATCCATCTGGAAAAGAAGTGCAGGTTTAACCAAAAAGTTGAGAATTGCTTTATTTTTCTTGAATCCAAATGGCTACTTTTTATGACCCTCAAGCTCAGCTGTCAGACTGTCTTGTTGACAAGACACCTGATTCAGAGGTGGATGCACTCTGCTAATAGAAAGCATCCGTCACAGAATCCTAATGCAGCCAAATGAAATCACACAAACAATCTTTTTAGATAAATCTCGGTGAATCTTCTTGCTCATCTCAACCCAAAGCAAACCTATGTTAAAATATTAATGCCAAGATTAAACTATACAAGTAGCAGGTCGGCCTGGAGGAAGATTACACAGAAAACAAGAAGATGACTGTTGAATCCTCAGGCGGGAAGTGGCGCTGTCTGCGTGTTACAGCTATTTGCATAAACCAACAGTCACAAAGAAAACATTCCTCAAACAATGACATTAGTAGTTCCCTAGGTTTATTTGCTGCCAATAAAAATAGTTTTTTTTTCTTTTCTTTAAACTTAAGTGGCTTTTTGCTCAACATATTGAATTTCATTCCTGGGTATTTTAAAACTGAATCATGTACATGTTAGGTTAAAAGAATTCAAATAGTTAAGCATTTGAAGTTAAATTTTGAGAAGCCCACACTGTGAAACTATTATGAAAGATTGTCAGTGTAACAGAAACTGGGGCTGGGGCTGCAGCACCTTGGTACACAGTGGGCAGATGTGACCCCACAGGATGCAGTGGCTCGGCAAGCCGGTTCTTTGGGCAAACTGGAATAAAAGCCATTGTGGCCAGGCTGATCACTGAGAGAAAAGGGGACCCCCTGTATTTCCTGGTCCTGAGATTTCAGAGGGTAGGTCCTAGAAACAGCATAGACAGAAAATGGATTCCACGGTTCTGGAACTTTCCAAACTTTCCATTGCCTTGCTATCTGCTGGTTATTTTACATCTGTTTTCCACTTCTACTTTACTTAACCTTATCTGTTCATTGTTTTAGACTGCTGGCTTCTCCTCTTTCTCTTTCCTATATTTCTTTTAAAATTCTTGTTTTTAACACATTTAGGGAAAAATCTATTTTTAACTCCAAGTAAAAATTTGCAAATTCCTCAGTCAAACTGGATTCAATTCTTAAAGCTTAACTTTGTAATAGTATTGGATCTTTCCTTGTTTGTATTAACCTTTTTATTCCACTTAACTTTCTCTTCTTTGTGCATATATTTTACCTTCAACCTCCTTTTAGCCCTCCATCCTCCCTTGATCATCCTAATTTTCTTTTCTATTTTTTCCCTTTCTCCCCTCTGTTTCTCTCTATAAATAATTCTAAAATGACCCAGAGGACATTTAGCCAGAGAAGTGGTGGATAACTAGACATTCCTTACCGCAGACGGGAGCTACTGGAGGCAGACCTTCTCCTTCCCCCACCATCTCTGCAGCTCCGCGCCTACTCCTCCTGATGGAAGTCCTGGTCCACTTACGGACGGCTCTTCAAAAACCTCACCTGGCCCCCCAGTTTTCCCACTGGCTTCAGTTCTATTGTGCGTCTGACACTTCTGATTTCCTGGAACAGCGTTACTTCTTAAAATTTCTTACTGTCTGGGACTTTACCTAAGCAGTGCGCATTTAAAATCTATTATCTGTTGTACGTGCTATTAAATTCGAGACAAATGGCCAAGAGAAAAACACTATGAGGCAGTGCTGGCAGGTCGCACTAGAGATGAGATGCTTCAGGCAAAAGCCCTGTCTGGCAAGGCTTGTCCTTGATAAGGAACAAAGTGATGTTGAGCTCCAAACGGGTGCTTCCAGAGGAGGGATGTGGGCCTGCCTCTAAGGCCTTCCTCTCTGATCTGATTTTGCTTCTCTTCTGGTGGAGCGTAAACAGCAGCTTCCAGAGCTGCTCCTAAATTCCTGGCTCTCGTTGTAATGTTTGAAGGAATCTGTTTAGAGTAGCTTTTTTTTTTTTTTTTTTTTTTTTTTTTTAGGGACAATTATACGCTTACTTGAGGGCAATCTTACTTTGTTTAGGATTTGCATTTGGCCATCGGAGCTGCCCGGAAAACCACACCCAAGGAGAAGAAAGGCCCGTTTTCTTGGCCACGGACCTTGTTCCTGGGGAAGTTCTCACAGTGAGGACGCCCGGGCTTCTCTTATCTCCAAGGAAGGGCAAGTCCAGGGCTGGTCAGTGTCCCTGAGGCTCCAGGATTAATGTTCCAGGTTGTTGATGGAAATACCAGAACTGCACACACACTTTCCCCCCCGATGTCTTGTGTTTCCTAGGGGACTTCTCTCACCATGAAGCTAGTTCCCTATTTTTTTCTAACCTGTTCAGCAGCATGTCATGTACAGTGATTCAAGAAAGCAATTTTTCAATAGTTGAGTGACTTTCCTTCTTCTTTTTTTTTTTTTTTTAATATGTACGGCATCTGATAGCAACTTCATCGTAAGCTTCCTGAGAACAAGGATGATGTTTCCTGTCTTATCTCAGAGCATCCATTTCATTAAGCTAGGCACAGTGGGCATGGAGAATGTTACTCTGGATTTCTTGATATTTTCCTCCATGTTATACAAGTAGGAGAATGACATCATTTGAGCAGTGTCTTGCATGTGCATCAAGTAACTCTGGCTCTGTAATAAACAACCACAAACCCACATGACTGTAAACATGCATTTCTCATGTGTCTGCTGGGCTTGCCTCGAGGGGTCTGCTGATTCTGGCTGGGCTCACTGCGGCATCTGGTATCGGATAGGGGTCGGATGACGTAGGCTGGACCTGGCTGGTGAAAGTCAGCTTCAAATGCCTGTCATCTGCCAGAGGCCAGCCTTCTCATGGTGCTGGCAGGATACATCCAAGATAATAAGCCCCAAAGTTGCTCTTTACAGGCCTCTGCCTAGAGCATTGCTGCTAACATCACGTTAGGCAAGGTGAGTCCACAGGCTGGGCCAACAAGAGTCACGGCAGCTCACCCTGACCACGGTGGGAATGCAATACACAGGTGTATGGGAAAGAATACCTACCCAGGGAGTTACCAAGAATCAGGGTGGAAAGGCGCCACCTCCACACATGGTGCAGGCACCAGGTGACGAGCTACCTAGGCGCGAACTGGATGTGCACACCAGGGAAGGCTGACTCCAGTCCTGTAGTGCCTTCCAACACTCTGCCCACCGACGCCGACTGCGCCGACTGCTGCTTAGACTGACTCCGTCTGCTTCCCCATCAATCAAGCCCCGCTGGTGCCTTTCTTCACTCTGGTGACTCATTAATCCAGACACATAGCTATTTCTCTTCCTGTTCACATCCACCTACTAGAGTCTTATTTATCCTCACCTGTTCTTTAAGGCACAAATCAAGACTCATTTTCCCCATGAAGTCTTTCGTGAGTTTCAGACTGAAACATTCCTACCAATTTGCTGAACTCCCACTGCCCTTAGTATCTCCAGCGTAAAATGTAATTATAATCTATATGCAGCTTTGTTCTGGTCTCTATGTATTTGTCTATATGTAGTCCTTTTTTGGAGGGGGTCTTTTCCCCATTTTATATTCTTGTCATCATAGATTCATTGACCATCTATGCGCAAGTTTATCTGTATAATTCTTAACCGCCCAGACAGAATGCAGGCTCCTTGAACAAGTGGGAAAAACTATAGCTTTGGAGACTGGAAATCTGAGCTCTGATGTTGACGGTGCCACTACCCAATGAAGGAAGTCTGTGTCTGGGCTTCACCATCCTTAGACTATGGGGCTGGACAAGGTGGTACCTCACAGCAGGTAGGATTCCTCAGGTTTCTTTTCTGTTCACCACAGTCCCATTTAGCACCATGTTAGGTACAATGTGGGTGTTTAATATATGCTTTTTATTAACTGATAAAATAATTATTTCACATGCACGATGAGCTATGTGAGGACAAAAAAAAATCTAACCTTATACTGTATACAAATGTAAAATTGAATCAAGTGCAGAGAAGAAAGTTACTCCACAGGGAGACCTCAGCCTGCCCAGAAATGCTGTAGCTGCTTCAGTGATGTTTCATCAGCAGTCATCACTTAAAGTCACCATATCCTTAGTCATTTCTCTTACGGCCAAATCGGAATTCAGTAAATCCTCCAGCATTTAAAGATGCATTATATTTTTAATCAACGGATTCATTATCTTAAATTGGTGAAAAATGGGTATTCCTGATCAAAATATAGGTCAGATCAATACCTGCCCATGGTGGGGGCGGGGGGCAAGGGACTACAGAGGTATAGGGAAAAGAGCGGGCAAAGAGATACTGTAGGTAGGGACGCCACCATATTTTCAAAAGAATGAAAAAAAAAAAATTAGAGATGCTCTCGATGGTTATAGCTTTGGCAATTTGTAAGGCTGTTTGTAAGAGTGACCATGGTTTCTCATTGGGTTTTGGATTCAATAAAGTTACCCATCAGGACAGGAAGTTTATTGCCTGTTCTCTGTTGAGAGTGTGGCTCTCTCTCCCAACTTCGTACTTCGTAAAGCTAAATATTACCATTTCGCGTCAAGTACGACCGGCGAGGCTGGTTTTACTAAGGGAGAGGCTCGTCCCAAACGGAGCTTGCTTGAGTCTCCTCCTTGCTCTCTTGGTGGGTAACATACGACTTATGATTGTTTGGGCCCCTAGGATGCGCGCGGCAAACAAGAGGTGACTTCTTATCTATAAGCAGAAGCTGCTTGGTAATCAGCAGGGATGAATAATTTATGAGGCAGTGGCATGCAAAGTGGCATTCCACACTTCTTTCCGTGTAAAGTGTCACATGAACTCCAAACAGGCTAAACGCTCTAGTAGGAAACGAAACCTTAAAATCGCTGGCAAGAGAGAGGAAAGAGAGGGTTTTATAACGTGGTAATTATGATATCACTCAAGAAGGATTCTGATCCAAATATTGCTCTCCATTGATTAAATGTGAAAACAAATTACAGTTTCTCAAGTCGATGTTATGAAATAATTATTATATACGTGGAAATAGTAAGGCAAATGGGCCTGGGTCTTCTTCCACTCAATTTCAGTCCATTTACAGTAAATGAATCCTGAAAAACTGCATTTTTCACCTTCTAATCACGCAGTAAGCCCTCCATTAAAAGAGAACCCCAAAAATGGAGTCTGATAGATTATCATGCATCAGATCGCACAGTTAACATTAGCCCACTTAATCAGAAAATCCAACCCAGTTGGGTCTCTGAATTCAAGTCATTAAGCCCTTACTCGCTCTTTATTACTAAAGATGGTTAGTAAGATTAAAGTGAAAATGCAGAAGATCAAACTCTTGAAAGTAAGATTGCATTTTTATTTCATTTGATAATTAAGATATATTTTGGAAAGCTAAAAATTTAGTTATCTTATTAAATTCTTGAATTATAACTTAATCTGGCTTGTGGTGATACACTATTTTTTAAAGAATATTTAAAAAATGTAGATTCTTCAAAGAAATCTATTAAACGTCTTTATGTATAAAATGTTATAAGGACCTTTCTGGGGAATAAAAAATATTAAGTTGTTAATTTTTCTTTAAGGACCCATCATTCAGCCAAATGGGAGGAGAGCAAGAATCAACACATTTGAGAATTACAGACAATGAAATGGAATATTGTTTGGTGCTAACCATTGCTCACTAGGAATTCAGAGAGAAATCAGCTTGGCTTGGAACAGTCATGGAAGGCTTTATAAATGACTAGAAAGTTTCCTATTTTTTTCTCAATCCTTTCCTTTCCCTCCCTAGTTTATCAGTAATTCCAGACGATTCTACTGGCCAAGTAATTTTCCTGCCTCCACCTCATTTGTACAGCCACCAACCCGAAGCAGGCAATGCATTTCTAAATGGTAGTCTTGCACTCAGCCAGACACTCCTAGCGCACCCTAAAAGCCCCTGCTTGGGCAGTCCTCCTAAATGTCTCCCCACTGTGCAAAGAGCACCATTCAATCTAGCTCCTTAGCCAAAGGCACAAGGTCATTCTCGAAGGGCACCTAACTTGCCGTTGTCCCTGGAGCCAGTACATGGTGGAGCCAGGACTCGTGTCCATGTGCTTTGCTCCAAAACCCAAGTGCTTAAGCCAGAATACCACATTGTAATCACACAGGGATGTGCCCGCCTCCTGGGAAACATCTTTGAGAACAGCAGCTGCGCCGTGTCTCACCCGTTTCTGCACCATCAGCGCCATGCCCCCATCAGGCACTCAGTGATAACTACCTGTTAAGTAATTTCAAAAATCTTCTGTGTGGAAGGTGGAAAACCCAACCAGGAAAACCAAGCCTATACCAGCCACATCGGGACAGGATATTTAATGGGGAGAACCAGCTGAAAAAGCCTTAGAAAGGCTAACCAGGCAACAAGGTGAGTAACTGTTTGCTGGGTACAGCTTTCCAGTTTTCCAAGATGAAAAGAGCTCCGGAGACAGATGGTGTGGATGGTTACACAGCGATATGAAGGTGCTTAGTATCACTTAACTGTACACTTATAAATGACTAAGAGAGTACCTTTTATGTTATGTGTATTTTACCAGAGTGAAAAATTTGAGAAAAATAGGGGGACAGGAACTCAACCCAGGAGTTGGTATCCTCCGAAAGAGGACCGGCTTCAGTGCGACCCTCACCGACCGCTCTCTGATCTCCCCACCAGCCAAACCCGAGGGGGAGTCAGTTGTCAGCACAGCCCGAGTGATGTCATTGGCAGAAGTCAGGAGTAGGGGAAGGGCAGGGAATGGAGTCTTCAGGGCAAACAGGCCTAAAACTGACAAAGTGGAAGATGCTTCTGGGGCGAAGAGTGGGGCCTAAGATGTGGTAGAAAAGAGCACTGCCTGTGGAGAGCAGGTAAAGTAAAGAAGGTATTCAGGTGGGGAATGAGACATAAACACGTATGTGGAAGGACAGGGACACATGTTTCTGTAAATAAAGTGGGGCTAATTTGGGGGTTATCGTCAAATGTAGGTGGAAGAGCTTTTACATAACATCACTAAATGTTTGGGAATAGAAAGCATCAAGGGTGCTCTTTAGTAGAATAGATAAAATATCATTGACCCATCACGCATGAGAGGTGAGTTAGGACGGTTCGCCAAGCACAGACTCAAATCCTCAGAATCAAGTAACAGAGCCGTGATACCATCGCTCACCACCTCATCCTTCTAGAGAGATGTTATCACTCCACGTAACCACCTTATGGGGGAGGTGTTACTATTGTCCCTATTTTATAAATCAGGAAATTGAGGTTTAGAGAGGTCAAGAACCTTTCAAGGTCACTCACTGGGAAGTGACAGGGCTGGGACCTGAATGAGGCTGTTAGGACTCCAGAGCCCACGTGCTCCCCGGGGACCCCCCCGGGCCCCAGCACACTCAGCTGGTGCGCCGCTCCATCCCATCTGCAGGTCTCCGCAGACGGACGGCACCCCCGTCGGTAGCCTGGGCCAATGATTAGTCACTCCTCGGCCAATACATGAGTTTTAATTTGAATTTCCAAATGACTTTTTCTCCCCGTGTGTCGTTCCTTTATCCAAGCAGGGAACATCTGCTCTGGGGGTGGCATTTATCTAAATTCAACCTCTTTCCTTTCCAAACAAAACCACTTCCGCAGCGCTGAGGTCTGAGAGTAAAAATGGATTCGTTCATAAGGAACAAACTTTGCCCTTGGGAAACCTGAATCCATTTGAAAGCTAAGATCCCCTTAGGAAAGTTCATCAATTCCACCTCCTTTGCCATTTCTTCACTAGTTTCGTTTTCCCTAATTGCTTCTTTTTTCTTATCAGGAGCAGTTTCTGGTTTCTAGGTTTTTTCAACATCAATGGCACGGCTGTTACAGCTTTTGAGATTTTTTTTTCCCCTACCACATTGTAGTGGCTTGAAAAACTTTTATTGATTTATCTGTTTCCTCAAAGTAAGCGTGGGAGTTTTTTTTTCACTTTTTCTTGCATTTTGAAGTCTCCAAAATCCTGACAGACATGAGATATGGACAACACTTGGTGGATGGATCTCCACTTAGGACCCCAGTGGGTTTTCTCCTCTTCGTGAAATTCTCTGCGGCTTGCATGCAGTGATGATGCTACAAGCAAAACTTGTTCTTTCTATTTAAAGAGAGAAAGTCATCTAGAAATATTTTAAGAAATGAGAAAGTGCTCAGAACATATTTCATCAGGGGTGTACTCGAGGTAATTTCAAGTTGGCCGCAGGGAAACGTAAACAGTCACAGCTTTAAGCCAACTCCTGAAAAAAACCTTCTTTAGGACAGAGAACATATCTTGAAGCACATTTGGTATATTTTTACACATCCAGTAAGTAATTAATTATAGAATTTTAAATGGCGGAGGAGAGCAGCCTGGGGCCCCCGTGCTTTTGGAAACAGATTTCGCGTATCTACTGAACTGAACGGCATAATAGCTAGTTTCTGAAAATATTAGTCTTAGAGGAATCATTCTATCCATACGTTACTCTTTGTAATTATGTCTGAAACTTCTCCAGTGATGGTTTTTTTTTTTTTTTTTTTAATTTGCAAGTATCTAGAGATCATGAACCAGGTTACGTTATTGACTATGAAAAGTTCACAACTTCACCACCATGGAGAGACGTGCTGGTTAAACTGCTCAGTGTCTCTGGTTATCAGCCTTAGACTGTGATGCTGAGCCTATAAATATGTGTTGATGCAGTCCCAGGGGCAGGGAGAAATGACTCAGTCAACAGATATATCAGGGCATCTGCCTTGGGCAGGACAGTTTTAGATGACAGGTGCAGGGCGACGGCTTAAAGAGAAAGCTAGCATTGACCTTGAGGAGGGTGACCACCCAATCAGGGCCTGAGGGGGCTCCCAGGTCTCAAATCTGGAGAGGACCTGGGCAAACCAGGAGCTGACCTCTTTACCTAGCCTCAAGGAACTTACAGTCTAATTGGAAAGACAATTGCCCATAAAAGATGAGAAATAAAAATCAAGTGTTCTGAGACTGGGAGGAGGGAGTATCTATTTCCCGCTGAAACGATCTGGAGCCAGGTGAGTGTGAATCCTTTAATATGCCTGGCGGGCTGGAGGAGAAAAGCCAAATGAATGGCGTTTCGGTAAGATGGACTTATTAAGTCAAGGGATTTCATTCTTCTCCTGGATCTCCTTCTAAATGGCCAAAATGACATAGAACAAAGGGAGATAATGTTGTTATTACTGAAAACTGGGGAAGAGAGCCAGTGGGAAATTGCGGGAAATTGCAAAGGATTTCTGCTGGGCAGCAAGCCATAGGGGCCAACCTGGAACACTGAAGGCTGTTTCACAGTGTCTCCTGCGAAGTTGCTGCAAGCTTGGAAATTAAAGAAAGCAAATCTTGGCAGAACTCCACGGATCTTCCTTAACTTGGGGTGACGGGTAACTGCAGGCAGACAGGGAATGAGCTGTCCTCAGTGTCTCTGCTGCTGCTGTGAAGTGAGGAGCAATCCAAGGCGATACCTGTGAGGGTCCAGAGCTTCCAGGGCAGCAGCACCGAGCAGAGTGAGTGCCAGGGGAAGGCTTTCCTCCAGGCGGTGGCCCTTGCCCCGATGCAAAAGAGCTTCCTCCTGAACCAGCCGCCTTCTAAGATCCAGATGCCTGGATCAGTATGCCCATCACAGAGACCAAGATACAGAGAACTGACCCCTGACCCCACAGAGAGAAACCTAACAGAGCTGGCCTCGATGGCCCATGGTTCTGATTTTCTTCTGGTTTCTTTTAGGCTGCTGGTTTCACTAAACTTTTAAAGCCTATTTAAAAAACAAACAGACAAAAAAATCTTCTGCAGCTTCAAGTTTGAGAGGAGATTTCTAACAGCAAGCAGACAGACAGCGGAGGAGTCACAAGGAGAATCCTCCTGTTCTGTTTAGGTGCAGATGTGAGGCTAGGAGTGACCGCTCCTCTTTCAAAGATGTGTAAGCCGAAAACAGCCAACAGGAGGCCCGCGAAAAGATTTTGCAGCCGAAAATAGGGGGAGGGATGTGGTACTCAACCTCCAAGAAAAGAGCTGGTTTTGAAGATTTACTGCAGGAAATAAATTATATTTGGGCAATACCTGCTTTATGATCTCAGTAAAGTATAAGACAAGAGGGGCTTTTATAGAAGAAGTGAAATATGACATGGAATTGCAGAAGACTGAGCTGAAATATGAGCTATCTGAAAGTCAAAAAAAATGAAAGGAGGTAAACTAATTTGAGAAAATTAAACATGTAAGAGTGGAACTTAAAGTGTATTGGAAGTCTTAACAGAAACAATAGTGCAGGCATTTTAATTAGTAGATACAAAAACGCTAATGGAAGACAGCAAAATAGACATAAAGACAAAACTGATGAGAGAGAAACAGTGAATAGAAAAGACATGGAGTTCCAGCATGTGCATGTTGGATGTTTCTGAACTAAAGACTAACACAAATAGAATTACTGAAACATATAAGATAAGTAATTTTCTGAGCTGAAGAAAGACTCAAGCCTTCATTTAAAAAGAGCTCAAGGAGTACCTGGAAAAAGTTATGAAATGTGGAAAATGTTATGAAAAGTGAGCAAAATCTAAATCTTCACTCCATGAACATTTGGTATTTCAACAATAAAATGGAAAGGGTGTTAGAAGAGTAAGGCAGATTAATTTTGAATTTTTATACAATTTTAAAGGTTACTTTCCCCTTACATTTATTACAAAATATTGGCTCTATTCCCCATGATGTACCATGCATCCTTGAGCCTGTCTCACACCCAATAGTTTGTACCTCCCGCTTGGCTATTGTACATAGTGCTGCTGTGAACACTGGGGGGCAGGTGTCTTTTTGAATTAAGGCTCCTTCTGGATATATGCCCAGGAGTGGGATTGCTGGGTCATATGGTAAGTTTATTTTCAGTTTTTTGAGGAATCTTCATACTGTTTTCCACAGTGGCTGCACCAAACTGCATTCCCACCAGCAGTGTAGGAGGGTTCCCTTTTCTCCACAGCCTCTCCAGCATTTATCTTCATGGATTTTTGAATGATGGCCATTCTGACTGGGATGAGGTGATACCTCACTTTAGTTTTGATTTGCATTTCTGTGATAATTAGAGATATTGAGCATTTTTTCCCATGTGCCTTTTGGCCATTCGTATGGCTCCATTGGAGAATTGCTTGTTTAGGTCTTCTGCCATTTTTGGATTGGGTTGTTTGTTTTTTTCTTATTAAGTTGTATGAGCTGTTGATATATTCTGGAGATTAAGCCCTTGTCAGTCTCATCTTTTGCAAATATTTTATCCTACTCCGTATGTAGTCTTTTTGTTTTGTTTATGGTTTCCTTTGCTGTGCAAAAGCTTATAAGTTTAATTAGGTCCCGCTTGTTTATTTTTGCTTTTATTTCTATTGCTTGGGTAGACTGCCCTAGGAGAATATTCCTAAGATTTATGTCAGAAAACGTTTTGCCTATGTTTTCTTCTAGGAGGTTTATAGTGTCTTATGTTTAATTCTATAAACCATTTTGAGTTTATTTTTGTGTATGGTGTGAGGGAATGTTCTCACATCATTGATTTACATGTGGCTGTCTAAGACAGAACTTTCAGTGGTGCTGACCAAAAAATATTAAAAATGCGTAACTTTCCTATATGTTAACCAAAACAATTTATTAAAGATAAGGGTTAAAGTTACAATGAGTAATAATAATGATAATGATGATGCAAAATAAGTGGAAATAAACCTAAGAAGAAAGAGTCTACATACATAAGAATTTTTATGCAAAATAGTATACAATTTGAATGAGTGATGTGAATACAATCAGAATAAGTGGAGATTTAGTTCCTAGTCTTAGATGCAAACATTCAATAATAATGCACAAGGATCAGTTTTTCCCAAAGATGATGCAATTCCAATTAAAATCTCAATAGAAATTTTTTGGAACTTGGCAAGATGGTTCTAAAATGTGGAATTATCAATGTATAAAAGAGAGCAAACATATTTTTAAAAAGAGAAATAATGAAGGGTGCTTTTCAACTATAGTGTTAAAATGACTAATACAGCTGGCTGGATAGAGACATCAATAAACAAGAACAGAAAAACCAGAGGGGGAGGGTATAGCTCAAGTGATAGAGTGCTTGCTTTACATGCGTGAGGTCCTGGGTTGGATCCCCAGTACTTCCTCTAAAAATAAACAAACCTAATTACCTCTCTCCCCACCACTGCCAAAACAAAGTAATTAAATAATACAATAATAAATAAACAAAACATAAAAAAAAAGTTAAAAAAAAGAAGTTAAAAATAGCGTTAAAAAAACCCCAGAAAAACCAGAAATAGGGACAAATGAAGAAGTCTGTAGGATATAATTCAATTACTAAAATCAATGGGAGAAATATGAACTATTTTTAAGTAATGTCGAGAATGTTTACTATTAGGAAAGTAAAATGTCATTTCTTTATACTATGCCACAAAATTAATTCTAGATTAATCAGAAATCTAACTATAACTAATAGCATAAAATTGTGAACATAATATTGGAATAAACATATCCACAAATGAATGTAGATTTGATTACATGACATATTAAAATCTTTATATTATAAAACATGATAAAATAGAGCCAAAGAACATGGTAAGAAAATATTTAATCAACACATGAAGAACTACTAAAATCCTTAAGAAAATCTTTAACACCTTATTAGAAAAAAATTTACAGAATATTTAAAGTTGATTTACAAAGAAGTAATAATAATAGTGGTCAAAATTAGAGGGCAATTATTTTTATATGATCCTAATAAAATGCAAATTTTAAATAGCATTTTTTTTCATTTATGATTTTGGTGCATGTTTAAAATACTGAGAATTGTTGAGGACATGGAGAGAACTCATACACACTTGCTCATAAAATTGTAAATTTGTATGTTTCTGGAAGTGAATTTAGAAAAAATGTGCTAGTGACAATATTTTTAGAAATATTTATAATTTTTCCCTCAGAAATTCCATTTTCAGTTGTTTTCTTAAGAAAATAATCAGAATATTTGTTTAAAATAAATGATTTCACCATTACTTATAATGGGTGGAAAATGGAAATAATCTAGCCATGCATTTTTATGCTATTCTTTAAGAAAATGATGGTATATGCTTATCATAGAATATTATGTAACCATGAAAGATGTATTTTCAAAGACTCTAATAGCTAAATTAATGTGATATGAATTAAATCCATGTTGTATATTTTCAAAATTTTCTATGAGATATTTTATTTATATAATATAAAACTGTTATTTTTATAAAAACCAAAGAGTTTGCCCCACCACTGGTAATTCCATAACTCAGTATTTGAGGAAAAATGGCTTATAATTACTACTTAAGACAAGGAATTCTGATTTTCCCAGAAATAATACTTACTATAACTTTGGAGAAAAAAAATTCAATTTAAAACTTACAGTTGCTGTGTTTTCAGGTCAATGTCTGAACACGAGCTGTATTTCATATTATATCAGATGTGTTTATTCTTAAGACAATTTACAAGACCTGTTAAAATGTGGAGAGGATATGTGAGGAATTATTCTGCAAAGTCAGAAGAGGGAGCTTTTAGATAACAAAAAAAATTAACAAAAAAATCTACACACTCTTATCAGAAGTAAAATATTATTCCAAGTCCACATATTGACTACTAGTGAAAAAATATGTAGCCACAGAAATATTTCTTTATGACACCCTTAAAAGTCTGTTTTGTCCTTTAATTTGATGAAATGTTGAACTCAACTTCCATTTTTTTAAAGTTGAAGTATAGTCAGTTATAAATGTGTCAATTTCTGGTGGACAGCATAGAGTTTCACTCATACATATACATATATATTAATTTTCACATTCTTTTTCATTAGAGGTTACTACAAGACATTGAATATACTTCCCTGTGCTATATAGAATAAACTTGTTTACCTATTTTATATATACTAGTTAATAATTGCAAATCTCGAACTTCTAATTTTATCCCTTCCCACCGGTAACCATAAGATTGTTTACTATGTCTGAGTCTTTCTGTTTTGTAGATAAGTTCATTAGTGTCTTCTTTTCTCTTTTTTTAGATTCCACATATGAGCGCTATCATATGGTATTTTTCTTTCTCTTTCTGGCTTACTTCACTTAGAATGACAATCTCCCGGTCCATCCATGTTGCTGCAAATGGTATTATTTTATTCTTTTTATGGTTGAGTAGGATTCCATTGTATAAATATACCACAACTTCTTTATCCAGTCATCTGTCCATGGACATTTAGGTTGTTTCCTTCATTCTTAATCAAGAGGATTTCATGTCTCCCTCTAACAACTGTCCTCATGCTCTTTGCACATTTAACCTACAAAGTGTGGCTGACAGACAGGAAGGCTGGCTGACTGAGGTACGTACCTGCATTGCTTCATCTTTTTCTCTTGCATGTAGCAAAGTTGATAAATAAGCCAAGGAACAAGATGGTGGACAGCAATAACTCATAAAAAACCAACCACTGAATAATTAAAGCTTTATTATATGCTATTTAATAAAGCTACAGGGACAAAGTTCTCTGTTCAACTTAGTTCATTAAAGATTATGCTATAAATATAGAAGTTGAAAAGAAATCAATCTAATTCAAGACTTTTTTCTGTATTAACACTCAGAATTTAAAACGAGTGTTTCAGTTCCCAGGAGTATGTGAGCTCTTTCTTCATCAACCTAACCATGCTTGGAGGTATGATAATGAATGACAGCAAACCAACAACCGGAACAGAGGTCTGCTATGAACATAAACGTCATGATAGTGAGATGTATCTCCCAGAGAGCAGGATGTAACAATGATGAAGATAATTAGCATTGATGAATACAAGGTCGGAATTCAATTCTTGCCTCTATATGTTGAGGGAGAAGTAAAAAAATGTGAAGCAGGTTCACACCATAGCCATAAGTACCACTCAGATTTGGAAAGGAAATCATGACAAAAGTCCACAAACAGGGGTGGATTCTTAAGTTAGTTACCTTGAAGAGAGAATCTGATATGGTTACTCAACGTTTTTCAAATATATGATGGTTGATCATAGCCAGGGGGTGGGACCAGATGTTTTACATCCTAGGAGTGAAGAAAAGAAAGCAAATTGTTAATTTCAGTGACTACTGCAAAAACAAAGCAAGTGATTAACTGGGGAGTTTATGCTTTTCCTGCTCTTCGGTGTGGATCAGTGCTAATCTGGCACGAAGCCTGGACCTGAACAACCTTAAATGTGTCCCAGTATTTGTACCCAGACTGGCTTAGACTGTCTCAAGCCTTTCTTGGATTTATGTGTGCTCCTGATTCAATTTGACAAAAATGTTTGGTAGGGCCCAGGCACTAAGTCAAACGGCAGGACAACTGAAGTTTCTTATGATATAAGGAAGAAAGAAAGGACTTGAGAGAGAAGGATTCTCAGGCATCCGTTGACTAGAAGGAAACGGGGGTGTTTGGGCAGAGGGAAAATGGAGGGCTGTTATTCACATCAGTAAGAAGAAAAGATACTTTGCTCTTTATTTCACTCTTCACCTTCTCCTTCTTACCACTAATCATCCGTTTACTTTCACTGTTTTAAGAGATGGAAACTTACTAAGAAAAGGAGCAAAGAATACTTATAATTATATTTTAAATACAATCTACCTGGGAACATTTATTTTATTGTTTGAATATTTGTATGGATATCTGCTCCCTACCTATGGCCACATTTCATGTCTGTGTGCTCTCTAAATTGGTGACTTTCAACAGTTATTTAAAAGCACCATTTATTAAGCCCTGACCTCATGCCAAACTTTGGGTGACCTGTGATGGATGCAAAGATGAATGACACACAGTGCCAGAAGCTCACGGCCCCACGGAGGAGCCAGGCATGTCAACACACATTTAGAATCTGCTGAGAACTAGGTCCAAGGTTCAGTGGTAAGATACAGGAAGTCATGGAGACAGGATCAGGCATGGATGGGGAAGAGTGATCGGTGGTTACTGAGTTGATCCCAAGCTTTAAAATGATCTCTCTTTTGGGAAAAGAAAAATCTTTTGCTATCTTATCACCAGAATTCTCTTGGCTTACTTCTTTTTCCTGTCACAGATTACAGAGAGGACTCAACATGCAATGGGAGGAACTCCACTCTCAGTTTGAAGACTGGGTTTTCCATCAAAAGCAGTCCCTTGGTTTCATTAGGTACCAGGATCTTAATTTCTAATTGCTACTGATTAATATTCTGATGTCTACATCCTTCCAAGTTGTTAGTTGCACTTTTCTGAATATTTTCCTGGTATGTTCTACATTACTAAGCCTGCCCGTCAAATAGCATGAAACCATGTGTTCTGTGGTTCCTTGTTAACATACCTGCAGCATCTCTGGACACAAGTAAGTTCACTGTTGTGCAAAGCTGCGGGATGTTCCACGTTGCCCTGGGCATTGATATAAAGAGAAAGCCAGCTGCAGTCTGGGGACTCAGAATTAGTGGCGGTCCCTATTTAGAATGCAACCCTACTTTGATAATTCTAATGTTTTTAATGAAAGACAATATCTGATTCTTCTTATACGAGAGCTGGCTTGCTAACTTCAAGTTTAGTTTTAGATTTAAAAATTTTTTTTTTGATGGGGGATGGTTATGACAGGATTCTCTGGCCTTACAGAAAGCCCTGTGTAATGTATAAAGTAATAAGCTGTGGACCAAACTAGAGTTTGCTCTGTGTGACTCTTTAGCACCCCCACAAAGCTACTCAAGCCTCGTATTTCACTTAATTAAATACACAAAAAGTAAACTGGAGCTCTTCACTATATAAAACTTGGAAGTGTGAAAAAGCTGTGATGGCCAGTGTTTCCTCAGCATGATTTCAGACTTTGCTCCTCCTCAGAGGCCTTCCCAGAATGACCTGGAGTCAGGTCAAGGATTGTGAAATCGGCCCGTCTAGGTCACTAGTCATTAATGGGAGCTCAGTCTAACCTACCTTTGCCCATATCCTAAAGCAAGGGGATGCCGGTAACTGAAATGACTCATATAAAGTCTTAGGATAAACTGATTTTCTCTTCTTATCTGAAATCAAAAATAAATGTTCTCTTTTTACCTGACAAATTGCCTCCTATGCATTTATAGTGCACACATTTCTCCAGGGATTGACTGAATTTTAAAATGAGCACTTGAGAGATCTGTGCACATATGTGCCCATATATGGCTTTTTGTTTTATTATATCAGGCAGTTGCCCAATTCCAAGTAGGAGAGTAATGAATAAACGTCCCACGGAAGGTTGTCGGTGAGACTGTCATGGTTACTTTGATTGAGATAGAGTGTGTTTGAATCCCCATTTATTTTACGGAGAGGACCAGGGTGCTTGCTTTCCAGAGATCTTTCCGAAAGTCCTCTGCAAAAACCTCCTGTGAAAATTCCAAATGGTTAGAATGCTCATCTCATCATCAGAGGCATGAAGCTGGACACCTTCACAGATGCTCTGAGTAACCCAATCTCTACTGTTGCAACGTGCTCACTATCTCCATTCTAATTTGTGGGTTTGTGTGCAGTGACCCCCCTTCTCATGGTTGTCTCACCTCAGAAGAAGGGACTGAGAATCTGTTTATCTTTCAGAATGAAAGGAAGCTGAGCCCTGAGCAGGAACTCGGGGATGTGGGAAGAAACCAAGATACTCCTGTAGCGGGAAAGGTGACCGTGCTCACATAAGAGCACCAGCTACTGCTCCGAGGGAGTTTTCCAGAGCTGCTGTGACTAAGCACCACAAACTGGATTTTCTAGGCTCGTCGTTCTGGAGGTCAGAAGTCCGAAGTCAAGGTGTCGGCTGGGCCCTGCTCCCTCTGAGGGCTGGAGGAGAGGATCCCTCTTTGCCTCTTTCCTAGTTCTGGCAGAAACCAGCCATCTTTGGCATTTCTTGGTCTGAAGATGCATCACTCCAATCTCTGCCTCCTTTGTCATGTGGTTTTCCCTTTGTCTTCACATTTCTTCACTCTATGTATGTGTCCGTGTCTAAATTTTTCTCTTCTAAGGATACCACTCATTGGATTAGGGTCTACCCTTATCCGGTACGACTTTATCTTACCTAATTACATCTGCAAAACAGGTTACATTCTGAAAGTCCCAAAATGTTGTCGTGAGAGAATGCTAAAGGTCTATTGATCACCTTCTCTCTGCGATATTCACTCACCGTTATGTCCCATGATC
Source organism: Camelus ferus (assembly GCF_009834535.1). Classification (NCBI taxonomy): domain Eukaryota; kingdom Metazoa; phylum Chordata; class Mammalia; order Artiodactyla; family Camelidae; genus Camelus; species Camelus ferus. The sequence goes on along the minus strand of NC_045725.1, from coordinate 10,282,817 downwards.
TAGTGTGATTTTACATATATATATATTTCAGGGGATAAACAAATATTAACAAAATTTAGCATTTTTAGCTTTCACCACTTCCTAGAGTTCCATAGCACCTTTTTTTTGGATTCACTTTAAGTAGATATTTAGGATGCCAGCTTTCAGGAACATATACTCTGAGCATATAAATCCCCTGTGCTATAATAAAATATAGTGAAAATTTATATACTTAATATTTAAATAAATAATTACAAAAAAATCAAGATATATGCCCAACCAAGCACTAGAAAAGACCAAACACTTAGTCTGGATAGGTATACCAGTAATCAGCGTGTGTGTGGATCCTAACAACGGAATAGTCACCATCAGGCAGGTCAAGCATACTCTGTAGTGGATTTGTCCCCATAATTCCTGACATCTGAAGCAGCTCTTAATTCCTTCCTCATTTGCTTATTTTTCTTGGTGACATACACACCCTCTTTGTCATACCCCATATCCAGCTTCCCTGATCCCAAGAATAAAGAACAAGGAAAACTTCACATTACATCGAAGTTTGTCACCCTGTCTGCTATTTTCCTTGCTCCGTGTTGCTTCCAATCCTCTCTTTCCTGATCAATTTCTGTCTCCCTGAAGTAGAACTCTCTCCATTCAATATTTTGAAAAGTTACCTGGTGAAATCTATGATCAAAAATTTGAGAGAAAAAGCCCACTAAAATAATATCAACATGAAACACACATCTAAGTTTCCTACAAAATGCTCCTTGCTTTCTGGGCTAGGAAGGCAATGCGTTCTCATTCCCCTAGATCTGCAATCCGGTGGTGTCAGTAGTATGTTAAGTGTTGCATATTCTAGGAGAACCTCGGTTAGCAGATGAGGGACGCGGCACAATTTTCAGCAGCTTGCAGTTATTTTTACAGGAACTGAATTAAGGGAAAATGGCGAGTCTGAGTGACAACGAGGAAATAAAATGACAAAGACTTTCTGCCCTGTGCTTTCTTGCACCCTGCAGCTGGCCACAGCTGGCTGTTACCGTTCGCAGTAACGCACAGAACGTTGTTTCCAGTGACATTCCAGCCTAACCCACGGAAGGAAAGGCTAGCAATCCGTCAGCAGAGTTAGCCTCTGAGATTTCTGCTTTTACAAACTGAAGCTCTGATTGGCACCTGAACTTTAGAAGGTTTATTTAACGCTTCAGAACTTCAATGTTTTCAGGTTACCCTTCAATTCAGGGTTTTTCTATATGTTTTATCCAGTGACCCATTACTTAACCTTGGCTTGGCCCTCGAGCCCCCTTTGCCCTGGAGGTAAGCTTCTCTTGGTGAGTTTCTGTAAGTCTGGGCACGTGTGTGTTGCCTGGGAGCGCGGAGCCCGGCAGGCTGAAACCGGCAGGCGGGGGCAGCACCTGTGCTCTGGCTCTGCTGGCGACGGGTCCTCACTCCGCCCTCCCTCTGACTGCTTCACTCTTCCACCTCTGCAAACTTAGATCTGTCTGCCTGGAGGCTGGAGGCTCCAACGACAAACGCTCTAAGGCCCCCATTCCTATGCCATCCTCTCCCTTCCGTGTAGCTCCCTCTGCTATATTGTCACACAGAGTTTCTAGGTTCTATAATGGCACCTGCATTATGCCTTGCTGTCCCCTGAAATGTGGGGAAATAACACTAACTTGTCATCTCAGTCAATGCTGCTCTGCCAGAGCTGCAATGAGGAGCCCACGGGCGGGCATCTCACGTGTGTGTGCTTGTGGAATGAAGGACGCACGGCCCCAGGTATGGCTGTGATGCCTTCACGGAGTCAAAGTGGAGAAAAAGGACTCAGGAAAGAACTGGGATCAGGGGAACGAGTAGATAAGAGAAGAAAAAAAATAAATACAGCCTTGCTTCATTCTTTCTGTTTGGGTTGGTGGTTTAGGCAGCAAATTTGCCACCTGCAGTTTTATTCACTTACAGAAGAGACTAAGCCCCATAAATTATCTCAAGAGAGTGATGTGTGAGGAAAAACAGTGAGCGAGCTACTGTGTACAAAGAGCGACATCGCGGCTGAGGAATGGAGCGGAACGAACATGTGCCTCAGGCCTGGCTTCTGAAATAGTTTTCATAATCCACCCCCCCCCTTTTTTTTTGCTTTAACTCTCTCCTCTCGCATGGTTGAAAGAGAAGGAATCCAAGATGGTAGAGCCACATGGTAAAAAGAACCCAGATGCCTGAGTCATACTGAAAATAACGGAGTCCTTGGTGCAGGTGAAGGGCTGGGGCTGAAGAGAAGAACCTAACCCCCTCCAGTCCGGCACACGCTCTGGGGCACACAGACAAGTGGTCGGATGCGTAGCAGGTGTCGTGCGCCACCAAGCACTGGGGATGTCTGAGTGTCAACGAGTAAAAGGGAGGACTCTGACTTGTGACACGTACTTTCCTTAGACATGACAAATATTGGTGGGTCTGTAGAGTGTAGAGACAAGAGAAAGACGGACAGAAAGTCTGTGAGGTCCTTAAAGATTCAGGTGCCCGAGTGGCGACGGCTGGCCATCCAAAGGCGCTGAGAAAGGTGGGGTGTAGGGAGCAGGGGCTCGTGCATACCACACTCTTGACTGATGAAAACGGATTGAGAAAAGTCCTCTGCACATGTGTTCAGAGACTCTGGTGAGGGGCTAGAGGATGGAAAATAGGCTTCCCCAGGTTCAGAAATACACTGCAGTCCCAGGGTCACTGGAGACACAAAGGGACCTTGGGTCCTCCTGTTGTGAGTATTCATTTGTAAGGAGACAGGGATATGGCTGGTGCATCTCTGAGGATACAGAGCTGGCCCGAGGCAGGCAAACAACCTCAAAAGTCTGCAGTCTGTGTGGTGCGATTAAGGTCAAGACATAGAGTAATGAATCCAGCTTTCTGTTCCTTGGAGCAGTGTCCTAGATCCAGGCTGGGAAACTACTGGCCTTAAAACACGGATTTATGATTTCTGGATGCTGATCAAACTTTAGGACTTGTGGAAGCAGACACTTCTGTTCTGGCTGTAGGGAGGGTGGGATTTTCCTGTAGAATCCCCAGGATGGTAAGGACCTGCTTGATTCTGTGGGGGAAGCTAAGGATGGGTGGGCGTGCTCAGGGAATGAGGGACGGGAGACTCATGGAAGAAGCAATGAACCACATGAAAGTTATGAGCCAGTGTGAAAAGTTGATTCTGGTCCTTTGTTTTCCTCTCAGGTGGATGGAGAGAAACAAGGGAAGCTGAGAACTCATTAGAGAATTCAGTGACTGTGTTAGTTAAATCCAACCCTCACAGCTGTGGCTGCTCTTTTGGGGCCAAAGACAGTAGATTCCCATTCCTTGGTCACAGAAGGACTATTAGAATTGTCCCCCTGAGACTAAAGAATTAGAACCAGGACTGACAAGTGTGAGGAATGAGAAAATAAAGGCTGAGACAAACACGGAGTGAGGAATAAGGACTTCATTGTGCTGACATACACAGCTCTCAGAACGGAAGGCAAGAGTCCCATCCAGCATCAGTCACGTTTGGTGTGCGGTAGACACCTTCGCTCAGGGACCAGCCCCAGTGAAGTGTGTAAATGTTCTGTTTATGTATTTCCTACCCATCTCTCAGTGCACACACACACGTAGGGCAGAGCCTCGGCAAGGACTATTAAGTCTATGTAATGGAGGATGGAACAGGGAAAGAGAGAGCATAATGCCTAGTGGGTTTTTTTCCCCATTCAGGGAATTAAACACAAACTTAAAATTTTTTCCCCATGTGTGTGTTGAGGGAGAAAGCTCTGCCTAAAAATTAGCTAGAACTTGTTAAATTATGTCATCCCTCCATTTGAAAAATGACTGTTGTCCGTGTGCAGTGGTGTGAAATGGGTTTGTAGACAAGAATGTCCATTTTACTAAGGATTTGAGAAAAATGGATTTGGTATCAGGGGAAGTGGTCTGATGAGTAAACTGAGGGAATAAAAACAAGAAGGCTGACACAGTCTTGCAACACAGACCAACACAAAGTTGTTTACTCGGGATTAGTGCAAAGGAAACAGACCAGTTCCAGAGGGCGAAGGACTATTAGAGCTTGGCACGCTGGGAATTGCCTTTAATACAAGACAGGGTGAAAGGTTAGAGAAACTCGATAGAAAGGACCTGATTTTTTATTGATCAAAACAGCTGGTCAGAGGCTCTTATCTCATCATTGGTGGAAACGGGGATGAAAATTGGAACTGACAACAAATTCATGTTTCGTGTGATAGCCATGGGTCTATTTGAAAAATCAGAGGAAGAACTCAATCCTTACTGTCACTGTCATCATCCTCTTCATCACCACCATGCCTTCCACTTTTATTCAGCTTCCACTGTTTTTGAAAGTATGCTGGGAATGTTTCCATCCATGACCTCAATAATACTAACAATTCTGGTAGATAAAACCATCACTGATGTTCATCAGTACCTATGTTTATCCTTCTTCTTCCCCCTGAGCACAGAGAAGGCCACCCTTTGCAGCTTCTGCTTGGCTGGGTGTGGCTATAACGCTTAGTTCTAGCCGCTGGCCAGGGAAGGGAGTGGTGTGTGCCACTTCCTGGCCATTGGGAGACTCTGCTCCATCCTGCTATGGAAATCTAGGGGGACACCCTGTGTTGAGATGGCAGGGTCAAAATCATTAGGTAGCTTGGATCCTTGAGGTGACTTCTGGTCCCACAGAGGACTTGACATGAATAGGAAATCAAGTTTTATTGTTTTAAGCCACTGTGTTGGATTGTTTGTTAGCATCAGCTAGACTCTCCTCTCTCTACAAAGTATATCTATCAATGCGGTACCTTTGACAGATGAGGAAACGAAGGCCTAGAGAACTAAGAAACCTGATGTCACCCATTAAGTTGTTGAGCTGGAGTATGAATGTGTCCAGCTCTACCCACAGAGCCTGATGGTAGTGAAACAGTTTGGATAAGTTAACCAGCTAACTGGGACCTGCTAGACTGACAGCACCATAGAGGAATAGCAGCTTTGAAAAGCAAAGGGGACACTTTTTTGGGGTATAGATGGAACACTTTCCGAAAAAGAAATGCTTGGATTTGTTTGTTTGTTTGTTTGTTTGTTGCGGTGGCGTATAAAGCTCCCAGCACAGGACACTCGGGATACCGTCTTCTTGCATGTGACTTATTAGTCTTGTCTAAAACCTTGTATCTGTGTCTGTATTTTAGGTTCTTTTTCTCATGAGTTATTCAGAAGTTTGTAAGGAATAAAATACGCAACCACCACAAAAGAGCCTGCGCTGGGGTCCGACAGGAGCACAGCTCGTTTGCTGGTGCCGCGCTCGGAAGCACTGGCAGCAACCGCGGCCACTATCACCTGTGGCAAACACCGCGCTGCGCTGGGCGCCCTGCTGATGGCCTCCCAGCAGGAAACACGGCTCCGAAAGCCTTTCTCCGCTTCCAGTGCAGGGTGGCTGGTGTGCTTTCCTGATTAGTGCTTGAGAATCTCTGTGCGGTGCTTTCTGAGAATGGAGTGTGGCTCCCTTTTGTTAAATACTGTGAGAGGGATGATTGGCAACGGCAGATCAAACGAGCCCTCGTTAACCTGTCCGAGGAAAGACTACGTGGGGACAAGCATCACAGACGCCCTTCAGATACATAAGCCTTACGGTGTGGTCATCTCCTTAGGGGGACATCTCGTGTTTTCCCATTTCATCTCTTTCAAAAATGACTAACAGCTTCCACTTCCCGCTCCTCCAAAACCAGCTGTCGGTGTAAGATCAGATTAAAGGCAGGGTGTGTGCATTACGTGACTCAAAATTCCTCGGCAGAAAGGATTCAGCCTTACACACCTCTTCTGCCTGGATCCGAGCCTGATACTTTGCACACAGTAGGTTCTCAGTCAACCCTGGATGAGAGAACAAGGAAGTGTCCTCACTCAGGCTCAGATGCAAAACAAGCTCCTCGACACCACTCCATTCCTCATGTTTGAAATGTGAATTCTTATCTCTAGAATAGTAAGAAAAATAAATAATGGTAATATTGTAAAACAGAGTATGAAAGGACTGAGGTCAGCTGGTTGACTGAAAAGTAAAGGACCTTTTCATCCTGTGGTTCTGCCTGGGAGGAGGGAGTCAGGGGAGAGAACGGGGCTGCAGCCCCTTTCTCCATCCTGGATGTCTGTCTGGTCCCCAAGCCTGCCTGCAACCAGTAGTCTAAGCTCCTTCAGGGAAGTGTTACAGAGGCACTATGTTTCCACGCCAGGCTTCCTAAGGATGATGAGAAGCAGGCTTTAATACTTTTTAATAGTAAAATTTAATTAAACTAAATGTACCTCAGGGAAGAATAATGTATGCAAACTTATCACAAAATCAAGCACCATGGTGAGAAAAAGTGGGAGCTTAATGTGGATGAATTCCAAAATATTTGGCTTAAGCAACAAACCCCACTTATTCTGTATTTTCCCTTAATGGGTTGTGCGGGTCTTTTAACAGTTGGTTGTTTAATAATAGTAATTGTCAAGCTTATCTCTCCCATCAGCCTGCCTGTGACAGTCCTTCATTCTCGGTGAACACTGAGATTCCATCAGTCTGCCACAGATGCTCCTTATTCTATTACTGCGGCATAATCATTTGGGGAAATCTGCGAAACTAATGCTAAATCTCACAAAGCTATTCAGAAATATGGATTGAAAATGGAAGCCTGGAGAAATAGCTTGTCATAGCCCGTTAGCAGCTACACGCTGCTGTTTAAGAAATTATTTTTCAAACGTTTCCTTTTTGCACATTACTTTAAAAAAAAAAATCCAAACTTGTTTGTTCCTGAAGAACCATGGGGATATTTATCACAGAATGTTAAGTCAGAGTTACGAGGCAAATACTAATATTTCCACTGGAATAAATTATGTGGCTCGACTTCAGGTTAGCCTGTGCGTTTTTCTCAGAGAAACAGCATTTCTGGTATTATTTTTATTGAGAACAGAGGCTATTAATGGAAGTAGAATTTAATGGTATCATTTCATTTGTCTTTGATGAGCAGGAGTCTGTACTTAAGGACTGGCCAGTACTTCATCAAAGTGGTAGTTAGTAATTCCATTTTTTCCCTTTCTCCATTGTTTCATAATCGTTTATTCACAAACGTTGCTTCTCTCCAACGTCCTCTAACACTGGTGTCTTTTCTCTGATCATCGATCTCTCTTTCCAGACAGATCCTTTTATATTTTATTTCCCAGTCAATGGTGTTAGCTTCATATTTGGATATCTATTCTCCCCTGAGATGTCAGCAGTTTTTACTTGGCTTTTCTCAACTCCCGGTTAAGAAAACAACAAGTTTGCAATTTTTGTTTTCTGGTTTTTTTTTCTTCCCTGTACTCCAGGAAGAGAAAGAAGGCACCTAATACTTATTAGTCACTGTGAGCCTATTAATGCACTCCAGGCTTTCTACTGAGAGCGCTCATGACAACTTCTCACATTTTATAGGACGGAATACTGACACCAGGAGGGACTGGAAAACTTGTCTGAAGTTACACATCAAGTGCACTGCAGAGTCGGCATTCAAACCCATTTCATCCTCGCACTCAGGCTCCTGGCCTTCCATTCTCGCAGGATCCCCTAGGATGCTTAACTCTGTCCTGCTCTGGCAGAGCCACAGACAGCATAGCATGGGCCGTGGTCAGATGGACCGGGGCATCACACCTCGCCCTGCCGCTTACTGCCATAGTTTCCAGTTAAAACAGGGGTTGGCTTTCCAATTCAAAATGAAAACCTAGCAGAGAAGGTAGCGCAATGCCTAGCTATTAGTAGGAGCCAAAAAATGAGATGATTGCGATTATTACCCTAAGCGTAGTGAGCATACTTATGCTGGAAAAGAGACATGAATTATTCTCCTTGATTTGACTGTTTATTTAAAGTTCAAAATTTCTCCTCTGCGCTCCCTCCATCCTCCTCAATAGGAAGCTGGCAGGCTGCTTAGAAGCCCTGCAAGTCTAGACCCTCGGGTGGGTACACTGCGTGTGAGAGCGATGACTCACACGTTCTGCCTTCTCCTCAGCCCCCTGGGGGAGCGTAGGTGATGCTAAGCGTTCGGGCTGCATCACTCTGGAGCCCCTGTGCTGCCATCAGGACGCGATGGCCGGTGACACAACCTCAGCTGTACATTGAGTATACATGGACCCCGTATGTGTAGGGCAGACGTGTGGGGAGGTAGACGACCTTGACCTTGACCTTTGCGTCTGGAAGCCCACCCAGCCATGATAAGAAACTCCTGTCTTCCACGATGTCTCCTTGGAGGCTCTTAAGACTTTCTGGAGCAGACTGACATTTGTAATTCTCTCAAATGTGCATTTCTGTTGATATACTGACAAATAACTATTACGGAGTCTGGAGTAGGGATTCGTGATATTTATAAGAAACACATAAAAATGGAAGGAAATATAAATTTCAGCGTCCAAATGTGGATATTTCCAAACGGGTCCTCCGTGACAGTATCTGCAGTGACGTCTTCTGTACCCCACGTTGGGAGAGCAAGGGGGCACCTCATTCTGTTATTCCAGACTCTTCCTTGCTAAATGGAACAAAATATAAGTTCACCATGTATTATGAACCCAGGTGATTCTGATTCAATTCGTGACTTTTTATACCCCGAATCTATACTGGAACTTTCCGCCATCTCCTTTGGTGCTTGTTCCAAATGTTTATTTGTTTCATATTTTTTAATGAGTTTGTGTGAGAAGCTGGTGGGAGTGATGATGACAATAAGAGAAAATATACATAAGGAAAAAAGTCTGAAAACCTTCCAAGCATTTCAAACCATCCTTCTTCCTCCTCCAACTGACTGCCCCCCTGCAGGGCTAGGGTGACGCACCAGTGTGCAGTCAGTCACTTTAGGTGGTTTTGAGAGAACACACTGCTTTGTCATCCAGGGAAAGCATGTGCTAAAATTTAGAGGAGGCTGTGGAAACCACACTTTCCTCACCTGACCCTCAACCCAAATCATCTGCCTTATCCACATTTCACAAGCACCGATTTTGTTCTAGAGGATCTGTCTAGCAAGTAGGATATTGTGTCCCCAGGTGTCCGCTGTATGTATGCAGGTATCCTCGGGGTGACATTAACCTAGCAAGATCCATCGCTCAGGGTGTGAGCAAAGTCAGGCTACCAGGCATCCCACTGAGAAAGAAGGAGGCTTTCCAGCTCGAAGGCTTTTCCAGGAAGGAGGAAAGTCAGGTTGGAGTGACTCATAGGTGATGTTTTATTTTTGGGGGGTGATCTGTTCATGGGGACAAGTGAGGAGGGAGAAATGAGGGTGTCAGATGAGACAATGGAAGGAGAGCCTAAAGACACACTCTCTGTGTCGAAATATTGTAGGACATCGAAAGTGCAGCGGAGCCCACGTGTTCTTTATAAAATCCCCTCTGATGAGTCTGACCAAGATGGTCCTAATGTTCTCCTCAGCTGGACTCAACTTTCCACAGGCTCTTTCTGCGTCTAGGCCCCTGACCTTCCTTCACTTGCAGCATTTGCTCTAGAAAACTTACAAGGAGAGATTCTTTCTCTACCTTTCTTAGATGTAAATCTTGTTGAAAGCCTCTTGCCAGCGTTACAGGCCAGGACACTCTTTTCCAAGGACCTGGGAGTCATCCCTTTGAAATGCCATCAGCCTTATATCCCAGTTTCTGTGGGAGGGTAGGGGCTAACTTGTTCCAAGTTATAGAACTACTTCCTGTCATGAAAATAGGAGAAAATCAACTGTTTCCTTGGATAAGGCCAACTAGTGGACACAGCTATCCTATGATCCTGCCGCCTCAACTTCTCAGCCCTTTGTTTCAGCGGAGTTCCCCCCTCCCCTGTTGTAATAGCCTTGAGTTAAGTCTCTCCATCTACTGAACGGGGCCTGAGGCAGTTTTCCTTCTGACAGTCGTATGGAAACGTTCATCCTTCTCTCTCACGCACAAAAAGGGCTAAACTCACCAACTGCTGTAGGTTTCCCGGCGTGGAATCCTTTGACTTTGACCTCAGAGATGTAACTAACCCTCACAGTGAGTGTCTTGGGCCCAGAGAAGGATGTACAACTTGGGCCCTTCAAGGAAGGCAATAGAAACAGGTCTTTTTTCCCAAGAGATTTAGCAAGTCTTTACTTCACTGGGTCACCACTTAGGACAGGTTTTAAAAGGGCATCACTGGTAGCTAAGGGGCACAGATCACCGCTGGTGCAGCGAGAGAGCAGCTCTCCGTTTCTCTAGCTATCAGATCCAGCCCTTTTCTTGGTTCCCATGATTTTTTTTCCTCTAAACCCAGAAAAGTGGTATTTACAGTCAAGCCCTTCCGGGGAGCTTATCGGGTTCAGCACATGAAGCCGTCCACGGTGTCAGATGCACTCTTGGCTCTGCCTGCTTCTCTCTTCTTTGCCCTTCGATAAATAATAAAGCAACATCATTTCTCTAAGACTTTGTTTTGTCTCTTGAAGAGCGGTGAGACTAATATGCATCTTACGGAGATTTTCCAACAATTAGGTGGAGGAAAAACTCAGAGAGCCCGAGCCTTTGGACTGAATATATTATATGAAAGTAATTACTTAGCGTGAAGAGCCAGGAGGCATTTTATTCCAGTCAGGGGGCGTCGCTGGGATTTGTTCTGCATAAATAGAGTGAGCTGACAGGAACCTCGGCCATCACCTCCTCTAACGCTCTTATTTCACGGATGAAGTAAGTGCACGGTTCTGTGATGTTATGAAACTGAAATCAGTTAGGCCATGTGTCCAAACCCCCAGGCTTTGTTTCATCTGGCCGCCCTCCTCCTCCAGGCCCTGGAAGGTTGCCCACCCTGAGCCCTGGAACACAGAACAGCCCCTCTTCCATAGCCTCTCCTGAGAATCAGCTGGCTTCAAGGAAAAAAAAAATTCCCCCATCAGATCTCAACACCAACTCCTCTCCCCTCCCCCCCACCAATGCCAGTTCTTTCCAGCCTTGCTTACCTATAAAAGGGAAGTGTCTGCTGACCTCCGAGGCACTGGCAGATCTTGCAGTAGGATCGCTCTTCCTACTGGAATGGCTTCCCTCCTCCTGCTTAAACGGGGCCCCTCACCAGAGTGGGACAGCCCCTCTCCCCTACTGCGATGGCCCTCCTCCTCCTGCTGCAACAGTTCCTTTCAACAAAGACTCTCCTTACCTAAGTCCAGATCTGTTTTCATTTGACAGGTCCGCTCAACCCTTTACCAGGCACTGTTAGCTCACAGCTTTCGCACTGCTCATTTCATACATGTGTGCATTATCGGCTGTCTTCTACCGGTCTGACTCTTAGTTCTCTAAATATGACATAAAGCTACTTGACAGAGACCCTGCTTTATGTATATATTTTTTATATCTTCCTTCATACACAGGACTACACTCTGTGTATCAGGTAGGGGCTTAACGGCTGTATGTTGTTTAACAAGCAAGTTGTTTATTTGCTTCTCTTCATGTAATTAATATTGGTATGTAGAGAATATATTTAATGAGTATCACTTTTGTGCAGGTGTAGAAAAATACGAATCATAGGTCCTGGTCTGCATGATTTAGCTGAGAAGCTAAGAGTTTTTGTCAGGCATTTAATAAGTGACTCTGTGTGTGTGTGTGTGTGTGTGTGTGGATACAGGTATAGATATATACACTGATGGGATGCAGAAAAAGATGTAGCCTTCTGAGGTTAAAGAATTCCAAGAGCAGAAGGGATTTCCAGCAAACCTTGAGTGAGACTAGGACAGAGAAGAAAAGGGGTCAGGAACATTCTAGGCAGGTAGACCAGCTGAATAAGAAGTGGAGCCGGTCTGGCCAGGAGGACATCATTTAGGAAGTGGTTGGATAGAAATGCTAAGAGTTTCATGAAGCTCAGATTGAAAAAGGGCTTGATTTTTCATTTAGCATACTTTCAAAACAATGTATTGATTCACTGCAATTAATTTTAAGTATATACAATTTTAAAATCACGTATTGGGTTTTACCGGGCTAAATATTATACGGGACTAAGAAGATGAGTTGAAATGGACACAGGTGTTTTACTGAACAAGACCTGGTAAGAACTTCTAGGAGATTAGTTGTCAATGACATTCTGCCTTATTGACGCAGAATTCATCTACGATGCTTTTTCACATTCCTATTCTGACTGAAAATTGCTAGGACGTGATTCCTCATAGCGAATGACTGGGAGAAGCACCACCCCCATAAACTTTTCCCAAGATGCTTCTCCTGCGTCTCTTCCTGCAGTGAGTGGTGAGATGGGTTTTCCTGAAACTCATTGACAGGAGGCAAGAAACTGAAATCTGGATAGTTCTACCTCAAAGATTGATCTACTAGTGAAATCATCTTTTCTCTATGGCTGTATTTGATCTCTTATTACAGTCGTGGGACACAGTTTTGCTTTTGCTTTTGGGTATGCTTACGTAGTCTGTCACATAGATACTAAAAATGTACTCTGTCAGAGAGATACTAAAATTGACAGTAATGGTTCCTTTCTATGTGAATAAAAATAACTAAAAGTAGGGAGAGAAAGAACAGCCACCATAACAACAAAACACTGCATGAAAAGTAAGCTTTGGGTCTTGAGTGTTTTTATGCCCCCCCCCCGCATTTTTTAAAAAGCAGCATATCTACTTATTTTTCTTTAAAAATAGATTTATGACCACTGTGGGGGGGCACCTTTCTATAAAGAGACCAGGGGAGTGAGTAATGAGAGTTGCTGTTGAGGACTCGGACCTGATGGGGAGCATAATTAGCAGAGAAACCAAGCCAATTGTGATGGGACGTTTTGCAGAACAGGCGCTCCTCCTCCATCCTCTTTCTAAAATGGCTTTGATTTTTTTTTTTCTGTTAGTTTAAAGAGATTCTAAAGTCTGAATGATAGTTAAACTTAGAGAAACACTCTACTTGACTGACACACCAAATCTTTCAATTAACTGCTAAAGCTGGTTCAGAGTAATGATCTAGTACCCCTGTGTGAAATGCACACAGTGATAAATTAAATGCACACTTTAACTAAGGTATTCTCTTAGGCTCCGTAGAGTTTAGAGAGAAATTCCTGCATGACATATTAGGGGTTGAGATGATTGAGAAGAAGGTTTGTTTTACCACTAACTTTCTCTGTGCACCTGTGAGCTGTCTGGGGGACATTTCAGATGCTCAAAGAGAACCAATGTACAGTTTTGTTTTGTTCTGTTCTGTGTAGCGAAGTTGTAGCCTCTTTAATTCTCCATTATTCAGATTCTAGAGACCAAGGCACGAATGATAGCAATTTAGTTATCACGTTCTATTTCCAGCAGAATTGTTTGTAGTTTAGCTCAAAATATCTATCTACTTAATTTTAACTGGTTTTGCCAGTTGCCAGTTAAACCAGATTGCAAGTGAAAATGAATATCATCAACACACTTAAATATTTCTGCACACGATACAAAGCAGACTGTAGATGATTACAGACTACTGGAAAATGTGTTTCCACAGAAACTTTCTTGGAAATTGCTAGGAGAGTGTTAGACTTTAAAATCACTCACGGATATGTGCTCAAAATTTTAGTAAATTTTAAAAAATATATTTTACTTTCAAAGTACACATCTTCGTCAACTGCACTGGCTTACTTTCTGATAAACTGTTAAGTTTTATCAGAAAATCCATTTAGTACATCTAACCTACCATACGTCATAGCTTAGCCCAGCCTACCTCAACCGGGCTCAGCACACTTCCATTAGCCTACCAGTTGGGCAAAATCATCTAAGGCAAAGCCTATTTTATAATAAAGTGTTGACCATCTCATGTAACTCATTGAGTACTGTACTGGAGGTGAAGAACAGAGAGGTTGGCTGGGTACAGAATGGTTGCAAGTTACCAGAGGTTGACCCCCGTGATCGCGTGACTCCCCGGGAGCTGCTGCGGCCGCTGTCCAGCACCAGGAGACAGCCTCATACCTCGTGTCGCTAGCCCGGGAAAACATCAAAATTCTCAAGTCAGAGTGTGGTTTCTACTGACTGTGTATCGCCTTTGGGTCACGGTAAAGTTGAAAGACCATTAAGAATTTACAACACCGAGAGTGAACCCTCATGTAAACTACAGACTCTGGCTGACTAGAATCAATGTAGGCTGACTGATTTTCACAAGCGTACCACTTCGGTGGAGGATATTGACAGTGAGGGAGGCTATGCATGTTAGGGACAGGGGGTATATGGGAAATCTCTGTATCTTTCTCTCAATTTTGCTGTGACCCTAAAACTGCTCTAAAAATAAAGCCTATTAAAAAATAAAAAAGTATATTATGTAAAGAGAGTAATATTTTTAAGGCTATGATTCATATATTCCCCTACAGTTTAAATATGGTACACATAACATTCATGCTGTACACAAGATAACTTTGATAGCTGTGTGGGATCACTGTAAACACTCCAAATCACTAAACATTCACCAGGAAACCGCTGATCACCCCGTCATGGTCTCCCTAAGCACCTGCCCTAGTCTGTCCCTTTATTACTTTTCACCTGGATTGTAGCTGTGGCCTGACAGGCCCCTCTCCTTCCACTTGCTCCTTCCTAATGAACTTAGAATTGTCTTCCTAAAAAGGTTCCGATAGCGCACTTGCCTTTTAAAGAGTCTCAAGATTCACAAATTGCAAAAAGAAGCCAGATCGCTCAGCCCGTCTCAAAATGTCCAGTCTTTTTTTTTAAATCACACTCTACCCCTTTCTCTGCTAATAAATCTGCACACTAGCTGCTCCTTAATATGTATTCCAGATGCTCCTCCACCCCCAACTCCGTCATTTGGGTTATTTTTTCATATTTCTGTATGTTAATGTCTTATCATCAAAGGTCTGTATAAATGATACCCATCACACACACACACACACACACACACACACACACACACCCCAGGTAGTCTAGAGATCATACATCTGCAAGAATGGCATTCATAGTATTTACCCTCTGCCCTGCTTCTACCCAACTGGTTGTAAACATCCAATATATTCTGGTGGAATGGTCAGCCTGCAGCCCTTAGGATCTTGCCATTGGTTTCCCTCGAGTATTTTGGGAAGAGTTCACAGACTTCTTTCTGACGAATACGCCCCTCCTCTGCGATCACATAGCACCTGTGCGTGTGTCTATTACGGCACTAGCCATACGTGTATGTGAATCACATTCTTCTGTGATTTCCACGCTCTGCCACGTAGACTGTCTGGCATACGTAGACATTCAGTAAAAGCTTGCTGGCGAACTGATTGAATTACAAAAAAAAAGAATGGAGGCCAAAGACTGATTTTCAATCACCTTCCCATAACTCTTTATAGTAACTGCTCCCATAAAGTGCTAGAAAAACTTTGTTGAATTAAACTGGAACACTTGCTCTCTAATGAAATCTTACTATTAATCATTTAATATCAGTGACGATGATGACGATGACGACCACCAGACAACTGTATGGCATTCACTGTATGCCTGGCACTGTACTAAGCACGTCATATGTACATACTCAATCCTCACATCCACCCTGTGTGGTGGTTCTGTTATTTTTCCTGACCTGTAGGTGAGAACTGAGAGACGAAGGAGATTGTCTGGGTTCAGGCACCTCGTCCACGGCAATGGCCACACGTCTACCCTAGGCAGCCTGACTCCAAATCCAATGCTCTCTTGCTCTGAATTCATTTTTGATGAAGGCACGGTTGGATCTAATGACCCTGTGCTATATATACATTGTTTTCTCTTCCCAACCACCCGTCCTCCCTATTAACCGCTGGTACTCTGGCTCTGCCCCTATTTCTCTGTAGAATATTTTTAATCAAAAGCTTGTCAATAACTTTCTTAGAGAAATCCTCTAAGACCTGCAATTGTTGCCCACACGCTTAACTGTTTTGTTTCTGCCTTCCATGAAATAACGCTTTCCTGCCTCCGCATCCGTGTTGGCCCCTTCCTGGTTCCCAGCAGAGTGTAACTCATGCAAGTCTGTTCCTCCTTCACTCTGCCTGGGCCACACGGCTTCTCAGCGGCCGCTGATTCCTGAGGCATCTGCTGTCACCAGTACCCCAGTATCTTTTCCTCACATCTCAACTGCTCACCCGTGTTTCAGTCTCCAGTCCACTAAAGAGATGTGGGCTCTTCTTTCACAATTAAAAAAAAAAGGCACCTAAAGAGTATTATGCCATCTTGAATCATACTCTCAAATATTAATCCCTTAATTATATTAATAACATGACTGGCCAGTCCAGTGTCCCAGTTCCCGTGGTGATTTCATTTCTCATTATTGCTTAAGGGATGGCTAGTTTGGTTTTGAACATCATCCTTGAGAACCTGGTTTACATCTGTTTGGTTAGGAGATAGTTTAGCAAAAGTATAACTGTTTCCAGACTAAGGATCTGCCCCTAGCTTATGCTAAAGTAACCAGTGAGGCGAACACCTTATAAAGTCTCTTGGAAGCCAGACTGAAGATCTGACCCCTTTGCAAACACCTATCTGTTGTGTGGGATGCTGAGTACTGGTAAGCCATGTTTCTGCATGTATGTTCCTGCATTTCTAGCCCAAGCCAACCTCGACACCCTTAAATAATAGGGGAGGAGCATCTCTCTTATGGGTTACTCTCTTCTCTGAATTTGATTCACACGTAGAGTGCCCAGAACACGTTAAGAATGAAGAATTTGGGGTGTTGCTGAGTGGATTTGGGGAGGAAGGAGGTTGAGTTTAGTTTCATAGCTGGTGAGCTCTCTAGGGTAGAACTAGGTTACTTCAGTAAGAAATACGTTTTTTTTTTTCTGTTTGTTTATTTTGGGGGTGTAATTAGGTTTGTTTATTTATTTATTTATTTGTTTGTTTATTTATGTGTTTATTTATTTTAATGAAGGAACTGGGGAATGAACCCAGAACCTCGTGCATGCTAAGCATGCGTTCTACCACTGAGCTATATCCTTCCCCCTAAGAAATATGTTTTTCTTCTTTTTTTTAAAAAAATTGCTATCAATGACATCTAATGTCACTGCCTGATACTAATGTAAAGTGTCAGATTAAATCAAATAATAGTGTCTGTCTAATTGTTTTGCAGATGAACAACCCAAGTCCCTTACATTCAATATAGCTCAACTTTATAAGGATTTAAACAGAAAAGCTGATTCTCTGGAAGAGCAATCTTTTCAGGTTTCCTGAGCTACCTGTACAACGTAGGAAATGCCCAGCTATTCATCAGCTTGGCTCATTTGACCCAAATGAGTAGAATGGAAAAGACATATATCCTTAGATTGTGACGCTGCTACCTGCCCCCTGTCACCTGTCACCTCCAGGTCAGGATCTTGAACTGTTCTGTAATATAAATTGAAAAAAGAAGTCAGCGAACCTTTGCCTACTGCAAAGTGTTATTTTATTTAAAGCTTTACAAGCACAGTCTTGGGTAGGGGTGTTCAACATGAGTGGCAGCTGAACTTGAGGATTTTCCTGGGAGCACAGGAATGGAAATCACAGCCAGCCATCACCCTACAATCGTTGGGGTGCAGGACTTAGGGAGGATGTTTGAATTTATGATTTATTTTCTTTTCTGGTGGCTGTATTGTTTCATATCTCACTGTAGACTTACACACAGAGCTATGTGTAAAGGTATGGCCACACTGATTGTTAAAATATTAAAATACTTCTCTACCAGTTGATAAATAGTCATTGTACTCAGCCTCCTGAGCCAGCTCCTTCCAATCAAAGACCTTCCCTGAGGACCCAGGACTTCCCCACTAACGAGCATAAAGGAAATAACCCTGCCCCGGCAGGAATCTTCCAGGCCTGCACCAGTACCCAGGCTGTGCCATTCTGTTGTTAAAACACTTTAAATACTGACACTGAAATGAAAAGTGAACTTGAGTGGGCTGGGTTTTATACAGGGTTAATTTAAGAAATGCCCTTTCTTATAGGGTGCTTTGGATGGTTACACAACTGCAGTGGGAGACAGCATCTGTTAGGAGTCTATTGTCTCTTATTACCAGATTCATGTGATCGATTTCTCAACTTCTCTGGCAGTGTCTTTCTATTATTATTATTATTATTATTATTATTATTATTATTATTATTATTATATTATTATTATTATTATTATATTATCACTATTATTATTATTTTACCCTTTGCCTTATGTATTGCATTACTCTGCGTAGAGCCAACTCTTGGTATTTACTTAGTTCATGGACAATGATAATCTTTCCAATTGCTTCCTTTTTCTACCTTCCATGTAGTCTAGTCACATGAACACGCCTACTCTGTAGACTTAGTGAAGGAAGAAAGAAGCGAAATTCAAAGCTGTCATCTCTGCTACAGGCGACTTACAACTACTCTAAGAAAAAGTGGTGTGAAATGTGAGAAGTTGAGGAGGCCAATTAGACTGAATACAGGTTTTAAATTTTCTGCGCATGTCATTTTCAAGAACACTCTTTTTAAATCACATATGCCATGGACGATAGGCCCAAATGAAAACCAATCCTATTTTAATACTTTCTATTTATTTTCAACAGTCTGTGCATTCCACGAATTTAGAGGCAATATGCTTTTAGTCTTTGTGATTCCTATTCTTCGTTCAAGACTTATACACGATATGTGGTCAGTGAATGTATATCCAGTTTTATTTTATTATAAAGTATGCATTGTATGCTTTGCTCAATGGGGAACAACTAAGCCCCTTTTCTTTTTCTCACAATTTCCTTGTTCTTTAAATCTCTCTCGTATAAAGTTCTGCCTATTCTGCCAATCAAATGAATAATTATTATCATCCATCTTTCCTTTCTTTTTAGTTACCCAATCAATCAATAATATATTACTTATTATGTGCCAAACATGTTTCCAAAAGAATACATACATAAATAAGACATTTTCCTTCCAATAAATGTGCTTACCTTTCAGACTGGAAGATAGATGCATAAGTAAATGTTTTTCTATATAATGTAGTAAAATGAAACAGAAGTTTGAAAAAGTGCTATGGAAACAGAAGAGATCAACTCTATCCTCAGAAATTTAGGAGACGCTTCACAGAGGCATTGATAACGGATGCTGTAACTCAAAGTACGCGTGCGAACTTCCTGGGTAAAAGGAAAGACAGCAGACAAAGGCATTCCAGATGAAGTCACTACTCTGTGCAATAATCTGGTTTATTCAAGAAACACTGAAATGTTCAAGTTGTACGGTGGGAAGAGGTGGTGAGTACACTTGGGCAGGTAGAGAAGTGCGTTAATACACGACCTTCCATACCACGCTGTCTCAGCCCGTGAGGGCTACAATTACACGCATACCATAGACTGAGGACTTATACAACAGAAATTCATTTCTCATAGTCCTGGAGGCTGGAGGGCAGGAGATCAGGGTGTCAGCATGGTCGGGTCCTTGGTGAGCACCCTCTTCCCGGATGGTGTGTCCTTATGTGGTGAAGTAAGAGAGAGGAAGAAAGCTCTCGTGTGTTTCTTCTTATAAAGGCACGAATCCCATTTATCCCCAATCCTCTTAATCTCCAAATACCATCCCACTGGAGATTAAAGTTTCAGCATATAAATTTGAGGGGGCGGGACACACACATGCAGTCTGTAACTACATGCTAAATAACTTGAGTTTTAGCCGGTTGGTAAAGCAGAGCTAACAGAGGTGACTGGCCAAGTGTCAAAGTCACAGCCATCAGCTTGTGTTGATATGCATGACCCAAGGACAAGGGACGAGGTAGCTCACTTAGATTTTCTGTGTGTAGCCCACTTAGCCCATGGACACAGCATGCTGCGAAACCATGGGAATTTATAATTAAGAAAGAGGTAATATGTTCTTCGGTTATCTGTATAACTAAAAGGGCTCCTTTTTAAACAACTCCAAATGAAAAATATTCATGATGAAAAACTGGAAAGTGTATGCTACTATTTATTAAAAATATGGTAGGGGTTTCTTTATCATTTTAGATTATCATGGAAACATTGACCTCTATACTCTATGCCACAAATTTAACTCGTACCTAAAAAGGACTTAGGCTAGACTTAGGTGACATCTGCTGAGAAATCTAAATTACCAATTGACACAGATCATTCAGACAGGAAAAGCTAAATCCATGTAGAGAAACTGAAAGGAGTGGAATTGGGCAGCCGTAGGGGAGAGATGATAAATCACCCACGGGTGTTGGAGGAAAGTGCCTGCTTCTGTACTGCTGGTACGTCATGTGGTTCAAGTTTGAAATACAAAGCTAATAATTTTTCTTTATATATAGCATCCGTCCATGAAGGGCTCAAACAGCATTCATGTAATGGTTTCTCACAATATTTCAGTGGAACAAAGGATAAACGATGATTGTAATTTATGGATCAGCAGTGATTGCTGGAAACGTACTAGAAAGGTTGCAAACGTCAATGTGCTTGGGATTTGGTGCACCAAGCAGGCAAGAGCGAATAAGGTTGCTGTAGGTGGTTGAATTACAGGAAGCAATGCACTGTGTGAAGACCACCCCAGGAGTGTCAACAGAAATGGGTACTGACAGTGCCGAGATGGCTGGCATTCCCGTTCTATCTGAAACAAAGAAATACATGAGAAGCAAATTATCTACCCCAAATTAAAAATCACTAATTTTCCAGGCCCAACACTTTATCTAGTGAGCTTCATCATACTATTTGTTATCCATTGTGTTGCTTTTTGTATTTTCAATAGCAACTACTTTTTGTTTTATAACACGAGGTGAGGCCAATTTTAAATAAAATGCAAAGTTATTGGCTCAATACTAGTATATTTCTATACTCATTTAAATAAGAAATTGAAGGAAATTGGGAGCATGTCTTATGATTTAAGTGATATTCTATAGGAATTTCAATGTATTGAGGCATAAAATGTATCTTTTTAAAATGATCTCCCCAAAAGAAAAATGAGCAGAATTATTCTATACTCTTCGTATGAACAGGACAATTAGCAGTAGATCTATTTATTGTCAAATAAATTAGTAGATAATTAGTCATTAACAGCTCAGGAATTATTTTCCTTCTTCCATGGTTCCTGGTGTCTCTATGTGTGTGATGATAGAAAGGGGTGCCTCATTGTATCAACTATTTGCATGAACTGAGTAATCATTTCCAGAACTGTGCCGAATTCTTTACATGCATCATCTCGTGTAAATCTCAGATAACGTTCTTCCCAGTTGGTATCACTGTTCCCACTCTACACAAGAAAAACCGAACAGAAACTATGGCGTCCAGTACAGTTAGTCTTAAACTGCCTGCCCACTGAGTGGCAGAGTCGGGATGAGAATTGCTGAGCAGCCTGACTCTGAAGGATGTGCGTTAAGCCTGCGGCTCCCTGATTCTTCTCAGCCCTGCCTAACCTCATTGGGGATGGGAAAAGCAGAGAAGAGAACCAGGGGGCAGGAGGTGTTGCTCGGGCCACTGTGGGTGGGGTGGTTGCCGAGGGATCATGCCCAGGGAGCAATGAGGGGCTGTCGGGGTGACATCTGTCTTAGTCTTCTGGAAGTGGCACCAGCCCAGCACAAGGTCACTCCCAGGATAAAGTCAGGAGGGATGAAGGCTCTGGCTGTGTGGCCAACAGTGCTGACAAGTTAGGTGGAGAGAATTAGTGAGCTGTCCATGTGCTGGTAAGGGGCATGGAGTCTGTGGGGCAGCTGGGACTCCAGTCACATTCCAGTGCCTTGGCCAGAGCCAAAGTGTTGTTTGTGTTGCCACGTTTGTGCTCCTTATATCCTTTTGCTCATCACCAGGAAAGTCTGGGAGAGCAACCTGAGAAAATGGAATTAATTCCATAAGAGATGAGGTGCCATTGGAGATACTAGTAGCTAACATTTCCAGCCGTGTGCTCTCTGGCCAATGTAGGGGACAGATCCGAGAGGACTCATGGATTGGGAAGGAATAAAGCCACTGTGCTGACTGTACTTCATGCAAATTGTAACAGGGACCCAGACCGTAAGTGGATGAAGAAGAGCAGCCAGATTTGAGGGGTATTTAATGTTCTAAGTGAACACTGAATTTTTAGAGCTGAGAGAAAAAAGACACGCAGGACTCAACTTCCAGGCTTACTCTTCTCCAATCCATCTTCCGCTCTGAGGCCAGAATGATGTTTGTAAAATGTGAGTCACAGATGACTCCTGATGCAAGTCACCTGCAGAATGAAATCCACGCTGTTCCAGGGCCAGGGACAGGCTCTCAAGTGCTGGTTCCTGTCTCCCTTCCACCCCGATCTCCAGCCGCAGACCCTGAGTTTCCTAAATGGGCATTTTCACTTTTCCACTTCAATGTCTTGCACCGGCTGGTTCGTTAAGCCCCCAGCATCTCCTCCTCCCGTGTCCCATAGCTGAAATTCCATTCACTCCTCCAGGAGCAGCGTAGAAAGCTGCCCCTGATCTTCTCATTTTACACAGGGGGAGAAAACAGGACTTTTAACATGTAGTTCTCATGATTTCTCGTGTAATATTTCCAAATCCAAATCTACTCTTGTTCTTTCCTGGCTGAAAATATCCAGTGGCCTCCCTTTTCCTAGAAAGAACAGTGAGCTTTACCTTATGTTAAGACCAGCCTCATACAAGATAGTAAATGCTTGGATAATATAGCTTTGATCAGACTATTTTTAAAAACAAATCTTTGTATAATAAAAATTTGATTGAGTAGGGAGACATTGAACTACAGTTTTTTTTTTCTAGGGCATTAAACAGTTGAGGTTTCAGATACAGAGCTTTTAAAATTTATTTTGAACCATATTAGATTCTTAAAGAATATGGAGGATTATTTCAACATAAATATGTCAAGCATCCTGTGACACTGTAAGAAAAATACATTATATCACTCCAAATCACCAAGGTGAATCCAACACTTTAGGGCTTTCCTGCATGGAAAATCTGGCCAACAGGAATGGCAGGGGATCATGGAAGCTCTCTACAGCTGGTGAGTGTTAGTTAGCAGGGGAAGAAAAAAATACAGTCCTTATTCGCAACAAAACAGCAGGTACGTTAGAGTTTCATAAGCATATCTCATTTCTACATTAAAAAAAACATTTTTTTTCAGCTGATCAAGATTTGTGTTTCTTCTATTCAGAAAATGTAACTTCTCTGCTTCCCTAGCTTGAGTAAGATTTTTTTTCCTTCTTTTTCTTTTCTTTTTTTGCCTAGAGTGATGACAGAAAACACCAGCCCAGCGTGGACGCTGACGTGTTCTGCACACCTTCCAGTCAGTCCTCTTTCTCTCACCGAGCTGTTTCTTTGTGAAATGACTCCTCATTATTTATGCAAATTGGTTTTAAATGAGAATGTTTAACTAACAGATTTGATCTTAATATCATGACAGCTGTTATAAACAAGGGTGTGCAGGCAGCGCGGTCTTCTTTCTTCCCATGTGTTTACTTTTCAGATTTATTACTGTTGTATTTTGAACATCTTCCTGAAAGGAAAGTGTGTGCCTGAAGTTTTCGTGAAAACTTCTGGGCTAAGAATTAGGCTAAAATGATGGAAAGAAGTGCTGAGCTGTAACTCTTGAAGCCCGCATGCGGATTCTATCTCTCTCAACATGAACTGAGCCATCAGGCAGGCTTAATTCTCCGGACCTGTTTCCTTACCTGTTACAGACAAGTGAATAGATGATGTTAATTTTCTAGGGTTAAGTATCATAAACGGTGTGACGTAAACAACTGAAATTCATTGCCTCACAATTTTGGAGGCTGAAAGTCTGAAATCAAGGTGTCGACAGGGTTGATTCCTTCTGCGGTCTCTAAGGGAACGCTCTCTCCCAGGGCTCTTTGCCTTGGAGATGCGCCATCTCCCTGTGCCTTTTCATGTCACCTCACCTCTACGTGTGTCTGTCTCTGCATCCAAATTTCCCCTTTTTATAAGGACACCAGTCATAGCGGATTAGGGCCCACCCTAGTGACCTCACTGTCACTTGATTACATCTATGAAAACTCTGTCATCAAATAATGACACATTCTGAGGCACTGGGATTTAGGACCCCAGTATGTCTTTTCCTGGAGACATCCAGTTTGACCCGTAACAATGTTCCAAATCTTTCCTTTCAGCTTTAACATTTGGTCAAGGCCAGGCAGGTGCTAGTCTGTACCTCCAAGATGACTTTAGTGAGAGAAACACAAATGTACCTGGTTTCAGCTGAATGGAAGGAATTCGTTAGATCACAGAATCCAGAGGCATGAAATGACAGAGACACTGGCCAGACCCTAAATGTGGGGAGGGTTCTCTCTCAATTTGTTCAGCCCTGCTTTGTACCAGCTTTATTTCCCTACTTTATGGATTGACTTTTGACATAACAAAAAACTGGATGGCTGGCATCTTCCAGTCTTCCAAGGGTAAGGGAGGGGAGGGAGGGGCGGGGATGACGATCTTCCTTGGAGTTTGAACAATCACAGGGCAGGTATCCGAGGGTCCGGCATGGACCAGGTGCTCACCCCAGGTTGCTCCCCCTGGAAGGGGCAGCTGTTGACCCTACCTGCAAGGTTAGGTGGGAGCGGGCAGAGATTTTGGAGGAGAATGGTGGTTCACGGCGGAGACAGTCCCATAGAATTGACTACACTTAAGCCGTTTAAAAAATGTGCCATTCTCATTGATTGTGCATGTCTGCTCCAGGACTTGCTCAGATGTCTGCCTCTCTGGTACAGACATGGGGTTTCCTCACTGCAATAGTAATCTTGGCCTGGAGGCTAAGGTGAGCAGGCACTGAACGACAGTGTGTATGAATGCAGAGTGGACGGCCAGGCTGTCGGAAGAGACAACAAACACAAAGAAGGAAATTGCAAAGTGTGTCGAGAGCTTAGAGACAGGGCGTGTGGCTTAGAAACAGCTCCTTCTATCGGAGGCCTTGTCCGGCCTCAAGAAGGGAAGTTACATCATGTGAGGGGCACCCAGGGACGCATGTGAGTGTGTGCTGGGCTGAGGGACACACCGGCCTGATCAAAGCTTATGTAAGACCTAAGAACAAAGGGCAGGGACGCTGCTTGATGCTCGCTTGATGTGACTGCCCTGTACAGATTAGTGTCCCCTACTCCTCTAAGTTCATGTCCACGAATGGGACACGGAACCTCTGAATGGAAACTTACTGGGAATAAGGTCTTTGAAAGTTTAAAATGAGGTCCATCTGGCTCACCCTAATCCAGTGACTGGTGTCTTTATAAGAGAAAGGAGAGGGGGATGATTTGGACAAGCGGGCACACAGGGAGAACGCGATGTGAGCACGGAGGAGGACTCGGGACGGATGCAGCTACAAACAAGCTAAGGAATGTGGACGACTGCTGGCAACCGCAGAAGTGAGAGGAGCAGGGAAGGATGCTCTCCTAGAGCCCTTGGAGGGAGCACACTCCTGCTGACCCCTTGAGTTTGTACCTGTAGCCCCCACAGCTGCGAGAGAATAAATGTTTGGCATTTAAACCATCCAGCTTATAGTCATGTGTTAGGACAGCCCTAGGAATCTGCTGTGGACAACACACTTCAACTTTAAGCAAGAAGCTGTGAACACAGACATAATTCCTTTTGAGGAGGCTCATGACTTGTGAAGTAAAAAAATTAAGCCCCTTAAACAATTAAAATCCAGAATTAAAATTCTGCTGTGGAGGTTGGTGAGGAGCGATGCTCCATTATAATGTTCTCTTTGGGGGATCTGCTCAATTAGACTCAGGGAGTTGCTAATTTACACCTCTGTGTTGTCAGATATCCTAAACTTTCAAGGTCGAAATCAAATATACACCGTTTGGAGAAGACCTATATAGTCAAGGTTGCATTTAATAAGAAAAACTTCTCTGAGAGTTCAACATAAGTCATTGAAAAGCAGGATAAAAAGCACAAACAACACAAAGCACTAATTTTCCTTCTATTTATACCTTCTCTTATTTTTTTTTTTCTGTCGCCTTTAGTGTTCTCTTAATTCCAGAGTATTCTCTGATTTGGATGGGAAATACCAATTTCCTCTACTGAAATTCTTCTGATTGCTTCTCTAAATGTCAGTAGTGTAGGGCTTTCCCTGAAAAAAAAAAAAAATGCTGTCAGGGAAGCTGTTTGCAGATCAAGTAGATACAGAAGCCAGGAGGCTATTATTAGCTATGGAGAAGGCAGTGAGTTTGCGGGTTACAGTGAAGGAAGTGGTAGCGTTCTGGGAATGAGGAGAGAAATGGAAAATTGATCAATAAGGAAGATCTGGGCTGGTTTTTCATTATCTCTGTTTTCCAGCAAAAAAAGAGAAAAAAAAAAACTAGTCCAGAATTGTGCTCTAGCCATTCTGTCTCCTGTCATCTGAATCCAGTCCACCAAAGAATAATATTTAACATGTTTCAAGGTTGACGATAAAATCCCTAGTTCAAGTCGGTGGACACAAGCGAGAAGTTGAAAAGTCCAGCGCCTCCGTCTGGAAATGGCATTTGCATCACACCTGCTTTTGCTGTGTTACAGTTTATAAAATCGTAGACAGCCCTTTCTCAAGTTTTTGTGTATTTCTTCACAGTTCATAACAATCTGACTGTTGCTTTGCAATTTCTTTTCTAATTAGATTTTTTTGGCATACGAAACTGCAGGGCTGCTTTAGTTCTAGTCCAGGTTTTTTTTTTTTTTTTTCCCCTACACCCTTTTCTTCTTCTCCTTCTTCTTCTTTTTTTTCTCTCTCTCTTTTTTGGTTTATTTTTCATTCAGCAGCCGGTTTGGCGCTCCTGTGGTTATTTTCTCACCCTTGGCTGTGACATACTTAGTTAATTTCTGGCAGACTCTTTCCTGATGCTTGTCAAGTTCCATTTCTCCCTGTGCGTTTTCTTAGGATAGAAAGCTCAACCATCACTCATTGTTTTTTGAAGATAATGTTGGTTGTGAGCCTGGAACGACTTAAATAAACTTGAAGGAAATGACCCAATACAAATGCAGAGAACAGTACGCGCAGGGCACAGGCGATAACCAGCGCATGGAGACGGCATCAGTAAAAGCTGTCAGCGCCCCAGCGACAACACTGAGAACTGCCACAGGCAGCTCCTCGTAACAGAACTTCTGCAGGAAACAGTTTCTTCTCAGTGACATTGTCCTTAACAGCCTCCAAACAATCTCCCTCTGTGGGCACTCCACCTCCAATCAAAATTCCAAATTCCAAAGCAGCAGACTGAAATACTTTTTCAGCAAATTCTTAATCTCCTGAAAATTAAGGAACCAAATCTCCAGCTGGGAGAGATTCATAGCTGCAGCCTCCAAACAAGGTCATCTTCGTGTTCTGTCTCCTCAAAGCACGCTCCTGGGTGCCTGCTCACATAATTAAAAGCAAAAGGATGCTCAGCGAGGAGTACGTGGAGGTGAAGTCCTACGTGTCGTCTGATTGTATGGGAAGGATAATCGGGAAAGCCGGGGAAAATTCCTAGGGCAGCGGCTTCGGTGCTACTGGTTTACTGTCAGGTATGACACAGCAATCCTAGGGATCAGTTGTTTGCAGCTGCGGGGTCTGAGTGGTGCCCTTGTCCAGTTTTCCAAGTCAGTCTCGCATTTTCTGACGCATACACAGCGTCTTTGGTTGGGCAAGTTTAAGAATCTCCCTTAAACGATTAAAAAAATGTGTATGCATGTGTTTTAATTTTGAAAGATCTAAATGATCGGATGAATAAAAATAAACTCTATCCAATAAATAATAAATGGTATAGTTACTCCCCAAATAAAGGAAGCAAGGGACAGGTAAGGCACAGGCAGAATTAGCGTGTAGAACTGTCCCCCTGCTCCAGGGCAGGTGCAGGGCGGCTGCAAGCAGCTCCAGGTCCGAGTCCCTTAACTTCCCAGAAACATGTTCCCACGAAAAAGTCTTGAGGTGATTCTTTTAAACAGCCATTATGTCATGTTGATGCTTTATTCCAATCCCGCTCATGGCCTCCATCCCACTCAGGCCCTCAAGGGCCTTAACAGCTCCACCTGCTCCAGCCCATCCACCTCCTTCCTTCTCGTTTCTCCGGTTGCACTGACCTTCTTGCTTTTCATTAAACATGCAAAAAAAATGCTCCCACCTCAGGGCCTTTGTAATTGCTATGCCCTCAACTCAGAATGCTGGTCCCGCAGACAACCATGCAGATACTCTTTCTCACCTCCTTGGGATCTACTCCTGTGTCAGAGACGTCTTCTCTGACTGTCTGATCTGAATCACCACCCTCTCCCCCCCATCTCCGTTATCCTCTTTACCTTCTGCTTTGTTCCCCTTCACAGCGCTTCTCCTGCCTCCTGCCATCAATACACAGGGGTTCCCTCTCTGTCCACCGACTAGGATGAAAGCTCCAAGGAGACAAAGGCTATGTTTTGTTGACTGCTTGGTCCTAGGGCTTAGAACAGAGCCCGGTACATAATCGATGTGATAAGGAGGATTCTAGTCTTATTGCCATGGTTGTATTACATTATGTGGCAAAAAAGGCTTGGCAGATGGAATTAAGGATGCTCATCAGCTGACTTTAAAAGAGGGAACTTATTCTGGATCATCCAGGTGGCCCAGTGTGATCACATGGGCCCTCAGAAGTGGGAAAGGGAGGTGGAAGAGTTCAGAGTCAGAGAGAGAGAGAGATGTGAGTGGGGAAGAAAGAACAGAGAGATGCAGTGTTCCTGGCTTTGAAAATGGAGGAAGGGGGCCGGCAGCCAGGGAATGGGGCGGCTGCTAGAAGTTGAGAACAGGCTTCAGCTGACAGCCAGCAAGGAAATAGGGACCTCAGTCCTAGGGCCACAAAAACTGCCAACAATCTGAATGAACAAGGCAACAGATCTTCCCCTGGAGACTACAGAAAGGAAAGCAGCCCGTGGACATCCTGCTTCTGGCCTGTGCATCTAAGCAGAGACCCAACTGCGCTCACCCGACTCCTGACCAATGAAAGCTATGAGGTTATAAACTTGTGTTGTTTTTGTGAGGATGTGTCAGGGCAGCAACAAGAAATGAACACAATAGGCAGTCAGTCCAGAGTCATGGCTGAGCTGGTGACCGGAGATGAGCTGTCTGGCTGGGGTGACCTGTGCATCTGTGACTCAGTCACAGGGGACAGGACGGTCTAAGGGCCAGGCCTGACTCAGCTGTCTATTCCTGGAACCACGTGGATGGAAGGCTGGGGAGGAATGATTTCTTGAAGCAAGCTCAGGGCACCTTTCTAGAGAGAAGCAGGGTGAACGTTAGGCAGAAAAAAGTAACATAACGATTCCCACGGGGGCACCAGGATTCACCGAGAACAGACGGGCGGCCTCCTGAACACTGTTGTCAGAACCTCTGTCTGTCTGGCGCTCAGGGCCCACAGCTCAGGAAGCATCAGAGCTGAATTACAGAGAAGAACCCCCGTGGACGGGAGAAGCCGGGGCAAACCTTCCACAGCAGGAGACCTTCGTTGGGGGCCACGCATCATGCAAGTGTTGGTCTGGAGTAGGCGTCGGCAGACAAACTCTTCCTGTGAAAGGGCCAAACAGTGACTCTTTCAGGCTTTGTGGGCCACGTGAGCTCTGCGGCGAACACTCAGGTCTATCATGAAAGTAGCCATGGAAAGTCTGTATACAACGGATGTGGTGGTCGTGTCCCAGTAAAGTTTTGTTGACAAAAGCAGAGGGTGGGCTGGATTGGGCCCCTGGGCTGTGGTTTGTGACTCCTGGTCTAAGGCATGCGGATCTCTGGAGATCCTACAGAGAAGCAGATCTGCAGGGAGAGCAGCATTCTCAGAGAGCTCAGAGGCTGTTAAGAGGGATACAGGTAACCCAGTGGATGGCATGAAGGATAAACCCATAATTTGCTTAGAGAAAATAAAAGTGGGTGATAAAGAGAACACACTTCTAAAAAAAGACAGATATACTGTTAGCAGTCGTTGCACATTAACATTATATTCTCTTTCCCCAGATAAATACCTAGGTTGGGATTAAACACAAAAACGAAACAAATATTGTACATAAAAATAAAAAAAGATGAAGTAACCCTGTTATCTGCAACAACATGGACAAACTGGAGGACGTTCTGCCGAGTGAAATAAGCCAGACACAGGAGGACAAGTACTGCGTGGTTCCACTTAGATGAGGTGTCTAAAATGGTCAAACTCATAGAAACAGAGAGCACAGCAGTGGTTGCCAGGAGGATGGGGGAAACTGGAAGTTGTTCAATGGACATAAAGTTTCAGTTATGCAAGATGAATAAATTCTAGAAACACAGTACCTATAAGTAACATAGTGTCGTGCACTCCAAAATTTGTTGAGAGCGGATCTCATAGTAAGTGTTCTTGGCACAAAACGCAACTAAAACCCAAAGGGGCACAAAGAAACTTTGGAAGGTGCTGGGTATTTCTACTACCTTGACTGGTCAAGTTGTCACAGGTGTTTGCATATGTCCAAACTCATCAAATTGCACACTATTAAATACGTGCATTATCTGCATATCAATCATACCTCAGTAAAGCTGTTAAAAATTGAAAAATGAGATTATAGTTTCAGATTATTTTGACCACATATCTTTACCTATTTTGTCCTTCATATGTTTAGAGGAGTAAAAAATTGAGCAAAGTGAATTGGGAAAAAAAAAAAACTGAAGCACAAAGAAAAATTAGAGAAACATAAAATAAATTACCTAAAGAACAGTTTGGGTTTTGGAATTTAACATCCCAAAGAGAAAGGATTAAATGGTTACTTCAGTTATCAGTTATGACACGGAAGAGGTTCAAAGTAGGAACTGTACAGAAGGCATAGATGTGATGTGCTTGAATAGGGTGTTAAACAGGTTGACATTGAAAATGAGTGTGGATTCTTTTATGTAGAAGATGTTGGTTAGTGTTTACATCTTAATTTCATCATTCTAGGGCAGTGACCTCAGGCAAGTCACTTCACATTGAAATAATGATAGTGCCTCCTCACAAGAGCGTTGTGAAGAACCAGAGACAGTGCTTAAATAAAAATGTTTTGTAAATGGTAAAAAAACATAAAATATGAGTTGTTAAAATATGAGAACTCAACTCTCTTGGATGTACTGGAACTGTTATCCTTAGAAGAGGTTCTATTCTATTCTGGTAATTCTGAGATTCACTTATTTTCAGAAATGCTTTTTTTTCCTAAACACATTGGAATGATACTCATGCATATAAAACAATGTGCTTTAGCATTATCTGCGTACTTAAAATGGGAATATTCACACTTGATGATTAATGTGAGGGTGAGAAGCTAGCTCAAAATATTTATGGCATGTTTAAGGCTGATTAATCTTATGATCTTGCAAACCTGATCTGTTTCACAGTTTCTAAGCTAAAATAGCGTGTATGTTATTGAGCTATAAAGGTTTTGGAATGAAATTTTCTCAGACCTTCCTATTTGTATATGAACAAGCGAAGAAATGGCACTTTGCTGGTGGAGCTTCAGCTGAGACTTTGCTCTCTGTAAGCACTGGTGGGTACAGAGCTGGGGTTGCACGTGGCAGGGCTGGGGGGCATGGTTTAACATTTCCCCCAACAATCTGGACACATTTATTGTTCAGTATGGAGCTTCCATGTTATAACTGGCAGAAGAGACTGCAGGCTGGCTGGGCATAGCGGTGAGGTGGGGGGAGGTACAGATGGGTTGTAGAGCATCTCATCCTGGTCTGGCCCTTGGAATCAGGCTAATGATGGAGGTGAGGGTCCAAGACTTTTGCTACTATATTTAGGAGAGAATTGTGATGCTTTGGGCACCAACAGGTAAAAAAGTGACACAAAGCCAAGGAAACAGTTATTGTCACCACTTCTGAATGGGACTGGTCTCTGCTGTTTGATGCCAACTGAAAGCTAGAATATGGGTCCCAGGGGCCCCCATGCATTGCTGGTGAGAGCACATTCCAGAGTACCCCTCACGCGCAGAGCATAAGTATGCAGTGCTGAGTGAAATGAAGACAGATTGTTGTGCTATGACCCCCCCCCCCAAACACATACCCTTGCATGTAACCAGAGAAACCTACTCTAGTGGTCAGAGTAGGGGATGAATAAGTAAATGCGATGGATACACACTATGGGATACCACAAAGCAGCCGGAAGCAGAAAATGATCATGCACATACTGCAACACAGACAGGTCTGAAAACTACAGTGTTGACTAGGAACACCTAGACGCAGAATGAAACCCATTGTTCACTGCCATTTATGGAAATACAAACATTACATATTTTAAAGGATCAAACACACCCCAGAAATATACCAAGCAAAGTAGGTACCATGAGGAGAAGGGGAAGAAAAGTGGGAACTGAAGCTTTAAGAACCAGCAAACAGTGACATCAACATTATAAAAACTTCTGTTAAAACTGGAAATAAAGGATGGGTTGTTTGGCTATAATATAACTAAGTCCTTTATTTTAAAATGATGTACTTGTTTCCATTTTTTTTTTAATCTCTATGATTCTCTTTGCTTTTCAGATCTGGATGAATTTTAAAAGGTAGCAATGAGAAGACTGCTAAGGACCTACTGATCTCTGACTTGGCAGCTTTGATTTCATTATATAGTAATTTGTAGATGCCCTAATATGACCTAATAGCTAAAAAATACTGAATGAATACATACACACACACACACACATATCTAATTTCTTAAGATATGCCAGAAATTTGGAGAATCTTTGCAAACAGATGTGGATTTAAGAGGTAAGAAGCATTCTGTCTTCTAGAAACACCACAAATATCTCCTTTTCATGAATTACAGTGCCTAGTGCTTATGGCAGAATTTGCCTCTTTATCAGTCATTTTCGTGCCCGTTTTAGCCCTTTGGGAATCAGCGCTCAATGGCAAAAAAAGAAACCTTGTCCTTCTATCTAGTTTGCCTAATTTGGGCTTTACTTCTGTGAAATCAAAAGATTCTTAAATACAGAGGAATTTGACAAAACTTGGTCAATTATTAATATTCCATAGAATTGGGTGTTGCTGCCAATCATCCAGTGCACTTCATTTTCTGTGGTAGGCAGAATAATGGGCCTCAAGGGGTTCACATTCTAATCCTTATAATCTATGGATGTGTTTCCATACAGGAAAAAAGGAGAATTAAGGTATTAAGAAGATGGAATTAAGGTTGCTAATCAGCTGAATTTAAGATAGGAGGATTGTCCTGGACTAACCAGGTGAGGCCAATGTAATCATAAGGGTCCTTAAAAACGGAAGTGGGAGACAGATTTCAGAATCAGAGGGAGATATGACTAGGAAAGGATGGTCATGGAGTTGCCATGATCCTGGCTTTGAGGACAGAAATGGGGGGCCATGAGCCAAAGAATGCAGGCAGCCTCTAGAAACTGGAAAAGGCAAGGAAATGAATTCTCCTCCAGAGCCGTCAGGAAGGAATGCACTCATACATTCTTGTTTTTTCCCCCAGTGAGACCTATGTCAAACATCTAATTTACAGAACGGTAAGATAAGGACATTGTGTTATTCTAAGCCACTGAACTTGGTCATTTATTATGGTGACAACAGAAAATTAATGTACTCTCTGTGCGTTTGTTATTCTACCACAATGGTATGACTATATACAGAGGTATGTCCTCAAATTTAAGTTGATTGTACCTGCTGAGTGCATCACTTCTTTTTTTTTTTTTTTTTGTAGGGTCAACTTGGTTTTAAAAGCCATTAATTACTGAACTCCAAAGAGAGATTTCAGACTTAACTATTTGAAAAATATACAGTACTTATTAGTCATTCGAAAATGAGGAAACAAGTCAATGTAAAATATTAATATTTCATGGAAAGAACAAACCTCCGGCTATTCTCAGTAATTAGGGAAAAAGTTTTTAAAAGAGAATTAACTTTTTATTTTAAGTTAATATTACGAAGTTTTAGTACAGCAGGGCATTAATTTTGTTCAGGATCACATGGTAACCAAAATGAAGTATGTTTTTCTGTCTTGTTTAAGAAAGTCTTGGGAATAATATTACTAGACATATTTGTCAGTAATAGCATAGATTGATTATAAAGAAAGCTTATTTTTTTCTTTTAGTGTGCAGTGTCTGAAGGTGACAATGTAAGTTTTCCAAGAAATGACTCACATTAGGATTTTTTTCTAAATTTACCAGTTTTTAATTTAATTGGCCTATGAATGTGTGTAAATACGTGATGAGAACTCATGACCAGTGAGTGTGGCTTTATGAAGCATCTTAAGTGACTGGTACCCCTTCTGGGCTGAATACTGAAGTATTGCGCCAACAAAATAACAGATGTGAGGGTTTTGACCTGATCCACTCTATGCTCTGACAATCATCTTGAAGACAAGCAGCATGACATAATCAGCATGCATCGAAGAACAGACCTCAACAGACCCAACCAGGTGGGGTTTCATGGGCAAACACAGACTTAGCTTATTGTTCCTCAGTTGCTACTGTAGTGTCCATTCATGGATGAACAACCAGACAACATTATGATGCCTGACTCTTTTAAAAGATTTAAAAATAGAATGTGATATTTAAGTAGAGTCATGCTTGAACACATGCTACTGGGGAATAGAGCAATGGAAGTGTTGAAAATTTTTCTGGCAGACTTGGACCTATTTTGAGAGGGGAGGCTTAAGTGTGTGTGTGTTTATTATACTGAACTGCTGCTAAATTAATAATTAGTGAACCTCTCGCTGAAAACTAAAGGAGATGCTTTTAGTTCAGCTCCTTATATTAGCAAGTCAATTTGTAGGCTTTTCAGATTTTTTTAAACAGGATGACTGTATTACACTGTTTTCCCAAATTTTTTCTTCTTCAAAAAGTTTACATACAACTTGCATAATGGAGAGATGTGTATTCGTGTAAAGGAACCATAGCAGTCACATGGGTTCAATAATTTTGAATATCCCTAAATATCACAGGTAAATTTTTGGAATATTACTGCTGGTTTACATGGGACCTAAAGATTTAGCATCATTCATTCCCCTCAGCAAATGAAAACTCATGGGTACCTTCAGGCTAACTGGGTACCTTGTAATGAGTTATACCCAATGGGTGTGGTAGTATTATATGGTAATATAAGAATTTTAGCCATTGAACTAGCATATTTCTACAGTGTGTTGAATGAGTTTATGTGAGTTGAAGTATTGAAGATATTTACATATATTTGCATATATGTACCATTTGTCCCAAGTTACTCCACGGAGCTATATCTGTTCTGTCTTCTGTTTTTAACACTGCAAGCAAATTGGACTCAAAATGTACTGATTTGTACAAGCAATGTACAAAAATGTAACTTCATTTTTTGTGACTAATCTCTTGTTCTCAACCCCCAATCTTGCTGAAAACGCCTGCCTTTGCCCACCACAGAAGTTGCGATCGCTCCTGTTTCAAAAATTAATCACTTGGAGTTCATTACTCAGTTCTTTAGACATTTTCCCCTGTTTCCACTCTTCCCACAACGCATGTGGATGCAAAAGGAGGAATAAGTAATATGATGGATGGGCGGAGGATGACTGGGGGCGGTGGGCTGCTAAAGGGTCCAGAGCTGTTTTCATTCCCAGTTGGTTTTACCCTCGCAGTCCACGCCTGACTCTCCTGTACTAGCTCGGGCTGCATGTGTCTCAGGTGGATGCACTGTGGCTCCACCCTGGGCTGCCTGCTCTGGGCTGACCTAGCACCACCATGTCTGCTGCTGCATCATGTGCCTCCCGGGAGGCAATGGAGCTTCCAGGCTCTGTCCAGAGAAGTAAGAAACATTCTCCCCAGCATCCGCACCCACCCCCAAATATTTCCTGAGGGATCTCTACCGCAGTCTCTCTTTAGAGATTCAAATCAGAGAGATTAGGGGAGCCAGGATAGTAAATTCTCACCTCACATCTGTCTGTCTGTCTGTCTGTTTCTCTCGTGCTATAGCATCAGAACATACAGCGGCCAAAGAAATTTCTTCCTGTGAGGGGAGAATGCTCCTCATCTTTCCCTTATCTGATGTTCTTTGTCTCTCTACTAGGACTAACTATAAAATTCTGCTCAGATTTGTAAGCTTTGCTCTTATTAGGAAAAATCCTTTTTTTGGGGGGAGGGTACTATTTATATAATCTTTCTACATATTCTTAGTGAAGCCAGGTTTTCAACTCACTATCTTATAAAGGAACGTAAGGATGTCTAAGGAGGAACTCAAAAATAGAGTGAGGTTCCTTTTGCTCTGGGCTGTCTCCAAAGAAGTGAGGGAGCCAACGGGGGTCCACGTTTATGCCTCTTCTGTAGAGTTAGAAGGAAAAAAAAAAGGTCTTCATCCCTCTGGGCACATGCTACTTCCTAGCGTCAAACTTGGGATCTTCCACATATGTTGGCCATGATGCGGCTGTTGGTTGGCGTGGTTTTGTTTTATTTTCTTTTCACCTTCAATGTCCTAGCGGGGAAGAGAGAAGGTGCTTTTGCAAGTGCCTGGTGAAGGGCAGACTGCTTCCTCTGGTGTGGATTTCTGGTTTCCAGGATGCCAAGGTCACAGCTGGTTCCAGCATTCCTGGAACCTGGCTTGGATGCAGGGCAGGTTGGCTCTTGTCTGTGGGCTGCATGTGCAAGTCACTGGGAGAAACTAAGTGGTGAGGAAAAGGCCCGGAGGGGTAAGCTGGAGACAGGTTCACAGCGGGAGGAGGGCGCAGAAGTCGGAGCTGAGTCACTCCCGGAGCCAGCTCGCAGAGGGCGCGAGGGGACAAGGAGAGCTGATGAACTACAGGGGTGGAAACGTTCTGAGAAGTTAAGAGAACAGACTTGGAGCAGACAGCTACATCAGCCTATAAAACAAATTAATCACATCCACCTTCATGGCCACCGGAGGGAGGGATCCATGCGTCGAGTGCCTTGTAAAATATTGCCACCGTCCCTTGGGGAGTGCAGGGAATGAATTTCTCACCACTGGATGGAGAAGCACTAAAGACACCACCTATAAATAAGAGCACTGGACTTGCCCTTTACAGCAGGAAATGTTTACCTGAAGTCCCTGAACTTCTAGGGAACCCATCAACGGGAGCCAGGAGTGAGTTTACCCTTGACATCGCTCGCAAACTTGTGTGCGGGGGCCTTTGTGCATTTCGCCTCAGGAGATATTCTGGTACTTTCAGCAGATTCTCAACAGAGTCCCTGATTCTAAAACATCAAGGGCCATTCCATCACAGGAAATGTTACACGAACAAGTAACTTCTCACTTGGTACATGAAAACGCTTTCCCCTTTCCCAGAAATTGCAGTGAAAGAAAGCAATGTCACTGATCACAGAACTCATTTTCTAGTTTCATGAATCCCTTTCGTGATCAAACTCATGTAAAAAAGTCCACTTAAAAATAACAACAGCAAAAAGAACAAGAAAAAGAGGACAAAAGCCTGCCTTGAGGCTCCTCTGAACACACTTACAGGACTTTTTACTATAAATAAGTGAGGAATTAAGAATATCTTTAAATCGCTGGGATTCCCTACAGAGATCCAGCTTTGGAAAATTCATTTGTGAGCCAAGGAGCGCGAATGAGGACAAGCAGTAGGCATGATGAATAACTTACTGTAAAGGGCAAGTTTCTGGGAGGAATTAACGATTCGTCCTCAGAAGCCCTTTATTTACCATAAAAACCCGAGTGCCTTTTGCTGCTATCAGGCTGATAGTTACAGGGAAATTGATTCTCTTCACAGAATTTCCCGATGGTCCCCATAAACCATCAGATGCTCCTGGCCTCGCCTTCCTCGTTTCATAGCTGCTCTGCACTGGTCAGCATCATCCTCTCTGCAGCAATTAGCGGTAATAAGTAGGAGCTCGCACAATTGATGGCGTAATTCTCCTGGACAGTGTGGAAGTAGCAGTTATGAAACGCTTCACCGAGCAGAGCCCTTGTACTTGGTGCCTCCCTCCCATCAATTATCCAGGTATCAGAGCCTAATGAAGGCCCAAGGCAGGTGGTGTGGGGACAGTAGGAGCTCGGATGCAGAGATTTCTGTCCTGGTCAAAGGGGCCGGACTTCGCTCAGTGTGGGATTGCTCCTTCCTTCTTCCACCATCCTAATGGATGTTTCTCCTAAATTAACCCTGAAAAGGTTTTGAGGAAAAGGGGGCATCGAGGGGAGGGAGAAGCATCACAGGATCTTTTCCTATATCTCTGTCTTTCTGCAGCAGTGGTTTTGATCTCCAGCAGATCCACCTGGTTCTTAGAACTGCCATCTCTCTGTTTACTTCACCCTTCTATGCCTGCATGCTGTCCGCTTTGTTTATGAGAGCTCCTAGCGTCTTGATCCTAGTTTTAAATGCCTGGTCTGATAATTCTGACATCTCTGCCTTTTCTGAATCTGGTTCTGATGCTTCTTCAGCCTCTTCAAACTGTGTTTTTGGCTTTCAGTCTGCCTTGTGATTTTGTTTTTGATGAATACTAGACGTGATGTACCGTGTAAAAGGAATTCTGGTAAAATAGGCCTTTAGTAATGTGCTGGTGAGAGGAGGGGACGGGAACCAGCCTGAAGCTCTCTAATACGTAACTCCCAACTCAACACCTCTGTTTAGATGTTTTCCAAAAAATTTTAAATTGAAGTATAGTCAGTTACAATGTGTCAATTTCTAGTGTACAGCATAATCTGTTTACATGTTTAGTAGGCAAATGACACTTTATTGGTATTCTTTATTACTACTCCACCATCTTGGTTAATGGTACCATCTCCCATGCCTCTGGCCAAAAAATAAGGAGTCAAACTTGACACCTCTTGTCCTCATTCCACATTCGTTCCATCAGCCAAACTAATTATTTCTGCCTTCTCCCCAGATGTAAATCCGACTACCCTTATCATCTCTCCTGCTTCTCCTCTCGTCTTAAGGCATGTGTTTTACCTGGTTGACGACATGGCCCCTGGACGGGACCTCCTGGTGCTGCTCTTGCCACACCTCACTTAGCAGGCACACAGAGGTGAAAGAGAGCTTTTGAAAAGAAAATAATTTATACCATCCCCTGATTAAAATCCTCATATTACTCAGGGTTGAAAAAAAAAAGGAAATCCTGCCATATGTGACAACATGGATGAACCCAGAGGACATTATGCTAAGGGAAATAAGCCAGACACAGAAGGACAAACACTGCGTGATTCCACTTATAGAAGGTGAGTAAAATAATTAAACTCACGGAAACAGAGAGTAGAGGAGTGATTACCAGGGGCTGGGGGGAGGGGAAATGGGAAGTTGCTGTTCAAAGGGTATAAAATTTCAGCCGTGCAAGATGAGTAATTTCTAGAGTTCTGCTGTACAACACTCTGCCCGCAGTTAACAACATTGTGCTGTGTACTTAGATTTTATTAAGATGATAGATATCATGTTAAGTGTTCTTATCACAATTAAAAAATACCACAGTTTAAAAGTAGATCCAAACTCATTATCAGGACCTAAGAATCACATGGGCACCTGGATGCTTCCCGGCTCACTAAGTCCTCTCCCCCTTGTTTACTCTCTTCCTCTTTTACCTTCATTTTCACCCCTGAACAGGTTAAGCCTTTCTGATCTCAGGACATTTGCACTAGCTTTTCTTGACCCCAGAACACTTTTCTCTAGAGACCTGCATGAAGGTCTCCTTCCCACCATCCAAGTCTTGGCTGAAGTGTCCTGAATGCAGAAACACATGCCAGATGCACCCTTTCTAAGGCAGCTCTGCAGTCCTGCCTAGTTATTTACTCCACTATTACTCTCTCATTTTATTCACAGCCCCAACTAACATCTGCAGTAATCTAATTCACTGGTTGGTTTGTACATTTATCACGTGCCTCCCACCAAGTCACTCTCCCCCAGGATGTAAGCAGTACGAGAACAGAGACGTTGCCTTCTTCACTGCTTTATTCCTAGACTCTAGATCCTTGAGGGGCATGTACGAGTTGCTGAATAAATGTTCACTGAATGAATTAAAAATTCAACTTCATTCTTCTCCCTCTCAGCTCTGATGTACAGTCCATCAAATTAATCCTGTTTTTACCTCCTAACTGTCTCTGACACTAGCTCACCTCTCCAGCCTCACTAACACAGTTTAGGTAGCTGCCATCTCTCCTCCAGA
This sequence comes from Camelus ferus, assembly GCF_009834535.1. Classification (NCBI taxonomy): domain Eukaryota; kingdom Metazoa; phylum Chordata; class Mammalia; order Artiodactyla; family Camelidae; genus Camelus; species Camelus ferus. Next base: position 10,243,025 of record NC_045725.1, on the reverse strand, counting down.
TTACTGAGACAAACTTACGTTCCTTGTCTGCAGCCCTATTTTCTTTCAGCCAGTTTCTCGACACACAGTAATCTCACTAAGGTGGAAACATGTTCATATCACTGTGCAGCTTAAAGCCTTTCACCAACTTACCATCGCATTCTGGATAAAGTCCTAGCTCCTTCATGGGCTCTGTGAGAGCCTCCAAGATCCAACCCCCACTTCAGCCTTACCTCTCCTGCCCTTGTTCTCTGACAGTCTTTGTTCCCAGAAAGGTGTTCTCTCGGGTCTCCGGAGCTCTGAATGGGGCTTTCCTCCTCCCCACGCATCCTCACCTGACTAGTTCCTACCTGTGCTTCTAGAGTCTACCTGTCCTTCAAGTCTTCCCTGACATCAGTGCTGAGCTGAATACTCCTTTAACGGGTGACCACTGGCATCCTTGTTTCCTAAGCACACGCTTGTGAGAGAGCAGTAGTTGAGAACAGAGACTCCGATGTTGGACAGAATGGAGTCACGTGAAATGAAAAACAAGCCTGGCCTGGTTGGCCTGGCTGGCAGCTCCTCTGTGGTTTCTCATTCCTCTCTTCCACGTGAGCTTCATGCCTCTCTCCCTGTGCCTTTCCTGTCATGTTTAGGTGATGCCTAAAAGTGTGGTTTTCTGTACACACCGTACTGTGCTTTGAGAACATAGATTATTCTCTTCTACCTGCTTGTAACACTTTCCCCGCATTTTCTCCATATATTGTATTGTCTCCCCTGTGAAGCCTTTTTATGTGTTTGGATGAGAGAAAGTCCTGGTGTGGACTCCGTGGTGCATGCAAATTGTTTGTCTAAATGCCTACCTTCCTTTGTAGGCTAAACCTTTCAAGACTGAGAACTATGCCTTATTTATCTTTATGCAGTCTCAGTGCCAAGCACATGTTAAATGTTCACCAATGTCAGTTGAACAAAGAGAGGAGAGAGAATGGAACTAGTATTTATTAAGTGCAAGGTAATTTGTCAGGTGTTTTGCCTGAGTAAGAAGACAGGAAGGAATTTAAATAACAGGGATTGAAATTGTGTCTTACATTGACTTTCAAGGTGTTGGTTCTTTTGTTTCTAAAGGGATGCAATGAATTTTTTGACTCTTTTGTGCTGTTGGGTACTTTTCCCTCCAACAACCCAGAGAGGGGATGAGGCAAGTACATGTGTTGGTCAGATCACTCTATGGTTATTGTTACAGCATACTTGCCGTCAGATTTTTGTCTTGTGAACATCCTTCCTAACTTTCTTCCCATCTGCCTCCCCATCTACTCCTCTTAATGGTTTGAGTACATCTAAGATTTGTTGCTTTGCTCTATCTCATAGGCTTACGGGAACAGAAGGAACCCCTCTAACTTTCCTATTTCCATTTTTCAACATCTCCTGATGTTGCACAGAATACAAAGACTGTAAGGATGAATAAAAAATTAGGTACAGAGTTCCTCAGAGTATTGTTAGAAGGTATAGTTGATTAAAATTTGAGAATATCACTTGTAAAAGATTGTCTACTCTGTGGAGAAAAGGCCCAGAATACGAATTCATAAATAAATAAAATGAATAATCCCATTTCCCTTAAGAGACAGATAAAAAAATGGATTTTTTTCTTAAAATAAGTCAAGTTGCAAAGAAGGAGAATAGGACCAATTATGAATTTAAATTAATGCCCAAATATTGCAATTATAATTGCATTTCTTATAAAGAGTGAAATATTTCTTAAGAATTACAGATTGAATTTAATTTCAAACCTCCGTAGGGATAATTTATTAAGTGGAAGGTGCCATTCAAGAAGGAATTACTTCTGTACATAGATTTTTTTTTTTCTCTCCTTTGGGTCCTCAATTCACATCAGTTGATTCTGGATTGAACTTTTAGAAAAGCTTCTCTAAATGCAAAACACTTTTTGAGAACAAGATGGTAACAATATGGTTTGGGAGACTGAGCCAGGGGAGTAGGTATCGCCAGTTATGAAGTGTTGGTTTTTGTTTTTGTTTTTTTTTAACTATAAGACTCAAATGTAAGAAAACATTTAAAATCAACAGCTCTTACCATCCAGTAGGTGGTAAGAATTCATATTTCTGAGCATATATACCCTCCGCTAATGTTCAAAAATACATTTTGAAGGAGTGGAACGCTGTTTGAATACAATGAAGTGGAGTAATTGGCAAAGCATTGGTACCCGCACGTTTACATAAAGGCCAATCAGCCCCATTCCTCTAGAGCCATCTTCCTGTTTGAAAGTTTGGAGAAATTGTTCTGGATTTCATTTTGCTGGGACTCTGCGTGTGAGTAACTATGACTGTGAAAAATGTGTGCGCCATTTTCCCTGTAATAAAACCTTGTATTTCTGGGATTGACGGCAGAAGGACTCTGGCATGTATGACCCGAGCATGGTCTGCTATGAACTTTCTCACAATGAGACAGCTTCTTGGATCCCGATTATCCGCTGGTTCGTTTGTGTGACTCTATTGAACACACAAAGTTGACAGTAAATTAGATAAGGACACTATAGATTTTCAGGAAGTCCAGGGTCTCTGACCCTTAAATGACTCAAGAATCACACTGGGCTGCTTCTTTGTGACCCAGCACCCTGCACGCCCCGCCTAGATTCTCCCAAGTTACTTCCCTTTTCCTGTGCGTCTGCTCTTCCCACATGTTTTCGAGACATGACACCCATGTCCCACTCTTCCTTGTGCTTTTGGGATGAGTAATAACTGGAGGAAAGGAAATGTCAAAGTGCAGAGAGCAGGTTGGGGGCTCTCCCAAAGTTTCTAGGATCAAAGTGCAGAGAAGCCTTTTTTAAATAAGGAAATTCTGAAGATGGTGCAGTTGTACCCCTGGGTATTTTTCAAACTGATTCTTTGGGAAGAGGAATTGTTCTCCCTAAAGGTCGTAGTTTAAATATTTACTAGAAAGTAATCTTCAGTTATTGAAGGTATACTGTTTGCTCTAAGTTTTGGGAAAGTGGGAGGGTAGGGGGTGACTAGGTATTCCTGCTTTTAACCTTGATAAATCTTAGGTCTCCCTCCAGGGTTAACTCTCATGTAAACTATGTTGGGCCAAGTGGAGAAATTCAGGAAGGAATTTTGTTTTTGTTTTTGCTCAGAGTTATTACTACTATCAGGTTATGCCCTCACAGGCAAAGAGACATTACTGAAATGTGTCTTCAGATTTCCATGAGTTACCTTGTGACTTTGGATTTGTTACTCATTGTTCTATCAAATCCTTTCATAAACACTTTGAGTTGTAATTTGTTGGCTTCAAGTCCCAGATGAAAGGGAGCCTCAGAAAGTAAATGTGAAGTCAGAGGGCTGCTCAACAGCTCAGTGGGGGCTCGGACTCCGGTCTGGAACTACCCAGTGCTCCCCCCAGGCAGGGCATGCCCTGTGTGTATGACCTTTTCCAACTCCTTTCCTTTTTTGTCAGAACTTCTGTCCAAAAAGCATCTCCTCAGAGCCCTGGTTCTGCTCACTGCTGGCCTGCTAAACTTATAAATGAATCCAAGCTGGTATTATATTGAGTGCTAATCAGATCATCTGCTATTTTTTCTGGGATAATGTAATTGTATTTTAATATGGATATTCTTCAGATTTTTTTTAATATGAAAGAGTGAATTTCATGTTGACCTGCTCAACTGGTGGGGCGGACAAATACGGGACAATTTGAGACGGTTAGCGTCTTTCAAATTGATGCAGTAAGCAACCCCTACTTTGGAAAGTTGAGAGGAACGGCCTCAATAATGGTGTTTCTACCCTTTTGCATGAATACTAGCAAGAATCTATCTATCTATCTATCTATCCCATATATATGAATACCAGTCTCTTCCAGTGTGATGTTAGGGTTTTGTCCCTATTCACAGAAATGGATGCTATGGCTACACCTCCTGTGTGTTTGGATAACTAATCAAAATGACCCCATTATATTCACAAAGAACTCCTGTTCCAGTGCCCTCATTGCTTTCGAATGGCCTTCACTGGCTATGCCAGGGGTTTCTGGTGCAGAACGAGTCACCATGCATCTGGGTCTCAGTCGCTTCACCTGTAAGGTAAAACGGTGGCACTCAATGGTCTTCGTTCCCTTTCAGTTCTAATACTCAGTGTGTCAAGGTCTGTCCTGCTCTAACTGACTTATAATCAACCCTAAAACCTCCTCACATTTCTGGGTGGTGGAACAAAGAACCTCTGTGTGGAGACTGAAGATTGAGAAAAAGCTGATTCCAGGAACTTGAGCCACGGGAACCACAGCTCACCTCTGACTTTGCTAAGCTGTTTCTTGGCTGCTGTGGGACTTGTTACTTGAAAGAGGTTTGCTGTAGCCTTAGTTTCTCTGCCTGCAGAAGATACAAAGTTCCTGCCTCATTTCTGATCTTCCTTTCATGGTAGCACCAGAAATCTTGATATCATTGACCCTTCAGTGAAAGATCTTGCCCGTCTCCCAATATTCAGTTACTTCTGGGTCTGATGGATGAAGAATCAGGGTCTTGTGCCTCTTTCTTTTCCAGATATAATAAATGTAGTTTACTGTGTCCAAATTCTGGAGATACAGGCCCCAGCAGAACAGAGAGGGAAGTGGAACATTTAAGCACAGAGAGTTCACTCGCTCTTTTTCACAGTAATGTGTTTTTGACTGCCAACGGTGATCCTAACTCCTCTTTCACTGGACTCTTTTCTCTCCCCCAACTCTATGCTATATTTTAAGCTGCTATAAATTCGTATAAATCCTCAGTTTTTCTTTTTTGAGCTTAGTGCACTGAACATTTCTACTCATGCATAAAAGATGCCCTGAAAATTCCCATCACGGCTGTGAAAGTGTTTATTTATTTTTACTTTTTGAGAATCAGGCTCTGAGGTGGTGCCTTCAAGAGGCAAGCATTTATAGTTTGGCCATATGATTTGGTTCAGTTTTTTTTTCTTAATTCCATTTTGTTTGTTGGGAGTAAAAGAGGGAATTAAAGATATTACAGAAAAAGAGTTTCCCTGGTGGTTAATTTTAGGTATTTTGTGAATAAATGGAGTATATGGGTTTTAAAAAGGAAGAACTATGGTAAATAGGATGTATTGTATATAAATCGGGTGCTATGAGAAAATTCATTACAAAGTTGATCTGAATCACGCTGAATCGCTAATTTTAAATTCCATGCAATCTAGATATGAAACAGGTAATTTAATCATAATTTTTTTATGTTTTGATTTGGGATTCTGGCATAATCCTTAGAGTAAAAAGTGGATCATTTTTAATTACTTTGGTAAATTGCCTAGTTGTATATAAATGAGGTGAATAAAAGAAACATTTTTGCATTATTTTGTTACTTGAAAAGTTTTTATTTCCTCTATAAGCTCATGTTCTGATTCCTAAAGATAAGGTGAGGAAATGAAGGTGTTTTATATTGCATGCTAAATTTTGAAACAATTTTTGTTCAGAATATAAGAAACTAAAAAACTACGGCTTTGAAAAATGATTTTTGAGTTACTGTTAAGATGCTAGGCATTGCTGGCCTCCTCTGAGGTGCACATTTAAGGACCAGACTGGAAATTTCCTCTATAGAGTTTTTTAAGGATGAAAATTAAAATCCAATTATTTTCACTGCAACTAAGAAAATACATATGCACTAACCTGAGCACAGCCATTAATCAGCTGAGCTTTTCAGCACTGTCAGATGTGAGCTGCTCAGGAAAGAGGCTGAGAAATGCCCAGTGAAACCTTGGGCTGGCTCTGACCTGCTTATTTATAGCGTATCAGGATGAAACACGTCCTCTGGGGTTTACTTAATACAGCTCTGCCAGGTGTTTCACATTCGTAACTCCAGACTCAGCCAACAGCCAAAGTCATGCAAGAACTCATTGCCAGAAGAATGCAAATTTCCCTTTCTGCCCCAAAATCATCTCAAAAGGCTGTTTTCCACAGAACCCTGGTCTGTAAGAATTAATATCCCAGTCCACAAAGAAGGCCAAACTATGTCCATTTTCTTTCTCTATTTCCCTTTTCTCTTATTAATCAAGACATACTCTTCTAGCTTTGATTTTATAGAGAGAATTAAAAGTTTGAGCAATTATTTGAGACAGACAGTGCAAAAATTCCATTTTGACATCTGAAGTTTACCTAGATTAACCAAAAATCACCCAGATTGACTGGGTTGCTTTTAATATTTATAAATTATAAATATTAAAAATACCTTTATTTGTTTTTAAATTCCACCAAAATACAGTACTATAATATAAGCATATAGGTCCCACACTGACATTTCTGGTGCATTTATACATCTGAATATAGGAAAAAGCAGCCTCATCTTTAGCAGAGGTATGCTTAACCTTGCATCAGACTTCTAATGACTTTGAGGCAGCTGAAATAACTTTGAAAACTCCTGGTGGAGAGAGAGAAGATACACCATCATAGAGTTAACATCATTCTGTCAATAGAAATCTAATATTGATCAGACATACTATATTTTATAAAGACTGACAGCTTATAATAGAGCAATCCCATCAATTTTCAGAAGTCTATGGATGTGCTAGATTGAATATCATTATAGATGCTGCTGGGAGAAAAATATGCATGAGCTTGAAAGACGCTTTTAGGCAAATGATTCTCTGCCTGATGGAAGGATTCGTATGATCAATGCTGTATTTTCGGCAGTGAAGTGTTACTTTCAATATGTCTCCTATAGCTTGAGATGCACTTCAGCTCATCCTCTCCCTGTACTTTGGAAAGGAAGCAAATACAGTAGCAGTTAATCAAGATCTAGCCATAGACTTAATCAGGGGAAAAAAAAAAAAGTCCTCTCCTGGTACAATCTGCCCACAAAGCTTTCAAAGCAGGCAGCCCAGAGTTGCCTAAAGTGAATGAAATCAGAATCCAGTGCAATGCAGATGCAATAACTCTATTTCAGCACACCTATGCACCAGGTTAATAGAGCCATCATTTGTCACAAAAGTCTTTTTGGAAACTAAGTGCAGGGTTCTCCCTATAGCTAGAATCGTACTTGGCTAGAAGGAAAATTGCCGGGGAGGGTGCAGAATAGCTAATCTCCATTCTTCCTTCAAAATGTGCTCACCCTGCATTCTCTCGTATTAAAATAGAAGAAAAGAGAGAGCTGAGTATTCAGGTGATCTACCTCGTCCTTGGGGGATGGAAACCTATTAGAAAAGCCTTTACAGTTCCCCTTAATGCAACCCTTTTAAGAGCTCTCCAGAGGGGTCCTTCTGACCACTGCTCCCCCCAATCTCCCCTTCCCATGACACGATTCATAAGTGATTTTCCAATGTCCTTACATTTCTCAGGCCTCATTTGTAAAGCACTGATGAAGGTATTTTCAAAGAATTAATCGGATATTTCATTTCTGGGAGAAAGCAACCTAGTCAGTTAAAAGAGTAAATATGAAGACTTGTTAAAGATGTCTGTTTGCTTTTCTGAATTAAGAGCTGAACTTACACTGTTATGGCATTTCTCAACATCTTCTTGTAACGTCTTGCCCTCTTTCTATCTCCTGTACTAGCTTCTAAGTTCCATGAGGCAAGGACAGTGCTCTCCTCATCCTGGCATCTCTCGATGCACACAAGGTTAGCTGATACTTACATATTTGTTAAATAACCAGAGCAATAAATGAACCCAAGAAAGAGGACACATGGGGAAAATATTACGAGAGTACAGGTACATAATCCTCTCCCCAGTGCTGAAGATTCTTGGAATTTGACCAACCAAATTTAAAACAGGGAAACCTGCTCGCTTAAATTAGGGGTGACTCTTCCCTGAGCCAGGCCTATTTTTAAATTATTTTAAAATAGGCAATTATGCAAACATTCCAACATAAAAAAAAAAAAACCTGAAGACAAGACAAAGGTTATTTTACTGCCACCTTCATCTCTACTTAAAGCAACACTGCAGCACATTCAGGTGGCCCCACGGTGGCCCCAGCCTTCTGTTGACAGAGGTTCAACGCTTGCCTTACGAAATGAAAGTTTGAGCAAGCTTCACTTCACAAGTTTTTAAAGGACAGACACAGAACATTAAAAAAAAAAAAAGCTAGACAGTCCATCTGTTTCAGATCTCAACCCATCTAACTCTGGGATCTTACGGTTGAAAAGATTGCCTCGATGACGTCAAATCATAACTTATCACTTTATTTCTGCTAGGTTTTCTAGACCTTTCCTTGTTATCTGTAACATAAACAAAAAGTTAACACAATTTTTTTTGATCAGATATTTTATTCGGGAACTTCCCAAACATTACATGTTCAGCTTGATGTAATGATGTGAAATTTGCTATTCTGCAAAGATTCACACACATGTTGTAGTGTGACTTACTTGAAAATACCAGTTATTTTCATCTTTTTTTCCCAAGAGAAAGGGAGGAATAATCAAATACCATATGGTAGATATTAAGGGTATTTCATGCTTATAAAACTCTATGTTCTCCTGGAACATTGCATCAAAATAGCAAGAAGGCTGCCTTTTCCATCTCAGACATTTGGAGAAATTGCTGGAGATATGTGGGAGGAGGCAATATGATCATCTAGTGTAATGAGAGTCAGTGTGCCTGGACAGTCAGTGGTGGGTTCCTGCCAAATCCCTGTGAAACTCTGTGACTCAGGGGAGTAAGGACAGAGAGGAGGGAGAGAGAAGGATGGAGGCAGGCACAGAGCCTGCCGGTGTGTAAGGCAATGTTCTAGGTTTGGGGACAACAGAACTGAATACAACTCTAACTGTGATGGAGAGGTGTTTATAGACAGGCTAGTGAGGGGGAAAGACATGTGTATTGGTGTGTGTGAATATGGCTCAAAGGTTTTCCAACTTTCAAAACTTGTGCTTCTATTGAAAACTCAACTCACCTCAACAGATACAAACTTCTCACAGACAGCCCCCCGGTTTTCTTATACATAATTCAAGCGGCATGTGGTCTCACTGAAGAACCTGAAGAGCCAAACCTTGATACTAACGAATGATGACAACACAGTCTGACATATGCTCTAACTGGGGTGTGAGCAGAGGGCGGTGGGGATATCGAGGAGTGAGAAGTGGGGAGCGCTGGCTCCAGGGGAGCAAAGCTGACGTGGTGGAGATCACATCTGAACACAGCTGGGTTCATTCCTCCACACCCAAGTTCTGCACTTTGTTGGAGCTGGACAAACAAAGTTGAATAATGCACAGTGCACCACGGAGGGGCCACAGTCATACCCACTACCCAGCAAAACACCCAGCAAAATACCCCGGTAAGTGCTTGAACTGAGGTAACCTCTCCAGCCTAAACTCGACTAAAAGCCCAGGAATACCCTGCGACGACTGCTCGTGGGAGCACCCACTGGACAGTCAGCTGCAGCGAGCAGGACCCGCATCTGGTTTGCTCACTTTTGTGGCCGAGCTTCCCCCACAGCGCCAGGCGCACTGTAAACGCTCAGTATTTGCTGAATGCATAATTAAAAAGTGAAGCTCCAATGGGGATACATAAAGAACTGCTGAATTATGCTGAGGTGGCTTTACTTCTGGCCAAAATCAGTATCAGCCTACGTCAAAAATAAAAGATTCACTTAAATTTTTAATTTTATCCACTGGGGAAAAATAGCTGTTTCATTCCTGACATTCCTCCAGTGTGCAATTGCTATTCTCTTGCAGCTTAAAAAAATTTACACTCAAGACCAGGAGAAAAAATAAATATGAATGCTGAAATAAGTTTTGTGCAAGAGATGATTAGAATCTTTTTCACAAAATATTTATTTGCAATTTGTCCTTCTAAAGAAATTTTATACTTAACATATGAATGATGTCTAGATGTAAATTTAAGTCATCTGATAATCCCCAAATATTATGAGTTTATCCCATTAGTAATAATGAGAGTTCAGTGATTATAAGCCTATTCACTAAATTCAGAATGTTCTCCTTTGGGGGAGTTTTAATTAGATTTTAATAAGAATCTTGAATTAAATGTGATTATTAAGAGACCCTTTATGTTGTACATTAATACATGTCAAGATAATAAGGTGTTTTGGGTATTTCAAACATAGATAAAAATAGAGAGGGCATGTAGTTTTAACTTGGCTATTACCAATATTGATGCATTTCTATTTACTGGTTGTAAAATACATTTTTTCATTGCTTATACATTTCATAATTATCAGCAGATGTGCTTTAATAAGAATGGATTATGTCAACTAGAGTAAATAATTCATTGCATTATAAATGAAATGCATATTTGGCAAGCCAAAGTGGAAGCATTAACCAATCTGGGTCCCTCCCACCCCTGCCGCTCCAGCCTCCCCAGCTGTTTACAGATCGCCTCAACATTCAAATCTATAAACCACTTAGCGCTCGACAACTCCTGCTGAGGCAAAGCTTTGCCAATGCTGAGTAACATCGTTCAGCAGCACAGGAAAATACATCAGAGTTTAGGAAAGAAGGATGGCGTTGGTGGTGCTTCAAACCCCCCCCCCTCTCCCTGCTTCATTCTGCAGCCTTCAGGACAGAACACTGCAAACTCTTCCCTTTCAGTCCAGGGAAAGACCTGCTCTGCCTTGAAGAGTTATGTCTGTAATACACTAGGGTTATAGAGTTAGAAAATTAATGAAGGGGAGAGAAATATTTGAAAATAACAGCAGCTCCTTCCTCGAGTTAAAATAATTCTGGTATCTCTTTGATAGTGAAATAAATTTGCCTTCATTTTAATTTATGATACTTTAAAGACGAAACCTGTACTTTGCAAATCTGACGGTTTGTGAGACGTTGCAATTGATACAATGGATTATAAACCAGATTATATATTTCTTTCAATAAATTTTACTTTAATACTTGTATTATTACAGGACTTCGTTATTTTGCTTAATCACATTTCAAATTTCTAGTTTTAGATTGGATAGACATTATTAATTGTGCTTAAAATATGCTGTCTGGAATGAAACTGAGAAGTAATACTGCTAAGTAAATAATTACATTAATTATATAAATTTCAACACACGGTACAACATATCCTAGTGAAGGTACTAAGTTGATTTAATGGTCAATTAAATTGGTTGGAGGTGGGCGTGGTGTGAACCAAGGAGAAGCCAACAAATAACTTGTTCTAAGCTGCAAAGCCAGCATCAAGGTCAAGAATATAACCTGTGCACGTCTCTATTTGTAAAGAATATGCAGTACCCAGTGAAAATTTCATTATCACACACAAATGCCTAACAATTAACCAGTGGTAATGAGAGGAGCCCAGCTGAGGCTGTGGACACAGAGGGAACAGGCCCGCTGGTGTCCAGCTCTACTCAACGAAGCAAGGGAAATGCTTATAATGTGCGGACTGCCCAGCCCTTCCCCGTCGTCTCTCTGTTTTGTGTGGGTTTTTGCCTTCGTTATGATCCGGGGAAGTTGAGTCAAGCTGCTGCAGAAAGTTTTAGTTATGATGGGTTTTGTGTTGTATGTGAAGCAAACTGCACTTGATCATGTTTCACCTGCTTCTGTGAAGAACAGAAACAATAAGAAACGAGAAGGCTCACCTTGTTCTGTTTCTATTACAGTGATCACAAAGTCCACGTTTATAACGTTTTTTCATGTGGCTTTTAGAACAGTTTTGTAATGGCTACTGCTCTGTCATTTAATTTAGGGCCTCTCTGCTCTCTCATAGCTAGGGAATGAGATATCCCGGTTAATAACATAGCATGAGTGACATAAATGGCCATTCTTTTTAATCTCTCACTGTTGACTATTCTTCTAGAGGCTCCTTCGTCTGTCTCTTTAACAACTGTCATAGCCTCCTAACTGGTCTGCCTGTTCCCAGTCTTGAGTCCCTCCGATCCATTATCCTTAAAAAATCCAGAGCGATTTTTAACTTCAAGTCAGATCATATCAAACCTCTGCTCAAAACCTGCCAATTGTTTCCATTGTACTTAAAAATATCTACATTTCCTTCCAAGGCCTCCAAAGCCCTTTAAATCTGATTCCTAAGTGCTCTGATCTGACTCCACTCCCCTCCACTCAGTACCGTAGTCACATGGTCTTTTGGAAATTCCTCAACTTGCCAAGCTCTTCCGCATCCAGGTCTTCTGCATCGTAGGACAACAGTGCTTTCTTTTTATTAGCTTCTTTCAGGTGAGAGCAGAGTACAGAGTTACAGCAAAATCCACCAGGTTACCGTAACATATTGCTTTTTTCCAACTTTAATCATTATATCAGGATGCCATTCCAAAAATTATTCTGTCCCCTTAAATAAAATCACTGCAGTCACTGGAGTTTTATGCCTTTGAACATTCACAACTTTATAATGGGAACGTTATTTGAATTTTAAAACTCATTGCTATTTCTATCATTTCCTCTATGCCTACCTCAAAAAGGCTTTTGGATTAGCTTTTGGAAATGAAGTCCATTCGAATTTCTGAAAATGTACTAAATTTAGAGCCTTCATCTTTTCTTTCATCAGCAGCTGTTGGCATGGAACCATGAGATGGTAATTACCACCACATGCAGGCTAGGAGTGAAATTCTAGATTCACCATCTCTTTATTTCTCTCTGTCTCTCTCTCTCTCTCATCATGTATCTGTTTACTTGTTTATCTATCAATCAACTATCTACTTTTAGTATCAAATAAATAACAATAATCATCAAAATTTTAGAACACCAAGTATACAGTAAAGGAGGAAAAAAAAATCCTTTGGACTATGTCCCCACCAGTAGACTTGAATAAGTCGCTGTGTGTGCTTTCATTTTCCCACATTCATCTGAAGAAAACTGATGTTTGCCTGGTGCCAATCTCTTAGGAAGATCAGTCAATTCATTTGATAGCATCTGCAAAATGTTCTCAACACCTCAGCACAGGATGTTCTGCAAACACGATGTATTATTGTAATCATCACCTCTATCTCTTCTGCACCTGGTAGAGCATGCTTTTTGCCATCCATCTCACACTGATGTTGTAGGGATTAATGAGATAACATCTATAAGACACTTAAAGCTCCTTGGACTCAGGGGGTTTGCAAGTACAAGGGAATCTGATTATTATTAACCCAATACATTATGTTGCCACTTCACTCTTCTTCCTTATCAAGAGTAAATGTAAATGATTTATCAAATTCACACTGATACAGCACTGGAGCGTGTGTGTGTGTGTGTGTGTGTGTGTGTGTGTGTGTGTGTGTGTGTATTTGAAATGTCATTTGAATCCAGTCTCTTAGGCAAACCCATTTTCATTCTTAACTATCTTGGTTACACTTAACATAAAGAGATGTGATTAGGAGTTTCTGATCTTGGTTTATGAAGCTACATGCTTTGAACGACATGCTCCACTAGGAAGAAAAAGTAATAAAGTGAGATGCAAAGTCATTTCAGTAGCCTTGTGACAAGACTAAATTTAACTGTTTTCAGTCAGGAGTTTTTCTAAATCTATAGACACGTTAGCAATAAAAGTCTGGAATGATGTTTCATAAACCTTACCAATATTTCCCTTGCCCTTTATAATGTAACAGTTCCTTTTTGAAAGAAAGTTAGTATTCCTCAAATTAAAAACTGAATTTTGAATCAAACAGGGTGCGGGGGATACTAACATCCATCAGAAACAAAGGATGTATAATGAAGAGTTAGAATCAAGTGCCTTTGGGGCTGTGTTTTGAGAAATACCCATGAAAGGTTCATGTCACAGGCAAGAGCATTCCATCACAACCTTTAGTACCAGTGCACTTCACTCTCACCCTCTCTGTTTCTCTGTCATTCTGTCTTATAACCCCTCTGTTCTCTCCATCCATCCCTCTGTCCGTAGTTCAGTCCATCCATCTACCCATTTACTACTCTATCTTTCATCTATCACCTATCACAGCAGACAGTAAGTTAAGCTGCGTATCTTTGGTCAAGGTCTATCATTTGAGCTCCTGATGCTGCGGACTCTACACCTCATCCTGGATGTTTTAAGAGCACTACAAACAGAGCAAGTCTGAAAACAAATGCAAGCCCTCCCCACCCCCATCTGCCCCAGCCCATCCTGGCCTGAATCTGCTCTCCCCTAAGGTTCTCCTTATCAGTAAATGCACCTGCCAGTGCCCAACAGAAACCTAGGTGACCCCTCCCCTCTCTGTCATCCCCCATTTTCACCTATGAGGTTCCACTGTACATATTTTGTTTTCCTCCATTAATGTTATCAATTGCTATTACTCAAAGAATTAAATGACTTCTCTCTAGTTCTCAAACTTGCAAAACAAAAGCTTAACTCTTACATCTGTTTAGTTGGCTTCCTCGGCAGGGAGTCATCAAAGAACGTGAATCAGGCAATCCTTTACCTAACAGCCTTACAAGGTGTCAACGGTGGATTTGGGATATATTTAGCAGTTATAAATTTCTCAGATGTTCTACAGAAGTCAGGTAAATAAATGTACCTGTAAATTATTTCTTCCAGATAAATAGTTTGTTACCTGTGTGTTAACATTAAAAAATTAAAATCTTTGCCTAAACATTTTCTATAGCAATGGATACTTTATAGTAAAATAGACACTTTCTTACTTTCTTAAATTATTCTGAACATAATAATTTAATATGTTCCTGAGAAGTCAGAATTGACATTGTGGATATCAACTGTTTCATTACTGTGTAGTATGTTGATGACTTCTCTTGAGCTGTGTAGGGCCTGTTTCCTGTTCCCTAAATGGTCCCGGGCACCTGTACTTTTAAAGTTTGTGCTTCTATTACTGTCATGTTCAGATTTGATGCAGTCAGTGTGTCTGTGTGAAATTACACGTTCCTAGAGGCAAGAGGTGGATCTACAGTTTCCTTCACAAGGCTCTCAGCACAGAGCGTGCCCAAATAAGCTGTGCATGACTTTGGATGGTAAAATACTTTTTAACAAGTGAAGTTATCTTTTAATTCCATTTTTGGGTGAAAGGAAAATGCTCATAAAGTTAATATAAATTAATAATTTTAGGTTAGTATTTCCCTGTAGGTAGGTATTTCTTCAGTCGCACGTTTTAACCTACAGCATATTCATACCAATGGAATCATGATCTACAAGGAATAACTTTACCAGTTGGAGGTCATTTGAATAATTCTCTGCTGCTGATGAGAAAGCCTGTTTTACTGGCTTAAATGTACACGGATGCTGAATCTCCTCCCATCGTCAGCAATGTTTGTGGAGAAACAACGGGTGCGAAATTGTATGGGAAGTTGTGTGTGGAAAGGCCCCATTCAAACAAGACTGCCGTACATTTTGATCCAGGGGAAGATGAGGAAAGCAAGCACTCACTTTGACTGGAAAGAGGACGGCTTTCTGGGAATTACGGCCTTTTAGCCCATCTCTTCCTTTGATTTCTCTGGAGAAAAATGGCTCAGTGTCACCAATAGGAACTGAAGCCAGCATACCTTCCCTTCTCCCTCCTCTCCGTCCTCACCAAGCTGCACATGGGTTAGGATGCGGTGGTCCTGGGATGGTCCTGCCTCTAGCTCAGGGAGGGTGTGTTTCCTCAAGGTGCACTGACTCTGTACCAGTAATGCAAGACTCTGTTTCTTGGGACATGAATAGCCCTACAGAAGGGGGCCAGGTTCCCTAAGAAGATACCTGCTTAGGGATAAACCATCCCTGACTAAAGCCACAGATGACTCAGTGTGGGTCATCCAGATTTCCAGTCTAAGGGACGTCCACGGGTAAGACCGACAGAGCCCCCAGCCAACATTCTGGAGCCCACATCAGCGGTGGGGGGGGGTAAGTTTTCACAGACTGAAGAAAGACGTGAGGCTCCTTTTGTCAAGCTTTTTGCACTCCTGCCACCCCTCCCCTTCTCCCTACCCCCACCAAACCTGCTTCATTGTCTTAGTTTTCATTTTTAAAATATGTTTACCTCACGAGTGGTTTCCAGCAGAAACAACAGGGATTTGAACAGAGAAAAGTAACAAAAAGTATCCTGGGACAAGCTTGCCTGAAATATAGATCGTTTGGGGGGCACACACCCGCGTTCCTGTTGGTCTTGTGCTGTCACCTTGGGTTACTCTCATTGTGGTCACCAAGGAGGTTCGCTGAAAAGCAAGCAACTAAGAATGAATGAAGCAGAGAATGAGAGTGACAGGGAACGCCCCCAGAAAGCTCGGAGCCAGACACACACACAGGCAGGAGCTCTCCAGCTCCTTCTGCCCGTGCGCGTGGACGCGCGCGCACACACACACTCCACTTACACTTCAGACACACACACACCCCCCCACACACACACTCCACATACATTCCACACCCACACCCCACAGACACCCCACACCCACACCACATACACACACCCGCTACACATCCACACTTGCTCAAAATTCTCATTTTCTTTCCTTAAATATACAAACTGATGAGACAAAGCCAGAACATTTCTGTGAGTTCTCAGCTGTGAACAAAGAGAGAAATCAAAATCTTTTTTTCTCTGCAGTTTTAGAGTCTGAGTTAAAAGAGACGGATGGCTCTCAGTTCTTCACCTAAGTATCACCAACTCTCCCCTCCCCACTGTCTTCCTCCACCTATTGGTCATCATTAGTGTGTTTTACCTTTGACTGCGGGGCAGAGTGGTGCCAAACCTCCTCCATTAATCAAGCAACAGATGGAGAATTAGGGCCCAGTAAACTGGAAAGTGGAAATCCTTTCTTTCTATCCCCTGAGATTTACGTACATTACCCAGAGGCGAGGCTTACTGAGAGATGATCAAGTACTAATAAGCTTTACAAGTGGTGGCTCTTCTGGGGTGTGTGTGTGTGTGTGTGTGGTGTGGTTGGTGTTTAAACAGCGGAGCAGAGTATTGACTTTGTGCTTTCCAAAACACGCCTTAAACATGCGCTTTGTTTAACATACCATGTACTCTAATACCAGGGAACTCTCTTCATCCCCTCGTGTGTCTCAGAAGCTGACTCAGAGCCTGACCTGGGAGTGCTCGTTTAATATTTATGGAGACTCACAATGTGATAAATACCAAATGGGGCCATAGGACTAAGCGCTCAAGGATGGCTTCATTTTGTTTAATTCCCAGGAAGCAGGGGTGAAATGTGTGCCTCTCTGGGTAGGAACAGACCTCCTGAGAGTTTATTTGATAAGGACAGTGGACCCAGTTCTCCAGAGAAACAGGGACAATAGCATGTGTGTGTATACAGAGAGAGAGGCTTATTTTAAGGAATTAGCCCACGTGATCATGGACTCTGGCAAGTCTGAAACCTATGGGGGGGAGGCTGGCAGGCTGGAAAGTCAGGGCAGAGATGATTCGACAGCTCCAGCCTGAAGGTCACCATGCGGACGACTCAGAAAAGAAGGGACACTTCAGCTCACGTCTGAAGGCCGTCTGCCACAGCAGTCCCTCTTGCTGGTGGAAGTCAGTCTGTTGTTCTGGTCAAGCTTTCAACTGATTGGATGATATCCACTCAGATTATGAAGGGCAGCCTGCTTTGCTCAAAGTCCACGTGTAAATATTAATGTCATCCCAAAACCACCTCACAGACACATCCAGACTAAGTCTGACCACGTATCTGGGCACTGAGACAGAGCCGAGCTGATGGCTAAAATTAACCGTCACACTCTGACCAAAGGCTCTGCAGAGTGGTGGTGGGACCCGTCAGTGTCAGATACCCCTCTTTCTTTTTTAGATGCATGGACTTCAGGGGTACAGCTATATGGTTTTTACCTGCATATATACACCCAGGTAAAGATGTGGAAAGTATTCACCCCTCACAAAGTTCTCTTGTGCCCCTTTCCAACTAATCTGTCCATCCCCAAGCCTGACTGCTTTCTGATCTCCATCTCTAGAGATTAGTTTTGTCGATTCATGGACTTCATAGAAATGGAATTGTTCAGCACTTACTTCTTTGTGTCTAGTTTTTTTCGCTCAGCATGTTTTTGGATTTATCCATAGTGTTCTCATTCCTGAGATCTTTCAATAACAACAAAAAGTAAGAATATGGGGATTGCTTTGTCCTGATTTCCTGAGTTCCACTTTTGTTTGTTTGTTTCTGCATGCCCCACCAGTTTCCTTCCCTGTCTATGCTGTTCGGTATTCCCAGCATCTTTTTGCATTTTATACTTTCTTTCTTTATTGCTATTTGCAGAAAAATCTTCCATTTCATCTTCAATTGCTCCAACTCATGCTTTAGGTATGAGCCTTCATCAGTTGCTGCATTTAGTTGAAATGTAGAAGTGCTTTCTACCGGCTTTTAATTTCCACCTCTCTCTACCTAGGTATGTCCTCTTTTTTTTGAAGCTCTCTTGGCCTGAGGGCTCTCTGTTGTACAGACCAAGAGTAGCTGGAATTATATAGGTCGCCACTTTGTTTACCTGGGGGAAATGACTTCCAGGTTGAGCACATCCTAAAAAGCTTCTCTACGCCAGGGGAGAAGTCATTTAAAAAAAAAAAAGTGATATGCTTTCAATGCACTAAAATCCAACATCCTTCCCATCAGTTTTAACCTTTGACTTTGTTGTCAGGTCCATCCTGGGGGGTAACGCATGCTTGGATGGCTTTGTAATCTTTTGGATAAGCTACAATGGCAATGGAGGAGGAGCGCTGTAACCAGGTCTCCTCGGTTCGTGAGCTGACACTTTGCTATTCATGTCAAGGTCGATAGATTCTGGGCTCACACTAGCATACCTCTGCATACGATGCAATTGTGCACTGACTCTGAAAAGTCACACTGACTGATGTTCCCTGGCGGGCCTCCCGATCTGCTTTGTGAGTGTCATGAAAACCTCCTCTCAGGCCTTTGGAATCATCGCCAATTCTAGAACCATGCTTTCCCCACCGCACTAGAGAAGGATGACTTACAGCTCATGAACTCATATCTGACTGTGTATCACTGCTTTGGTAGCCAGTCAAGTAGCAAAATGTAAAGTAATTCCTGCAGAAGTCTCAGGATGATAGTCAAGGCTCACGAGTATTCAGATGCTCATTGCCTGCACTGCCAACTTTATCTAGTATTTCCTTGACTTTATCAGTATGTCTATAACCGCCCTTGTTTACGCTTTTGGAATTTACCCTGGGCTGAACTGTCAAAACCAATTGGGCAGAAAGACCAGCATTATGTCTTTAGCATCAAGAAGGAACATTTCTTAAGCTTTAAAGATAAAGAATTTAACGTGCTAAGAGAAAGCAAAGGTGATGACGTTTGTAATACAAACTCAGTGTAAACACAGCTTCCCGTTCCCACCTCTTGGAACACAGTAGCACAGACACCAGGAAAGCTGACAACATGCTTGTGGTGTAAACATCATAACCTGTTCAAAAGCCTTTCGAGAAATGCAGAGCGTGATCCCCAACTGTGGAAAATTCTGCTCTCTAAACACAGTCTCTGATTCTTTCTGTTCTTCCTCCCTTTCCCTTTCCTCTCTCCTTTTCCTCCTTTCTCTTTCATCCTCTCTTCCTCTTCCTTTCTTCTTCACTTTATTTCCCCCAATAAGCATTTGTGTGCACCCTGTGTGTGTCAAGTATCCTTCTAGAACTTGACTAGAGTCACAGTCAATAAGATGAAGACCCAGCCCCCGTGGAACCTGCTTTTATCCCTCCTCTTCCTTCTCCTTCTGATTGACTTCATGCCACACCATGGGGCTAAAACTAGAGAAGCCGAGTAACCATAAAGAGGTAGCACTCAATTTCAGCTGCAACCACAGAAACCTTGCGAAAGGAGTATGAGTCTGGGCTGGGAGCACACAACAAAAGGGGCACGGAAGGCCCCCTGCTTACAACCGCCTTTGGTAGTGACAAGGAATCATGCAACTGGCTCCTGCACCTCCGCCAGGTCCCCACCTGTCATCAGGGCCCTTGTTAGCTGTTGTTGAGACTTCTAGGACGTCAGAGGTTATACTGCTGGAGCACTGGAAATGCCCCTACCCAGGGGCAGCAACCACTGTGTCCGAGCACGTCAGCTCAGAAGGGTCATCAAGAAACAATTACAAGATACCGAAGCTGCCTGACTCACTCTCAGATACCTTTTATGGCTTTTAATTATTCTATATCCTCATTTGCTTCTTGGATACCTTGAAACCTCCTGGTCAGTGTCACTGCCTTTTAGTTAATCTGAATCTCAGATGCTTCTGTCCCAGCCCTCACTGCACCCTGAGATGGGCTCAGCTGGTCCTTAGCAGAAGTGAATCTGGGAACCCCTGGACTGGCTGGGGTACTGCTTTCACCGTGAACATTTCAATTTCTAAAATGACAAAAAAAAAAATGGACTTGACTTAGACATATATCATATACGTGGACTCTCACTTCTCTTGCTGTCTTTCTAACACTTGGCCCAGGTGTTATCCTCATAGGTGCGTAACTAATAAATGTTGAATTAAGTAAACCTGGAATATTATCACACACTCCATGTTTGAGCCTTCTGTCTGTTCTTGCTTCTTTGTTCAACTTAACATGAAGAACTTCACAAATACAAATAAATCTCTCTCTCCACAAAAAAAAAAGGAAAC
The DNA here is from genome assembly GCF_009834535.1 of Camelus ferus. Lineage (NCBI taxonomy): Eukaryota > Metazoa > Chordata > Mammalia > Artiodactyla > Camelidae > Camelus > Camelus ferus. Next base: position 10,222,670 of record NC_045725.1, on the reverse strand, counting down.
CGGGGGAAGCACTTCAAAATTTTTATTCTATAAGGCTGATAGACTTAGTGCCTACACGTTTAGCACATGCTGCTATGCCTCCTTGGTAATTTATATCAGAGATTATTGATATAGTTTGGCAAGATCTCTCTTTCTTAACACTTCTAAGAATATTTAAAATACACAAAACCTTTACTACAGAGTTACATGAGTTAAGTCTAAATAATTAAATACCGTTATGTTAGTGGTTAGTGTAGGAGGCTGATAAAACTCCACACCTTTTCTCCTCTGCCTCTAGATTTCTGATTCTGGGGGTGTCATTGCTTCATTCACGATAGTTGAGGATGTGGGGAAAATTTTCCACGTGGGAATCCTCCCCACCACGGAACATTTTTCTGATGCTCACCCTCTAATCATTAGGGACCAAAACAACTGGGGCTTGATTTTGTTCCATTCCAGCACCGGCTGGACATTTGTAGATTGTACCTGTGAGCGAGTCAAGAAATATTGTCCCAGAAGAACTATCGTCCCAAACAGAGTTAAACAGGCAAGGAGGACCTTTTTCAAGACTACTGCAAGAGGAAAGAGACACTGGACGCAACTCCTTTGCAATCAAAGACAGACGAGAGGACTTGTAAGTGCTGGGGTGAGCGAGTGGAAAAGTGCTGGAGGACATTTGCGAGGAGGCTGGCCAACGTGATCAGACCACCCGTGTTTGCCAATTGGCACTTACTGAAGTTCGATTCCTACCCTCCTGCAGAGATGGGGAGACTGGGGCTCTGTCTTTCTTGATGATGCCATTTCAAAGGGATGGCTCCCAGGGCCTTTGAGGCAGACATTCCTGGGTTGCAGAACTGTCCAGAGGCTCAGAGAAGATCTATCTTCATTTCAAAGGGAAGAGAAAAAAACCTTGCAATTACACGTTTTCTAAAGTAAAGGAGAAAAGGGGAGGTCAGGGTCCAAGAGTCAGGAAGAGACCTGTCTAAAGTTTTCTCAAGCTGAAGGAAACATGAAGGCTGTCTTGGCAAATGCTTATCTACTTACTTTGAGTTCTTGGTCTCCTCGCTAAATACTTGTTGGTTTGTGAGGAAGGCATGCAACTCTGGTTTCTCCTTTCCCTTGGGGTTGGTCACATTTTCCTCTCTAATCACCACTTTCTGCCCTTCCTGCCCTGTGCACCTTCAGTTTCCTTAGAAACTTTCTTCGCATTCTGCCAGCCCCTCCCTCATGGTGCAGGCTCATGCCTCACTTTCTTTCTAAAAGAATGTGAAGAGGCTCAGTCTCATTATCTCGAGTTTCTTATGGTCTGAATTTGGCTTCTGGGTTCCTAGAGGACAAAGACCATGTCACGATTGAGTTCCGATTTATACACATCAGTGGGTCAGTAAGCATGGCTCCGCCCCCAGCAAAGAAGAGCTCGTTCAGTGACTCAGCGACCAGGCAGTTTGCATTAAAAACCAAAGAAAATGTGAATTTTGTGCTAGTCTAAACTATAGACTGCAGAAGAATCTGTTTCTTGGCATACTTTGAAGTCTGAATATTCACTGTGCGTATGTTAAATGTCAAGTATAATTCACTCAAAATTTCAGCTCCAAGGAAAGCAAGACACCAAGTGTCAGCATCTTCAGGAAACAATGAAGGAGCAGCCTGCGAACGCGAGGAATCACTGGATGATTTGAAGCTTGAGGAAAGCACAGTGTCAATTTTGTAAACAAAGAAAAGGCAAGTTCCAACAGAGATAAGCCAAATGTGTAAGGAACCTGATGGAAAAGGATCCCGAAATGGCTAAGGATGGGAGACTGTGCAGATATGAAGCTCAGTCAGCCTTCCAGAACCCGCAGTGTCCTGTGACTTTCATGGCAGAGGAAGCCAGAAATTTGTATTGTTCTGCAGTTCTAAGGAGCAGTCACCTGCCTAATTTGGGGGTGGAAAGAAGGAAAAATAATTGATAGAAGCTCATGAAGAAAGTCTACTAATAAAAGATTTAGGCAGTATTACTCAGGAGAGGAGGAGAGCAGAAAAAGATTGCTTGCAGCGCTAAACTCTGTTAACCTTATTTAGCAGGAGGCCTGAGTTCCCAGGTAGGAGTTCAATGGCTGGGTTAATGCTGATTTACAGTGTAGATATTTTGCAAAAACAGAGAGAATAACTGTTGACCTCTTGTCTTAGTCAATTGTGGCTGTTTTAACAAAAATACCATAGATCATGGGGCTTAAACAAGAGAAATTAATGTTAGTGTAATAATGAAACGTCCTGGAAGCTGGGAAGCCTGAGATCAGGTGCCAGCACGGTGTCTTGGTTTGTTAGGGAGAGCCCTCTTCCTCATTTGCAGATGGACACCATCTTGCTGTGTCCTCAGTGGTACACAGAGAGAGCATCTCTTTAGTGCCTCTCTTAAAAGGGCACTAATCCCATTCACAGGGCTCTGCCTTCATGACCTGATTACCTCCCAGAGCCCCCACCTCCCGACACCGTCACACTGGGGATAAGGGCTTCCATATATGAACTTTGGGGGCGGGGAGCAAACATTCAGTCTCTGGTATCTCTTAGAAGAAACACAATGGGCTAATTTATTGAATTAAATAGGGGCTCAGAATAGACCTTCCCTTACCACCAGTAATAAGTACTAACAGAAATAGTTACTATTTAATGGACACTTCCCTCTTGTCCTTCATGGATGGGAAAGGGTTGGGGTTGCTCAGTTCATGTATCACATCTGCTCAGACATGAATAACCATGGAACAAACGACCCAAACTTTTCAGGGCATCATGTAATTAGATACTCATATGGTCTTTTCCTTTTATCAGTGATGGAATAGGGGCCAGGAAAAGTTAAGAGACCATCCTAAATCCAATTAGTAAGTGGCTGATCTGGATCAGAACCCAGAATGTTTGATGCAGATACCCACTCCAGTGGATCTGTTTGTTTGTTTTTGTTTAGTCCACAGTGAAGTTTGGGATCTGTCACCTGCATGTATTTACCTCCAGTAAATTTATTTGGAATATTCAAAGAACTAGCAAATGTCTCACTTTACACTGCAATTCGCTCTCTGTGGAACTCATTTTTTTTTTTTTCTGAATATGGATTCCACTATGTTGAAAACTCTCTTTACCTTTAGTAGTGTGTTTCTCAGATATCTCTGCTAGTTTCATGTCTTTTTAGTCACATGCAGTTATAAAAAGCAGCTATCTTGGCCATGAACATTTAGATCTACCCGTTTCAAACCTACAAGCTGAAAGCTTTCATCCTTTTCTGCAGAGGCCAGACTTGCAGATCCAGCTACAAGCTGACTGAAGGTGGTGATGTGAATGCTCTAGTTTCTCTCAGTCCTCTGGCTGGGTTGAGGAGGAGAGAAAAGAGAGAAGGGCTACAGTTATGTCTGCATAGAACGAGTCCTCTGTTCTCTCCCAGGCTAGCTGCAATTGCTCTAAGCTTACACGACCAGCCCACCTCCCTGTGGATGAGGCTGTCATCCTCTCTCTCCTGCTGTGACCTAGCTTTCTAATGCTGAGAGGCCAGCCGTAGCCTCTTGTTCCTGGAGTCTTCTTAAGCCCCTGGGCTCTCGTGGGAGCTACTATAAGCTACTGAAGCCTGGCCATCCGTTTCGGGTTTTCTCAGTCTAAGCTAAGGACTTCCTCAGCACTTGTTCTTTCAGCCCTCCAACCTGTCAAACCTCTTTCTTGACTCCCTGAAGGTTCCAGACTGGGGCACGTACTCTAGTCGTATGGCTTGTGATTTTCAGGCAAGAGAGGCACCTGTGTTCTGTTCCCCAGAGGTACAGTCCAGGGGGACAGAGCTGTAGGACTGCAAGGCCGTTTTGCTAAAAGTGCACCTTTCAGAATCTGTAGTAATGAATTCGGAATGTGGAATATTTGGCCACCACACCTTTTAGTCACAACTGTTGTGTGGCTGACAGTGATTGGAAATATATTTTATGTATGTAGTCCCTACCTACATTAACGTGCTATATTCAGGAAGTTTAGCTTTTTTCTACTCTGATGACAATCCACGTTTCCGTGATCACACCTCCAGGATGTGTAAGGGCTGGAGTATAAGAATTTTATATTGATGGAAGCATCATTACTATAAAATCATAGCTTACTTTCTATTTTGCTGGTTAAAGCATTAGTTCCTGCACACTCCATGATGTATTTTTGACAACCTGGACGAATTTCAAAGTGAACTCTGAGGACTATAGATATGAACATTTCAGGTTTTTGTGCAAGAGATTGATTGACTGCTCCCAAAAATAGAATACTAGGGAGAGAAAATGTCAGAAGTCATCCAGACTGGTCTCCTGTCTCCAAGCGCTTACATGTAAACCGACTACAGTCTAAAGTTCTTCCTTTTTTCTTTTTTTCTTCCTGTATGATGGAGACTCCACCACCTTCTTTGTGTTAGTTCACTCAGGCATTCCTTCTAACACCTAATGTAAATCTTCCCTTCTGTGATGTAAGTTCATTTTCTGTAGCTTTATCTTACATTTTGTGTTGCTACTGAACCTCAACTTTTCTCCCAAACTTGACTTCAGTGGTGAATGAAAGTAATCGTCTGAATTCCCCTTGGACCTAATATCATGCACGGTGGCCTCAGGCAAAACGGATCTCCAGACAGCGTCTGAGGCCTATGGAAACTAAGGGAGCATGACAGAGGGCTGATGGAGTGCTGGCAGGCTGACCGCTCCCGACTCCCTCCAGACTCACAGAAGGAAAAGAGAAAGCCTCTTTAAGAGGGAAAGGAGAGGGAACAAAAAGGCAGAACGAGGGAGTGAACAAGCAGGAGAAAGAAACTGAGGAGGTCAAGAGGCTGTGACACTGGCCTCGCACAGTAAGGTCAGCATTTCTTCCCCCACGACATGCAGAAAGTGACGCCGGGGCAGGACCTCCTGAAACGTCACCAGCACCTCACTGCCCAGCCCCCTCCGTACCCTGCTGGGCGATGTTCCCTAAGCGTCCTTTCCCAGAGGTGAGAAAAGGGAGAAATGTTAGGTTTTTGGCAGCCAACTCACTGGTATTTTTTAGCCTTAGTAAGCATGGGCATTGCATATATCGTATATGACTGAAGAGAAAGAATGCAGAGAGGGGAAGAAGAAGGTGATGTGTGGGACCTTGCAGGGGAGAAGCAAGCTGAGTGTATGGGGCAGATGTACAGAGAGAATTTAAAAAATAACCGTCCAAAGAAGAACATATTTGGAATAGGATTATGAATGAGGTGAATTTACAAACTTACAGATCTAATTTTTTTTTGGTAATCTTATTTAGATTTGATAATTTTTAAAAGGGTCATTGATGCTTGTACATTAAATAAATAGAATGTTTTGATATATTTTTAATACTTTCATACAATGACCTACCTTTGCTTTGGCAAGCTAAAAAACATCTATGTAAGCCCAACATGGAAGTGTGATTATAATTTCTTTCCAAATAACCACATGTTCTTTTCTTGTTTCTTTCTTTTTTTGTTCACGTGTGGCTTTCATTCTGCCAACATTATTGCCTTCGTAGAAGGGAAGCTGGTGTTAAGAGTGAATGGTCATTTCTTTAGCATCTAATAGTTTAGAATCACGCATACCTAATGAAAGAACTAATCTTGATTGCTTGCCCCAAAGCTGTAATTTTATACCCAAAGAAGTGCTTTTTTTTTTTTTTTTTTTGGTAATAAAGGCAAAAGAGGCTGGAGTAAGGAACCCCTAGTGCATTACATTTTTATTATTTCCCAACAAGGCAAAATTACAACTCTGATTTCTATTGCACTAGGGAGAATTTAAGACCTCTATACCTACAGTTTTAAAAGGTTAGGAAGAACTGTACACAGTTGACACTTCAGGGTATGATCAAAGTGTTCCTCAGTCTTGAATATACACTTTATATGTGTCAGATACACCATCACCTGCTCATTGTAGCATATAAACTTCTCCACATACCACCTGACATTACCTGACCAACGGATTTCACTGTTCAGTGTGTCCTACATCCTGCTTGTCAAGCCATTCTGTTTAGCATTATGTCTGCTGAGGAGGACCTGTTTCACACTGGTAATAGATTGTGTCTAGGATTATCTTTGAAATGCCCCTATCATTTTTTGATATTTTAAGTGACTGCCATCACCCTCTCTTTGGTGGCCAAAAAGGAGGGGGCAAGAACAAAATCTGCAATGTTTTGTGTCATATTGTGCCTGATTGGATTGTGTATTTGAAACTTCTTAGCATTCACGGCGAAGTTCAAATTACTGACATTGTGTTTTCATTCCAAAATCAAGTTGTCAAAATCAACAAGGAGTTTCTGAACGACAGGAATGAATGCTATTAGGAAAAAGATCACAAGTTCATGAGTGGTTCATGTGTATTTTTAGAAAGTGACTTATCCCTGCCCACTTTGGGTAAATGCAGTAATATTGCCCTTTGAATTGAAGCTGTCAAAACAACATGATCGGCTGGGACTGACTGGGACTTAGACACACAGCCAGCCGACGATACAGCCTGTGCGTTCTTTTATATACAGACTTCTTTCCTTTGGTGAAATGATGTTTCTTCAAAGAAAAAAAGTTTGTTGTGAGAAAATTTAGGCTCAAATGTCTTGGATATTGTTTCCTTTTCGGGGTGGGGCTATTTTGCTTAAATTGCACATGAACTGTTGAACACCATTTCCATGGTTTATATTCTGTTTTATCGTAAGCCAAATGATACCTTTCTTTACAGATGACAGACAGGCAGCACGACTGAGGAAGCGTCATTAAGGAAAGCACGCTGGCAAGAATCATTGACGGATTGAGTGGAAAATCAGGAGCCCTAGAGAGGCAGGTCAAAGCCGCCGGTGTCCGCGGTCTCCATGTGGGCGCGACTGAGCTGTGAAGAGCCCGGCTTCTCCTTGCCGCCCTCCTTCACCCTCACTGGGAACCCAATGTTCAACTGCAAAGATGTTCAGTTTATGAAAAAAGAAATTCGATTCAACACACATGGACTTCATCGGCTGCCCTGGAGATGCACAGATATCATCACGATGAGGCAAAGAGAAAGTTTACTAAGCTGCAGACATTATCTACAGAACTTACAATCTAGGATATTCACTGCATGTTACATGTGCACCCGTATGCTCATGAGGGCTACACAGACATACAAACATGCTAAACATGCGTCTTCACTTGGGCTGCTATGACATAATGCTCTAGGCTGGCTGGCTTCTAAGCAGCAGAAATGTATTTCTCACAGTTCTGGAGGCAGGAAGTCTGGGATCAGGGTTGGATCTGATGAAAGTCCTCTTCCATGTTGCAGACTGCTGTTTTCTCATCATATCCTCACAAGGAAGAGAGGGTGAGAGATCTAGGGTCTCCTCCGTAAGGGCACGAATCCTATTCATAACGGCTCCACCTTCATGACCTAGTCACCTCCCAAAGGCCCCATCTCCCAATACAATCCTATTGGACGTTGGGGTTTCAACATGTGAATTTGGGAGAACACAAATATTCAATCCATAATAACGTTAAATAAGGTTCAAAAAAGGAAGAAAGCACATTCCATTTCAGCTTGGAAAGTGACCCCAGGCCCACCCACTTCTTGTTCCCTGTTTCTAGCAGGGGGTCGTGGAACGGAAAGAATGACATCCACCCGTGCACAGAAAGCCCAGAGCCCCCAACTGGGTCACTAAGAATTATGATGAGACAGCCTCCTTCTTCTCCTTGTTTCCTGTTCTCTATATTCTGGCTTTTGAGGGATACAAGGTCAGTACAACAGCCTTTTGTTCAAAGTATTCTGTGTCTTGAAGGGTAGGGAATGAACCCTTAAGGTTGTCAGGCCCTGAGCTGCGTTGTGAAAGGCTGTTCCACTGTTACACAGGCCAGCGTCCTGTGTGATGCACTGTGTAAGAAAAGCAAGGGGTCCCTTGTTCATGTGTCCATTGTCACTTCTTTGACACAAAGTGGGTCTCTCAGTGCTAGGATCTATTATGCAGGAGCTGATATCAATAAATCAGGCAGTTTTCGAGCCCTCGCAGAGGCACTGCAGACAGGGGAGGAGCACCCTGGCCAGCATCTGTATCAGTCCTAGGAAGGCTGCATCAGCCTCCCCTCCAGGGTGAAAGGTGCTTTTGCAATCAACTTGCTACCAGTAGCTGACTGGCCTCTTCAAGCGATGATGCCATATTGAGGACTCAGAGTTGGTCTCACCTGCTGACAGGTCAAATACTCATCAGCAGCAGATGGAGCGAGAAAGCGCATCTTGACTAAGCTGTGTGCACCCTCCATTTCCGCCCGCATGACTGCCCCATCGCTGAGCCCTTGCACAAGCCCTGGGGTGACGAAGACAGAGTCTGGCTGACATCGCTGGACGGGTAACTTTGTATGTCTGATGTTCAGTGCACATCTGCGGCCTGTGCTCTCTGAAGGACGCTGATGTGAGACGCAAAGGCCCACGCACTTTCTGCCAGGTCCCATCGCTCCATCCAAAGGCCTCTTACTCAGATGTCCTTCTCTCTGCTCTTACAATATTTCAGTATCTTACAATATTACAATATTACTGCTCAAAGTGTCCTGTAAAGCTCTGCCCACGGGGCCAGCTCTCCTCCCCAGTGGCTGTCAGGGATGCCCAAGTGCACCTGTGGTTTCCCAACTGTCCGTTTCCAGTTGCAGCAATATTTCAAGTATTCAAGCATTTCAGTATTTCATCCATGAATAAGGCTCATATTTCTTTTTCTTTCTCTACTGTTCATTGTAGGCAGCCCTTCCGCCCTACCCCCTTCCCACACAGACCACAAAGGAAAGCTAAGGAAGAGATGCCAGTTCAAAAGAGGCAGATGACATGGGGTCTGGGACACTGGTTTGTTTAATTTTTTTGTGTTCTGTTGACCTTCTTGGTCTGAATCCAGAACTTTCTGTGGTTTATGACATACGGTGCACGTATCCCACTCTGTGATCTGGTGGATATGACATTTCCCGCCTCATGATAAGCATCTCTAGTTGATGTCCCTTCCTGTCTCAGTCTAGTAGGGCCTAGTGATGTGCTAAAGGGCAGCCCTGTGAATGGAGAATAGTGCTCTGCTGCAAGAAGGCATGATCTTGCGCTGGAATCCTAGACTTCCGCACCATGACTGCTTGTTTGGGGGTCTTCACAGACACCCCCCCCCCCACCGTGTCCTTTCTGCCACAGATCCCTGGTGAACCCTTCAACCTCCCATGACATACAACCCAAGCTGCAGGGCAGCGTGTGCCAGCCTGAAGCTACTGCAGGGCCTTTCTTGTTCTGGGCGCTGATCAGAATTTGCAGCCTTGAGTCTGCCAACCGATGAGTCAGGGCTGTGCCCCTCAGGGTAGCACATCGTGCCTTCAAAATCCAAAGATGCTCATCAAATACTGCCACTCTTTCTTAGTCGTAGAAAGTACAAGTGCAATACATTTTCCTGACCTTGGAGGGGCTGTCCTGCCATGTCCTCAGTCATCGGACCCCTAAAATCCTCAATGATGTCACAGACCCAGGAATCTTTAAGGGTTCCCTCTGGTGCACCTTTTAGCAAACCTGGGCATCCAGAGTGATTGCTCACCATGACCTATCCACACGGTAACAAAAATGCCATGGATCAGAGTGGTGCGCTGAAGCAGATGAGGCAGTCACGTGCCCTTTGGACTACATTACGCCAGAGAGCAGGATCCACTATCAATTATTTTAACTGAGAGACTTTAACACAAGGAATTGGTTAAATAAGTACTGGAAAATTGAAAAAGCAAGAGGAGAACATTAGATTAATATTGAGCAACTGCAGGATGTACTCCCTTCTCACAAGTGGGGCAAATAATAGAAGAAGTTGGGGTATTAAAACTTAGAAGCTTGAACGTGGAACCCACATACATGATATGGGGTGTTTGCCAGATGCTGCTCAGGGGTCCCCACAAAGCTGGGACTCAGGTCTCTAAGGAAGGTGCTCCTAGATCAGTGATGACACCTCTGAGGCTGGTTCTGAGAAGGTAGGAAAAAACCTGGAAATGAGGGCACTGTGCTTCTGGGACAAAGGACCGTTGCTCGAGCGGTGCTGGCAGAACAGTGAAAAAGCCGGAAGAAGCATGCGCCTGCTTCCTTCCCCATGCCAGATAAATCCACGTCTGCCCAGTTCTCATAAATCCAGACGCAGAGTCCTTGGTGCTTTATAGGCTGGATTTCTATAAGTGCTTTCCTGGCTCTGGAACAGGTGTGTGCTCTTACTCATTCATTCGCTCATTAATTCATTCTTTCTCTCGAAAACTTGCTACATGCTTCACCCTGCAGCTAGTTACTTTGTCCTGAAGACTCTTTGACACACATAATCCCTTCAGTTAAACCAGAGCAGTCAGAGAGTTAAAAGGAGAACACGGCAAAGGAAATAATAATGCAGGGCAAAGAGAGGAGTTTCAATGAGAAATGTTCAACAGTTTCAAATGCTAGAAAGAGCTACAAATAGGGGAGAAGACTGAGTAAAACTGTGATCACTACAATTAAATACGTGTTTCCAGTTAGAACAGAGAGACCATTTTACAATTATCTAGATTATAAGGCATTTTGGATGCACTATTAGTTGATAGTTTCTCATAGAAGAAGGAAAGTAACTTTTTAAAGAGATACAGCTTAAGATACAAGAATGCTATTTGGAGAATTCAGATAAAGGCTAATGGGGAGTCTACATAAAACACGCAGTTTTATCAGTGAAGAAAAACATGCAAGATAGCATGTAAATACAGTCGAAAAATGAATGCCTCTAGTTTGCGGCTAATTTAGTCATCCCGGAACTCACAAGAGACATTATTTTGCTTATATGGTGTTTTGTTTCCTGTGCTTTGTTTGATTTATTGTTAATTTTTGATTTATTTTTTCTAATTATCTTAATTAAAATATCTTTTATTCACCACCCAGGATCAAGGCAGAGTGTAATTTGTAAAAACAAATAGTTAAGCATGTGTCCCATCGAGGAGACGGGGATCCTGGTGAGAAGCGGGGTAATTCTACTGATGTGCAAAGAGTGGCCTGGAGGAGCCTGGAAGGGCTGGTTCAGAGTGAGAGGGGTGCCCCCAGGCAAGCCTCTCACTGAAGAAGCCTTTGGAGGATGGCTTTTATTGGGAATGAAACAGACTCACACTCTGGCTTCTTCCCAGTTGACTGAGAAACCTCCACTTCTGGGGGCCTCTAGCCAGTGGTCACTCTGTTACCCACCCTTGCTGTAGTCTATCCTCCAGGACACACGAGACGCTTTCCCAAAGACTGCGCCCTTCACTTTGCAGCAATAAGAGGGGCATCAAGACAAGTCATTCTCAGACTGGATCTTCTTCACCCGGGTTACTGGGGCCTTTTCACTGCTTATGTTGTTGTGACTGATAACCTGTGTAGTGAACTGGGGGCCACTCATGTCCTAAAATCTTACAGACCGTTTCTGCATCTGATTCGCAACACAGAGAAAGCAGAATAAAGCAACAGAAGTTACGATGCTTTATCTTAGTGGGGAGTTTAATGTAAACCTTTCCTGTTTCCTCATGTTGGTCTGAACACTAGGCATTTTCTCCAGTGAACCCCATTTTTTTTTAATGTTGCTAAAAGAAATGTCAGGTTCAACTTCACACAGGAGTGAATTCTCTGCTCATGGTGAGAGCTTATAATAGGAATGACACACCAAAGTATAAAATCTTTGATGTTGACATGATTTTAATAGCAGAAGATAATGGCGTTAAGACCGTTCAGGAATGGATATGAAGTAAAGCCAATTTTCTGTGCAGTAGTTTCAGAGACGGGCAGTCATAAAAGTGAATTTCACGAAAAGGGATGTTTGTACCACTGGCTTCAATTATAACACGTAAGCGTAGAAAAGCCTAGAGGACAAAATAAATACAGGTCCAAGCCTTCCAGGAATCACTTGCTCTGCTCCTCAGTGAACACAGCCATTGTACAACTCTGACTAGAATTTTAGACAAGACTTTGAGGAGTGTTAAGCTTCCTCCCGTATTGTGACCACGTGAGTTTAAATATTGCTTCCTGAAATCCAGCCCCATCCTGCCCTACAATGGCATTCGGTGACTTTGAGGCCAGCGGCTCGGGGCTCCGTGGCCTTCAGAGATCTAAATAAATGGACTGGGATCCCAGGTCCACGTTTGTGACAGCCCCGCGTCACAGCCACAATTTCTGCAAATTCGCGAGGAGCCACTTTGTTAGGGCCATCTCGGTCACCAATCACATCCTGGGCCTGCACACACTATCTCTGTGTCCCCATCCCCAGGAGGTGACACTCAACCAAACCACTGGTCCCCACACTCATACTTTAAAAACTCTGGCAGTGAGTGTTCACTGGGTCTCACTGCCGTGGGGACTAGCGGTGTCACAGGGCGTTCGTGCTGCTCGCTTTCTCCTCCTTTCTCTCTTCCTCTCTCATCTTTACCACCATTTCTCTCTCTCCTTCTGCCTCTTTCCAAAGGAGGAAAAAAAAAAAAAAGGGGGAGAGAAAAGAAATTCCCATTTTACACAGGACTCAGATCAACCGAGTACGTCTCCCAAGACCCGGGGTCCAAGGGTCTCCGTGGCTTGATCAAGGCCTTCCCACGACTCAGGAGCTCCTCTCTGTGTAAGAAGTCTGCTGCCTCCTTCTACGGAGAGAGCACAGCTTTCCCCATCTCTTAGGTCTCAAAAGTTGCTACAGCTAATTTTCTTTAGCCCTCATAGTAACACCTTGCATGGTGGGAAGTAATGGGAGCTTTCATATCTGAGATGAGAAAAACTGGCCCAGAGGGAAGACTCAAGACGTCTTGTCTGGAAGAAAGGAGGCAAATCGAGGCAAGTAAATCACTGTCCATTTTTTCAGTTACACGTGGGAACGTTCAAACACATTAATGACCCCAGCAGAGAAGCCTCTAATTTCATACCCTAGACAGACATGAATGCACGCATTTCTGTTAAACAGGGTCCTTCCCTGACTGAAGAAGAAAACGCCATCACTTCAGCAGATACAGATTTGAGTGACTTCACAATGAAAACGAAATATGGAACACTTCCTTTTCTGCAGTACACCAGGGGTGACTGGGTGGGGAGAGGAAGGAAGCATGTGTTTCTCAGCAGACTAATGGATCAGCAACATATTTCAGACCAGGCATAACATGGAAGCATCTCAGGGGATAGTGAAATTGTGCTTACCATGCAAAGTATTTTTCATGATGCTGTGGTTTAATTTCAAGTTCCCGATTCCCCTCCTGCTCCCTGGAGACCACTCTGGATGGAGTCCTTCTCTTCCCTTCCACTAAATCACAGGGACAACCTTGCCACTCACTAGGCTATTTATACAATGATTGTTTCATGTATGTATATTATGTGTATAAATGACTAAGAGTTATTATGCTGTATCCTAACACGGAACAGAGCTTCAATATAACCAATATTTCCAGTGCTTAAATTATCCACTGCTAAATGACCCAGAAAATCTCCAAATGAGGTATCATTTCTTCAGTCTATTATTACAAAATAACAAACTGTCCACCATCAACTGATATTGTGCCTTCCTAACTCCTCAGTTTGCTAGCTTGGAGAATCTCAGTCAGACATTTAATTCATCTCAGGATAATAAGAAAATTGTAAAGGATGACCAATATAAAATACCACTCTAGAAAATGCTTGTGAAAAAAGTGCCAAATCGGTTTATCCAACATAGTGCATAATTCAGAGCCGCTGAAAATCCCTCACTGAATAGATACATTCCTACTCTTTAGCAAAATTATTGCACCATGGAAACTGTTAATTCAGGCTATTTTTTCCAGGCCCTCGAGTTGTAAGCATTTTTTAAATTTTGGTAAAATTATCTATTTGTGATTTCTTTATAAAAGAAATCATTCATATCAGGAAACTCACTGGACTGTAAAATTTTAAGAATTTAGTACAAGGTAGTTTAGGCTTACTGTACTGGAGTTCAACAAACATTTTTTGAAAGCTTATTCTGTGATAAACTCTGAGGAATCGGGGAAAAAGAGGCAAAGTTCTGATAAGCTAATGAGTAGACAGATTATACAACTATTCGTAGGCTATGTTATTTTAAAAAGGCATGTTATAATAACAGCTGGCACTTTCATGGGCACTTACAATGTCCTGGACATTGTTCCTAAACTCTTCATCTATTATGTTCCTAGCTAATTGAAACCTCAGAAGGACCTCAGGAGGCATAGCCTATTATTGTCCCTGTTTTACAGATAAAGAAACTAAGGGATCAAAATGAGCCAAAATCACACAGTTGGTAAGTGGCAGAAATGGTACCTAAGCTACATCAGACTCTGGCAACAACAGGAAATGACTGGAAGGAGCATGGAAGGTGAGGGGAGACTTCCCCAGTGCGTACATCTGATCCATGCTTTGAAGAATGAGTACAATCTTATCAAGCGATAAAGGGAGAAGGAATTTCTAAGGGTAAATAGACTAGCAGGAGCAGAAGCGCCGGTGTGGAGAAGTGCTTCATATATTTAAGGACAGCAGGGCATATCACTCAAGAGCTGTGCAGTTGGAGATAGAAGAAGAGGGGAAACGGTTTCTGCAATTTCAAGAGTTTTTGTTTTGTTTCTTTCCAGTCCTAAAATAGCATGATTTTCAAAATCTATGAATCCTTTTAAGTCTATCCCATTGACTTTTTTTTTTGCAATTTCATTATAAATATTCATATTTAGCAGCATCAAATCACATGCAACATACATAATTTTCCCAAATTTTGCCATTCTGTAATGTGAAATGAATGAATGCATGTGTGTAAATAGGTACAGACTAGCAGAATTCATGATCAATTTTGCGAAATAAAGCATTATTTTTCTCCACATGCATATGAGTAAGTTGAAAATAGTAGGTTAGATAATGAGCAAACAGGCTAACGTACAAAGAAATAATTTTCATCCTGGATTAAGCCCAGCTTCCTCACTTCATTAGTTTTTAATTAAACCTCTGTCTGATTAAGTTCTCCGTCTCTTTTCCACAACCTTTGCTTATAAAATTTCCTTCATTTGGTCCTTAGCAGCCACTAAGCAGGGTGGAAAACAATATTGTTTGATTATTGTCTGGTATCTTCCTTGTGCATGCCATCCATTACTTTAGTTTAAAATATAATGTAAAAAAAAATCAGAAGACCAATGAAGAAGGATAAAAGAATATATATATTCTATTCTTAGAATAGAATAGAATATATAGAATAGAATATATGCGAATATATATATATATTATGTATGTATATTGTATAGAAACTCTGAAGGCCCAGAGCCTAATTGAGAACATGGGCCCTCCCAGAGCACCTCCAGTTCTTTAAGACACATGGCCTGACAACAGATGTAAAAGAACATCTCCTGGGCTTCTGAACACAACTCTGCTGTTTCTTAAGGACAAACACAGGGGAGCCTCAGCCTTCTCAACTAACAATGCTGAAAGATGGTGAAGAACAGCCCCAGCAGCCCCTGCTGGGCCCCTGCCCTGGCCCAGGCATGCTGGGGACCCCTCTCTAGCTCCCTTCCATTGCACTCCCCTTGCAGGACAGTGGGCATGCCCTCCACAACCTGCTCCATTCTCCTTTTCCATATCTTGTTCCAGATCTCCAAATTCTGGACCCAAAGTCCCCAAGCTGGCTTCCTTAGCCTGCCCAGCCCTCTTCCCTGCCTGTCCTTCTGGAGGGTGGACTTGGCTGCGGTTTCCTCACCCCATGGCTAGAGGGGTGGCCTGGAGGCAGCTGCTAGCAGGGGTGGGTTGAAGGGGTTGAAGGAACTTGCAGTCGTGCACTGTGTGGTCTGTTGGCCTGTACGCCAGCCTCCCTGGGTGCAGCCCTGAGCTAGCAATGAGAAAAGATGGAAGGTCTAGGGGTGTGAGGCTTTTGTTTGCACCCTCACCCCAGGTTCTGCAAATGTGAGGAGTGGGTATTATCAAGATACAGCACCCAAAGGTTAATTACAAAAAACTTATCTGTGGACCCTCTCCCCCATATTTCCTTTAGAAGTTGAATTTAATCTTTTGTTCACTCACTCTCTCCTTCATTTCTTATTTATGGAGCAAATATTTATTCAGAACCGCTTTGAGCTTATTGCTAGAATGGAGAGAGGCTATCCAGGGATACAGGAGTGACACTGGAAAATGCGGGCTCCTGGAAACCAGAGGAAGACGGGTTTTCAGAAGGAGGAAGTGGTCAAGAGGGATATTGTCGTCAAGTCTCAGAATGTGAAGGCTGAGAGGAGCTCAGAGGCTCTGTGGGAGGAAGATCAGAGGGCTTTCCCAAGGGGACTTCCAGTGAAATGGCAGAGATGGAAATGAAGTTGGAGCGGGCTGAAAAGTGGGGAATGAGGCCCTAGAAATGGTGGGTAAAGATTATTCTTGAGGGTGTGTGTGTGTGTGTGTGTTTCTATAAAGGGCTATGGGAAGATGCTGAGGTGGCTGGAGTGGGAGGTAGGATGGATTAAGGCAGAGAGGTTTTCAAATAAGAGAGATTTGGCTTTGCTCAAAAGAAGCTGAGATCCCACAGGCTGGGGCCACCGTGCGGTATGATGCACTGCATATAGTAGTTGCCTTTGCACGGGGCTCCAACCTTGTACAACAAGTTTTATTTCAGTAACAAAATGTCTGGCTTCAGGTTTAGCAATAGAGCAAATTGTAGACAGCTAATCAATAGGACTGTCTCACCCCCTCCTGCTCTCCTAATTATATAATTATCCACAGAGCCATTCCAAGAACAACCAGTGGGGCTCTTTTTCCCCACATTTAGGGTAGCGTTTTATTCCCTAAGTAGACTTCTCTGCTCCCTAAATTTTAATTTATTAACTGTTTCACCTGAAAGCAATCACCCTTGCAGTCAATTCCCCAAATAAAACATCTGCCTTTCCGATTCAGACAGCTATAAGTGAAGAAATACACCAGGGGAGCAGAATTATGTGCTCTTTGAGGAAGTAGAGATGTTTACAAAGGCAGGCTCCTGGCACCGGCCGCCTGGTCTGCATCGCCAATGAGCTGGCACCCCTGCCGGGGGAGAAGGTGAGCGCTGTTAGCCCCCGTCTCCCCTGCTCACCTGTGAGACTTCAGCAGCAGCTCCTGCTCGTTAATCCTCCCTCCTGTATTAATTGACCTTTTACAGAGGCTACTTGAGACCTGCAAGCTCCGAGGTCATTAGTTCTCACAGTGCTCTGTTTTTCTGTTTCATCTATTTGCATGACATCTGTGGTTTTAATGTGTTTTAAAATCATTTATCTCCCGAGGCCTTAAGGTGCCATTTTGCAAGTCTGCTTAAAAAATCTCCACAAGGGGATGATATTCATGCCAACTCTTCCTCACATCTTGTTCTCTGTATAGCAGTCTGGGGGCAAAAGGTGGGTGAAAATGCTACATCAGGTAATATTTTTAACTCTCATAAGAAGTGTGCATGAGGCAGACACTGTAGAACACATATTATTAATGCACTGCTTTTTTCTTTTTTCCTCTGAATATTTAAAACTTTTGGAGGTCTGACGTTTTAGCCACTGCTGGCAAACAAAGCTGATGGAGACCCTGGATAACAGAAACAACACAGAGTTCCATTGTTCTTCTTGCTTACAAACCTCCTCTGCTTAGAGGAGCTCACCTGGGAGCGTTCACTGAAGCCCCATTTGAAATTATTACTCCTCGAAAGGGAAGAGTGAAGACCTGGTCCTGAGGCTTCCTGGGCACACCTCCTTCTCTCTGCCACCTGCATATCTATACTTCTTTTGTCAGAAGTGATCAGAGGACAAAAATAAGGCTCTGAAAGACTCTTCTTTTTTATGAAGAAAAAAAAAAAAGGTTACTATAATGATTAACTACCCAAGTAACCCACACAGTAATGTGCATGGCAAAGAAAGAAAGGGAATTTTTGTGAAGCAGAGGTGTTTCAGGGAGTATTGGGCAGAAAAGAGAAGGGAAAAACAACCTGTGCTAAGATTTTTTTCCTAGGTGAGGCTCACTTATCCCTTCACGTTAAATACTAATGCTATAAAATCATCCCAGGACTCAGGAGGGTAGAATTCCACAGGTCCACAGGATTCTTTGCAGGGGATTAGAGTATTGGTTTTGTAGTAAAACTCCACTTAACCCATTGCAGAGCAAAACCAGAAAAGCATGCTGCAATCTCATATACCAGAAGCTATGTAGAGTTCAGACAGTATGTGAAACAAGTTGGTTCTAGATGTGATAACAAAAAGAAGGTGAGACTATAAAAATATTAACTCACTATGTTGTACAACTGGAACCAATATAATATTGTAAGTCAACTATACCTCAATAAAAATAAATTAAAAGAAAGAGGAGAAAGGAAAGGGGAAAAAAACAAATGACTACATGTTGATTCACTCTGTAATGGATTAACAACAGGCACAGTTGAAAACCATCACTGTTTCCTAGATAGACATGTTTAAATACTTAAATAATCAGAATTTTGACAATTCCCTTATGCACATTATACTTTAATAACTATTTTAAAGTTTCATAACATTTTATGTCTATATAAAGATGGTGTTTAAAGAGTTATTTTTTAGATTGAAAAATAAAGTCAAATAATTTGAAACCAAGGCTCTTAACTCCCTTCCACTGAATTCAGAAAATTCAGCTGAGAAGTTCTGTAACTTGTGATAAATGACAGAACGCCCTCAAATTTAATCTTATTTGTTATCTTTGCCTCAAATTGATTAGTCAGGGAATGGGCAATTTGTTTAGTGCCTTGGATCATAAATATTCTATATACTTTCACTGTCTCATCAGCACAGAGAAGGCAATTTACAAAGCATTACCTGAACAACCAAGTAGTTAAGACCCAAGTGATTCCTTCATAGTTTCTACAATAGACTGAATAATTGTTTCCCTCCAAATTTCATATGTGGAAACAATGTGGTGGTATCTGGAGGTAGAGTCTTTGAGTGGTGACTGGGTCATGAGACTCAGAGGTCTCTTTCCCTTTTCTCCATCTCAGAACATAGAAGTTGGTCATCTACAGGTCAGGAAGTAAGTCCCCACCAAACACGGAATCCGCCAGCACCTGGATCCGGGACTTCCCAGCCTCCAGAACTATGAGAAGTAAGTTTTTGTTGTACATAAGCCACCCAGTCAATGGTAATTTTTTATAGCAGTCCAAACTAAGACAGGTTCTTTTAATTAAAAATCATTTTCTTAAGAGTAGACTTATGCTTCTGATTTCATATTTTCTGTCTCAAAGAGATGGTTTACAATATTCTATTTCTCTATCAACAAATGATTTCTTATGTCACATCCTCTGTTAGAGTTTAGGGGCTGCCTCTTCAGGTGACAATCTTGGAATGCAGCCCTAATTATCTTCCACTATCCTTTCTACATTAATAACAGTATTTTTCAAATAGCCATTTAGAGAATACGGAATTGGTTTAGCTCTCTGGAGGAATTTTGGAGTACATATTTAAGGTAAATTACAGGCGTGGAATATAGGAATTTGTGGGTAGTTTTTAGAAAAATCTTGCTTATTTTGCCACTTCCAATTTTCTTTTACCTCCAAGCCATTTGGGTTCCTTCTGCTTTAGTACAATGTGTGCTCACCCTACCCTGGCACTCATAATACTCAGTGAAAACTGCATGTTTAATTTTGACTCTTGCTAGAATCCAAGTTCCATGAAGGCAGAAGATGATTTTGTTCATATTTATTTTCTTAGTCTTTGCATCTGATAATGTATTCAGCACTTACTAAACTGCTCAGTAAATAATTTGCTGAATCTCACTAAAGCAAGGACTCTTCTGAAATTTTAGATATATATATATTTCATAGAATATTAGACTTAGAAGTCTTTAAGTAGCTACTTGTTCACCTATTTTAAAGTCTGTATACTACCCCCAACTTTTCTATCTTGTCTGGATTATTCCTATTGACTGTTCCTCCCTCCCCTCCCCTTGGACACATTGCTTTGCTCTTTGCTTGTTTGTAATTTTTGACTGTGTGCTGGCCCATGGAGCCTAGTCTGGATTTTGTTTTCTTCTTTTAAAGAGTGTTAGCTTTCTTCTAGCAAGCAATTACTTTACTACAGATCAGTTCAACTCTTTTGGTGCTTGGTGTTAAACTTTCCAGAGTCCACGATAGCCTTCCTTGAAGACAAGAGCAGCTCTGCTTCTAAGACAAGGTGTTTCAGTGTCTCAGTTAAATGCCTGATGTGTTCAGCAAAGTGTCTCCACTCTCCTTTGTCTCCTAGTGCTGTGCAAACCCTGGAGTCTCCACTCATTTCTCTGTTCCCCAGAAGCCACTCTCCACCAGTCCTTGTGGAAGCTCAGCCTGCACATGCATAGTTTAGACTTTTGCAAACCCTTTCATTTACTACTTGGGTGAAGAATTCTGCAGCTTCTTCCCTGCACAGTTCCCTCCTCACTGGTTCCCTTCCCACCAATGGAGCCACCTCAGCAACCCTGAATTCCAACCCCTCCCTCCTCATTTTTGAGATGTCTGCATGCCCAGCTTGGACTCCCCTCCCTGAGGCCATCCTCTAAAAGAAAAGCCTATAGGCAGAAAGCCAGTGGCCTGGTGAGACACACTTCTGTGTCTCCTCAGCTCATGAATCTCGGTCTTG
The DNA here is from genome assembly GCF_009834535.1 of Camelus ferus. Classification (NCBI taxonomy): domain Eukaryota; kingdom Metazoa; phylum Chordata; class Mammalia; order Artiodactyla; family Camelidae; genus Camelus; species Camelus ferus. The sequence continues at coordinate 10,202,167 of NC_045725.1, read as the reverse complement.
TGCTGCTGTTGCCCGACATCCATACAGTTGTATTGTGTATTCTGGAGGCTAGTCCAGAATCGGTTGTATTATCATGATGTAATCAGGTATCTTGGCTTTTGTTTTAAGAGTAATAACTAGCCCAGAAGCCTTCACAGAGTTCGTATGTACATTTTTCAATCAGTTACTGGGATGAAGGGATGAAATTACTATTAAAATAATCTGGCCCAGACTTTAAGCTGAGATCAAAACGTGGATAGGAAACAGACACTAATGTTAACCTCACTTCAGTGAGGCCAGGACTGTACCTTGCCAGCTGTAGTCTTTTGAACACAAACTACGTAAAAAGTGAATGCTCTGATCCCTTTAGCTATTTTTTTCGGACAGAGAAGGCTTTTCTTATTTGGATGTATAGTCCATGATGGGGAGGAAGACATTTTCCTCTATACTTCTAGGTTCTTCTGGCTAGTCTAAGAATTAAAGTGATATGAGGCAGATTCACAGGAGAAAATCCTGTTAATAACATGTATACATGGGAGAGATCCAGGAGAACCGAGCAACTCACCAAAATGGACGAATCCCACACCTTAAATACGTTCTGCAGCTAAAGAGGATGTTGGGGGTAGTGTTTCGGGACTTCAAATGGCAGGAAGGCAATTTATATGGAGATGGAAAAAATAAGTATTTGGTAAACATATATACTGGGCCAGGCAGAGACAACAGGATAGGACTCTGATCTCTAGGTCCTGCCGAGTTCTCCCACCCCATCCAGCCCATGTCCTTTGCAGATACCTCTGATGATGGGTCTATGCTGGGAACAGGCCCTTCATCTAAATTCTTTAGGCACTTAAGGGGAAGGTAAAAGAAAGACTTCCTGAGTCTTCTTTTTCTTAAAAATTACCAGCCTAAATTATTCTTCATGCTGAAGAGACACATTTTGGTTTGGCAAATTTTGCTCCTGGACATCCAGAAATTTCTGTTCACCCACTGTGTGAAGTATCTAACCTTGAAAATACTTTTCCAGAAGTGAGCTAGGGTTTCAGTTTAATCACAAAAGGCACAAAATGGGAGGCAGGCAGATATCTGATGGACAAAGAGTTTTTGTACAATGAGTTATGTTTGCTCCTACATTAAGATTTAATACCAAATTTGCTGATATCAATGCATGTGGTAATTTTTCTTTATGCCTGCCTCACTTCTTGGTCAAATTATTTCACTGCTCTGATCTTCAGTTTCCTCACCTCCAAATGGAGTTAATAACGCTGTGGTAGACAGAATAATGCTACCCAAGTAATCCTCAGAACCTGTGAATATGTCACCTTCCACAGCAAAAGGGACTTTTCAGATATGACTAGATTAAGGATCTTGAGATTGGGAGACTATCTGGGTATCTGGGTGGACTCACTGTAATCACAAGGGATTTTACAAAGAAAGAAGGAAGCAGAAGCATCTGACTCAGAGAAAGATATGATTATGGATGCAGAGGTCAGAGAAATACAAGGAAGAGGCTACGAGCCAAGGAATGTGGGCGGCTTCCAGAAGCTAGAAAAGCAAGGAAGTGGATTCTCCTCCAGAGCCTCAAGAGAAAACAATGAAGCCCCAGTGACACTTTGATTTTAGACTCTTGACCCTATAGATAGGGGAGAACATGTTTGCATTGCTTTGGCCACTAGTTTGTGACAATTTGTGGCAGCAGCAATAGGTAACTACAGTGGACTCTTGAAAAACACATGTCTGAACTGCAAGTGTCCACTTAACACAGGTTGTTTTCCCAATAAACTCATACTCTAGTACTATACAGTCTGCAGCTGGTCAACTCCATGGATTCAGAACTTCGGAATCAGAGGGCTGATATAAAGTTATACTCGAATTTCAGACTATGTGGGAGTCAGTGTCCCTAACTCTCTGAGTTGTTCAAGGGTCAACTATAATGCAAATGCCAACCCTGAAGTCTGCAGGAAAGAACAGAGATAGTATATGTGATGCACACGGCAGATAATCAATAAGTAGGTTTTCCTGTGTACTTCCGAGACTGATAGCAGAGTTTCCTGGCCTGAAACGGATAGCCATATTTATGAAAGTAATAACAGCGTTACATTTATTACTACGTAATAAAACATACAGAGTATTTTCAGTTTACAAAGCTACTTAAGGAGTATTATTGAATTTAAACCTCGTAAGGGAATTAGTATGCGTTATACGTAAAATAGAATTAAAAATTTTAAATGCAATTCTAAAAAAATTCTCTATTACACACATGGAGGAACCGTGGTTTCCACAGACTCGAACCTTCTCTCACAGTCATCAAGGGAGTAAGTGCTAAACTCCAAAATTACATCCCAGTATTCTGAACTCAGGATGCTGTATCCGCTACGTTTTGCTGCCATTTTTGTATTTTCTCCTGTTTGCTGCTTGTGACAAAATTCTAGTCTGTAGCTTCCTTTTCAGTTGTACCTCCTTTTTTTATGATGGAGGTAAAAATTCAAAGAGAAAGACCACAGCCTCCATCTCCCCTTTCTTCTCTCTCTACTCCACCCCTGAGTCCCAACAAAAGAAGTTCCTTTATGAGTTAAAAACAATTTCTTTTTCTTCCAGGTTTTTTTTTAAACCTCTCTAAAACTTGAGAGAAACTTTCCTTTTTAATGCTATTCCTTCACGATTAAGTATCACAAAGTGGCCAAAAGCAAAACAACTAGTGTCGCAGAATTCTGGCTTCTGCTCTGTTGCTTCCTTGCCGCACACGTTAGTGGAACAATTCACTCACCCTCGCTGTGTGTCAGCCTCCCCCTCTGAAAATCCAATGGAGTTGCTATATTACCCTGAAATGTTATTTTTCAGAATAACAGTTTCAAATGGTTAGAAAGCTTTTAAAACATTTGGATGCCATTTAAATGCATGTTTCAAACCAGGCTTCCAAATGTCCAGTGATTCAAAAACACCTTTAGGTAATATTCTCAAAGTAAATTCCAGCCATTGATTGACAGAAATGAACTCCTAGGGCGCTGGAATATACATCTACCCTTTATTGCTACATCCACTCAAGCACTTTACAATGTGGAGTCAAATCTGTTTAGAATAGCTCTTTGGACACGTTTGTCTTGTTGGATTCAGGATGTATTCATTTCCGGCTGGCAAAGGTGTAGTTTGCTTCTCTTTAGGGTGCTCAGTTTGAACTGACATCTGTTACACATACTGCCTGACTAAACGAAGCCTTTTTATTTTCTTAAAGCACAACGTGACCCAGGCCAGCCGAGGGATGGAAAAAAGAAAGTAAAATAAAACAAGAAAGACCAAGATTTCACACCAAAACACAGTTTTTAAAGGGATGCATGATGCTTCATTAGAGTTTAGGAACGCAAAGCACAGAGGCTGTGTCCCCTTAATCCTTAAATCGGGTTTTCTGCAGGTGCTGCCTCCTGTGACCCCATGGGAAGGCTTGGCTAGACTTCCACACTCTGTCCCCAGTAACAGAGATCAGAGGCTTGAGATCTTTTATGAGTTTCCCCTGAGGGAGAAAGTGGCTAGTTATGCAGAATAAATTAAACAGCTTGGGAAATAAAAAGAAAGGCTATCACCATTGTGACGATTCCATTTAGTGTGGCGAATCTGATTCCAACCAGAAGAAAGGTGCGAAGTTGAAGGTTAATCCTCCCGGGAGTAGGACTCCCTCGACACTGCAAGGGGATTAATTATCGGCTGGGATGGTAGAAGCAATAGGGCAACAGCTGCTTTCTAATGTCTTAACTCCTGAACTCAATGTTTTAGACTTATTTCAAATATTTGGGGTCCAGGAAGACTGCATCACCCCTGACAGAAAAGGCTAGTGAGTATCTGGAGACAAAAAAAGCTGATTGTAATAGTCTCCATTGGCAGTTGCAAGCACTATTCTATTTTTTAAACTTATACCACATATGTGTTCACATTATATCCTCACAAATGACACTCTGAGGGGATGGAGTAACCCCTGCTGTGAAGATGAGGAAACTGAGGACTAGACTCGTTAAGGACCTTGCCTGAGATGACCAAAGCAATACACAGAAGAGGCTTAAAACTGTTTGAACTCCGAATCTTTTGCCCTACCTGCTACAAAATAGTATCCTCGCCATAAAACACTGAAAAAAAAAAAACCATCTCTTTACAGTCTCTTGCAATACTTCTTTACTATAGAAAAGTGCAATAAAATACCAACCTTATCTTTTTTTACTCAGTGCATTTTCCTTACTGACATACCACTGTCAGGTGGAACTGAAAAAATATATTAAGATATAATGGTATCACCCAGCCACTGATACAGCATTTCTTTTATATCCAAGATGATTTCCAAGATGTCAATTTAAATCCCTGAAGGTGGGGACTCAGCCTTGTTTACACCATATTTCTGTATTCATGCATTTCCTTTTCAAGGAAATACCAACTTGGAAGCAAATGCTCATTTGAAGGGGAAATAACAGAATACATATCTGCAAATGGGGCAATATTTGTACCTCAAATCTACAGCATTCTCCTCCTGCAACTCAGGCTCATTGGTGAGCCTAGTGGAGAGAACAGAGTCAACTGGTCACCCAACCAGCCTTTGCTTTGGAAGCTCCAGGAGGCAAAGAATGATAGAGGAGCATGCAGAGAACCTCTCCTGGAGGTTTCTCAGAGATCCAGTGGTGACACAGCATGGACTCTGGGGAGAAACGATGGGACCAAACTCAAAATCCAGGATGCAGCCACGGAATGAGGTGACCCATTTTGAGTAAGAGCATAGATTCCCGAAAAGCAAAAGGAACTAGAAAGTGAAGCCTAAGTCACAGGACAAGAGTCACCCACCTCTTTGATCTTTCAGTCATTCATACATATAGACAAGTAACTGCTCTCAGCACCTGCGCTTTGGATGCAGAGAGCCCCAAACATAGTTATGGAGGTGTTGGAGAGATAAAATAAAATACTGCCTCTGGCTCACTTTGACCAACAAGCAAAATGATCAACTCAATGTGACTTTGTTGCCATTATTAACAGAGGCAGAAACAGTGCTGTTTATGTCCAGGAGAACAATGTACTCTGATGGTCGAGTTAAAAATAGATTTATTAACAAGGTAATCTCTGATGGGGGGTGTGGGGAAGAATATTGTTTTGACATCAGAAGGATAAGTAACTCCAAAGAGAAAGTGGAGAATCTTAAAATATTAAGGTGATGACAGGGAACAACATGTGTGGCGCTTTTGAGAATCTGATAATAAAATACAGAAATCTCTCTCCAGAAAAATGCACATGTCTGCATCCAAACCAAAGTTTAAAGCGTAATTTTAGGGGCATTATAGTACTTTCTTAAATTAGATTTACCACTTCTATCAGGATAACATTTTATTTGTTGAACTCGTCCTGAAGACTCTAGCACTGACTACCATCAGAAGTGAACAGCATTCTTTTGGTTTTTGGGTCATCATGTCAGCATCCAATGCATTTATGTTTGCCGCACGCACAGTGGCCCTTGGTGGAGCGAACACTTCCCAGACAGAGATCATTTTTCAAGTTCCTGTGCAATACTTCTTTTCATGAGAAAATTTTATGGGTTTTTTTGGGTGTGCTTGTTTGTTATTCCTTTCTGTTCACTTTGGGGATAATTGTTTGCATTTGTAATATGGGTAAGCACAACACCTGCCTCCCAGTGAGTTCCTGTGTTCACTATTCAATGAAGCAACGAAGCATTTGGAACGCAAGAACATTTCTCAAAACGCTGTTGCTACTTAATAATTCTTCATGCTCGGAATGCTGCATCTCTTGCACCCTGAGTCTATTAATCTTGGAAATAACACAGGTTACAAGATTCTCATTATGCACCTTTAAGAATACAACAGAAAAATGGAGTGAGGGGAGAAGGGACTTTAGTCAAAGGTTTCTCGCTGGAATCTTTCAGGCAAATATTGTGAGTGGATCTTACTAAGTCAGGGAATAAATTATTTTATTGAAATAATGTTTTATTTATTGGATTAAAAATGTAGACTGCCAGTCTCCAGAACAAAGATAATAGTCTGAAAAATCAATGAGATTATAAATCTAGTAGGATAATGAAGTCAGCCCATAACCACATGAAAAGATATTCAATCTCACAAGCAATTAAAAATAATGTAAAACATAAAAAATAAAATGCCGTTTTTTTCATTAGATGCCAAACTTGCAAAATGAAGTACAGTGTGTAGTACATGTCAGGGAGGGTGCGACAAAGAGTAAAACTTGGTATAAGTTTTCTGAGGGCAATTTGGCAATTTACGCCAAAATTTTAAGGAAAAAAAACTGTTGGCTTAGCAATTCCCCTTCTTAGAGTTTACCCTCAGGAAGCATTATACATTTATAAATATGTTTGTGCAAAACTGTTTATTGTTAAAATGTTTAACATACTGAAAAATTGGAAAGTAAATTTCTTACACTATAGGGTTGATCTACTATATATGTTATTGGGATCTATACAGAAAAAGGTTCTGCAATGTTAAATATAAGTATGTATTATATACATATATTTTTACTGTCATGGAAAAGGGTTTACAATGTTAAGTGGGAAAAAGTCAACTGTCAATTGAAAAATATTTACTATAAAAATTATGGTTTACAAATATTTTACAGGGAAAAGTTTCAAAACATCTACAGAAGAAGTCAACAGTTGTTATCTCTGGATAACAGGATTTTAGGTAACTTTTTCCTATTTGCTTATCTGCATGTTCTCAACTTTTCAATTAATGTTTTATTTCTGTAATGAAAAATACGCTAAGTACAGAAGTATGCCAACAAAAAGAAAAGCATACCTCTTAATAGTTTATTACATAACAGGGAGAGAGATACAACTGAAACTGTGAATATTTTTAAGTTCTTTTTTCCTCACTCTTCACTCACCATCCACTTCCCGCCTCCCCCCACCACTGTGTAAGGGAAACACTGCACCAGATTAAGGAAACTAAATGAGCAGATGTAGCCGCAAAGTCGGCAATAAATTCCATGTGCGGAAGCTATGGAGCAAATCTACAACAGTGTATTGGCCATTTCGAGACTCAATTAACAGAAAATTTGCAATCTGGTCAAAATAAATGTTCAAATAAAATGGTAATATGCCTTGCACTGCCTCATTGCTAACAATGAAATTTCATAGAACAGAAGGAATATTTAAAAATTTCAACTTTCCTTCCAACTCTCAGGAAGGCCCGAAAATAATTTTAATGACAGCACACAGCTGATATTTTAAACAGAAACTGAATCATGCCCCCAGTTCTGTCATGAAAGGAAGCAGTGCATCTGTGGCCCTGGGTCAGGAGAGCTGACGAAGTCAGGCTTGGTCCACTCACTCATTGTCAGGCGTTCACCAAGCACGCACCGAATGCCTCTGATAGGCACAGTACTGTTTTAGATCCTGGAGGAGGATTAAAGTCATGATCAAGATCATCATCATCAAAAAGTCAGGAAACAATTTGGAACTAAGACTTACACAAGCAGTTAGGTAGCAATGAAGAGGTGTATGCTCTCATACATGCAGACCCCTGGGGCAGACGTTAAGCACACCGTTAAGGAGATAAGCAGGGAGAAGAAGGTCTCCTGAGTTAGGGCTCAAAGGAGGAACTGGATTCCGAGTTACAGAATGGAGGAGGGAAGGAACACAGTCACGTGAAAGGAGCACCATGTTCTGTTTAAATTATTTCTTAGTTTTGGGGGGATCCATGTTAAGGGGCGCTCCAAATTTAATGTTGAATCGAGAGGCAGGGAAAAGGTATGCAGGGATAAAAAGGAATGTGAATAGTTGACTTTAAGACAAAATACTCACTGTTATGTTTTTTTTATCCATCAAACATATGTATTAAAAGCCTGCCCTGTCCCAGGAATTGTGCTGCCCCTGGCACTACAATGGTAGACAGAACAGACACAGTTCCCAACTCCTATGAAACTATTAAGACTAGGGTTACAATAAAATGTTTTATGATTGTATTCATCTTTCACTCCAGATACATATAAAATGCAGCTTATTGTTAGCACATAGGTCTGCTAAAATGAAGCAAAAAATTAAAAATGTAATTTATATTGTAATGTCTTTTAAATAAGTCCATTATAGAAACAATAAATATCACTATAGAGTCTTCACATGAGTCTTTTAGCCATATACTGTGGTGTGGTGGCTTTCAACTTTTTCTTAACAGGATCCACAGTAAGATGTACACTTCATGTCAAGTCTCGGTACACATACACAAATGCACACGCATGAAACCAAAGTTTCATGAGAATGAAAAAATAGGGAAGTGGAATTGTAAAGTGTGGGGAAAAGGTGGACTATGTAATGGTGTGTAGATGCTATTTGTCCATACTTCATATTATACATAGAAATCAAGTGCAATAATATTAGAAACCTAATTGCAAAATGAAAAATTAAGCATCCTAGGTTAGAAGAAATAGAGGAGAATACACAAGCTAACCTTGAGTTAGGGAATATGGCTTACACAATACATGAAAACACACACCTTAAAGCAAAGGCTAAGAAAGAATGGTGGCACTAAACTTAAAAAACAAACTTTTGTACATCAAATTATAAAATGCAAAAAGAAACACCAACACTTCTACTTCATATAAACATCCAGGGTTAGAATGCAGGATAGATTAAGATTTCTTAAAAAAACTCAATAGAGAAATGGGGAGGAAATGTGAACAGGTGATTTATAGGAAAAAAAAAACGATAAATACCCCCAAAGATGCTCAACTTCACTAGTTATAACTGGGTAAATGCAGTGAGATGCCATTGCATAACCAACGGTTTGGCAAAGCTAGTTTGACAGTACAGATATTGGTTAGAATGTGGCATATGTGAGCTCTCACATGTTGCTGGAGAAAGTAAAAATTATACTACCCACTTTGTGAGGATTTTGACAAAATGTAATACTAGAGATATTCTTGCATATATATACCTTATATATATAAGGAGACTTCTAAAAATTTTTTTGCATCTTTGTAAAAGCAAAATATGGGAAATGTCTATTGATAGGAGAATGAAGAATTAAATTATTACGCATCAAGCAAAGGAATATTATGTAGAAGTTAAAATGAATGAACGAGAGGTACCTGCATCATTGTAGACAAATCTCAAAATATCTCTGAGTGAGAAAAGTAGATTATGTAAGAATATGTAAAGAACACAATTTATATGCATATTTTAAATACGCTCTGTTGTACTATATTAATGTGAATACAAACATATTTATTACAAATACCTGGTAATGATAAACCCACGGTTACCATCTGTGTTGGAGGACTCTTGAGACACACCAGACTTAATGATTTGATAGGACTCAGATCTCAGAAAAGCTTTTACACTCAAGGTTATGGCTGATTACAGAGAAAGGATCAAGATTAAAATTAGCCAAGGGACAAGGTGCACAGGGAGAAGTCCAGGAGAAACCAGATGCAGGCTTCCCCTTGTCCTCTCCGGGACACCAATGAGTCCCACGGATGCACTTAATTTTCCCAGCAAGGATGGGTGACAACACGTGTGGAGTGTTGCCCGTGAGGGAGCTAACTGCCTTCTCAGCTGCCTGAGGGCCTGCATGCTCCGACTCCTGCCCCCTCGGCCAAAACAGGCCCTAAGTGATCAAACTGGTGCCACCTGACTGAAGACCTCAGGGATACAAAAGCACTCTTACCAGGCAGACTAGTCCAAGGGCTCGCCTCCCAGGAGCCTGCCCAGGGCCGGTCCTGCAACTGTCCTTTCTTGGGAATGTGCAGGGTTTGAGTAACCCCCTTCTGCTGAGTTAACCCTTTCCTGGACACCTCTGGAGGAGTAGGAAGTGGGTAAGGATCAGCAGGGAGTTCACAAGGGGCTTTCGATGTGCAATATAATTTATATCTTAAGCCGGGGGTGGGTGGGTATATTGGTATCAACTGTTTAATGCTCTGGACATTTTTTATGCCTAATTTCATAAAACACAAAAAGAAAGTCAATATAGTGGTAGAATATTACTTCATCCAGATTTATCTAAAAATAGTTGATAAATGTTATTAAATCATAAATAATAGTAGAGTTTTTACAAATAATAAAAACATCTATGCGTTTGGTTTTGGCCTAGGAGGATTCGACCTTATCAAAGAACAAACTTCATTCAGAGAAATAATTTCAGAACTTTGCTCTGGATGTGAATGCTTTTTTGTTTGTTTTGTTTTGTTTTTAAAGACAGGGAGTCATCTCAGCATTGTTTCAACAGCTGGGTGGCCATCTATGAGAGTCACTTTCTCATATTGTCCTACAAATAAATACACATTTTTACACATTCTACAAATACGTTCCTTTGCTTTGCCTTTATCCTTCGTGTCCTATTACTTTTCATTTTCTTCCTGGAATGGTCCTCCTTTGGTCTGTGCTAGGACTCCTCCTGCTCCTGCTGTAAGAGTCGCCCTAAATGCGACCATCTCTGTGAGGGCTTCTGTTACCACCACAGCACTAGTCCAAGAGCTTCACACGCTCTAAGCACCTGAATCTTCACAACACCCGAGGAGGCAGGTGGTGTCATTTCCCGTTTTATCAATGAAGGAACTGAGGTGAGGGAAGGTAGCCAAGGTCACGGGATTTGTAAACGGAGGACGGGGAACGGGACACCCGGCTGTACAACGGCCATTCTTCCTCTCTAACCGAGAAACGCTGCTGTGGTCCAGGGCGCTCCTTGTCTTCATTTTCTAGGCTTCTACTGGCCTTGTATATAACTTTATTGTGGCATTTGTCACATTAGGGAATTTGTGTCTGTCTCCCTCACCAAGCTATATGTTCCTGGAGGTTCCCTTATGCCTCAGGGAAGTGCTCAGTGTACAGCAGGGGTTAAAGACATTGACTTAACAAATTAGTTATGAGACTACAGAATGTAGATTTCATTGGGATATATAATTAAGTCTTGGAAAATAATGCATATAGGTAGTTTCAGTATAAAAACACTGGAGGGGGTATCTTTAGGTACCTTTGTTTAATCTGTATTTTAATAAGAACACCAAATGATTAAGTCAACACATATAAGCTACTCTTGCGTATTTATTTGAGTACTCACCAGATTATTTTCATGGAAGTATATTAGCATTTCAATGTGGAAGTTGCAGCAGTGAATTAAAAATCCAGAATTGTGCTTCATTAAATTTTTCTTAACCAAATGAATGAATATTTGAAAATAATATTTCGATGTTTATAATCATCAATAAGATACATTAAGTACTCACATACATGTGTTTATTTCTGTTCATTTCTGTTCATTTTATAAACACATTATATACACACATATGTGTCTTTTAGTTTTTTTTCTATTAGCAAAGCCATTTTCACATTCTCTAAGAAAAGATCATTCTATAGATCACCAGAGAATGAAAACATTCTACTTTCACCCAGTTGGTTCCTCTTCTAAATTATTGAATTGTATTGATGGTAAGAGGAAGATGTGTCTGGGATACTGTCCAAGACAGACCTAGTTACCTTTTAACTTATCACCTTTTAAGGGGGTTGCCAAAAAAGATGCTGGCTTTTGACAAAATAGCCTTCTTCCTTATTTCTTAAACTCAATCTCTACAAAAATGTATCACCTCAATTTTTTGCTTGTTTTTCTTTCACTTTAAACATTTTGCCTGCTTATATCCTTCAATTTGGGGTTTATTTGACTTCCATGGCCAAGAAAATGACCCTTTCTTACATTAAATCTTGGCGATGGCAATACACGTTAACAAATCCATTTCCAGGCAGATCAGAAGGGGCACATGAATCACAACAACAAACACTTAAGCCTGAACCACTGACTCTTATTTTTCTTGTTTTTAGACTCAACACTGTTACGGAAAATAAAAGCCCAGTCCCTTGGCATCAACATTATCAGAATCAGAAGGAATTCATTGTGATAAAAATACCCTTGTGAGGAGGTGTACAGGGTCAGTCAGGTACTGTTCCAAAAGGAAGTCTTGTGTTCTAGAGAACACAAGGAAGCCCCACAAAGGAGGCAAACATTATCTTCCATCAGCCCACCCTGAATGAAGGAAAGAAAGCGAGCTGAAAATTGGTAGAAGAGCTGATTTCCCTACATGTTTATGTTAATAGGGTATTTGACTTTTGAATGCTTCATAAACCTTGTTATGCTCTGCGCTATTTGTGGGAGTAAAACAGCTGGAACTCTGCCAGGAGCCTTAATTGGAATCAGCTTAGCAGGGGCTGACAAGGTTTCCCAGTGTTTAGTTTCAAACTTATTATAAAAATGCAAAATTATGTGCCATTTATTTTTCTGCTCCTCTTTGGTTTATGCCTGTACAGGTAAGACTTAGCGGCATCAGGAAATAAACTCGTCTTTCCCGTGTCGGCCCCGGGCTGGTGCTCGGAATCCAGCAGCACGGGTGCCGTCTCTTCTAATTAGCCACGGCCTCACTGCCGATGCCACAGCGACTGTCATGGAGCCCTTTCCCCCTTGCATTTTGATTACTGCTGCATGGTCACTCAGATGACCCACCCACGGTCGAGGTACTGAGCTTTGTGGCCCCTCTGTCAACAATGTGGTGAGCAAGGCCACAGAAATACGGTCAAAACTGGCTCTTCGGGGGCTCTTGGATTCTCCCACCCAAGGGTCACCTTTGCTTTTGGTCAAATATCATAAGCAGGCTCTCAGTTTTATTTCAAGCCATGAGAAATAGATGAGTTTTATGTTTTCTGCCAAATTATAGGGAATTAAGTGCTTCTTTTTTTTTTTTTTTTCATTTGGGCTTCTCAGCTTCAATTGGCCCTAGTGTTTCAGCCTGTCTATACTGCTTACTACACTCTTGTCGGACGTGGAAAAATGTAATTCAGTTCCTTGAACACATATTAAATGCCTGCGATGTGCCAGGCACTGTGCTGGAAAATAATGGCACCAACTCATGTATAAAATGTAAGTCCTGTCTTGAGATTATTAATCTGATTTGGGATGAAACAGAAATTGGAACAAATAATTTAGGATCAGGGACAAGTGAATTCTGATTCAACATGTTGTGTGCGCAGCTGATGTAGAGGCCGCCTACCCCTGCTTTGCACTAATATGTCTGTGAGGACACAGAAGACGGTAATAACCCATCCTAGGTGTTTTTGGATTCCACACGTGAGAATCTGGGAAGTCACAACTCCATCCTGACAAATAAAAAGCCGAAAAGTCTAAAAAGTCAACTTCTTTTTGATCCATAAAAGGGAAAGGAGGACTCAGGACAAACTACTGCCCCCAAGACTGGAGAGACAGACAGACAGGGGAGTAAGGGAGTCACGGTTTAACGGGGCAGAGACTCACAAGCAGAAACCACCACGGAAACCAGTACCTGGGTAGGAAAGCCTGAACCATAACTGATGAATTGCTGGAGGCTCCGCGCAGACAGCTGGGAGTTAAGAGCTCCAAGGGGACCCAGTCATGGGGGGCCCCCACAATCCTGCATGATTTACTTCCAGGAACTTAACTAGATTCCCACGGTAAATACTGGAGAAAAATCCTATCTTGCTTCCAGCTAAGAAAGAGGGAAAAGAATTTTGAAAGACAACAGAGCACTCTGTTCTTAACAAGACCTGCCCTCAGGGAAAACTAGCTAACAAAGCCTAACGCGCTGGGGGATTATCAAAACCTAACTAACCTGGGGAGAAGAAAGCACCCAACTCCAGCAGGCTCTGGCCATGCTGTCCCCCTGAGGGGAGAGGAAAAACCCTGAGAACCTCTTGGGAAGTTCACCATCCAGAGGCACAGGCTCCCTAAAAGACTGAGACCTAATCACAGGACCACAGAGTGCGTCCCCTGCCCCCCACACCTGGCCACCACTTTACTAAAGGACCATTTAAAGTAGTTCCTTTGACCTAGTACATCATATCCAGCTATCAGGAGACAAACCACCACTACCAAAGGCAAAAAGCAAAATGTGAAGAGTCAGAGCAAACATCAGAACCACACACAGCAGGGGTGTTGGAACGATCAGACTAGGGATTTAAAACAGCTATGATTAATATGGTAAGAGCTCTAAAGGATAGACGGTGTGCAAGAGCAGATGGACAATGCAAGGAGAAAGCTAGGAATCCTAAGAAAGAACCAAAAAGACGTGACAGAGATTGAAAGTATGGGGATGGAAATGAGGAACGCCTTTGATGGGCTTCTCAGTAGACTGGACGTGGTTTGATCACGCGCTGTCATATCCAAGGTAGGAGCTGAAGCTGAGGTGATGCAAGAAGATGGACCCCACTGTCCAATTCGGGGCAAAGTGTATTTGATTCTGAAATTGGCAGCAGTGGGTTCTTGAATAGACCTACTCGCACTGCTTGAATTTATGAATGTCTGTGTGTTCTTTAATAATGCAATAGACCTTGAGCAATCACTAAGGGGACACACCATAATCAGGAAAATGCTCTTTGCATTTGGCAATTTAGAGACAATTGGTCATGTTCCCAGGAGAGTTTCAAAAGGTTAATGGGATGGAAGCCACTTGGATGGGTTGGCTGAGGAGTAAATAGGAGGAGAGGATGAAGGAAGAGCTAGTGTACACAGCTCATTTAAGAGGCTTGACTTCAAAGGGAGTATGGGTGATCTGTTCATTCATGGAATGTGTAAGTATATGTCTGTTGTATACACACAAAGATGGTTAAAAAAACTTCCAAGTCAGGTATGTGTTTCTTACTTTCCCTTTAAATATTCTTTTAAAATTGAACACTTGTTTTTATTGCCCCTTGTAGATTTTTGTAGATGTAAAAAAAAAAAAATGGGGATTTTTCTTCAATCAATAGAAGCTAACCTAAGGCTACAAATGTTTTGAAAACTAAGGCAAGATCAAGAGAGCGGCTGGTGAAACAACAATTTTGTCCTTTTCAAGCTTCAATCTGTTGTTTAAGTATTTTTCAACATGTACTTATGAAGAGATCTAACACAGCTGGGGGAACGCCAGGAGAAAGGGGTCTGCCAGAGACAGCACTTTCTTCTATTTTATCAGCAGTTTGTCTCTGGACCAAAATTCTGCACTTGGGCCAAGAAGGGCAGAGCTGTAGCTAACTCTGCATACATTCTTCAGAGGACAGTTTACTAGCCCTCAGTTGTTGTAACTGGAGCACGTGTCTTTAGGATTTCACCTTCATCCCCACTGCCTACCAGAGCATTCCTTCTAACAACACGGTCATGTTCCTTGAAGAGTTCCAATTAAAAACATTTTCCCCATTTCATTATACTCCCTGTAAACATTAGCTCCCCGTATGGATCAGCCTTCTGAATATTTGACCACCCCCAGCCAAAAAGAAAAAAATGCAATTCTGCTAACAATAAATACTCAACCTTTAGATGATTGGATTTTGGTTGGTTAACTCTTTGTTAAGCATATACGCCTTTATTCATCTCTCTCGGTTATTGTATCCTCTAGTTTCATATTTTGCAGGAAGCTC
Source organism: Camelus ferus (assembly GCF_009834535.1). Classification (NCBI taxonomy): domain Eukaryota; kingdom Metazoa; phylum Chordata; class Mammalia; order Artiodactyla; family Camelidae; genus Camelus; species Camelus ferus. The sequence continues at coordinate 10,186,797 of NC_045725.1, read as the reverse complement.
TAAGATCAGATAAGCTGACCGAGCGTGATTCATGTCTAGGCAGGAATAAAATGCAAGATCTGATTTCAGCCACTGTGTTTACAGGACTTACAACCAGACTATAGATGAATGATTAAACCACATCAATAGTACATGGAAAAAATTCTATTGCAAACATGAGGAATAATTCAACTGTCAAGAACTGATAGGAAACAGGGTGGGGGAATAACACCTCCAAATTATTCTGAATCACACAGGATTCAAGAGAAGGAAATAAAACTGAGACTCTGTAAAGGATAGAAATGGGGAGGTTATTCTCTTCTTCCTCTGGAAAACTGTTCTGTTGTTTTTGCCCTTTTAAAGAGCACAAGCTAAAGGCCTCCCTACCAAGACCTTTGCCTGACATTGCCATTAAAGAAATGGATTATAAAAGAGCAGGAAACGCCAGCCCTGGAGGTTCTGTGAAAATACTGGTCAGGGGGAACAGGAATTGGAAACCAAAGACTGTTCGCGCTGAATTTATCTTCTCTGGTGCAAAGGCTTTTTTGCCTCCTCTCCGCCTCAAGCCCATGGGTGGAAGCAATGAAATTCACTGACATAACTGGGCCAGTTGCTTTTTATTTCAAGTACGCTGGGAGGAATACTTGAAAGCAATCATCTGTGCTCAGTAATTGGCTGATAAAGCTCAATATCCTCAGCAATTACAGTCGCTGTTCATTCAGGAAACCGTCCATACATCATTTGAAAGCAGGGCAAAACTGTAAATTATTATAATACTAACCTGTGTTAACGCTGGTAGAACATACTGTTACAGTGGGAGGAACAAAGATTCAGACACCAAATGGAAATTCTAGTCAGAGAAAACACAGGTTGCGGCAGTTTCAAGGGAACCGAGGAGGACGGGCCCGTGGAGGAGGGATGGACCTGAAGAACCTAGGTTATTATTCCCAAAGTAAATTCGCTCGCAGGGAAAGTCACCCAGGGAGGAGTTTTCAGGGTTATAATGAGATTTACGAAAGGAACAAACCGCAACAGATGCCCACATGAGAGTGAGACAGTGGCGTAGCACTGGCCTGAACGTGCCCATCGAGCACAGGGCTGCAGAAGGAGAGAGCGTGGCTAGTCATTGGCACCGGCAAACAATCCAACAAAGCATTCGCTGATTAGTGCCTTCTAAGAAGGGACAACGAAGTATGCGGGGATAAGACACGAGAATGAGAAGCACTTCATTTCTCATACAGATCTGTAGTGCAGAATATTTAGAGCTGGGTAGTTAAACTCTCAATTTTTCAATTTATGAGACAAATGTCTAAGGCATGACATGTCTAAGGACTTATCCAAGGTGACACCCCCAGCAGGTGGCAGAGCTGAAATTCAAACTTAGGCCTCTTGACCTGAAATTCAGCTCTCTTTTCAATATAATATGTGGCCTTCTCTCCACTGTTTTCCCTATGCACTAGTTCAGATGATTATTCAGTAAATATTTACTAATTTAGGTTTATGGTCACCAGATCTGCTTTATAGGTCAACATTTCCGTAAGTTCCTCATCTATGTCATTTCTAGAACTCTGATCAGTTACCATCAAAGACACCTTGTTAAGATACGATGAGGATTATTTTGTCCCTGGTGCACTCATCTTTGGACAAGCACTGCCATGTGTTCTCTGCTCCTCAGACAGTCTCACTAACGGAATCACTCAGCCCAACTCCCATCGCCTACTTGGCTAAAGAGGGCAGATGGCGTGGAGCTTTGCAGAGGTACCTGTGTTCCCTCACTGATAAATTTCTCAATGAATTAATTAAGGGACTGTACTTCGGACCTTCTTGGAATAGTGTTATGTGTGCACACACGTGTGCGTGTGAGTTTGTAGGGGTGATTTGGAATGATATGTCTGCTCCTACACTCCCATCTCCCTAAACACTTAGGCTCCCTCCTCTGTCTCTGTTATGCCTGGGATGATCTGGACTCTGAGTCTCATTAAATTTAACCCATGGTGAAGTCCAAGTTTTAGTCCACCGACTACAGCTATACACAATCAGCTATACAGGCCAACACATTAAATCCAGAACTTCTAGTAAGTGCTCACACATCAATAAATTAAACCAATAAAGATTCTGTCTTACTAGGTTGAATTCCCTTAAAATCCATTCCCACACATATTTTCTGGGTTTACACCAATATTAATGAGTAAGATAAATTAACTGTATAGATTAACGAAATCTGCGGTCCTCTTGGGGTATAAGCTATTGCTTCTCAGATTAGTCTTCTAACTTCCCACCCTGAAGGATACTGATATCGGATCCTAGCTGGGGGCCTAGAGGGGAAATGCGGTGGTTGGCATGAGTTGAGAAGAGTACGTGGCCACTTGAGGACAGCTGTCCCAAGAAAGGTTGTAACATTATCTTCAAAGAGGAAGCTGGTGTTTGCCAGGTTTAGGAGGCCAGGCATCTTCCATGGCCAAGGGAGACCCAAAGGTTCCATATTCTCAGCTTTCTCTCACATACCCAAATATCACCTTTTCACCTCTCAGAGCTAAAAGTCATTGTGAGGATCAAATAAGTGTATTTTTTATGTATGTATATATCTCCTCCACCAAATTAAGCTTTTTGAGTGCTGGGATCATAGGTAATTCGATTGTGAATCAGTGCCTGGCAGACAGAAAGCACTAAATAAATGTTGATTGAATAATGAAATTGAAGAGGTCTATTGACTTCTAAGTGCTTTCGCAAATGTCCACTGTTTAGTATTCTAGAAATGGATAAATGTCTTCCTTTATACAATCTGCTACAGTTCTCAATGATCTCTCCCCTTCTTTCTGCTTCTCTGCTTCTCTCTCTCCCCGACTCGGGTCACTGGTCTGTGGTGTTGTACAGACACATTTATGGTCTACTCCAAGTTGACTGGAAGGAAATAACTTTCAGGATGAGTTCAATTTGGAGGAAAAGCTGTCCCCAAATGGGAGGATGCTATTGACTGATATTTTCTATTTTGGAGTGTCAGGCCATCCTGCTGACTTTAGCAACACAAGCCTTGTTCCTTGGGGCTCCTGTGATGTGTATGTTGCAGTGACTCAGGTCAGGGTCAGCTATAACGGATGACGGCTGGCATTTGAATTCCTTATGGAGCTTAAGGGCCTCCTTTCCCAGCTCCATTAGGGATCTCTGCTAGGAGAACACATCACTTACTGTGGGGATTTAATGTCAATGAGGGCCTCTACACCTTCCACGAAATGTCGGGGAGGCAAACCTGGGGACCCACTGGCTTCAGTGGGCCAGGTGGGGTCTCACTGACAGGGAGTTTTGGAGTCAGTCAAATAGGGAAGAATCTTAGCAAATGAATTTTGAGACACTGTGGAGAAATGCAATCTTTAATAAAGAGCCATGATGTACCTTGGAGGGAAATCACTCAGGTCAAATATAAGGGACAGGACGAGAATAAGAAAAGAAAGAAATGAACGCCAAACTCAGATGCCATTCCCAGTGTTCTCCCATGTCCATCTGCCAATAGGAAACTGGAGACCAAAAAAAAAAAAAAAAAAGACGCTTACATTCGGTCCCCTGTATCTGTGGATACGGAACCCACAGATAAGGAGGGCCGACTGTATCTGCCCTTTTACAAAAGGAACATGAGCACCTGTAGATTTCGGTATCCGCTGGGGCTCCTGGAATCAATCCCCCGTGGATACCTAGACACGATTGTACTTTCACATCTCCCTTGTATCAAGAGGGGGTCTTAAGATAGTTTTCTGGCCAAAGAGATACGAGGATGTTTTGGGGAAATTTCAAAGAAATATTTATCTTCTCCCTGACCAAAAGGAAAAAGCTCTGATCGTTGCCTGGCCAGCCTCCTTCACCCATCCCTTCCTCTGTTTCCTGCATTCAGATGTGGTCACATAGCTTGGAGCTGTAGCAGCCACTGTCAGATTGTGACGTATCAAGTTTAAATAATAAAAGAAATACTAAAGATGACAACACAGGAGGTTGTGAAAACCCCACATCATTAATTTCAGTAACAACAGCTTACACTTTGGGAATTATTTACCTACATCTACATGGTATCTTTCTTTTTTTTTCATTTAAACTAAAAAAATCAGTAACTATGGTATGCTACATGCTCTACTTGCAGGATCTCAGCAAAACACTCAATTTCCTGGGACCTCAGTTTCTCTAACCATAAAATGGTGATGAAGCCTCTTCTTCACAAATATAAACAACTTGCATATGCAGGTAAAAATGCTAGATGAATATAAACTATCTTCCCAAGGGAATTAGGTATATTCTGCATGAATATACCAATTTTGGAACACAAGATTTCTTTGTTAATATGAGAATGGCATTTACATTTAGAAAACAGGGACACAGGAGACATTAATTAGTATAGCAATTCTTCCCACAGACTCACTTTGTAATCTTTAGCAAAGTATTTAACCTTTCTGATCTGTTTCCTCAAAGGTCAAATTAGGGATGTGGTGCTTTTCCTACCTGCATAATGGGGCTGTTCTGAAGATTGAAAATGGTAAAATATTTGGAAACAAAAAAATACTGTGGTATAATAAATGTGATATAATTAAATGTATAATATTAATGTATCATTAAAGATATTTATATATGAGACTGGAATGGCCCCACTTATGTCTAACATGGACTTTACATACTGAACAATTAATTAATATAAATGTACCCCTTGAAAGGAACTCTTGCTTACTAGGGATTTATTTTTGTATGTATATTTTCAAATATCTATTCTCAGGCAGATGAGGGAGTCAGATTATTTTAAATATATTCTGTCATTTAAAATATTACTTATTATTAATACCATAGAAATTATATTTATTATTTAAAAGTTACTGCTCAGCGATAGATGGCACAGGAAGCCTTAGGGAAATTTGTGAGAATTCATAAATTAATATAGAACTCTAGGAAGATACTTTAGCAGAATAAAATATAATAGCAATTTTTTTCTCATGAATTTTTTCTTATCATCACAGTAGTTTGAAAAAAGATATCAGGTTTATTTGTCCTGAGATAAAAAAGGTTTAATGTCTATATTCAGAAAACTGCCAAAAGTATTATTTTATGTGGGAAAGTTAAAAGTCATTTCTATTTTCTGAGGTTAGAACAAGAAAAGAGACAGATGTATAAATGCATGTATGTATGTGTGTGTGTATGTGTCTAAGCATTCAGATTTTTACAAGTAAGGTCCTGCTCTGGAAGGTTGAGGAGGCTGTTATGACATGGGCCAGACAGACTGCTAAATGTTTGGTTGGTTTAGAAGCTGAGGTGACCTTCTCAAGTTGGCTGGACCAGTTCGTAGAGCACCACATGTATGCAGTTTACACAATGTGAGAGAAACCCTGGATCACGTTCTAGCCACGTACCAGGGGCTTCTAATCCTTTCATATAATGAGCATTATTTTTGCTGTGGGCTGACAACGTTCTGCAAGAGAATTGAAGCACCCCTTCTTTTTCATCATCCCTCAAGCACTGTCCCTTCCAGATAGAGATGTCTTTCCAGATTTAGCTGCCCTTTCTTCCAACAGAGCTGACAGCCCTTGCTTTGACCATAAATGTTATTTTTAAACCTTCCCTTGCTTACTGTTACAAGTTTTGATACAGTCTTGACCACTAGGACAATTACTGGACGCTGCTACCTGTCTTATTCTTATCAGACTGTTTCTAGTAAAGTTTCTCCTTTTCTTATTACCTACCTGTCTACCTTACATACGGGAAGCTTTGTCACTGGTAGGAACAAGAAGTTAGACTAGGGCAAAAAAACACCTATCTTCTCCAAAATCAAATCAAATTCAATCCCTAAAATATTGTTACTCCCTCCCATTGTTACAAGGCCTGCCAGAAAAATGACTAAAAACTGTAAATTAGAATTCAGACTTTGCATTTGACACCACTGAGCTCATGGTACTAGACCGTTGCCTTCTACTGGGGGAAGAAATCAGGGAAAAGCATCTGGCCCTTTTCCCCTGTGATCTGGTCATCAAGCCAAGACACCATCATTCACTCTTCTTAAATGGTCTCATTGTTTCTGATGACTCTACTCAGCTTCCTAGTTTTTCATTCCAATTTGATTCCAGCTCCCAAACGGAGCTTAAACACAGGTGCAGTTAGCAGTCATCGAGCACTCTTACAACTCTGAAGAAAGATTCCTTCCTTTGTCCTGACTTTTGAGCCTTCCCCAACATAAACAGCGCTCAAATTGTGCAGAACAACTTGCAGCTCTGTTTTAGGCCCTACCGTCTTTAAAGAGGGAAATGTTGCTTTGAAGCCCCAATCTTGTACATTTTCCAACCCTTCTTACCTTTATTTATTGCACCCATCCACTTTAACTGCAGGACCTCTTGGCTGAAAGCAGGAGAACCTGATGAACTAGGAGGAGTACTGCAGACTAAATGCCAATGTAAATTTTTTAGAGTTCAGCATGCTTTAAAGTCTATTACTTTCACTGGCAGTGTGGGGGATTATCCTGGGCAACTCCTACAAATGCTACAGGGAATTACGCGTGTACCGCCCATCAATGTTAACGGGTGAATAAACCTTACAGTTTGTTAAGTAATGTAAAATCTATTAGAGAGGGATGAACTGGTTAATGTATGTGTTAGGTTCTGAATTTACCTGAATCAAACCTCTTCATGGACTACTTATTTCATGCTTTGTGCCAATGAATAATTAAGTCTCAGTGTATGCACCCTTAGGCAGAGCAAATTACTTATCAGGAGTGTTTCGGAATTGACATAAAGTATTCTGTCTAACCTCAGAAGTATCTCTGTTGTCATCTTCACAACAATTCCAAGTAGAACTGATAGAATTCTTTTTATTAATAGAACCAAGAAGTAAACCTGGAAAGCAGCCAAGTTTAGATGTGCAGGATTAATCTTACAACCGAAGGCAGTTTGTATAAGAAGCAGCAACGAGGCCACATATTAGTGATCATTGCTGCTAATTTTGTGGTTTATGGGGCTTAGTTTTAATTTTTATATCCTACCAAAGAAGCATATTAGATATCCATATAAGTTTCTTTGCATGAGACTTATTACAAGGCAGGACATAATTTCTCTGTCAATAACCTACCTGTGTCTGAAAAGAAAATTATGATCAAGATTTCTAAACTCTAAGAAAAAAAGCTTTTTTTTTTTTTCTTTTCCCATCAATGGCAACAGGAGGTAAATAAAGTTCTGTAACATTCATGCAACTTAATTTCCAATGTCAATGCTACTGTGCCACAATTATACCGTTCCTATTTAAGAGCATTAGCCCATGTCCCATGTCCAGTTACAGAAGACTGTAACATGGTTGAGACGACTTTCCTTTGAGGAAATTAGCTTTTGGCTAAGATGAGCTTCTACCATTTTTAATACAAGATTTCTTAAGAGCTTTTGGATATTAATAGGTAAGATTAAAACTGATTTCTTATAAAAGGAAATTGTTCCAGAGTTGATGTAATTTTCTGAGTGCAAGACATACAGAAAACAAATGTAGCATTTCTTTTTATCTGATGAATAGATCTTGGTGTAGGCATGATTTTTACTAGCCGAAAGGGTCCCTAATGGGAGAGGAGTGAGATTCCTTGCTTCTTCCTGCTCCTCTTGAAACTCACCCAGGAACAATGAGGAGAACAAGAAATTGAAAGAAAAACTCTGTATTCTATGAACCCTGGAGACATCTGTAACCCTGATGCACAGTATGGGAACAGAGGGAACCGATGATGAAGGAATAGTAAATGACTCAGTGGGATGTAAGGAGGTCAAGACTAAATGTCTACAGAGGGGGATTCAACGGGCAGCAAGTCAGTTTGCCCTATGGAATGCTGCGAAGGCGCAGGAGTTAGAGGTCCGGATGCCACAGAATGTAGAAGGAAGGCAGGGGCGGAAAATGAAGTTGTTTCAGCGTTGGTCTAAGCAGCATTTGGTACCCTGCCGAGCCACTCTCACTGTGTTTTAGGCATCTCCTCTGAACCCCAACAGCAAATGTTCTTTTTGAATTATAGGAGTTGCAGGAAAACCACAGAGAAAAGAGAAAATAAAAACTTTAAATACACAATACAGGACCATTGCTTGGAACTAACACATGTTCATTTTCTGGTTAAAAAAAAAAAAAAGGCTCTCCAAATGGCAGCAAAATGAATAAAAACAGAAACAAACCAATATTCATCATCATGGAATTTGAGAGTATCTTAAAAGAGACAATGGTCCTCAAAACACAGTAACAGTAGAAACAAACACACTAAAGCAAACACAAACATCCATGCAGCAAAAGCACTGCAAGCTAAGTCAAAAGGTAAAGAACAAACTGGAAAATACAACTTGCAATTCATACCACAGAGAACTAATGTCCCTAATACACGAAGAACTCCTGGAAATAAAACCCAACTATCCGATACAAAATGATCAGTGTCTAAATAGATCAAAGAAAGGGAAATGCATGTAGTACTTAAAACATGAAAAGAGACTCAGCCTCACTCATAATGAGATAATGCAAATGAAATTTTAAATGAGATAATTTTAAAAATCTGGCATTAAATTAAATACATTTAATTTAATCTGTTTTTGCTAAAAAAAGAAAAATTGGCAATTCAACTTGGCAGAGCTGTGGGGGAAGAGGTCCTTTCATGTTAATTTGATAATAGGTAATTCGTGTTTATTCCTGAATGTAAAATCCTACTGTAACATTGAATATGCTTTTCAAGGTGCACACCCCTTCCTCCTCCATTCAGAAATGACTTGTTTTCCACATATGTATTGCCCACCCTCCCTCTGCACTCCTGCCCCAGCTTCAGAATAACTGAGGCAAAAACCAAAAGAATCCTGTTCTCAAGTCAACTTAAGGAGACTCTGGACCCAAGCATTACAAGTTGGACATCTTCATTTCAAGAGTCACAGTGTCTTCGCTCCTGTGTAGGATGGGCACCCGGATTGCTCCAGCAACTCAAATGCCAACTGATGGCTTTGAGAGCAGGAGGATGCAGCGTCCTTGCACGATGCACAACGGTCTCTGAGAACAGCCACCATCTGCAGTGGAGATTGTGTGGCTCCCTCATTAGCCTTCCCGAGAGGATACCCTTCGAAAGTCAGAACTCAGGCACCAGAGGGGGACACTGAAGATGCTGTGTGTGATTAGAGGAACTGATTGCTGTGAAACCACAGGAGACAACACTTGTAATCACATGGGAGCAGGAAGGAGGCTGATTTCAGTGAGCAGGTGACTCTGCATAAGTGTAGAAAGGCAGAAGAAAAAGCTGTAAATTAATATAATCTTCATTTGTCATTGGCATGCCTAAGCTGGTGATGTCCTGAGAGAGGTACATATGTACATGGATGGAAAAAGCAGAAACCGCCTGAATGATCAATGTTAGAGAATTGGTTCAATACATTCTGTAACCATGATGCAATTTATACAGCCACCAAAAACATGTTTTATGGGGATTCTTTCATTATTATCTAGAACTCCCTGTCAGTGAGATCTCGGGGCTTTCCTCAATGGTGATAGTTTCCAAAGTTCTGATGGCCAATCTAGTTTGCAATGGTTCGGACCTTCTTATCCACAGGAAACCTAAAATAAACTTGGGAACAAGAACAGGCGGTGCACCGCCACACAGCAGTACATCTGACTGAAGCTCACGAGAATCCTTGCTCCCAGTGAAGTCTTTCAGGAACCCCCCCCCCCGCCGGGTTTGAGAACCACCGCATCCCTCACCACAGGAGGAGGGCTCAGGAGAGGCGTGAGAGGCGCCAGCACCACCGCAAACTTTGTCCCTAATCCAAATAATTTTCTCTTTATGAGAATCTTCATCTCCTTGAGATGCTGGCATTTTTGAAAGATGGCATTTGCCCAAGGCCACTGATTCATCGCATAAAGGAACTCACCCCCTCATAGCCAATATTAATAGAAAAAACAAAGGCCATGATTACACAGATCCTACAATCAAATGGGGAAAAATTAAGGCAAAACATCCTAAAATGTTAGGCTATTCCTCAGCGGTTTTGCTTCGGCAACAGGGACAGGCAGGCCGGGAGATGTCTGTAATGTAATGGGGCTCAAACTTAAAGAATCAAGGGAGAGAAGCAGTCAACAGAGCTGTTCCCATCTCAGCGCCCAGCCCTGAAATCAGTGGCTCCAGAATGGATTTCCCGATTCTCACTGATTATTAACCTCTCTAAAGTGTTTCCAAATTTATATTTTTAAAATGAGGCCTCTGGGTTCAAGCCTTTCTATTCTCTCTTCCGTAGAAGGAGGAATAAACGGTACTTGCCTCCTCCCCTCTCCCCTCCCTTTCCCCTCTCTCATCTGTCCAGCTGGGCGCTCACAACCCCACGCTACTGAAACTGCTCTCACCAAGGTCAGAAACCGTCCTCGGCTTTTCCGCAGTATTTTCTTCCCTGTCATCTCCTATTTGATGAAATACGCTTTCCCCCTTGTAGGGTGAAACTATACTCTCCTTATAGTCCTTTTCTCTCACTGGCTGCTCCCTCTCGATCACGTGTTCTACGAGGCCACGGTGGGGAAGCCCTGGACTCCATTCTACACGGCATTCCTCCTTCTCAGTCTCATCCCGTCTCGTGCTTGAAAGTCGAGCTCCATCCTGCTGATTCTCCACCCTCTCCTTTTTCCTCAAGCTTGAACTTGTACAGCCAAGGAGCCATGGACATCTCCACTGGCTGGTCTAATGAACCTAGCACAGCTCAACGGGCATGAGGTCAAGCCCTACCATTCCTCACCTGCACCGATATAAAAGCTTGGCACTGATCTCTTGCTTTCTTTTTTGTCCTTCTGAATCCATTTTCCACATTGGAGCCAAAATCATCTCCTAGAGCATGAATCTTCCCCGCCTAAATGTGTCTGTGCCATTCCAGTGCAATTAACACAGATTCCAAAATGTTTCCCGTGATCTCAGTGGCACAGCCCTGACTTGCCCTCTGACTCCATCTCTGTCCACCTCTCCTCACCACACTCCAGCCAACTCACCTTCTCTCTGATCCACCAAGCTCACTAAAAGGACAGCTCTGTGGCCTGTTACTCACACTTCTGACACCAAATATGTAGGTTTTCCATACCAAGCAATTCTGACACTACCTACCCGGGGTTAGCATGGAGCCCACAGTTTAAGGGCTCAGTTGCACAGGCCTGTCCTCACGTCAGACCCCAGTGGTAAATCCAGGGCTTCCCTACTTCTAACTGACCAGCTATAAATTGGAGGTTCCCAGTATCCCAGCCTTGGGATTGATCATTTATTCAAATGGCTCACTAAATGCAGGAAAACACTTTACTAGCTATTATGGGTTAATCATAAAGGATATACAACCCAGGAGCAGCCAAATGGAAAAGATGCATGAGGCAAGGTACATGGAAAGTGCTGGGAAACTCCTCTGCCCTCTCTGGGTGTTCCACCCTCCCAGCGCCTCAATGTGATTACCAACCTGGAAGCTCTCCAGATCCCTTCACTTTGGATTTTTATGGAGGTTGCATTATGCAGGCATGATTGGCTTAATCATTAGTTGTTCGTGACTGAACTAAATCTCTGGCCCATCTCCCTTCTCTGGAGCTTGCACTGAAAGTTCTAAACCTTTAACCACATGGTTAACTTCTCTGGCAACCAGGCCCCATCCTCCAAGAGTCAGCTCATTAGCATAAACACAAGTATGGTTGAAAGGGGCTTATTATGAATAACACCAGATGTTCGTTTCACTCCTACCTGTCAGGAAATTCTAAGGTTTTTAGGACCTCTGTGCCAGGAACTAGAATGGAGATCAAATACATACTTCATATTATATTACAATGTCACACGCATGCTTTTCTCTTCCTTTTCAAAGTCTCTCAAAGGCCTCTGAACTTGTTCTTTCTTCTGAAGATCACTTTAATTGTTACTTGTTTTTCTCGTTTCTGTGCCAAGACCCTCTCTTCCGCCAGTGTTTTAAACAAGGTCCATTTCGGGTTGTGGATCCTGCCTTATGTGTTTTCTTCTGGATTTCTTTTCTCAGACTTTGCACCTTTCCCCAGCATCTAGCTGCCCCTTACTTTGCTGCTGCAAACATAGAGATCTTCTGTTACCTCATGCTCTCTCAGGAATTCACAGTGAATGTCTGGACGTTCAATCAACCCATCAACTTCCAGGGCAGTATTAAAAAACGCCTTATTTAATATTTAGAAAAAAATCTAGACAAAAAATATTAGTATTGATAGTTTCTGTTGTCTGAAGGTGACACTGTGGGTGATTTCAACTCATTCTTTCTTTTGCAAGTTACTTTAAACTTTTTTTTTTCCCCTCAAAGGAAGTTTTGATCATAACCATGGGTTCTGTCACCTGGGAGTAGGCACTGAAAGTCCAGTCCCTTGGTGAGCAGGTACAGAAATATACCTGCTGGGAGCATGTTACCTAAGTGGCAATAACTTATTGAGAACTAACTCTGTCTCTTGCGATGCTGGGTGCTTTGTTGGTGGTTAATTGAATCAATCGGCAGCTCTGTGATGTTGCACTATCATCTCCATTTAACAGAAGACGCAAGTAGGATTTGAAAGATCACGTCATTTAATAAGCATCACAGCTAGGAATCAGCATTTGACCCAAGATCTTTCAGTCCCAAAAGTCCATTATTCCACTTGCCATGTCCTCTTTGTTCAGAAATTAAGTTTTAAAGGCATGCAGTATTTGCACGGACTGTACAGAATGTATATATAATGTGTTCAATGAATATTTAATGGATAAATGTAGCTGTATTCCCTCTCACTGATGTGAAGAGACGATAAATATTCTGAAATTGCTAGATCATCATTTCATTCCTCTGTTCAATAGTTTATCAACATTTTCTGCCACAACAGGTTCAAGCCTCTTATTCCATCAATCTTGAATCCTGGGTACGTATGAATTTCCAGCCTGAGCCACACTGAAATCTCCTTTGTTCCCCATGGTAATCTCACACATTGCACCTTTGCTTCTGTGGTTCCCTTCACTAAATATCCTGTCCTAAGACTTATCAAATTCTCAATTTCTGCCACACATCAACTAGAATTTGACCTTGAAGACTCTGCTTTTTTAATTGCTCTAACCCTCACTGATACCTCCTGTCTCTGAAATTTTGCCATATTTTCTGTGTGAGCTTCCTACTTGGGACTTGAAAAGTGGTTTTTCATTTTGTTATTCATCTTCTGTGTATAAGAGTATCTTACCCTTAATGACTGTGGGAATATCATTTATTTCTTGGTATCTCTGGGACCTACGATGTAAAAGATGCAAAAGAAGAATTTAAAGACTTGAACAATAGTGAGCAGCTTTAGTACAGCTCACTGTAGCAGGAGTGGGCCAGTAAAGCTTTAATATTATTTCTTTTTTTTTTTCAGCCTGGACAGATTATGACATACATTATATTTCTTTGTGTCTTCAATATACCAGCATGCTGCCTGTAAAATGGAAAGTGGTCAATAACATTCATTGACTTTAACTCAATTAGGGAGACTTTTGTGGAGAAGGTGAATTTCCAGAGCTGTGTGAATAATACAAAAGAACACTTGATTGGCTCTTAGGGAAAAAAAAAAATGACATTCTGAGCACATTACTCCTTTCTAGCATGTTTTAAAAATGAAAAGGAGGGAAAACAAGGGAAGCAAGTGCCTGGATGAAAAACCAAATAACACAAATTTAAAATTGCCCTATAGAGAATTACAGAAACTCTCCATTTCTGCAATAATTTAGTCACATCATTTTGATTTTGCCTTTAGAACAATCTTGCTGGGTGCCTCCATTTATGTTTTCATCTTAAGGAATTTCAAATGGAGATACTGTACCCTATGAGCTAAGAGATAAAATTCAAGATGCAGCTCAAAGAAAATGCATTATTTTATTCATTTAAGTGCAAATCACAGTCCTTTAGATAGCATCTGTCCTACAATATAAGTAGTGCAGGAAAAATCAAACTTGAAGTTTGTAGTTTTATACCTATATATAGGTTTTTTTTTTTGACCAAACACAGCCTTATAATTGCTCAGCTAGGTTTTATGTAGTAAAAGAGAAAATCAATTATTTTCAAAGGATATTAGTTTTTCATAGGAGTCATCAGGAAGCAAATACTAATACAGGCATAATTTTACTAAGATTTAAAATACAGTCAGAACACAATTGCTCAAATGCAGCTTAAAGAAATTTTAAACAGGAAGAGTAAGCAAACCAAGATCAGGCAAAAACATTAAACACGACTTAGAAAGTTTGGAAATACAACCATGCACACTATAAATTACACCAGGATCAGAGAATGTTAGAATTGAAAAAGATCCCAGAGATAAAGACGCATGCCCACATGTGGAAAGGATTTTCCCACGATTTTGGGCCTCGTACCCAAAAGAAAGCTCAGAACATTTCTAGTTTAAGTTTTTGCAATGCCTGGTCATGACTGCAAAGAGATAATTTACTTTTTTATAGTTTTTTTTTTCCTTTCTATGAAACAATTAGATTGAGACCAACTACATGTACTATACTGTGAACGTCTTGAGGTCACGGGCTACGTATTTCCTCTTTCTGCATCTCTAAGTAAAAGGTCCAAGGCATGTCAACAGGAGCGGAATCTGATAATCATCGCCTGCTTCTCATGCTAATGATCTCAATCACTAGGTACATATATCAAAAACCTGTGACTGCTATGGATTGCATCAGATCCCCCCCAAGAGATGTGTTGAAGTCTCCACCCCCAGTACCTGAAAATGGGACCTTCTTTGGAAATATAGTTGTTGCAGCTGTAATTAGTTAAGACAAGGTTATACAGGAGTAAGATAGGCCTTTAATTCAATATTGGTGTCCCTACGAGAAGACAGACACAGAAGGAAGACGGCCATGTGAAGACACAGACCCCCAGAGAGAACACCACGGAAAAATGGACGCAGAGATTGGAGTGATGCGTCTACAAGCCAAGGGACATGTCAGATGGCCAAGCTGGAAGAGGTGAGGAAGGGTCCTCCCTCAAGGAGCATGGCCCTGCCAGCCCCTTGGTGTTGGGTTTCTAGCCTCCAGAACTATGAAAGGATGAATCGCTGTTGTTTTAAGCCACCCAGTTTGTGGCCCTTCGTTAACAGCAGTCCTAGCAAACTAACACACTGCCCCAGTCCTCACCACCGTCCGCGTGTTTTAGGGGCTCTGATTTCATCATGTAACTGATAAAGAAACAATCTCCCAAGGCAGAGCAACGTGCTTAGGGTCACAGTGGCTGAGCCAGGAATCAAACCCACGCAGTCTGGCTCCGGAACCCTCGGTCACAGGACATGACACGACGTTTGCTGGTTAAGTGGATTAGTGCCTGGATGTGCGATATTGCTCTATAGCGCGTGGGCACGTATGAAATAATTTCTTCTCGACATATTGTATGAAGTCATATTTTAAATAAAACAAAAAACCCCTTGTAGTGCATTTTATGACCACTTCCTGCTCCTCCACTTTTCACCAATTGCTCACGAGTCAGATGATCAGCTCTCATTCAGTCATAATAGGGTGCCTTGTGCCTAATTCTTTTTTTTAGTCTTTATGTGTAGAAACCAAGAAAAGTAATTTCAGTTTCAAGCAGCTGTGCACTTCCAAAAAAGGCTATCTCATTTTTCCTTGAAAAACCACTGCAAGAACCTAGCAAGTAAAATGACATTGGTTTATGTGTAAATACAGACGGTGAGGTCAGTCATCCAAGACAAATAATTGAAATTGAGCGGCTAAGTTTCCTTTTGGAAAATAATATATATATATATATATATATGTGTGGGTGAGCATTAGCAGAGCTCTGTATCTTCCACTGAAGTGTCAGCTCGTGAGCATCCCAACTGGGGAAACGGTGTCAACCACTTTGCTAGGAACCCCTACCTCCCACCCAACACGCTACATGAGAAATTTGCCAGTAATCTTGAAATTATAGGACATTTTCTGTCTAATCACTCCCTCTAGGCCCAGGGAAATGGTCTGTGTTGCAAGAGAACCAGTTTCTGAGTTGTGATCCTCAGGTTAAGGCAGAAGGGAGGAAAAGCAGCAATAGAACAGCTCCCACTGGTAAGTGGCCTCCTGTCAGTACCCAGGTGAGCGGAGAGAAGCTCTGATGAGCTGGCCTCGTGCGACACGAGCAGCTGGGGAGCATGACCGGCACAACTGCTCGTGTGCTTTTAAAACATCAAATGACTAGCTATTGCCGTAACATTTAGCCCCCATGGCTCATATTTAAACATTTCAAAACCTAACTACTGTTGAGGCCGTTAGGAGCCTTAAGCTTTCCAACGAATAATTCTTCCCAGTGCAGGGGGAAGGCCTCTTAGGGAAAGGTTGAAAGAGAAAGTTAAGCTCCAATTTGCAAAGGTCAAGCCACATAAAGCTTTGTCAGGTGCGCACGGACCCAGGACTCCCCTCTCAGAAGGCCTTGCAGGTGTGACGTCTTCAGGAAGGAGTGAGTTCACGAGGCTCATGTATTTTATACAAGCGGAAGCTCCTTTGCCTCTTCCTGGGAGCACGGAGACTGCTGACATTGGTTTATGTGTAAATACAAGCAGTGAGGTCATCAGATGGGGCTTATTAATTAGAAAATGTATAAGCTGAATGCAAAGTAAAAAGCATTCTACAGATATTAAATGCCAATGTTATTATTCCATATGGGGTGGCAGTATCCTTCTGGAATTTGGCTGGCTAGCTGGGGACCTTTGGCAACTCCAGTGACTTCACAGAGACTTATTTTTCTCAATATATGGCATGAGGAAGTGATACCTTTAGAATCCTGACCTATTTGATTTTGTGAAACTGCAGCACAAAATCGAAAGCCACACAAGCAGAGAGGAAAGAACCAGTCATTGGAGGCAACAGACCTGTCATCAAATTTCAGCTTAATGCCCAACTCAGTGACACTGGATGAGTTACTAAAACTCTAATCTCTGGTTTTCCTCATTTGTAAAGTAAAGATATTTATACTGACCTGTAGGTCTGTTATGACAATTAACAGAAATAATGAACATAAAGCGATCAAATTATGCCTGTTGATTCATGGTAACTTCTATCATATTCTCCGTCTCTGTCTAATCACGCCCTCTACGATCCATATGGCAGAAGAACCAGTTTCTGAGTTGTAATCCTCAGGTTATGGTAAAAAAAATTTAGATTTTTAAAAGAAGTGCGGCTTTGACTGGCTTCTAACATAATGCCTGGCTGACTCCTGGTTTCCATAAACAAGTGGCTGTTGAAAGAATGCACAAATGAGAGAATGAATGAAAGAGTGAATGAATGTTAGCTCCACAGTGCCCTCCAAGCTCCTGGCTCTGTCTGTGGCTGATCATTCACACAAACCTCCCCAGCAGCCGTCACGGTTTGGCAGGATAAATGGGATCGAATTATTCATTAAAACGCCTTTTAAAAAAATTATTCTTTCAACAAGGAACATTTTGCATTGAGACATTCTACTAACACACTCTATCTAATGTATTCCTCATAAGAAGCCTATAAAAATAGAAATTATTACCCCATTATAAAGTGAAGCAAAATGAGACTTAGAGTCATTAAGAAGTTTTTTCTAAGCTCATTCAGGTAAGAACTAGCAAAACCAGGATTTAAACCTTAGGTGTCTAACTCTAAGGGTACTAATATTAATCACTACATTCTATTGCCTAAAGCTTAACCTCAAGGTGTTCACACACTAGTAGCGAGTGAAGACACACACACGCATATGTAAGAGGGAAAACACCTCAGGGTTATGAGAGCACAGAGAAGAGGCAGCTCCGACCAGGCACCAGGGAGCTCATCAGGTAGTCTTCACATGTTTCCTGCCTGATCTTTGGGCTTGCCTTTGAGGGACAGGCAGATTTCTGATGGGGAAAAAATGGAAGGGGAGAGGTTTTTAGGCAAATGAAATGTAAGAAATGGCACAAAGGATTATGAATATTTATGTCATACCTGGTGATTGGTTTTGGTCGGGGCACAGGGGATGACAGGAAGGTAGCTGTTGAGAAAACCAGAAAAGGAAATCACAGAGTTTTAAAATCCAGATCAAGGAGTTTTCATTTCATTTGAAATGGAGACAAGTGCCATTTACGATACTGATCCAGAGAATGACACATTCAGAGCTGATTTAAGAGGATGGATCCGGCTAGGATGTGAACGACGGAAGGGAAGGGAGAAGACTGGTGGTAAGCCAAGTTAGGAAGAATCTGCAGTAATTCTGATGAAGGAAAAGAAAAACATTTGTTAAACACTGGCTAGGGAAAGGCAGTGCACTAGACATTTTACTCAAATCGCGTTTTTAGTCCTAATAATAATAATCTAATGAGGACACACTGACTTAGTTTTACAAGTGAGGGAGCTGAATCTTGGTGACAAAATCATCAAATGGTTAAGAACAAAGACAGTGTTGGAATCTCAGGCTCTCTGACTCCAAAGACCCATGGGTTCTCCAAAGACTTTTGGTTGCCAGCGACCTGATGGCAGGTCCCATCCTTACGAACGACTGGGCTGTGGGAGCATTAGGGACCTCTGGAACCAGTGGCTTGAAGACTAAGGTTGTCTGTGCTTCTTTCTACATATT
Source organism: Camelus ferus (assembly GCF_009834535.1). Lineage (NCBI taxonomy): Eukaryota > Metazoa > Chordata > Mammalia > Artiodactyla > Camelidae > Camelus > Camelus ferus. Next base: position 10,168,291 of record NC_045725.1, on the reverse strand, counting down.
GGAGTCATTGCCTCCCATTAAAGATTTAATTTCTTACAAACCTGGTGATCATAAATGCCAGCGAGACCCACACTTAACATCTTCCTTTGTAAGCCACCAGAGAAATTCTTAGCTGATAATATCTCTCCAGAAATCTTGTGGAGAGAGAAGAATAATCACCTAGCTTAGGTGCAGTATTCATCTCCAGATCAACAAACCCGAAGCAGGAGATCGTGGTCTGGTAGGAGCTTTGGTCAAACTCGTGTGCGTGGCTGGAGGGTACAGTCACACCTAATTAGTAAGGCATCCTCTCAAAAACCATGTAGATGGAAAGAAGGCCAGTTGCTACTTTGAAAAAAGTAGGCACGAAGCACATCTTCCCACTGGTAGCTACTACATGCACTGTCTTTCCATTAAAAATCCTCTGGGACTAAACTTTCATGACCTGAATCACAGGAGCATCAAGAACCAGAATGAAGAAAGCGGATGCAGTCATCAGTAACAGACTGAATCACAGATCGTACCCTAAGTGTTTATCTCTTAAGGGACTGTCTTTACAAGAATGTGGGAGCCCATGATTAGGTTAATAAATTGTAACAGACCCCAGCCCCTTGTGACCTTTAGGAAGAACAAATGTGCTTTGCTAGCAGGCACCTGTGCGTCTGCACACCTGTCTCCTTGCCGTAAACAGCAGAGACAATGCCTTGCTTGCATAGTTGAGGTTTTAGCCTAGTGCTGCTTCCAGTGGCAAAGGCATTGCGTGTCCCTTGCTATAAACGCAGGACATGGCTTGTTTTAAGCAGAGGTCCATAGTTCAGGGTTTACTCTTCTCGTTGCAAAGTGACGACCCCATGGTCTCAGCTATAAACACTGGGCATGCTTTCTGCTGTTTAGATAGTCTGTAACCCCCAAGACACGGAACTGGCTGGTCTGGTGGTTTGTTCTGTAATCAACATCTTATGTCTGAAGAATGTATCTTGTTCCCCTCCCTCCATGACTGCCTTGAGGATACATTAAGCCTTTGTGCTCATTGTGGAATTTATGATCTCTATTCGATCCTGTTTTTCCTTAAGCTCCTGCATTCCATGACACAACTGTTTGTGATCTTTTCTTTGTGCACAATAAATATGGGAGTGTTTGAGAGGCTTGTAGAGTTGGTCCCTAACTCCCTCTCTCTCTCGGCTTTCCACAGAGTCTCGAGTAAGAGTAATTCATTCTGTCTCAGTGGGACTTCTGCCAGACAGAATCCACACAAGAGAGCTTGTCTAAATAAACTTTACTGATGTTAAAAGGGGTTCCCTGCTATTCTGGAATCCTTGTTTATATCTTATATCATGAAGTTACCTTATATAAGCAACAGGTGTAAAACCAGTGATGATGATTGACTATTCATATGTCACCATCCCATATGAAAAGGATGGTAAACACTGTACCTTTCTTTCAGAGATGGAGATTTTTCCAGATGCTTTGACAAAAACAACATGCTTTCCCCTTTTGTCCTTAAGTATATGTTATTCTTTGAGGACAAATTTATCAGGGATGAAAGAATCAAAATACCAAAACCTATTTATCACAATAAAATGTGTTACCCAGGCAACTAAAGAATACATTCAAGACCTATTTTGCAAAGAAGTTAGAGCATTTATTTCTCAGACTACTTAAAGATCTTTCCATGCTACTTAGTGAATTCTTTAATAATAATCTAATACGTTCACCTAGTTTTGCAGTGTATTGTATTTTCATGTTTCATTCTTTCTGAGATTCACAGCAGCTCTGCGAGAAGCTCAGGGGGGCATTACTATTTCTCATCTTGCAGATAATGAAACTGAGGTTCAGGTGAACTGATTTTCCAACTTTCAGTGTGTACTGATCTTGATTCTGTAAAAATCAGAACTTCTTTTTGCTATTAGGAAGGAAAGTAATGTATTAAAGGAAATTTAGTAATTTATGGGGTATTTGAGGCGGCATAAGACTCGGCCTTGATGGCTAGATAGCTAAAACATTGCTGAAGTTACAGTACAGGACCACTCCAGTGAGGACAATGGCACAATTATTACTTGTGGGTACGGACATCACCTCTCAGGCTGTGACACTGGGCAGGAGACACTCTTCTGGAGCCATGATCCATGTTGCCTTGGAGAGCTGAATGCCGTCAACACTTTACCCACCCAAATGGATTCTGCACCTGCTTGGACTGAATATTCCCACCCCCTCCAAATTCACATGTTGAAATCCTATCCTCCCCCGGTGATGTATTAGGAAATGAGGACTTTAGAAGTTAATTAGGTGACAAGGGTGGAGCCCTCATGAGTGGGATTAGCGTCCTTTTAAAAGAGACTCCAGGGAACTCCCTTGCCCCTTCCGCCATGTGTGGGCACAGCAAGAGGACGGCAGCTGTGAACCACAGAGTGAGCTTTCACTAGACACCAAATCAGCAGCACTGTGATCGGGGAGTTCCCAGCCTCCATACCTGTGAGAAGTAAATTTCTGTTGTTTATAAGCCACCCAGTTTCTGGTGTTCTGTTATAGCAGCTTAAGCCGACAAAGACAGTGCCTCGCCTGCTCCTGCAAATCAAGCCCCTTGGACTCAGTGTCCTATGAATGGTAGAAGCAAGTACCTGCTAAAAGGTGATCAAACATCCTGGTTTCCCCAGGGCTGTACTGATGTTAGCACTGATAGTCCCACCTCCCAGGAAGCCCCCAGTCCCAGGCAGACGAGGCTGTTGGTCCCCTTACTTCACTCGAGCTGCACGGGAGCTGAGAAAGCAGGTGTCGCTACCCATAAGGTAGACAGTTTCTTAAAACACAGCAGAGGCATTCAACCTTCCCTGATTACCAGAAAACAATGACAAATGACATCACACAGCAACAATGCATAACCAGCTTCCCAGTACTACTAATAGGAGCTGAAAGTATTAAAAAATCATCGTATAGTTAGTGGGCATCTTTATTTTTATCTCTGCTCAATATAGATACCGTCCGCCTGATCTCACTGGTTGGTCCATAGCTGGTCATGATACTCAGAGCCAGGATGATCACAGCCTATCTGTGTTCTCCGGGACTGGACTGGATATCCAATTGGGTTGGGCTGCATCTGAGTTTCTTACTTTGCCTCCAACAAGGAGGAAATCAGAAACTTCTTAACAGGGAAACCAAATGAGTTTACTCTATGGAGAAGAACAGAGTCAAGGACAGAGAGAAAGTGAGAGATGGAGAGAGCAGAGAGAGCCAGAGAAAGTGGGAAAACTGACAACATCCTGAGTCCCTGAGAGCACCCCGCCTCTAGCATTATTATGGCAGGAGCCCTAATAAAGTCCTTTTTGCTTAAGCTAGTGTGGGTTGGGTTTCCAGCCTTATGACCAATTAAATCCTTGCTTGAAGGATCTTTATTCTTCCAAAGTTTCCTCCCTGTACCCAGGAATGCTGATTGCAGACACAAGAGCTGGTTGCAGACATACACTGTCTGAGTGTGTAGCTCTGGGAAAATAATCAGAATGACTACAGTTTTGGGTGTCTGAATGGCAGGCTCACTGCACACAAAATTATCACTTGCTTTAAAATATGCATGTGTATTGGCTTATTACCTCTAGATTTAATTTATTCCCAATTAAGCTGTCTTTTCACCAGCCTAACTGTTATATATTTCATTTTATAAACACCTCTATTTGCTTGTTTCTCTACATCTCAGACAAAAGTATCAAGTCCTATGAATAATTCTTAGGATCATTTATTCCAGTACACTTTCCATTAATATTTGCTGAACAGGAATAACTCCTATAATTAAGGTTTGTTTCTTATTTTGGGTCCAAAGTGCCAATGATCTAACTAATCTCTCTCTTTTGCTGTCCAGATCTTCAAGCCTCTTTCTTTGGGGCCTCTCTTTTTTGGACTTGCATTTAAGAAAATGCTTTTCCTCGACTGATATAAATGCTTAATCTTTAAGCTCTGTAAAGTAAAGACAAGAAAACATAGTAAGTTTTGTCACAAATACCTGCAGCATTATATTGCTTAATTATTTTAAAAGCCTTACAATAAAACTTCCATGTACAATCTGCAGGGCACACAAAGCACCTGAGGAGAGTCAAGCATAGATTTTGTGAGGAAGAAACAAAGCCAATCAAGGTCCAGGGCAAGCAGCTCACCCTCACTGTCAAGCAGCACACTCCAGACCCCCAGACAGGCAAGTGTGAGCCACGGCGCACTCAAGTGCTCCGGTCAGTCAGCCCAGCACTCCCGACACCTCTTCCCCGCCTCTTCTCAAGCCCCCTAATGCTGCTACTCTTGATTCAAGCCACTGATTATCAGACAGAAGGGGACTAGAAAAGTGATAAGACCTGGCTGCCCCCCTGTAACTCGACGAAGCCCCCTTCTTAGTTTATGCTCCATTCCTAGGACTTGAAGATAAAGTTTAAGGTGAATATACAGCTGTCATGATCGCAAAGCACTTAGAGTGTGTTAAAACCCCAGAATTAGCAGCACATTTTTTTTTCCTTCTTAGGAGGCATATGTGAATATGAATTTGATAAATACTGTATATATTATGTCAGTGCTCTATCAACAATTCTTTTAATATATTTTTAAGTAGACTTCTTTTTAGAGCAGTTGTAGGTTTGCAGCAAAACTGAACAGAAAGTATAGAGATTTTCCTTATACCCCCTCCCCCACAAAACATGTGTAGCTTGTCCCACTATCAACATCCGACACCAGAGTGGAACTTCTGTCACATCTGATGAACCCGTACTGATACATCATTATCGCCCAGAGTCTATGGTTTACATTAAAGTTCAATCTGGGTGTTGTACATTCTGTGGCTTTGAACCAATGTGCCCACCAGTATAGTGTCAAACAGAGTAGTTTCACTGCCCTAAAAATTCTGTGGTCCATCTAGTCACCCTTCCCTCCCCAACAATCTCCGACAAACACTGATCTTTTTACTGTCTCCACAGTTTTGCCTTTTCTTGAATGTCATATAGTTGGAAATCACACAGTATGTAGCCTTTTCAAATTGGCTTCTTTCACTTACTGATATGCATTTAAGTTTCCCTCATAGATTCATAGCTCACTTCTGCAGAGCACTGAATCACATTCCATTGTCTAAGGGCACCACGGTTTATGCATCCATTCACCTACCGACTGACAGACATCTTGGTTGCTTCCAAGCTTGGATATTTACAAATAAAGCTGCTATAAACATTCATGTGCAGCTTTTTTTGTGTGGGCATAAATTTCAACTCCTTTGGGTAAATACCAAAGAACATGATTGCTGGGTTGTATGGTAAGAATATGTTTAGTTTTGTAAGAAATCACCAGACTGTTTTCTAAAGTAGCTGCACATTTTTGCATTTCCACCAGCAGTGAATGATTTATACTTTTATATCTTTAATTTCTTCAGCCCATTGGGTTGATGATGTCTCATCCTGCTTACATCTAATATCAAGTAAAACTCAAACCTTCTGCATTTCATTTCTTCCAAACTGCTTTAAAGAAAAAGCTGTGTATGCTTTCTCCCTTCCTGCTTGTTACCTTGAAAATCGTATCTCTATCTGGGAACTTCTTTCTCTCCAAAGAAGACAAAAATATAAAGCAATGATATTGAAGGTACCAATTATAATGGATTATTAGTTCTCACTCTTTTAAATTTCCCTCCTGCTTTTACTGGACATTACTGAGTTTCCTCTCACGGAAACTCTCTTTTGCCTTGAGGACACTTTATTTTCCTGATTCTCCTTTTATAAGTTTATCATCTCCCTCTTTTCAACCTGTAAAATATAATTCCCTAGAGACATTTTTTCTTTACGTTGTCAACATTATTTATCTTGGTTATCATATGTTTCAATTATTGCAAGTCTGAGAACCAACCCAAACATATTTATCTCCAGACCCAGCCATCCACCAAATTCCAGTTTCCCTCCCCCAATTAAATACTCAGATGGACCGCGAGATATAAGATTTGGTGCCCCCAAAATGAATCAACACTTTCTTCTCCTAAATCACTCCTACTCTGTGCCCTGTTTGTACCGAGCCTACCATGATCACCAATTCCACCCACCCCAACCCTCCAGGCAACCCTCCAGTGAAACCTCAGCACTTCTTGAAATCTCTTCCTTTGATTCCACACATTGAATCAGTTACCACGGTTAAGTCAGATACGCTGCCATATATGCTCTTTTTTGCCCTTCTCCCTTTTCAAATGCTTCTAGTTTCTTCTTTGTCACCTGCCTTCTGCAGATACCCTTCCTTTCAGTGATTCTCAAGTGTGAGTCTTGGCAGAATGTGGGGCGGGGGACCCAGCGCGTCCTGTTCGGAAGTGCTGTCAAGATGCTCGCTGGCAAGAGGAGGCATTTGTAGTGTGCAAAGGTGCCTGATGAGGCCTGCCCTGAAAACGACTCATGTGGAGTTCTCTACACCCACATCAGGCGTGCCCACACCCCAGGGGGAGGTCAAAATGATGCATATGGAGGAAGAAAATTTTAGCTCTTCTATTTTCTGTTTATACTTATTCTGTTTTCAAAAACAAAACAGGAGAAGAATTTAACCGTTACTGATACCTAGTGTCTGGCTCTCCACTGGCCCTCTCCCTTCCCCTAGGGACTAGGCTCACCTGCTATCTGGCGAGGCTCAGGTAGCAGAGAGATCCTCTACCTGGGGGTGGACAGTGCTGCCCTCACTTTTTCCTTTTTTGCAACACGGCGCTTTATGTCTCAGGTTAGGTATACCCTGATAACAGATTTGCAGATTATTTCATCTAGCTTTAACTAAACAAGTCCGCACCAGGGAAAGAAAAAAAAAAGCTTAAAAATGCCACTAAATATCAGGACATATATGAGCAATTACGCACAAGCAAACCAAAAACTTGGCAGAGATACTTCTATTCTTGGTTTATGTTCTTTGTCACACGACAACACGACATCATGATAATCTAACCAGACAGGACAAGAAATAGGTCTCAAACACTCTAAATTAACAAGAAGACTGAAATTTGGCTATATTTCCACTTTCATTGAGGACAAAACTTGCCTTAAGCGTATATTGTGCCTTGAGGTAGTAGCTAAAGATAGCATGTAGCTGTCATGATTAATAAGAGACCAAAAAAATGAAGCCTAAATATGATTAATTATATAAACATATATGTGTGTGTGTGTGTGTGTGTATAATGACAGCAAAGGGGTTTACTGGACTATCAAAATGGAAATATATATCTGAAATACTGTTTATTTCATCTTTTAGATTACTATTTTTGAGTAAGTAGTACAGCATAAATGAAATAAAGATATTAAACTTTAAACTTTCTACTGAAAGTATACATGAACAAGAACGTCTGGAGACAAACGTCCTTCACCAACTGAGACGTGCCCCAAGTAAGCAAATTCATCACTTAGATTAGTACACGTGATTAAAATTTATATTGTGTTACATTTAGAATGAAGTCATTCTTTCTCTTAAACAATGTCTTATGTTTATTTTTGGTCAAATAACCCATTAAAAACGTTTTAATACAGTAAAAGAAAAATAGGGAAATATTAACCTTCCCAAGAACTGGAACATGAAATAAAAAATTATGTAGGAAACATTTAAGGAACAGAATTCTCAATGGTTTTTTACTCTGCAGTCTTCTTCCACTATTCACGGTTCTATATATTTGCGTGTGCTTTCGTTTTGTAAAATTCTTAAGCACTATTAGTCATTAAGAATTTTAGCATTAGAGAAAACAGAATACAAAAAAATCAAACAAGTAAAAACCTTGGAATTCCAAATTGGAACTGAAAATATCAGTATGAATTGATAATACATTTCTTTCTGAAAAAAGTTTGTATTTCCTAGCTCTGTCCTCGGAAAGGGCCTAGAAACAATGACATGTCAAGTCTCAACGAGTAACCCTATTGTCTAGACGGTGGCCTCTAAATTCCCTGGAAAAGTTACTGATTTAGATAATCAGACGAGAAAGGATTAGATGATCCTAGGACTCTTACTGTAGCAAAAAGTAAAAAATGTTATCAAAGACACAAACCAAAAAGGTTCCTGAGTCAATGGACTGAAACACATAACAATGTTATTATCATAAACTCATGGGTAGGTAATACTTCAAAAAAATCTCTTTGGTGACCTTTGGGGGATCCTAAAAAATTAACTTAATTTTGAAAACTTGCAAATAAAAGGACATCCAGAAGAACTAATTTGATCTTACTGTATGTACTGTATTTCAGAGTAATGAAAAACTTCTGATGAAAAAGTTTTTTTTTTTAATAGAAAAGCCAGTTATTAGACTATTAATGGAAAAATGGAACCAAGCAATGATCAACAAGCTACAAAGCCAGAGGGGATTTTTATAATTCATAAATCAAGCTGACAATTCTAAACCAACTAATTAATCTTAACAAAAGACAGCCAGACACTATGTACCTCTTGATGTGATTCAATAGGAAGTATACACCACCACCTATGAAATTTTCTTCCTAAAACAAACAAGCTAACCTTAAATAACATCAATCAAATGCAATAAGCAAAGTCTAGAATGTTGGAAATTCTAAAGGACAAATATCCCACTTTCTTCAACCAAAAAATTTCAAGGGGGAGAAAAAAAAGAGTAGTAGAAATCATCAGATTAAAAACTCCAGAGGCATATCAATCAAATGTGTTCTGGTTCAATCAAAGAAACTCTAAGACAAACCAAAACCAAATGCAATTATGAGGAAAGTTGGGGAAATTTGGCCATTCACTTGAGAATATTAAGAAATAATTAATTGTGCATGTGTTATAATGGTAATATACACATTTTAAAAGTCTTTACTCTTTTAGAGAAAAATACTGAAACATTTATGGAATAAAATTAAAGAGTATCTGAGAACTGCCTCCAAATAATCTGGGGTTGGGGAGAGTGAGTGGAGTTTTAGAGGAAGCAAGATTTGCCATGTGTTGATTATTGTTGAGACTTGGTAATGGCCTTAAGGGGGATTATTTTACTATTCTCTCTATGTCTAATATGTTTTAAACGTTCTGTAATTAAAAACATAGGCATATCAACAGGTAGAAATAGTAATTTAATGATCATCCGTACGTCTATTTCCTAGTTTATCAAATAAACTACAAATATCAGTGAAGAGCTCGTGGTGTGCAACTGTAGTTTAGCTAAATAAGTCAGTTTACGTAAGCACAATTTATGCCTTCTGGAGTCTCAGTTCTGTTTCTTATTGTCTCCCTTTGCTGGTAGGTGGATTTTCTTTGTTGTTCTGCTCTTTGACTGAAAGATGAGCCTTCAATTCTCCAGGCTTTCTATCCATGTGTGTAAGTCACCACCTCGCATGGGTTGTTCCTGGTGGGGTAAATTGGTGATGATTCAGCTTCTACCTATTTTTGGCCCCTTACTTTCTCACAAGCTGGGTATTTCAGAGAAAGTCTGTTACATTTCATTCACTGTGTGTAGGCATTTTGCAGTAGGAAAGTTTGCAGATTGTCTAACATATAATATTCTAGAAACAATAGATTGTCTCATCTTTTATACAGCTTCTAGATTAATCTTCTTGGAATGCAGGTCTGTTAAAAATTATGTATTATTAAACAACTTGCTTCTTACTTGCTATCAAATAATAAAAAAATATAACTAATTTAGCCTAGTTTTCGAATTCCTCCACTACCTAATTCTCACATTTGTCAATGACTTTATTTCCTACCTATTTTTTGCAGTAGGTAGATTTTTGTCTGTTTCTTACAAATATCCACTTCCATTGCTCAGCCTCCTCCATCCACTGGGGATGCCCATTCCTTCATCTCTATATGCCCTTATCTTACTGCCTTCCAAGTTGTCACCTCTTCTGCAAAATTATCTCCAACCTCTCAGATGATAATAATTTTTTTTCTCTTCATAACTCTCTCCTCTTTAGGAGTTAATCATGCTTTTTTTCCTTCGTACTACATTTTTATCTGTATTTTATCTAATTTCTTCTTTCTTATTGGCTAACCTTGTCAATGTTAGGACCTTTGATTTATGCTGGCATTCCCTAAATTATAGACCACAATGACTTTCATGTAGCAGAAGTTAACAGCAATTTTTGAAGCTCCTGAAAATATATTATAAACAAACTGTCTATTACTTTTGCAAACCAAAAGACACCTGTGAACTGAGATCACCCATGTTAATATAATGTAGATGAGATATTAGAACACCTAGATGAGTATGACTTTATTGTTTGCTTCAGGAAACATTTGCCTGGGAAAGAGAAGACCATAAATCAAAAAAATATCTTGAGAGTTTGCTTCAGGAAATTCCTACAGCTCAATTTTTGAGAAACAATACCCTTCACCTGGGCAAAAAGCTCACTTATCAAATGAATCCCCTATCAACGCTTGCTTTCTTGGTCTTGTGTCCACCATTTTAAGTATTTTATCAGAAATTTTGCCTACTACCAATCAGTTCCCTGTTTTGAAATATCTACCTTAAAATGACCTGAGGCCAGATCCCAAAACCTACTTCTGAATTCTATCTCCGGAGGCACTCCTAAGATAGCCAATGGTGTTTGTCCTTTTACTCAGTTAAACTAGGCCATCTGGTGATATTTGGGATGAGCTCTATAAATGTTTCAGTCAATTTACATTGTAAGTTACTGCAAAAACAAATAACAATACATATTAAATTTCTCAAAATCCAGGATAACGTCAATTTTTAATTTGGCATTTGTAGCACTGATTTTAGTGCTTAGAAAACAGTAAACAAATTTTTTCTTGAAAACTGTGTATAATATCTTATATATGATTGCCATCTGCAAAACAATCTTTCACATAAAATTCAGATTTTTTCGGACTGATGGATTTTACCAATCTTTTTCCTCCCTCACCTCACTTAGTGAAGAACCGTTCATCTGATGATTGTTTCTAGTTCACAGAGTCCCTATTAATTTAGAATGTTTACTTTTGTGCATTTTTAGTATGTTTGCACTGGAAATCTAGTTGAAGCAATTTTGTAATTTAAAACTTCCTTATAAAATACAGAACAAAGATCATTATACTCAAATTATGAAAGAAACAAAGCAGGACTTCATTTATACTAGCCCGTGACATTTGGTTTTCTGAACTGAGCTATGAAAGGATTTTTGTGAATCTGCAAAGCACTCTACAAATGTAGCTCTTCTAATTCCAGAATGGAGCACAGTGACTGACACTTCGGAGGGATGCGATAATGTTTATTGAATGAATGACAGCTTTGAGTCTACAATTAGAAGGCTTTAAAAATGTCTCTGAATAATTTAGCATCAGCTTGTATTCCACTGTAGTAAAACTGCTATTATCAGATCCTTCCTCAAGAATAGGTGTCACTGAAAGCCAGGGAAAGAGAGCAGCCATGGTGGTGAGACATGTGACACTATCTGTGGAGCCACAGGGTAGGAACGGGGAGGGCTGGGCTGTCAGGACTCCCATAGAGAGGGACTCCCGAGTCTATGTGAATGGAGCCCCAGGGGTATCTAGTGACTGAAGTCACAGAAGCCAACTCTTCTGCATTTCAGGAAGCGGCTGCTGCAGGCCCTGTCGGTGTGGAGTGAGTAGCCACGTTCGGGTTTGCTCAGGGGTTTGTTTGCAGGGTTCTGGGGTAGCTCAGGGTGGGGGTGCCTGCTCGCTGAGGTCCTGCCGCCCTCTCTGCACGTCCCTGAGCTGCTGCTGCTCTGTGGTTCCCAGGCTGCGCGGGGCCTGAAGTCAGCAGGAGCCCATCCACACAGATCCTAGTCAGGGATGCGCACAACCAAGGGACCGCAGTTAGTCCATGAGGAAAAGACTAATCAGCCAGAGCAGATTAACTGGGAAAAAAAAGAAGGATCTGCTTTTCATGTTAATGACTTCAAATCTGAAGAACAAAAGAAGAGAAACAAAGTGTTGTTTGTTGTAAGGTTATTTTCCTAAATGAATCATTTTTCTGGGTATCTCTTGCCCTTGCTTCTTAAGCTCTTTGTAAGGAGCTAATTACACATGACATCTCAGCCATAAGTCTTGAATGTGCAAGGAGACCACACACACGCACGCACACACACACATACACATCTTCAACACCATCATGTGGCACAATCATGTCTTGTCTTAAGGAAGGACGTTACATCATAGCAATGATGGGGGAGAGGAAATAACTTCATTTCTTTGGATGAGAAGAATAAAGGGAGTGCATGATGAAAATATATGTATTTTCAGTCTGAAGAGGAAAATACAGACTGCCAAAAATATGTCTTAAAATTCGGAGATTAATCCGTGGAATTGTGTGGATGGTGCAATTCTCAGCAAAGGAGTCACACTCTTGGTCTCTCCAGAAAAAAGTATCCAAGCTCCTTGCTGCTTGTATATGGAAGCAGGAGGGGGGTCCTCTGCCTGCACAAATATACATCTCTTTTAACACTAGTGCACGGCACACTGTTGTATCTGAGGGACAGACCCAGATGATGCGGGTGACTAGCAATGGGAGGGCACAGTTAGCCCTCAATGACAGAGCTGAACGAAGAAGAACCCTATGAAACCATTTATAAAAACATTTGAGATATGCTTTATTTTCCTCTAGAACATTTCCTCTTGCCTTCTATCCCCACTCAAGGTAATCACAACTGTCCTTGGATTAGAATCAATTTGGAAAGACCTTCAGGAGAACATAGTAATCTATAAAATTTTCCATGCTCTGGAGTGCACAGAACTTTATGTGAGTGGAATTTAAAGCAGTGAGTATTAATTATCCAAACATTCTAAGCTGTATCTCACAGCTTAAACGGAATTTTAAAGTCAAATTAATTTACTGGTCCTTTCTGTTTCGTTCACTCTCTCAGCAAAGCACTAAATGTTAAATAAGTAAAATAAATAGCACATAGCCGAGAAAAGAGAAGAGCATCCAGTTCCTGAGGCAAGTAATGATCTGAGGAAATGGATTAATTATAGAGGTGGGGGAAAGCAAAAGAAATATAAGCATTTCATCTTGATCCTTTGGGACACTGGTTTTTTCATGTTCCATGGAAAGAACCAGAATGTCTGTGCTTTGGACTTTGAAGGTCCTCATGACAATAACGAACACTTGTAGAGTCTGTCACATAGTGGGCAAAGTTCTTATAATAACTCCTCCAATCTTATGGGAGGTAGAGGGTATTATTATACCCATTTTACAGATGACATAACTGAGGCCCAGAGAGTCTAAATATCTTGACCAACATCACATAGCTATTAAGCAGCTGGATCAGGATTGGATCCTGGAGTCTGGCTCCAAGTATGAGCTCTTACCCATCACTGTGTGGCTAAAAATTGTGGCAGTCAGGGCCATGTGGCTCAGGACCATGGGTTCCTTGATCTGTGTTCTAGTTGAGTGGCCCCTAGCCTAACGGCTTAAATGATGCCAATTGCTGGTCCCAAGTTAATATGTAGAATTTTCATATGACTTGAATAAACTCCCATCTACTGCCTCCTCGTTCCTCTGTGTGTCACTGCCAGTGTCCTGTACTCAAACGCAGACCCACAGAGATGGGCCTCCATTTCCTCATGTGTGTTCCCCACACTCGGCAGGACTCCCAGCCTCGCATGGGCTCTCCGCAAATACTGAAGGAGTGAAGGGCATCGGTACCCACTGTTGACTGTTAACTTCCCCAGTGAAGGGTTTGCTTCCTAAACTTCTGGAGAAGAGCCTAATTTTGGAACTACCCTTTAAACAGACTGTTTTGAAGTTTCTCAGTGAAAGGGGCCTTGGTTTCCGGCTCATTTTCGGCAGAGAGGATACAAAGAGGAAGGCACGGAGACACAAAGCCCTGGTCCCCACTTGACTGACATTCCTGCTAAAAGTGCTAATAAGCCAGTGCAGTAACTCCAGTCCCTGGTACAGTTCCTGAATTGGTTTGAAAGGAGTGGACTGACCCTTGTAAATGAGTTTAACTTGCTTTTTCACATGGATGGAAACTGTCAGTTTTCTGTCATCTAAGCTCCTTGAGTAGCTCTTCATGTTCTGTGTGTCGGAGACACGGATTTTTTTTGTTTTGTTTTGTTTTAATTTCTGATTTCATACAACCTCAGGAAGGACCTTTTCCTCTCCTTAGAAACATGCCACTGTGATGGACACTGGACCAAGCTCCTTCTCCTCGCTACCTTTGGTTCATTGCCAAGGTCCTTGTCATCTCCTTGCTTCTTTTAAAATGTCTTTAATTTCTTCAAGAAGTGGGAAGGCTCAGCCTGCTTTCCCATCTGCGTTTGTCTTTGTTCAGAGTGTAACTCAGGAGAGCCTACCTGGATTGGGGGACAATACATTCAAATCTGTTGAAAAACTGCATTAGGAAACCTCTGTGAAGGCAAAAGGTCCTGGGAAGCAGATTGCAGCTCCAGGGTCAGGGGCTGATTTCAGGTCGGGGAGCTTCCGCCCCCTGATCTCCTCTTTTCTTCTGTCCCAGCCTGTAGGGTGTGATTGGCAGGTTTCTCTCCCTGAGGCTCAGGCCTGACCTTTAGAAGGTGCCAGAAGCTCAGGCCTGGAGTCATTAGCTTCTGGTGCCCAGAACCAGAGGTCAAAGCTCACAGCTTTTTTTTTTTTCCTGTCCAGCTCTCAGTTTTGCGAAGTTACCACAAAGTTACAACATTCACAAGGCTGCCAAGAGCAAAGCCTGTTTCCTCAGTGTCTCCTTACGGTTCCTCCCCACCTTTAAAAGAAATACTACCTGATGACTCACAAAGAGCTCCTCTCTTCAACGCATCCTACACATCTCACATGTAAAGAGACCCTACAATTTCAGGCAAGAAAAAGAGAACTGATGTTTTCAGGCACGAGGGCCAATAATTACAGTAGTTTTCTATTCCTTGGATCTCTGATTGCCAATATCTTCAGATGGCTTCAAATGTCATTTTATAGCTCCAGATATGGCTTCACTGATGCTTTTTAACATTCCAGTAAGTATTGACAATTTGTCTTTGAATGGATGACAGTGTTATAGTTTTATTCAAATGGGAGAAAACAGGAGCCATTTTACACTGGTTTTATAGAAAGAGATGAATATTCTGGGCAAACTGCTAACGGTTATGGTGAAATGTGAGCTGGAGAGATGCTCCTATCCACCGTGGATCAGGTGCAAACAGCGCTGTTCCCTTGGAAGGACTCGGGTATAAAGTTACAGAAGCAATTACACAATGCAGGTAATTCATCCTCTTTAAAAATTTAGTGGAAAATGCGAGAAGGCAGCACTGTTATGGGAAGCTACAGGGAAAAGCGAAGCAACTGCAAATGCGATAGGCTGCCCTTGGCTCCTCAAGGGCTTCCCTGTGATCTCCAGTGCAGGCTGAGGGCACCTGCAGGTTTACAAGCCACAAACCCACTTGTGTGGTTGACCTCGTCCCATTCACCAGCCAGGCAAGGTCCCTACATGCTTTCCTCTCATGTGCCCCTGGCTGGCTGACCTGGTGAGCAGAGTGAAGAAACACTTGCCTTGTATGTTCACTAGTCGAGGTGCAAGTCTGAACCTATACAGCTGTGCTGCTGTTATTTTAGGATAAGTTGTTGCCTGACCTTGGCAGTGATTTTCCAGATAATATTGGTTAAATGACAGTGACAATTTTGATGCTAATGCTAACTGACTTTTTCTTTTCTTTTTTTTTTTTTTTTTGGTAAATTATTTTGGGGAATATAATTGCTACCATTTCTCAGTAATAGTCTCAATTACTTTTTTTTTTTTCTCAACATCTTTCACTTATATTTAGAGTCCCTGAATTCAAAGAAACTCAATCTTTCCTTACTGACGGATGGAGTGTTTTATTTTCACCCCCAATTTGTGATTTTTTTATGGCAAAATGATTTTGCACTAGCAAATGCTAACCATTTTCCAGTTTAGAAATTCTTAGCAATCCTGTTTTGATTTTTCTCATTTTCTTCCTGCCTACCCCTCCCCCAGGACAGTTCTCTTTCTGCTGCTGAGGTGCATTTACACGAGACCGGAATCTGTCTTTACTAAGAGTTCACCCGCTCCTGCCGCTTGTTCTCCGCCCCAGCTCTAGTCCTCTGCTTGTGACAGCATAATCATTTCCACGGCAACCAATTGTAAACTTGCAAAGCAAGGATTTAGACTTCAGGTGGGGAATAAGCAACAAGGGGCTGATGAACTCAGAAATAAAAAAAAAGAGTGCCATTTATATGCAAATCTGAAAGGTGGTGAAGGAGAGTGGGGAGACACTGGATAAAAAGGACTAACAAAGAAATAGCATTTTTTTAAAACATTTTTTATTGATTTATAATTATCTTACAATGTTATGTCAAACTCCAGTGCAGAGCACAACCTTTCAGCCACACATGAACATATATATATATTCATTGTCACCTGAAATAGAATTGTTTTAAACAGACTTGAAAGGACTATATATATATATATATATATTTTTTTTTTTCCTTTTAGGAATTCAGTGCGCCTTTTCCTGCAGCTGCAGGTTGATTTTCCTTCCTTCCTTCCTTCCTTCCTTCCTTCCTCATTCATTTCTAGTTTCAGAGGACTATACTTACAATGCCAAGTATGGCTGTGGCTGTTACGAGAAGGATGTTTATGATGTCAGTGTCCTGTTGAATGTACTCTATGGGGCGGGGTGAGGAGAGGACCTGCTTAGTGAATGGTCCTATTTTTAAAATAACCTCCAAGTGGAACTGTCTTTCATCCTGAATGTAGGGACAGAACATTACAGAGAGCATCTGAGCCTCCTTGTTTGAACTTAGCGTAGCAAGACACAAGTGGGACCAGGAGACTTTCATGCAGAGACTGTGAATTAATAGGCTTCTAGGAATTTCAGAAGTAAAAGAGAGGAAGAGAATATCATTGTGATTCTCTGATCACTGGAAGGATCTCTTCACTCAATTCTAGTTACCAATTTTCTTTTTTAAATGAGCAAATCTAATTTGCAGTATTTACTTTCAGGTTTTTCTGAATCCAGAACTCAGACCTATTACTGATTTCTCATGGTTTGTTGATTATTACAGCAGCAAGGACACATGCAAATAACTAACCTAGAAGCTGTTTCAAAGAAAGATTGCACTGGGCTGATTACAGGCAGGAAGACTTTATTTGAGATGACTGTCACAGTGGAGAGAGCTTGAGCTTGACTCCTTTGAAACAAAAGGCAAGAGGGCTGGATTCAAATTTGGTCAGAGAGCAAGTTTCATGTTATTACATTTTACATATGAAAAGGAGTTACATGTGAAAGAGGGAAAAGTTTTTTTGTGTCTCCCCAACACCTAGAATTATAATCTATTTTTAGAAATTATAGACAAACATATTTCAGCACAAATATGAAGGATAATTTTCTCTCAGTTAGATCTGATAGATAGAGGAGGCTGCCTTGAGAACTGGTGAGCCTTTCACAACCAGGGGAGGCTGGATGCCACCGGTCTGGCTGTGTCAGGAGCACCCCTCTGTAGGAATTGGGTGAGGCCGGGAAGGAGGGTGGGATACAAGGAGATGGTCGATCCCTTTCTAATGCGTCACACATGGGGGTGAAAGGGAACAGGACCCTGTGGGCCCCCTCCAACCCCTACCTCTTGTTTATAGAAAATCTGAAGTCTCCCAGGCCTCCCTGAGTCAGAGAAGAGCAGGCTCAAGCTGTTAATTAGGACAAGCCTGCAGGCACTGGGGATGGCGAAGACTCTGACCACCTATTTCAACGATTAACAGATTATTCCTTCATTTCCCTATAAAACTTTCATGACTGAACAGAATCTTTGGAGATGGTTATTTTTGGGGGTGGGGGGATGCTGGGTCCACTAGATTCCAGGCATTCTGATTAAGAGCAGATTTCCTTTTTGTTATCAAGGCTGTATGCCCAGGATCATACCCCTGCCCCTCCCTGAAATAGAAACCAATTCCTTTTATCTAAGTCTCAGGAGTCAGCTTAAGGGAAGAAACAAGAACTGGTTAGAATCTAGTCCAAGAAGGTGGAGGATCTGACTTCCAGTGGACTTTGAGCCTCATTATACATTCACTGTAACCTATTAGCATGGTAAATGACACACCCACCAGAACCAAGACAGTTGACAATTGCCATGACAACAACCAGAAAAGTCCATATAAGGAATGAAAAGCTTGAACGAGGACTGACTGGCTCCATCACACCATGAACAAGAACATGATGGTGGAAGCCTCTCATAAAAGTAAATGTGGCCCAACCCTGGCTGGAGCTGTCCCTACCACCCATCTTGGCTGACGGCTCCCCACCTGAGCACCTTTTCCTCACTGGAGTGCTTTTCTTCCCTCCTCCTACTGGAGCACTGTCCTTTCCCCTTCTGAGCATAAAGCGGTTTTTCACTTCATCCCTCTGCCTCTGCCTCTGCCATGCAAGTTCTTCCACAGCCGGCGGCAAGAACCCACACTTTGGTGGGCTTCCTAATTTAGGGGTCCCTCCATCCTCTAACAGTGGGGTGGCCAGTTATCCATCAAGATCTCTTCTTTTCACGGTAATAGAGTCACAGCTGAGCATGTGGTCTTGTAGAGAAGACGACATTCCCAGAACCACTGGAGAAATTTTTTGACAATGACATGAGATTAGAAGTAGTGTATGCCACTTCTGGGTTATGCCCTGAAACCAGCAGACATGCCTCACTCCTGAAGGAGGATTAATAAGGTGGCCACATTCAGGCTAACAGATTGCTTATTCTCATGCTTGCCCTTAAAACGGTCAACTGCCCTGACTGGCCGGTTGCTACTCACAGTTCCAGGCCCACTGTTAAAACTGAAGCTGTTGACCTTACTGTTTCTACTTCATTCCAGTCATCAAAAGCTATAACCACGCTTGTCCTCTGAGTCCTTCTCCAAGGAGAAGGTCACAGGACTGTAACCTTACAAAATAGCCTGAATGACCAAGAAGACCACACCTTGAGTGCTTACCAGATAAAGAGATCTAACTGCTGGCTTCTAGAGAATTGGTCGCCTGGAGGCATCATGACGCCATTCTGTCTTCTGATGAGAAAATAATTCTGTTGATTGTTGTTGATGCTTTATTGTTTGAGCTCTGGCTGTATAACCACCCCACCCCAACCCCAAGGCGGGTTCACAGTTTTGAAGGCACCAGCCTGCTGTGGGTCCCCTTTGCCCGGCAAAGCAATAAAATTGCCTCTTTTCTTCTCAGCTCCAAGACTTTGTCTCTGGGTTATCTGGCTCATCAGGGACAGGGCATCTTTTGGCAACACTCCCTCTTCTCTGACTAGAGCTGCAATGTAACAGACACAGCCCTGAGCACACAGATGACCACCTGGCCCTCAGGGCTGGCAGGTGCTCAGAATGGGGAAGTGAGGGGTCTTCTTTAAGGAAAAAAATTATAAAATTGCAAATACAGAATTAGTTTAATGGTAGATATTTAATTACCGTGAGAAGAGAAGTTTCAATAAATTACAAATTTAAAAACCCTGAGTGTAACAAATATCAAAACCTTAGCATGATAGTTTTCTTATCTAGCTCTCTGAGACGCTCATAATACTTTTCCTATACTCTTTTTCCACCTGAATGCTGTGTGTGGCTTCCTACGATAGTACTTTCCTAGTATTACTTTCTAAAGAGAGAACAGGAAGATAAATTAAGTCCTTTTTCTAGAACAGTTGATTGATTCATTTATTTTTTATTTTCATTTTTAATGGGAATTTTTTTGGAATATTTGGTGTGAACAAAAAATACTGCAAACCATATTAATAAGCAAAGAATGCTGAAACCATCAAGTCATCAGGGGCTGCTGCCACCCCCCCAGGGAAGACAAGCCTGCAGCCCGGCCTCTGCAGCCACTCACAGTGGTGCACCCTGAGGGGACTCAGAATAAGAAAGGACAGGACACTGGCCCTAGATGGCTAGGTGCTTGTCAAAGGAATGAATTCAATGAGCCCAAATGTTTGCTTCCTCCCATACATAGAAAAGCACTAAATTCTTTAACTTGAGATGCCTGGTTTTCTTTAGTTAACAAGTAATCTTTTAATGTTCCAACTACCTGGTCTTTGCTGTAACGCTCCTATATATCCTGGCTCCTCCCCTACCTCTTCAGAGCAGTCCCTCAGAGTGAGGGCTCCAGTCCTCAGAAATATCCGCCAAATAAAACAAACCTCTTAACTTTTAGGCTGTGCATTTATTTCAGTCGACACTGGGAAATGTTTGGCAAAATTTATTTTAGCTTCACAACTCATTGGTATCACCATGTACATTTTTAAGACTGGTATCACATTTAGGAAAATATCTATATCATGTTTCTTTCACACATAAGCTGTAAGATTTCAGGCAGCCCAAGCTTTCTTGTTCAGAGATTTATGTTAAATCCTTGTTAAAACGATGAGACTCATGAACATTCTCACTGTGGAGCTACTCTGAGTTCTACTGTCAGTCATGAAGCCAAGACTGTTTACACAGGTAACTACTATTCCTGGACGTCCTTCCTACTAACTCAGGGCAGGAAGCAATCATCTACCTATACACTACATACTGTATGCTACTAAGGTGACTACAAACTGCATAAAAATACTGCATGAGTTCCAAACTTCCCAGAACTCAATATCCTCTTAGCAGATTCCAGAAATTCCCATGGCTAATACTGCTAGAGCAGGCAGATAACTAGATATGAGCAGAGAAAGGGGGACACCACAGACCAAATGACAGCACTGGGCAGAAAGGAGGGGCACAGGCCAAATGCAGGAAAACATACATCATGTAAGCACGAGGGGGTCCTGGGCAGAGAAAGAAAAGCAGGAATCTTCGGGCTGATAAGGGGCCACACCTTTTGGCCTGGAGACCAACAAAGAAAGGTCAGAAAAGGCAGGAATTTCCAGTGTCAGAATGTAACCTTTTGCACATTTTGACCTCATTTCAATAAAATTAGCCTTGCAGATCAGAAGTACCCATCATGTCCCGACACCATGACACTTCTGATCCAGACTAACTAAGGACAAAAATCCCTCCTCCCTCTGGGAAGACGGAGTTGGGATGATAATCAGGAAATACGGCCCCAAGCCCTTCTCTCCTAGATGAATATGCCGCCCATTCATTTTTACACCCTATGTAGCTAACTTGCCAAAGAAACTCAGGGCAGCCCCTCCCCTGAGCCTGCCTGCTCTCCTCCTGAGTGTGCTATCCATCCTTTAATAAATCCTCACTTTATCTTTTTTAACCTCTACGTCTTGTCTCTGAATTCTTTCTGGGATGGGACAAGACCCTGTAACACTGGCTGCATCCACCAGCAACACTACTAGTGTCCCCAACAGAAGGGAAAATGTGACAGAAGGGAGAGTAGAGTGAGAAGAGGCTTTGGTCTGAACTGAAGACTTTTGCAAAATTTACACAAATTACCATGCAAATCTAAAATTTGTGCCCACCTGGGCTGGAGGGGCGGGGCTTGGAAGGGACCCCTCTAAGTGAGGGGCTCTGACACTTACACTTCATTAGCTGCATGGTAAATGCACTCTGTCTTTGTCGGGACTAAAGCAATCCATCAATTCCGATCTGGAATGTTTCAGCATTGTTATTTTCTGAATACCTTTCTAACACTTAACACTTTGCCCTGTTCCTCCAGCCCCCTACCACTTACAGATTCTTGCCTTTGCTCCTTCATTGGGAGCAATTCTCTTAAGTATGGATGTATTCACTGGACCAGAGGACTTTGTTTCTGTCCCCAGACTGTAGCTAACTCTAAATGTGGATGAGTTACCAATATTTCTTAAGGGTGAGAACCTTTTCTTATTAATTTGTACATTCTAAGATTCTGACATGGTAGCTGGCATGTGGTAGGCACTCAATACATTAAACAAATAAGTAGTGAGCACCTACTAATATTCCTGGTGATGGGGAATTCAGCACAAAACAAGACAGTGTCCTTGTCCTCAGGAAGCTTGCATTGCAGTGGAGATGCAGGAAATAGCCAATGTGATTGAATATGTATTAAAATAAAATGAGAACATTTTGGATAATTATAGCTATAAGAACTATAAAGAAAAACAACAGAGCAAAGTGGTGGAGGGTAAAGGAAGCAGGTAGATCAAAGTTTTGGTTTATTGAAAAACTTACGTCTGGGTCTTAGGGTCTTGCTTATAAAATGGAATGTTCGGTCTAACTGAACTCAAAGGCCCTTTCTCGCTCCATCATTTTCTGATTCCACAATTTAGCAGGGGAAATAAAGTTTGTTTGTGCTTCCGGGAGATTTTCAGTCATTTTTATTCACTACATTCAGCCAGAAGGTTGTTCACATGGGCCTTGAAAATATTCTTAATTTTCATGAGTCAGAAGGTAGGTAAGGACAAGGTTAGCAAACACAGATGGGTGATTTTATTCTAATCATCTTCTTTCTGTCTCTGTCCACTTCTTTCAAAACAGCGAACAGCAGAAACAGTGAGGAGGAACAGGGAAAATAGGACAGGATGTACTATTTTTGTTGACACCCCAATAGTGGCAGTTTTTTTCCCAAGGGTAAAAGAAAATCAAAAGAGCCTGAGACCAGATTTGGTATGCAGAACATACCAGGACATCCTAAAATCAATTTTTTTAAACTTACAGAAAAATGGACACAGGATACGAGAGGAAATTCAAACCAATTAATAATATAGGTGCTTAGCCTCATTAATAATCATAGAAATGATAATTGCAAATACAATGAATGATCTGATCATAAACATAAAATAAAAAAGAATCTGACAGTCATTATGGTGTTTGAGGAAGGACAGAAATTAAACACAGCCGGGGACTGGGGGAAACGTACACAACTGCTTTCGAGAATCCTCCAGCTCTTAGAGACTGGAGTTGTGCACAGTGCATGGCAGCAATTTCCCTTCCAGGAATAACTCAGAGAAACCCTTACACGCTGCACACGTGGCAACAGGCCCCCAAAAGTTCACTGCGACATTGTTAGCATAACAGAAATCTGAAGTTACTAAATTCCCCAGCAACAGGAGAATGGTCATATTAATTTTGGTGTTTTCATATCATGAAATACCATACATCACTTCAGTGAGTTTTCTGGATAAATCTAAAAAATACATAATGTTAAGAAAAGAAACCACTTCAGTTGCAAAATACCTAAAGAATCATACAGTTTGTATAGTTCTAAAATATGCAAAATAATTAAATCCACTTGTATTTATGTTACACACACACACACACACACACACACACACACACATGATACATGGAAGCTAAAGTACCAACTTCAGGAACCAGATCACAGGAGTGGGAGAGTGGGGGGGTGGGATTTGGTAAGAGCACAAGAGGGCTTCATCTGTACCTGACATATGCTGCTTCCTTGAAAAACAAAAGCAAATATGAACAATGTTAAGATTTAATAGAGTTGTACTGTAAGCATTTGGGTACTTACTTTGTCTCTATTTTCTGTATGCCTGAAATGTTTCACCATGAAAAAGAGGAGAAAAGGATACATTTCTCTTTGCTTATTTGCTTATACTGCTGCTGGGAGATCCTCCCCAAGACTTCGGTGCTACATTTGTAAAGAATGCAGTGTGAGGTACCCCCAAATCAGAGCAGGAACTTTCTATCGTTGGGCATAGAGCCACACACCTATCTCTGCTTGCAATGTATTATTATTTGGGGCAAAGCAACTGAAAGCCTTTTTCTTAATCCTACAAATCTTTCTAGACCCTACACAGCCAACTTAGTTGAAGGTGAAACATCTTTAGGCTAAAGACGATTCAAGGGCAAGGAAGGAATGACAATTGTTCTTCTAAGATCCCTGGAGATGAAATGAAATCAAGGCAGTATTAACCTGAGTTGGCAACCAGAAAATTTTGTTTTGAGAAAAGACTTGATGTCATTTGTAGGGAAAAATAACATTAATTGCACAAAAAGCTCCATCTGTCAGAAGCATATTCATTAATGGATTAAAAAGAAAACTGCCTGGAAAATTTTCTTGCCAATAAAAATTCAAATTAGACTATTTACAGAGGAGTAAGTGAGAGCATTTTTTATCTTTGAAGGAGACTGAGAGACTTCTTTAAGAAAAATAGCTAATTTGGTCACTCTTCATTCTCATAAATATTGAATCATATAAGTAAATTCCAGTAAAAATAACACAAATCCAAACATATCATTGTCACTGAAATTAATTTGAGGCAAATATCTGCTTGGACAGCTGGCATATAAGTGAATAAACATTTACTTCAAAGTGTCACAAACACACTGGGTTTCATTTAGTTAACTCCTTGATGAGTGATTCAGAACTAAAGGTCCTGTGTGTGGACCAGAGATGCTGTGGCATCATGAAGACTGCTGAGGGCACTCCAGGCAGCAGTGAAGGAAGTAAAGGGAACTGTGGACAACAAGATGCAGATATAAAACTCAATCCATATTTTTATTTGAAATTAGTTTCCTTAGAAGAAAATAGCACTTTTTGCTTTCATTATTCAGCATCTTACTGAAGATGTGTATATACAATTATAGGTCAACAATAACCAATTGAATGTCAAAACAGTGGTGTCCACATAACGCATAAATGGCTGGAAAAGAAAAGTATGCAGTGTGACTACTAGACTTTTTCTCTAAATAATGTAGTATCACACAGATACAATTCTTTAAAAAAAAAATCTTCATTGGGAAAGTATTTGTCTAAATGGAACTCTTACTTCAGCAGAGTAGAAAGAGCTATTGAAAAAGTAAGAGCTCAAAAGGAACCTGGGGTATGAGGACAGGAAGCCATCATTGATTTTACACTCAGCACGTGTCAAGAAATGAGTGGGATGCTCTGCAGGTAGCGTTGCATTAACTCTTCATGGCAATTATATAAGATGTTAGGATTTTTTTCCTATTTTAAAGTTGAAAAAACTGTATGAGTGGTCAATATACTGCTTACCATCACACGGACAGATGGTAAACGATGGAGCTGAGAGTGGGAGTCAGCACTGAGCCCACAGACCCTGTTCTTGACTCTCTTACTGTTTTTGTTTTTTGCTTTGTGTACTATTCAAAATGTATATATCATTTTTTAACCTTTGGCCATAACTTTTGGTTATAACCTTTGGCCACAATACATATTTGCATTGTCAATACTTTATTTTTTAAAATACTATTGTTTATTTTTTTATGGAGACCACTGGCCATACACTTAACCAACAATGGGTCCTACTTAACTATGGACGCGTCCAGGTAGGCATCAGCACAGGCTGGGACAGAGCAGGCTTCTGGAGGAAATGACGTAGTAGAGGCTTGAAGAGTGAGCTTGAGTTAGTGCAGTGAAATAAAAAAAAAATAAAACTGGAAAGCTCTTCTAGGCACATGAAGTAGTGTGCATAAAGATAAGGGCCATGAGACAACATGGAGCATGGTGGGGATTAAAGACAATTCTTGGTGACTAAAGCTTGAAGCATGGAGTAAAGTAACTCCAGTTTTCTGGTTTCTTCTGTCTTAATGGCCATGGAGGGAAAAACAAAAACCACACTTGAAATTATTCCATGGGTAACAGGGAGAAAAAAAAGAATAAAATATTAACAACCTCATCCTTTCTCCTCTTTCTAAAGGGTGTCCTAACATTGTCCACCTGGACCTTTCTCTTCTTCCAGCTCTAGCTTCATCATGTCCAGTGGCTAATCAGGCTGTTGAGAATGGTTAGAAGAAGAAATAGGCAATTCCAGGAAGACTGACCAAGGAGCAGAGTGCAGAGCAGCCTTGGGGAGTTTGAGAGGTGGGATTTAGGAGTGAGAAGAATAATTTGGGGAAATAACTACCACTCATGTGTTAGGGACACTAGCAGGTTTTTTTTATTATTATTTTTAAATTTATTTATTTTGGGGGGAGTAATTAGGTTTACTTATTTATTTCTAGAGGAGATACTGGGGATTGAACCCAGGACTTTGTGTATGCTAAGCATGCGCTCTATCACTTGAGCTATATCCTACCCCCTGGGATGGGGTTTTTAATGAGTATGTTATTCATGTCTCCTCAGCCCACCCACTCGTTGGCACAGAAAAATCATTGAGTTTTCTTCTAGACTATTTTTACAAAGAATAAAGCTCACGTACTTCCACATATATATTGTTTTTACATATATTTTAAATAATTATGAGTGGTTGCTTACAAATACCTTTCCTACTCTTTCCCCATGGAATACAAGTATTCTTTTTCACTGTGGTGATGTGCATTACAGAGTCAGGTTCTTTAACAGAAGTGGTTAAAAAAAAAGTTTCCAGTAATTTTAGCCAGTATTTTTGACTTAGTTTATCTTCAAAATTGATTAAAAGAAATGTATCTAAGTAGTCAAAATACTTTGTATATTAAAACCCAAGAGAAGGGAAGATGTTCCCCTGCTTATACATATAAATACCAATCCACATATTTGAGCTCAATTCTGCTTCAATGAACTGAAAATTGCATATACTATGTTGAATTTCATTCAAAGCTTTGAATCATTTTTTTCAACATCAATACATCTTCAAAGAAACTGGCCTGGGGGAAAAAATCAGACATGTGGAGACGAAGTCTCCAGTCACTGAATTTCAATCAGCAATTCATTACACAAATCTCAAATGTGGAAGCAATTACCTCTAACTTTTCTTGGAATTGAGTTTTATCAGACAAATACAAATGATTATAAACAGTCTCAAGCCATCTTATGGCCTCTGAAAGAACCCAACTCCTGTCAAAAACATATTCATTTATGACTGCTACTCCACCTGTGAGCTTTCTAAAGGAAGTATTCCTCTTTGTCCACAGACACAATTCTTTCACTACTTGACCATTTTGCTTTTTAGTATTTTAAAGAGAAAGTGTGATTGATTTATCAGCTACGCATATGTTTAAGTTCATTTCAATGGCATTCCTGTGAAATCCAATAACTACCTTAATTCAATGTGTGCACACCTTTTTTTTTTAATAGATTCTGCGAGGAATCGCTGAAAAGGATGAGGACTCTGATCTGGAAATGTGTAGTGTTAGTTTCAAGCAGAAACCTACATATTTTTGACTATCCATAAAAATGTGTTCCTAAATTTTGAGAGCAGCTGCACAGCTTTGAAATTACTTCTGGATAAAAATATGTAAAAGTGGGAAACAAGGCAAAAAGGATGGGTGGCATATAATTTAAACGCTGAATGGAGGTGAAGACTGCCCAAGGATTGTCTAGACAGTTTAACCAGTTGTTTAATCTTGACAAAAGGCCCCAGGTGTAGAGTAGCTAGACATTAACTGAAAGAGGAGATACAAATAATTTGTCTCTGACAGATCAGCACAGAAGTTTATGGCCCTGGGACATGTATCCGTTTTTTTGTTTTGTTTTGTTTTTTGTTTTTTGTAATCTAATCCAGGAATTTTATTGTCCCATAAATATCCCAGCTTCTAAAAATGCTCTTTGAATCAGTCATAACATCTCACGGGCTTTCTATTAATTAACAAGTTAAGCAGAATCCTTTACATGTGGTCACTTTATATTTGTGCAAGAGACAGGAATTTCTCTTTTTGAAAATGATACTTTCATTCTCCCCAGAACAAACAGTATCAATGATAAGACAAAGGTAATGATCCAAATAAGATTTTCTTTAT
This sequence comes from Camelus ferus, assembly GCF_009834535.1. NCBI lineage: Eukaryota > Metazoa > Chordata > Mammalia > Artiodactyla > Camelidae > Camelus > Camelus ferus. The sequence goes on along the minus strand of NC_045725.1, from coordinate 10,140,857 downwards.
GAAGGAAGATTTAAGATTGGATGAAAATTAAGGGGAATAAAAGGCCCATTCCTTGAACAGGTGGGATATTAATATGGAAGCAAGAGACTTTGGTCTGATCTATACTTTGCCACTAATAAAATTTCTATTTCCATTAGTCATTTAATTATTCTAGAATATTCCTTTTTTTTTTTTTTTTTTTTTAAGGGAGATAGCTAATACATGTAGCTCTGCATTTCAACGAAATGAAGAGAATGAAATTGTTTTGGTCATAATAGAGCCATACGCATGATAGGATTAAACATAGTAGAAGTGGGATTTAATGGGTGGTAAGTAAAATGCTAAACCATAAAGAGGCAACAGTATGTTTCAGAGCTAGTACTAATTTGTTGGGTGCTGTCTTGAAATGTCAAAAGATGCAAAAGGAAAACTCTAAAGAAGAACACACAATAAAAACAACTTGTGATGGTGACCTTTAATTTTTAAAGAATTTTATTTAATTTTCAAACACTAGAAAATATTTTCTAGAAAATAACCTGGCTTTTTAACAAAGGTTTGATATTTCAGTGATAAATATTAGAAAGAAACTTTTCTGCCTGACAGAAAACTAACTTTATCCCCTGTGCATTTTTGGCCAGATCTCATTATTTATGGTCATTATGTGACAATATTTGATTACATACCACAAGAACATGAGCCTAGATTGCCTGGAGAACATGTAAGGCTGTTCACGTCCAGAACCCCAGCCCCCAGGGAGCACTGTGGATGTCAGGCTGACTCAGCTATGTGTGCTGTGTCTCAGCAGAGAATGTGCCTTTCTGTAAAACTTAAGGAGTTTGGAGAACATTAAGTGTATATTTTTAAAAATACTAAGGGAAATAAAATAATAAGGGCATAAATAAATAAAATTTAGAAAGCAGATTCGTATACTCTTCGATTTACTAATACCTTCATGCGTTTTTATCAAGTCAAGTTCATTCTATCCTTGAGTGTCTGAACATGGCTCTCTGTTGTCTTCATACATGAAAAAATCTCCTGGTTGAGTGTTGGATTCTTTACTTCTGAACTGAACATGCTGGCATTAACTATTTTAAGAGAAAAGTATTAAACAAGGGTTTTGACAACAGGTAGACTTTTCCTGTGGTGGCAGCACTGACCTAGATGCAGCAGACTCAGAATCTAGGTGATTTTGGATAATTGCCTTGACTTAAAAAAGAAACGTTTGTCTCCTGTTGAATGAAACAATTGAGCTAAATGATTGCTATGGAACATTCCAATTCTCAAAATTTATACTTTATGACCATGTTTTAAATAGCTCAAGAATGCACTGCACATAGTAGGTATTAATTAAATGTTTAATGAGTAATGACAGAAATTCTTCCTTGAGAAGACATGCACTTTGCCCTGCCCACTTGATTGCATAGTAGATCTTGATTCTTTGAAATTATGAAAGAACATGAAACCGTAGCATAAAAAATGCCTACTGATGGTTAAATACAGGCTGATCTGTTTCAACGTCTGAGGAATACTTCTGGAAAATTCTTATCAATAAGCAGGAAACTAGTTTTTGGTGAGATATAGATTAGACTAAAACAGATAAAACAAAATAAAACCAAAAAACACTTGTGTTTTCTTTCCCCCCAACTCACTACATCCTTATCATCAGACACGCAAGATAAACCCTGATTCTGCCACTTTCCAGTAGGACTATTTAATTTCTCTGAGTCTCTGTCTCTTCCTCTGTGATGCAGAGATAACAAAACTTGCTTCTAATTAATGTATATTTGAGTGAATATAAAGAAGCATCTAGCAGATACCAGGAATGTAAGTGGTGTGAAGTTACATTTACAAATTCTGCAAAGCTGTGAGGCAGGCATTATCATCAGCATCCAACAGATAATCATGTGGAGACCAGGAAAGGTTTTGAGATTTTCAAAAGAAATACTAAGATGCTAAATATAAAACCCAACATAATTGGGACACAGGCTTCCTCCCTCAGAGGCCTTTGATGCTTTATTTTCTCATGAAGTGTGGGAGGTTATTGTTGGATATACACTTGATATACACTTGTATTTTTAACCTTTATTTGTTCAAATGTGTCAGGATGTCAGGAGATGGATTTTGACTATTGAATTGAACTGAAAGTTCAATACGTTCATTATTATAATTGCACTTTATTCTGAATAGTGTGAAACATACTTGTAAAAATAGAATAATTACCTATTTGTTTGAACTCATAAAGATCAGGGTCAAAGCAGACTGTTAAGTATTTTCAGTCAAATATTAACAATATATCAAAAACTGTGGTAAAAGGGAAAAATATTTAAAGCAACAAATAATGCACAATTTTTTGTAAGTATTGCTTCTATGTAGAAAACTAAAGTGGATGGCATAGATTTTTAGATGCCCAATAAAAGTAAACGTTAATGGAAATATTTTAAAACATATAGGTTTCAAAAACTAAAAAAGAACTTAGGTTGCACCTAAAAAATAAATAATACACAGTAACAAAAAGAAACAAAATGAAACATGTTCAAAAGTAGCCCAAGGCACTTTGTCTAGCAGTGAGAGACTTTATTTTTGAAAATATAAAAATATACTTTTTTTTTATGCTTTTAGTTCTGGGGTGTTTTATGTGCACTCTGTTACTAGTTACACAGTCCTCCCAAACATGATCATCATCAAATCCCTTGATGAAAATCAAGTATATATTGAAAAATTTTACAAGTATGCACCCCCACTATATTTCACTGGAGGTAGATTATTACCTTATGTCTCCTGTATGTCAACATATAGAACAGCAATAAGCTAGTTGAAGCGAAGAAACAAATCTGTCTCAAGATCACAAATAAAACGTGCACAGTAGGAGGTCTCAGAGCTATTTAAAGAGCTTCATGAGCTTTGAAAATGATTCCCTGTGGATCACGGCATTCTGTCTCCCCAACACTCTGAAATTATTTTTAAAATGTTGACAGTTCCAAAAATGTTTTAGCAACAAACCATAGTTTAAATCTATGTTATTTTGCAGAGCAGCGACAGAAGGATTTTTCTTAAAAGTGCCCCAATGGTTGGGACTCCTTGTCAATTAAAGGCAGAAAAAGTGCTAGTACTTTACTGCAGAGTCGAGGGTTTCCTGATATTGCTGACATAAGAGGAGCCACTGCAGGTGATTATTTATACCACTTTGGAGAGGCCATATGCTAAAGCTACGTGAAATCTCTCACGGGGGCACGGCATGGAGGGCACAAAGAATTCCATGCTAAAAGCCAGCAGATGCAGGCTCAAATTTGCCCCATCTGTGTGCTGCCCAAATACCCTCCAACAGGTAAACTCTTAGATTTCAAGGGGACTATTTTGCTTACTTGAAGGGCAAAGCATCCGAGGATCTCTGGAAGTACCTTTGCCGCTTTGCTCTGTGACTCTACCTTTTTGCTTCAATTTTCCTAGGCTGAAGGAGTAGAAATTTCCCAATTCAGAAAACATGGAACATTTGCTGTACACTTCCCTGTTTTTTCCTTGAGTTACTTTTAGTATCTGGGAGCAACTGAATCTGACAATGTTTTATATGTGGAAGGGAGATATCTACGCCAATTTTTTGGTTCCCAGAGAATTCCTAAGGACCTAGATCCTGGAAGAGAAAAAATCACATGGAAAGCTATTTTGCAGCACAGTGGGAATTCTTATTTGCAATATGAGTTTATAATATACCAGTCTGAAATCTGCAAACAGGGAAGAAGCTGAAATAAGACTTATGGATGAATTCTACTAAAACAGCAAATTGCCATGAGAAATCAATAGATATTTATTCCATGAGGCAAGTCTAATGGTCTCAGTTAGAGGGAAACCAACTCTTCAATTTTATAAAGAACATGCAGTGTGAAAGTTCTGATTTATAAATGATCAATTTTGTAAATAAAAAACATTGTCCTTCCAGATATAACATTATTACACAAGTATACATCCCTGATAAGTGTTTCATTTAAACTATGTAACCATGAGATTTTTTTTAACATTTGAAGTTAACAAAGATAACGCTAAATTCCTTAAATAATGAGACCACAGAATCACTGAGCCAGAAAGAAAAAATTGTAAACCAAAGCATTATGAAGTAGAAGTTGAGAAGTTTTAAAGCTTGTCCATGTTATGATACTCACCTTATTTCAGAATTTCTTTCATACTCTCAGCTCTGCTGCTACTGAAGGAAATTACAGACTTTGGCCTAATTACAGCCTTCCTTAGCAAGATATTTTTGCTGCTATTGGGCTCAAATTTTATATGACCCACTATGATTGTCTCCTTGGGTCATCATTTAAGTGACTTGAAGAAGAAATAGTTGACATGTTCTGAAGACTATAATGAAAATATTGTGCCTTCGTGTATTCCTTACACCTAAATGCACATATTTTCCCATTACCTAGGTAGTTCTTAAAGAAGGAAATTATGCAGAAAAAAATGATGACTTTGAGAATCAGATTTTTTTGTTATCAGCTGTTATATATGGAGCAAAGGATGAGAGAAAAATAACAGTGTTGCAGGTTGACTCATATGCAGCTATTACTTATCTTCGAGAAACATTAGAAAATCAAAGCCATGTATTTCCTGGGAAATATAGAACAACTGAATAATAATGGCATGCAGGTTTGTTAAAGCAAGCGAAATTAACTGAGGACTCAGAACAGCTTATCGGTTAATAACTGAACTCTGATTTCAGACTGCTTTGGTTCAAATTCTAGCTCTCCTATTTACCAATTGAGGAAACTTTGGCAAAATAATACAAATTGCAGGCCTCAGTTACCTTATGTGCATTCGGGAGGCGATGATAATACTTACTACACCTCGTACATGAGGTAACGTATGTAACTGCCTTAGTGCAGTGTGAAAGCTCAGTGGATGTTAAAATGGCAGAGGACATTCCAACTGCTTTACCTCAGGTCGTCCTCAGAATACATCCAGGCAGATGTCACTGCCATTTCTCCCATTTCATCAGTGGGTAAACTGGACCAGAAAGGGGTTAAGAACTTGCCCAAGGTCACTGAAATAGCACTTGGTAAGTTGAGATTCTCACTCGGAATTCTCTACATTGTTTTAACCACAACACTGGACACAGAAGCTACAGACTCAAATGCCCGTATGGTTAAGGTTAAGTTCTCAATCCATTCATTTATTTACACATATGTGTTTACGCCTACTTTTCTAGGGTCTAGAGACATAGCAGGGGATGAAAAAGGCAAAAGGTCCTGCCCTCATGAGCTTTAGATTCTAATGTAGCAGTGAAGGCAGAAAGTATGTACATACATGTACAGTATGTTACATGGTGACAAGTGCTCTAGAGAAAATCAAAGCAAAAGAGGTGGCAGGAAGCATTAAGCACATGCATTTTTAAATAAACAGTCAGGGAAGATCAATCTGCTACACTGACATTTGAGCAAAGAGCCCCAAGAGGTGAGAGAATGAGCTTTGTGAATGAGAGCATCTCAAACAGGGGAAATGGCCAAAATGAAACGAAGGCACCGAGGAGGAATGCTCATGACAGTAAGTCCAGCGTAAGTGGAGTTGTATGAACGAGGGGTGGGTGGTGGGCGGTTAGACTGGATTGGGGGACCCAACTGTGTTGGACCCTGTAGGCTCTTTTGATGACTTGGGTTTTATTTTGCATGAAAAACAAACCCACTGGAGTATTCTGAACAAAGGAGTGAGAGACTGCAACACATATTTGACAAGATCATGCTGGTTGTTGGACTGAGAATGGATGAAAGGGAGAGGGCAGAAGCAGGAAGAGCAGGTTAGGAGGCTGCAATAATTCACAGGGGAAATAATGGCAGCTCAGCCCAAGGGAGGAGCCGTGTTGGGTGTGGTGAGCAGCAGGGCTCTAACACTGAGAAGGCGGAGCTGCCAGGACTAACTGACAGACATATGAAAAAGAAAGGAGACTGCCTGAGCATCTGGGAAGTTGGAATCATAGTCACAAGTGGGGAAGAGAAGGAGATTTTGGGTCAAGAGCTTAGTTTCAACGTATTAAGTTTGATGTGACTATAGACATGCAACTGGATGTTCAAACTAGACACCTGAGCCTACATATCTGTAAATCAGGGGAGAGGTCTTGGCTGGAAAGATGTATTTTGATTTTCAGAACACCAATGACATTTAAGATGTCATAAGACTACATGTGATCACCTCCAGTGTGAATAGAAATAGGAAAAGGATGAGACTCCAAAACTGAGCCTTGGAACACCCCGGAAGTAAGGAGTCAGGAGAGAGAAAAAGGAAAACCAGGAAGGGGTGGAGTGAAAGGGGTTTTCCAGGAAGAAGGCGTTATGAATTCCACAATGGTATCGCACTCATTTCTTTCTTCTCTTACCTTTTAAAGTTAGGAGGCTCAATTATAAGCATTCTTTGGGAACTGAGATTATTACATGGGAAATTTTGAATATTTTTAAGACAACACTCCTTGGTGTACAAACTGGATGGGGAAGGAAGGTTCTAGATTTATAAAAATGTGTTGCATTTGCAGAGCCATGAAACCTGACCGTCTGAACAACTAAAATATTGGTCTTTTTAGATCCATTTAGTTTTTCCTGTCTCTTATGGAAGGCAGATTTCTATAATATTTCTGTGAGGTCAGCTGTAGGGTTCACTATGCCCTCAGTCAGAGAGCTCTGGAAATTACAGTTTTCTGAGCACCTGGGATGTGGAGTTGACAGGGTGACAACTATTGAGAAGTGACAAGAAGCCCTGTGATATTAAATGTTTTTCACACGCACTCCCTAAGGGCTGAACGTATGTTTCTTCATCGACGAAAATGTATTTGTTTTAACCTCAGATGTAGCCATTTCTAAAATGTTCATCAGTAAGGACTGAAAAGAAAGAATTTCAACATTTTTCTCAAAACATGGGATATAAACCAGGAAAAGAAAAATGAGAGACTTTTATTTTTATTATTTTTTTGCTATTTTACTGTGAAAATGCTCAAGTATACAGAAAAGTGGAAAGAATTTTACAGTGGAAACTTTGAAGTCCACCACCTGGATTTTGTCAACAAAATTTTACTGTAAATACCTTATCACATATCTATACATTCTTCTATCCATGCATCAATCCATATATTTTTGGGGATGCATTTCAAGGTAAGTTGCCAATGTTAGTTTCCTCCTAAATACTTCAGCACATGTATCACTAAGTAATTGAGTATTTGTTTACAGTTCTTCTTTTGAAACGTATACAGTGAATTTTATAAATCTCAAATGTGCATTGACTGGATTTTGCAAGCCCAACCCCAACTAAGATACAGAACGTTACCAGCATCTCAGAAAGTTCCTGTGCTCTCTTCCATTCATTCCCCACCCCCACTTCAAAAGCAATTGTTCTTCTGATATTCCCCACCTAGGTTGGTTTAGCTTGTTTTAGAACTTTGTACAAGTGGAATCACGCGCTATTTTCTCGTTTGTGTTAAGGCTTCTTTCCTTCAACGTGTTGTTGCAAAACATGTTCTTTGAAGCCAGAGGAGCTTTCAAAAGGAATTCAAAAGATTAATATATTTACTTCTGTAGAAGAGTCAAATGAATGATTAAACAAGAGTGCATGGAAATGGAATGGTATGGAGTGTCTGTGTTTTCAGAGTGTCTGCATTTTCAGAGTAACATTTGTCTGTATGTTTTTGTGGGAAAATTCATCTCAGAACACAGATATGCATTCTATTTAAGAGGAGCGGGTGAATAAGAAGGTTATTTACAGACTACCTGACGTGCACCAGACAGTTAATGTACGTTATTTCACACAAGCTGCATACTCCAAGAGGTATTACCTCTTTTTCACAAATGAGCCGTGTGCTCCCTACTACACTTTGCTGTTTACCACGGCTTCCTTCCACCCTGTGGGGCGGGGGGTGGGGCAATCAGGGCTCTCCAAGGGTAAGCTTCCATTCCTAGCTAGCCTTTCTTTTGCCTTCTTCTCCCTCTTGCTTTTCCAGTTACTTCATTTTCTTGAATCCTGTTGGCGACTAGGTGACAATTAGCCAATCTGTTAAATTGTCAGTGATTTAATGGCCTATGAATGTTAGTGTTCTAATGTGTGCTTTCTGTGATAGATAATATATTTACTCTGCAGCAAGTCCTCTGGAGGCAGAGTATCTTTATCTGAAGGAGAAACTCAATGGTGAGAATTTCAGGTACTCCTTTAGATACGCTGCAAATACATTTCAAAAGGTAGGTAACTGCACATTTCATATATATATGAAATATATATATATATATATATATATATATATATATACACACACACACACACCTTATAAAAGTTTCTAGATTGCTATTCATAGTTTCCAGACATTATTTTCCCATATCCATCACCAGGGATTCAGATATTGCAGACCCGGTTCAAGGCTGTACCTGGGAGTTCCAGAACCTTCAGACTCACTCAGGTTGCCTAATTAAGGCATAATTAATATCCACATGTACAATATATCTGGTATTCTAGTCCCTTTATTCCTTGACCTCCCTCAACTGTGGTCACATCCTTTCTCATTCATCACAATAAATTCACGACTTCTAGAATTTGATTTTAGGAATCTCACTTGTTGACAAACACCTTCTATCCATTTAGCTCTAATTTTCACATTCCAAAAAACCTTCAGTATGGCTCCTAAAACTCTGTTTTCTAATCATTTGTGACACCTGTGGCCCACACTGTTTCCCTCATTCACTTCAGGGTCCTGGATCCATACTTCCAATTACTCCTTTACCTTCTCTCCTGTATTCTCTGGAGTAAGCTCAATCCTTGTATAAATAAATGCAGCTACTTCCTTCCTACCACTTTATCTCTAGTACCCAGAAGATGTCCTGGCAACATTTAGAGGCTCTGTAAATACTTGATGATTGAAGAATTATGGATGGTTGATGGGTGCAATTATGCAGTTATGTAAGATTTATCCTGAATCTTTCATTTCCTCCAGGATGTTCAGGATTACTCAGGGATGATATGGGAGAGACCAGATAACACTAGTGAGTCCCCTCTTGGTCTGATGTTTTCTATGCACCTTCCAGCTGCAGCTCCACTCTGCAGGGGCTTCTGCCAATGGCCAGAAGTAAAACGTACTGGAAGCTTTGAGAGCCCCCCACCCTCCCTTGGCAGTTGCTCAGCAGCCTAGGGGGATCCTCTCAGCAGTTCATCTCACTTCTACTGGCAGCAGCTTCCTGGAATATCTTGAGCTGGTAGTGTTGACAGTTCCAGGAAATTCCTACTAAAAACATATGGTGTTTCTGGTGTCCATCCAGGATTACTCCCCTCCTCACAAAGCTTGTGGCTACATTAAATCAGCACAGTCCGGTGTTCCTTGAGGGTAGCCCTGATTTTTTTTTCAAAGGTAAGTCATTTTTTTAAATATCTTGCCTTTCAAGAAAATCCTTTAAGTTTCCCAATGTGCTTTGGTCACAGATGGCCATCTCCTCGCTGTAAGTTCATGTGGTGGAAGGAGCAAGGGAGCTCGCCAAGCTTTCATTTAAAAGAGCGCTAATCCCTCTCATGACCTAATTGCCTCCAAAGCCCCCACCTCCTAATATCATCACATTGGGCATTAGGATTTCACAATATGAATTTTGAGGGGGAAACAAACATTCAGTCTTTAGCCCCCACTTTTTATTCATGAGACATATTAATAATTGCATAAATGATTCCAACATGTGGATGAAAAAATTAAAGTGCAGCCGTAGAACAGGATCAATGCTTGAAGGTACACATGGTGTTTAGGGAGAATGAGAGACAACTCTTAACTGATGTGAGAAAGAATGTGAATCCTCCACTGCGTCTCCTTTCTACTAATCTAAGGGCTCACTGAACATTTCAACAGAATCCAAAACTGAGACTCTGAGTATGGTTGTGCTTTGTTCAACAGAGTTTCTGGAGTGGAACAGATTTTAGGTTCCAAACAATTTAGGTTGCAAACAATTTGGAGACGGTGAGCTCAATGCAAGCTTTGGAAAGCACCTGCTCTTCCTTTGGACTGGAGCGTTAATGCATGGTTAAAAGAGCAATGGTCACGCCCAGTGGGGAGTCAGCCGGGGGCCAGACAAGACCCAAACCCCTGCGGGCTCCGAGATCTTTTCATTTGCTTCACTTCCCACTTCCCACTAAATAACGGATAGTCCATCATCAGGGCAGTCACACCCCAGGTTGCGATTGCTTTGTGTAATTGGGTTTGGTTTTGTTGTACATGTTTTATAGTGTGTAATAAAGATGTAAGTAATATATACACACATATTCTATGAATATAGACTTCAATATAGAATATATGTGTATACACGTATATACATATACGTGCACGTACATGCATCATGGAGAGTAGCGAAATAATTACTTGTGTATACTGTTTGTTCAAAGAGCTTTCTATGTACATTACTTCGCTTATTTAACCCTTGTAAAACCCTTTTGAGGTAGGGCTTATAATTATGTTCATTTTCAGAGGTGAAGACCAAGGCTTAGGGGGACCAATGGTCTTTCTAAAGGTGGCACGATCCAGCAGTGGTTGAGCCAGGATTCAAATTCTCTTATTCTGAGCTTAAGGTTTGTGTTTGTCTGTTGGTAGTCTGCATCTGATCTTCTATTATCTGACATTGCCTCAAGGTCAGTCACAAAGAAACTGTGCACAGGAGTAAGGTTTCCTGCTACTCTTTCTATTTTTGAAAATGTCCTTTTTTACCTGAAATCCTTTGGGTATCAGGTGCCATCAGTCTACCTTCATTCTTTTCTCACTTTTAACAAGAAAAGATGTAGCTCTATCTATAATGGAAGAAGGGGGTGCAAATTTGAGGCTGAATATTTTCTCTTCATAGTATTGTTTTCATTTTAACTAGAGACAACATCTTAGCCAAGAGGAGTGTGTGTGTGTGAGTGTTTAGAGGTGATGCAGGGACCCATGGACACTTCCATATACATTTTTATCTATTCCCTTTGTTCTTAGGACCAGCTCTGAGGTGCCATGTTGGTTTCACTGTTGAAAGACAAGTATAGGCAGAGGTTCTAAGTCTGATAGAAGTAAGGATAGTTACTTAAAAATAATGTAGTCTGTTTTACATAGGAGAGCACAGAAACCAGTAACAATACGGTAAAATTCTCCACTTCACACACATTTTGAAAGTGTCAGTGTTTTCAGGCCACAATTTAAGGGCATGTGTGATTAACACAGAATTATTATCTTTGTTTTTCTTAGTGAAGGGAGTTACATAAACTTGTGTTAGTGTCAGTTTTCTGCAACTTAACAAGTAAATTGAAAGATTAAGTAAACTAATTTAGATTCTTCTCTTAACCCTTATGCATATTCACATATGTTAGTGTTTACTGATTAATAAATTAGACATGTTAGTTTAAATCAAGCAAATTGCTCCCATATTTAATTTTAAATCCTTAACTACCTCCCTATTTTAAGGCAGTGATGCAAAGAATAAAACACAGAATAAATAAAATGAGGACTAGAATAGTCAAAGAAAAAAGGAGATGATGAAAGAATAGAGAAGATTCCTTGAAATACATATTTTCTTTTTTAAGAAGGCATACATGTATATACATATATATACATACATATATATATATATGTTTAATGTTAGATCTGATTTCCCTAAACAACTAATTTTTAACAAATTATTTAATTGCATTACATTTATGTTTCAGTTACCAACTAAAATATCTCAGTAGGTCGATTTAACTCAATCTTAGTTTAATATTACTTGGCTGACCTCTCAATGAAAGATGACACACATAAAGTAAGTTCAGGGACACATTCTGAGTTTTAGGAGTCCTTGGCACTTTCATCTTTGTGAGTGCCTTTCTCCGGAACAGAATACTGAAAATTATACTTTGTGACTATTATTATAAAGACAAATGTGTTAAAATTATATATGAAGATATTTTCATGACTAAAGGTTCACTCTATCTCTTCTGGACAAATGTGGGCCTCTTAATACAGGATGATACAAATACATAACACTAGGATGCTGCATGAATTTCCTGGGTCCCTTCTGTAATAATGATAATAATAATAACATAATATTGAAATATTATAATATTTATAATACTATAAATATAATTATAAATAATATAAATTAAAATAATATAATATTTATAATAAATTATTATTATTATTTACTACATTGTTATAAAGTCAATTATGTTAAAATGTACATTAAAATATTTTCATACATCCAAAGTTTCTTTTGTTTTCTTTTGATTTTGAAGGGAATTGATACATTTTTTGGATCCCTAAGGGTATTGTGGGCACTTGGCTCTTGATTCTGAGTTTAATGGGTAAAGCTGGCCCCGAACACCCTTAGTTTTATAGCTTCAGCCAATATGATTTTTTCTGGGCCTCCAACATGCAAATGTTTTTTCACTAACCGTGTGTGTGAGCGTGTGCGTGCGTGTGTGCCTTTAAAGCCCTGTAGTCTCCTCAGTCGGTGGCAAATTCCTACTTAGCCATGGAGACCCACTCAAATTTTACCTCTTCTGTGAAGTTTTTTCCTGAGTCCCCAGGTAGAATCAGTCACACCGAGAAGTTCCCTTGGTACTTTGCATATAACTTTACAGACTGGAAGAGAATCCTAGAAGCCTTACCGCTGTAAATACCTTGCACTATCACTTAACTACATTTGTTTTTCGATAAACTTTAAATTTTGAAATAATTTTTGATTTGCTGCAAAATGGCAAAGATACAGAGAGTTCCCACATGTGCCTCACTGTGTTCGGCTATCCCTGACATCATTATCTTGCATGTGTCAAATCTAAGACCCCAACATCAGTATTTTACGATTAACTAAACGTCAGACTTCATTCTGATTTTATCAGGTGTATGGCCAGGCCATTCAAGACGGCTGTTCTCTTGCTCTCTGCCCATCCTCTGCTCAACCAGTGCCTGCTTCACTCACACGACTATCCAGTGCTCTTAATTATAGGGTTTAGTCAGTACCTGCCTGCGTGCTTGCCCCCTGCCTCAGACACTGGTTTCCCTGGTAACTGATGAGCCAACCTGATGTCAAATCCCCCTATGCACGGTGGCCTCCTTCTCCCTAGAGCAGCGAAGACTGCTGCCCATCCTGCCCGCCGTCTGCTGTTCACGGTGGGGTACCATTCCAGGACTTTTTTCCGAATGTGTAAGATGCCGCGTCCAATGAACCCCTGGCGTCTCCGTCACTGTCTCTGAACTCTCTTAGGTAGACAGGCTGGGCCACTACGAGGCTGGCAGGCCTGTGGGAGGCAGCCCAACACCAAGTTTTCCAGTGACGTTTTTTTCCCCTCTTTCCCAGGATCCTATCCAGGGTCCCATATCGCATTTAGTTATCATGTTTCCTCAGCCTCCCCGGACTGTGACAGTTTCTCTGGATTTTTCTAGTTTTATAAGAGGAGGAATGACCAGGTATTTTGTAGATTGTTCTCTGCCTGGATTTGTCATTTTCTGTTGGGTTTTGTTTTAATTTTTTCTCATGATTAGACTGATGTTACAGTATTTTGGAAAAAAATACCATAGACGTAAAGGGTCCTCTCATCACGTCATATCAGGCGTACCGCGTTCATTTGTAGCAACGTAGACACACGTTGGCTTCTTCATTAAGGACAGGGTCCGGGGTTATATTGAGCGTGCTTGTATGTCCCATATCCACGAATGTATTTTTCAGCAGCAGGTTGACTATTTGTCTCCCTTGCTAGATATAGGGCCTCTTAAAACTATAGACTAGTCTGGCTCATTTGCTTACCCCTCTACACTAAGCCCAGTACTCGCTGTAAGGAAACGCCAAATAAAGGTTTTGAAATTTATGTTAAATTAATTGTTCACTCTTTTTTTTTTTTTGGTAGCTGTTTTCAAGGGCCTGCCATGTCTAATGTGTTTGCACAAAGAGAGTAGTTGGCAAGCCACAGAGTCTTTTACTTAAGCTGATAAATGGTTATTCTTTGGGGTAAGTACAAATAAGACTCAAATTAATACTCTTCACTGTTTATGGAATTAGTCCAACTTGATCTTTACAGAACAGCGACTTACTGAAGCTGTTTTGAAGCCCTGTCTCTTAATGGTTCCCCCAGGGTCTGCAAGGGATTTCCTGTTCATTAGATGCTAATTCCTTCACTAGCAGCCGCTCAGGGTCCCTGGCTTACGCCGAACCTGGCCTAGCGATTTACCACACGGGGGAACTGATACAGTGGACAAAAAAGAACGTGATACAAAAAGGCTCCAAATTAGAGAACTGATAGAGACAATAAACAGGGCAGCCAAAGAGGACAAGGCACAACCTGAAGGCCTTTAATAGGGCAATATTTACATAAATTATAAAATTAGATATAACAGGCTATTAAATAATCATTACAATTTTTGTTTAAAAAGAAAATTTAAGGGCTTAAGTTTTTGTTTATTGAGACAGATATATAACATTTACAGGAAAATAAAACATTAACATAGACATGCAAAAGTAGGACACAAAGAACACCCCCAGTCCCACCCACTCCTTTTTCTTGTTTGCACGGATGATGCCTAAGAGAGACAGGCAGGCTGACGGCGTCAGCACAGAGGGACAGACAAAATGTGCATATGCCAGCCTTTCAACAAACCTGAATTATTCCAAACACATTATTCTGTAGGACTCCATGTTTTATCTAAGCTATCCACACATTTCTGAATATTCAGCTTACTCCATATAAGTTTTTTGAAGGTTCAGATGTCTAAATTTTTCTGATTTTCAGTCTTACAAGTAGTACACAACAGAATAATGCTGAAAATCAACTTCAGTTAAAAATACAGCAAGACATTTTTAAAGCAATACATTTAAACTTTTTGGTCAATTTAATAGTCTATTTAGTACCACGAACTACCAATATTAGAAATCAGTGTTTATTGTTTAATATTTTCATTTTCATGTTGACTGTGCTAATATTGAAGATATTAAAAATATCTAATGGTGGACCAAAATTAACACTACGTAAAAGAACAATAGCCAGATATATTTATTTTCAATTCATCTTGAGTTTCATCAAATTCTTTGTTTCTCCTCTTGCAGTTGATCTCTTAAGCTCTTTATATTGCTGTGTTTTATAGTATAGTCACTAATTTATGACTACTACAAGCTTCTCTAAACAAATAACATTAAAATAATAATAACAGCAATAATAATAACCTTTTGGAATTGTATTTACTAAATGGGGAGGACTGGGCTAATGGTTTTAGAACTACCCACCAGTCTTCAAGTTATGCCCAGCCATCCATGAATACTGGGGTGCCCTCTAAGATTACTTTACGACTCATTTTAACATTCTATTATGACTTATTGTTTGTATGCCTGTTTTGCTATTATATAAACTCCTTGAGAGCAGGAAATAATTTCTGCATCTATCCCAGTGTCCATGTCATGGTTTGTACAAAGTAAGGGCTGAATAAGTCATTTTTGGATGAATGCAATTTGGTTGTTTGTGACAAGGAAACTTTCTTCCCTATGCAGTTAGTGAAAGGGTTAACTTCATTGTTGGAGGAGCCAGATCAAGCACAAAAGCAGCACACAATAACCGGGGAAAGCCAGTAGATTCTGGAACCCTGTCAAAATGTTTCAGGATGTTTATTCAAATCTGCCATTTTCTCCATGCATACACAGGCACACTTAGGGCTGATGTGCCCTGGGAGAACTGGCATTCATCAAGGTTTCTAAGCCATTACTTTTTCTATGGGCCCTGGCTGATGCTTCCTTCAAAAGAATGTGAAAGGCCTGCTAATTTCTTCTAATGAAAGAGCAACAGAGGCACCAAAGTTGAAACCTGAAAGGTCGTTCTGTGGAATATACGAGGGAGGCAACTCCCAAAATAATACAGTGAAAATGAATTCACTAGATCATCAGTGTTCCACTAATACGCCTTAATAAATACGGATACTTGGTTCCTATGGAAAAGGAATTAAAACATTTAGCAATTGTCTATTTTAAATGATTAAAATCTCTATCCTTTTTCAAAATGTTGTTGATAAGAATAATAAATAATGACAACCTAGTTGATGGCAAATTCTTTTTACATTATTATTGAATCTCCTGAGGATGACTAGGAACTGAGGAGATTCTGGGGGCCAGAAGTTCAAAACCAAGGTTCCATCGAGGCCATGCTCTCTCTGAAGGCTCTAAAGAACAGTCCTTCCTTGCCTGTGCTACCGTCTGGTGACTCCCAGCAGCCTTGCCATTCCTTGGTTTGTAGATCATCACTCCAATCTCTGCCCCCATCTTCACATGGCCATCTTCCCCATGTGTGCCCTCTCCTCTTCTTATAAAGATACTGCTCATTGGATTTAGGGCTCTGAGCTTTTGGTTAGATGTGAATTTTGAGGAGACACTACTGAAATGACTCCAGGGTACCAATGCCAGAGCTGGGATCTAGAATCCAGCCACAGCTCTGGGCAAGCAAGCATTTCAGTCCACCCAGAGTCCACATCATAACTAGTGGTAAACATCCCACCAGCAGTGGCCCAAAGGGCGTCTTGGTGAGAAAGAGCCCTTCTTCCATCACAAAAATTTACTGCTGTCTGCAGGGAAGTATGTAAATCTAGGGATGACTGCACATGGGAATGGCTTCCCAGAGGTAAGTGATCCACAGTCTCGGCAAACATACATAGAACCTGTGTCCTCAAGACATTCTGTGACTTCTCTGGATCCCTCCCTGGGAATCCACAGGAACATGTGGGAACAGAAATGTGCAAGAGAATGTCATGAGAGTGAGGCAGGTGGGAGTGCAGATCATCAAGAACTGCAGAATATGAGACCAAATTTATACTCATCAGCTCTTTAAATGAAGTGAAAAATCTCTGGAGTACACATTTTTCTGACAAATGCGCGTTTTATCTAAACAATTCCAAGGGAAGTTCAAAGCAATCACATTACGTAAGTAATCTACATGGACAATTTACGCAGAGGTAGGGGGTGCCTGAATTTTTGAGAAAATGGCTTTATTTCTCTTTTTAGACTTGGTGGCTGGAACTTTTTTTTAACCTGTTTGATTCTGGAAGTCCCTCAATTTCTCAGTTTCCTTCTTTTTCTTGTTTTTTTTTTTTTTAAATTGAAGTATAGTCAGTTACTCAGTGTTTCTTTTATCCAACTGCTCAAGGAAGAATTAGGGACGCTCAGGAAGCAGGTGGTTTGGAGGTAAAAATGTTCCATGTTTTGTTTGTTCTAATCATTTGCTTGTGGCACATGGAGAGAGTCACCTAGGCAGCCAGGATATCCACCACCAGGGTCTTTATAGCTTCAGACTTGCGCTTACGTCCTGATGGGACGCAAACAGGAAGCCATTTGTTTAAGGGATCCTAACATTTTAACTGCCACCAAAACTAGCCCTTTGTAGAATGAGAAGCAAGAGCTCCTTAACTGCCCTAGCATCTCTCAGTAACAATTAAGAACAAGAAGTGAGAACACTGAGTCCAATTCCAACTGCAAAGGCTGTACCTGATGAGAGGTGAGAGGCCTTGCTTATTGTTACAGTTTCTTCTGGTTGGGGTGGATGACATTGGTTGGATGGTCACTGTGAATTTCATAATTTGTTTCAACCTGTATCTTTGACACATTAAATGTGCAGTATGAGAGGTTTTTTTGTAAAGTGTATGCAGTGGAGAATATCAAGGAATGGCTGGTTTATAACAGCAAGTTGTGGTGTCCTACAAAATGCCTCACAAGATTAAACGGAAATTATTTGAAAAAAAAAAAAAACAACGTAATTGTTGAGTAAAGAGGTGCTGAGAATTTGGGGGGCTCTGCATCCCTGTATGTGAAGTGTTCATTTGCAGAAATGTTGCATTTATACTTGGGTCTGTACACGTTGGGTCAAACACAGCTGTGTCCAGGAGTGGATAAGAACAAATGGGACACTTGTGTATGAGTCTAGACTCTGTCAGACCCAAGCAGAGACCAAGAGGTCCTGGTCCAGCTGCGATAACCTGTTTGCTTTTGTAGACTTGGCCAGGGTCCTGAAAACGTATCTGTGTAGCCAGTACCAATACCATTAAAGACACTGCGGGCATACAATAAACAATTGCCATCCATCTCGTGTATCTAGAGGGCAGGAGTTGGCTTTGTGGATTATCCAGGGAAGATATTTTAAATCACAGACAACTTGCTCCTGCCACTCAGTAGGCTTCTGGGCTGTGGATCCAGCTACCACTCAGAGAGTGTTCAGAGGACACAAACAAATATGGATCCTAACCCAAGTGGCTGAGGACAATTGGGATGATAAATGGTTTTCAAATGCGGGAATGAAATTGTTTTGCAGTTGAAGCAGATGCTGTGGTTAACATGCCCGTATCCCCCGGGTCACCTAACTCCCAGCACCTGTAACTCTGCCTGAGGTTTTGCTCCAGTGCCAGAGCCTGGACTGCCCCTGCAATCGGCAGTTCAACATACAATGAGATGGATCCTCACCCCCACCCCGCAGTGCCTCACCAGCGGCAGAAGGAATTGAAGGATTAACATCCTGCAGTCCTGTGCCGGGGATCACTCTGGGGTGCATGGTCTCACCAGTTTTCTAAGCCCTTTGTCAAGAGTAAGCTTCAGCTGCCCACAGTGGCAATCTGGTTGACTTTACAAACTTTGTTAACTGACTTCCCCTCTTGGGTCTCCCTTCCCTGCTTGTTTCCCAGAGCTCCCTGGTATTACCTCCCCAAATACACAACTAGAACTTGAGTGCTGTCTCACGCTGTGCTTCTCGAGAGCCCAATACAAGACAGTAGTCACCTTGCACTTTTTGTTACCTTGCCAGATTCAGAAAGCCCATTAAGCACACGTGGAAACAATGCTTGCTACTGTGTCCAGGAGTCTGTTGTTCCCAGACTGTGCCGGGAGCTGCACGGATAGTGTTTCTGATCCTTCTACGTCCATCGTCATGAACAAGCTATGTTCCCAGCCTGAATCCTAACCCAATCTCCGCACCTCACTCTCCCAAGTTAAATATTTATAAGGTGCATTTTGAGAAACAACAAACATGAACGCACCACTTAGCAGGACTTTCCCCTCTGTCATCAGGTGTCTGTTCCCCGGGTAGAAGTGGGGCTGCCAGCGAGAGGCTCACTTGAGGCCCTGAGTCATTCACTAAAGAGGCAGTTAGGAATCAGAGAGCACAGGAAACCTCGGGCAAGGCTGGTTCATTAGTGCCTCTGCTGATTAATCAAGACCTGGCTGCCACTTTGTTAAATGCCTCGAGGTGAAGTTGGAGGCAATCAGCCCTGTGGAAACTGCTTGATTGCTTCTCAAAGTGGCAGTTTGCTTTTGGACACTGTACGCGTTCCCGTCAGATCTGCACTGTGACCTTCCATAAGGACGATGACCCCGCCTCTGAGTGCAGGGTCTGCGAGCACACTGTCTTGGAGTTGGTGGTACAAAGACAGTTACACATGAAGAACCAGCCGCAAAATCCCCGAATGCAATTATATTTTGGTTTCATAAATGCAGCTCAATTATTGCATTTGTCTTCCTTTTGTATTTAGCTTGGAACAGGCACTCCCACTAAATGTGCCAAATGCTTTATTTCTGTCTCCATTTTTAGTGTGTGCGTCAGGAAAATGAAGTGTGCTTTCTCCCTCCCACAGTAAACAGCCACATAACTGTAATAAGGAGCTTTCTGAATAATTTATAATTTGCAAACAAAAATTCATCTGATTATACTGAAAAGACAGACACTCTGCATAATAATGTGTATTATCAAAGAGAGCTTTTTTTTTCTTTTTTCCTTTCTGGTTACTGATTATTTACACAAATTGAAGAGAAACAACTATGTACACTATTACCTTTAAATTATTTGAAAATCTACCTTTTAATCTTTCAAAACTATACGGGAACAATATAATTATTCTCTGCCAATCATGGGCAATGATGCACTCAAAAGCGTTTTCCCACACAGATGAACAAAACAGACGTTCAAGATAATACGCGGTTCAAGGCTTCTTTTTCCTAGGTAATGGGTGTTTCAGGGTTACGTATCATCGGCAACTCATGACTATTTTATGCTCAATTTTCTTTTGTTACTGGTAAAAAGCAAATACTGAAGACATTTTGCTCCACAGTTACACCATCCGCTCTCCTCTCCTCTTGGCTAAGTGTCACATGTGAAAATGATGGCGCTCTTATTTGTTTCAAGGCAAACGTCTGATTAAAACTGACGGTCTGGTTGGAGCCACAATGGGAGTTACTCAGAAGTTACAGAGAATGGAAGTAGGAACAACCCTTTCCTAAATGCTGGGGACAGATTATACAGTCGGAAGGAGGATGAAGTTTGGCTGAACATTATGATGGTGCTGACAAGTCCTCTGAGGGGCTCCCCACTTACGTTTAAATTACAGAATCTCATATTGTGTGATTGCTCTGGAGGTACAAGTCACAGCTGGGGTATGACGTATATTATAACCTCTTAGGTTTTCAGAAGAATGCTTATTTTTCTTGAGTGAGTTAATTAGTTTCCTCAATCCAAAAAAGCAACCTATTTTCCTCATATTATTCATCATTACCTAATTTTACCTTATGTTGGCTTTTGTATTGTTGGGAAAGGAAAGTATTTTCTCCTGTCCTTCCAGGTTCTTCTGGCTGGTCCCCAGAGTTAAAGTGGCATGAGGCAGAATAACAGGAGAAAATCCAGTTTAAATAGGTACCTCTGGGGGCCCCATAAGAAAAATGAGACTGAAGGATAAATTAGGTAGATAAGGCTCGTATGGCTTCTGAGAGAAGGAGACGTGGGTAGGGAGTTGTTGGGACTTCAAAGGGGTAACAATTTGCAGGAAGATGGGAAAAACCAATGCTTGGTAAACAAATGTTTGTCTTGCTGTGCAGAGAAATTGGGACCCAGAGAGGACTTTGACCAAACAGGCCTTGCTACGCTCCCCCTTCACCCCTACCCGTCTACCACTCGTGGCTCATAGTCATTGTAGCTGGCTCTGGTGATCCAGCTCTTCCTGGAATAGGCCCCCTTTTAGGCAGTTAAGGGGGAGGAAGTAAAGCTCTTCCTAAGCCTTTTGTTTCTTAAAAAAGAGCCTAAAATAATCCTCGTGCCAAAGAGACACATTTCGGGATGGCCAGTTTTGCTCCCCTACCATATATATCACCAGAATTTATCAAAACCTGGTTATTGGGTTAAATAAGTGTGCATAGCATGGCTCATGTGTCAGGTATCTATTTTCCCAGAACAAACTGTACTTAATTCTGGGAGACTTTGAGAATATTAAAAATTTACAATATAATACTTATGCCTTCTAGGACTTGAGAATTCATTTGAAAGCAACACAGAATTACTTCCCATTAGCTATAGACTCCTACTGTTTGCAAGAGAGTGTTTATTACTTTATTTATTTATTTATTGAGTGAAGGTAGATTTATTCAGAGAGATACACTGAAAGGCAAGAGAAAGGCCACAAGGTGTCGGGGTGGGTGCTCAGATTAAAAGCAGGTACACATTCCATAGACAGAATGTGGGCTGTCTCCGAAGAGGGAAAGAGTGGGGCTGAGAGCGTTTATTTTTAATACCCTACATTGAGTATTTTCCCACAGAAATGAGTGTGCAGGTGGTAGCTGCACTGATCATCAGGTTAGAACCCAAGACATGATGGAAACCGGCCAGAGAGATCTGAAAGGTTTATGGTCAGTTGGGACCAGACTTTTTTTTTTTTTTTTAAGGTGCCAACTAAAGACTGTCACCTGCCATCCAGTCTACAAAGATTAAGTCAATGAAGTTACTGACCTTCAACACATCTTATAAGGAGTTTAGGGAGGAGAGATCTGGAATGAGGCATTCTGTGCTCTGGGGAAAAAATTGGTAGACCAGGCCATCAGACAGCGAAATTTTTTCAGGAAAAAATTTTATGAACCCAAATTTTTGCATCTTCTCATACCTAGAAAAGCACCAAAATCGTTAACAGAAACATCTGCTCCTCGAAACTAGCAGCAAGTTTCTACCGAGATGTGTGCTTGATGGCACGTACTCTGTTCAACAAAGTCACGCATATACTGACTTCTCCCCCTGCCTCTTCAGAGCAGCTCCTCAGGGCGATCTGAGTGGCTGACCCCTGGGCTACAGTCCTCAGGAAGCCGCCAACAAAACTCAACTCACAGCTCTCATGTTGTGCTTTTTTTTTTTTTTTTTTTTAAAGTGAACAGAGGAATCTGGCCAAGCTTTTAGAATCAAACAAGGATCTAGATATCATTTATGAACCCGGAGATTCTGAAGTTTGTGCATTCTGCGTTCTCTTGGATATACATCTGAGTAACATCAGAGGTCAGCTGGACAAGCTGCCACCATCCTGGTAGCCACCTGTTTCTTTCTCATCTCAAGTCAAGAAGAAGTGTGGTCAGAGGAGGAGTATGGGCTGGCTGCAGGATTAATACCTCTTCCTTACAACCTGGCAGTGGGCTGGAAGGGGAGGAGACATGAATATTTACCACTGCCTCCAGTGCTCTGGGTCTGGGATTAAATGAGTGGTCTCATGGGAGCACTGTGAGTCGAACTAGGGTCTAGTTTGATCGACAGCACTTGTAGGCTCCCATTATTTCACCATCAGGGACCTGCACTCTTGGCCTAAAACCGTTTTGCACTAACACTGTCCTTAGAAATTCCATTAGGCTGACATTTCTCTGTGTATATTTTCACTAATATTTTACTTGGAAAGCAGCCACTAGCTCTTTTCAGACTCCTTAGCAGTTGTCAGATGATGAAACTTTTCATTCCATAATAACCTGGGGTGGCTTAAACTATGCCATATCTCCTACTTTCCAAATCACCCCATCTCCCCTGTATTAGCACATTTCTTAATGATTAGGAAACGGCAGACAGCCCACTGAAAACTCTCCAAATAAGAATGTCAAGAAAGAAGACACCTCTACACTGAGCAATGGCTAGTGCCATCTCTCTTAGTTTGAGAAATTTGATTGCGTAATAAGGAAAGAACCTTCTTGCATTGGTGAAAATGGTTTAAATAATAAACTTAAGAATTTTATTTGCCTTTATCTGCCACAGGCTTCAATTTCTATGGAAAGGAATATTTCCCAGCCTTATATAATGTGATGGAACACGTCAAGAGATTCAGAATTATCCCATCTATAGCGGAAGTACTAAAGACGCCTAGACGCGGGCCCAGGAAGCTGTTCTTTGCTCCTTTGTGTTGAGCTTGCTTGAGCATCCTAAAAGCAGCCCCCAAAGGGGACTGATGTTGCCCTGATGTCAGTTCTCCAGGGCAACAGATGCTCCTCCAAAGAACGGCATGTTTGTGGTTTTGATCCCTGTACTATGGTTTAGCTGCACTTTTGGTATGAACACAAGTGACCCTGTGAAAGGCCAGCAGTAAACAGGGTGAGACCAGGCCAGACACTGTCATAATAAGAATTCTGGAGACAGACATTTCATTCCAAAAATTGAGTCTTGAGTATACATCTCCAATTCTGGTCATCTCAGCACTGACTCCATATACACAGGATTTAACTACTCAGAAGGATCTAATGGAGATTCAGGTCCCAAATTTCTATTAATTTTTAAGACTCATTTCTATTGACCACCAGCAAAAAGTAATAACAAGTCAAATGCTGCGAGAGTCAATAGGAATCCATATTTTCTAACATTTTCCTCTTCAATAGTTTATTTGGATTAAACTTTAAATAAAATAGAACAGAAAAACATGTATTCCGTGAAGGGGGAGGTGCATGGGAAAGGAAAATATTTTTTTACAGGGATGAAAATCAAAATTTACAAGTTATTTCACATTTAGGTTTCTCTTCTCATATTTAAAGTTTATGAATCTTTCCTCCCAGTAGAAAGAAAAAACCCATAGTTACAGTCCTTGGCCACATAAAGGGGAATAAAATGGTTGAAGATGTGAATGAGAATACTTCCTACCTAGAAAAGAAGGCAGGAAGAGGCAGGAGATTGAGAATGATGGAACGTTTCTGTGAGAGCAAAATCAGATCTTATGTGAATGGCCCCTTTGCAAAGTATCTGGCACATCATAGAAATGAAGGAACATTGTGTTTTTCCCTACAAGAAGAGAGAAGAAAGTAGCCTTCTGGGTCAGAGAAACTCTCTTTTTTTTGGGGGGGGGGGTTAGTGAAAAAGATCTATTTCTCCAATAATTTAATCTTTGTCTTTTCCCAGTTAGGGCAAAGTTCAGAGAAGTCTTCTGTGATTGTGTCTTTTGCTATTTCAAAGCATAAATGAATTGGGACAGAGTTTTGTGGTTGATCTTTTCCATTTTCTTCAGACACTGGTAGTGACGGACAATAGAGAAGGAAGGACAGAAGATAGGGGAGGGCAAGTGGAGTCATATTTATGAAATACACTAGCAGCTGCCATTGACAGAACTTCTATAATGTGCAAAAAGTGTCACACACAGTAAGTTAATTCTTAAAACAACACCCAAAGCTGGCACTATTGCTCTTAATTTACAGATAAATAAAACTGAACCCTCGAAAAATTCAGAACTATTATATATAACTGAATCACTATGCCATACACCAGAAATTAACACAACATTGTAAACTGACTGTACTTCAATTAAAAAAAGTAGTTCAGTGTACAGGGAAGTCATTTAATAAATGTTAGTAATTATTATTTTAGGACCGTTAGACCCAATCATTCACACTACTTGAGAGAATTAGTCAAACAGCCATAGAGTGTGATCTGTTCTTTGTTTTTATCAGTACTTCCCCAGTTCCTGACTGGTGTATGTCCACTTCCTCAGGGTCTCTGCCACACAGCACGGATGCCACATTTGGGAAGGTGGATTTGACACACCTACAATGCGTGTCTGCAAGGTGGAACCCTTAAGAAAGGCTAACAGCGTGGGAGCTATTTTTAGATAGGCAAGAGTTAAGCTATCACTTCTAAAAGGAGATACTGTGAAATCCCCTATCGTGAATTATATTTCCCATTCAGTTGAAAATATATTAATGCACCATCCCCTACAAGAGCCTTTTGAAATCCCTGAGCCTCTGAATGAATCTGAATTTCACAGGCAGGTTAAATGCAGGCCTTGTAATTGCCATTCTGTGTGACTTCTGTCCTCACACCAGCTCCGCTCAGGAACTACGGGACATGATGCTCTGGCTTCCTGCTCCCGACACGTGTGCATTATGTGGGATGCATGCTAAAGACAGCCAACAGCTTGTCACCGAAGAACCTGGACATAGCCATGAAAATACTCACTTCTCTTCCTTTGTCTTTCCTCTTGCACATTGACCCCTAAAAGGAATCTCATACTGTACACAGACTGCTTGTCTCTACATACAATTTTTCAGAAAAATACAAGGGAATGCTATACTGTATTTTTTTTTTCTGAAATTAAACAGAAGTGTGAATGTAGGAGGTTATTCCCCTTCACAGACAGGTTAGAGTACTTTTTTTGCTTGGGGGATGGGGGTGGGCACTATCTGGTCACTGAATTGGAAGATTCCAGTACAGTATCTTTTGCCTTGGTTCCCATTTCTACTCCTTATACACTGGCACCTACTCTATTCCAGTGTTCAAGAAACTGTTTCTAACTCTAATTTTAGCATATTCACTGCATAAATATCTGAGCCTATCTTTTGAAAAATGTAAGTACCTTTAAAATATGTGCAGGAAAAGAAGGAGGCAGAGGAAATAAAGAATAGATAGGAATATAAAGGCTAGGCAGCAATTTGCACGGAGCAGCATGCAACAATTTTTTATTCCAACTGCACTTGGTATTTGGCGTATCTACCTAAAACACCTTAGTGCATTCAGATATTAATTTAATGCTTCCAATTTTCTATTTTCAGAGAACAAAAAGGGGAAAAATAAAGAGATAATCTCTATAAAAACAATAACAACAAAAACACCTTCACATTTAATTCAGTTTATTTTAATGCGTTTCAACACATGTTTATCAAGCACTTACTATCTTCCAGGAATTAACCCGAGGACAGGAAGCATGAGGATTGATAAGACAGAACAAGGCACTTGACTGCATGAAGTTTATAGCAGAGAGGGGAATAGAGACATAGAACAGGGCATTCTTGTGTGATGAATGTTAAATGGCAGTGAAGTTTAAAAAGCTATGAGAACACAGAACAGAGGAATTTAACCTATTCCAGAGGTTAGGAAAGCCATCCTACTTCCATACCTGGGATGCTCCCAACTGGAATATGGTTTGATGGAGATGGAACTGAGCTTTCAATGTGCTCTTAAATCATGCATATGGGGCAAAGTATTTGTAAATGTATTTATAGTTTGTTCAGTTCATTTTGAAAATCCAACTTAAGAATACCAAAAAAATCCCATTCCCCTATTTAGGTGGTCCTTCTTCTCTTCCACATAAGACAGTGAGGTAGGTGCAAAAATCCACTTCTCAATGCTTGAGTGGAATGAAGATTGAGGGTTCTCAGGGTTCCTCACAAAAAGCTCCCAGAGCATTTTGCTAACTCAGGATCTAGAACAGTGAATAAAATCTGACCACCCTCCTTCTACATCTGAGATACTTTCAGGCCAAATGGAGAGTATGTGGGGTGAACCCCTGGCAGTGCCTTATCCCAGGGCAAGCTCACTCAGGAAAAGTGCTCGTTGTCCACAGTGGTACCAAGGTCTCCACGTGTTTCCCAAGGCTTGACTGGGTCCCAGGAATAGCTGCCAATGGACCCCTTCCTATCTGTTGGCCTTCTTCCTGTCTCTTAATCTTCAGACTGTTAAGTTCTTCTCATACTTTTAGTATGAAACGCACAGAGAGAAAGGGTCTAATTGCCTTGGATGGTTTTCATATCAGACAGTACTGTCGTTAGTTGCCAGCCCATGAAGAACCACCATTGGGTGAGAAACCCATCTCTGACTCAATTATTGGCTCCCCCTGAGCAAAGAAAAGCTTTGTAATATTTTCCCAAAGGAGGTTGCTTAATTCTAAAGGGGAAATCTGAGGATGGCAGACATGGTGATCTTAGTTACAAGAGGAGTACAGAGCAACTCTCTCCTACCATACGTACTTCATATCCATTCCTTCAGTGTATTCATAACTCCTTGATGTCGTATTATTATTTACTCTTTTTTTTTTGGGGGGGGGGTCTGTTTTCTTCACTAGAATTAACTTCCAGGAGGTTAGGGAATTTATTTTGTTTACTGCTGTGTTTCCAGGACCAAAACAGCTTACCAGAGTCCATTGTCAAAAGTATTTCTTTAATGACGCATGGACAATTAGAACACTCAGGCTGTGGGCATATTTTCCTTCAATATGCAAAGGTTCTCAACATTTTATACAAGATATAACCCCTAGGATTTAAATTTAAAATTGAAGGCAAATTTTAGATTTAATAGTAATTGGTCCTTTCTTTCTCCAAAGTTTCACTGTATTTAGGTATGTTATGATTATTATTAAGGAACATTTTATGAGAGCTATGAAGACTATTTTTCACCAGATAAAACAAATTCAAAGAAGAACTTGAAGTTCTAAGATATAAAATCACCTCTTAGAAATTTTACTCCATGGGCCTTGGCTAAAGCCAGCACCTCCTTGTGGCTCCATTACAACGCTGAAGAGACTCTGCAGGTGGATTCAGCTTGCCCGACACTGAAGTCCTTTCTGGGTCCTCTACAGGGGTGAAATCCCCAGAGAGGGCATTTCAAACGAAAACTCTTATTTTCTCACCTCGCTCACTGTTTCCCTAGTTTTCTCTCCTAGAAGATACAGTGTGTAATTGTGGTGAATACTACTGTAAAGGGATGTTTTCAATTTAATTCCAAATGTATAGTATCTTCATCTATCTTATTTTCATTTTATTTATTTTTGGGGAGGAGATCATTCGGTCTATTTATTTACTTACTATTGTGTTCTTTTTTGGATGGCACTGGGGATTGAACCCAGTACCTAGTGCATGCTAAGCATGCGCTCCACCACTTGACCTATACCCTCCCCAATCTATCTTATTTTCATTTTTCTCATAGAAAAGAATGTCTCTAAAGTTTGTTAGTTACTCCTACTTGCAAATATTGAACTTAAACCCACCCCATCCCCTTTAAAGCAACAGCCTGTAAAAAAAGTCATCTGTTAGAGGCTGCCTCTTTGAATTTTCCCAAAGGTACACTTAAGGGAGCTAAGGATCCTGGCAGTTTTGCCTAGAGCTAAGTAAGCAGCTTTGCTATAGAACAATGCAAAGAGTTTTCCCAAAGGCTGTGGGTCTGTGATTTGAGCTAGTTTGTAATCGCCTGGATGCTTGTTAAACAGATTGCAAGCTTCACCTCTAGCATTTAAAAATCAATAGGTCTAGGAGCTAAGGGAGTTTCCAGGAGATGCTAATGCTGCTGACTGAGGGCCCCACTTTGAGGACCACTTCCACCCCGAAGGCCAAATTTGTGATGCAACTTTTACACTTGACAGTTTATTCCCTTTCAATTTTCCTGTGAATTCTCAGGGTTCCTCACGAAAAGCTCCCAGAGCATTTTGCTAAGCCAGGATCTAGAACAGTGAGTAAAATCTGACCAAAGGAAGAACTTCCTTTCCTGCTCTGATGCCCTCAGCCCTGATTCTGAAATGTAAGCCCTGTATGAGTAACCTACGAAAGGAGTCACTTTTTCATACAAATGTTGACTACCCTAAACTCTTAAAATAGTGGCTTGAAAACTCTAAAGAATGCTACTTTTCCCAATGTGCCTATTTTATGAGTGGAGAATAGTAGGAAAATCTAGAAACTCAACAGCACAAAAGAGCTCCTAATTACTTTTGATTGCTCTGGGAATGTGGGAAGTCACCCACCATGACACTCCTCTTGTGAGGAAGCAGGGAAGGAAGGGGACTTGGGCCAGTGTATGATGTAACAGATCTTTCGAGCTCGCTTGGGTATGCTAACTCACCGAGTCAGAAAGAAGTGACTGAAAAGTGGGTCAGATTCCCACCTCTCTAACTGGGACATCATCCAGGTGTGTAGCACCTGTGAAGGAGTGTGTATAAAGTGGGGACATTACCAGCCTTTTTGTGTAAGCTCCCTCTGAGCTTACTGGGGAAGAAATTTAGGCCAGGCCAACCTTGGGGGAAATCAAGATTCCAATAAAATAGACCTTATTTCAGGTAGGTGAGTTAAATGCATTCCCCATATGAGGTAAGAGCGAAGTGAAAGCAGAAAGTAGAGTCACATTCGGTAGAATTTCAGGTATAGGGGGGCCCTTTTCATTGCCAGTGAAAGAGAACCAGCGCCTACTGCATTCTGTAAACGTGGAGCGATGGCAGAGATCAGAGTCCTGTTTCTGTTGGGGTAAGTTGCATTCAAGCAAGTTAGGCACTTCTGTATTCAAACTTGACGTCGAGAGAACACCATTTAATCAAGTGCATAATTTAATCAAGTACATAACTGTCAGCAAAGGAAATGATTCACGAGGAGGGTGAGGTGGGGAGCAAGGCTTCAAGCTAATGTAGTTTCTAAACCTGTTCATCTAGATTTTGTGTAGCAAATCAATCAATCAATCAATCAGTCAATCAATCATCAATCAATCAAATTGGTGGTTACCTGTCTCTATGGCAAAGACTCTAGACATTTATTTACTAATTGTAGTAGCCATACCTGCTCATTTCCTACTGTAACACATTGCACATGCTGAATTCATTTTGAGGCAAAGGCAATCATTCTGAACTGCCTCGTTTTTAAAGTAAAAATGTGTTCACATTACAAAACCACTGTAGCAAAGCATTTCTATTAAAATAGCCCTGCTGCTTATATTTAATGCTTTCTGGACTGCAGTGTGGCTCAGAGGGGCTGTGTGAAGCACATGAAGGCATTAGAGTAATCATTAAAGATCAAGGGCTTTCCAATTATCAAGTCACAGTGAGTAGACAACAGGCTGAGATAAATGAAGTGTGTCCTGGCAGTTTCATATTCTGAATCAAAGATTCTCAGAACAAGGAAAAGACGCCTGCCCCTTATGAAAGACATGGGCACTTGTCAATGCACCTGAGAAAGATGCCCATCAACACTCTTCAGCAACAGCAACGCCCTAAGTGTTTCCAAGCTTCTAACTGTTATTAGGAAATGGTTGTATGACATTTCTCCCTGTGATAAAAAATCCCAGGGGTGCATTTGCAAGACCGTTGCCCACATTCCCACCCCAAAGCTATTATTCCAAAATAAGGTGCATTAAGCCACCCGTCAATGGGAATCCAATAAAGCTTCAATTCATTAGGATTGTTTCTTCCGTGCTTAATTTTAGTAAAGAGGAAACTCACAAGAAAATAAGCTGTAAGGAAGGATTTTTTTTTTTCCCCAAAAGACTGACTTCCAAAGTATATCCTGAGGTCAAACAGACACAGTACAATCTTCTTTATTCTTTTTATATTTACAACTCCAACACTGTACTGCGATTCTGGAGACTCCAAATGATCCCCCCAAGGCAGTGCAAGATGCTCACTCATCATAGAAGGATTCAATTATACTTGCTGGACAGCGTCTGCTAAGGCAGAAAAGGGGACTAATGTGTTTAAGCAAGATCTCCAGCAGCAGGAGAGAGAGAAAAGGGACATGGCTGGGCAGTCTCATTGTCATGAAGTGGTGCGCACAGTTCCTTGCAAAGAGCTGCAAAGCTCTCAGTAAACGTTTCTTTAGTTATATTTAAAATGAAAGATGAGTGAGCTGCAGTTAATTGGGGGCCAGGCCATCCTCAGGACTGCTCCCAGCTCGGGTTTGCATCCCGTGGCAGCGCCACCTAGCGTCGGAAGACCTGGCCACTCTCGGCATGTGAATGGGAGGAGCTTGCTACAAGGTCTCCGGAGGCATTTGATTCTTACCTAGGTTTCTGTTTCTTCCATTCAACAAGGTTTCCAGACAATAATATTAAAAAATTTCTCCTCCTTGCCAACTTACTCAGATTCAACCAACAATTTTTGCGTCATTCGTACGTGTGTGCACCCAAAACATTCATAACATTAATTAATTTAATCCTCACAAAAATCATGTAATACCACCATTAACACTTCTAAGTGAAAAATATAAGTCTTCTGAGAGGCAAATTATCTATTGCAAACCACTTATAAAATAAATGACAGAAAGAGGATTTGATACAGGTGTGTGCATGTGTGTTCATTTTTATTTCTACAATTCTGGTGTTTGTTTCTCCATTCCATTCACTCGAATATACTGCACTGTGAATTTGGGGCCAAAGCTCTTCTCTTCAACCAGAGACCCCATCCTGTTGTTTCCCAAGCCATTTCTCACTTCCAAAGGCTAAGGGCTTCTCTCTCATTCAGCGCAGAGAGTCGGTGTTGAATAGCCCTTCCCTGTCTTCATAATCACATCCATCACATACTGAGGTTTTCTATGGTTCTTGCTTCTATGGACACAGCAGGGGTGAAATAGCCTTGTGTGAGCCCGTGAATGCCTTTTAGAGAGTGTGTCACCATCAGGGCTCTGCTCATTCCTCCATGAGAACACAGTGCTACTCAGCTCTTGCAAGGAGCATCTTTGGGAGAGAAACTGGAACTGCCTTGGTTGAGAAGATTCCTGGGCTCCCCTGGACCAGGATGTATTCTCATAACTTAATTCAATATTATTGAGAATCTTTTGTAGGCTGAAATAGTTGCACAATATGGTGATACGGAAATGAATAAGACACAGTTGTTAACTTCCATGAACTGAGGGAATACAGCTAATACCCAATAATGGCTGCCTGTGAAGGGCTTTAATAGAGCCATGTATGGAATGCTATGTGCAAGGCATATTATGATGTGATTAATTCTGGGTAAGGGAATTTCAGAGAGGGCTCCAGAGAAAAAGTGACAATTGATTTGAGCCTTGAAGGATTAGCCAGTTTTGCCAAGTAGGAAAGAAGGGACAGAGCTGTGTAGGAAAAAAATAATAATATTAACAAATTTGGAAGCCTGAGAAGATGAGTAGGGATTGATTTACAGGACTGATCATTTTCCTTTATTTGGATCACAGTTCAGGTCATTAAGAGATTTATTAAGAAACTCCAACATCCTCTCCTGGGCTATCCCTGTACTTCAGACTCTAGGGCACTTGTGAAAATGATGTTGTTGGAACAGCCAGACACTCTGTATCTTCCTGTACGCTGTGACCATGTGTGTCTTGCTGACTGTTTTATATGCAGCACCACACACAGTGCCTGTCACAGTATAATGTCAAATAAACATTTATTAAAATAATTAAAATGCAAATAAAGCTAAATTGAAATAATGATCTTAGGAAAGAAAAAAATGCCCCACTTATTTTCCCCCTCATCATTTTGTGTATATTCCAGTTGATCACAAATTGTAGTTGGATTCTGGTTCTGCTGATCAATATACCAATGATTTTTTAAACATTTTTGGATAGTCTGCATTATATATTCTTTGTATTTCACATTGGAACTTGCCATTCATATGTTCTAGTCTGTTAAAAAAGCTTAACCCTATAATTTATCCCCCTCTTTGCATCAGAGAGCTCCAGCTTTATTTGCTAAATATGGTCACAATGAAGAAAATTTCCCTATACACGTAACTACCAGAATTGTGCTTCATCAGGAATAAATGATGAAATACTGCTTACGTAAAGTGATTTATAAATTCTATGGGACCTACTGACATCACGGTTTTTATTAAACAGAGTTTCTTTAGAAAAAATTTCCCAGTTCTATTAGCATTACCTTCCAGATAAACACAACAGGATTTCATTTATCTAGTATATTCAGAGAATGAACTGTCTGTCACGTGTAAATAACATTTTCAAAGAGCTAAAGCATGCCTTTCAGAAACTGAACCTTTTTATTTTCATCTGTTGTATATTTTTGTAAAAAAAAAAAGCAAGTAAACAAACAGATGACAACAAAAGAACTTGTAAAAACTCTATCAGGTACTTTTGTCTTTTAGTTTTCGTCATAATTGTGCCTTTTCTTGGAGATTCAGAATTATGGCTATGAATGTGAACTATCGTACGATTCTATAATATAGCAGGTATTGTCCTTGAATATTTGTTTCCCCCAACATTAAAAGGCTTTGGACTAAATGTCTCCTGTTAATGAGTTTCCTGCTTCTTCTATCCTTCTCTAAGTTTACTTGTAATTTGCCAGTTTTTGTCAGTTAAGTTTCAATTCATTTCAGTTAAAATCAAAACAACAGATGTTTAATAAATACTTAGTATATTCCAATTGCTGTGTTGGAGGCTTCAGGATTCCTAGGTGAATACATGTCACTATATAAATATATGTCACTATCTTCTGTAATCTTGAAAAATTATGAGATAATATTGTGCAAATTTAAGATCCCCTTATGGGAAGTGACTTTAATTTGTCTTGTGAGCAAAATTCAGAAGCTCTGCAATAGTTTTGTTTTTTTTTCCCCCACATATAGATTATTTTTTCTATTTTATTTAGGTTCAAAATGTGACCTTTAAGTAAGTCAAGGGTTACTATTTAAACTTACTCCTCTAATGAGTTTTTTTCCCTTCCTGTGTGGAACTTAGAGACCTGGCTCTTTTCCGACTTCTCACAGGATGAGGGGTAAATAATGGGCTCAGTCCTTCTTCACTATTGATAGTGGGGGTTGGCAGCATTCGCCCCGAGTCTCTGCAGATCATCCCGACAACTTCCATGCTGGGAAGGAGGATGGATGAATATAATAAGAGTAATAACAATAACAACACTAGTCATACTAGCAGCAGCGATGATAGGTAATGCCTGTAATGGAATGTGTCATAATTTTAGGTTAAACCATGAGATAGTTTAGTTCTTATCTGTTACTCTTCTTTCATCATTTGGCATCAAGAAGATCTCCTGTATGTTCTACTCTTTCGGATGGGGCAGAAATAATCTAAAACTAAGTCAATGAAGTGATTTCAGTGGTGATCTCTGGGACGAGATAGTAGTTCACAAGTGCCTTTGCCAATCTAAACAACTGCAGCAGAACAGAAAGGCGGCACACGATATTCAGGTAGAGAGGGCTCGGGACAGCACAGCTCATCATGAGATTCTTGGTTCTGCAGAGCAGGGAGATATACAGACTTTTCCTGTGCTATCTGGGGCCTTTGCTCTCCCACTCCACTCCAGATAAATACACAACAAAAGAAACAAAGAACCCAGATGAGAATTTTGATGTTGGTGTGCTTTTGTAGGCTGTTGCTGTAGTGTCTGGGAAGGAGCAAGGGTCCCCATGGTAGAAGCGGTGGACTGGGCAGCACACATGTGGGATAAGCGGTCACACACAGCTGATCCTTAGAGGATCTACCAAGGGAAGCCAAGAAGGTTTGACCAAGTCAGTGTTGGTGCTGATGGTGGTGGGGTCAGGGGAGGTATACAGAGGGACCACTACACTCCCAAAGGCAACATCAACAAATTGCTTGTGCTAAGAGAACAGAACACAAGACAGACAACTTGAGAAATCAGCAGTTGGGGCAAAGGCTCTTAGATGCTTAAGACTAGGTGGGAAAAATTACACCTCATGGAGCCCAGTGAGAACTCAAGGATGGCACTCAGACCAGAAAACCCTCACTCAATGTAGGACCTCCTCTAATCAACGGATTTGGGAATTAGCAGTGTGGACAAGAGGCAGGATGGTTGATACAACTGGGTTGAAATCTATACTTTACCAAATTTAAGTTAAGTAATGCCAAAGCTAGATGACTGGGTAGGCAAGTTTAAGTTAATGCTGTTGTTTTTAATCCTGCCAACATTGAAATACAGGTTTGGATACTAATTAAGTTGACACAGGAAAGTAAGAGAAGCTGTGACTTTGCACCCTTGTGTGTAGTAAGAGGAGCTTGGGATCCTGTTTATCTTCACAGGTCAGCAGGGACGACCTGGACATGGCTCTTGCTTTCCTTACCCGTCTGCCCACGGTGTGCAGACTGGGGGGCAGATTTATGCCTGTGCTCATGAATATTGAAGACAGCTGCCAAAATCAGTCCTGTAGCATCTTTATGCATCATCAGTGGAATTCATTTTTAGCAAAGCTACATTGGGCGAAACTGTTTAACTGTATTATTGCAGCACGACAGTTAATGATACACGAGGATTGTGCAGACGCTGCTTCACCTGCTAAACAAGTGTGGATTATGATACATTTTAACAGTAGTCAGGCCCAGTTATATTCTGCCATACGTTACCAACATTTCCTGAAATGGCTGATAGGTCCTTGCCAGATTTCCAGCAGTTTGATGTTGAAAACACTGTGGATGGTCCATTTGATATTGGAAAACATTACATGTTTTCCTTTTTACATCTATTAAGCAGATGTTTTCAGTTTCATTTTTACTCATTGTTCTCATCAACTGTTCTATGTCTTCTTTTGTCAGGAAGTATGAAATACAAGAGGTATGATGTTAATGGAAATTAGTTTTCCTTAGTGACGGGCGGGAGAATTTTTCCTGCTCCTTTTTTTTTTTTCTTTTAGTTGAGGGAATTAGAAATCTATTTAATTGATGTGTGTTTTTTTTTTTTTAACATTGCTGATACTTTTAAAAATAACAGGTTTTTTGAGATATAATTCTTATAACATTAATCCTTTAAAAGTGTACCCTGTAGTGGTTCTTAGTATATTCAGAGTTGCACAATCATCCATGGTGTTTAAGACAGAATGTTTTCACCATCCCCAGAAGTAACCTCACACTCATTAGCAGCCATTCTCCATTTCCTTCTTCTAGCTACTGGAAATGATTAATTCTCATTTTACCTCTGGAGATTTACTTATTTTCAACATTTCATATCAGTAGAATCATATAATATGTACTGTTTTATAGAAAGGTTTCTTTTATTTAGTATAATGTTTTGAAGGTTCATCATGTTGAAGCATGCATTAGTACTTCATTTTTTAAACTGCCAAATAGGACAGCCTGCACTAACTACTCTGCTGTGTGGACAGATCGCTTTTTGTTATCCATTCATCAACTGATGGACATTTGCACTGCTTCCACTTTTTGGCTATTATGAATACTGTTGCTATGAACATCTCTGTACAAGATCTTTTCGAAAATACGTATTCAATTCTCTTGGTTATATACCTACAAGTGGGATTTCTGGGTCATATGGTAATTCCGTGTTTAACTTTTTGAAGAACTGACAAATTATTTTCCACTGTGTCTGTACCCTCTAATATTCCCTTCTGTAATGTAATGAGAGTTCCAATTTATTTACATCCTAACCAACACTTATTATTTAAAAAAAAATATATATATATACACATATATATTTTAGTGGATATGAAGTGGTATCCCGTGATTTTGATTTGCATTTTCCTAATGACTAACGGTATTGAGCAACGTTCATGTGCTTGTTGGCTGTTTGTGTATCTACTTTAGAGACATGTTTAGTCGAGTTTTTTGCCCATTTCTTAATTGGGTTGTTTGTTCTTTTTGTTGCTGAGTTAAAAGAATTATTTATGCATTCTGACTGTACCCTTATCAAGTAAATAATTCACAAATACTTTCTACCATCTGGTGGGTTATCCTCTCACGTCTTAATAGTGTCCTTTGATGGACAAAAGCTATAATTTTGAAGTACATTTCATCTTTTTTTTTTCTTTTGTTGCTTTTGTTTTCAGTGTCAAATCTAAGAATCCATGGTCTTATTCAAAGTCACAAAGACAACTATATTTTTGAGATATAATTCTTATATAGAGTGTATAGATTTAGATCTTATATTAGGGTTTCGATCCATTTTGAGTTAGTTATTGTATATAATGTAAGGTCAGACTATAACTTAATTTTTGTTTGTTTTGTTTTGTTTTGTTTTTTTGCATATGACTATCCAGTTGTCCCAATAGCATCATTTGTTGCAAAGACTATTATTTCCTACCTTGAAATTCCTTAGCATCCTTGTTGGAAATCAACTGACTTTAAAAGCAAATACTTATTTCTGGATGCTCAATTATATTACATGTCTAACCTGATGCCTATACCACACTGCCTTGATTATTACTTTTAAAAACAAATAGGAGAAAAAAGTTACAAATAAAAATGCATTTATTCTTTTTTATATTACCTATGTATTTTCCTTTTATTGGTACTCTTTGTTATGTATGGATTTATTTTACTCTCTGGTTTTCTTTTATTTCAGCTAAAGTATCCTCTTTAGTATTTCTTGTAGGCCAGGACTGCTAGACACTAATTCTGTAAGTTTTTAATTATCTGGGTATGTTTTATTTTCTCCTTTCTCCTTTCATTTTTCTGGACATAGAATTCTTGGGGTGGTATTTTTCTTTCAGTACTTTGAATATATAATCTTGTAGTTTCTAATGAGGAATCACCCCTTCATCTTAAGGATCCTGGCTATATGCAGCCATGGGGTGCTCAGATATTCAAACAATATTTCTGGGTGTGTCTGTAAGGATGTTTCCGGATGAGATTAGCATTTAAATCAGTACACTGAGTAAGCAGAGTGCCCTCCTTAATTAGTGGTGGGCATTATCCAATCCCCTGAGGGCTTGATTAGAACAAAAAAGTGGAGGAAGGGAGAATTCACTCTCTACTTGACCGAGTTGGAACATAGGTCTTCTCCTGCCTTTGGAGTGGGACGTGCACCATTGGCTCTTCTGCTTCTCCAGCCTTCAGATGTGGGCTACAAGTAACACAGTTGGTTCTCCAGGTCCTCAGGCCTCTGGATTGGGGCTGGAATTACAACACCAGCTTTCCTGGGTCTCTAGTTTGCAGACGGCAGATTGTGGAAGTTATCAGCATCCACAATCATGTGAGACGACTTATTATAATAAATCTCTTTATATATCTATTTCTTTATATATCTATATCTACCTATATCCTATCACTTCTGTTTCTCTGGAGAACCCTGACTAATACAGATTTTGGTACTAAGAATTATTCTAGAAGATGAGAATTTTTCTTTTCAAAAGGCTATTTTTTTTAGAGTAATTTTAGGTTCATAGCAAAATTGAGTGGGAAGTGCAGAGATTTCACATACATCCCCTGCCCCCACATATGCATAGCTTTCCCCATCGTCAACATCCCCCACCAGAGTGGTACCTTTGTTACAAATGATAAACCAACATTGGCATATCATTGTCATTATCACCCTAAGTCTGCAGATTACATTAGTTTCATTATTGATGCTTTGCATCCTATAGGTTCAGACAAATTCATGATGACATGTATACACAAT
Organism: Camelus ferus; assembly: GCF_009834535.1. Classification (NCBI taxonomy): domain Eukaryota; kingdom Metazoa; phylum Chordata; class Mammalia; order Artiodactyla; family Camelidae; genus Camelus; species Camelus ferus. Next base: position 10,102,838 of record NC_045725.1, on the reverse strand, counting down.
AATAGTAGCAAACAGAGCAGTTTCACTGCTCTAAATATCCTCTGTGCTTTACCTATTCATCCCTCCATCTCCCTGGCAACCACTGATCTTTTTAGTCTCTCCATAAATTTGCCTTTTCCAGAATGTTGTATAGTTGGAACCAGATAGTCTGTAGCCTTTTCAATTGGCTTTTTTTCACTTAGTAATATGCATGTTTCCTCCATGTCATTTCATGGCTTGACAGTTCATCTCTTTTTAGCACTGAATAATTTTTCATTTTCTATATGTACTATAGTTTAATTTATTCACTCATCTAAAAAAAAAAAGACATCTTAGATGCTACCAAGTTTTGAATTATGAATAAAGCTGCTATAAACATCCATATGCAGGTTTTTGTGTAGACATAAGTTTTCAGCTCCTCTTGGTAAATACCAGGGAGCTTGACTGCTGGATCATATGGCAAGAGTATGTTTAATTTTCTAAGAAACCACCAAATTGTGTTGCAAGGTGGCTGTACCATTTTTCTTCATTCCCACTAGCAATGAGTCAGGATTTCTCTTGCTCCACATCATAACTGGCATTTGGTGGTGTTGGTGTTCTAAATTTTGGTCATTTTAAGGTAAAGTGGTATCTTGTCGTTTTAATTTGTATCTCCCTGATGACATATGATATGGAACATCCTTTTTCATGTGCTCATTTGCCACCTACATCTCTTCTTTGGTGAGGTGTCTGTTACTGTATTTGGCATACTTTAAATTGGGTTGTTTGCTTTTCTATTGTTGAGTTTTATAAGTTCTTGGTATATTTTGTGTAACAGTTCTTTATCAGATATGTCTTTTGCAAATATTTTCTCCTAGTCTGTGGCTTTCCTTTTCATGTGAATTTTCTTTTTAAGTCTGTTGATGTGATAGATTACATTATTTGATTTTCAAATGTGTGAAGCAGCCTTGCATACCTGGGATAAATTCCATTTGGTCATGGTGTATAATTCTTTTTATACCTTGTTGGGTTCGATTTGCTAATCTCTGACTGATGATTTCTTCATCTATATTCATGAGGGACAGTGGTTTGTAGCCTTCTTTTCTTGTTCTGTCTTTGTCTGGTTTTGGTATTAAGATAATGTTGACTCAGTAGATTAAGTTAGAAACTATTATCTCTGCTTCTATCTTCTGAAAGTGATGACAGAATATTGGTATAATTTCTTCATTAAATATTTGATAGAATTCACCAGTGAACTTACCTGGGACTGGTGCTTCCTGGTTTTGAAGGATATTAATTACTGATTGAATTTCTTTGATAAATATAGTCCTATTGTATCATCTATTTCTTCTTTGAGAATTTGGAAAGTTGGAAAGAAATTGACCCATTTCATTTAGGTTGTTACAGTTGTGGGCATAGAGTTGTTCACAGGATTCCATTATTATACCTTTAATGTCCATGGGATAATCCTCTTTTCATTTCTAACATTAGTAATTTGTGTCCTCTCTCCTTTTTTTCTTAGCCTGGCTAGAAGCTTATTAATTTCATTGGTTTTTATAAAGAACCAGCTTTTGGTTTTGTTACTTTTTTCTACTGATCTCCTATTTTCAGCTTCATTGATTTCTTCTCTAATTCTTACCTTTTTTTTTTCCTTCTGCTTACCTTGGATTCATTTTCTCTTCTTTTCTCTAGTTTTCCAAAGTGGAAGGTTGGATTACTGATTTTTATATCTTTCTTCTTTTTTTCTAATATATACATTCAACGCTATAACATTCCCCCCTGAGCACTGCTTTTACTGCATCACACAAGTTTTGATATTTCCACTTAGTTCAAAAAAGTTTTCAATTTCTTCTGAGATTTTTGTCTTTGATCCATGTGTTATTTTGAATGTGTTGTCTAATATCCAAGCACTTGGGGATTTTCCAGCTATCTTTCTGTTACTGATTCCTAGTTTAATTCCATGTTGTGAGAGCAGAGATTGTATGTTTCCTGTTCTTTTAAATTTGTTGAGATGTGTTTTATGGCCCATAATGTGGTCTGTGGCCTATCCTGGTGAATGTCCCAGGTGAACTTAAGAAGAATGTGTAATATGCTGTTGTTGGACAGATTTTTCTATAGATGTCCATTATATTCAGTTGATTAATGGTGCTGGTAAGTTCAACCATGCCCTTGCTGATTTTTCTCCCTACTGGATTTGTCCGTTTCTGAAGGATGACTGCTGAAGTGTCCAACTATAACAGTGGATTCATCTATTACTCCTTACAGTACTATCAGTTTTTGCCCCAAACATTTTGATTTGTTGTTAGGCACATGCACATTAAGAATTGTTACCTCTTCTTGGAGAATTGACTCTTTATCATTATGTAATGTTCTTATTTGTCCCTAATAACTTTCCTTGCTTTGAAGTTCACTCTGTCTGAAATTAATATAGCTATTCCTACTTTCCTTAGATTAGTAGTAACATGGCATATTTTCCTCCACTCATTTACTTCTAACCATGTGTGTCTTTATATTTAAAGTGAGTTTCTTGTAGAAAATATATAGTTGAGTCTTGTTTTTTGATCCACTCTGACAATCTGTCTTTGTTTTTTTCAATCTCTGTCTTTTAACTGGTGCATTTAGACCACTGGCATTCAAAGTGATTATTGATACAGCCGGATTAATATCCTGCATATTTGTAAATGTTTTATAATTTGAACCTTGTTCTTTGATCTTTTTAATACTCTTTCTCTGCTTTTTCTAGTTCTAACTGAGCATTTTATGTGATTCCATTTTCTCTCCTTTCTTAGCATAGCAGTTATTCTTCTTTTTTCACTTTTAGTGTTTACCTTAAAATGTACAATATTCATTTATAGCTAATCCAAGTCCACTTTCAGATAACCCTGTAAGATTTTACATGTGGTGTGAGTATCTTATAATAACAAAATAACCCAAATTCTTCCCTCTTGTCCCTGCATCATGACATTCATTTCACTTCTGCATGAGCACACATGAGCATACACGTACATACAATATTACATAAGTGTGCATAATTGAATATATTGTTGCTATTGTTATTTTAAAGAAGCCATTATCTCTTAGATCAATTGAGAAGAAGACAATTCAATGTTGTTATTTTACTTTCACTTATTCCTTCCCTCACTCTCTTCTTCTCTTTATACACATCTGAGTTTCAGACCTATATTCCTTTTCCTTCTCTCTAAATCAATTCTTTTAACATTTCTTACAAGGCAGGTCTATTAGTAGCAATTCCTCAGTTTTTGTTTGTCTGAGAAGGTCTTTATTTCTCCTTTGCTTTTGAAGGATAATTTTGCAGGATACAGAGTTCTGGATTGGTAGTTTTATTCTCTCAACACTTTAAATATTTCACTCCACTCTCTTTTTGCTTGCATGGTTTCTGAGAAGTCAGATGTAATTCTTTGTTCCTCTGTAAGAAAGGTATTTTTCCCTCTGGCTTCTCTTGAGATTTTTTTAGCTTTAATTTTCTGTAGTTTGAAAATGATATGCCTATGTGTAGTATTTTTGTCATTTATCTGCTTGGCGTCCTCTGAGGTTCCTGTATCTGTGGTTTGGTGTCTGACATTAGTTTGGGGAAATGATCACCATTATTTTTTCAAATATTTCTTTTGTTCCTTTCTCTCTTCTCTTTCTTCTATTCTCATTACATCAATGTTACAGCTTCTGTAGCTATCCTACAGTCCTTGAATATTCTGTGCTTTCTTTTTTAAGTCTTTGTTCTCTTTACTTTTCAGTTTTTGAGGCTTCTTTGGAAATATTCTCAAATCCAGAGATTTTTATTTTCCTCAGCTGTGTCCAGTCTACTAATAAGCCCATCAAAGGCATTCATTTCTGTTATAGTGTTTCTGATTTCCAGCACATTTTTTTTTGTTTGTTTCTTTCTTAGAATTTCCATCTCTTGGCTTACATTGCCCTTTTTTTTCCTGGCATACTATCTACTTTATCCATTAGAACCCTTAGCACAGTAATCATAGCTTTACATTCCTGCTCTGATAATTTCAACATCTCTGCCATGTCTGAGTCTGGTTCTGATGATTGCTCTGACTCTTCACATTGCATGTTTTGTGTTTAGAATGCTTCATAATTTTCTCTTGATAGCCAAAGATGCTATACTGGGAAACTGTACTGTAAATAGGCTGTTAGTAACGTGGTGGTCAGGTGTAAGATAGGGGAAGCATTCTGGAGTTCCACGATTAGGTCTCCATCTTTCAGTTAGCCTGTGCCTCTGTACCGTGACCTTTACATGTGTTTTTCATTACCCCAGCTCTTAGGTGGAACAGAATGGTTAGGGAAAATTACCTATCTTATTTTGAGAAAACAAACTCTAAAAGGAACACAAAATATTTTAGAAAAGTGACCAAGAATCTTACATCAGGACAAGGCTCAAATCTCAGGCCAAGACACAATCCAGATCAGTTCATTAAACAGTCAGGTTCTGGACTCTTCTCTTTTCTTAGATTATCTCTTTCTGTTAGCTTCAATGCCATCACATATTAGTAACACTCAAGTAAGTATCCCCAGCTCCACATTTCTCCAAAGCTCCAGAATCATGTACCAGTGTCTACTCATCCTGACAATCTGAATGTCTCGGTGACACCTCAACCTCACATGCCATGGTCTTCCTCTCTGCATTCTCTTCAAAGTTCCCCTTATTCCAGTGTGTTCCACCATCCATTCAATTACAGAAACTAGAAGCCAGAGAGTTATTCTAGATAAATTTTGGTCATGAACCTCCACAGATAGCCCACCTCTTACTAGGTGTTGTCAATTTTACCAATTTCTCATCTCCACCCAGTCCCAGCAATCATTATCTGGACCCTAGTGATAGCGTTTGTTGGTACTTCTTGAATCTATTCTTGCCTCCTCTGCCCGTCCGCCTAGCATCCTATTCGTCCGTGACACAGCATCAGCATATGAGCATACCTCTGCTCTCCTACTTCCCTGACAACAATTTTTAATGGCTTTATATGGCCTTCAAGATGAAGATCAAAATGTATAACAAGTCCTACCAGGGCTCTTAATGATACGGCTCCTGCCTTTTTCTATAACTTTACTATCATACCCAGATATGCACAGTACTTGACATACAATAGATGTGAAACAAATGTACTAAATGAATAAAGAAGTCAAAATATTTGCAGCAAATCTCATTTTATTTTCAAAGCTGGGCATATATATATACATATATATATATATATATATATATATATATATATATACACACACACACACATATACATACACACACATACATACACATACAGGAGGGGAGGAAGAAGCAGTAACACCCTGGAAAGCATTACAGTGTAAAAGAGGACATACATTTTCTCCCTTCTCTCACCAAATCACTCTCCTTCCACTTAAGAGAACTGCTGCTGATGAAGGTAGCATGGTCACCTTGATCAGACCTCTGCCTAATTCTTGAACACATCCTAAAACTGTTGGGTGAAATCTGTTTTAAAGGCTCCTCTTGAGCCTTTACTTGAAAAATCTGAATTCACTTTTCTGTGAAGATTTTGATTTGGAGAAAATACACAAAATTTTGTTCAGAGAGACTGGATACAGTAAAAAGGAGATCTACTACAAGGCTGAGAGGAAAGGTAACAGCAAAGGGACTTTCTGAGACACCAGAGAAATGATGAACTTTGGGAACAGTGATGGCTGACATCCTATCCTGGTGTTGAATTTGATTCTCCTTTGTTACTTTGTTCTTCTTTATCACCTCTTCAGTCTCAGTTCTCAGTAGGGCTTTTTTTAACCATTAAAAATTAGAGAATGCCTGGTCTTATCTCTGTCTAGAATAAAGACAGGAGGGCCAAGATCATGGCTTGGAGCAAAGTAAGATCTGAGAGAGTAAGAGGAGCTTGTGGGTTACACTCAGAGGTGATGGAGGTACAACATGCAGCTGAACACTGACAGGTGATGACCAGATTACGTAAGTAAACAGCCGCTACCCCAACACCCAAATCCGAAGAAAAATCAGAGAAAAGAATATGTTTCTAGAAATAAATTTAGAACTGGTCTTGAAGTTATTTTATTTGGAAATGAAAGATAAAAGTGAGTTCTGATTCTCACTCCTGTGCTAAAATGGTTTTCTGCTAAGCCTACAGAATGACCTAAAAAGGCTGATGGTTATGCAATACTTTTTGACAACATATCAAAGTCATAGAGCAAAGAGCTATGTCTTAAGGTTGTAATACCAAATACGGAAAACAAAAACAAGTATTGCTCATTCTTAAGTGCTATCATGGTACACACGGCAGGCAGCCTGCTGACTTGATACCACTCCGGTGTCTCTGTTTTCTTGGGAATCTGTCTTAGGATTGTAAGAACTCACTTCCAGCCAAAATTCTAGCACAAAGCTTCAGAAGCAGCTGTGTTTTGGCATGGCAACTTTGATCTGTGGAGTGATTTTTTTTTCTAGCCATCCCAAGCTCATAGCAGTTTTCAGGATGACCCGCTGAGATGATGACTAATGGTCAGTCACTTTTGTAATGACAACTGGGTCCCCTATACACCAGGTCACCACCATTAACATTTCTCAACCCCTCGTGGGATAGATTCCTGATGCTTTCTGTGAGCTTTCTGACCTTGTCTTAAGCTTTACAATCCATGGTGATGAATTTATAGAGTGATTGTGACTATGTATGATTCGTGTAACAGAGATAAATGGGCATTAGGTGTTGACAAAGCAGAGATAAAAAATATTGTTCTCGACACCTTTTGTTAGTAGACGCATGATTTGCTATAACTCTTCTTTAGTGACTTATCTATAAATCTTATTTTCTCACTTAATAAAATGTCCCCCCACAGCCCCTCGCAGGCTGACACCATGTTTTTGTAATACATTATTAAAGCCACGTCAGACACACAATGCAGTGTGCTTGGGGCTTCACAGTAGTATTGCTTTGCCTTCCAGCTCTGAAAAATGCTCAGAGGGTTCCAAGGATGTATGAGCTCCCCGTCTGCATTGTCCCTCACAACTTACTTCGAAAGCAACCACAGCTACCTAAAGCTTTGTGAGTGGCTATGTTTCTTTCACAAAGTTTTCTCATACGTGTTCAGTGAAGTCTGGGGAAAATTATAAAAAATGGACTGTAGGACTTGAGAAAACGGGAGTTGTTTTTCTCAAAATTAAGTTCAGAGGAATCATTTACACATGGGTCCTGGATCTAAAAAAGGTCAAATGTTATTATTATTCTGTAGCTCTTTTGCTGGCTGGCTTTAAGGAGTCATAGTCTTTTATTTTCTTCTTTTATGCTCCAAAAAAGGTATGCTATTCTCATTGTTTTCCATCTTTTTTTTTTCTTTTTTCTCAGGCCAAGGCAAGAAAGCTGATTGACAGAAATAATTCCAGTGAGTCTGTCTGCTGTATGTGGACTCTCCTGCCTACAGTCAAGAATGACCTGGCAGTCTGGTCTCTTTCTTAGATTTATTGCCTAACTAACTTTGCGCTTACTTCCTGCAGGTCTGTGACCACTCTCAGGTCTTCTAGGTTGAAGAGTAGAACCAAGTCCCCAAAGTCAGCCTGCATCTACGACAGACCCAAGATTAGGACTCTACCATGCGTGACAGTGGGTCAAGGCATCAATCCTTTTTTTTTTTTGTTAAGATCTGTTATGATATAATTTGTCTTATGATTTCTACTCATCTTGTGTGAAACGTACAGGATTTAAGCTATGCTACGTCATGTTAAATAGTTCAAAATCGAGTCACAGTGGCCAATGTGAACTTCGTATTAGTTGTTCTGAAACATTCCCTGTAGGACTGTGAGTGTCTTAGAGCGACAAAGGAAGAATATTACTTTACACAAGAAGTTTGATGGGTAACATGCATCACTGGAACTGAAGGAGCAACTGATAGAGTCAAGACTCCCTCCCCTGGGGTAACTGTTGCTCCTTAAAAAGAAACCACGGAGCCAAGTGACTTGAAGACTCTTCACTGGAGCACCCTGCTGTATGTGGACTCTCCTGACTACAGTCAAGAACGACCTGGCAGTCTAGTCTCTTTTACAGGTTCATTGCCCAACTAACTTTGTGCCTCCATACAGTGGTCCACGACCATTCCCAGGTTTTCTAGGTTGAAGTTCAGAACCAATGCTCCATGCTTCTGAGAGCTATTCCAGAAAGACGCTGCCAGGCCATGTCGGAGCAGAAGGTGACTTCCTTCTTACACTTGTTGCCAGACCCACTGCTGGACTGGAGGCTGCTCATGCTGAGATGCCTCCTTCCTGGACTTCCCCTCGGAGTGGTTCCCCACCTGCTCTTCCCCGCTTTCACTGACCTTGTGTTGTGTGCTAATTGTATGCGATAAGCCAAGTAATTCATGAATGGAATATTGGCTACTGCTTTCGTACAACTCCAATCCCATGATTCTTACTTCTCACTGCTAGGCTCTGAGCCAAACAAGATCCCCAAAGTTTTCTTACATGCAGCTATTCTGCAACCATGAAACAAGTCCTAGAGAGATGCATGAAGTTTTGGCTTTTGAAGATGTGGAGAAATACTGAATGCTAGGGAGGTTGGCAGCAACTCTCTGAGTTAGATTTTAAAATAGAGATTCAGCCAACTTGCCCTGTGTTGTGTTAATATGATCAGTTGAAAATGAGGCTGAAAAGAGAGTCTGAAGCCAGATAAGGTGAATATGAAGGCCTTACTAACGACCGTGAATTTTTTTAAGAAGTGGAAGATACTTTATATGTTTTTACACCAGTAGGTGGCTTAATTGGAGTTGTTCCCCAGGAAGATGAATTTGGTGGTAATGAGTTGGGTGGATCAGGCAGAAAATAGGGTGGAAGGAACACCATCAACTAAGAGATTTTAAAAGGTCAGGCAAGTGGTCACAAGGACTTAACCCCGGGAAACAACGGTGTTTTTTTTTTTTTTTTTTTAATTAGATAGAAGGCGGCAGAACCAGGAGACCTTCTGGTAAACTGGATAGGATAATTCCAGGTATGCAAAGAAATGCCATGCAGAAAATAATGAAGGAAATCAAACAGTTCTGTCACGCCATGTAAACATGTCACTCACTCCTCTCCAAGCCTGTTATCCTAATGTTACATGACAGCGTCTTCCGGGTTACTTTTTCATTGCAAGAAATTGCAGGAGCTGATAAGCCTGTGACTAATTTAAAATATAATTGTTGTCCTATCTTCCTGAGACATAGTTTGTGTTTCATTTCCTTTAAGTAAACAGTATAGAGAATTATAGCCAAGGTCAATATTAGGAGCCTGATTCTTAGAAATAGAAAAGGGCTTGAGAAGGATCCCTAGCTATAAACCCCAAATGATCCTCAAATTCCCATTCCCCACTGATGGTGTCATGCTGTCTTTGAGGATGAGACTTTGTCCCCATTTCTGTGCTCCCAGGCTGAGTGACATTTTCTGACACTGATACCAGTGAAGGACATAAAGTAAACAAAGAAGACATGTGTCACCGAAGGGGACTGCTGGGTTAATGAGTCATGAAAAATTCATTTGGAGAAGAGATTTCATAAATTACAGAATGCTAGCACTGTAAGGGATTACAGAGATCACCTGGTTAAATGTAAGAGTTTCAGAGTCAGGTCAAATTAGAAATGAATTCTCACCCCACCCATAAAGGTACTAGATGTGCAGCATTCATTTTACTGGTAACATTTCTCTGAGACAGTTTCTCCATCTGTAAGGTGGAGACGTAGCCAATCACAGAGTCATTGCAAGGATTAAACAAGTTAATAAAGCACTCAGCCCGGTACATGGCAAACACTTAGCCCACAACAGCGGTTATTGGAAATAAAACCCAGGCTATGACTCAGGTCTCCTGAATGTGGACTGGGACTCCTGCCACAGAGTCATACCACCCTCTGATACATTGCCACTTGAAACTAACTCTTCCACAAGACTTCCTCCAATCATACTGAAATCACCTTCTACATCAGATTGCTTCCATCATTACTAAGAGGCTATGAAAGTCAACTCTACATAATCAATCATTTAAAAAATATATTGAATATCTACTCGATGAAAAGAACATGCATTTTATGATAAATGACACACCATCATTAAAAACTTAATTATTGCCTACTGCCTTGCAAAATATTAATCATCATCATTATTTTTAACCAGAAATAAGAGGCACTGTTCTGGAATGAAGTGATTTGGGATTGGGCGTGTGGGTAAAAATCAGCCCCTCAGGTGATGGCATGAGTCATTACTGTTGGACTCAGCTGTAATTTGGAAGGACACGTTCTTGTTATTTAGCATAGGCCTTCAGAAGCAGGCGATACACTCCAACATCTGAAATTATTATCTGATTAAACAAAAGTATCAGCAATCTATGGTAGAGAAAATATGACGTCAAAGCAAAGTAAGAAGTAGGTGGGGAGAGAAGGAAAGAGCATCATATAACTAGAGTTGTCCGCTCAGGGCCAGACTCTTGGTATAAATGACTGCCCCTCAGTCTTAGAACAACTCTAAAGGGCAGGTGTGCTACTTTTATTCACATTTTATGTAGGAGGAAACTGAGGCTCGGATACAAACTTGCCAGTCTCACAGATAATAAGTGGTGGGCCAGGATTTGAACTCAGATTTATTTCACTCTCAAACTTTTATTCCTTATCTCTTTTAGACATCTTTCGACTACAAAATAAAACACACTTTTACGTGTGGAAAACCACACATAATACATTCATAGCTGAGACGATTTTTATAAGGGGAATGATTTTGTAACCAGCATCGAGGTCAAAGAATAGAAGCCTGCCTCTTGCTTCAGACGCCACTTCTCCTCTTTCCAAAAATAAGCGCCCTGACCTTCACAGTAATCATTTCTTTGCATTTATTTATAGTTTTACTGGCCAAATGAATGTCCGTACAGTACAGTTCAGGTGTTCATGCACCTTTAAGCTCAGTATGTCTGTGGCACCCCATTTAATACACAGAATCCCTTTTGTTTCCCTTAAATTGTACCTGCTGAATAACCGAAGCCACTTCACCTGTAGCGTTTCCAGTTGTCTGGATTTAGGTGGTCACAGACTCAGTTAAAAACCTGCTCTGTCCTTTAGTTCTTGTCAATTCACCTCTGGACCCAGAGATTTGGTCAGACTCAGGTTTGATCTCTTGGGCAAGACTTGGGGAGTGATTTTTTTTTTCATCAGAGGGCACATAACATCTGGGTTTTGCTCTTATTTAATTTCAGCATCGAGCGCGCTGCAGTACTTCATCACCCTCTCTTTTTCCCTGGTATCAGTTTTGATTTGCTCCAACCTACTCAATTTAGGAAAATATAAGGAATGAAGGCAAAGTAGTGCAGAGTTTGAAAAGCTATTATACAGATTCAAGCACACTTTAGAAGAGTCTCTTTTACTGTCCAGGGCAAAACCAGAGGAAGAGTTTTCTTTTCTCTCCCCTCATGCAGACTGTCACATCATGAATTACAAGCAGAATCCAACTTCTGTGAAATGCTGGAACTGGCAGGGCAGGGGTGTTCAGAAGACGGGCAACCATGATTAAAAAGCTTTGTCAAATGCTAACTTTGAACATGCTGTGGTTTGATTTTTTTTTAATGTAACTATGAGCAGAAAATAGCATTTTCTCACCCCATGAAGTCACACCTCTCTTTGTCAATGGAATAGTTGATAAATCAGTGAAAACAAAATTAAATGTAAATCGAGCTTTCCATCTGGCCACTCTGACACCCTCTAATTCAAGCCAAACAACTTGTCTTTGAAGAAGTCTTTTCTGAAGTACGCTGTATTGACAACATAGTAAAGGGGTCCTTTTATTTCCTTCAAGAGAAATATTTTAGGATATTTGAGGGAAAAAATTCTGAATAGGACAAAAGAAGAATTAAAAAGGGAGATATCTAGTTAGTTACCTTTACTCTGAGACAGAAGGTATATTGGTGTTTAAAGAATATAAATAATTCTGTTAGTTACCCACAATATGTTTTTTCAGTGTGCTGATTTTCCTTACATTCGAGGCTCTTTTGTGATCCCTTCTTTCCTTCTTGTTATTTCATGGATTTTAAGGACCCTAAGGGAGAAAGGAGGGAGGAGCAGCAGAAGATAGAAGATGGAAATTAATGACAAATTCAGAAACTTGAGAGAGAAGTGGTTAAGGGATTCAACTTCGGATGTCTGTCAAACCAGGATACTAAGTCTACTGGGGCCATTTATTAGCTGAACAAGGCAAGTTTCTTAACTTCTGTAGACTTCAGAAATAGATGTCCTAATACAGGTGAAGTGTATGTCACATAGTAAGCACTCATTAAAAATGAGTTACTTTTATCAACACATGGTTTGAGGACTAGGTTAGAAAATTTACTTCTTTGGTAATCCATTTTAAGTTATTATATTTTTTCTATGGTGACCCATCAACATATGGTGAGTTAATTTTATATTTAATGGTGTATCTGATGATACAGAATTAAACAAAATACGAGAGCTACTTCTCATAGCTGGACATAATAAGTCATTTGGAGCATACATATTGTGTTCAGAGGAGAGTCACATGGATTTCTTGTCTTACATATGGCTAGTAGGTTTACAGAAGGAAGACAAAAATACGATGCTTTGTGGGTTAACAAGGGCGTCCCCAGACAATGATCATTTCTATGTATAATTCTAAAGAAGAGATGGACCAATCTGCATAAAATGTTCTTTCCTGGGATGAAAGAATGAAAAAGCTGGCAGAGGCTGGAGTCTCTGAAACAAGCAGTGGAGATGAGGCTAGGGTGCAAGGTGTTTTACTAGGGATGAGTTTGTGTAATAGAAAGAGGAAGGGGGGAAAAAAGAGAGGAATGAAGAAGAATTGGGAAGAAGAACGTGAACTTCTATGCCAGACTGACAAAGCACACACCAATCTGGCATGGGTTCCAGACTAAGTGTTATCCATTTGTGTCATGTGAAATGGCCATGGGCAATGGCAGGAAGGTGTGACTTCTGGGCAAAGTGGCTGGCTCTCTGCAGTTCAGGCAGGTCCTGAAGGAGCCAGTGCTGGAGGCTGTCTGTTGATTGGACTCCCACAGCTGGCAGCAAGTCCCTTCTCAAAGAGGATCTGACTTGGCATAACCATGTTTGCCACAAAGGTACTGAAACAGTACCACCTGAAATCTGAGAACTGTAAATCCTGATCTAGTGGACCTGGTTGCGTAGACCCTAAACATTACTATCATAATAATTAATGTCTTTGGGAAGGAAAGGACATCAAGGACCCCGGGAAAAACTCACGAAGGAAGAAGGGAGAGTCTGGGCTGAGTGGGGAAGATTAATGCAAATACCATCGGGCTTTGCTTTCAGTGGAGGTGAGCTATTTTTGGTTATGTTTAACCGTATACAAAGTCCCTAAACACAATATATTGTCAATCTTTGTAACATTATTGTTTTGAATTTAATTTACTTTATGTCTCATATTTAAAATAAATGTCTTTTAGCATTAGCTTTTCCTAATATTGAAAGAAATATATAGTACTTTAGAGCCACCACTGTTTTATATTCACACTGCTATATTCATAGCCACTTTTTCCCTTTCTACAAAAGAGCTGTTGTAAAAGTGCAAGTCCTTCCAAGTATTGCATGAAAAAGGAAAGTGTAGTGTTGTCCCTTGTTTAGTAGTGTACTTCTGTATTCTTAAAATATATATTAATTCTACCTAATAATACTATTGATGTCATTGAACTAACCATAGCAAAGTAAATGAAAATACATTGTCTCACTTGAGAAGCAATGGCTGAGTGTGTTATGGATGAACTGAAGGAGATGCAACCTTGGAGAAGTGCACCATGGCTGCATGTAAAGAGACCTGGCCCAGTGCTCTGCAGTGGACGAGTATCCAGGAGAGAGGAACCAGGCTTCGGGAGCAATGCTGCCTGCCTGGCTGGAAGTAGTGAAAGCTGTAGTAGGTAACTCACACGCTCTACTCCAGTCACTGGAAATAAGGGTGGGGCTCCTTTGAATGGACCAAATTCCTAAGATTTTTTGAACAATTCAAATATATATGTGTGTGTATGTAAGAGGGAGCAACAAGGGAGAAAACAGACCTTTTACTAGTAAGGGAGGTGGGTCCTCAAAGAATAAACTTGAAATATTAAAGCTATGTAGTATAAAAGCTATATATTTACATATTGAGGTTGTAAAGTAGATCAAGTTAATTACATATATGAGACGAAACAAAGTATATTGTTTCCTCTTCCTTCAGAGAAGATACCTGTGCTTTGCTTTTCTTTTTAAAAAATATTTAACAACTTTAAAAAATATTAGCTTTGGGTTCACAGTAAAGTTAAGAGAAATGTACCGAGGTTTCTCATATACCCCTCTTCCCCCAGTGCATGCCTAGCCTCCCCTACCAGGATGACACTTTTGCTACAATCGAACCTACGATGACACATCATAATCATGCAAAGTCCATAGTTTACATTACATTTCATTCCTGGAGTTGCACATTCTGAGTCTGGACAAATGTGTGTTGACATGCATCAATCATTCTGGTATTGTGCAGGGTGTTTTCACCTGCCCTAAAAATCCTCTGTGCTCTGCCCAGTCATTCCTCCTCCATCACCCCGCCCTCTAGCAGTGACTGATCTTTTTACTGTCTCCGTACTTTTGTCCTTTCCAACATGTCCTACAGTTGGAATCATAAAGTATGCAGCCTTTTTAGGCTGGTTTCTTTCACTCAACAATATGCATTTAAGATTCCTTCATGTCTTTTAGTGGCTTGATAGCTGAGTTCTCTGTAACAATGAGTAACTGTCCACTGTCTGGCTGTACAGAAGTTTATTTCTGCATTTAATTACTGAAGGGCATCTCGGGTGTCTCCAAGTTTCAGCAATTATGAGTAAACCTGCTAGAAACATCCATTTGCAGGTTTTTATGCAGACACAGGTTTTCAACTATTTTGAGTGAATACCAAGGAGCATGATTGTTAGGTCATATGATAAGAGTATGTTTAGTTTCCTAAGAAACTGTTAAACTATCTTCCAAAGTGGCTATACCATTTTGCATTTCCATCAGCAATGTACGAGACGTCCTGTTTCTCTACAAACTTGCCAGCATTTGGTGTTGTCAGTGTTTTGAATTTTGGTCACCCTGTGAAGTGTGTAATGCTATGTTTTAATTTGCATTTTTCTGATGACATATGATGGGGAGGTTCTGGTTTCTTCTCGGTACTATATTGGGTAAGTCCTTTCAACACTCTGGAACTACATTTTCTAAGCTTAAAAAAAAAAAGGCAGTTGAACTAGATCTCATGAATTCTTTTAATTTTCTATGACTCTTAAATACATTCCACCAGTGCTATTCATATATGATTTTAGCCTCTTGCATATAGAGAAAATTGGCATTTTATATTTCTGTAAAAAAAATTAGGAACAAAAAATTAGATCCTCCCCAACTCTGCCTTCAGTTTCCTGGAAAACTGAGATGCACAGTTTATAGGGAAGACAGTCCTTTAAATCTGTGTTTCCAATTTTTTGCCCTCATGAGAACAAAACTCCAGCGAGAGTTACATAATGAAGTTGAAGCCCAAACAACAACAAAACAGGACATCAAATAAAGCTCACAGTGATCCGTTGTGGAAATTAGGCAGCTCTGTTTCTGGATTTAGACAATCTTCAGTTGTTTCTAACTGAATATTGAATAAAAGAAACCCCAAAGAATTTACAATTACCATCCCTTAGTCAACAAATCATATTGCGGCGAGTAGGCTAAAGCCGAGCAGGGCACTAGTTTTCTCTTAAAAATTCTGGCAGCACCTTTAGCATCAAATTCACCTTATTCTCTCCCCTTCACAAGTGATTAGTCTTTTCCTGAATTTCTCAAATTCCTGATGACCTTTACCCCATATTTCAGTGTCATTCCTCTCCCAAATGTGACTAGGATATTCTCTTCCAGCACATTTTGATGGACAAGGCAATCCATTTTGTTGTCTAACCTCTATATCAAAGTGACAGAAGATTCGGTGGTTTAACAGCTGGAGAAATTTTCATTACATGAATGAGATTTAGATAACACTTCCATTAACAGTACTTAAGATCAATGTCCCTAAGCACACCAATTCCCAAATCGAGTTTATTGTGTGTTTTAACACTTTAGAGCCACCAAGTTTTTCTTATTCAAACTGCCTGTCACACAATTTGGAGTAAAAAGTATTTAAATAAAAGTTCAGATAAGTTATTGACAACCCCGGTTAAGTAGCTGAAGATGACCCTCCCATGTACCAAAAAAGATAAAGTAAAATAAAATAGTAAAATGAAACAAAATAAAATAAAATACAGGTCTTTCCAGAGGCCAGTATACAGCTACCCGAGCTCCGACATGGTGCTTATAGAATTCACCACTAGCTTGGGGAAGTAAAGAGTCCAGAGGAACAACTCTCAGTTACTTAATCTACCAGTCTGGCAGTCTGATCTTCCTTCCCATTGATGGGGTTCAGGTTGGTCACTCCAAAATGTGCCCCTGTGGCACGGAATTATTTCGAGCTAAAATTGCATAAGGCCACAAAGACCCAGGAAGAACCTTTGAACTTCCACCTGAAAGAATCTGACATAGGAGGCCTATCCCAGGAAGGGCCTGGTTAAAGGCAGCTAAAGACCGCTATCCAGAGACAACCATAGTGAAGTGCGAACTAGGTGCAGAAGACAGGGAGGACCCCAGCGAGGCTCAGTTTGATCCAAATCCTCTCTGTGTCCCATTGTCATTGGATGGCCCTGCAAACATTTGTTTATCAAACATAACTCTTTTTATCTTCCCGTGAATTCCTTTACTTCCCTTTGAAGTCCCAGACCCCTACCTCTCTCTCTTTAGTCCAGACTAATACACGCCTCACCTTGCCTTGCTGTTTTGGGGATTCTCCATAGTTATGTGGATTCCCTGTCTCTATAAAACATATTTGATTTTTCTCCTGTTAACCTGCCTTGTTCATTTTAATTGCCCAGCCACAAGAACTAAGAAGGAAAAGGGAGGAACGACCTCTTTCCTCACACCATCCACAACTCTTTCAAATAAAGCAAAAGTAAGTCAGAACTATGACACTGTTTTAAAATTCTACTCCGGCATAGCTCTTCAAAAACACATTCAATGAATAAAAGGAACTCCTTTGATTTGGCCATTCATATTTCTGCAAATATATTGTAAATCAGTGGTAGTCTTCAAACAAATCTTATTCCTCTGTACGTGTCTAGACTTTTGCATATAATAGCATCCCATCTTGTGCATTTATAAAATTATTCAAGTAAAATGCAACTGCTTTTGTATTCAGTAAAAAAACCACAATTTTCAATTTGGCGATACAGTGATATTGTTTCCTGAATTAAATGTCTCAAAATTAGTTTTTTTTAAAATTTTTTGTAGAGTTTAAGATAAACTAATTTAACTTTTGTCTAAATTAATTGTTTGAGTATTCTGTGTGCCAAGACAAGTTTTGGTCTCATGGATTCATTTTTTTTTTTAAATTGATATAAAAAAAGACAAAAGGATTGGCATTTACCTTAATTCAATCTCAAGAATTATTAAAACCAGTGGTTTCTAATGTTATCGAACAACTATTTATCCAGGAGTAGCCAACCCAAAATGCACGCATAAAATTTATGAAGTACTCGTCCAATGTCAGGGGAAACATGTTCTAAAATTTCCAGCACCTTCTTGTCTTCAGCACAAAGAACTCAGCAGTGAGACGTGGACTTGGAGACTCCACTGCTCAGAAGAACAAGATAAGGCACTGGAATGAAAGGTGAATAATGCTGGCAACTCTTAAAATATAGTGCAAAAAAAAAATCAGAGATTTGTATAGCTAGAGCACCGCATGGGTTTTACAGAGAGAAGCAGAGGGAGGCAGTATAGGAACACGCTCTCATGTATTCAGGTAAGGGAGGAGTCATTTCTGGGGTTGCTAAGGAAAAGGACGGATCTCTAATTTTATTGGTTTGATTTGCAAAATAGCCAGTACATAATCTTCGTGACATAAAATGTTGACTGAATCTCAAGCAAAGTTATGTGGAAAGAAGAAAGACAGTTATGTCCCACACACTCCTACTACATTATACAAACATCCACCTGTTCGTTGTAGTACCTGGCCAAGTGCGCGTTCTCATGCACAGAGTTTAATGGAGGGCAGGGAGAAACTGATCTCTCCTTCATTAGTTTGTGTGTAAGTCCCCGGTAGTTCCCTGACAAATACATGAAGTCATTTCTCTAATCAGACCACTGTCAGCACTCTTATTCACTCGTGCGCTTTCCTAGGTTGGATAATTAAACTACCGTTGATTTATTTGATGGAGACAGTCCAAGAAAAATCAAACCCAACAACTGAGTTTTATCTATGATTTCATTACTTTTTAAAGTGCGACAACTTAGCCAGGTGATTTTGATTATAGCTGATACTTGAGCACACATTTCCTGTTTTATTGTTGCACCCAGATAAAGATACTGGATTGTGGCTAGTTCAGTCTTTACTCCTTTTGTTGTGGAGGTTTATTTGGTTAATTTCGGTTTTCATCTTCCCTTATCCTGAAAAATAAATCTCCAGAGAGCCATTATGTACAGAAGCGAATCTCATCAAGCTACTCTCATCCATGCCACTGAAGTCACGTGAAAAATACTGAGTCTCATGTCCCTAGATTTCTCATTTTATCAATTATCTAAAATACTAAACTCATAGCAAATGCTATCTTTTAATTCTGACTAGCAGGTTTCAAAGATCTTAGTGTTCAGCCGTGTAAATGACGGTAACAAGGGAACTCAATTCTTCATGTTACACACAATTGATACCAAATCAGTCCAGTGCTCCTGAAGTTCTAGATTTTCTACTTAGGGGAGATACAAGATTATACCTCTTTTCTGCATCTCTTTATTAGGAGCTGAAAATAGCAACATAAGATTATCCCAGTAATAGCAATAATTCAGAAAGCTGATTTTAACCCTGAAAACTGTATTTAAAAAAAAAAAAAAGGGAAGAAAACTGGGTGGAAAATGATTTCTAATTTGCCTTGGCAAATAGACTGATTTTTTTCCCCTAGAAATGGCAAAACCTTACACCATTACCCAGTGATACAGATTTCCAAGTAAGCAACAGTCTAACAGGAGCTAATTTCTCTACTTAAAAAAAAAAAAAGCGAAAAATAAGGGGCAAGCATATGTTTTTGCATTTTTGGCACAGAGAAGTGATGCTGGAAAGCTCTGGCTTTCAGACATTTTCCCAGCGACTTCTGTGCTGTTCCCAATCTGCATGTTTCCACCATGTGTATCTCCCTGGTGTGAAAATGATTAATAGCAGCGTGAATCTGTCACTGAGAGTTACAGTGACTAGGACTTAGGGGGACTTCTGCCTATTTTTGTTGATGCTGTACTGTGCCCATTCACTCCTTCAAATGTGACCTGGGTCTGGAAATGATGTGGTTTGATGCATCAAGGTCCTCGGGGACAGAGATTTCTTTTTGAGGAAAAATAAAAAAACAATTTCTACCCCTTAGTTGTCCTCAAACAAAGAATGAACAGGTCAGGGGGATTAAAATGTCTCTCCATATGACAGTGAATATCTACAGAGCTAAATCTGAGGAAAAGAACGGAAAATGTGAGAAAACTATGTAGCAACAGCTTAAATGCTCATAGCTATGTCTTCTGTTTTCGTAACACTGTTCTTTGACAAAATACATACCACTTCAAATCCCTTGAGTTTATGGAGCTTTAAATGTTTCTTCCATCATATATTATTATTTATATGTAAAAATACATGTCAGTGCTGTATGCTAAGAGGAGGAGTTAGCTTAGACTGCAGTGGTATTGACATCCGGTGTTGAGAAGTAAGTGGTAGGTCATTATGTTCTAACAACGTCTTCTTGTAACTAAACAAAGATATCTAAATACTTGAGTTTAATTTTGTAGTAAATGTGCACCAAGTCCATCTGATTTGGTTAAATAAATCACTATATATATTTAAACACATACTTAAATTTACTGAAATTTTAATACTTACAGTTAGTTGTTAGCTTAAATCAATATAGTTGCTTTGCTTTATTATTGAGATTTATATTGCTAAAAAAAATAAAAGGGGGAAAGGTGCTGTATTTCTTACCAGATAAACACTTCCTTTAATTCCTGAAAACGTTTCTATAGAAACACAGTACAGCTATGCTACCATGAAGCTGTTGTATTAGTTACACTAGGCTACTCTAAACAATCTAACTGGGGCCTCTTTGTTATCAATGCATGAATCATGATACCTGTAAATAAATACGAATTTCTTTTTCATGTTATCTTTTCATTTTTTATGTCTTGTGCTGGTAATAACGTGTAACATCTACAGTGCTTTGTTTCATATAAGACAATACTGAAGTAGACACTGACAGACCATTCATCTTATAAGCAGATGATGTAAACTTACAGTATCTACACACACAGTTCAGCACTGTAAATGCATTTTCTCTTCCTTATGATTTTCTTAACATTTTCTCTTCTCTAGCTTACTTTATTGTAAGAATACAGTACATAATACGTGTAACATACAACTACATATTAACCGACTGTTTTTTGGTTAGGCTTCCGGTCAACAGTAGGCTATTAGTTAAGCTTTGGAGGAGTCAAAAGTTAGACATGGATTTTCAACTGTTCAAGAATCAACTGTACTCCCCTTTTAAAAAAAAAATCTGTCATTGTAGGATATGGTGGTATGACCAATTTCAGCTGTGGTTCAAGGAAGAGAATAGCTACTTTTGATTTGGAGCAGCCAAAAATATTGAAATGGCATATTTTGTTTTGAGTAGAAGTATCTTCATCTTATTTGAAAATGAAAAATTATAATAGTTATAATTCACACCTGTTGTGTACTAGTGACCTTGTGCATGTTGAGCCCAACTGAATTAGAGTCTGGGGTCTAGACATGGTGTCTTTTAACAGCTTCTCAACCGGAGTTCAGAACCATTGACCTAGCGCAACTGTTACTTTTTTCTTTCTTTGCCCTCTTTTTTGCATATTCCCTCTACCCGCAAGCTGACATAACTTTCGCAGCTTCTCTGTGATAATAGAATTTTGCATATAAATCTTTTCCATGGTGCCTGTCATATTCCACACTGTATTAGAATTGCTTATGTGCTTGTAGGATTTCACTTACTAGACTGTTAGACCATTCAGGTCATGGACAGTCACTGTTTGTATCTGACATAATTTGTCTGTAAATATGAAGATTTAGGCAGACGAAGGGATAATCACCCATATTAAACTTTAAGAAAATCTCAGTATGTGTTTTAAAAAACTTAGATGATTTCAGTTGACCAAATCCAAACATATGTGTGTGGACTTTAAAGAAAATAAAGGTGAGGCTGGGGGCCAACTTCATGTCATGACTCCATGTACAGCAATAAGCATAGCACATTGAGGAGCTCTGTGAAGACCATGTGGGTTTCTGATCATGGGAGCCTGGTGCCTGCGAACAGGATGCCAGGACTTGGGGCTCACCTCTGTCAGCTCATGTCAGTTTTGTCCCAAAATTTATGGTCCTGAAGACCATGTAATACGCAGCATGCATGCAGTAATACTCAGCATGCAGGATAAACAGGGTGCCACTTGGATATTCAGGTGTCCTGTGCAGGAATGCAGATCAAGCAACTACCATCTAATTTCTACTCTTACCTTCATAGACAGTGGGAGGTTGGTAAGGAGCTAAGGTAAGGAAGGAGGCTGTTTTCAATGAAGCCACATTGGAAGAGGGACAGGAAGGGAATGACTTGGGTGCAGATGTCAAGTCTCACAAGGTCAGATGTGGACAGGAAATTTGCAGCACAGTGTGTTGCCAAGTCATTTCCTGTAGATATTTTCTCTTCATCTGTTTTTTTAATGAGATGCTCCCTCAAGTTATTTTCAGGTACCTCTTTCCCTCATGCTTTAATTTCTGCGTCCTTATCCAGCTAAGAAATCCTCTGCCTCCAGCAGAACACAATACCAATGATCCTGCTAATGTCACACACAGACCCCTAAATCTCATGTGCTTTGGGGTGAAAGTGGAGTATAGAGCTTATAAAATTATCTTCATTAGGAAAAAAAAAAAAGAACATGACGTATCACCTTTTCTCCTTGCCCTGGTTAAATTCCATAGACTGCTAACAATGACACTTCAACATGGGAGTATTTGCAGGCACGATTTTTTCCCCCTTAATGCCTGGTTGTTATTTACTATTTACGTATAGTTGGGGATATAAAGGGTGGTAATTCAAATACACTAAATCCTTCAGAGTGAGTTCAAATAACTTAATGCTTTAACCAGAGCTCCACAGGAGGAGACTGGTACAGCAGGGCCATAGAACATTGCCCCTGGTTTTATTAAGAAATGGAAAATAAGAATATTAGCAGAAGTGGTTTTATGTTAGGCAAATTTTTCTCCAATTTACCATTAAGTCTACAAAGTGATATATTTTATGAAAGTGAAATAATTTAAATGTAATTCTAAGTTCTTTTATTCTTGTAGTTAAAAAAGAGAGACATTATATAGGTTAGGGGCAAAAGTGAGTTCTCAAAATAAGATAAACATGAATGTTTTAATTAATATATGAGCCTAGTACATGGCTAATAATTTACTGTAATTACATGGCTTTTGGTTTCTTGAATCCTTTCTTCCATCATTTCAGTGAAAGGCAGAATTTACTATTAGGGAAAAATACAATAATTTCCTATATTTCCATAGCTAATTTCTTCTATTATACAAAACTTAGCTTTCATGGCTCAAAGCATTAATTTTATCTATTAAGGAAGTTTTAACTATGGATTATTATGAGAATTCTTTCCTCTGCTCAGCTTCTATAGACCCAGGAAAGTTTAAAACATCAGGGATCATATTCCTCTATGCTACTTTTAGAGTTTCTGCATATTACGATTATACTTCAGGCAGTTATATTACCATGAGCCCATGACAAATTCACATCAATTAAATGTTCCATTTTTTCAGATTAAAATTCTGTAAATTCTTTTTCACTTTACCAGTAATTTGGAGCTCATACTTTAAAGCATTCCATTTCTCTGACTTCTTTTTCTCTTCCTCACCCTCTCAAGTGTCAAGAATGGACCAAAGTGTTCTGACCCTCTCAATTGTCTAGAAGTCCAGCTGTGTCAAGAATGCACCAAAGTGTACTGAACGAATGCCCGACCGACCTTCTTTGCCGTTTGGCTTGATAAAATCGAATTTGCCAGGCGCCTTCCCTGTGGGGCTCTGCTCTTTGACGTCTTCTCCCTCTCACTCTGACGCTCTCTCATCCTCCTCTCCCTCCAGCGATTTTAGTAGCCACGTCTTCAGGCTCAAGAGGTCGGTAAGCTGTAGACAGTATGCAAAATAGAGCAGGGTCTCCACCGTCAGCGTGTCTGGTTTGTTTCCTTCCTCATCCCAGCGCATTTTGTCGCTGGCTCTTTTCCTCAGCTAGTTAAACGCTCTAAAGTTATAGAATTAGGGAGATGACGTTGATGAACTCCAGACAAAGAAACAAAAAATGTGTATCTTTTTTTCTTTTTTAAAAGTGACAGATCCTTGCTTCTTATTTATCTTGAATCAGTTCTCTAAGGGTTATAATGATGGAGAGAACCCTAAATCACGAGGTGTATCTTTAAGGAATATTTGAGCCCTGGAGGATACAGAGGCTCCACCTCAGGTCCTCTGGTGCCCTGCCTGCTCCTCCAGCCAGGCACACTGGAAGGGCAAGTGAAGAGCCAGAGATGCTTTCTCCAGCTGCTGTTCACCTGCCACTGGAGAGGAAAGATGATCTTGAAATAAGAGGATGTTATACCTTGAAAAAGATCATCTAAATAGCACAATAAGCGAGGCCATTACTCCCATCATGTTTTCACTCCCATCACCACCTTTCCGAGGTTACGCTCTCAGCTGACTGTTCTGCCTCCTTTCATTCCCTTTCACATCTGCATTCTACTCCTGTGCTTCAAATCAGCTAATCAGCTGCCTTATTTACTGCCTGTGCTTTGCCTCACCCATGGAAGCTTTGCTCATTTCCCATTTCTATTTTCTGACCATTCTTACCATTCCTTAATGCCTCTGATATCACTTTGACTATGAAACACTCACACTCATACACATACACAATGTGAGCACACACACACGTTCGTTTATTTAAAGTCTAGAAGTATAGACAAGAATTTTCTTCACTCCCGTAACTTTCCATTTCGCCTTTTCTTTTATTCTCTATGAATACCATGGTTTTAAGGCAGTTACGTTATATTATTTTCTTTTTTATCTAAACTATGAAGTTTCAGAAAATCAGGGTTTTTAAAGCAGATTAAATTGTGCCCTAAGGGCAGAACTGCATGTCTACAAATGGAGCACAGGACTGTTACTAATATTCATGAGAATTTTTCCAGAATGGCCAGATGGCAAAGATGTTTCTCTTGTTCTCTTTTTTATGGTCCTCCACTCTGTACTTTTGAATCCAGACTGTTCCATGAACAGTGGCTCTCAGATCCTGGACCTGCCCAGATTTCGGCATCTCTTCACCAGGGTGTAGAACCCTGGCTGTACCCTGGCTCTGCTCTGATGTCATTAATTGGGTTTCTGGTATCCTGTGTGTATTTTTCCAGCATTATGACCCTTGATGTTTTCTCGCATTGTACTTTGGATAATTTACAAATAGGTTCAACTGCCCAAGGAGAAAAACAAAAATAACCATCATTTCATAAACGAAGTCCAGGAACAAGCAATCCAGGGTTGGCACAGAAGCTTTATGAAATTGCCAGAGGCATGGCACCTTTTACTTTCTACTGTGTTATCTTTAGCACATCCTCAAAGTTGCTGCATGTACCAATATGGCTGCTTGAACACCATGCATCACATCAGCATTCTATGATGCAGGGAAGAGGTAATAAGGGAGACAAGGGGCACGCCCGCCAGCTCAGTCAGCTCTTTTTGAGTAACCGGCCTGAAGTTCTGTCATGCATCCATGTACCTCTCGTCTGGAAGGCTGGGAAAACCTCCTGGCTAAATGCACTGTGGTTATGTTTCTTTACTAGGGGAAGAAAGGGAAGATTAGATAATAGATGGCAGCGAGAATTCTCTGACATAGTATATTTTTATTTCGGGGCTGACTAATTATGCCACAAAGAAATAAAGGAATGAGATTTGCACACATTTCCCTACTAATGGGAGAAACAGACTACATTTTCTTCATTCCTTTTTGAGACCAAAGTTGGTCCCCACAAAGCATATTTTCAGGGACTAAATCCTTTTAGAAATACAGTTTAGTTTCCTTCAAAAATCTTTCATTTATATTGCAGCCTTTTTATCTTTATCTTTTTTTTTTTTAAGAGAAAGTCTCTGAATTTCATTTCATTTCATTTTAACAACTTGTAAATTGACTCCTAAGTCTCTCACATGAATGGGGCTGCCACAAGTTCAGAAAAGTCTGAGGGTGTGGATTCTGCAGTGTTCCAGACTGTGTCTTATCTTGAGAACTCCCCTACTGAAGTCTTTACCATGAAGAAAGGGTCTCCAGTGGCTGCAGGGCAGATGTCCAGGGGTTGCCCACCCTTCATTCTCCAAAGCCTGAAATAAGACTTCCTATAAGCCACTCACGGGACTGAGACAGAAGGAGATGGATTGCTCCTATTTGGTCTGGAGAAACTCTGCTCCAGGTGACAGGCTCCCCTGGGAGTCTTGCTTCCGATACTGCGAGCAATCCTCATTAAGATCGCATGATGCATATGGCAGACTCGAGCCACTTCCTTCCCCCGCTTGGAGCCTGCTGCCCTGAATTAGGCTCTGTTACTGAACATCCCTCAAGAAAAGTCCACTGGATGACACTCATATATATTCTTAGCCTTCAACATTGTATGGACCTTCCCCTCCTTCTTTCTTGGAGAGCTCCTTCAAGGTAACCCCGGGTCCTCAGACCAGAGTGAGAAAGGACATTTTTCTCTCTGGGATAGGTTCTACTGCTCCAGATAGTATGAAAGTGCACTCCTCTGTATTAGTGCTTTTTCACTCTGCCTGAACATTTGATTTGTTTTGGAGTAAATCCTAGAGTGGTCAACTTTCTCACCCCTCTCCAGGGTTCATAGTCTATACCCTCTCCAACTTCACTGGGGTTTACCAAGAGCAGCTTGTGAACCTGATTACAAGGGACCAAAGTCTTTAGAGGGTAAGAAATGTTGGGAAAATGTCAGATATAGTTAAGGGAATTCTCCCCCAAAACTTTCCTTAGGTGATCAGGTATGCATCCTTGCCCTTTGACATTCTTAGCCCTCCAACAAATTCCAGCCCATTCTTTCAGAATTCTGTTCTCAGTCTTAGAATGCTAATGTTCATACAAAAATTTACTTGTATGGAGACACTCCTGACCTCTCTAAGTGTTTTATCCCCGAAGGATATATTTGTATCACTAGATACTTTATGTTCCCTTGGCACACGGAATCACAACACAACGAAGGGTCATGGTTCATGATGGAGGACATGCTACAAATCGCAGCAAAAATATCAAGGTTTATAAATAATTTTCTTGGAATAAATCAATGAGATAAAATCAAATTTAAAAGAATGGGTTTCAGGCTTCTGGTTCTGGTCAAGGTAGAGTAAGAAGGACCAGATTTATTCTACCACTCAAACAACTAATAAACAGGAAACAAAATATGAATCAATTGCTTTCAAGAAATTGGATACTAAGCAAAAAAAAAAAAAAAAAAAAAAAAAAAACAAAAGGACAGTGATCCTTGAGAGAAACAAACGAGATGAGCCCTCTGACTGCCCCTACTCACTGCCTCAGGAGTTTCTAGCTTGCAGCATCGGGAGGGGGCACCTAGTTAGTGCCTGTTCCAACTGCCAGACTGAAAACCTCGTAACTGAGGGGATATTATGAAAGCAATGAAGAGTGTCCCGCCTTAGTAATGGGTGATTTAACCTTAGGTCAAATGCTGCTTGGATTCCCACCTACCAAATCTTAAAAGCAAGACCTGAAAAGATCAAACTGTTTCCAAGTAACCTAATCTTTTCATAAAAGAAAGTACAGAAAAAATTTCAAGAACACAAAAATACTTACCATCCCCCAACACGGTAACATTTACAAACTCCTGCATCCAGTTACAAATTATCAGGGATACAAAGAGGCAGAAGAATGTTAACCATAATGAATAGAAAAAGCATCAATCAAAACTGGCCCAGAAATGACCCATGGTAGAATTGGTAGCCAAAAACATTTAAACAGTAATTACAAATGTATCCCATATGCTCAAGAAGCTAGAGGAAAGACTAATTGTATGTATCTTGTTAACAAGAGGTGTGTATAATTTTTAAAAAGGTCCAAATAGACGTTCTAGAGATGAAAACTGCAATGTCGATGAAAAACACACTGATGGCATGAATGGTGGATATTATGGAATATCGGGGGAAAAAAATGAGTGAACTTTTAAGAGACAGAAGACATTATCTAGAATGAAAATGCCTTGAGAAGAAAAAAAAAATTAACTGGCACCAACGAACACGGGGACAATTTAAGAGGCCAAATGTATGTGTAATTGGACTCCCAAAAATAGGAGGGAAAGGAAAAATTAAAGTGTCTGAAATCTGGCAAATACGATTAGGACTGGAAAATACAGATCAGTGCATGTTATAAGATTAGTTAAAATCAATGAAAAAGAGAAGAATCTTAAAAGCAACTGGAGGGCAGAGAGAGCACATTCAATGCAGGGGAACAGAGACAAGGATGACAGCAGGTTTGTCACTGCAAACAGTGCAGGTGAGGAGACAGTGTAGCAACATCTTTAAGTAATGAAAATGAAAAAACCCTGAGCCCTGCCATTCCAGAATTTATTAGCCAGTGAAAATATTTTTTAAAAATGAAGACAAAATAATTTTTTTTTCAGAGGCAGAAAAGCTGAAAGAATTCATTACACTCTAAGAGTTTTTGGAGAAAGTCCTTCAAAAAAGTAAAATAATACAAGATAGAAATCTGGATCCACATGAAGGATGGAGGCTAGAGAAACTAACTACATAGACAAATATTAAAGCGCTTTCTCAGAGCTTTTAAAAATTACTTCTATTAAAATTTTATTTATTCTATATAGAAGGAAAATGTATGACTCCAAAAGCACAAAGGCCAGGAGGGGAGAAATGGGACTACACTGTTCTATACTATGGTATACATGAAGTACAACCGGGAGTCTGCATCTGTGGATTCAATTACCATGGATCAAAAATGTCAAAAAAAAAAAAAAAAATCCAGGAAGTTCTAAAAAGCAAACTTGAGTTTGCCACCTGCCTACAACTCTTTAATAGCATTTACACTTATTTAAAACAATTATATAGCTTTTACACTGTATTAGGTATTATAATTAATCTACAGATGGTTTAAAGTGTATGGGAGGGAGAATGTATGTTAAGTTATATGCAAATACTATGTCATTTTGTATAAGGGATTTGAGCATCCTTGGATTCTAATATTTGTGGAGGGTCCCGGAACCCATTCTCTGTGAATACTAAGGGACAGCTGTGGTATATCACTTGAAGGTGGGCTGTGATAAGTTAAAAATCTATTCTATAAACTCTAAAGTAATCACTAAAATGACAAAAAATTATGTTGATACCTGAATAAAAAAGAGAAGTGTCAAAAAAAGTATACCATTAAATCAAAGGACTGAATGAAGAGGGAATAAAAAATCAATAGAATAAGTGAAAAACAAATAGCAAGATATTAAAGATATTAGATGTAAATTCAACCATATCCATAATTATACTAAATGTAAATGGTTTAAACACCCCAACTGTGCTGCAGAATTCATCAGATCATATAAAAAAGCAAGTTCTAGACACATGCTGCTGCCTAGAAATCCTCTTTAATTGTTAAGGCTCAAACAGCTTGAAAGTAAAAGGACAGAAAAAGAGAAACTTCTAAACAAAATATACACCAAACAAAAGAAAGGATTTTACAAGGGATAAAGAAAATCATTTAATAATGATTTCCTTAAAAGAAAATGATAATCATAAATACTTATCCATGTAAGACTTCATATTCTATAACTTTTCGAGAGGTGACAGATTAAATCTTCTACTCTAACTGTGATTTGTCTATATCCCCTGGAAGTCGTCAACAGCTACAGGGGGCAACATTTTGTGGTCTCTATAACTAAGAAACATTCCTTTACTCACGATTCAGAGAGGGGCAGAAGTACTAATAAGACAAAAGAACATTTAATTGCAATCATCTCTTCTAGTCTAGAAATCTCTGAACTGTGAGTGATGTCCACATGTTGTTGGGTAAGTCCCCTCTCTGCTTCCTGGGTAATTTGGGCAAATCTTTTAAAATCAGTTATTTTATCCACAAAATGGTATCTGTGTTGGGAGGGTGGTGGTGCGTGGGTGTTTCTTTCAATCAGGTACAACCTCTATAGACTGAAAACTATTAGAACTTTTGATAGAAATGGGGAAGTTCAACAGAGCTCTTAGCAGCCCAGCTTCACCCCTCTATCCCTTAAAACTTTTTCAGGGAAGTCGTTTATTTATTCAAAAACAGTTCTTGAGTAGCCTACATGTGTCTAGCACTGAGGACATGGCTGTAAACATCACTGCCTTTGTGGATTTCACATGCTCTGTCTTTGTTGCCATTGTCACTGAAGGACAAAGACTTGCAGATGTCAAGACCTCCTGGATCTCTCATACTCATTCCTAACATCCTCTATTTTTAGCAGAGTAGGCTGAAAGTATTCATGTAGTGAACTAATCAATGAACAGGTGGGAGCAACAGAGCATTCCTACTTCTTCCACTTGACCTGACTCCTAAAGACCTTGAATAAACATGGGCTTCTCTCTTCCCTTAACTACTTCCACCCTTCTGTCTTCTGTTACGCTCCCTGAACACAGGTGTACATATATATGATATAGGAGGGTCGGTTGCTTTAAAAATCAGGAACAAAGATTTTTTTCCCATGGTTGTTGTGTAGCCCCTTAACTCTCAGTGACTCTTATTTCCCTAGCCACCAGTAGTAATTTGGTCTTTCCATGGTTTTTAATATATTTTTTCCATCTCCCTGGAGCACTATG
This sequence comes from Camelus ferus, assembly GCF_009834535.1. Classification (NCBI taxonomy): domain Eukaryota; kingdom Metazoa; phylum Chordata; class Mammalia; order Artiodactyla; family Camelidae; genus Camelus; species Camelus ferus. The sequence continues at coordinate 10,072,882 of NC_045725.1, read as the reverse complement.
AGAATTATCTTCTTTTATGTTGGATTCTGTAAAAGGCATCTTCAAGGTCCAAAGAGGAAAGGTACTGTACATAATACGGGTAATCTAATGATGCATCATAGGAATATTGCAAGGAGTAATTGAACGCTGTCTGTAAAATACGGTGAGCTCCTCAGAGGACAGGTGCAACTGCACTCTTCTATATAACTAAGCTTTCTGGCTCAAAAAAAAATGTGTATATCTCCTTTTAAATGTCCATTTTTTTATTTGCAAGTATTATGTCTCTGGGTCTTGAAAGATGTCTGAAATAAAGGATGAAAGTACAAAAAAACTTTTATTTAAATGGTAGTTGAATACATTTTATTGTCAGTTGTAGAGCAGGAAGTGCGCTGAAGTGAAAATTAAGAGGCATGGGCTCAAATCTCCTTTCTGTTCCTGGATTACTGCACACCTGTAGAAGACTGGCTGACCTCCTTGAACTTGAAAGCTTCCTTCTTGTGGGAAACCAAAGTGGGGATGATGAGCTTCACGGTTCCTTGACACATTTTTCAATTCTGATTCCACCAGTCTGAAGTTCCTTGAGGGCAGAGATCAAGCTTTTTTTTTTTCCCCCATTTCTTTATTCTTAGTCATGACTATGGCTCCAGGCAAGTGGTAGAACCTCAGTAAACATTTGTTGAGTAGATGTCTTACAACATACAATTGGTAACAGACCCAGCAATTCCAAGGTCTGACATCAGAGACAGCACTCATCTGTTCAAAAGGCGACTGAATTGATATCATTAAGAGAGTCTCTTGGGGAAGCAACAGAAACTGTTAGACTGTCACACAGACCAGCTCCGAACAGATGCTGTGCTGAGGGATCTGGGAAAGAACGTCATGAATTACCTTCTAAAATTAACTGTGTGAAATTGTACGTATTTCTGGCTGTCAAGTGGAAATGGGTTTGTTTGTTTGGTTCTGCTGCTGAGTTTGGGTGAACTCAGTTGGAAGGTTTCTGAGTCATCAGCATGCAGGAGGCTGAAGGCCACAGCGAGCTTTCTACAGCCCTGTTCAGCAGTGAGTTAGCCTAGAGTACCATCTTTAAATCTATGAAAGATTACTGCAACTCAAAGGCTGAGTAAAGCATACACCACGATGCTTCGAGATACTTAGAGAAGAAAATATCTACATTCAGTATAGCTAACTTTCAGGGCCTAGTTTTCTAAGCAGAACACATAAATAAGAAAGACAAAACAGCAGCAGGCAGGAGGGTGAGCACATTTCACAGCTGAAAGTCTATACTCCTTTGTTTCTCGTTATATTCCTTATTTCTCAATGTGCTTTATCTCCAAGAGTCTGAGGAAAATCATCACCAGGTAATTGTGAATGGAAGAAAGATTTATCTTGAGAATATAGGAAAACCAAAAAGATTTGGATTTTAAGAAATCTAAAATAGACTATTCTAGACATAGAGCAAAAACATTGATGACAAGAAAATATCAAGAAAAGGCTAAAGAATAAAAATCTGTTTGACAAGCATGTTTTGGGTTGTTTGTTTTTAAAGAAGGGATAAGCTCAGGTATGACTGGAAAAAGATTGACTTAGGATCCCCAGGGAGTGTGTGCTGAAGGATATAGTCCCAAACTCCATCATGAGAAATTCTGAACTAGAAAATCTGGCTTTTGTTTGCTTGGTTTTTTTTAATAGTTTCCCAGTATAAACAGTTGCCATGTCCATGTAATGTTTGCTAATATCCTATGAGGAGCTTCTCAGGAGCAGACCGACCATACTTGGCTTCAACACTACAAGCAGCGGGATCCGTCCCGACTCCTGTCTGGAACCCAGCCTTGAGTGGAGCTGTGAATAAAGCGGATGTATGCCGGTCACAGCTAATTTGTGTGCTTCCCTTCAGCCTATTATTTCCGGTCCATTTCATAAATCCTGGCCTCTATTATAACTAATTTCTCTCCCTCTCTCTAAAATTCCCCAGTCGTGACGGTAGATCATTCTGAATATTTCTTTTATTTAAAAATAGCCATCCTCATGGAATGATTTTAGACTAAGTCTTACTGGAATCTGAAAGATTACTTTTTCCTTTATTAGAGCACAGGCTGGACCTTCATTTGTTTATGACGTGAGAGTGATCTAAAACATAAAACTTTAGGAATCAAAGGTACACGGAATGTTGAGTATTTTAAAATAGTGACAGAATAAACTCAATGAGATAAATTATTCAATTAACAAAGAGAGATGCATCGTAGTATCAGTTACTGATGCTGGGAAAAGGGGAGTGTGAGGCAGATGATATTCGATGACTCTAGTTGATCTTTAATATTGCAAGAGAATGATAACTTCTGCCACTGGTTTGTCTTTACAACACTTCAGAAGAGTTCCTATATATCAGTGGAGGCTACAGCATAATAGACCTGCATAAAACCTACACTCACGCCAAGATGCTAAAGAGAATCATTTATTTTCTTAATAGCTCTATTTCGGCAGACCATGGCCTTACCACGAAATGCCCTGTTAGCAAAGTTGTCATTCCATGATGATCTCTGGATGAAAGAACAATGACAGAGCACAGATTTCTGCATTTATGGAAGAATAGCCGTTACCCTTTATTTTTGAAAGAATTCATAATTTGTGTTCCATTTTCCTTCGGCTATAATGGACTGAGGTTTGATTCAAGGTAAAAACTCATCCGGGTGGGGAATTATACACAGGAGAAATATTTACAAGATGCACTGTAATCTTTCCAGCTAGAGTACATTAGATTTTCCTCTCATACCCAGGCACTTGAAATTGATACACTGAATATTTCCTTTTCCCCAGGTCGCAGTATAAGAATAAAATCATTTAGTTTACAAATTATACTTTGGGAGTCAAACTTTATGTGGTATAAAACTAAAGATGGGCTGACACTGTTCGGAAAATTTACAGACCAAACATCGTCAATGCCCTTGGGCTCGCAGGAGTAACGAGCGGGATATGATTACATGATAGTCTCCTGCTTGAAATTCTTCCTCAGCTTCCCATCACCTTGGATTCAATCCAAATCCTCACCACAGCCTTCAAGGCCTTACTGGATCCTGGCCTAGGCTGTCTCTTGGACTTCATCTTGTACCAGGCATCCTTTTATTACTTTCCAGATACACTTGCCTCCTTAATGTCCTTCACACACATCAACCCCATTCCTCCCTCATGGAATGTGCCCTAGTTCTTTCCCTTGCTGAAATGCTCTTTGCATAAAGAATTTACTTGGTGTGATCCTTTTCATTACATAGATAACGTTTAAATGTCTTCTCCTTGGAGAGCCTATGGCCATCCATTCCAAAGTAGTCTCCCAGACCTTCAATTACCTTGCCCTGATTTTTCAAAAATAACAATTATAACTATTTTAACATATGTTTATTGTTTCTTCCATCCTCACCGGAAAGTAAGGTCCATGAGATCAGGCTCCCTGTTCGTTTCATTGCTGTACCTGAGGCAGCACCCGGGCGTACGGGGCACTTACTCTTCGCTGAAAGCAGCACTGAAGGAGTAAATTAAGGGGGATTTCAATCTAAGGACAAAATAAAGCAAGTAAAAGTCCTATTTTCTCTCTCTCTTTCTTTCTCTTAATGCACTCACGCTTTAATTTCACATTTAAATTCCATGAAAGGCAATATCAAAGGGTACTTTCAATTAGCTTCAAACAAAAATTTAAGATAGAGAAAGTAAAATGTAGAGTTTTTCTTTTTCTTTTTTCTACATCCCTAGAGCCAGCACTCAGGGATGTGGGCCTATTTACAGCAAGGATTGATTAAGATTCCAAAAGTCAGGCATTTAAACATGAGCTTCCACACTTGTTCTATAAATCTCTTGACCTAGAGATGTCTTTCAGATTTCTCATGGACACTTTTAGGCCACTGCGATGTCAAAGAGATGAAGTAAATATAAGTAATTCAAGGGGCCAGAAGTGATACGATGGCAAAGAGAGTCTCTGCCATTGCATTTTTGTTCTTCTTAAAAAAAAAAAAAAAAATCTGGTTTCTTTGAGATCCAGAATTTTTCAAATACTTTCAATTTACATGATTTCTCTAACTGGTAACCAATGACACCATGACCGCCATCATAAAATAATTCACTAGGGAAAATGAAGCAATAAAAATAATCAAAGATGCTGATGAAAAAGATCTTTTGATGTTGGCAAATATGTTGGGACATGCTATTTCCTTCTATATAGGTTCCTCTCTGGTCATATTTAGTTGTTATTAAAATTATATTTGATTTATGGCTAGGATATTTTATTCTATTTTTAATGAAACCTGGGACATTTGTGTATAGTTTAAAAAAAAAACAAAACTAAAAACTCAGCACGTCTGCCTCAACTGACAGTTTTTCTGTATCTGTCACAGTCACTTATGATTAATCCTTATCAGCCTTCTGGAACCTGTACCCTACAACTGCATTCTTTATACTGTCTGACTCTGGCTCATAAATCTCATACAATGTCAGTATTTCATGTATATACACTTACTACAATTGTATACACACATGGAAAAAAAGAGCTTTGGTTCTGCATGTAGCAGAATGTTTTACTAGTTAGAGATGATGTATAATGTCTGAGGATTGCAGGATAATTCAGGAACTCAGGATGTAATTTTCCTGGGAAAAATGAAATATCTGAGATGTGGACTTGGACATACTGAGAGGTTGATGTCATGTTTGAAATGCATAATGTTTGATTAAAACTTAAGGAAAGATACTATAGAGCTGGGATTTGGAAAAATGGGTTTATAATCAAAACTCTGACTTTCTATGACCTTGCAATAATTAGTTAATACCTCTGCGTATTACTTCTCTTAAATTTACCATGATGCATTGGCCAAAAATATTGTCAAAATATTTTTTGACCCAAGATTTCTATGATGGTATAACTACAGGCATTGGATATGCATTTTTACACATGTTCTGAATTATGCTTTAGACTTGGAATTTAGGTAGAAGGACAATTTTGATATGGGAGAATATGTTTTTTAAAATTTCCATTGCCATCTATATGGTAGACCAGATAGTCTTAAAAAGTCTGACTAGGAACTTCAACAAATTCTGAATGTATTATTAAACAAATAAATAAATGAAATTGGTTGAAAATGTGGTTAAGAAAGAAAGTTAGGAAATGACAGAACACAAAGCAAGAACACAAATCCAAAGAATTGAAAGAAGAGCAGAAGTTGTTTGCCACTCAAGCATTTATAAGCTGATAATTTAAAGTTGACCTGGACTGAGTGTCCCCAGACACCTAGCAGATGCCAGTTCAAATTCTCTCTGGGACAGGAACATCCTTAGCCCAGGCCTCAAAATATTTCTGCAAATAGAGTCCCAGCAAACATGTGTTCTCTCTAAAAAAAAAAAACCCAAAAAACCAAAAACAAAAAACTAAAAACACAAGAAAAGAAAATTTTATGATTGAGAAACAGTAGTAACAAAAATCAGTAGGACCAAAGTACAATAAATTTGGATTCTGGAATCACTGGCTATGGACCTTAGAATATGAAATAAGTTAATGTATACTTAAAGAATGAAAGCATGGGATATGTAATATAAGAGCAAGATACCATATAGTTGAAATTAAATACTGGGCATATCTGAAACAAATAAACCAACAAAAAAAAAAAAAAAAAAAAGCTCATCTGGTGAGTTAAACGGCAGGTCAGGAAAAGCTGAACAGAGCATAAGTGAATTAGACAACATTAAAAAACAATACAACATGAAAGGGCACGGGGGGAGAAATAGATGGGAAATACAAAAGAAAACAGAAGAGAGGAAGGACTGAGTGAAAACAACTGACATTCATCTACTCAGATGTTTATAAAGAAAAGATGGAAAGAATTAGAGATTAGAATTAATTAAAGAAAAAGTTGCTGGTGAATGCCACTTGGCCTCACTTTCAGGATTCGTAATGAACCCCAAGTAGCCTAAATAAAAAGGTATCTTCACCTAGATACATCAACTTCATACTCAAGATCAAGGAAATATCTTAAACATCATTCAGAGAGAGGCAACAACCTTCTGCAAAGTGTGGGCTATAGACCAATATCTGACTTCTCAACAGCAACAGTAAGTCAGAAGAGAGCATGAGGACATCTTCCAACTGCTAAGGTCAAATAACGATCAATCTAAAATTACACACCACAGGAAACTATGCTTCTATTTTGGCTTGAAATAAACACATTTTAAATAAGCCAAGAAGTAAACAAATTTACCTCTGTGGACCCTTCCTAATGCTATTTCTAAATGGTGTACCTTGGGAATATGATACCTAATGGACAGTATTAGACAAAAGGCATTATTATAGTTTTAAAGTTTTAATAAATATATTGGCAAATGAGTTGATGATATAAAATAATAATTGTGTCTAATATGTGAGGTTTCAAATAACAGGACTGAAATAAAATATAACACAATAATAAAATAATCTAAGAGGGTTTACATTGGATTTAAATTGTTTTAAGATCTTGATATTTTTCTGGAGGAGGGTGAAATTATTTATTACTATCAGCATTTATATTAAGAATGTGGGCTAATACTAAATATAATATGCAGTGCTTAATATCCACTAACGTCCAGAAATCCAGTGGTTATCTTCTAAATTACTGGAGAGAAACAAAATGACAAATTGTGAAAAATAAGCTATTCATAAGGAGGCAAAAAAAAAAAGATACAGTATATTTGAAAAGTGAAACAGGTGGAAAGCATGAAATAAGATGGCAGGAATACTCATACCTGTATATCAGGATTGTGCAAAGCATCTAAAGAAGAACCCAGAGGAATTCAGGACAATACAGAGGAGCTCTCACTTGATGATAATAGTAACACACGAGCCACATGGATGAACAGGTGACTCCTCAGCTGAAATTCCATCTGGTAGATGAATAGCTGTTACCTGAACAGAGACCCCAGCAAATGTTTGCGCGCTGGCTCATTTCCTAAAAAGAACTGTTAAGTACACCAACACCTCACTGCTTTTATAGGCCTCCCACGAAGACATTGCAAAATGACAAAATACTTTTCATTAAAGATATTTTCTGTGAATGGATTTTTAAAATCTGATTCTACTGTGTCCCTCACATGTATGTTTTTCTTTGCAAGGCCCTTTAGAGCAGGAGAAATCACCAGGTAGCGCTCTGTGCAAACGCCAAGGGGAAGAAAATGAAAAGAAGAAAACAAAGACAAACGGCATCCACTCCTCAGCTTCGTGTACTGTCTCCTGTGCTGTGAACGTGACTGTGGCCCAGACCAGGGTGCTGAGCTGGCACGGCCTTCATATCACATCTGTGTCTTAGCCTGTGCTGCTGGAGACAGAAATAATAGCTCTCTCCCTGAGTGACTTAGTCCGTTCCTGCTGCTACAACAGCGTATTACACACTGAGACTCTTATAAACAACGTCCAAGATCTAGGTGCTGACAGTTCCAGGGCCTGGTGAGAGCCCCCTTCCTTACAGATGGCTGTCTTCTGGCTGCACCCTCCCCTGGCAGAAGGGGAGAGGGAGCTCTGCGGGGTCTCTTATTACAAGAGCTCTAATCCTGGGCATGGGGGCTCCACCTTGATGACCTAATCACCGCCCAAAGGCTTCCTTCCTAACATGACAATTATCCAATGTGATAATTCACACAGGGGATTAGGTTTCAGCCTATGAATTTTCGTGGGGCTAATGACATTCAGTACTGGATTAGTGTGAGGACCCCAGATAATGAATAGGAAGGTGCATTATCAAATTGTAACATTATACCTTGTTGAAATGATCATATCTTAAGAAACCGGTATTAGCGTTTCTTGGAACTTCAGCTATTGCTGACTTTGAAACTGTTAATAGTCAAATTGCTAAGGAAATTTCTGAGTAAATGAGTAGTTTTGATATTTGATACACATATGGCCATACCTACACACACACACATCCCTAACTCTCAGTAATACACTGCAAGAGATTCCATAATGTACTATAAATGAAGTGGCCCATGATAGGTGAGGTAGAGGAAGAGACAGGCTTCCGAGATCAGCCGGCTGACACCGTGGCTGTCGTGGGGCCATGCTGACTCAGAGGGCCGTGAATCAGCACAGTTCTGCCTGTGTTAACACCCTGTTAAATCTCAGCCAACACTGTGTCCCTAAACCTAGTGCGCACTGAGAAGCTAGCATTTTGCTTTGTTCTGAGAGCAGGTCATTCAATATTTCAGCGCTGGCAAAGGAAAGCAGTTTGACTAAGTGCTAAATGCATCTTTATATAGTACCTTCATTGGTGATGTTCTGAACCAAAAAATTACCTTCCCTCACCCCACACAAGGCTGACTGGCCACCACTGAGATGACAGACAAGGGGAAACTTCTATTTAAAAAAAAATAAGAAAGATTTTTAAAAGAACGGTTCATGCTTCATATTTTGGGGCTTTCAGATAATGAAATCTCTCTCTTTTACCTACTTTAATCCACCTCCGTTAGCTCAAAGATTTTTTTTTTCAAATGAGCTCATATAAAAACATCTTATCAAGATTTGAATTTAAATCAAAACAGAAATGAATGAAAGCAAAAGATAATTTCAAAAGCCTGCAAACATCAAGTATCACAGAATTCTCTGTCTGTGGGCTGCATAATATCCTAAATGTTAGGGAAAACCCACAATGCACTGTGGAAACAAGTTTGAAGAGAGCGAGTCTAACTTCTTCAGAGAAATGTAATGCAAGCCATATATTTCAATAGACGTCTGGAAGATTGTGTAACTATGTCCATAGAACTGTCTGCGACTCAAATTTAAGGAAAAGAACCCATGTTCGTATGAATCTGTAGGTGCTGCAAGATTTCATTCTGGGCATTGAAAGTTCCTTTATGTCTTATGTTGTCAACAAAAGTTCCTGTGGTTTATTATGTATCATAGCAGAAAGGCATCTTTTTCCAGATGGTTTTGTGTTCAAATAGCAAATTTCTGGCCCTCTAGGAATGACACGCTGTTCAGATTACTGAGCTCCAGAGGAGCCTCTGGACTTGGATGGAAGATTTAGATTTAGTAGGCAATCTATTTGCCAGCCTTTCTGAAAACTGGAATGTCATTTCCGAACCTTATCAGAGAGCATGCTGGATCCTTGAGGTGGACATCACAAGATTAATGAGCAGTTACACCTCATTTGTTTGCCTTCTACTGAACTAGAAGGCCAGTGACCCAACTTTAAGAAAATATTATTGATCACAGATGAGGTTTTCTTTCTTAATGGTATTATTTACCATATATAAATGCAATAAATATTTAACCTGTTGACCATTCACATTCAATTATACTCACACGTGCACATTGATTAAAGTCCTGTTTTTGTCCAAGAATGGAAAGTACCGCAAGTGCAAACGCAGAGTTTCACATGCACCTGTTACCATAGAAATGCTTATTTGTGCTAATTAAGATACTTTACCTTGATTAAAGTGATTAGTGGCTCTAGAACGTGGAAGGGGGACTGGATTTGTTTTGCATTTCGCAAGTCTTACATTTCACAGTGGCATCTATCTCTGTGTGCACACAGAATCCGAACCTGCTGTATAGAGACATTTGCTTAGAGTGCTGTGTTAACAAGATCATTGATCTATTTTCATGCAGGGCAATTAGCTTCATTCTGCTCAAAGGCCATGGACTGCACCCATGATCAGGTTCACTTATTTTGTACACGTTTGTCATGTGTCACAGAAAGAATCCAGAGACAGAAGGCGGCTGGTTAACACTATTTCCTGATAGGAAAACTAACTCAGACTCACCTACTGATAGTAGGTTGGAGGACTTACGAATGTAGAAGCCAGGAGGGGTGGTAGAGATCGTCTCTTCCAGCCCTCCCAGAAACACCCTTTCTGAGAGTGAAGAATTACTTACAATATGCAGCACATAATATGCAGAAGCCATCCTATGAGAGCCACATTACACATCTCATGTCTTTAGGTCTAATGAGCTACACACACCAAGGTTTACTGGAGGGTGACAACCTCAAGCCAGCTTAACTGTAGGAAAATTGGGGATTCAGTTCAAGTGTCTCATTTTTAAGGAAGTATTAAGACAAATATATTACTCTGTTAATGATTTGATGGGTCTAATACAAATCTATTCCTCGTAAAGCCATAATAACACATAATGTGTGATTATTATGGATCAAAGTAATAGTATAACACAAATCTTTTGCAATGTCAATGTTAAAATATAGATTCATAAAGCATTTGCAGCTTCATATTTTCAGTGAAGAGATCATTAGCACAAAGTAGAATAAAAATAAACCATTTTTTAGAAAATATATACATGTTAAATGCTGCAAAATTTTGTGATTTTATTTTTCAAAGCAAGCACATCTGTATTGTGACAAACTTGATACCATTACTCTCATTGTTCCCAAAAGTTGTTCTCCTGTCTCTACTAGAATTAGAATCAAAAGATTGAAAATTATTCTGAAATGCTGTACACAGCAAGTCCTACTCTAGAGCAGAACCATGTATCGCTTATTTCAAATGTTCTTATTTGGCAACATTTGTTGTGTACCTAATAGGCATGTATTGTGAAAGGTACTGAAACAGAGGTAAATTTGGTTAGTTCATGTCATCTAAGAAGCAACATCTGCACATCTCACCCAGTGTTTGGTAGAGTGATGAGAAGAGGGTGAAAAAGATTTGACACATCCTCGATAGTGTATTGAATGGTGGACCCTCAAAAGATGTATCTGTATCATTGGGACCTGTGCATGTAAAAGAATTTGTAAAAAGGCACCTTTGCAGATGTAATTAGGATGAGGATCTTGAGATAAGACCATCCTGAAACCCCCCTGGTGGGCCCTAAATCCAATGACAAGTGTTCTTATAAGAAAGAGAAGAGAAGACAGACACAGAGGAGAAGGATGGAGACAGATTGTAGTTGGGCACCTACGAGTCAAGAGACATCTGGAGCCACCAGCGGCTGGAAGAGGCAAGGAAGGATTCCTCCCAGAGCCTCCAGAGGAGGTGCAGCTCTGCTAACACCTTGATTGAGAGCTTGTCTTCCAGAATTGAGAGACAATAAATTTCTGTGTTTTAAGCCTTCAAGTGTGTGGGATTTGTTTTGGCATCCCTAGGGAACCAATAAATCTCCTCTCACGTTTTCATTCCAATTGAGCTCTTTTGACAGCTGAAAGACTTTGACGTTCAAAGGTGATGGACCCTCTCGTGGTAGAATTTCAGAGTTGACACTATGGTTCTATTTCTGGTCGAAGGCATGAAGGGAACTGATGTTTTCACTGACTGGTAAAACCTTCCCTGCTGATGTGTTGGATTATGGGAATACCTTCTCTAGAACCTTGATCATGTTGATCAGAATAGTAACAGTAATGATAGAAGTAATGCTGTTATTCAGGGAGCTCCTTTAACCTCACAATAACCCTATGAGGTGGTAGCGATTATTTTTAAAGGAGGATAAGAGGGTTAAGTAATCTCCTCAGTGTCAACAGCCAGAGTGTGAGAGAGCCTGTGCTCAGGAGAACTACTCTGTTCCTCAAATTACTTAAAAAAAAATCCTCTTGTGTAATTTTAACCTCTTTTTTTGCACTTGCTCATTTTTTTCAGTTGTGCTCAAATCTCTCTCTCCCCCAAACAAAATAAAAATCAACTTCCCAGCCCTGAAACCTCCTATTAATTATTATAACCCTATCTCAGGACTTTTTCAAAAAATAATGTGCATCTAATATCTCCCAACCCGTTACCTGACTGTGGAGTTGAATGATAGGACGTTGCTAACCCCTGGGTGATTCTGATACACAGAATGGCAGTCTTCTCTGGTCCAATCTAGTGTTTTTCAACCCATTCTCAGATGTCTACCTTGACCACTCTGAATCTATTCTGAAAGATACACAGATACCATCCTAATTATAAAATGCAAGTCACTTTTCAGTCCTCTTTATATAAATAGTAGTTAAAATTAATAATAGCAGGAAACATTTGCTGAGTGCTTTCCATGTAATCAGCACAGAGTTAAGCATTTTAACCCTCTGAGAAGAGACAATGTGCTTCCCCTCAATTAAAAGAGGATGGGCCTGGAGCTTGGAGAGGCTGTGTAAATTGCCCTGCGTACCCAGCAAAGTCAGGATTCAAAGACTGGCTCATTTCACTACGAAGCTCTTGATGGCTATGATATAAATCCTCCTGGCTTTTGACACAACAGAGCACTCCCTTCTTGAACAAACTTCCCCTCCTGATGTCTGTGGGACAACCCTCTGCTCTCCTTCGACCTCTGGTCACTTTCTCTTTCTAACTCTTCTTTTCCTACCTTTTAATTGTCTTTTTTTTTTCTCTCAAGGTTTTGTCTTTGGCTCTCTTCTCATCTCACTTTGTCTCATCTCATCTTTTTTACTTTATGAACTCGTCCTATGGATTCAATTATCACTTACAATGTGATGACTTTCAAACCTCCACCCAGAATTTCTCTCCTGAGCTTCAGATGCAACTCACTGTTGGGCACTGCTCCTGCATCTCAGGCTGCTCAACCCCTGTGTGCATATCTATTCATACCCCAAACTCCTCCACGGCTTTGTTTCTTTATTTCCTATCCTGACTGAAGTGCTCCCACTGAAAAATCATGCTAGAAGAGATTAATTCACAGAATTATTTGAGTTTCTCACCTATCTTTCACTTTTTCTTCTACTTCATCAAAAACAAAAAATCACTAAGTTATATAACTGTTGTGTCTATAATGATGCTCAAATCTCTCTCCCTTTCTCCATCCTCAATTCAACCGCTATTGTGTGAGCCCCCAGTGGCTGCGATGTGGGCTTCTGAAGCGGTCTTTTGACAGGTCTTCCTGCTCCTGTTGTGGTGTTTGGGTGACCTCTCCTGACTTAAGTGACCCTCCATGCACAGCTTCACTGTAAAGGTTACAGGTAGGACATCCTGGACTCATTCAAGGCAGCTAGTTATGCTGTGTTCTGTGCCTCCCACAGAATGCCTGGTATTACATTAATATTTGTCCATAAAACACATTAATCCTCATTTTCTTTGTCAATTCACATATTGACATACTATAAACATTTGTGTCATTATCACAATAATTTTGGGGGCTAGGCATATAAATTTTACAGATAAGGAAATGGAGGATAGGATGTCTAAAAGGTTTTCCCAGTTATGTGAACTGCAGAAATAGGATTAAGCCCAGATTTTTCTGATTTGTATTCAGAGTCTCTTTTCACTCTACCTTCATCCTGCTGTTAAGAGAACCCGCATTTATCTGTGCTCCACACCCCTAGAAGCAGCCTTCTCTGGCTTAGCTAGTCAGGGTCTCATAATGCAGGCCAATTCACAGTGCTGCTAGTATTACAACATATTTTTACCTAGGCGTCACCTTGGAGTTCTCAGCTTTGCCCACTACTCACACCAAGCCCCAAAGCTCTCAGGCGTTCTTTGACCAGAGTCTTTCTCCCCCAGGGTTTGACGGCCATGATGAACGAGAGCATAAGTTTAGTCTGTAGAAGTATTTCAGGTTATTCAGGCTTGTTTGATGTCGATTTTACAGTTATTAGTAAGTGATGGAACTGCATATCCACTTGGCATGGCTGAGGAAGAGCTCAGGTAAAGCAAGTTTAGGCTGTGATGTTTGCTTGTCTTTGTTTCAACTCTCTATTGGTATTTTTACACTCTGATTCCTGCCACTAACTCTACTCTAGGCTTCCAAGAGTATTGTGCTCCAACTTTAAGATCCCATCCCATTTATGGACCACAAAACCCTTCTTGACTCCTCAGAGAGGAGCTGAGATGTAGACCGGCAGGTGCTTTCAAAATCAACTTTATTAACTATTAAACAATACAATATTGTTGAATATATTTAATAAGTGTATTGTATAGATAATAAAATATACATGATTATATTTATAGTATATTTAATTATGTGTAATCTTATAATAATATTAAATATTAAATGACTCAATTATGATAAACAGAAAATAAAAATACATCACAGTGAGTTACTTTTCTGAATATAAGAATGAGTAAGAAGTAATTTATCTTAATGCAGAGGCATCATAGGCTTTGGAGAAGGACAAGCCTGTGATTCTGTCATGAAGAATGCATGACTTTGTGCAATTCACTTAACTCTCTATGCCTTTCTTCTTTTATCATTAGAAATAATCATCCTTTTGGTGAGAAATAACATTACTAGAAAGAACTATCTTATAGGGCTGTGATGAGGACTAATATATAATTTAAAGTAACTACCTTAGTTTCTGGCATATGCAGGATGCTCATAAGAGAATAAAAAGATTATGAGAAGTTTAGGAACTATGATAAACTAAAATGACAGAAATGAAGACATTGAATAAATATGGCCAAACCTCAGAGAGAACTTTCTAATAATTAAAGCCATCAGACAATGGAAATGCTTTCTGTAATATAGTGGGTGACCAGTAGTTGGAAGGGTTCAAGGAAGGGCTATGTTATGTTTGTGGGGAGGGAAAAATTGTAGATAAAATCTCTTAATTAGGTGGGAAAATTAGCCAGATGACCTCTGAGGTCCCTTTCAAATCTAATATTGTTTGATTATAAAACTGAGACCCTCACTACCTGGGGTAGCATTTAAGTCCATTAGTCATTACATCAGTGTGTGATAGAATTTAACAGCCTCTTAGAGGCATAGCAAAGAACACGTTTGATCAGGAGTTGATGGCGAGCTCAGCGGAGGTGAGAAGAGTACCCAGGACAGTAATCAGAACGAAGGGCATTGACCAGAAGGAGGCCTTTTGTTCCTCGGAGAAGGGATGGTTGAAGGTGCTGAAAGGTAGCTTCGCCTTTTCTAATTTGCTTGAGTGAGACTTTGCTTTGTCTTGGTTACATTTAATTTTAATACCTAATTAGTAATGGTCCTTGAGAAATCCCAGCTTCTGAAGTATAATTGGCAGGCAAACAGTGTTCCTATACCCTGTCTCCCATCTCCCAGTAGCCCTGTATATTTTTTCCTCTGCTGAGGAAGTATTTGCTGCATTAGCAGTTTGGTGATATCATCACACTGCAGAACGTTCTGCACGTCTGGAATCTGTCATTTAGTTTAGAGGGTGCGAGGGGAATAGGAGGTTGGGTTCTTTCACATTGAGGGTCAGTTCCCTTCAGGGTGATTCTAAAATAAGACTTGTTTTGAAGCAGCCACTGGGGCTTTCTGCAGAGCCCTGATTAAACCTCGTTCAATAAAAGCCACCTACATCCATCAGGATTCTTAGGGAGTCTTTTATTTAAGACCTAGTGAAACTAGGATTCAGCCAGAATATTCTGCATCTCATAAGAAGGACCATAAGAATGTGGTCCAGGTAATGTACTTTGAGAAATCCCTTGATCACTCTAAACATACACACCTCTAAAATACTTTATATTGTCATAGCGTCAGAAATCCCACACATTTAAAATTTTGCTCTGGCTATAATCCATTTTATGTAAATTTAAAATGTACATAAAACCCTAGGAAAGGGTGTGTGGTTATTAGGCATTCACATATGTCACATAAACATACTAAATCAAGTTGCTTTCTCAACTAGCCTGACCCATGGACACAAAGGACGGTTTCCTTTGTAGGGAGCAGACAGAAGGAAGGGTAGAAAGATCATCTGTGCAATAGGAGGAAAACGTTGGTTCACTAGACATCCAGGGAAGAAAGGAACAGAAAAGGCAGGTGTTGGGAGACACATCATTTCCTCGTGCCAGGATTTCTCACGTGATGGTGTGTGGCCAGGCTAGTAACAATCATCTATATCTTTTTGATTTCCCCAACCGCTGCCAAACTATCCTGGACTCAGAGTATCTGTCCAAATTCGCCAGCAGCAAAAGCCTAGGGACAATTAGCTGTGGACTAACTTCAAACATCGAGCCTGAAAGTGAGAACAGAGCATGTTAACTGAGCACCTACTATGCTATTATGTGCGAGACATGCTGGATGTTTTGGTGAGGGCTTTGTTACCACTGTTTCCTTTTTAAATTTTTTATTTTATTTTTAATTGTGGTAAAATATATATAAAATAAAATTTACCATCTTAGTCACTGTTATGTGCACAGTTCAGTAGTGTTAAGTTTGTACATACTGTTGTACAACCAATCTCCACAACTCTTGATCATCTTCAAAAACGAATGTTCTATATGCATTAAACAATGACTCCCCATTCTCTTCCCTCCCCTCCAGTCCATAGTCACACCGTTATACTTTCTGTGTCCATAAATCTGACTGTTCTTGGTGCCCCGTATGAGTGGCGTCATACCACATGTGTCCTTTTGTGTCTGGCTTATTTCACTTAGCATCATGTCTGTAAGGTTCATCCAGGTTGTAGCAAATGTCAAAATTTCCTCTCTTTTTAAGGCTGGTATTATTCTATTATAGGCATATATTGTATTTTCTTTATCTATTCATTTGCTGATGGACCTTTGGGTTACTTCCACCTTTGGTTATTGTGAGTAATGCTGCTATGAGCATGAGTGTGCAAATATCTCTTTGAGATTCTGCTTTCAATTCTTTTGGGTATATACTCAGAAGTGAAATTGCTGAAGGAAGATCTGTTTTGTAACAAGATTTAAGATGAAGGTGGGAGGACATGTCAGTGCTTCCCGAATAAGGATGCAAAGTTGAGGGAGGAATGAGGTAGGACTCAGTGGTGGCCTCAAGTTCATGGGGGAATGAAAGTGCCTATTGTGCACTTTCATCAAAAGAACTTAACACTAGTGAAACACAGTACCCTGAAGATGTCTCATTTAATTCAATCTCTCACAGTCTTGAGAGGTGGTATATTGTAGTCTCATGAGAGGGAGCACTGCGTGTGTTTGAGGGGAGGGGTTAAAAGTATCCAGATTTCTATCCCATCTCTTCCACTTAACATCTGTATAACTTTAGGAAAATCACCTAACTTCTGTGTCTC
The DNA here is from genome assembly GCF_009834535.1 of Camelus ferus. Lineage (NCBI taxonomy): Eukaryota > Metazoa > Chordata > Mammalia > Artiodactyla > Camelidae > Camelus > Camelus ferus. The sequence continues at coordinate 10,056,017 of NC_045725.1, read as the reverse complement.
AGTTTTCTCACAGGGATGATAATTGTTTCTCGTATTAAATCAGCTGATGCCTGGAAAGATTTCACAATGGTGCTTGTACTAAGCACTCAGTCAATATTTGTTATTATTATGAGGCTTCTTTTTTTCTTCCTTCCTTCCTTCTTTCCTTCCTCCCTTCCTCCCTCCCTCCCTCTTTCCTTCCTTCCTTCCTTTCTCTCTTTCTATCTTTCTTTCCTAACTAATGTAAGAATCTGAAGCTTAAATGATTCAGTTGGATGAAGATCATGTAGTTGTTAACTGACAGACCCAGGATTTGAATTAAGCTGTTTATGACTCTAATGAAAAAGGCCTTACCAGAACTTCATTGTTCCCTCTCCATGTTAATAAATAGTGAAATCCAAATTATTGTGTGTGGATTTAGTTACTTGATATTTATTTAGCCAATGTTTACTGAGTATCCACTATGTGTCAAACACTATGCTAGGAACAGGGAATACTACTGCAGCCTAAGGAAAACAAGGAAATAGATTAAATAAAATGTAGGAACAAAAAGTAAATCAAATAAGAATTTCAGAAATGTGAGATTTAAAAGGGTGAAAAGCATTCTATTACTGTGGAACCCGGACTTGGAGTTTTAGGGGGTTATTCGAGCTGATTTTTTTTGCATCACAAAAACACATCTGTGTATTTTGATCTTGTTTCTTTTCCTACTATCTCGCGCCTCATCTCAACACCACTTCCATGTTTGAAAGAAAATAATTTGCACAGTCATTGCTTCTGGTTGCTCAGAGCATCGTCTCACGGTGAGAGGTGGTAAGTGGAGAACACTGAGAAGGAAAACAGCTCTTCACTAAACTCTTTCTTCCCTTAACCTTTCCAAGACATAACACTGCTTAATTAACCAGCCAGCACTTGCTGTACTGACGCAAGCGTCCCAGGGCCCATCGCCTGAGCCGCGCTTCATTTGTGTTTTCTTTACTAAACAACAAGCTTGCCAGCTTGAGAAGCCTGTGTGATATGTAAATGATGCCCTGAATCGTTTTCATATTCTGCTTGGCACTGGGAGAGCAGTTTCAGGCTGTCATCTCTGCTGAAAGATACCAAACCTCAGACGTCAAGGAAGATTCTCAATTTAATTCAGAAAAGCTGGGTACGTGCTTCCTGGCTCTGCTGATTTACATCAGTTTGTTTGATATTATCTTCGATGATGGTAAGGCAGTGGCTGCTATTGTCACCTTACAGAATCTGAGGTTAATTAGCCTCAAAGGACGTAAGCATTTGAAGATGTTACTCATGTAGTTGGAGATATGTTTGCTCAGGTGCACAGGAGAAGTGTCTAAAGGGGGTTTGGCGGGAGGGGGACGTGCCTGGAAAGAGAAGGGGGTGGTTACAGCTTTATCCCTCTTTTTACGGAAGTCTAGAGGGAGAGCCCTGCCATAAGGAATCCTAAGTGGAAAGAGGCCCTCTGTTGTGAAGAAGATATCCCGATCTGGGGCGGGGCTCCTAGAAACCCCCTTGTATGTGCGATTCTGGGGCCGCCGTAGGCTGGTTCCTGGGCCCAGGCCCCAAGCCTGCTGGCCTTTCCTTTGTGACGATGGAGTTCCACACTCGTTAGGAAGATGGGCTTGGGGGTGGTGGGGACCCCAAGCTAGACCTCCTTCAGGAAGGCTATAACAATTCATCTCGCTCTCTTGACACTCCTTTAGTGTTTGGAGACAGCGCTGTGCAACACAGTAACTTTGTTATTGTTTTACCACCATTTTTATACGCTTGGGCTAATCTCTCCAACCAGGTACAAAAGTTCATGAGGAGAGAGGCTGTGTTTCAGACTTCCCTTTCCCAGACTGTGGGCGCATGGGAGGTACCCACTGAACTCCCAGTTCTTGATAAACTCGGCCTCAACTACTGTGACTTCTAGCTTCTCTCAACAAGCCTGCTCTGCATTTGCACCGGTCACTGAGGACGCGTGTGTAGGTAACTCAGAGGCAAGCAGAGCAATCACGATGTTCTTGAGAGGCTTTCTGAAAAGCTCCCCTGAGGCGGCTGTGACGGGCCCTTCTAGCAACACACAAGGATCTGTCCTCACCTGGTGCGAGCACAGGGGGAGCGTGGGCACTCTGACCGTCCTCCCGCAGCGCAGTGGGCCTGAGAGTGAAAAGGCTCTAAATCTGCTAGGAATAGTTGAGGTGGCTTCTTTCTGTGATGTGCAGAGAATCTTGGATGGAGGAGAGAAAATCTGAGATGTGCCATGAAAAAGACAAGCTCTGTGTGTGTTCCACTTGGGTTCCGGGTGTCGCCTTTGCTTACCTCCTACTGTATGAAGGCACATGGTGAAGTCTTTCTGCAGAGCTTTCTGTGATGTTGCAAGACCGTCCGGGAACAGCACTACTAAGGCTTTCGCCAGGGCACCTGTTTCCAGTGGTCGCTTTGTACGTGGACAGAAAGGGGCAAGAGACCTTAGAACAAATGAGCTCAACTATTTAGCTCCAACAAATATGAAGGGTTATTTTCATCTATATATTATACAATTACATGGGAACACCAGGCACACAGCTACACAGTGATTCGATACACCTTCTCTTTTGAATCTCGGAATATCCTTGAAGTAAAAATTAGCAGGACTAATACTATTTATAAAAACCAACATCACTCAAAATCTTTGGTAATCGAACAATCCCAACCAATTATTTTCTATGTTCTTCACAACTGTGAGTGACGGTCCCAGTAGCACTGTTAAGGAATACTGGTGAAGAAAACATTTTCCTTCTGGAGGGCCAGGAGTTACTTAGATTTATGTGAGAGTGTTTTAGGTGAGCTGTTTTAAAGTCAGGATCAAATTGGTAGGTGGGAGTATAGTTTAACTAAATTTTAATACATGCAGACATATTGTAGAGTTGATGGTGACTGCTACGTACTCTGGTCTCCTTGTTTGAGTATATCTGAACATACAAAAAGCAATCTTAATTTTCAACCTAGAAAAAAAAGATGTTTGCAGCTATAGTTGCATTCGCAGGGTCTGTTGCTATATTTGAGATTTCAGCCTCAGATTCAAAGCTCGCATGAAGTCATCTGACAGAAAGAACTGCTGTGTCGTGGTCTGCTACACTTCCAGCTGGACTCGCCTGGTTGTTGTTTCTAAAAACTCAGTAGCAATGCTTTTTGTAGACTGGGCTTCAAGAAATTGTGTTATTTCTTCTCTTTCTTCTCTTCCCTGCTGGTGCCTAGCAGGTCCTCTGTATGGACAGTGAAGGATGGTTGCACAGAGAACATCTACTAGATGCACAAACATTGTTGGGCTGGTTTTGGTCAACAGGCATCACTGTCCAGTGTTTAGTGCCATATGTAGGCAACACCAGGAAATCAAAAAGTTATGGACTTTCCTTACATGAGTTTATCTTCTGTAATTTAACTAAATTCATATATTTACTATTTTCCTGTAGATACGCTTCAGCTTGACCATGATCATTGAAAATTAGAGATCAAAACTGGACTGGTGATTTTATCAGGTTTCCGGTCAATGACCAACCCTTCCTTTCACAGCAGTACTTCCGCTATTGCAGCCAAATTCCCATATTTGTCTTGAAAAATAACTGCACCATGTTACTGATTCATGCCAACCTGGGATTCCTTATGATTCCCAGGGCTTATAAAATATATTAATAATTTTTCTTTATACCTGAGAGTCTCTGACAGAGATAGCTATTATTTTTTTGACAAACACTTTGGATTTAGCTATGCCTAGTCTAGATGGGAAAGGCTGAGATAAAGTTTGCATAATGAGAGTGTACCCTTTTGCAGGCAGTGTTTTTATCCTTTCAAAATTATGAAATATATGCACATATAAAAAGTACACAAAACATAATATAATATAACCTACAGACAGATTGAGGAACAGAATACTATTAGACTGCACTGCAGAATCATCCTTTGTTTCCTTCATATAACAATCTCCCTTTACTGCAAAGTTAACCATTGTCCTTCATTTTTACTGCTGTATAGTATTCCATCACATGGATATACCAATGTTTATCATTCTACTGAAAATGAATACTTGGGTAATGTTTTTTTTTTCTTTTGTTCATAATATAGATATAAACATACTATAAATGTATCCTCATACATATGTAAATACATTTCTCTAAGGTGTATATATCAAATAGGGAACTGTTGGGCCACAGGGCAAATTTATCTGCACTTTTGGCAGTTAATACCAAATCTTGTTTCTCAAGTGGATGTATCAATGCATATCCTTTACTGGTAGACTAAGGGGGTCTAGTTATTCCACACCTTATCTTGTTATCAGCAGACATTTCAAGTTTTGCCCTCCTGATGGGTGTGAAATTAATTAAGGTTGACAGATAAAATAAAGGATGCACAGTAACATCTGAGCTTTGGCTATAAAAATAATGTAGTATAAATATGTTCCAAGTATTATACTGGACATATGCATACTAAAAATTATTCATTGTTTATCTGAAATTAATACAGCATCCTGTATTTTTATTTGCTAACTGGTAACCCTGTATGTAATAGTGTCTTATTGTGGAAATTTATATTTTCCTAATTTCCTTCTTTTCTTCCAGTTTTATTGAGATATAACTGACACACAGCACCATATAAGTTTAAATGATCTGAGTTATACACATCATGAAAGTTTAGTGAACACCCATCATCTCATAGGTACAAACAAAAAGAAAAAACATACTTTTTCCTTATGATGAGAACTCCCCAAATTTACCCTTAACAGCTTTCATATATAGCATGCAGCAGTGTTAGTTATATTAATCACTTGTACATTATATCCCTACTTATTTATCTTATAACTAGAAGTTTGTACCTTTAAAGACCACCTTCACCACCATTCAAAGATACTACATTATTATTGACTATACTCCCTACCCAACATTTCATCCTTGTGCCTCATTTATTGTGTAACTAGAAGTTGGTACCTCTTAATATATTTCCTTAATTTGTATGAAGATTGAGAAACTTCAAATATTTATTAGCTCTCTAGATTTATTTTCTGTTAATTACTTGTAGAAGAACTCTTACCCATTTTACATTGTTTTTCCAGTTTTCTATCATGCATATTCTGAAGAACTTCTACAATAAAAAATGTGTGTGTGTGTATGTGTACATATACATGTATGTATGTATGTCTTGTGTCTGTCATATGTATTTCACGTATCCATGTATCCTCACCCACTGTTTGGCTTATTTTTCCACCCTTTTTATGTTGTCATAAAGGAAATTACTCATTTTAACGTTCTTACATTTTATTAACCTTTCCATTATGATTAACACTTTCTGTGCCTTTAATCTACCCTAAGGTCACATGTTCTCCTATAAAACTTTATAAAAGCTTTATGGAACATCATCTACCTGCAGTTGATTTTTATGTGTGCTGTGAGCTAAGAGTTCAGTCCCTTTTATTTTTTTATGGATAAACACTTATCTCTGCACTATATATTGAAAAAATATATTTCTTTTCTCACTACAGTCTTTGTATTGCTCAGGGACTTCTAGATTTCCATTGTAAAACTAAGAAAGAAAAGCGTTGAGATGAGAGAAGGGAATTTGTTATCCCAGGCTTACAACACAGCAGCGAGTTGATTCCTCAGAAACCAAAGAGTAAGGATTGACCTGGCTTAGCCAGCCTGGTGTCGACTTGCAAGCTTTTTTTGATTCATTCCCCTAATTATCACCAAAACCATCAGCAAATTCTGTCAACCGCCGTGGTAGGTGTTGGTTTCTTGATAGTCACTACCCAAGACAGTAAAGGGAGAACGAAGGCTGTTTTTTAGAAAAAGGGTATCAGAGGGAGCTGGAGAAACTCAGAAAGCTTACGACAAGAAAGCCAGAGGTGATCAGAGGAAGCAGGAGTTTTGAGCAAGTGATGCTAGAGGAAAATAAAGGTACTGAGTAAGTGTCGCCCCTGCCCAAGTCACCTTTGTGGGTTCCCAGGAACGTTCCCAAAGTCTGGAACTGGATTTATTATTTCAAACTAAAATATAGCTTGAGTAATTGTATTTGCATAAAAAAGGATGAAACCAGAGAGCTATCCACTTTGCTGTGGATATCTGGGTTACCAAAACAGCAGCCGTGTGGCTGGGGTGGGATGCTGGATGCTCCCTGGCGTTCTCTTAAGACGAATGGCTTCATGAATTGGGCAGGAAAGAGAAGAAATACTCATAGCAGATGCTGAAAACTCAAATGTCTATAGAGGCAAACAGGCGGTATAAATAAATAAACTGAATCGGGCCCGAGGAAAGCAATGGCAGACGCTTGATGACGAGTGGCTGCTGGCAGTCGCCTCCGCGGGAGGGAGGCAGCAGTCAGTGCTGAGGGCTGTGCGTGGCTGCCTGGAGCACTCAGGCCCCCTTCTAAAGGGGCAGCTGCTGCTCTGCTCCAACAGAGCAGTCTCAAAGGGGGATGCAAGTTGGATGTGGCTGGTAATGTAGACTTTTTAAGTGGAGCCAAGAACCTAGATTTTTATGTGAGCTATCTCAGTGATCAATTGCTGGTAACTGATTCTTTCTTTTTTTTTTTTTTTTAAGTAAGAAAAAGGAAAAGCACTATAAGAAAAACATCCTATGGGCCAACGAAACACTTCTATCAGCCGTACTCCACTCCCAGGGCTCTGGTTTGTGTGCTTCGAACCAGAGCAAGCACAGTTCCCTAATCGGACAGGCCCAGGAGGCGCTGAGCGAGAAGTGCAAGAAAAGTGAGAAAATGGCAAGAAGTGACTGGGGATTTGGCGGAGAATGAATAGACAATGGGACTGAACATTGCTCCTTCACAATTTTCCTTTAGACTTGTCATCTCAATCTAGCCAGCATGGCTATAGAATACCATGGCAATAAACTAAATAAATCAAGAAAGAAAATCACTTCTACCCATCTACAGTGTTGTTTAGACAAATGCTCAAGGAGAAGACAAACAGTGGCCTCAAAGTGGGGCTAGTGATCACTTAGTGGGTCTAACACCTTCACGGAATTCCCTTTGGCAGAGCATCTGTCCAGCAGTGAACAGAATGCTTTTCTAGCAGGGGTTCAACGTGGTATCAGCTCTGCTGTTCCTTATCAATAAAATTATTTCTCCCTAAAGAGCATCCAGAGATACATTTTGATTTAACATGTCTCCCTTGTATCTTGTTTCTCTCTCTAACCCTGGCTGCCCTCCTTTCAAGCAGAAAATTTGAACTGGATCAGCCAACCACTTTATCAGTAGGAAGGAAACTCTTTCATTAGAGGTTAAAACTCATTCTGCACAGAAACACATATGCACACACTTATATACAGATCCCTCCAAGCAAGTCTGCCTTATGCAATTAAAGGTAATGTGTATCAAGCGTTAATTATGAAATTTCTGTGCTCTTCTGAGTGGTGCACAATTATCAGGCAAGCAGCACAAATATCATCATGCCACAAGACTGCCCTTCCTACACCATGAGCTTTAGCAATTTATTTCCAGGCATTCAGTTGTCTATTAATTATGCATGCATCTCTATACATTCACGGTTTGCCTGAATGATTGGATACTTGCCATATCATGAAGATTATGAAAGGCAGGACATGAAATTCATAGATAGCCGGTCCCCAGATTTCCTCAGAGCCATTCCCTGCCCACCAGCACCAATATCAGAAAGCACCATCCTGCAGCAAAAGGCTTGGACTTGAGTCATTCAGAGCAGCCACAGAGCTCAGGCACACGTAACTTTACTTATTAGTGTTTTTATCATGGCGGTAAGTACCTCTCCATGCCACTGAGTCAGGAGCTTACAATTTTAGAATCATTTGAAATAAATCAGACTGCTAGAAAGAAAGAAGTCTAATTAAAATTAAAAAAAAATTTTTATGATTCTTTGAGCCCTACGTATTATCCTATCAGGTGTTTGGTACTGTCTGTCCCAGGTGTTACAATGACTGACACTCTGACAGGCTGGAAAAATTATTGGTGAGTTGATCAATATTCAAAGTACTTTTCCACTACTGAAGGATCCCAAATCTGCAATTTCAGCACAAAACGGGTATACCTTCCTGGCCTCCGTCTAACCTCTCAGGGCTGTTCCACGATGAACTACGGCTGTTCCACGATGAACTACAACTCTTCCTCGACTTATGATGGGGCTACATCCCAATAAACCCATTGTAAGTTGAAAATATCCATAAGCTGAAAATGCATTTAACACACTTAACTCCTCATGGCTCAGCCTGCCCCACCTTTAACACGCGTAGAACACTCCCATTAGACTACGGTTGGGCACAATCATCTCACACATTTCTGTTGTGAAAGAGCATGGCTGCTGGGTGCAGAGTGGTCGTAAGCATACCAGTTGTTCACTCTCGCGATCACGTGGCTGACTGGGAGCAGCGCTCGCGCCACTGCCCAGCCTCAGGAGAGAGCACTGGACTTCATACATCACTAGCCCAGGAGGAGACCAGAATTCAAAATTCCAAGGACAGTTTCTACTGATTGCATATTACTTTTGCACCATCATAAAGGCAAAAAACCCAATCCTGAGCTGGAACTGTTTGTATTAATAAATAAGTATGTTTGGCATAATTGAATCGAGTGATTTCAAGTGAAACTGTCAGTATTTCAAAAATAACATATAACAGCAGAAATGCAGGACAAATAATACTTACTTTTTAAAGAAAAACAGGAATATTTTAGTTTTTTAAATGGCTCGTGGATATCTGTCATATAATTTAAAACTGATACATATGATTGTTACATATGGATTTATCGACCTATTTGTTTAATAGGTTTCACGTGTGCAAAACTTTCTCGTAAGCAAGTACAAGCAGGAGAAGTTCCAAGTTCTTCTACTGATAAACCACACGTGGCGCTTGCAAACTTTAGTGTCCATCAGAATCACCTGGAAGGCTTGGTGTTTAACCACAGATCTCTGGGCTCAACCCGGGTATCTGACTCAGTAGGTCTGGGGTGAAGCCAGAGACCAGGAACTTGTATTTCCAACAAGGTCCCTGGTGATGCTGCTGGTGGTCCGGAGACCACACTGGGAGAATCGCTGCTGTGAACATGAGCTCCACTTACCGGGGGGCCATCTCTGTTGTTTACGCTGGCACCTCAGTTGACACTCAACAAGCAGGTAAGTGAAAGTACAGCTGAAAGCCATCCAGATACCTGCACACTTTTGTTACAAAGAAGTTTTAATAGGACACCTCAGAGTACAAAATCATCTGTATTTTGGGTGCAAAAACAGTTCACAACAGGCTCAGATGCCTTCATTAAAGCAAAATACTGGTTCTGCCTTATTAATAAAATTTATTGCTACTAGATCTTTTTATTATCATGTTTTCACTGTTTTTATGGATTTCGCTACATTTGATTATTGCTCTCCATTTAACTTACATTTCAGAGGATCTGCTTTCCTGCCCCAGCTGGGGGAGGGCCACTGAGACTCCTTGCAGAAACAGCGAGTGCCAGTATTCTCATCATTGCTTTTTCTCTTTTTCCCTTCCTATTAGAACCACTTACTCTGCTTGCAGATCTGTTTCAAGCAACCACAAACAACTTATTCTAGGTAGCATGCAAAATACAGTTTTCCATTCCTGGAATAAGTTCATCTGTAAATTGGCAGAGGCTGCCATTCTTCTGCGCCAGGCTGTGTTTGAAGTCCTATGTGTGAACAGCTCCGTTAATTTCTCCCAGTAACTTTTGTTTAAAAATTTTTTTTATTGAAGTGTAGTTGACTTACAATAAACTTTTACATACAGCTGTTACTCTGAAGCTGCTTCGTGTCCAATAAGAAAATTTTCCTTTGTCTGTTACTTATGGACATGGAAGGGGAGAGGAGACATATGAATGCTACGTTTGCTGTGCCCTGGTTGACCTATGATCCACTTATTTTATAAATGATAAAGCTGAAGTGATTTTTCTATAATCACAAAGTTAGATCCATGAGGTACTGGGGATAGCAAAATATGACTTACAAATATTAGAAAAAATGATAAAAAAAAATCCAGTGAGTTGAGTTGGAGTTAGAATCCATGTGTTCTGCTTCCTAAGGCAGTACCTTACTTTCCCCTCACTGCTTCATCTAGTATGTTCAGAGATGTGTTTTTTATTCATCACCTACGAATGGAAAGCATACTGTTCATACTACCAGTAGATAATTCTTTCCAATGTCCTGGTGGAAGTAAAGAAGTGAGAGGTGAGACCAGCTCACAGTGGTGTTTGTCCTTACTCTTTCCACCTCAGAATGAAACGCAGCGGAGGCTGGAGCTCTCTAAGCCAGAAGCGGAACCAGGTACATTAACTCAAGACATGATCTCCAGGCAAACTACTAGAGATACTGGTTTCTACCTTTCTCCACCTCCTCAGTCCTCATGCCATGTTGACGTTGTTGCACAGGCTATGGCAGGCTTCAGGCTTCACACGGGAGTGAGAAGGACTGAAAACAAAGCACAGCCCGGGAGGCTTACGTGAGGAAGGGTGATGTTTTTTCTAGTGATGGGAGGTGTGGTAAGTGAAATACTGAAGATGAGCCCCTAAGACTGCCGTTCCCTACTTACTCAACCAGATGCGAATCTAGGCACTCTTTTGAAGGGAACTTGCAGATGGAATTAAAGTTATAGGCTTTGGATGGGCAGGCTCTAAGTAGGTAGATTCATGTGGTCCTGAAAAGGGGAGAAGTGTCCAGCCGAAGGAAGATGAAGAGGCAGGGAGACATGGCAGAAGGGGAGGGAGGAGAGACCAGAAGTCCTTGATGGAGGGAGACCGTCACAGACCTGTTCTGCAGTGGCCTCCAGAAGCTGAGAAGGACTCCCAGCCAACAGCTAGCAAAGAAACACAGACCTGTCCTGTAAGTGTGAGGAACCGAATTCAGTCAGCAACGTGAATGAGTTTGGAAGTAGATTCTTCTCAGAACCTACCGATAAGAACCCAGCCTGCTGACAGCTCGATTTGGGCTTTGTGAAACTGGGAGTGGAGAAACCAGTTGAGTCAACCTGCTCTTCTTATCAACAGAAATGTGAGTCATTTCAGCAAATATGAGTGTCCTCACATCACTAAGTTTGTGATAACTGGTCCCAACAGCATCAACGGCTAATGGGGGGGACTGAGTAGGTGTTAGGACTCAACATTCTGCACAGCCCTCGCATTTTATCACAGCCTCTTAGGGCTAGGATCCCTAAGGATCTTTGTATCTCCTATGTCTGGTTCAGCCTTTGGCACCTGAAACCGATATAATATAAGCACTAGGATTGCACTTAATTTTTGCTTCTTACCATTTATGAACACTGACATACTTAACATACATTAAACAATCGAAGTCTCATAGGATCCCCTTTGCCGTAGGTATTATCATCATCCTCATTTACAGAAGAGGGGGCTGAGGCAAGGTGAGTTATCCAAGCAGGCTACCTGCAGAGTCTACACTCAAACCACGACGCAGTGTTGCTATTTGCTAAGTGGGTACGTGGACACTCCAGAACATCAGAGAATTTTGGCATTTGCCCCTGTTGAAATTTCCCCCACCTGTTTTGCAGTCACTCATTAGTTGCCCCTATGCAATGCCTCCAAGCTGTAGCTCAAGGATCTGCATCAATGATAAGCAAGCACTGTATGCCATCACTGGAAAGATGTATCTTTGAAACGTTGACTTATGAGGTATTTTAAGTCTCTCCAAAGTGCTCCAACAAAATTCTTTCACCTCGTCCCTACTTTCCCTGTGGTTCTCCCGTGTGTTAAATGTTTCAAAAGTATCAACTGGCATGAGAGGGAGCTGGGGAACCTGTTCTGTTTTCTAGGAGGAGGTGTCTCACCTCCTAGTGTGCACTGACAACAGGGCATATCACTGAATGCTGATGCTGCTTGCAGCTGGGTAACACGCTTGAAGTGTATGTTCTTGTCCTGATTTGCTTTTCTTTCTGCCATCAGAGCAACTTCTCTGTCATCCCGGCCTAGGAGGAAGTATTTATAAGGGCGGAATACAAAAGCAAAAACATTTCCTTGGAAGAATTACTGATCTGTATTATTCTAAGGCCTTATACAACACCAGGAAGGATTTAAGATAGGGTAAGGAAAAAAGAATTTTGTGAGTAAGAACAGATGTAGATGAAAATAACAGAAGGTTAACAGGGTTTTCTCTCTGACTCACCTGGGGAGACATTAGAATTATGGAGAGAAAGGGGTCTCTGGTTCTGAGCAACAGGCTCTGCAAGGAGGTGCTGCACCTGGGGAGGAGGGGCTGTAAGGGTCATCGTGGGATGCGTCCTAGCCAGCCCTCCCATGGATGTGACACTCTACATGTGGCACCGGTACAATGCAGGGTTGCCTCACCTGAATGCAGACTCGCAATTCTATGTTTAAATTTCTGAGGAACTGCTATGCTGTGTTCCACAGTGGTTATATGATTTAACTATTTGTTTTCTTTTTCAATTTGATGTTTGCTGGGCTGTAAGTTAAGACTTAAATGGGCTTCCCATTTAAGACCATATCTCTAAGTCTAATTCACAATGACAAGCATACAGAAGACACAGTAACATTTGTTGACTACATAAGTAATTAAGTTCCACATGTATAAAATGCGACCTGTCCGACAAAACTGGAGGCATCAGACTTCTTGACTTTAAACTATATTATAAAGCTGTAATAATCAAAACAGTATACACTGCCATAAAAACAGACACATGGACCAGCGGAACAGAACTGAGAGTCAAGAAATAAACCCATGCATATATGGCCGGCTAATGTTTGACAGGGGAGTCAAGAATACTCAGTGAAGAAAGGAAAGTCTCTCCAATAAATGATGTTGGAAAACTGGATATTCACATCTAAAATAATTCAGTTGGACTGCTATCTCACACCACTTCCCAAAATCAACTCAAAATAGATTAAAAAAAAAAAAAAACCTTAAAGGTAATGCCCGAGACTGTAAAGCTCCTAGAAGACAACATCAGGAGAAGGCTTCTTGGCATTGGTCTTGGGAATAAGTTTTTGACTATGACACCAGAAGCACAAACAACAAAAGCAAAAGTCAACAAGTGAGACTTTATCAAACCAAAAAGCTTTTGCACAACAAAAGAAACTACCAACAAAATGAAAAGGCCACCTCAAAATAGCGGAAAATATTTGTAAACCATACACTTTATAAGGGGTTAATATCCAAAATGTATAAGAAACTTATACAACTCAATACTAAAAAAACCAAACAATCTGATTAAAAATTGGCAAAAGATCGGAATAGACGTTTTTCTAAAGAACACATGCAAATGGCCAACAGGTACATGAAAAGATGCTCAACATCACCAGCCCTCAGGGAAATGCAAATCAAAACCACGGCAAGCAATCACCTCGCACCTGTTAGAACAGCTGCCATAAAAGAGACAAGAGACAACTCTCCGAAATGCACATCATGGTTTCTCTTAGTTCCCAACATTCTGTTCACCTAACGCCTCAAAAATAAACGTAAGCCTTGATTCCTGCGTTTCCTTCACATCCCACATTCAAAACTTCAGCAGATTCTTGGTTTAATAGAAAAATAGAATCCAGAATGTACTCACGTTCCCTGACTTGACTGAAGGTGCTTCCCCCAGCAGGACCCGTCACCTGTGAACCGGGAGGCAGAGGCAAGAAGAAATGAAGGGACTTCTGTACCGACATCCCTATGTTGCTGGAAATTTCATCAGGACCTGGACAATAAACAAAAAGAAATATTAGAGGCCTATCCTAAGGGAGCTCGGTTCCATATTCACTCGCAGACCATAATGGAAGGCAGCGCCTCCCCTGCCTGCGTGGCCTCCTTCCGTCCGTGTCTTTATTCCATTTTCCCTTCTTTCCTCTCTCCTACTTTCCCGTTTTCTCTACTTACTCTTAATGTACTCTGCCTTTATGTTATCTTTTAGTTTATTACTTGAATTTTTATAAAAGATATTATCTAAATTGCATAAATCTGCCTGTTCCTGCCAGTTTAGTTCCAATGTTCACAAATCTAAACAACCACATTGTCCTGCGCACGGTCCAAGCAGCTTGTATTTGGTAGCTACACTGCTTCCTTTCTATTTATTTATTTCAAAAATTATTTTTCCCTAAACTCAGGTGAAATAAATGAAGAAGGCCCCCCTCAGTGAGCAGGAGACTGTCAAATATAAACTCCCTTACTGACATTTTCTTCTCCTTTTATTGGGGTAGGATGTGACACAGGTATGAAAAGTAACCATTGCCTAAGTGAACTAATGAGTATATTAATATTTATAAGGTGATCATTAAAGCATTAACTTTAATTTGAATGATAATGCTATGGGCAGACTTGCCACTGTATTCATTTCCATGCTCAGACTCAAATCCTGTAAAAAACATTGCCCAAACTAACCCCGTCTTCAACTGAATATGATGAACAAAGAACTTCGCTAATCACTGCTGGAACATGATCTTGAATTGATTGCACTGTGGGAAGACAGTCTCGCTTTTATATATTATCACTGTTTGTTTAATACCTAGGGCTTTAGAAAAGAGAGAGAGACAAAAATTAGAGAAATATACACTGCACCTTCACCATAGCACACTTGTTGGAAATCCTCATCCCAGAAAACGTTTCAAATAATGAAGAAAAGTGAGTCTTTGGTGATATAGGGCAGTTCATTTTAGAAATACATGACAGAAGGGTTGAAATAACTTGAAGTGTTATTTAATTATTGGTTCACTGAAATTATGTATTACAATAATAGCTGTTGCATGTAGTGTCGTTATTTTAAATTACTGGTGGTATAAACACATTTTTATGAGTCCATAAAAAAGTAAATTCCTTGTACCAGGGGTTATTAAAACTAGTACTATGCTGTACTTCTTACATATTTGTGAACTGCACTGGGAAACAATTGTAATTGTGTGTATTTATTCAAAGTAATTTTTTTTTTACAATTTTTGTGGTATTTGGCTATAAACTCTTTTCTTGGTCAGTTATTTTGATAAGAGTACTGTGCAATCTGAGATCCAAGCATACAGCCTTTTGTACATATTATGCATCATAAAAATCAAGATGATGATCTCTAACTTGTTTATAGTTGTGAAAATTAAATGCTTACGAATATATAAAGTGTCTTAATAGGGCTTGGAACCTAGAGGTTGCAAACAAATATTGCCCACTGTCACCACCATTGCCATCATCTTCAGTATGATCACTCTTAGCAGCATTATATTCTATATAAATATTTGTTTATTTCATACTTGTACTTAAATTTTTTTTTTCTATTTTAGCCTGCAATTACAATTTACTCAAAGCTACTTTAAGGCAGAAGTCATCTATTTTGCATTTTTAACTGGAACCTAAGACTGTGCTGAGTGCACTGAAAGTGTTCAACTTAATTCGGTTCATCAGACATTCATAAAATGTTAGATTTGCCCCTCGTGTGTTTAAAAGCAGGCCTAAGCTTCATTTGGCAGCCCCAGGCTACACAATATCCTCTCTTCTGTTTTGTCAATGTGATCACTGATTAAAGTGTGCAGAGTAAGGAAGCATGGATAAAGCCAATTCTGTCCTTTTGAACATCTCTGATTCTCCTTCCAACTTAACCTTTTGCTCTTTTTTGACTGTCTCAGAGCCCAGTGCTATGTTTCGGACCCTTGCTTTTCTCTGATTCTCTTCCTAGGCTTCAATAAAGTTCTGGAAATCTCCTGATATGCAGACTTTCTAAATTAAATTGAGCTTCACTGTAACTCAGCAATTGTAATAACAAAATGGTAGAAAGAGTTTCTTTTCCATCACCCTTTCCCTTCAAGGTCTAGGAAAGCACGATGTATAAGAGAAGAATTTAGATAGATATCCACAAGCATTTTCATTTAGGCAGTGTGAATGTTGAATAGTGGGGGCGTTGCAATAATGATAATATTGTCTATTAATTACTGATCATTTGCCAGGCATTTTGAGTATATTATGCATATTATCTACTTCATTCACATAACAACTTGTAAGATGGATGTTATTCAGTTCAGAGAGGTTGAACCACTTGCCCAAAGTCATATGACTAATTAAGAGGTAGAGTTGGGATTTACAGCACAAGTTATTGTAATTTCAGAGTTTATTTTCTTTCTGCTCTGCTGTGTTACACATCTATTTTGGGTTGTTATCTGTTTTAATTCTTTTATACCTTTATATGCCTCTAATTTTATAATTTTAATTGCACTTCCAATCACAAACTTGATGGCTGGTTTTAACTTCTTTTTTTTTTTTTAAATTAAGACTTTAGTTTTTTCAGAACAGTTTAAGGTTCACAGAAAAATTGAGGGAAAGTACAGAGAACTTTCCAAATACCCCCTTGTCCCACACATATAACCTTCTCCATTACCAGAGGTGTGTATCTGTTACAATTGATGGATAGACTTTGACACATCAGAATCAACCAGAGTCCACAGTTTATATTAATTTTGCTTCATTTTGAAATTGGGAAGAATCATTGTGGTCTTCTTCCCCTTCATTTTTCTATTCTATCTTCATTTTTCTCTATTTTCTTTTTTCTTTTCTGTCTTCATTTTTTCTATCTATCCATCATCATCTATCTACCTGCCTGCTATTGTCATCTATCTATAATTTTCTTTATGTTGTCTTATGAAAATGAACACCCCTCTTCATTTCTAAAGCTAACCCTTTAGTTTTGACTTTTGTCTATATATGGCCTTACCAGCCTTGGACTTTGTCCTCCATAAACAGAAGGCATTCTAGTTTCCTCCTCTGTATGAATGAACGGCACATCTGACTCTCCCACCCTGCATGAGAGGATGTGAATGACACCGCTCCAGTGCTGTCCTTGACTCTAACCTACGTTTGATTGTTCTTTTAACAACAAGTGTGTCTGAAGATTCTCAGTCCACGACTTATGCTCCATACTTCATTTCAGACTTTCTACCAGGCCCCTCCAACCAAATGTCTCAAATTCAACTTACGCTCTTCAATTTATGCTAATTCCCCTATGTCCCAAATCAGGTAATGTCATTCTTCCCAGTAACTTTTGAGTCATCTTGCCCTTTCTTCCTTAGATGCATTAATTCAGCTCACATCAAACCCAAATAATTTTGCTTTTAAAATGTCTCTATCTCTTCCTCTTAATTTCTATAATTATTTACCTAACTCAGGATTTTATCACAACTTGGAAAAATCCTTTAAATGACCTTCATACTGAGCTCTCTGCCCTCCTCTTCACATTTCACAGATAGGATCTACTCATTCTGCTGCTAACATCTAGCTCCAGTTTCTTGTTCCTGTTTCATCTATTGACCATTTCTTGATTTCCCTCTACCATTTTCTTTCTACACTAAACTTTATAATTTGCTCGTTAAATATCTTAGATTCATGTATTTCTTTTTCCATTGTGATGTTCATCTTTTTTCTACAGTGGTTGAAACTGTCAGTCATTCTTCAACGTTTATGTCAAGTAATGCCTCAGTAAATTATTCTCCTCATCTGCCAAGTAGAATTCATGTTCTACTTGTTCAAATTCTACACTCCTCTCCACCATGATTCTGCAGCAATTTGCACATGGACTCTAATACTATAGCAATGTTTTGCTACCATTTTATTTGCAAACATATATTATAAGCTCTATAAAGTCTAAAATTAATCATAGTCTACTCATTTTCTTTCCCAAGAACATAAACACAAGTTAAAGTACATCCTTGATACTCAATAATTGCTGGGAACTTATCTAAAAGGCCTGATCCTGGGAATCAATCACCTCATAGGTAACTTTTTTACTATAAGAATTTTTTATAGTGATATTTGCTCACTGCCTTCTCTCACTCACTTTCTACTCTGATGCACACATAGGAGAAATCACAGGCTTTAAGTGCATTTAAATGCCACCGGTATAATTTATAGCCAGTGATGTTGGGCCTAATTATTTAGCTATTTTTGCCTGATGATTTCTTCATTCGAAAGCTGGACATTTCATTGTTCTGAGGATTAAATGAGATGACATATGTGAGCTGTTTTACAGGACCTAAAACATATGCCATACTTTGTACTCATAACTATCCTTCTTCTTTGCCTCTCCTTACTCATCCAGAATTCAGTTCCCTATCATTATGATACACTGAAGCTTCCCTAACATTCTCCCAGTCAGAAATTCTGATTTTGTGTCTTGATTTTCCAATATTTTATATATGATCATTTAAAAATTTGATTCTGGTCTTTTGGAAGGCATATTCCATGAATTACTCATATATTTTCAAAGCACTCTGACTAGCGCTCTATATGTGCTGGTAATCAGCCACATTTTCATGACTGATCAGCATTATTGGAAGATGACATCATGTGCCAGCCCTTCTGGGGACAGCGGAAGCGACTACAGTGCATGAGGCCTGAGTCTCCACTTCCCCTAAAATTCTTACACTAAACCCTAATGCCGAAAATTTATGCTCCTGGCTTAGCCAGTTTAGAGAAACAAAGAGGAAGCAGTAGACTGAAGAAAACTGCATTAAAAAAAAAAATTGTATCCCATTAACAGCGTGTATTGAACATTTATTCTTAAAAAATGTATTGAAAACAGATTAGATTTTACTTCTTTAATTATTTTTAATAAGATATCTATTTCATTTTGAAACATCTATATCAATCCTGAATAGTAATATTTACATACTATATATGTATAATAACATACTCAGTAGTAATAGTGTAAGCAATTCTTGTTTATCTACTTACTCTTATTAAAGAAATAAACTTTCACGTTATTAGAGGAACACATTCTGGGGATCTAATGCATAGCATAGTGACTGTAGTTAACAACACTGTATTGTATTCTTGAAAGTTGCTAAGAGAGTAGATCTTAAATGTTCTCAATGAAACACCATCAACAACAGCATGGTACCTATGTGAGGTGATGGAGGTGTTAACTGACCTTACTGTGGTAATCATTTTGCAATATATACATATATCAAATCATCACATTGTACACTTTAAACATAAATAATGTTATACATCAATTGTATTTCAATAAAGCTGGAAAAAACTAAAAAAAATGTAAGAAATAAAAGGAAATTTAAATCTAAGACAAGTGTCAGAGGAGGCTGTCTTAAAAATGCTGTAATGCATAAGTTTGAAGGAAAGTCAGAGTAATGGATTAGAATATACTGGACAATTGTGCTTTCTGATTTAACCAGAAGATAAATTCTGAAGTATGACCTTTCATGACAACGATGGCTATAGTTCATGAAGAGTTCACCAGGTATTTTAACTCACCTCCACATTGAATCCTACTGTAAAGCCCATAAGTCAGGCGCTGTCATCATTCTCTCTGTATAGACCAGGCATCGTCAGCCTAAATAATCTGCCCAAAGTCACAAAGCCAGCAAGTGGTCATGCAGTTCCTTGAACTCAGGTTGACCTCAAAGGACAGGCTCACAGCAGCTCTGTGCTCTTCTTACTCTGACTTAAATTTGAGCTGACCTGAGAACGCTCAGTAGCCTTCTGACCTTCCTATCTATAACTCACCTACCATAGTTTTAGATAATAAAAGGCAATTTAAAAACAAAGACTAGATTGCCACAAGTGCCGGATTTGTAAACCTGCTTCTTTATCAAAGTGAAGCCAATGAGGGTTTCAAAGAATGAAACTTGAAACAATGCTGGAGATGACGGTTAGACTCACAGTTTACTCCACCATCTAATTTAGAATGCAGCAGAAATGTCACCCCTGACAGGTTGAGGCTGAAAAGGCCATAGATGTCATAGAGCCCAGCCCCCTAATTTTATAGAAGAGAAAATTGAGGCCCACGGAGGTTAAGTGACTTGCCTAAATGACTTGCAATGAACAATAGCAAGAAAAATTACTATTGCAAATACGTAGTATTTCAGGTTTATTATGGGTTTTCGTGGGTTTGCTTGGGAATATAACTATTGTTTATATCATTGTTTTTGCAGGCAAGTAAGTGGTAAGAAGTTCAAAAAAAAAAAAACCATACAACCTCACTCACTAAGATGTAATATAAGAACTAAGTAGCTGAGGCAGGATTAGAAAGGTAGGTAGAAAAGAATTGGGGAGATTGAGGAATGTGAGAGAGAAAGGAAATATATGATTACAACTGCCAGATACAAGTGCCATAGCTTGTGCTAAACCCATAGTTTTTTTTAATAACTGAATAAGTACGTTTTTAATTAAATTGCCTGAACTTGACACAGCTCTTGGGAGAACAATACAACTACTGCAAAAAAAAAAAAAAAATATATATATATATATGGCATGGTGTTCCTGTGAACATTCTAGACTTTTTGCAGCAACAGAAACTGTAAGCCCAAATTAATATTTTAACTCATTTCAAAATTTGATTTGTAGTGCTTACATGTATACAAAGTGCTCATGCATCTGGCTGTATATTGTATCATATACTCTATTTTGAGTCTTCACATTTTCTTCATACATTGCCCTACTAATTTAAAACATCATATAAAATTTCATACACAACTTCCCTTGAACAAGTTTATTTTTAGCTAAGGAACAAGGAAATTAATTATTTGGGTAGTTGCTGCTCTTAGCACTTAAAGCATTAACGGGAGGAAGGTGAGAACCACAGGAGAACAAAACCACTGGAGCACACCCAGGAGTGTACGTTGATGTGGTGAGTCTTCATAATCCAGGAAGAGGATGGGAATGGCCCAAGGAGCCTGCCTGCACCTTGACCTCCTCTCCTACAAAGTCACAGGCAGGAAAGGCTCTGCTACTGCCTTTGCAGGATTGGTAATGACTCCTTCATCCGCCTTTCCCTGCTGCAGGTAACGGCTCACCTATGCAATTACCTTCTTTTGTCTTCTCAGAGTTCAAGATAAATTATTTCAACCTCTTTGCAGGGGGCATTTGAAACCAAAGTTATTTTTAGGGAGAAATACCTTTTTTTCATGTAAGATGCAGAAGCTGTTGCTCCTCAGGCAGCTGAAGGAAAATGAAAGTCATTTCAAGTCCTTTTAAAAGGTAGATCCTGATGTTTAGCTTGAGATCAAAGAGAAACTCAGGAATAGGAGGGGAAGCAGAGGACAGAACAGAATATACAGCACTAAACCCTTTGAAGGCACTGCCATTACATTTATGATCTTTGAACTCAGCAACTTATTACATGAGGATGAGCTGAATCCCTTGAAATTGAAGCTAATAAGCAGATAGCTTGAGCAGTGAGTGCTAACTTTAGAAACAAGAAAGAAGGCTACATTCTTGAACACGATTAATGCAGACAGACTTCTGCTTCTACCTGTAAACACACCGAAAGAGATGAAAGCGTTTTCTGGTATTTTTGCAGTCAAAATCATGGCTTTTGGGGGAACATCGTGCAATTCTTCCAGCCCTCATGGAGCCTTTTTGGCACAGCATTCTGTTATAACACTCACCTCTGGACTCCAGCTACCTGGATTTGACTTCCAGTATCTCTACTTATTAGCTGTGAAAGCTTGAGCAACTTGTTTAACTTAAAATTTACTTGTGGATACAAAAGGAAGGTTAATAGGATTAGGGCTGATTTTGAAAGGTTGCTCCTAGGATTAAATGAGATAAATGTCTGCCATATCGTAAGTTCTCGATAGATATTAGGTATTATTCACCACATTCTGCGGCAAGATGATTTTCCTGTTGAATGACTTCATTTTTCAACAGTGTCACAGACAAAGTTGCCCTTGTTTCATTACCCAAACATATTTAGCTGAAAGTATAGTTTAAACTATAATTTTGCACAAAATTACTTACAAGGGTGGTGTACACCCAACAGACATGCTGGTAGCTAAGCCTTGACACACCACGGACGGCTCTTGTGCCGAGAGGAAACTGATTCTTCCTCTCTCTGCTTCCTCTAACTCTTAAGAGGTAAGACAAAAGACCAGAGGGGTTTTGGCATAAAGGCAGGTTACCTGGGGCTTGTCCTTATTCCTCATCAGTCAGTGAGACCGCTGTAAGGTTTCTCAGTACCAGGTATTGATCTCAATTACATCCCGATTGTCTCCTAAATTTATCCTACCTGAAGCGATGGAGACTGGAAATCCATCACATTTTATTGCCCCGACTACAGGGACACCCACAAGATACAATTTCAAAGCAATAGGCACAATGTCAGGTATTTCATAGCGCAGTTTTATTCCACAGGGAAAGGAACGACTGTGAGAACAAGCACTTACTGCATTCCTTCCTGTCTCTACGTCACCTTTGCCACGGTTGATACATATTTATCAGCTGCTAATGTGAAAAAATGCATGTTTTTTCCTCCTTTATTTTCTCTTTAAGTGGTTCTGCCAACACGATAAGACACTGATGAGATTCTTAAACATGGTGGTGAGTATTTACAGAAAAAGGAAGGATTCAGGGCTGTAATTAACCATGTATTAAGAGGAAACAATGATAGTTTCATCGTGTTTTTATGTATTTTAACAAATTCTGATTGAAACCTGTGGTAATAGTATGATTTATCCAATTTGTTTGCCATCTGTTAAACATGTATGCTAGGACTTTGATTTGGATACAAAGTTAAGCTTGATATGTCATTACAGTAACAGTGCTTTTAAAGGTCTCAAAATTCAAATAATATTGCCTGCAAAATAATCTTCTTAGATATGATATGATACATTTTGATCCATGCCCTTTAAGTTTTATTCTAGATTAATGTTTTTATGTACCATGTTAAAGTTATTTGTTTTCAAGTGAGCCTTAATTGGACTAAAATTTCTTTTATTCATTTAGAGTCTCTAATCTTTAGCTTACATTTGACTTTTGGTTATGTTCATAAGTCACATTCAATGTCTGGGGATGAAGATTTTTCTACCACTGTAGGTACACAAAATAATGTGCTATAGAGCCTGAAAGCAATTCTGAGAGAGACAGGCCATTAATTTTTTGGTCAATGGTGACACTACTGAAATAACAGATTATCTTCTGAAGGTGACTACTGTGTCAAAGGGGTCAAAAGTCACTTGAGCACATATGTTTCAGAAGAGTTGTTAAAAATATCAGTGTCAGAGCACCTAGACCTCTTAAGCTCCCTTTAAAACATAATAATCTGTTTCTAAAATGGGACAGACCTCTGAGTTCTAACAAAAAGTAAAATTATGATTGTTCAGGCACTAAACTGCTAGTGAAAATGGTACTCTCATTAACAGTCCAAGATGTAAAAAAAAATTTTGAGTGTTTCAGTGCTAAACAGACAAAATGTTTGCTGAGCGCCAAAATATCAAGAACTCTATATTAGGTACTATTTCTGGGAAGGAAAGACAATAATTCTTTGGGGAAAGCAACTTTGATTTTCCAAACTTACTTCCTTCTCCCCTAAACTCAAATTACTCCTTGTATGAACTTCTGTTTTGCCACTTATCTCAAAGTATTTAAATTCTGCATATAGGTTTCTGCCTCTCCCACTAGACCCTGGGCTCTGTTAGATCAGGGATCCTATCCCATTCATTGTGGTGTCTGCAGGATCTTATGCAATGCTCACCCATAGTGTAACCTTCCGAAGTACTCGATAAATGAGTGAATGCATGATTCACTGAAAGCAAGATATTTGAGCCAATATATCTTTTACCTTCAAAGAGAGGAATGTAATAAAAATAGATCCCAGATGGAATATGGAAAACAGAATTCTAGCATTTTCTTTGTCATGAATCTGTACGTCACTAAGTTCTTTGAAATTGAAAGACCCACATCTGTGATAAAAAGCGATCTATCTCTGAGATGAAGCAATCCCTGTAAAGCGCACAGGGACTCTGCGAGGGGAAATACTGTATATAAAACCTTTGGGACTTCTGATCTCAGTTTTGACATGTAGAAGCCTTGGAAGTCACCACTTGTATCCTTAAAACAAGTAAAAGCTAAATAAAGTGAAAAATCAATGGCTCTTCTTACTCTGTCAGAGAACTAAGATAACTAAGGTTACAGCATAAGACGCCACCTCAAAATCTGGGGTGACGGGTGAAGGCAGAAAGTCAAAGCCAAAATCTGCTGGGGGCTGAGTGTCCACTAGCTGGAGGTGAAAAACCTCAGAGGAGGGGACTGGAGGCTTGGGGAGCCTGAACAGTTTCATGGGCTTTGCCTCCAGGAATTCCACCAGGTTCTAACCCCAAAGATCCCAACCCCAAAGATCCCAGTTGTTGCCTCATGGACCTCATGGGAGGAGTGGGAGAGAAACCACTGGAAAGTACACCCCAAACCTTCCACAACAAAGGCTTGCTTTCTGGGGGAAAAGACTTAACCAGGGCATTACCCCAGCTGGGGAAGGGCATCCTCCCCAGTTTGGACACTTCCTGCTTTCCTGCCTAAGACAGAAAGAGCCCCTCCACTAGAGAAATGCTTGTGGAAGTCACAAGTTTGAGACAAAGGGCCCTTGAAAACTGAAATGTAATCACTAGATTATAGATAACTTGCCTTCTCTCACACGTTACTGCCCAACAAACAGGGCTCAAGAATAAGTGTGCATTAGAGCAAGACACAGACTCTAAGGAGGAGCACGTAGAGAAACCCAACGTTGAGAGGAGACAAGGGAATATACTCTGAAGAGAACAATCATAACAATCATAACAATTACAGGAGTTGGGAACTCCTGCAAACAGTAAACACAACCCAGTTCCCAGCCAGACTGACACAGAGCCTCACACTCCAGGTCTATTCACCCCACCGCATATTACTCAACATAAAATAATTAGCTTTCAATAAAAAAACTACAAAGAATGTCAAAAGGCAAAAATATACTCTGAAGAGACAAAAGAAATAGCAGAAACAGACTCAGACACAACATAGAATTGAAACTATCAGAGAGATATTTTAAAATCACTATGATTAGTATGTTAAGAACTGTACTGGAAAACATATACAGCATTAAGAAATGTGTAACATAAGCAGAGGAAGTGAAGCTCTAAGAATCAAAAGTAAATGCTAGAAATAAAACATACTGCAATAAAAATGAATAAAGCCTCCAATGGGTGCATCAGTAGACTCAATATGGCCAAGGGGGAAAAAAAAAAAAAACCAGTGAGCTTAAAAATATGTAAATAGAAATGTCTCACTTGAAATACATGGGCAGTGGCAGGGAGAAATCAAAATAAAACTATTTAAAAACTACAGAGCTATTTCAAAAGGCGTAACTGTGGTTAACTGGAATATCAGAGGGAGAAGAAAAATGGAAAGGTGAAGAAAAAATTATTTGAAGTAGTAATAGCTGAGATTATTGCAAAATTAATGACAGAGACCAAAACAAGAGATCCAGGAAGCTCAGAGAACACGCAGAAGACTAATACCAGAAACTACACCTACGCATCTCATGTTCAAACTACAGAAAACCAAAAACAAAATGTTGAAAGAAGCCAGAGTGGAGTAGGGAGTGGAAAAACTTACTTTAGAAAGAAGTAAGTATAAGAATTACAGAGGTCTTTTCATCAGAAACTGTGCAAGCAAAAAAAATAACAAAAACAAAAACAAAACTACGGAGTGAAATTTAAAGAGTTGAAACAGCAACGATAACAAAACCCCACTAACCTGAAGTTATTTATACAGTGAGATTATCTGTCAAAAGAGAGCTAAAAACTTCTCAGAAAAAGAAAATCTCAGGGAGTTCATCACCAGACCTGCCTTGCAAGATACTTTAAAATACATTTTTCCAGGAGAAGAAAATGATATAGGCATAAACTCAGATTTTATAAAAGAAAGTGTTGAAAAGGGATAAATGATAGCATAAATAAAAATAAAACTGTTTTGTTTTTCATTCTTCATTGAGGTAAAGAATAACTGTTTAAAGTAATAATAGTAACAATATATTGGGTGATGAAAACATGGATAAGTGAAATGAGTAACAGCGATGTCATAAGGAGTCGGAAGGAAAAATCAGGAATGCCCAGCTACAGGGCACCTGTACTTCCCGTAGAAGCGGTACAGTGTTATCTTAAAGTAGAGTTATATTGGTTAAAAATGTGTATTGGAAACTCTGAAGTGACAACTAAAAACATTTCTTAGAAGTATAATGTACAGCATGGGAATAGAGTTAATAATAATGTCATATCTATGTATGGTGACAGATGGTCACTAGGCTTATTGTGGTGATCAGTTTTGTAA
Organism: Camelus ferus; assembly: GCF_009834535.1. NCBI lineage: Eukaryota > Metazoa > Chordata > Mammalia > Artiodactyla > Camelidae > Camelus > Camelus ferus. The sequence continues at coordinate 10,030,015 of NC_045725.1, read as the reverse complement.
CGTATAGAAATATCAAATCACTATGTTGTGCACCAGGAACTAACGTGGTGCTTTACGTCAATTATACTTCAACAAACAAACTTACAGAAAAAGAGATCAGATTTATGGTTTCCAGAGGCAGAGGGTGGAGGGTGCTTGGATGAAAGTGATCAAAAGGTACAAACTTCCAGTTAGAAGATAAATAAGTATGAGCAATGTGATATACAACATGATTAATATAATTAAAACTGTTGTATGTTACATTTGAAAGTTAAGAGAATAAATTCTGAGTAGATGTCCACCAAACTTATTGTGGTAATCATTTACGAGGTGTATAAGTCAAATCACCCTGCTGTACACCTTGAATTTATACAGTGCTCTGTGTCAACTGTATCTCAACAAAACTAGAAGAAAAACAGTGTAACTGATACGCCACAGAGCAATTAAAATGGAAACATATAAAATGCTCAACTAAAACCACAGAAAGCAGAAAAAGAGGGGAGAAACCAAGAATGGATGCAACAAATAGAAAAATGGCTACAAATATAGTTGATATGAATCCAACAATACTAATAATCCAACTATATACTACTATAATAATAACATATGTATTCCATTCACTAAATGTGATCAATTAAAAGAGAGATTATCAGAGTGGATAAAAACACAACAAAAAACAAGACCCAAGTATATTCTGTCTACAAAAAAAAACCTATTTTAAGTATAAAACTCAGATAAAAGTAAAGTATGGAGAAATGTATACACTGCTCATACTAATTAAAAGAAAGCTGGACTAACTGTATTAAGACAAAGTAGACTTCAGAACAAGAAAAGTTATTAGGGATAAAAGAGAAATTACTTAATGATAAAGGGGTCGATTTTCTGAGAAGACAAAAGAATCCTAAAGTGTATGCACTTAATAACACAGTATCAAAATACATGAGAAAAAAGTAGTAAAACTGAAAGGAGAAACAGAAAAATCCACTCTTACGGTCAGAAATTTCAACACACCTCTCAGTAATCAACAGATCAAGCAGGCAAAAAACGCAGAAAGAATAAAGTTGATTTGAGCAGCACCATCAATCACCTTGATCCAGTTAACATTTATAAATTACTCCATCAAAAAAAAAAAAAAGCAGAATATATATTATTTTCAAGATCACAAGGAGCATTCACCAAAATAAGCAGACTAAAATGGATGAACATTTGCCTACACAGAGCTTACATTTCTCTAGGAAAAGAGAAACATAAGACAAAGTCAAAAGTATATAATCAAATGGCACTATAAGGGGACACTGAGTGGGATGATGAAGTGGAAAATAACTGCACAGGAGGAGAGACAGATCTGTAAATAGGACAGTCAGAAAGGCATTCTGTCAAGTGTCCTCCACTTGAGAGGAGACCAGAATGGAGTGCAGGAAGTAGCCACCTCAGGGGAGCAGTATTTCAGGGAGCCAGAAAAGAGAGTGCAAAAGGGCCCCAGGAAGTGTGAGCTTGCTGTCTCTGAGGAACAGCAAGCTGGCCAGTGAGGCTGGATCTGTATCAAGTGAAAAAAAAAACGGAGTTTCCAAGGAGAGGATCACGTGCATCCATCTTTTTAAACCATAGCGGGTATTTATTCCCACTGAGATGGGAAGGCTCTGGGGATGTGATCAGATGAGAGACGTGGTCTGACTTATAATTCTGGCTGCGGAGTGGCGAACAGGCTGTGGGGAAGGGAACTAGCAAGAGCGGAAGGAGGGAAAATCATTAGGAAGTCACTGCAATTTGGGCGGGTGGTAATGGCAACCTGGGTTACAGCATTAGTGTAGGAGGAAGTAGAAAGTGGTTACATCAGGATATATTCTGAAGGTAAAGGTGGCGGTGCTTGCTGATGGATAAGATGTGAGATATGAAAAAAAAAAAAAAAAGAGTCAAGGGTGACAAGGATTTTGCATATGTATTGGTGTATATTTGAATATGTATGATTTTTTATACATATCAGTAAATCTGAACATTTAATCCCTAATACAGCAGTGGTAAACACGTGGGAGATCTTTTAGCTCCCTGAGGACTGGAAATGGATCTGCAGTGTCCACCACTGCAACCCCACATCTCAGAACAGTGCCCAGGACATAGCAACCATTACAGAAATTGGTTAAAAAAATTAATGGAAATCAGTGATAAGAAAAGAGTAGTCTTAATGTCTGGGTTGAATAACACATGACTCCTTCAGACTAAAAGGGCTTGATTTGAAGTTTGGAGGCATTCTGAGAAGATAATTTACTAATGAGTAGTCTCCCCAAATCTCTGGCTAATTACCATGGATTTATGAAGGCACTGGAAAAGTGTAGCTTGCTCACTGCTTCCAACCACTAGCGACTGTAATAAACGGAATACCAAAACATGCTATATGTGTGAAATATGCATGATCGAATTTTAGTTTAAATTTTGGTTTTGGAGCTTTTGCTTTCTTCAGAGGGCTTAAATGAGCACAATTAACATAACATTAACTTTTTATCAGCACAGACTTCAGTTTTATATTACTCTGACCTTCGTCTTCAAATCCCACTACTAGTTTCCAACTGCCCCCCCCCCTTTTTTTTTTATTAATAATGACCTTTGGAGCTCTCTTGTCATCTCCCTGTCTACCCATTTCTCTCATTCCATTTCCATCTATTCTGCTCTCCATTTGCCTTTTCTGTTTGTTTTTCACTCCCCTTAATATCCATGTCTGCACATCTAGTATTTGTTTTTAATGGTTTTCTTTTTGTTCCTCAGGTTTTTATTCAGTCTTCCCAATATGTAGTTTTACCTACATTAGTTGCAAATCCCTAACTCAATTTTTAGAATCGGATGGTATCATCCAGCAAATAACTTGAGATGGAGATAGATGAAATGTATATACACTTGCAAACCTTTTTCTTCTCTCTTAATGCAGGCATTATTGCTTTTATGTTTATGTTTCACATGAATCTTGAGTTGTTAATTCCAAGAACATAAAGAAAAGGATTCATTCTGTCCTTGCAGCCCAGGGTTGTGGAAGTGTGAAGGCCAAGGGGATGAGCTGCTCAGATCTTTGACTGCACTGAGTGTAAATGACACAGGGCTGCAGCATCACTGATTTCAGTGGTGGCTTTAGTCTACAGACCAGGGTCTACAGCAGGGGAGGCAGTCACAGAGCTGGGCTGGATGCCCTCCCCCAGAAGGTGACTGAGACCAGTGCTTCTGGTAGAAGCACTTAACCACCAGAAGCCAGGAGGCCACAGTTACCTGACAAAGTAGGAGGGGCAGCCAGGGTGTGTGACCTGCATGGAGTTGTGTTGATACTTAATGGATTGTGGTGCCCTTTGGGGTAAAATACACAGGCAGGAAATTATCACAGGTGCTGCTTAATATTTTTTAAACAAACAAAAATCAAGAATGGAGGAGCAGGAGGCTGAGCTTGGTCATTCCAATTCAAAAATTTAAAAGCCCCCTTCTCAACCCACAGACCTTAACGCTTCTTAATCAACAGATTCAGAATCCATTGCCAGAAGATTCAAGACCATAGTAAGTGATAATTCTTCCAGTTTTCTGAAAAGGCAGTAAAACGATTTACTCAGTGGAGAAAGGGGACTAACCAGCTAACACGGGTGTTTTGATGACAACTGGTTACAAAATCTGGTTACAAGGTCTGGGACCTGGAGTCCCAGAGCATCATCACAAACCCCCTTCTGTTACTGCCTAAGGGTACATTGTTAATGTTCACTGACCCTGGGCCCAGTACGTCCACAAACCCATCAGTGGTCATTTCTCGAGTCCCTGAGAGTGTAATTGGAACTGATATACTTGGCATTCGGTGTGGCCACTATATTAGGTCTCTCTTCTGTCAGATAAGAGTTATTAGAGCGGAAAGGCCAAGTGGAAATGTCTGAACCTGAATAATCCCGCTCACCTTCCAACTTCCACTCAAGCAAGATAGTAAATTAAAAAAAAAAAAGCAAAAAACCCCAATATTGTATCCATGGAGGATAGCCACCATTAAAGCGTAACTGATGCAAGGGTGTTGGTTCCTATGATATCTTCATTTAACTTGCCACTCTGACCCCAGACACTGAATAGACCCTGGGGAACAACTGCAGGCCACTACAGGCTTGACCCAACCCAAGGCCAGGTCACAGCTGCTTTGCCAGATGCAGTGTCATTGCTGGAGAAGACGGAAGAGGCCTCAGATATGGTCTGTGGCCACTGCTTTAGTGAACATCTGAAGGTACCTAATCTCACTGAATGCCGAAATGGCCTTATCACGGCTCAGCTGAAAGACTAACTCAGAGGCAACACTGTGGAAAAATGGATCCCATCCTTCAGGATGCGGCGTATATATCAAACCCAAGATTTCTACGTGGTGCGATGTTCTCCATGGAATCCAGTGACCTTGGGATGGAAGCAGTTCTCACAGCCTGGGTTGGAGGTCCTGGTCCCCCAAAAGGGTGGACTCCTTCTATATCAGTCTTCTTGGATTTCCATACAAAAAGACCAAAGCCCGGGTGGCTCAGACAACAGGAACTTAGTGTCTCACTGTTCTGGAGGCTGGAAGTCTGAGACCATGGTGTCTGGGCTGGTTTCTGTTGAAGCTTCTCTTCTTGGTTTATAGGTGCCCGCCTTCTTAGATCCTCACACGGCCTCTTCTGTTTGTGTGTGTAGAAACAGAGCTCTCCCTGGTGTCTCCTCCTTTCTCATGAGGACACCAGTCCTACCAGATTAGGATCCTATTCTTATGACCTCATCTAACCTTCATTACCTCCTCACAGGCCGTATCTCCATATATAGCACAATCGGAGATTAAAGCTTCAACCTATTAATTTCGGGGGAGCACAATTCCATCCATAACGCCTGCCACAGGACACATCAAAGTTCCTACTGCACTACAAGCTGTAGTTGCCCACAGGACACTTTAGATTCATTGCGTCCAAGAAGAGGGGTCATCCAAACGACAGAAGGAACTGATCCCAATCAACAGGAGGAGGAAAGGCTTTTAAACAACGTGAAGAGGTTGGAATACAAGCTGAACCCAGGTGATCCACCTTTGCTCCTACCAGTGTGCCCTTGCCCCAGCATGACTATGATTAGACCCTAGGCAAAGAGGCGTGTGCTTACCAGCACGTTCATTTCAGATGCAAAATACCAGATGTCAAATCTTTTTGCAAAACTCACAGTCCTCACATTTACAAGGGTGTTCACTGCAGCATCATCTTTGGTGGCAAGGACTGGGAAGCAACGTGGGATTACATCCTTGCTAAGAGAAGAGCTGGGAAAAATGTGTTGGGTGTACCCTATGGAGCACTGCACAACTAGAAGGAGCAGAGAATAAGCTGAACACATAGACAGGCCTTAAAGTGTGGCATTTATATAAGAAAGTAGAGAAAACAATATATTCAATAGAATAGTAATAATGAAAACTAAAAACATCTACCTACTAAAAGAGAATGCACATTTTAGAAGATGTACAAATATACATACACACACACCCCACATTCGAATGGTGGTCTGTTGTTTAGGAGATTGAGAGGGGGACAAGTGTGTGTTTAGGGATAAAAGGAAGAAAAAAACAAGTGATACAGGGAAACTGAAACACTATTCATGCCTATCAACTACATTCTAGCAACCACATCGTTAGGTATCCAACACTCCCCGTAAATGCTGCTTCTAAAGCATCCTTTATTCCAATACTTGCAACATTTGTGTTCATGGTGGATTGAGCTGCCTGGCGATCCCAGACATCTCAACACATTTTCCGGATGAATAGCTGGATGTAGGCGATGACTCTCTACATCCTGCTTCACCAACTGCTTATCATCCACTTTCACTGCATTTGTACAGATTGTTCAGCTGACACTTGGCTTTAGTTTTCTGCTCACAACTCTCCCATTCCCTTTCCCAGTAACTTTCCCAGTTCTTATCTAGTTGTAAAGAATGCATAGTTATACGTAAGGTCAAAAGTTATCACCAGTCACTAGTCATCACGTAGTTTATATAGGAGATAGGCTTTAAATGTTTATAAGAAAAACTCATTAAGAGAAAGTAATATTGCTGTTCTGCAAAAAATACCACATAAACATTACACCCAAATTACTAATTTTGCCAAAATTTGAATATCCTAGTCCCCACTTTAAACACCCCATTGGACTGAACAATTTTGCACTAGGATTTCCCCAGGATACAAGAAGCTATTGTTACCAAGTATGACTTGGGGACTCTGGATTTGAGATGCTCCCTGTTTACATATTGTTCAGTTGCAAAAACATAATATGACCTCTACGATAATGTATCCTTTAGGATAAAATAACCAGTTCAATACTCCACCTTTAGCTAATTTACAATGCCCTAAGAGGCTTAACGAGGCTGCTGTCTTTTTTCCTTGCATGAACATGAGAATTCACGTTCTGCACTGAAACAAAATTTTTCATTGAATACATTTAACAACAGAGGAATAACTCAAGGAATCACACAACTATTGGACCAAGTTAGCCGGATAAATAAAAAGAGTACAAGAGAACAAAGCAAACGGTGCCTCAGTAGGAAAAATAAAAACAGAAAAAATAATAATCTGACGGGAACTATTACCTCAAAATTTAATATGCTAATCAGGGGAGTCAAACAGTTCTTCTCCCTAAGCTCAAGCAACTTTTCATCAAGGTGAATTTAGCTTTACTCTGTGTTTTCAAGTTAAAACAAAAAGTTAATTTGGACTTGGTGAGATGAAAATTCAGGGTTATATGAAAACCTCAAAAGAACTGGCCCATTTTGTCCTCAGGTTTCCTTTCTGTTTTTTAAATCAGATTTTTACTGGTTCCTGATCTGCCGAAGTTGCCCATTTCTTACAAGTTCTTTAGTAATACTCAGTTTAGAACAAAGTTAATTCAATAGTCAGAAAATAATGAAAAGAAATCTTTCCTCTTCTATATTAGAAACGGCTTCACAGCAGACAGAGCAGCATGAGACAATGAACAATGGATTATCAATCAGGGACTTCCACAGTTCTGAATTCAACTTAGGCTGAAATTAACAACATGGACTTGGGCAAGTGCTAATGCTCTGAGCCTCAGTTTCTACACCTGTTAAGCAGCCACAGTGGCCTAGGTCAGAGGCCCTCAACCTGAGGTCCACGATACCTCACCGCAGTCCAAGGTAACCCTTGGGGGTGAGGTGAGGAGAAGGGGAATGTGATCCTAGACATAAAATTATAACTGCTCAATATTAATGAACTTCCATCTGAAGTTTAGCATTTATTTCAATTCTGAATAGAGACAATAAACCACAGAGATATTAGCAGTATCTGTGATTTTTATCAATAACAGAAGCCACAGATATTTTCCTATCACATTAATATATTATAGATCTTTCAAAACATCACTTAAGCTCATTACTGCTTCAAAATTATAGTAGTATTTAGACTTACTGGTATATCTTGTCATTTATGTATCAGTAAAGATAAATTATCATCTATTTACATACATATTAATAATTCCACATATTTTACATTATACATTTAAAAACATTAAGCATACTAAAGATGTCCATAAACTGCAAAAGAGGTCCAGTAAAGATGGGAAACCCCTAGGCTAGCTGAAGACAATAATCCCTTTTACCTCTGACATGTCCTTTTAAATCCCATAAAATGACACTCTGTTTCTCCAAGACTGAAGAAAAATAACCAGAAATAATTAACGTTCTATATTTTATGGATACCTTATGTGACCTCCTCTGGTCAGGTGATGAATATGAATTCTTCCCCTAATTCAATTCTCTTTTTCGGTTCTGGCTTTTTGCTGACAAAATACAACCAAGAATCAGCAGTTAAATGAAAGTCAAATTGTAGGCATTATGTGAATGGCCCTGTAAGGAGACATTTACATCCAAAACAAGTCTCCCCTATAAACACTTGATTGAAGAGAGTGTCTCAAATGGGCCTCCTTCTGTTCTTTTCCCACCACATCAGTCAGTCAAAGAATAGAGGTAACAGTGAGCATCACTGTGGTTAACACACCAGGATCAGGAGAACTTCTTCCCTTGACCTTAGAGGATAAAAGATAAGGTCAGGCATCATGTTATACCTTAGCAGAGTCAAAGAGGTGGGTTTTAGACTGATCGTTGATTTTAAAATACAATGACAATGCCCACTAGTAATATAGCCAAATAATAGTCTATGTATTACAATATATAGAGAGTGCCTGCTATGTGCCTGGCACAGTTTCAAGTACTTGCCATCTACTGACTCATGAAGTCCTTACAACAAACCTACAGAATGGTACAACGTTGAATCTTACTTTGCTGTAAAGAAAAGTGAGATATAGAGACATAAGGCAAATTATTCAGGTTCACAAAACAGTAAGCAGCAGAACTGGGGATTAAGCTCAGGTCTGCTGGTCTGGCCAGTGACTCCAACACATTGAGTCCATGCTCTCATCAATCAAGCTGGTTCCCTGGAGTGGGGACGGAGTGGCAAGGAACATAGAAACTCACTCCACCAAATTCTTCCAAGTTGTTTTAATTGTTTCTACCATTGTATTTGGTAGGAATATGCAAACTGTGGGCTTTCAACATGAGTAGAAAGATAACTCTCATGGCTCAGAGATCTAAATGTAAGACACAAAAGTATAAAACTCCTAGAAGATAACACAGAAGAAAGCCTAGACAACCTTGAGTATGGTGGTGCCTTTTCAGATATAATACCAAAGACACAGTCCATAAAAGAAATAGTGGGTAGGCTGGGCTTCATTAAAATTAAAACCTGTGATCTGCAAATAAATAATATCAAGAGAATCAGAAGACAAGCCAATGGACTGGGAGAAAATATCTGCCAAAGGTTTCTGATAAAGGGCTTGATCTAAAATACACAAAGAACTCAAAAACTCAACAATAAGAAGGCAAACAAGTCAATCTATAAATGGGCTGAAGACCTGAACAGACATCTCCCAAAAGAAGATATACAGATGGCAAATAAGTACATGAGAAGATACTCCACACTGCATGTTATCAGGTAAACACAAATTAAAACAACAGTGAGACACCACTACACACTTAGCAGATTGGCCAAAAAACCCTGAACACTGGCAGCACCAAACACTTGCGAGGATACGGAGCAACAGGGAAACTCCCCCAGTGCTGGTGGGCGTGCAAAATGGTGTTCCTACTTTGGAAGACAGCTTGGCAGTTTCTTAAGAAACTTAACAGTTTTACCATACAATCCAGCAATGGTACTCCTTGGTGGACATTTACCTGAAGGAGCTGAAAACCTGCACATGGATGTTTACAGCAGGTTTATTCATAATTGCCAAAACTTGGAAGCCAACATGAAGTCCTTCAGTAAGTGAACAGATAAATAAACTGTGGTGCATTCAGGCAGTATAATATTAGTCAGTGCTAAAGAAAATGTGCTATCAAACCACAAAAAGTCATGAAGAAACCTTACGCGCATATTGTTAATTGCAAGAAGCCAGTCTGAAATGGCTACTTACTGTATGATTTCAGCTGCATACATTTTGGAAAAGGCAAAGCTATGGAGGCAATAAAAAGATCAGTAGATGGTACATGTGGGTGTGGTGGAGAGATAAATAGGAGAGAAAATACTCTGTGTAATAATTTAATGATGGATATGAGTCATACATTTGTCCAAATCCATAGAATGTACAACATCCAGAGTGAAATCTAAGGTAATGATGTGTCAATGCCAGTTCATCCCTGGTTAAAAAAAAAATTTGTTTTTTCCAAGTACCATTCTGGAGAGTGATGTTGATAATGGAGGAGACTATGCATATGCGCAGTCAGGGACTTTAGGGAAATCTCAGTACTGTCTTCTCTCAATTTTGTTGTTAACCTAAAACCTGCTCTAAAAAAATAAAGTCTGAAAAACAAACAAACAAATGGTAAGAATGATAACCTTCTCTTCCCATCAGACACAATTAGGAGAGATTTCTATAGCAGGATACCTAAGGAATTCTACTACTCAGTAGTTTCAGCATAAAGCAGACATCTGAAGTCACTATAATATTCTGGACCATGGTCCTTATTTTTCCAATATTGACATTATCTATACTATTAGCTTAAAAAATAAATACAGCGTTGTCACTAAGTGCATATTGGTTGAGGTCAGCTGAACAGGCAAAAGACAACAGAGCACTATTCACTATTTATGCAATGTCTCTAAGACTTGGTTTCTTTATTGTTAAATGGGTGTATTAATGCCTAATTTGAGGATTTTTATAAGAATTAAGCCAAACAAAGCATGTTTAGTGATGATCAGAGTATTTGAAAGTTAACAGAAATGTGATGTTAACATTATTATCAATATTATATTAAATAATTATCCTTCTGCAAGAATTGGTTGGGGCTTGATTTCGGTTTGTTTTTGCTTTTGCTTTTCCTTTGTTGACGACATGAGAAGCATTCGATTTTAAGTTGCTTCTGCTTATTTGTACTAGTCAACTGCCCAAGAAATGGACTTGGCCCCATCAACCTGATCCATGGAGTCCTCATTTAACTCAGGTAACAGTTAGAGTGGATACTATAATTTTTAGTGAAATGGTGCTGTGTCCTGAGGAAGGTGGAAGACAAAATATCCAGTATCTAAGGGGGACAGTTAGAATAGTAACATCATTTCTGTAATATGATCTGTCTGGTGGAGGAGATGAATAGCAAATTGTTAGCTCCTTTTTTAACACCTAAGCCTGTTCCTTCTTCAGCCCGAATCCATCATCAGTGAATAGTCTCATCATTTTCAACTAATGGGGTAAGAATGAAAGGGAGCATATTTTCAAGGTTTTCCAACTGTTTAAATACAAACATTGAGATCACAGGGATTAAAACGGCTACATTTGCAAGAACGGTTTATCTGATGGATTAAGCAAAATGGGAGATGTTTGTCTAGAAAACAAGCTGCTGATTCTTCCAAGAAGAGGCTCTTGGCAACCTGCCCTCACCCTGTTTTGCTCTGAGTTACTAACGCTTTCTGCTTAGTCTCTACCTTATGCTGACTAACTGAGAAAAGCCTGGCCTTTCCTCTAAACCCAAAGCCAAGTTCTGATGCTCAAAATGAAAGACACTTTGTAAAAAGCAACAAATAACACATAACCCACTTCTTCATTTGGATCAGTTAAAGCAGTTTTTAAATTCTCACCATAGGCCAAGCAGATTTTATAAATAGATATAAATTAGGTAACATATTTCAGAGTAATAGGAGCTAGAAAATCTAAGATCTCTGGAAAACAAAACTTCATGGAGGACATGAATATCACTTCAGAGTAAAAACAAATGAACAAAAACAAACAAAAGACCAAAAAAAAAAAAAAAAAAAAAAAAAAACCCCCAAAAACCCACATCCCCAAACAGTATTATTTCACATTTCTAGGATCAATATTAGGTATATTATCCTCTCTGCCATGAATGTAATTTTGAATAAATCCATCTGAACATTTCAAAGTAGAGATTGTTCTAAAGAAACGGTCTACGCATCGGAAGGGGAGACCTGCAAGCGGCTCTCGTGCTGTGCGTGCTGCGGGGCCGTCTGTGAGCTCTGGAGCGTGCGGCTCTGTGTTTGCTGCAGACAGATTGCGACAGTCTGACTCCGAGGGCGCTTACATCAGGGCCATCATTTTTGATGTAGATTGGTAATTGCCCAGCATGCTGTCTTGAATTCCATCTCAAGCTGTTTATATTCCTTTTCACTAATTCCACCCAATGTTTTCATAGCTTCAATCACATTAACAGTGGAGAGGCAGCTAGAATGCCAAAGTATATTTTGAGTTATTAAATTGATTTATATCTTCTTTATTGCCTAACAATTATTAAGGCTAGAGAGAAGAAGAATCCATAAATTCGGGATTAGAGCATGTTCTTGTGCCCAAAAGGAAAGGTTTACAGTTGATCTCATCCTCAGATAAGTTTTGGAGGTTGTCTTGATCCTGTTATAGGTTATCTCATTTCTTCATTTCCTCAATTATTCAATCAACAAACATTTATTGTATTCTGTGAACCAAATATTGAAGATTTAGGGGCACAAAAATGCAATAAGCATGATCTCTCTTCTCAGGGAACTTTTAATATTCTGGGGAAATGCCTGAGCAAATCAGCAAGTAGAATTTGGTGTGACAAGTTCTAGAGGGAGATAACTACGAATAACTCTGGAACAAAGCATTTTATCTTATATAGGCATACCCAGAAGACATCACAGGTTTGGCTCCAGACCACTGAAATAAAGGGAGTCACTTGAATTTTTTGGTTTCCTGGTGCATGTAAAAGCTATGTTTACACTATATTGTAGTTTATTAAGTATATAATAGCATTGTGTCTAATTAAAAATAATTTATTGTTAAAAAATTCCAAGACAATTATAATAGTAATATCAAAAATCACTGATCATAGATCACCATAACAAATGTAGAAGTTTGCAATATTGCAAGAATTAGCAAAATGTGACACAGAGACATGAAATGAGCAAATGCTGTTGGATGAGTGTGCTAACAGACTTGCTAGACTCAGGGTTGCCACAAACCTTCAATTTGTTAAAAAAAAAAAAAAAGCAGTATATTCAAGGCACCATAAAGTGAAGCACAAGAAAACAAGTAAGCCTGTAGACTGCTGATCAGTCACTGACTATCCCGTAAGCTCTGGTCAAAACGAAATGAGCTTGATATGTTATCAATAGTGTAATTTGAGTGTTTTATCATCACAGCCCTAGAAAGGGCACATGAAATTCTTCCACCTGTACTGCCTTCCTCATCCCTCCTTACCCATCCCCACTTCTTCCTTTGGTCAACTCCAGACCCCTCAAGTCTGTACAAACCCAAGCAGTCAGATGTAAGGTCCTTTCTTGTTACCAAGCTAATACTGCAAGACTGTGTGATGCAGACAGGTATTCAAATTACTTTTGTCTCTACTCCTTAAATTTATTTATAGAAAAACATACACTTTTTAATGTAAACTTGATACGTAAAAGAAAAATTAAGGCTGAAAAATGACAGGACATTAACTGGAGTTGCAGAGTAATTAGTGTGTCCTGGGGGGAAAAATGGCAAGCATGAACTTTCACTAGTTCCCTATCTTAGTCAAAACGAGTCCTGCTTCTGTACTTACTCTAAACCCTATCCTTTTGAATGGTACATCACGTTACATATGTAGAAGCCTGTCTTAGCTGGGGGGGGGGGGGGGTTATAACAAACTACCGTAGACTAGGTGGCTTGAATAACAGAAATCTATTTCAGACATTTCTGGAGGATGGGGAGGTCCCAGATCAGGTTCTGGTGATGGTCCTTTTTCTGGTTTGCAGACAGCTGTCTTCTCTTGTTGTGTCCTCACACAGCAGAGACAGAGAGAGAAACATAGGTCTCTCCTTATAAGGGCACTAATCCCATCATGAGGGCTCCAACCATATGACCTACTTACCCCCTAAGGACCCTGTGTCCAAATGCCATCACATTGAGGATTAGGGTTTCAACACTGAATTTGGGGGGAACATAAACTTTCAATTTACAGCAGAGTCCTTTCATAAGAAAAAAAAATATATGCAACTTGATTTCCCTGTAGTATAGCCTGGAAAGTTCAGTCACACATAGGGATCTGTTAAATAAGTCCTTTTGTACACAGCCATTCTCAGAAGAGCTACTGGTAAAGTACAGTTTTCACTTTCAAACACTAATAAACATGACGGCACCTAATTGCAGACTAGCAAAAACATCCAGTAATTTTCTTTAGCAATACTGTGTTGGATAGCCAACCTGGAAATAATCAATTGCATCATTCTAAGTCATGTTTATAAGCATTGATGTCCACTGCAAGCCTACAAGTGTTATATTTTTCCTTCTGACTTTCCACTTTAAACTACATAGCTGAAGTCTGAATTTTGTTAACCTAACTACTATATATTTTAAATAACAGTAATTTCGTTTGGGAAGTACAATCTTAACATTCCAGGAATTTCAGTATTTTTATAATTTGAACATGCTTTTATCTTAATAAAATGGTAATTAGGAATTAAAATATTGGCTCTGATTTTTACAGATAAAGCTCAGTTCTACACTATCTAGATCTAAAGATCTGATTTGTTCTACGTAACAGATGAGTTGGGTTGCACAATTAAGTTAAAATAAAGGGATGCATAATCAGCAGCTTGGTAAAATATATAAATGAATCAACTCAATGGCTAATATGTTTTGTAATTATAATGCTTTTACATAATTAATATTGATCTTTAAGAAAGGGTTCTCTTATAATGTTATGTTTTGGATGGTTTTGTCCCCCCAAATTCATATGTTGAAATTCTAACCTCCAAAGATCTTTAGGACGTAGGGTCTCTGGCAGATGCTTAAGTCATGAAGTTGGGGCCCTCATGAGGGAGATTAGTGCCTATAAAAGAGGATCTAGAGATCCCTAATTCCTTCCACCCTCAAGCTCAAAGGCACTAGGCACTGGCTAGGAGCTAGGAAGAGGGCTTTTAACAGAACTGGACCATTCTGGTGCCTTGATCTTGGAATTACCAGTCTCCAGAATCATGAGAAATAAATGACTACTGTATATAATATCTGCTGTTTCCCAGTCTGCGGTATTTTGTCATAGTAGCCCAAATGGACTGAGACACGTAAAATTAGCCCATCTTTTATTCACCAATTTTCAACGGTAAGACAATTAATGCAATTAATGTTGAGTGTGTGGCTGCTTTGATTCCCATTTTCTTCTACCTGTTCCTTACCTGCACTGAAAACAAAGAATCAGCTCCAACTGTATAATGTCAGCTCTCCTTTCCACACTCTAATGACCACAAACTTAGTTTCATTAAGATATTATTTAAATTTATAATTTTAATTTAATAGGTACTATTTTAATTTAAACATCTCATGACCTCAAATTCATAATAATGGAAAAGACACAAAAGTAACCTGTTTTTAAAGAAATTTCTCATCTTTCCAAATTATCAATATCCATAATTTCTAATGTAGCATTTCATTGAGACACTGAGTATATGTATGTAGGTAAAGATACAGTCTTAGAATGTGTGTTTGTATTTCTAATTCACAATGGTGTGAGTTTTTTGGAGTGTTTTCCATTCTTTCCTCAGCCTACAAAAGAGCAAAAAGAATGGGACGGCGTACTGAAGATCTCAGTGCACAGAAGACATCAACATTTATCTAAAACACAGGAAGTGGATAGACACCTGCCAAAGGATAACAGAAAGCAGAGGCAATGATTCAGAATAAACAGAAAACTTCAGTGAAGGATTTAATTGAGCAGCCTACAGAACATTTCAGAGGCTCTAAGTCTAGAGTCAATTAACTGACTCCCAAGGACAGAAGTAAAAGCAAGAATTCAGCAGGTGTGATCGTTGAAATAGTCTGTATAGAACAGCTGTGTTGGTAGGCTTTCCACGCCTTTCTTCCTTTTTCCCCACTCCTTAATCACCATATACATTAAGCCCTGATAACATTGTAAAAAAATTGCTACAGGGAGAGCCTAAATACTGCTCTGCTCTAAAGAAAACCAGGGCTCCACTGGTGATATGACTGATACCAGGGACAAGGAAGGGAATGATGAGTTGTGCCAGGAAAAAAGTGCTTAAAAAAGAGGAAGAAAAAGGACATAAGGGTATATCCAAACACACTGAAACCAGCCAGCATAAAAAATTTCCAACTGACCAAATCTATAGAAAAAATGAACATTCAATGAATACTAACAGTAGTGTATTCATTTATATGTATTAAATGTACAATTCCTCTAATAAAATTCCATAATTCGACTGATAACAAAACAAGTAGCCAAGCAAGCAAACCAATAAACAGATGCAGAAGACATGACAGATTTAGACGCATCACTTTACAGCCATTATGAAAATAATTATTCCAGGCAAGGATCATTGATGGATGCTAAAATCATTGAATACAATTTAATGAGGAACAAGATACTTATTTAATTCAACAATATATCTCCTTATGCTATTTAGTACCTGCAAGTTGAAGACACTTTCAAGAAAAAAAAAAAAAAAACCTTAACCAAAGGATTGAAGGTACCATTATCTATAATGGGTCAAAGCAGTGCCTTCTGTTGTGATGCACTAAGAAAGAAAAGATGTCACCTGAATGTATTCCTACAAAATATACATGACCTGAATGTAATCATGAGGATGCATCAGACAAATTCAATTTGAGAGACATTCTAAAGAACAACTGTTTGTGCAATCTTCAAAACTGTCAGCAAAAGGCAAAGGAAGGTTAAAGGGCTTGTCCAAATTCAAGGAGAATTAGATTTTGAAGCACGCCTGTGGCAGGCATATCTTAGAAGACATTATTGGGAAAATTGTCAGAATTCAAATATAGACTCTGTATTAGAAAACAGCATATTGATGTTAAATTTCCCAAATTTGATTATTTTAAAGCAAGAATGTTCTTTTAGAAACATTAGAAAATATACTGGAACACTGAGGGTAAAAACACATGATGTCTGTAACTCACTCATTTTGGTTATATCTATGTACGTATTTATCTATCTTTTATTTGTAGATAGATATACTAATATATACATTAGCATATGTGTATATAAATGTATATGAATGAGAGCATGAGCACAAGAAGGAGAGAAAGCAAGTGCATCAAAGTATTACTAATTGGTGAGCTGAAGTAAAGGGTATCTAAAATTTTTTGTATCATCCTTGAAACTCTTCCATAAAATTGAAACTGTTTCAAAGAAAAAAAAACAGGCTTAATTAATTTCCCTAAAAGTGTGAAAACACCAGATAAAGTAATTACATTAAACAAGACAAAAAATGGAAAGAAAGGGAAAGGAGGAGCAGGCAGCGTAAGGATACTAAATTATCTTCCATGACAGGGGCATTGCCATTGATAACCCAGCACAGAGAGGTACAAGCAGAACCCAGTGGGAAAACTACCCACAGGAGGTTCTGAGAAATGGGACTTTACATGGGGAAGGTCAGAGCAGAGACTGTGGCTTCTCCTTTTAATTCCTTTGTACTACATTTAGTCAGTAATATTAAAATCATGTTCATGTACTAAATTGATAAAAAAAAATAGCCAAAAAAAAAAAATCACCAGTATCGGCACTGGCATAAGGTAATATAAACTTTTAGTTTATCTCTATATTTGGATTTTGAATACTTTGATAGAGCTTTAAGGACCATTTTCTTTTCTTTGTAACCAGTTTTCACATCATGTTGAGAATGGAATCATTTAATTCTAAAGCAAGCAATTACCGAGAAAAGGTATGAAATAATCTCTGACATTTAAATCAATAACGTGAGTGCCTTGAGAATTCCTCGAGGTATAAAATGGATGTGGGAGATGAAATCTTGGGGGATTTGTGATGAGTAGGTAATGTCTCAGTATCAGAAGAGTACCATTTGAGATCTTTCTTATTTTTCTAGATCAAGTTAATTACTATAGTACTAATGAAGAATTGTATGTCTTCAGCCCTGCCTATAGAGGGCTCTTTCTTCTTGGAGTTGATAGGCAACCAAGCACTTTCCATTATATAACAATACAGTGGGCAGGACAGGGACCTCCCTGCAATCTCCTCAGCCTTCCATCGTTGAAAAGGGAGTCATACATTTTAATGCCAAGACAACCAGTCAGTTCCACCAAAAAATCAGTTTTGAGTGGAGGAAATTCAGTCAGATAGACAATTTGATGTAATTGGGTCTTACTGTTTTGGAGATTTTGTTGCTCAATCAATCAGAGATAATCTCGGGCAGAACTGTAAAGTCAGTAAAATTAATTTCTGTATTTTTTATGATCCTTTTCCTTCTCTCCTAAAGCAACTTCCCCCACCCCTACCCTGAGTCCAAGCACAGCCTATCCAACTCTCTGTCTCTCTTACTTCGTCTTTGTTTGTCTAAGTCATTCATCACTGGTCAACTCTATTCTTCTTCTTGTTTGTTTGTTTGTTTAACACAACCACCATTTATTTGCTTGCAATTCTGCAGTGTGGGTTGGAATCAGCTGGGTGATGACTCCTGTTGGTCTTGCCTGGGGTCATCCATGTGGTTACAGGCATCTGGAGGCTTGACAGCTGGACAGTCTCACTCACATTTTTGTTGGTTACCTGGGGCTCTTGGCTGGGATACTTTAGTTTTCTTCCACGTAGCCCCTCAAGCAGGACAGAATGAATTACTAACATGGTGGTGGGAGCACTCGAGAGGGCTTGGTGTAATGGGAAAGCACTTAGCAAGCCTCTGCTTGTGTCATATTTAGTGGCTTCCCATTGGCCAAAGAAAGGGATGTGCCAAGCCCAGAGTTAGTGTACAAGGGACTACAAAGAGTAGAAGGCACTAAGGGACATCAATTTAACCATCTTCCATGCTACCCCAGTACAATTAGAACCACAGCCATGTTTTGCATTTTGTTGCTGGTCTCATATACTTTTGACATGTAAGCTCATGTAAGTTCCTGACTTAAAAAAAAAATCCTGGCAAGCTGAGTGCTGAGAGGATATGTGCATCCATGCCCACCCCTACTGCAACACAAGTGCTTCACCTATGATTCTCAATAGCTTTATCTTACTAAATAAAACATCTCCTCTCTGCTCTAGTTTTTCCTACTTCTGCCACCAAATACTTTGATTTATGTAATAAATGCTTTATGTGAAAGGCCCTGGAGCTATGTCTCTGCACAAGAAAGGCAGAGTTCTGCCTTCACGCACTGAGTGCCTCGTGGAGAAGATGAGCATCCAGTAACCAACCCAAATGCAATGTTTCCTCTGGAAGGGGAAGTGCAGGTGCTGAGAGGGCCACAGCAGAGGTACCCACCTGACCTGCAGAATAAGGGAACGAAAGCCTGGAGCAGGAGAAGAAGTAGGTAAAGCCAAGAAGAGTTATAGGTGGGAGGGGGATAACATTCTAAGTACAAAGAAAGGTAGCTTGTGAAGGAAATAAAAAGGGCCCCCAAATGTTTGTGATATGCAAGGGAAGCATGTTTTAAAAAAGGCAAGCAGGAGCAAAGCTGTGTACCATGTAGAGACCTCACATACCATGTGAAGAAACTGATGCTCATCCTGGGGAAGAGTCCATTGCCACTAGGCTCTCTCGCCCTTCCATCCAGCCAGGGCTCTTTATCTCAGCCGTGTTTCTTCTCCTGCCCTCCCCCAAACATTTAAAGAGTGTGCTTACATCTCATATGTCTCCTTCCAATGTAGATATGCAGGATTTTTATTTAAATAATATATTATTGTTTAAAAACAATAATATTCAGTAGTTTTTTTTCCCCTGGAAAAAAAAAATAAAAACAGAAAAGCAAGAAAATAGGAAGCAGCTGAATTTGTTAATCATGGATGCTGAGGGAGAGACAGATGGGATGCTAGAGGACAGGAAACCCAAAAAGGTCTTCATTCAAGGTTATGTGCTTGTTCCGAGCACAGACCTCCAGCCTGGAGGGGTCCTGGTCCTGGACTGTTTTCACTGTGTGCACACAGTGTGAGGAACATGTGTGAGGAGAGTGAGCCCCATCCAGACAGTAAGAGGAAAATTACCCAATGTAAAGTCTGATTAGAAATAAAAAATAAGAAGAAAACATTTAGTAAACATGTGCAAACATCCTTAAACGGTATAAAAATGGTAATTATAAGCATCCATGGAAATGCTATTTTATCCTTAATTTTTTTGCATAATAAAATATAAAACATGGAAACAGGTTGCATTTTTGGAGTCAAACTAGTAAAACTCACTCCTAGGTGAAGAGTTGAGCTGATGATAGAAATAAATAATGATACTGTGACTACATGACTAGACCGTGATATCACCAGAGCACAACAGGCAATTTGGGCTCCATCTCAAGGCCTGACGACTAAAGATTTCGATAACAAAAAAAATCTCAAACAGAATTTGTATTGCCTGGAAAATAGATTACACTGAAAGAGGAGTTTGCTAGGTTATAGGAAAGCAGCAGAGAGAAAATGGGTCAATATACCATTTTAGCTAATTGAAAAAAACCCCTGAGTTTGGTAAATTGTGAATATTTTGGTTCCTGAGAGGAGACTGGTTTTTTTTTTTTAAATGGATGAAATATTTAATTCCCTCCATCCCTCTCTCTGTCTCAGTTTACTGAAAGATTATTTGTATCCAAAGAAGATTTGTTTATTCTGAGCGTTTATATACTACTTCTTGAGTACATCTGACTTTCTTCTCTGAACTTCAAAAATTAAGGACTCCCTAGTTCTGAAGTAACCCTCAGATCATTAAAGCACCCTCACTGGCACTAATAAAGCAAAGTCTCTTTTGACATAAAAGCACTGAATAAATAATTCTGTGATACTTTAATTCAACGATGGTTGCTTGGATGTTGTCATTCTCCAATGTGAATTAATTTTTAACATAAGGCATCTTAAAAGTTGGTCTCAACATTGTTTCCTCCCTTGTTATTTTTGATGGGTTTGTAAAACTACCTTCTTCCAAAATCTAACAGTGAATGAGTCCATTTTCTGAAGTGCAGGGAAAAAAAAAAGTTTCTTCCCTTTTATGTTGTTTTTAACATACACAACTTCTTTCTGTAGTCTAGTGTACATATATTTTTCCATGTTTTCTTCCTGAAATCACTAATATGTGTTGGAGCTAGAAGATACCACGACAGAAAAAGGAAAGGGCAACAGTATCTAGATGATTTTGTATTAAAGTGTAACACACTGATATTTTAGAAAAAACTTTGATAATTTTATTTTTTTATTTTCATATTATGTATATTCTAGCATGATAAATGATAAAATATGTCTAAATATGTCTAGAAGTATGTTTCAATTCTGTAAGTCATGGCAAAATATTTATATATATGTATATGCATATACATATATAGAAGTAATTATTTTTAGAAAAATTATAGTCACCTTCATTTATTGTTAAGTAAATAGTACGATTTTTACTTAAAAAATAGAAAAATATGAAAAAGCTTAAATTGGTCTTATTTTATAAAGTCAATTTTCAAACACAGTATATTTTAAAATATCTTTTTATCTTTTTCAAATTGGTTGGGATACACACTAGAAGAGAGTACTATCTGGAGAAAAATGTAAATTTTGTAAATATGTCATTTTATACAAATGTGTTAAATATTTTATTCTATTTTGTGTCTGCTGGCAATAGATATAAGTAATATTAACAAAATGAGACTTTAATAAATCTTACGGTCTGTAGCTTGGGACCCTCAAAGCTCTAAAAGAAAATATCTCCATGTTTTTTGTGTCTATTCTATGATCCTTGTGGTTCAATAAGATGCTTGTTTCTAAGCAGCAGTGTTAAACAGAGTAAGAGTAATTATTATTGACACATAATGTAATTACCAATAATGTATTGGGTTCAAATGAAGAGGAACATTTTAATCTTCACATGAAGCAATTGATGTGTTTAGCTCTCATTTGTGTTAATGGCAAGTATTCCCATGAATCTCAGTGTCAGCAGAAGAGAAATACACTCTAAAGAACCCTCATCAGAAATTCAAGCTGTTTTATTTAGCAGAAAGGAGAACAGAGCTCCCCGAGAAAGCTCTATTTTTTAAATGAAAAGCGATTTCTTCTCTATCAAGCATAACCAAAGGCTCCCTTCCTCTCCAAAATGTCCTGTGTACTATTTTCCACTAAAGAGGACTTGATTCCTTTTGGGTTTCCTGTTATAAGAAGTGAAGCTTTTCTCTGAAGAAATAAATCATTTGAGCAGAATCGTTGCCAAAAACGTGCTTGTTGAAGATTCCACAAAAATGGAATCTTCTACATTTAAAACTGAAGAAATGAATAGAAAATTATCTTTAGATTCTAGTTTCTTTATTTCCCTCCATGTTTGTTTTCTGGTGGAAATAAAAGAGTAATTATTTTTCCAATATTCATATTAGGACATGAGAGCAAAGACATTAGAATAAAACCATAGCTTTCCAGATGTCCCCCCTTGGTATAATTTTCCTGAAATCAAAATTTTACTCAAGTTATATTCTATTTTAAAAGCAAATCATCAATTTTCTAAGCCATATCTGAACTGACTTAATGACTAATTCAAGCAAATATTTAAAATAAAACAGCTTGATTCATTTTAATTATTTACAACATTTTGAATAATATTCAAATATAAAACACCACCAAAAAAATTCCTTTTTTGAGACCCTTCAGGGAACCATTTTATGAATAGATTAAAATTATTTGTAATGAATATGTTGTTTGCCTGTAAGTAAAATAATACTTCTAAACTATCCCCAAAGATCTGTGAAATAAATTGTGGTACATTTAGACAACAAAATACTGAAGAACATATTGTAAAAGAATATTTAATATCTTGAGAAAATATTTATGTTCTTTATTAGACTAGCAGAATACAAATTAATATGTAAAATAGATTTGAAATATGTAGCATCAAGTATACATAGTTATATAATTAGTTTTATCTTTGAAAAGGGGGGAGTTTGAAATATAATAAACTATTAAAGGTGTCTATGATGGCATGGTCAGTTCACAGGGGATTTCTATTTTTGTCTGCATGTATTTCTGTACTGTACAAACCTTATACAATTAATAGAAGCTGCTACTGTAATCATCAAAAGAATGCTTTTAAATAATTTCTTGTAGGTAACATATACCCTCTGCAATATTTCCTATATATGTAATATGGTTGATTATATTTTTGTCAGATATAGTACACAGATGAACTTCTGTGTATATTAATCCCTACTGAAATGATCACATGTCAATTAATAACCCTCAAATGGCAATATTATTGCTTCCCTTTTGAATTAAAAACTTTCCCATTAATATAACATAATTATTTTATATAAAATTAGATATAAGAATCCCCAAATATTTTGAGAGAAGTATAAATATAACCCTTCAAACTCTCTAAAATAAGACATAGTGCTCACCTGTTTATTAAGAATTGTAAATGGAAGGACAGAGATTAACTGATTTCTTCTAAGATAAGCTAGTGAATTTGACTTGCAAGGATATCTTGTTTTCCTTCCATTTGAGAGATGTTTCAAACTGATTAGTGAAACTACGATATCGAAATAACAGCTTCTGTCAAAAAGCTTAGTGAATCCTGTTTTTAAAGACTTCAGCTATGGATCTTTATAAATTTTGCCAGTCTGTTCTGAGAGAATGATACCAGAGCAGAAAAGTAATAATTAGAAGAGACTTTTTGAATTTGGTTGGCCAGGTTGAGGACCCCAGGTACTTAAAATATGGAATATTATACTTTTCCAGCAATTTGTTAAGCACTTCTTTGGAAGACATGGAAAGGTAAAAATATAAACTTAAGTTTGTAATGTCTACCAGCCAGAGGCAAACCTTCTCACCCAAGAAAACAGAAAGATTGGAAAGTAAGAGGGTAAAATTCTCAATGTAATTACATGATAGCAAAAAGAAATGTCGGGCCATAAAATTTTTAAGTGGCTCTAATAATGCTATCTGAACAACATGTAACTAAATTCTATCATTTTTCCCAAGGAAAAGACTGTGATTCTGGATCATGTAAGGGTGTGATGAGAAGGAAAACTTTACACAAAGCCAAATTCATTAATCGTAAGGTTTGATAAAAGGTAGAGTTGTGTAGGAAACACTTTCATAGAACAAGATACCTAAAAGACCTTCACGAATTTTAGACGTGATGTGATACTGTGGAAAACATACTGGATCAGAAATTAAAAGATGGAATCTTTCAGCTACTAATTAGATGGACGTATCTACAATATTTTTGGACCTAATTTTTTTTTCTTTATCTGTGAAATAGGGCTTAGAAGAACTATTTCCATTCAAGATTTACATATTGTATGAAATAATTATTGTCCTTTATTTTCCTGCATATAACTGGGAAGAGTTTTTGCCCATGTTGATAAGTCTATTTGGGATATATTTTAGATTTTCTTCCCTTAAAAATCCACTGTGGCATGTAATACAAGGTAAAATTGATCTTCAGTTCAATGTAACAACATAGAATAATTTCCCACTCTTAATGCTATACGGGATAGGCGAAGACCAATGTAGTGAACCATGAATTTCCTACAAGATAGACGAGGTGTTGTATCACTTAATGAAAAAAAATTGTTTTTTGTGTAGGGCACAATTTCAAAAGACCAGGAAATTATCAGACAATTAATATAGGAAGAAGCCACAGTTATAATAGTAATAGCAATGAGGGATAATATTTTCTTCATAGGAGAAAATATCCATTAATTTTCTCCAGGCACCATGAGTTATGTTCATTTCAGGTTGCCTTTTACAAACCACACAATATGCGAGGCTTTGGCAACACAACAATGATTTTACAGACAAAGAGGAAGTCATCCAGTTACAAAAGGTGCAGACTATGTGCATTTTTCTCTTCTATCAAAGCGCCTCTAATATGAGCAAAGAAAATGAGATTAAAGGCAATGATGGATGACAAGTTTGAACACGTTTTTACAGAAAGGAGTCAGATACAGAAGAAGTCACTGACTGCATACAGCAGGCGGCTACAGAGGGGCTATGTTAGTGAGAATCAGCAACGTGCCAGATTGAGGACCCCAGGTACGGTGGAGGTCAAGGATGAACTCTAAGAATGGAAACAGGAAGATTCTGAGAAAGTCCACATACTAGCTAGCCAAGCCCCAATCCAGGAATAAACACTGCACACACGTACACAATATCACAGAGTGCGAAGTATTCTCTGTAGCCTCTCCAAATAAAAGGCGCTCTTGGACTGGCAGCACACAGCTGGTCGCCTTTAGGCGAAAGTGACTAGTGTACAAGGCTGATCCGCATACAAGATTTCAATCAGCTTTTTTAGTCTTGTTCTTATACAGGCATAGATAGCCAAAAACTATCAGATGTTTGAAGAATCTTCTACAATGAAAGAGAAAAGCAAAACCAGCCAACCAACCAACCCACCAAACCAACCACACAAACAGAGACCAAGGTTTGTGGAAAAAAGGTAATTTAGGGAACAGACTAAAACCTTTAAATATATTTAATTAGTACCTTCAGATAAACAAAGATATTATATCCCTGAAATCAGGGTAAAAAGGAACAACCGACAACAAAATAGATAACTATTAGAAAATTTAAAAGATAAAAAAAAATTTGAAAAGAATTCAATAAGAGGTTTTAAATATTGGAAAGATGGAACTCAAGCACATGGGTAATATTTAACAGAGATAAATCTTCAACTACAAGAAAAGAAATTCAGGAGACACTATCTGAATCTTATGAACAAAGAAACGTCAGAATATGCATATTATTTAGAACAACCAAAAGAGTTGACCGTGTTGCCTCTGGGTGTCAGACGTGGGCATTAGGAAGGATAGAGAAAGGAAACTACTATTTTTTTTAAGTGAAACATTTAGTCCTTTAGAAATATATTTACATTATTAGACAAAAGTGAACTTCCAGTAAAATAAGCAAATTTAAAAATGTATTAATATGTTTAGCATAAATTGATGATTCAGGACATACACTGGAGGGGGAAAGAACAGAAGGGCACTCTAAGGACATGGAAATTTCTACAGTGGTAGAAGATATATTATTGAAAAAAACTGCAAAAAAAGACAGTGACAGTACAATTTGCGTTTAGCTCCTGCACACCTCTTTTATTATGAGGGCGCTCATTGCCTTTGACTTGCATTAACATCTCACTCTGGAGGTGGCATCACTTTTCTTGATGTCCTTTACCAGCTCTTTATTCTATTCTCTACCCAAACTTGAATAGTAACATCTCTCAAATTTTACTATTAAACATTTTTCCCTTTTCATTCCAAGCCCTCTTCTGAGGTGGCCTCACCCACATTTAGAGCATTGAGCAACAGCTGTGATGCTAACTGACAGAATGACAGATCTGGTTCAAGTCTCTCTTCTGGGTTCTGAACTTTTACATCCAACCGTATACTAGACATCATTATTTGGATGTCTTCAAGGTGCCTCAGATACCTCAGAATCATTATATACAAAACTGAACTCATGGTATTCACCTCACCAACACATCTTCCTCAAATGTTTTGATTATTAGTGAATGGCAACCTTAACTACAGTGCAGTTCAAACCAGAAGCCTGGGAACTCTCTTTGCCAAGTCATCCTCCCTCTCATTATCAATGTGTCATCAAGGTCTGTTGATTTTCACTTTTAAAGATCTCTTCAGTGGATCTATCTTCCCTATATAAACTAGCCCTATCTTACTTCAAGCATGGCCAAATTTAAAAAACTGAGTGTTTTACTTAATGAAAAAATATTGAATAGAATAAGGGTAATGGATAAGGATGGTGATTAGTTCATCTGGGAGTCAGAGGAAAGTGGACAGGCCTTGGAATCCCTGCTGAGGAGAGTACACTAAATGTTACATCAAGTCTGAAGCAATCATGTGTTTCAGAAGCATTTCTCGCATATATTCTTCAGGTTGTTTGCAGGATCTTCCACAATATTTGTCCTCAAACTAACATTACATGTTAATAAAATCCTTTATAATTTGCTGAAAGTAGTTGTAATAACACAAGAAGTCATGTAAGCAGACATCTGATACCTACACTGGTTTTTGATGATGATGATAATGATGACAGAATATAGAATACCCATTCCTGAAATGCTAAAATACATTTCCCATTTAGCTCACGACTCTATGTGTAGAAGGAAATTAGCTTTCACAAGTAAATCTTGTCATTCTTCAATTTTTTAAAGGTGGGAGACTCTTTCTCTGCAAAACAGAAATTCAGTGCTCCCAGGCAGAATTGCCAGAGTATCTCATTTTCATGGAGACTCCTAAGTCTCTGACATAGAAAAATTTCCAACATAGTCCAATCAGTAGACACTCAACTAGTTCTACTTGTCTGAAATTAAAATGTGGCAGGACAGAAGAACAAAAGTTCTTGGGAAACTTGTCACTTTCACCATCTTCCTTGCATGCAATCTACTCCCCCAAGAACTGAGAAGCAGAACTCATAGCAGTAGCAGGATGAAAAGACAGCTCAAAGGAAGGAAAAAAATCAATGGGGAAAAAAAAAAATCAATGTGAAAGTTGTAAAAGCTATACCAATTAGCTCTCTAATATATGGCCTTTTGAAGTGCCAAAGAGGATTTTTAAGTGCTACTTTTTATTTTTATTCGAATAGACTCACTGCTAATGGCACGGAAGCAATCATGCGAAACCTAACTCAAAAAAGAGCCTTCAGAAGATAAAGGAGTATTTATAGTCCATATGATGGGTCCTTTATATTCACACCCAGTTTCTCTTGCTTCCTGTGGGCCAGCTTTCAATGCATGTGGACATACGATTCTCTGTTTTAATCTCTTGAATAGGGCAAAAGGCCAGAATGGATTCCATTATTTGTACCATTCCCCGATACTCTGGAATACATTCATATTCTCTTACTGAAACATCATTAAGGAGTTAAATTTTTAAAAAAGAGTACTTTGGGTCATAGACATAATAAGAATGAAATTTTATTATTATTCTTTAAATGCCACTTGAGTTCTCTCATTTCTGATGAAGAGTATAATAAAAATACTGAAGAAGATAGTGTTTCTTATTCATTGTAAACCATTCACTCCCCTAATTAAACCATTACTTACAAAGATGAGAATGATGTAAAAATTGTACTTGGCATAAAAAATCATGATCAGTGTCTAAGTAATAGCCTGTACTTACATAGTCCTTACCAGAGCCCAACACTGTTCTAAGTGCTTGTTACCCTGTCAATTCCTCGAATCTTTACAACTACCCAATGAGGCAGGAGCATCATTACTGCCCCCATTTACAGATGAGGAAACAGTCATAGAGGGAGTAAGTAATTAGCCCAGGGTCATATGAGCAATTCAACAATGTTTCACACAAGCTGTTTGGCTCTGTGCTCTGAAACACTCCGTTGCTTTTCAATAAAATGTCTTTGATTGCTAAAGGTCATAGGAATTTATTTTATTTAGGGTAGAATCATTAAAGTGGCACACTAACAACAACTTACCTTAAAAGCCTGTGGATTCTAAACCAGTGAGTTGGAAATAATAGAAATGATCAAAAAAAAAAAATTCTCTTTGTGCTGTTTATCCCTGTATCACAGAAGCGACAGGCAAAGAGCAGACATTAAATGACTATGTGTTGAAGAGTTAATTTAATGGGTCAGCCCTGCTACATGCCATAAATGCAGTAAGGGGTTATTCTGTCCTTCTTCAGCATTCTCCTGCTGTCCCTGAGACTGTGCAGAGTCTCACAGCACAGCAGACTTCTCATGAAGAGCCATGCAAGGAAGCAGACAATGGTGTGAACTAACTAAAGTGCTCCAAAAAAAAAACCCTGACAACTCAGAATTCTATATCCAGTAAAATTTTCTTTCAAAAGTGAAAGAGAAATACTTTCACAGGCAAACAGAAACTGAGGGAGTTCATCACAGTGCGTCTGCCTTGCGAGAAACGTTTTTTAAAACGTTTGTTGGGCAGGTGATGTCTGTCAGAAACTATAAGCTACATAAAGAAAAACGGAGCTATCAGAGAAGGAGTAAAAGAAGGGAAATAAAATATCTTATTTTTCTTATTCTAAATTGATCTAAATGGTGGCTGTTTGTCTATAGTAATAACAATATATGGATGATTACATTGTATGGATAATTGAAATGAATGGCATATATAAAAAGTGGTGACAGGGAAGATGGGAGAGCTGGGGATTCTCTGTTAGAAGGTACATGGACTACACATGAAGCAATATGGTATTTTGAAATGTAGACTTAGATTAGTTTAAAATGTATATTGCAAACTTAAAATTTTTTTAAAGTGTACTTGATATGCCAGTTATTGATAAAATGAAAACAAACAAATGCTCAATTAAAACCAAAGAACTCAGAAAAAGAATGAGGCTAGGATGGAGAAGCAAATACAAATGTAAGGAACAGAAAGAGTTACAAACATGGTAGTTATTAATCCAGCCCTATCAATAATTACATTATGAATTTCACAATATACATATAAAAGACAGGCTGTAAGAGTGAATAAATAAAGAATACCCAAGTTTATGCTGTATACAAGGACTTATTTTAAATAAGAAATAGATAGGTTCAAAATAAAGGAAGGGAGAAAGTTATGCTATGCTAATAGTAATCAAAAGAAAATGGAAGCAGCCACATTACTTTCAGATAACGAGAACTTCAGAACAAAAACATTATCATTCATGTACCCAACAAGAGTGCCAAAATACATGAGGCTAAAATGTATAGAAACGAAAATAGAAGCAGATAAAAATTATAGCTCAACTTCAACATACCTTTCTTAGTAATATAAATATAAAAATAGTGAAGGTAGAAAATCAGTAAGGTATAGATGGCTTGAATAGCATAAGTTCAACTTACTTAAATGAAATTTATAAAATATTATAACTAACAGCAAAAGAATATATTTTCTCAAGTTCACATGAAACACTCACCAAGACAGACCACAATGGAATTAAACTAGTAATCAATAACAGATATTTGGAAAAAATTCCAAATATTAGGAAATTAAAAACATTTTTAAGTAACACATGGGTCGTGAGGAAGTCTCAAGATAAATTTAAAAATACTATGAACTAATGAAAATAGAAATAAAACATAAAAATTTGTGGAATGCAGTGAAAGCAATGCTTGGCAGGGTGGGGGGGGTGGATTTATAGCATTAAATGCATACAGTAGCAAAGAAATGATCTAAAATCAATAACTGAGCAAGCCACCACCTAAAGAAACTAGGAAAAGAACAATTTAAGCATCCATCAAGTAGAAGAAAATAAGTAATAAGATTAGAGTGAAAATCAATAAAATTAAAGTCAGGAAAATAAAAGAATTTTTTTCAGCTAGTTCCTTGAAAAGACCAATAAAATTGTAAACCTATAGTCAGAGTAACCCTCACTCCCGCCGCCAAAAGAGCAAAATTTAGAACTTAACAATATCAGAAGTGAAGGAGGGTCATCACGATTGGGCCCATGAACATTAAAAGGATAATAAATTAATACTATGTACAACTGTCTGCACACAAATTTGATAACAGAAAGTACCAAAGCTCACACAAGGAGAAACAGATAATCCGTATAGCTCTTTTTCTCTTAAAGAACTTGGATCAATATTTAATAAACTTCCACTAAAGAAAACACTAGGCCCAGATACTTCCACTTCTGCTGCATACAGAAATTGTGCCAAATTCACGGTTTCTTCCAGAAAACAGAAGAGGGGACGCTTACCCATCTGATGAGGCCAGCATTATCCTATTACAAGGGCTAGACAGAGACGTTACAAGAAAGGAAATCTACAGATCAGTATTTCTCATAAACATCAGTACAAAACTTCTAAACAAAATGTTAGTATAATGAATCCAACCATATACGAAAAGAATTATGGATCACGATCAAGTGGGTTTTATTCCAGGTATGAAAAACAGGCTCAAATTAAAAACCAGTGTAAGTCACCATGTCTATGGTAACTAAGAACTATTTTGCATGGTTGAGAAAAACATTAGGCTGATACTAACTGAGACAGATTCTACAGTATTTGTCCAAATTCTTAGGGCATTAAAACCAAGAAATTTCTGAGAAATTGACACAGTAAAGAGAAGCCTGAAGGAACGTAATAAATAAATGTAATGTGGTATCTTGGATGGCATCCTAGGAAAAACCAAGATAACTGAAATACAGTATGGCCTTTAGTTAGCAATAATGTATCATTATTGGTTCATTAATTGTGACAAAAGTCCCATTCTAATACAATCTTTCAACAACAGGGGAAAGAGTATGGAGTTTATAGGAACTCTCTGTACTACTTTCACAATTTTTCTCTAAATCTAAAGCTATTCTAAAATACTTAAATTATTATTATTATACAAAACACTGGAGGGAAACTGCGTTATATTTTAGTAGAGGCTGCATCTTCAAAAATGAACATGTATGAATGCTATAATTAGAAAAGGCCACTTAAGAAAGATAATTACCTAGAAAGAGTGTATATTATGGTAGGCATACAGTCACATCCATGTCACCTTTGGCGTCTAACTACTATATTTTTCTTAAATAGGACCATTCAACAGTATATTAGTTGAGAATATTAAAAATTAATACTATTTTTAAAAGAAAGAAAATTAGTAATTATGTAAGTATTCCTCAGACCATTTAAATGAGATCCTCAGATTTCTACTGACCCCCACGATGAGTCTTGGCACTTGTTCCCTCTTGAATTCCCTGCACAGCAGTAGAACAGAAATAACAACTTTAATTAAGATCACATCACTCTTTTTTTGAGTTAATATTTTATTGTCCTTCCCTTTAATAAGCCTATCCTAGAGTTACAGTTTCATTTTAATGGGCAGAGGAAAAGAAGAGAAGGAACCTAACTTCTACAGCAATTAGACTTAATACATAATAAGAGAATTATTAGTAGCAGCCAGATCCCTGTTTCTGTATTTTACATAATTTCATACCCCTGGGAACTCAAGCCTTTCCAGACCTATGGCACACGTATTGGTTCCTTACATTTAATCTTTTACAATCTACGTGTCATTAGCCAGATACCTGGTTATCACAGCAAAAGGGCTAAACGCACAGTAACAAAAAGCAGAAAGTAGCAGGAAATAAGGCCCATCTAAAGTGTCCCATGCAGTGATTATTCCAGATTTTCCTCTTTGTAACTATCGGACAAGTCATCTTATTCCACTGAGTCTATGTTTACACCTCAGTAAAAAGGACACAGTCATTGTGCCTAACTTGTATGCCTATGCGTGAATTAAATTACAAAATGTATGTAAAGCTCTTAGTATGTATGTTTTCCAAAAATGTCACATACTAGCATTTCTTTAGATTTATCAAGACTAACTACTAGAAGAATACTGAGGAAAAAAACACAAATTGGGGACCAAAATAAGGAGTACCAATTCAAAATATTAAAAAAAATTACATGAGAAACTGAAAAACATTAGCTTCGAGAAGGGTTTCACACAGTCATTTCGTAGTGCGAGGCTGCAATCTGGTTCACTGCAATCTGGTTCTCATCGTCCATCTTTTTGAAGCAAGTTTTTAATGAGTAAAAATACAGACTATTTTAGAAATTCTGCAAAATGTGAAATAACATGGAGGAAACAAAACGGGCACCACCCATACTCATATTACTCGAGATACCCATTTATAAAAGTCTGTATGAACCAGAATGCTTAAGTATAAACCAATCCCCAAACCTCAGCTACATAATGGAATATAGAGTCATTACCCACTCAGGCTACATGCCCTTGGGGAGTAGGGTCCTCACCTGCGATCAGTTAAGCCAAGTGCGTTAGGATACCTACTTGCAAGGGGATAAGTCAGGCAATCCCCCCAAAGGCTGGGAAAAACGAAAATATTTGGTAAATATTTCTAATGATATCATTTGGTATAAATCTTTCAAATGATTTTCCATTTCATGTGTATTTGCATATATATTTATTTTGATCTCTATTTAAGCAAAGTGGAGACGATACATTATAAACACATTTTTAATTTCCATTTTTCACTGAACAATTTATTTATTTCAATTTCCTATGTCAGTAAATTTTACATGAAAAAAATGATTTTCATTAAATTCCATCATATGGATATTATGTAATACAGTTGGATTTTGCAATATTATTAGACATCTAGTTTTCTTTCAATGGCTTCTATTTTGAACAACCCATGATGAAAATTCTCATAAATAGCCCTGCATATTCTTCTACTTCCTAGACAAATAATGACTAGGTCAAAATTATGAACATTTTAAAGACTCTGGATATAATTTTTCAAACTGTTTTCCAGAATGGCTATCAGCACTAAGTGGAAATACATACTAAGTGCAATCTCATCAGTATTAACAATAAGAGGTTAAAATCTTTGCAGATTTGATGGTAGGAAATGTTGAATCATTATTTTAGCTTAATTCAACTCATGTTTATTGAGATTTACTAATTGCCAGATGCTCTTTTAGTCACTGGAGATACAGGAATGCACAACATGAGTAGCTTTCATGAACTTGCAGTCTAGTTGGGATAAAAAACTACAAACAAGAAAAAAGTACATTTACTGTATTTTTACATCATATAATATAAATAGACTACATACATAGCATTTTACATAATATATAACATCTATTGTATCTACTATATGTATATATGTCATCAGGGGGTTAAGAGTACTATGCAGACAACCAGGTTTATTTTATGAAGATTGATCAGAGAAAACCTCTCTGATAAGGTGACATGTGAAGAATGACCAATGACCAGAAGGTAATGAGAAGGGAGGCATGCAGGTAGTTTCCAGGATCTGAGTCCTCCAAGCAGAATAAGCATCAAGTACAAAGTCTCTGAGATGTGAAACGCTTGGGAAGTAGAAAGAAGAGCAAGGAAACTCCTCTAATGAGAGTGAGGAAGGGGACTATGTCTTACGGGGCCCAAGAGGTGGTGGAGGGGAGGGGTACTCCTTGAAGATCACCTATAGCCCCACAGGCTATGACAGGGACTTCAAATTTTATTAAGGAGGGACCCAGCAGAAGGAGCAGTGGTATGACAAGGTCTGAGTTTCATTTTCTTTTTATTTTTAGTGACAATGGAGAATTCTTCATAAGCCTACTGTATACATTAATTTTAAATATTTATAAGCAATTTATATGGGCCATTAACTATTTTCATCACTTTTGCAATTTTTCCCCATTTTTATATTGAGTTTTAATTTTCCAATTTGTATGAATGAAAATCTATACTTTTTTCATTTTGATTATTTATAATTCTTTTGTTTCAATATAATTTAATTATGTGCTTTTTAAAGATTTTTATAAAATAGAAAACTTTTTATCTTCATTTAATTCCAATCGACGTCCTTTCTTTATAGTTCAGAATCAGAACACTATAAAGAAGATAAAAATAACTCAAAATCGTACTTCAAAATAATAACCAAGAAGATTTTAACAGATAGCTTTTGATAAGTATTGTTTCTGAATTTTTCTTTTTAAACTGATTTTTCTCTCCATTCTATCAGTGGGACCACATGTTAGTAACTGGGAGCCATCTGGTAGTACAAGTCTTGCATGTGCAAAGAAGCCATCAGACTATTTGCGAAAGAGTTCAAGTAACTAGATTTTTGTGTTGTTACTAAAAGAAATTATTTGCTTTAGATTGTTGTAGAACAGTTGGAAATATTACAAATTAATGTCTGTTTGAGCAATTATTACTATTATTGTAAACATTGTTTCATTCTTTTGATTTCTAAGAACCTACCAATTTGAAAGAAAATTCAATTGATTGTTTAATTCGGAAAAAAACTGAATCTTTCTTCCCAGGATCATGCTGTTATATCTCTCTACTTACTCAAACCTCCTTTGCTATTCCCCAGGGAGATTTTGTTCTTTTGTTCACATCCATTTTTCATATTTCACTTTACATTTATTTTTAAGTAGCACATGTACATGTATTAGCGAATGTGTATTTTATTTTAACTGGTAAATATTTTTAATTGAGACTTTTTATTTTTAATTTTACATTTTAGCACATCATCACCAATTTTTATAAATTATACACAAGCAGTTCATATACTTCATTTTTTTTTTATGATAAAGGGGTTGAAAAAATACATATCAAATACCTTGATGATATTATTTAGATACCTTACAGCAATTAACATGTTCTGAATCTCAGACTACACTAAGTGGTGGATACTCTTCTGAAGAGGACACATAAAACAAACATGTAAAATATTACATAAAAATTTAAGGAGTTGCTGGCTCCTCTAAAAGAAAATCATGGATTCCTTTATGTCTACTGGCCACTGTTACGAACCTCTGCTCCAAATCTTACTTCTTTACATGGTACCTAATTAAGCAGTCAAATCCAGAAAAAAGATAAACATTAAAATTTTTAATTATGATTAAAAGTTATCAGACTTTTAGTACCTCTAATAATTGAGGCATATATAAGTAGATAGTACATTGTGCACTGAATAAAAACTTTAAAAAATTAAGTCTGCCATATTGTGCCTTCTCCAGCACCAGCACCTGGTGTTAATATACATTACCCCTTTGTTCTGTTTAGAATAATCTTATATTCATTTATGTGTGCTAATTTTATGTTTCTCGTTTTCCCTAATTTTTAATGAATTTGAATAGTGTTTTACTTGATTTTGTGGCATAGTTTCTGCATAATCACAGGATGTGCAAATAATTTAATTGGCTCATTTCTAGCATGTAATTCTTTGATTTCTGCACTTTCATCTCATTGCATTGAATTATATTTACATAATATTATTAAGTAATTATGATAAAACTAGGTATTTATTTAACTGTTCTGATTTTAATGAATTTGCCTTATTGTTTACCAGAGGTTTAATGGTAATTGTCACTTTGAAATAGGTATTCTTTATTTTGCTAAAGTTCGTATTACACATTTATATGATTATATGATTTTTAAAATTAGGAGTAGTTCACTAACCTCTTTTATCAATTTGTTTAGTTTGCTTTTCTCTATCTGTTTTTTCAAATCCTCATCTCTGAGTGTATTACTGTGGTTTGACTTTTCGATTTAGAGAAAAAGAAGCTCTATTCTTTCTCTTCCTCTGCCTCCTTTCCACAAATATACAACCTACCACTGCTACCAAACAGAAACAAAACCAACTAAATGCACTCCCATTATCAGTAATTCCTGCTTCCCTCAATTCGGTATCAATCATGCTACATCCGTACATTGCTCAGAAACAACAGTGCAGGTGACATCGTTGATATTACATATGAATGAAGGAGCGATTTGATTGAGAGCATAAGGTTATGTTTGCTAACCCACAAAACTCTTCCTGATGGAGACCTGATGCAGCACAGGAGAAAACAATGGAGTCTCCTGATATTTCTCAAAGATGCAGGACAATTTTCCCTGACTGCCAAAATAGCCTTTAGTTTACCCTGCTCTTAATAAACTCTTCTGTATGAAAGGCACATCTAGTTGGGGGAATGCACAAGGCAGATAATGAACTCTCCAGATGTTTGGGTTTGAAGGCTGCTCTTTGTCTTATTGCTTGTTTTGAATGTAGTACTCTTATGTTTTAAATATTTATGATAAAATTATCATTTAGAAGACTAGGTTTAAGAAAAACTGATTTCTTCAGGCATATAGTGAAGTTGTTTTTTTTTTTTTTATCATTTTAAGCAGTGCAGAATGTGACCAGCGTCACTTTTAAGATTACAGTTTACACCCTTTCCAAAAAAAGAAATAACATAAAATATGACATTTGATACAAAAGGATAGTTACTAGATTATAAGCTTCTTGTTGGTAAAAACTTGACTATACTTTTTTCCCATCATGCTTAACATAGCTTTTCCATTTGGTAGAAAATCAATTTGTAATTATTATCCTTCTGCTTAATACTAGTGTATTCTAGAAGCAATGAACTATTAGTTTAACCACTGTTTGGCTTCCCTTTTGGTACCCTGTACAGATCAGCAGTAAAATACAAAAGGATATTGCTCTGTAAACTAAAGTGTGTACAGATTTATTATTAATTATTGTTGGGTTCACTGTTACTTAGTTACCTGAAAGTGTCTGCTATATTTTTTTGAATGACTGGTGTCTATGTCTCAGAGAACAAAATATGTTGAGATTTCTGCCCCACTCTTGATTCCTTCTGAGATAAAAAGCCAACGTTGCTTACAGTCCATCAAGATAATACCTGCTTGACTCAGCCCAGGCAGGTGAGAGAGCAGACAAGCCACTGAGTACTGAGGGTTTTAAAAGCAGGATGCAGACAGATATTAGAGCTGCATTACCCTGAAGTTTATAAGCTATGGGAAAGAATCAATCAGAATTTAGGATTTTATTTCAAAATTTCATCCAGCTTAGATTGTCTGTAATGGAGTCTGAACATCTCTCGAAATAGCTTGCCCTGCTGTTCCACAAAGTGTCTGAGCACTGATGTTATGGGTGAAAGTAATTCTTACAGTGATATTACAGCATGTGGACATCTTATCCAACAAGTGTATACAACTAGCTTCAGCCCATCATCCTCATAGACTCTGGTCCTTTTTGTTATGTGTCAGGTTAGTCCCTCTGCAGTCTAATTGCTCAAATAAGGAAAGGGAAGTGAGAACCTCAGAGCTGAAATTTAAATCCAGGCCTGTTTGATGCTAAGCCCGTCAGTTTTCTAGTATTTCCTGCTATGCAGAGAAACCTGAACTCTATTTGTTAATCTGAACAACTTTTTTTCCCCAAGAATTTTTCTTTTTACTAGAGTGTTTTTTTTTAAAAAAAACTGGGATTGATAAAAAAATATTTTCTCTTCTCATTTCTTTCTGCCACTGTCCAGGCTCTGATGAACACAGTAATCAACATAAAGTTACCCACAGAGTGGCAGAAAAGTGTGTAAATAACACAGAGCCCTGAGTACCTGCCAGTGAACACCTAAGAGGTAGACCTTCACTTGGCCATATTCCAGGTTATCCCTGATAATTGTTCCTTACCCATCCTACAGTAGTAGCAGTGATGAATGAAATAGTACAGACCATTACACTCTTAGCAAGCATTGAAATTGTAAAAATTAAAGTTTTCAGAATATTATCTTTTCTTAGAAATTAATCCTTACTATTGTTACTATAACTCCAATGCACTGAATGCCCCTTGGGTGCCAACTCTTTATAACCCATAAAAACAAAACCAGAAGTGGGTTTTATCATCCCCAGTGTCCAGATGACAGAACTGAAGTGCAGAGAGGTCAAACCCCTTTGCCACCAGATATTACTAGTTTGGTGTCTTGACACACATTCAAATCCAGATCGGCCTACTGTCATGGCCTGTACTCTTCCCGCTTTACCCGGCTGCCTATTGAACCAAACAATAAAATTCAGGCATCAGGAAGCTAATCATTTAGGCAGCCACCGAAAACATAAATACGTTTTATTTGCACTTTGTAGTGTCTTACACGTATAATCTCACTTAATTCTCTAACCTACAGTGGCTAAAGCTAAGACTATAAGGAGGAAAAGTACAGAAAGATGGTGTAAAAAGAAAGTGCCAGCTTTGTACGGAATCACTAAGGGAAAGAAAGGTCACGCTGCCAGCTGTTGCTGTGCTGTCTGTCATCAGGTTTTGTAATATGGTGTAAACACTAGGGTCTGTGACACTGAACAAGGAGGGAATAGCTTATTACCTCCAAAAATAGCACAAATGCCAAGCAACTTTAACTGGCTTAGCCTCAGGAAATTCCTCCATTCTCTAAGAATGTAAGGTCACACTAAATTATTTAGAAACTTAAGGCTTGAGTGTATCAAAAAACTAAGCCTCTGTGCATTATTTTGATGACAGTTGAGTAAAGATTTTCTTGTTCTTGTGTCATGTTTTCTATAAAGAGTCCTTATATTAAATTAGTTGCTTTTATAAAAAAATAAACATAATATTCTTATTAAATGAAAAGATGAACTATAGATATACTACTGAAAAACCTACTTGGCATATTCCTCTGAATTCAAAATAAAGAAGCTATCTCCCAGGCAAGGTTGTCTACGAAATGTCATTCCATAGGGAAGACTTGAAATTAAATTATAAATCCCCAAACAGAGATTTTATTAGAGTGGAAAACTTGGCAGAATCTTAACTACAGAAGCAGAATGTGGCAAAGGCTAGGATAAACCTAGCTCTGTAAGATTCTGAAACAATTAGTGTAACAGAGGAAAGAAAATATTAATTCAGGATAATGCTATGTTTGTTCATATGGCTTTCTCACTAAAATGACTACAGTTTCCTTTCATAAAATTAATTCTGATAATTGATAATTCTCTTTGAGATCCTGTATATTTCAAAACAACTCTGAAGAAAGTTTGTGAATTGGGAAAACTCTTCTGTTTAAAATAAAGGCTGTTTGCTTTTATAGAGAAAAAAAATCTCCAAAACTTAGACTTGACAAATTCTGACGTTTTCTTCAAAAGGAGGGAGAGGTGTTTATGCAATATTCATTTCCCCACTTCTGTTATCCAGACGCCTCCTACCTAAATTGACTGTAACTTATCTGTCAAAGCAGTGTTTTTCAGACTTCAGCAGTGGGATTCTATGTTCAAGGAAAGTTGCGTATAGAGACCTGATACATAAAATGAATGGAAGGGCAGCCAGATAGTTGACGACTGGGAGTTGGGATTAGCAGTAAAGTCCTCCTCTGATGGTTTCCAGCCCTTTCTCCTCAGCAGTCCCAGGAGCCTCCAAGAAGACTGTGAGAATAAAGCCTCCAACCATAACTGGATTTGACCTGTTTAAGCTCCATTCCATTTCTTATCTGTCCTGAAATGGCTTTCATGTTTCCAAACTCCTGACATTTATTAATCTTCAGGAATAACCAAAAACATACTAATAAGCAATAAATCTTTTTTTTTTTCTGTTATAGGGTGAACTAGAAGTTCTAAAGTTTTCTGGTAAAGATATAATACTAATAGTATGTATTAACATTATGTACAAATACTCCAGCAAGATGATATATTTCAATACTTGATCAGTCAGGGTTCTCTAGAGAAACAAAATCAAGAAGTTTTGTGTGTGTGTGTGTGTGTGTGTTCAGAGATTTATTTTAAGGAACTGACTGATGTGATTGCTGTAGCTGGCAAGTCTGAAAACTGCAGAGCAGGGCTGCAGACTGGAGGAAATGAGGCTGCAGTCTTTAAGTAAGAATTTCTTCTTTTTTGGGACATTTTAGTTTTCTTTTCTCTTAAAGCATTCAACTTATTAGATGAGGTGCACCCATATCATGGAGGATAATCTTCTTTACTTAAATTTAATTTATTGTAAATTTTACCACATCTACAAAACACCTTCCCAGAAATATTGAGATTAGTGTTTAAATAACGAGGTATGACAGCCTAGACAACCCAGCACAGGAAAATAACCATCACAAATAAAATGTAAAATGATTTCTTCCTTTCAACATTTCAAGCAGAAATTCAAATGTCCTATTATATATTTGATAATAGGAAGCTTTAAAGAAAATACTAACACAAAATTAATGCTAAATAAAATTATCTAACAATTTAAAGAAAATATGACAATTATTTAATACTTAAAATTTACTGCACTTAACTTGAAAAGTTAAAGTACAAAAAAAAATTGGAATTGCTCTATTGGATAGTTGCTTTTTGTTTCACGACAAAAATTACAGATGAAGAAAATTTTGCTAATAAGTAAAACCACCGTGGCCGGGTACTCTCTCAGGGTTTAATACACTTGAATGACCTACCAGGAGGGCCTGCTGCCGCCCTAATATTCCATTTTTCCTTTCTATTAACCCTACCATTTGTGAGTTACAGAAGAGATGGACACTCCACTCAGCATCATGTTGTTCTGCCCAGTCTCGCACATCATGACCTTTAAAATGTGAGCCCCGATCGCTGTTTATTTGAGGAGAGGACCCCTACACAGTACTCAGCCTCTCCACTTCCCTGATGGCAGCGGGTCGGTTTCCACAATGACAGGAGAAAGCTTAAGTGAGGTCAGATTGGGAGTCCACATAAACGAAACCTCACTGAGAAAGAGCAGGCCGATGTAACCAATTTGCCAGTGTCTTACTGGACTCCTTTGGCAGTTGCCCTGAGTCGTTCAGAACACACAGGCCATGCTCCTCGGCATTAACTGAGTCACTGTATTTCAAGGGCAATCTGGCATCCTTGGCAGTTGACCATCGCTCCCAGGCGCTGTGGTGGTCACGCTTCTTCTGCAGCCCATCTGCTCTACCTCCTGAAGGGTCAGTTGTGAGGGCTCGCACCCAGGCTAGGGCATCAGACTTCTGCTTGCCAGGAGGGGTCGATGTCTCAGCAGCTGGGACTAGGAAAACAGTGAGGACTGCCTCAGGCTCTTGCAGGTGAACCTAAATGTCTTTCCACACATCCTGAAAGAATTTATTCATGACAATCAACACCACCACCACCCCAGTCCTGGCTTCCCACTGTCCAAGCCAGAGGGTCAATACCTTTAGAACAGCACGGTGGTCAATGTAAAGGGTTAGTGGCCAGGGCTGCTCTCCCACTCTGTCTACCAGCCCAAAAGCTAGCAGAGCGGTGGACACCTTCTCTAACCTCAGCTCTTCTTCCAACTTCTTAACTTGAGCTTGAGTCTCTCCAAGCTTGAGACAATGGTTTGTCCTGTGTCTTCCCCTCTCTCATGGATCTAAGAAGAGTTGTTGATTTTTCAGCCCGTTCATGGTTTACTTGTCAAAACAGAGTGGAAGGTTCCAAGTTCCTTACGTGTGTCTTGTCAATTCTTCTTTATTTGTATACTAGTTATCAACTGCTATGTAACAAAGAACCCCAAGACAACAAATATTTTTTTCACTGTTTCTGTGGGTCAGGGATTTGGGAGCAGCTTAATTGGCTGGTCCTGTCTCAAGGTCTCTCACAATGGTTGCAGTTAAAATGCGAGTCAGGGCTGAAGCCACGGGAGTCTTGACTGGAGAAAAATCCACTTCCATGCTTGCACATGTGATTGCTGTCAGTCACTTTCTAACCAGAGATCATGAGAGGAAGGTGTCATGACAGGCAATGATTCCAGGGAAAGGTGAAGGCAAAGCAGATGAGGATGGAAAAGTACCTGGATGCCTTGCTAAGCAGCCTGGCTACTGTCCTCCAGTGGAGAACATTTGGAGGTTTTTAAGCAGTGACATGACTTGATGCACTTAGTAAAAATGTTCATAGAAATGGGAAATTAGTAGCTTCATAGTTCAATATCAAAAAGTGGTAAATGGCAGGTGCGGCAAAAGGACCTGAGTCAGACCTTGTGTCAAAAGTTACAGAAGGCTCAACAGAATTCACCCGTCCATCTGCCTGCAGACCTCAGGAGGCTTTGAGCCTCAGCAAGTTATGCGTCATTCTCTCGTCTGAATTAGCCTCTGAGCTAGCTTCAGCAGCTGCAGACTGCATCCCTGAGCTGGGCTATGCTATACAGCAAACATCTAAGCACACCTGTTGTTCTGGATGTTTTCTGCAGCTCATGCAATAAAAGGAGCAAATATGTATCAAACACTTACTAGCACCGTGCCTGCCTTAAATGCCTTACATGTATTAACTCCTTGAATCCTCATAAAAGCCCTCTATTACCCAAATTTTGCTGAGGCAT
This sequence comes from Camelus ferus, assembly GCF_009834535.1. Taxonomy (NCBI): domain Eukaryota; kingdom Metazoa; phylum Chordata; class Mammalia; order Artiodactyla; family Camelidae; genus Camelus; species Camelus ferus. The sequence goes on along the minus strand of NC_045725.1, from coordinate 9,988,031 downwards.
CAGACGGTTAAGTGGTCCATGTCTGCACAGATAAGAAGTGGTGGAGCTGAACTGCAAGCCCAGGTAGTGAAGCTAGAGACCGGATCTTAACTCTTGCATTATAGCATTTTCAGGGAAACCGCATAAACACCCAGGCTTGAAATTGTGCTTAAATAAATTAAATCTCCACCGTAGACAGCTCAAGGGAAGTATGCATAAACAAGTTAATCTAGAAGTGTGGTTAAGATATGCCATGATATATTTAATTTTTCTAAAGAACATTTTCCCTTGAATTATGTTGATGCCAACAGGATAAGAAATGGGTTGTCAAAAGCTGCATTTAAAAAGGCAAAGTGCCATTAGGTAAACATCTTAGTATAATACTTATGAACATGTTAAGCAGCCTGTTTTGTTTTTTCCACCTTTGGAATCACTGAACTCCCAAATGTCTTTAATTTCACATTTTCTGTAAGACTATATACCTCTATCTTCTCAAATTAAAACTGTATGATAGCCCACATGATTATTTCATTATTCATTGAGATATAATCTGTATGTTATTATAGATTAATTACACTGCCACATGGGTCTGGCCTAAAAGTAGAAACGACCAATAAAAGTGATAGACTGATACTGATAATCAGTTTTTCTTCTATTATGTATATATCCTAGGCCAAGTGGCTATTATATATTAATCTAAATATAAGTTTGAGTTTATTTTTCTCAAAATGGGAAACTGCATAACTCATTTAACACACGCATCCTCAACTTGTTAATTTCCAAATTGTATTATTATGGCTATTTCTGACCTACATGCATTTCTACTTAATGAGGGCCTTAGGTGTTAATTTTGATAATTCTCAGCTTGTTGTATGAAGAACAAACTTTGTCTTTAATTAGACTCATACAGAGTTTGCATCATAAAAAGGAAAAACTAAATCTCTTTTGCTTTATTAAATTAGGTGTAAGAACCCTTTCAAATTTATAACCTTATTTTTATACCAGCTTTAACAAGTTTGGGAGATTAAGGGCATTACTTCTTGAGCTAAGTTGGAAAGAATCAGATTATTTTTTTTAGAGTATGTTACAGTGTTCTCCATAACTGCCCAGTATGTCACAAATTACGTTCTTCCACGTTTTATTTTTAGAGTAGAAGAGGGTAATATAAAATTGCCAACCCACTGTAATTCCACTAACTTGCATTTTAACCAAGTCTACAAAATGCAACTAGGGAAGGCCCCTAAAGATTGCCTAGGCACACATAATGGGCAGCCATGTTTTAGCAGCACGCACGCAGCCATCAGGGAAGGGTCCAAGTAAATCACTCTCCCTGTGGCACTGATCAAACTCAGGGTTAACGCTGACTCCCGCAGCTGTAACGCAGGGGCCCTGGGAGCGCCTTACATAATGTAGAGTTTCCTTCTGCAACATTCCCAACAGGTGCTCATCCAGCCTTTCTTCCCAGCTCAGGGCCTCTGCTCTTGCATGTCTCTCTGCCTCACGGTAACTGTGACCTGACACCTTTATGGAGCTACAGCCTCAACTACCTTTAGGTCTTTGCTCAGAGGCCTCCCCTGATAAGTGAAAGAATGAAAGAAAACCCAAGCAGCTCTGGGGGCGGCACGCTTTTCTGTGGGCGGGGCCTTCCACCCTCAGGCAAACACCTGCTGCAGGGAAGACCAGCCGCACTAATCTGCTAGGGCTGCTGTGACAAAATACCACAGGATTAAACAAAAGAAATGTATTTTCTCACAATTCTGGAGGCTGAAAGTCCGAGATCGAGGTGTTGACAGATCTGGTTTCTCCCGAGGCCCCTCTGCTTGACTTGCAGACAGCTGCCTTCTCACTGTGTCCTCACGTGGTCCTTCCTCTGTGAGCACGCGTCCCTGGTGTCACTCCGTGGGTCCACACTTCCTCTCCATATAAGGAGACTAGTCAGATTGGATTAGGGCCACCCTAGAAGTCTCTCTGTAACTTTAATCGCTTCTTTAAAGGCCCTATAAAAATACAGTCACATTCTGTGGCTTAACGTGGGTTAACTCTTCAATCCCTATGAATTTTGAGGGGCACGGTTCAATTCATAATATCATTCTTTGCCCAAAGGATGCTTTCTTGATTCCCACAACTCAGCACCCTCTTCTGTCTCAACACTTGTCTTTGCAGCATTATCGCATGCCCTTCACTGCATGACATTTAACTGAATTTATTTCAAAATGCATGCTAATTCACTGTAGCTGATGAGGGATTGTGCCTCTCAGATTTTCCACCGCAGTGAGAGTGACTGACTAAGGGCCTCAGCTGCGGTGCTCTCAGTCCTCCACTGCATCTGCACCAAGGTGACACTCCCCTTGGCTGCTCCCAGCCAGTGACCAAATGTGGCAAGGATGCTAAGGCAGGCTCTCCTCTATGAGATACAGTCCTCTTCTGGCAGGGGGTGTTGGCTTGAAGATCTCCCATCAGTCTCATTAAACTGTCTTTGAACTGCACCGCTGTCAAAGACCTCCCTTGCCCTGTCCTTACCAGGGTGAGAGCTACACGGCAGCCTGACGGCTTCCCATTCTCGTTCTCCCTCTAAGGCATTTCCCACAATAACCTCTTGCATATCTAATCATCTCGACATCTTATTCTTGGAGGACCTGGACAAATTACATCCACATGTGTGAATGACAGATGCCTTCTCTCTTCTGAGAACATGACTCAAACAGAGAGAATGAATTCCAGAATGGAAATTCTAGCAGACAAGGGGGAATATATATTTCTGAGAGTCTAAATACTATTGCAATAATGCAAGACTTATGACCAGTAAAACATGAATTTAGTAAACATGTATTTCAGATTTCTGGATAAATCATTAAGTATTTTAAAACAGTTTTAAGTCCCACAAATTTTCATTCTGAACACAGTAACATTTTATTCCTCTTTATACTTATGCTAAATATATGTATTTTTTCTATCAAAATCATCACCAACAGGGGTCCAGAGGAATAAGGCCACATTCTAAGAATAAGACCCTCCCATCTGGGCCTCTATAACTCTATTAGCAGGCATAAAGTCGGACCTATTCCCAAAAAGTCACACCCTAGCTACCACTGTCTACTTTGACACCAGCCAGAACTAATCTCATTAAGGCTATTACCTGTTTATGTCAATCACACAAGGAGTTCCAAGCTTCCAGGCTTTCCCTCACTGCGCACATTTTAATCACTATACATCTCTGCATATCCTTTATATTTTTAATGTCCTTGTCTTGCATCTTACCTAGGCTCCTAAAACCTCTCCAGTGAGCCCTCTGGAATTTATGGTCCATCATAAATAAAACTCCCATGTTCTCTTTTCTAAAAATTACCTTCAACTCCACTCTAAATGGAACTTAAATCTCCCTTAAGGATGCTGCTGCCTCTGCAGGCACTCAGGTGGAAGCTGGTTTAACGTCTCCCTCGGCCTCCATCCCAGTGGGTCTGAATTTGGGTAAATGTTCTTTTTGTTCCTCACTGCCAATTTCAGACTGTAATCTCTCTATGGTCCTAAAACCCTATAACACTGATTATAAGGTCATTTACTCTTTAGACACATATTTCCTCTCACGCACTAAATCTGCCCCAACCACAATGGTCTCCTTAACCTTCTTTAACCTCGCTGAAAAACCCCATTCTCAGAGTCATAGTGCTTTTTACCCCCTTCCCTATAACATGCTCTCAGATATATGTGTTGACTAATTTGGAGTACTCTCTTATTTTCCTGGAAAAAATCTCACCAAATTTTAAAGAAACCTACCCTGTCCACAACATTTAAAATTGCAACCACCTTTCACTACATTTTTAAACAATCTATTGCTTCTTATTTTTCCTTCATGTCACCTGTTTTTATCTGCATCTTCCATCAATAATGTAAACTTCAAAGACACAGATATTCTTTCCTGTTGTATAACCAGGGTCTGCTACCCAGCAGGTACTAAATAAATACTTATTGAATGAATACAGTAAATTGAATTTATTGAAGCTATAATCTCTCTCCTCTCCAAAGAAGGGTAATTTAAATATTCTTTTAGGAAAAATAATATTGCTTTCTGTCTTATTCAACATATCTCTATTTCTCCTATGTACTTGATGCACTGCTAATAGTACACACATGATAAAAGCCCAATTTCTTACCTTGAAGAATTCTCTTCCTAACTGTACAAACAGAAATAAATAAATATACATATTTAGTCATGATCATGGGAATAACTATCTATGCATACTCAGGTTTTAATTTCCTCCAGCAATTCTATGGAGAACAGATGTGAGGAGGGCAAAACAAGATGGGGAAAGCAATTAGAAATGTACACAATTGCCCAAGTGAGAGATGAGGGCAACGCGGTGTTAAACTTACCAGTGGAGGTGAAGAGGGGCAGGCAAGTAGAAAACGTTTAAGAGGTAAGATTAGGAAGGAAGATTTTTCATAATATTTAAAGAGCAAGGAAGACACAAAAGACAAAGAGAAGATAACGAAGTCAGTTGATAAAAAATAAGAAATTTTCATTTTGCCTGATTAACGTTGATGCTTATGTGACATAATTAGAAGACTATATCCAGGGGTCTTGCTTTGAATATAAAGGTTGGTAGGGAGGTCTGGGATGGAAAAATAAAATTGAGAGCTCCTAGTAGGTTTGTGGGATACAGTTTAAAACTACAGGGGTAAATGAGATAGTTCAAGATTTATATATAAAGTCAGAATAATAGTGAAACAATAACACTGGGAGCAAGAACTTGGAATACTCATGGAAAGAGGACTCTTTTAACTGAGAGAGAATAAGAGGTCAGAGAGTCCAGCCCCTAACAAAGACAGCAAACTGCATAGTGGGGTATGATGCAAACTGAGAGATTAGAGAATGTCAAGAATGAAAAACAAAACAAACAAACAAAAAACCAGCATTCCCAAAAGCAGCGAAGAAGTTCAGTAAACTCAGAAATGAAACTGGATTCCTAAGTAGGAGACCACCAATGTGCGAAGGGCATCAGAGCACTGAATGTGAGGTGAAGCTGTGAAGGGTGTGGCAACAAAGCTTTTGTTAACTGTAGATGGAAGTAAGAGCTACAAAGTTAACAGCAGCTGGCTGGCAACTGGCCAGCAGGAACTCGAGCACATTTACAGGCTAAGAGGAGGAAGTGGAAAGGAGAGTGTTGAAGAACAACAGAAAGAGTAACTGGCAGAGAGTGAAACATTCTGGATGCAAGGACTGGGGGAGGGCGGGTAAAGGGCTGAACTAGAGGAGCTAAGGACCAAAGGACCAGGAGTGACCTCAGGTATGGATGTAGATTGGCTTGTAGGAAGGGCATTGGATAGCTGATGTAAATTGACACTGATGGTCTCATTTAAAGAAAAAATTAATAAAGGAGATAAGTTTTCTGCTGATAATTGTAGGCAGAGTGTTTGAATACTAAGTAAGTAAAACATCTGTGAAAGCTTGGGATATTCATGGAAGGGAATGTGAGAGAAAGTAATCAGAATGAAGCCATAAATTTCTTGGGGAAACAACCTGTATGTCATATCCTCTAATGATCCTCAGCCATTCCCATCTGCAGATGACAGGGCAGGCGTTGCTCCAGACTCAGAGTTTCACTAGGAAAGTGCAGTAAAATAAGAACTGCAATGTGATTGAGAGACCTGAGAGGAAAGAAGTAGAATCAATCAGCTGTGTGCTCCAGGTGGGACTGGGGGGAAGGAGAGGGCCGCAGGAGTTGGCAGATTGCAAAAGGACAAGGGGATCAACAATCTCTAAGTTTCTTGCAACCATAAAGTAGAAATGGTATGTGCTAAATCATGGGAGAATTGGAAGGGTAAGAATGTGAGATCTGAGAGAGGGTTACTGGAGCAGAATTTCTTGGATAAATTTGTTTCAGATGATTCCACATTCAAGGAACTGTCTGATAAGAAAAGGGGTAAATTCTATGAGACTTAAGGATGTCCATGAATTTTATGATAGGTAGAATTCTGGAATCAAATGAGGATCTAGAAATGTTCTAGCTGAATCTCTAGACAGGGAATCTGAGAGGTAACTCATTTGCAGTCACACAGCTACTTAGGAGAAGAACCTGGATCAGAGTAAGTTCCTTCTGATGAATAGGGTGGATATTTGTTTTAATATCGCCTCTTGCTGTCTAATACTGGGGAGTATGTTGATATCTTCTGATTCTTTCTACACAGGAATTTAGGAGTCAAGTGCAAGAGGTAAGTGGTAGAGTCTTTGTAAACAGTATGTCTTAGGAAAAATAAGGAATGGTAAGAAATGAAACCATTTTTCTTACGCTCGTGAATTCATTCTACATTTCTCATAAATAAAAATTCTACACCTGAAATATAAAAATACCTACACATAAAAATATATACACCTTATAGAGGAATTGTAAGGCTGTTTAGAGACTTGGATGGAATTTATCTTTGTCTTTTATTACTTTCAAATACTAGTCAAACAGAAAAACCTGGTAAGTGTTATTATTAAAAAAGGAAAACATCTTACATTTGCATATTGAGTTGTATGTATTTGCATACTGTTGCTGTAAATATTTTCTCCGTGTCTCCTGTGTTGACTCAAAGTTATTGTACAATTCCAGAGTTGATGTGATGGTGTGCTGATTATTTGTAAAAAGAAAAATCTACTTTAGAGGCAGCGTTAACAAGCAATGCTGTGCATGCACTTGCACTCCCTATTAGCACTTTGGCAATAGGTGCCTTGTCTCTGTGGAGACCAGGGAACAGGTGTCACAAGTCACTGAGCTGACTCACGATGGGTTTTTAGTTAGCTTTCAAGAGATAAGTAAAGTTACCTCCTCACCTCATAAAGAAGGTAATTCTTAAGCACATGCAAAATGACTGCGACTAATTCTGTATAATCAATTGTCACATGAAGTGAGTTCAGCACATTTTGACTCTCTGTAGGGAGGGAGGTGCTCTTTTATAGTAATAGTATGAATAATGTAATGGAATCTACTGAGTAATAAATTTTGGCTGATACAGTTAAACTCTAATCCCATGTCTATTATATATTCAGTCGTAAGTAGCTTTAAGCTCCATGTTTGAAAACACAATAGATAATAAGCCTAACTCATGGAAATATTTGTAACACTATGTATTACATTTTTAAGTGATATATTCACTTATTAGGTATTTAAGGCATATAAATTAACGGAAATATTTGAGGTAGGTGATGTTCAGCTCGATGTGAGACTTAGAATTTGGAAAGTATATTTCAGGTAAAGAGAGCATGAGGATACAAAAGACAGAAGTATATTTGGGGAATAACAACTAATTTTGAATTTATGAAGCATAGAAGTCGGGATGGAGACAAAGCTAAAACTAAGCTGGAGGTAGGCAGGGGTTTGGTCCTGAAGCAACAGTTGATTAGGTCTAAAACCAGAACAGAAGCCAACCAAAGTCAAGGGAAAACACGAATATCACTATGCTCAAAAGTTGAGCTAAATACTGTGTGTAATTCACAATCGTATTTTCTTTAAATATCATGGGAACCAAGGTGAAAGTATTTCCTTACACACTATGATTAAATTACTGTCATTTTCCAACAATGAAGGTACTTACATTTATCTCAAGAGACATGCTTCCTGAAATGAAATTGTGTGGCTTCTTCTCAGCTCTTAACCTACTTGATTACTGTTCAATATTTTATACTATTAGACATCACCATTGAAACTCTCTCCCATTTGCTTACGCAAAAATGTACTATCTAATCATGTCTTCAATGCCTCCTTTCAGCATGTGTTTCCAGCCGAATCTAATATTACTCCTGCCCCTTCTTGAATTATATTCACTAAGTTAGTCTATTAACTGCTCCAGTAACCTCCCTCTGGGTTACCTTGACTGCCCTGTCTTACACACACACCTATTTTCATAGGGATGACTTTTCCCCTTTTTCTCCACTTGTCAAACCCTACTGAGGTCAAGTCCCAGGAAAATGCCTCTCTTTATATGAAGTTCTAATTAACAGGAAGAATCAGTCTTTCTTTTTCTTCCCACAGATATGTGCAACCCTTTATTTCAATACTAGGATTGTTACCCTCTTTCTTAAATTAATATATACCGCCCAAACCATGTACACAAGATATAAGTTATTAAAAGAGGTCAGGACCTGGCCACTGTTGTGTTCTCTCATCATAAGCATAAAGTATTTAACATATTAGACTCATCCATACTGATATATTCTATTTTATACTAAAATACCATGATCCTGTTTATCTGTTACTCTGATGTGGTTACGCAGTTGACCCTTTCTCTATTCTTTTACCCTTGACTATCCAGTTAGGTCTTTATGGTCAGGGGTCATATCTTCAAGTCCTTCAGCCTCCACCCAGGGCACTGGTTATCTGAGTTAGGAGACTGTAAGTAAGTGTTCAATAAATGTCTGTTGAATGAATGAATGAATGAATGAATGAGTGAAGTATGAGAGGGAGTCAGTGAATAAATGATAAAGATTTAGTAGAAACATACATTCACTGACCCAGGAATCAAGCTCCTGGGCATATATTCAGAAGGAACCCTACTTCAAAATGACACCTGCACCCCAATGTTCATAGCAGCATTATTTACAATAGCCAAGACATGGAAACAGCCTAAATGTCCATTAACAGATGACTGGATAAAGAAGATGTGGTATATTTATACAATGGAATACTATTCAGCCATAAAATCCAACAACATAATGCCATTTGCAGCAACATGGATGTTCCTGGAGAATGTTCCTGGAAAATGTCATTCTAAGTGAAGTAAGCCAGAAAGAGAAAGAAAAATACCATATGAGATTGCTTATATGTGGAATCTAAAACAAAACAAAACAAAACATAAATACAAATCAGAAACACACTCATAGACGTAGAATACAAACTTGTGGTTGCCAAGTGGGTTGGGGGTGGGAAGGGACAGATTGGGATTTCAAAATGTAGAATAGATAAACAAGATTATACTGTACAGCACAGGGAAATATATACAAGATCTTATGGTACCTCACAGAGAAAAAAAATGTGACAATGAATATATACATGTTCATGTATAACTGAAAAATTGTGCTCTACACTAGAATTTGACACATTATAAAATGATTATAACTCAATAAAAAATGTTAAAAAAAAAAAAAAAGAAAGAAACATACATTCATTGACATCATCCTGAGAAGTACAGAGTATAGGCCACTTCTCAGGTTTAATTTTTTCCCCACTATGCAGTTTCATTTCTGATCAGAGGGGTCTGTTATTGTTAAGGAACGGACCTGCCAGAGTAAATCCTGCCCTCTCTATACAATAAAGGGAAGGAGGGGGAAGTTCTTCTATGGATAAATTATTTAGTATTCAATAATTTTACTAAGTACAAGTATGGCAATATAAACGTTTTAAAGCAGCAAGGAAACCTCAAGATTATTTACAACTCATCCTTCATATAGAAGAGGCTTCTTAGAATGAAAAAGGTCAAGCTACTTGCCTGAGTTTCAAAGTAACTTGCAGGAGAATTGAGACAAAGTCATGGGTTCCTAACTCATCATCCTGTGCTCTTTCCATTAAAACTACATTTACTTCAAGGCATTAGTAATGAAGTAAGTTAATGTTGCTTAATTTGTATATTTCATGAATAAATGATTAAATCTTTGGTATGTTATTACTGTACACAATTACCAAGGATCTTTACAAGGATCTATTATTTAACTTTGTGATTTTTATGATACACCCCTTTTTTCTTGATACAACTGAGCTTAAAATAACATTTTTGCAACAAACTTTCTGATCTGCCCCCACAGCGTTTAAAAGGCAGTAAAATGTAAAGTAAAATTTCAAAGTAGATACTCTCTCAATTCCCAAAGCAACAACTTAAAAAACGAAAACAACGTAAGCCACTGGGAGCAGCCTCTAAGAGGCCTGTGCTTTGTGGCCCTGGTCTGCACTCTCAGGTCCCTAGAGGGAGGAAAGCCATTTGCATTAGTGCTGCTGGGGTGAAGCAGTCCCTGAGAGTAAATTAGAGGACTGCTCTGGATGTTGCTCTCTGCTCTTTTCAGCCCCTATGGGACTTCCTAGCACACTTGAAGCGGAAGGAATCAATTCAACTTTTGTGCTTGTAGAACAGATTCAAAGATAAGAACTTGCGTAAAAGCATTTTGGTTTCACGTTGCTGGAATTTGTTGTTACACTGAACGGTGCTGTGTTCGTTTGCTAGGGCCATCATGACAAAGCACCACAGACGGGGGCCCATGGACTGGCTCTGCTGGTAGCAACGGGGCAGGGGAACTTGGGACTTCAGAGTTCTCAGCCTCATATGTGTCCACCCAAAGCTATTCACCCCAAGGCTCAGGCAGCCATCCCTTCCCACTGGTGTCCTGCCCTCAGAGGAAGGGAGCCAGGGCAGTAATGACCATGCAGCGTGCTAGGTAATTAAAATATGTCAGGCTGGATCTAATGGGTCTGTGGTCTTGGCCAAATCCTAAAAATAGCCCTCTTCCTAATCTCTGCATACCAACAATCCCAGGACTAAAAGAATTTCCTTCTCCTTTCCCCCAAAGTCAGCCACTTCCCTGCTTCTGAATGAGTGGCAGTTGTTCTCAGGAAATAACTTGTCTTTATACGCTCCATCCAGGAAAGTCCATTTTCCTTTGCAAACCTGACACGTTCCTATGAGAATCCTTTATTGGAGGAGAGAAAGCACAGCTGGCAGAGCTAGGTGACCTGAGCACTCCTGGACAAAATCAAGACGGAAAGTGACAACTACCTGTAAAACAACATTCTGCTGCGTGAGGAGAGGTCACCTCAGGCACCCCAGAACCTGGGTGAAAAAGTATGTTTCCAGGAAAATCCATCTTGTTATTAATTTTTGAGAAGAAACTATAATAACATATACAATGTTCATGCAATTGGACAAAATCATTCTGATTTTCCATCAAAGGCACTAGAATCTGAACCTATTTAAAAACAGATGAGTTAGCCTGCCAGTGAATCCTGGGCGCACAGAGCAATTGACAGGCTTCGTGCTTGGACTGTTCTTTCTGCAGATTTGATCAAATGGCATTAATGTGATTTGAACTCTGAAATTCTAGCCAGAGCCTGGAAAGTCTTTTGCTCAATTCCCCTGCTACCTGAAATCACTGAGTTTAAAATGCCTCCAGTTCTAATCCATTAAAGTTAACAACTTTCAGAGCCATTAGTGGTAACAACTTCCTCCTTCACAGTTTCTCATAGTGACCCCCCTGTGAAGAATTTATGCGAAAAGTAGATCAAGGGAAAATAAACAAATTCAAACCTTGTAGCACACTGACACGAGAGAGGAGGACACGGTCAAGGCTTGCGAGCTGTGAGACTTTGGACATTTCTGTGCCCCAGTGTCCGTGTCCCTAGAATGATGCTGGGAACACTACCTTCCTCACATGTAGCAAGTGTGAAGCTCCTAGCCTGACACAAAGTGAAAACTTAGCTATTTTTATTGAATCTTTAAGTTTTAATTAATCCATAGACTCCAAGCCAAATTGTATTCACTTTGATGAAATGAAGAAATGAGAATCCTTGCATCTCTCAGCTGGCAAATAGCGTTGCTATAGGTTTGTTAATTACAAGAGCAGATCACCTAGCAATTACAACCCACAGCCTCTTTCAGATCATCTCCGAGTCACTTTGGAATGGCAGAATCCAGAGAAAATGGAACAGTGGCCCAAAAAAGAGCACATGAGATTTAGGAGGGTCAGTCAGAAAGGACGTGCCCGATAATTTTGAGAATCTAAACAGGAACCGGAGCAGAAGTAAATAAGGGAACCAGATGTGGCACAGGCTTACTGAATGCAAAGCAAGGTAAAAATAAAAGGAGAAAAAAGGTGTTTCTCTGGCAAAAATTCAGATGAGTTAGGTTGCCTGCCAGAGCCATGCCTCCCTGGGGGTGGCTTTTTGGTGCTCACTCACGGAACAGCACCTATTAGGCAACAGATAGGCTCACCTCACCTTTTTCCTCCGGATAGCATACGGGCCATACTGTTTTCCCAGTTCTAGAATATAAGTCATTACGTAAGATTTCTTCGTGTGTAACGTTCATTTTAACACTTTGTTTTGAAATAATTTAGGCTTACTGGAGAGGTGCAATTTTAATATATCATTCACCCAGCTTCCCCTAATGCTAACTTACACGACTACAGTGCAATTACTGAAACCTCAAAATTAACAACGCAATACTATTAACTAACCCACAGGGCTGAATAAATTTTGCCAGTTTTCCCATGATCAGTATGGCAAACTCCAGAAAATTTAGCATATTTGTGTGTGTTTGTTTTGGCCACAGAGAGAGGGGTAGTGAGTCCTCTGATTTTTGGTTCCATTTTTGTCTTTCAGGATCTGACTTTTCTCTTCTTTACCCAATTTTTAAAAAGGGGCTTCTTCCTTTCTGCCACCTTTTGCTCCCCCAGCACCAAGCGTTTTGAATACGGCTCTTTCAAACCACGTGTACTATTAAACGCCTCCTCTTTGACTACAGTTTATTTCACTTGGTTGTGTATGTTCAGACTTTGGGGCAGATTTAGCATTTCTGGCAGTGGTTTTAGATCACTCCTTGCCCCATTCAATATTTTCCCTCTTCTCTCTTCCCTACAGTTTTTCTCCATTTGTCTTTCTTCTTGGTAAAGCCTGGCAGTGAGGTGGGGATGGGTGTGAGCGAGCGAGCAAGAGAGAGGGACAGAGAGAGAGAGAGAACGCTAGGATTAAGGGATATTTCTTTCTTTTGTGGGGGAGGTTCTTTTTTAATTACAGTTACTTAAAGACTAATCTGCCTTAAGTTATGCTAAGGAACTGGCCTTGTATAGAAAAAAGTTTTCCCTCCCTGGTGTCCTGTATTTTTCTCCAGTTACCCTTAACTTCTCAGTATTTTTTTTTTTTTTAAATAAAGGCACAGATGGAAACTGGAAAGTATCCCAAGGGGTCCTGTGGTCTAAGCTCCTATCTTAAGCGATGTTTACCTCCTTCATGTGTAGGACATGGACTTAATGAAAGAAAAGTCCCGTTAAAAACAAACTTATACAATCTCCTACCCCATTATCAAAAAGTCCATACCACATGGAATCTTATTAAATTATTTCATCATGTAGATTCCAGCAATTTAAGGACTATATTTAAAAATGTGGGCAAATGTAATAAATAGTATGTCATGGTTACAAGCTAGTTAATTACTAATTAAAATGCAATGATTAAGTTCGTTTTTGTTAAGTTACAGGCAAAGGAAAATAATGTTATTCATTATATTTTAAAGATGTAATAACTTTAATAAATGAAATTTTCTTTTGAATTCTTCATTGCTTACTAGCTAAACAAAGTTTCATTTGAGTATTTCTTAACAGAGAGGATACTTAAGTATTATGGACTGACTGTGTCTATTCAAAATGCATATATTGAAATCCTACAATGTGATGGGCTTAGGTGGTGGGGCTTTTGGGAGTTGATTAGGTCATGAGGGTGGGGCCCTCATGAATGGGATTAGTGCCCTCATAAAAGAGAGTCCAGAGAGCTCTTTCCTCTTCCTCAATAGAACATATAAGGAGAAATCAGCAGTCTGCAACCCAGATGAAGGGCTCACCAGAAACCACACATGATGGCACCATGATCTCAGACTTCCAGCCTCCAGAAGTGTAAGGAATAAATTTCTGTTCTGGTTTTTTTTTTCAGCCACCCAGTCTATTATAATTTGTTATAGCAGCCTGACCTGACTAAGACATCTAGTTTGCTTGCAAATAGTAATTGGAGTTGAAAGTCAAAGTTCCAAGACTTCTGTTCGTATACACCCCATATCCACAATTTTTTTGTCAGATTATTTTTAATGTTCTCCATAGTGACCAACAAGAGTTATGGCCTCACCATTTTTCTGCTAATAGTTCAAGTAGTGTTAGGAGAACGCTTGCATAAGTGGATTGTGTACACCCCTCCACTGTGGGTGATTTTGATCATCAGCTCAATGAGTGCTATGGCTGACCTGCCCTTTGACATCATTAATTTTCAAATCACGCCTACTGCACCATGAGGATGACGAAAGCCTCAGAAGCTTGGGGCCAGACTGCGCATGACTGGAGGGCCATAAACACGTCATATTAATGATTCCACAGTCTGTCAAGCAAAGACCTTCATGTTCACTTTGCCAACTATTTCACATGAAACGGGATGAAAAGGATCACAAGATCTTAAACCAAGGTCATTATTAAGATCTTGATCTTAACCACTTTATAGATTTCTTTTTTGTTCCTAGTGTTACTAACTGTGTCTTTTCAAATAAAAGCTTCTCCCGTTTGTGTGTTCTATACAACTTTCCCTCAAACTCTCTCTTTTTAAGCTACTGGAAAGAGGTTCTCAATACATCCCTACTCCTCTTTCAACTTATATCAATATTTAAAGAAGCAAATGTCTTTTAGCTTTTTAGACTGAAAGTGAAATGATATCAATTGTTGGCCTATGAACTGTTTCCTTGTGTACTTACAGAGTTTTGATGTAAGAAGGAATTGAAGTCTCAATTTCAAAAGTTTTCCTCATGGGTTAGCTTCTAACCTCCAGATTCTTGAATTTCACTGCTTCATATACTAACTTTTTTGGTGGTTTACTCTAGATTTCTCATCACTGGGGTCCCATTCTTAGTCTCAGAGTCACACTTCCCTTATTATTTTTTCTGATCTTACACCACATTGCCTCTTTAGCTTGTGTCTTGTCACTGTTATGCCAGAATCTATATCCTTGTTTCAAGATGAAGTTTCAGCTAAGAGTTCTGTATGGTCTAGAAAACTACATGAAATCTGCATTTGTTTATTCATTTATTAACACAGCTTTATTAATCAAAATGATGTGGCATCCACTCTGACAGAAACTGAAGATGCGGTCGTAACTGCTTCTCTAAAGAAACTCAATCTGGCAGAGATGAGCAGAAATATTAGAAAACTACAGGGAGTGGCATCATTGAGGGATGGGCTAGGTGGCGTGCAATGGCAAAGAAAGCAAAACAGAAAGATAACCCTCAGTTAGACGGGGGTGAAGTCAGCTGAACAATGAGAAAGCTTACAGGGGAGGCGGCTTTTGAACTGAGTCATGAAAAATTAGAAGTTTAGTAAGAAAGTCCCTTTTCCCATCTACTAATTCTTTACTCAGCAAAGATCTCCCATTTAAAAATGTCATTTTTTTTATCCTTTATGTGTTTTTCCTGTTACCACCCTATTTCACTTTTTCTCATCAGGACTCACCTTTTTGGGAAAATAGTTTCTATCTCCTCTTCCTATTTTCTTAACCAATCACTCATCCATCACAGCTATCCAGACTGTGCTCCAGCCACTGCACAAAAAAACTATCTGTCAGTTCTCACAGAAGACATCCTAATTGCCAAATTCAAGAACAACATTTCTTTCCTCTATTATTTGACCTTCCAGTATCATTTGGCAAAGGTTATCACTTCCTTTCTTGAAACTGTCATCTGTTCACTTTCTTGCTATCACTTTCTCTAATTTTTCCCATTTCTGGAGGGTCATGTGAAAGCTTCCCTTAGGTAATTTCTCTTCCTCCTCATACTACTTAAAGATGCCTTAGAATATAGAGCTGAGGAGTTAACTTGATTAGTCTTATATTTTAATAACAGCTAAGTATATGATTCAGATCTATACAGCTGAGGACTGGACCTGCTCTTCTTTGGTCTAGAGAGCCAGTCCATAGAGGCATCATCATTCTGACATCAGTTGGTCCACACGTACTGTCTGTAAGGGATCCACTCCATGAAAGCTTCTAAGATAAAGAAAATGTGTACATTACTAGTTAACAAATTATATGCCAATATTAATTAGGGGTTATATTTGCTTTTCTTCTTCTCCTGTTAGTATTCTTGGCTGCCTCATTGGTTTGGCAAAGGTAATTTTATTTTGGCTTATATATCTACACTCACTTTTATTTAATCCATTAGCTCTATAGTTTTTTTCTCTTGGCAATATTTCCAGCAGTAACTGTAAACTCAATTTCTGTACAACCCCCAATTATGTATTATTCACTTCTTGTGTGTCACTAAGAATGATGTTGAATTGGAACAGAATGATGATCCACCCTACTAGGATCTCTTTAGATACTCTTCCCAAATGTATGGTGAGCTATTTATTCAGTCCCATGACCAGCATCCTCTTACCTACATTTCATCAATAACTACTTTAACCAGGCTATCATTATTTCCCCATTTCCCAAATTCCTTTTCTTCATTTTTTTCCTTCAAAAAATAGAGCCAGATATAACCCATTATCAATGGCTCATCGATTTTTATGTCCTTTCCTATTTGTTAGAGGCTTTTATTTTCTCTGCCCTCTTCTTTTTCTTTCAACATTTAAAAACCTTAACTCACTGACTCAGTCTGTGTGTTTCCCTCTGCCAGTCTTCCTCACTCAAAGTTTCCTTTCCCAGATTCTGTTTTCCATTTTCAGCAGACTTTTGTTTGTTCATATATCTAGTAAGTTCCATGGTAGACATTAAACTGTCTGAAGGTAAGGAAAGTATGTTTTGCGTGCTTTTAAAATGAGTGCTTTATAAATTATGCCTTTTTGAGGTGATAATGTGTGATAATCACAAACATCTTTCATGAAATTTTCCCTCCATGTTGTTTGGCTTTTGGTAGCTCCTATTTTCAAAGACATTAGCAAACTCCTGTGAAATGGAAGGGATTGGAAGAGCTGAGAATCTTTAGCTGTAGGAGCCCCATTTTCAGAACTTTGCTTTTTCTTTTCATCTTGCTGTTGCAACAAAGATTGTAGCCATTGATAATCACACATCTAAGTTTTGTGGAAAATATTCTCCACAAAACCAACTCCATCTGCTGAGTTTCAAATACTAGTATAATTTTCATTTTGTCTATTTAAATATTTTAATACTAATCTCTTATTTTTTATGTGCTTAGGAACTTTTAAAGTGAAGGGCACTACTGTACACATTAAATAAAGTAACATTGACAGGGAACTCCCTGAAAGGATGGTGTAGAAATATCTGGATTCTCCAATTAATTATTGCATGCCTCTAAATTTGTCTAAGAAAAAGTTAATGAAGCCTTTCTTACAATATAGAGATATGAAAGGAGGAACCAAATCATATAGCTCTATAAAGATTACACTCACAAGTTTGACTTTCAATTAAATGACAGTGTTCTTACATTTTATTTGTTTCTACTACATCAGAGACACTTTTCAATTTCTCTATTTTCCTATACTCCTAACCATTACATAGGCCTTATTTATTATAAATACTATACCTGCTTTTTCCATATTAAAAATCTGAAAATAATTGTGAGTTAATGTTATCAACTGCATTTTTTTTTCCTCTTTGAACACTCTCTTTATGGTTCTCAGTATTTGTTGGTTACTTTTATTGTGTTACTCTTCAATGGCACTTAGGAAAGTCCCATCCTACACACAGAAGTTAGTAAGACACAGTTTTACTAAGAAGGAAATGTGACTATGTATGTGGAAATTTGGAAAATTAAGTCAAGTCCAGGCCTAATAAACTCACTCCCATACATTTCATCTCTATTACCTCCAATTTTGAATTTTCACATACTTTTTTTTTTTCATTTTGGAAATCTATTTCTTCTGGAATTATCTTTCCATTCCTTTGATGCTTATCACCTTTGAAATCTAATGAGAAAGTTACTGATACTGGAATTTCTATCCCACAGTAGCAGTCGAAAATTAAAGGAAATGTATTCAATAATTATTTTCAGATATTGAACAACAGAGAGAACAGGACTGTGCTAAATAAAATTTTACCAGATTTAATTTGACCTAATAGCCCTATGAGGAGGCAGGTCAGGCAATCATCAAATTATAGTAACATAAATAGATGGTATACATATTATAAACACTGGCATTTTAAAATTTATTTAATAAATACTTACTGAATACCTACTATGTACCAGATGTCTATGAAAGAGAGTAAACATTTTTAAATGTTTTTAATTAATATATGAATATTTTAATTACTTACAATTTTCAAAAAAATTAAAATGATGTAAATTATTTTAGTATCCTTTTCTCTTCCCCTGTCTCTTAAAGCCACTCTCCACCTTGGAGGAAACCAGTAATAAAATTTTCTTTTATATTATTCCAGCCTTTTTCTGTGGTTTTATTATCATATAAACAATATTTGCATTCATTTACATTTATACTGGATTTTATACACATACACACATATGCATATATAAATGAAATTAAATAAAATCACATTTTATTTTGTTTCACTTTCTGAGAATTGCATTTTTTTCCTACTTAAAATATGTCCTTGCAGTATTTCCATGTCAAGACATAGTCCAACATTATTTTAAACTTATTATTAACATCTTCATGATAGCCTTCAGTGTGAGCACGTTAGACTGTTTCCTTCACTACTAGGTACGGTGCTGCAACGCATGTGCTCATGATCCGGTTACTACAACTCTCAATTTTAATGACTCCTGGGTGTGACCAGTGTGACTGGCAGGACACACAAACCCCCCTGCGCGCTGAAGAAGGCTCTGAGAAAATACTACAAATACTTCCCACAAACAGAGTCTAAGTACTGCAAGCCCACACCAGAACCACCAAGCTAGCTGTAAAAACATCACTCCCCAAAACGCAGCTAGCTGTAAATACTACTTTCTCTCTTTTTCAATCTGCCCAGAAACCTTGACCTGAACCACCATCTATAGTAAGTCAGCTTCTGCATCATGGTTCCCCTGCCTTTTATACGTGGTTTAATGTTTTAATGCTTACTGACCACAGTACCCACTCTTCTTCTTTTTCAGACAATTCTTTCCTTTTCCTTCTCCTAAACTGTTGCATTGTTAAGGGTGGGCCCTCTGTCTTGTTTATCTTAGCTTCTCAAACACTTAGAATAGTGCCTGGGCATAGTGGTACTCAGGGAAGGTTGTTGAATGAATGCATATTATATACCATGTATCAATTCTTTAAAGCATTTTTGTGAAGAGGAATGTAGCCCAACTTTAATGTCATGCAAAGCCATAATAATTTGGTTCATCAACATCTGACTATCCCATCAAACATTCTGAAAGTTGGTAAAAACCTGAATCAAATTCATTGCTTTACTTTTTCCCAGGAATAAATACACTGCTACATTTTTGTAAAACAAACTGTGTGCTATGAATGGAAAGGAGAGATTTTGTAGTTTTCCAACGTTAGGATTGACATTTAGATGCCTTTGATCTATTGAGCATCTGACACACTGCATTCAAACTTCAGCTCTACTCTTTCTAAGGCCGCCTTAGCCTCACTGAGCCACGATTTTCTCCTCTTGAAAATAAATATAACGGTGGTTACCTAGCATGAGTAATGTGTGTTTTAAATAAAACACAGCCTGTTGTATGTCATGCACCACAGTTTCAGAAAACTAAAGAGTGCAATATTAATATTAACAATGCTATTAATTAATAACAGTGTATAGCTTAATGGATACTAGTAATGATTATTAAGAATAAGAATCATAACACTTATTAAGCATTTATTATATATCAGGAGCTATTCTATGTTCTTTGTATATGTTAGCTTATTCTGTCTTTACTGTAACACTTTAAGGTGGGCACCATTATGCCCTTATTATAAAGATGAGAGAACCAGGTCTCAGAGAAGTAAGTAAGTTGACCAACATTACACAGTACGTAGAGAAACCAGGCTTCAAATTCAAGAATCAGCTGCTAGTGATACCAGGGATGACACAGAAGTAGTGATTGCCACCTCTGTGTGAATACTTCCATTTATTTCCCTTCACGTTTAAAGTTGATTCAGTTAGAAGAGTTCTAGTTACCTCCTCTGTTTTCAGGAAAAAAAATATCAAAGCCATTAAAGAAAGAGATACCCTGAACTTTTTCTTAACATACCTACCAACTAAAGTACGTGTAAAATGATTTCCATATTTTCCTTCCAGGAAGGACTTGATTCTCATCTCCTGCGAGTTCTGTTTCCAGCCTGCAGCTGAAAACCCCTCCAGAGTCAGCCTCAGCTGAAGTGTGCCCTCACCAAGGCCCCGCCTTTGCCAGGGCAGCACAAACTGATCACTGTAGGATTGTTGCTCTAGCTCCAGCGCTCCCTATGGCATCAGCCACGGGCCGTCATTAAACCTGCATGACAGCTCTCCTTCTCTTTCTATCCAATAATGCTCCTTTCCTCTCTTTTCCAAACCTGTAGGATCCTACAAGCACTCTTAATAAACACCCTACACACTGAACATTTAACAGTGTCAGCCATGCCTTTTGAAACAACCTGTCCCCTTGTCTTTGAAGTCAATACAGTCTCCTGATTTTCTTCACAGCCTCGTGTTACTTCACCCAACTCTTAAATGCTGTTCTATATTAGGATTTGTCCAAGGTTCACACCTACACGTGATCTCGCTAGGCATGAAGGATTGAATCTCATTCATTTTTATGGTTTCAATTACCATCCACATGCTGATAAGTCACAAAACTACATCTCCAAGCCAACACTTTCCTTCTGTGATCAACAACCACAAACAGGACTCTTGACTGGCCTTATAACTGAATGTCCCACAGAGGACTACCGCTCTTATTTATGCCCCCAACGTCCAGTGAATCACTAAGTCTTGTTGATTCTACTTCAAAACATTTTTGTATTCTAACATCTTTTGGGGAGGGTGGTCAGGATTCCCTTCTCTGATGCTCTAGTGCAGGCTATAATTCTATCTTACTCCTGGTATTCTCTCCATTTTCATTCATCTCCTGTCCTCCCCGTTTATTTAGATCAGAGATTAGCAAACATTTCTGGTAAAGGGTCAGACAGGAACTATTTTAGGTTCTATGAGTCATACAGTCACTGTTGGAACTACTCAATTCTGCCAGGGCAGCATCAAAGCAGCCAAAAATAAATGGAAAATGAATAGTCATGAATGTATCTCAATAAAACAGTATTGGGGGAAAAAAAAAAAAAAACAGGGTGTAGGCTAGACTGTGTTTGCCAGTGCCTGCGCCGAATTGCTATTCTTCCCAAACCTTTTTCCTAACTTATCCTCTGTCTTTAGATCTCAACTTAGATACTGCTTCCCTCTGGCAATCTCAGCCTCTGCTCCCTCTTTGCATGTGCTCCCAACACTTTATCTCTCCCATCATATTTTACTTCAGTAGGTATTTAACTGTCTGTTGCCCCATTAGCTTACAAACTCCAGAAGAGTAGCAAACCAACCCATGTTGCTCACATTTGAATGCCTAGGATTTGTAGCGTTTGGCCCAAGGTAGGCAGTAATAGGTAGATCTGAACGAATGAAAGCATACTGAAAAATACAGATTTAGGAATAAGCTACATGTACTTAGGGGGAGCAGTTTTTGGGTATGAGTAGCCATTTGGATGTGAAATATGATCATACGTTCCTAGAACATCTATAGAATCAGTAAATTATTTTGAAAACATATGAGTTTCCACAAACTCAAGGCTTCTAAGGTTGGAAACCACCTTAGGAATTATATACTCCAAGGGTAAACTGGACTCCAACTTGATTTCATTTCCACGGGATTCAAACGTGTCATGCACTCACATCAGTGCAGCACAGTTAGTGAGTTTTCAGTGTAGGTGGGAAGCAGTTTGGTGAGTGTAAAGGAAACTGGTCCCAGGAACTGCCTACCTGGCCCAATTTGGACTCAACCTAAGTACACTCTCTCATGCGCACTTTCTCACAGCCAGACGCCTTATTTCAATTACTCTCACAGGCAATTTTTTTCCTGCCTCTGAATCTTTTCATCTGCTAGGATTTCTCCCTTAAGCAACTCTCCCTCTGTTCTTCATCTGGCTTCTTCCTTCTCAACCTTCAAGTTTCAGAGGGGCTTTTTCTGGTTAACTAATTACATACATGCTGAACCTCTCACCTCTGTAAACCCCTTTCACTGCACCAGAGTCATTTCCTTCTTAGAACTAATTTTAAGTTGTTAACTGTTAACTGTCCATGTATTTATTTGCTCAATGAAAGGTAATATGAGTTATGCTGGGTTCAAATCCCAGTTCACCAGCTACTGGAAATTGGCAATGCTCCTGGAAATTTACATGCCCCAGATTTCCTGTGAGATGGTAATGATGCTACTTACTACACAGGTTTATGTGAGAATTGGACGAATTAAAGTCTTTTGAAATTCTTCTGGAAAATAACTCAATACAGATTAGCTATATAAAACAATAATAATGACTGATTATCATTATTATTAGTTATATCATCAATGGCTATTGTATTACAAATAATAATTGACAAACATTAGCTGTTATTAATTATTTATTATTTATCTCCCTCACTAGACTACGTGATCCATTAGACAAGGGATTTTGTTCAAAACTATACACCTAGTGACTGGTACTGCAGTGACGGTTGAGTGAAAAAGGCAGTCTCAGCAGCCTTCTCTCCCCTGCTCACAGTGAAAATCCTTAAGCTAGCGAGTGTCCAGGGCTAGATCCGAAAGCAGAGGCCTACAGAGAGATACATCTTGTTCAAGTCACCTGTTCAGCAGGTAGAAGAGAGAACTGAACTTGAGAAATTTATCTCGTCCAGGGCTGCTCTGTGCTAGGTTTTATTTCACCAATTGCTAAATATTTAGGAGGTTTTTGACTGCCACACAAGACTTCCCATCTCTGTACCATTTTATATTGGCAAAGCAACTGTGTACAGAAAGTCTTCATTTCACATATTGGGTCCACTCCAAAGTCCGTTCCTATGTCCATATTCATAAGGACAACTTTCCCTGGAGATCTGCTGGGGATTGGTTCCAGAACCTCCCACCACAGATACCAAAATCCTCAGATGTTTAAGTCTCTTATATAAAATGGGGTATATTATACACTCAGCCTCTGTATCCGTGGGTTTTGCATCCACAGATTCGACAAACCACTGATCAATTTGGGTGGGTTGTATGGGAGGATGAGGAACCCAAAGATACAGAGGGTCGACTGCACAAAGTGGCATTAGATTAGCTACCACTAGTGACCTCTATCTGAGGTCAGCTGCCACTAGTTTCCTCTGGTGTGTACACTGTATATCTATAAAATTTCACAGATAGTATTTAAAATTAAAAGTGAAGAAGAAACCAGTGACACCCAGTCACGGAAAGTAGGAACTACATAGTTCATGTAAAACTAATAAAAGCATCTCTAGTCCTAGAGGACGAATATTCCAAACTACATTGCTTACATTTGAATGATAAATACAAATTTAAAATATTCTACCGATGCTAAAACACGTACTTAATTCCTAAGAAAATTATTTTGAAAATACTGCACAGATACCAAAGGAAAAGTAGTTTATCTATTTTGGAAAATAAGGCTGTTACATTTACTTTCAAGTATCCTGGAAAACAAACATTCAAGGTTACAACTTATAATGTATTTTTACAGTAACAATATTTCCCATTAAACACAACACAATAAATCTTTTTAAGGCTTTTTTGGATGTATTTTCCTCTGAGCTGTATTTAGCCTTGAACAAGGCATCCTGATGAAAAAACCTTCCTAGAAACTGATGTTGAAAAACAAGAGCTTATGAAATCCCATTTTATCTACAAAGAGACAGCAATGAAAAGGGGGGAAAAAACTTATTACAACCAATGAAAAATTGTTACTCCTTTGCTACTAAAAATTCCTTTTATTGTATTAACACACTGTCAGAACACATAAACCTATTTCGTATAGCAATCAATTCTAAAACAATTACAAAGCTTGCAACACAGCTCTGGAAAAGATCTTTGAGTTATCCTAGATGAAAAACTCTCTGAAAATAACAGAACAATATTTTGAAGGAAGGAACTTAAGAATTATTTTTCCTATGGAAAATTATTTTAAAAATAAATATTTGGTTTTTTTAATTAGCAAACCAGAGAAGACTAATACACATAAGAACAGAATTCACCTTTAGTGTTTGGTATCCAGAGGTAATTCCTGTGTGCAAGTGGGTATATAATTATTTGTTCTTTCCTTCTGCGTATGTGTTTTTTCTTTTTTTTTTTTTCATCCAAAAGGGAATGCTACTAATTCTAATGGGTTAAGATTTTGAAAAAGTTTGAGAATGTTTTCCTTCCCTCTCTTATAACAAAGCTAGGAGTATGTTATCCTCATAAAGAAACTCCTTTGTCAACATGGTGGCTGAAAAGTAGAGTGGCACTAGCTGAAAAAGAGATGAGTAAAACCCCTTCTATTTCCGTCTTCTATACATAATTTGGAAAAAAAAATAGAAGTGTAAAAAAGTTATCATGAACACTGTTAGGGGAGCACAGATGCGTCTGACATTAGGCTTGCACGTGCAGACAAACTAGGGATTAGAAATCCAAGCCTGCTCCTTAGGATGGTGGGAGACATCAACAGAACCAAAAAAAAAAAAAAAAAAAAAAATTAAATTAAAAGGAGCAGAAGAAATGAGCTTTCCTTTAGAGGCCACTAAAATGGAAGACAGCACCAGGATGTAGACTAGATGACCCTCCCTAGAATGATGAGATACTTAAGCCCTTCTGAGAATTTAGATTAGTCCCAGTAGAGAAGCTGAGTTGAAGAAACTTGAAATGACTGAATACCAATCACAAAGAGACTGAGACTGCCTTCAGACAGGACTCAGTTTCTACAAATCAGGGAGTTAAGTTTTGGGGTAACAATGAATAGAGGTTTGGTGAAGTATTTTTTGTGTACTTCTGGGTAAACAGACTTCACTGCACATCCAAGATGGAAGAATTTTATGATTGCATATTTTAACCTACTACATTTACATTCATTTTTGTAACTTACTTCATTTCAAATATATTTTAAACAACCTTTCACAGCAGCAAATATATTGCTACCAAATAACTGAATACCCATGTAATTTTTCATAGCATGAACTTATTACATTTCAAAAATTTCTTATTTGTGGATATGCTTTGTTTCTCCCTTCTTTGCTTTATATACATGTACATAAATTATTTTCATGTTTTCCCTTAGATTAAATGTCTAACTCTGTAACTGCTAGGTTTCATGGTAGGTATCTCGAGTTTTTGATATGGTATGTCAAATGTTTCTCTAGAAATATTGCACCAGTATGCATGGCTGAACAATATTTGTAATGGACCTTTCCACTATATCTGGAGACCAACAAATAAAAGAATATTTGGAAATCTGATAAACATTTCATGTTATCTCAGGTTTCTAGTCATTTTCATTATAAGTGGATTTAAATATTTTTTCAGGTAATTAGCTGTTTATTTTTCATTTGTCTATTTTTCAAATGATACATATTTATCTCATTGATTTTATATAAAATTTTTATATAGTCTGCATGCAAATTCTTTGGTATATGTCATAAATACTTCCGATCTACGGCTTGTCTTTAATTGAAATGTGGACGGTTTATAATATTCTGTTAATTTCTGATGTACAGCATAGTGTTTCGGTTATACATATACAAATATATATATTCCTTTTCATATTTTTTCCATTATAAGCTATTTCAAGGTATTGAATATAGTTCCTGAAATGTTTGCTATCTTGACTGTAGTGGTTTCATACACTATACACAAACATACTAATAGAATTGTACAATTTTCTGTACTTCAGTTATGCTTTATTAAAACTGTTTTTAAAACTCACCCAGAGGAGCAGGACGCGGGGACCCAGGGGTGCAGTCGGGCCTCCATCGGGCCTCCAAAATCCCAGCATTCCTCTCGCGCCACCACCAAGATGGCGGCGCGCAGGTTGCGGTCCTTTTCCTCAGGCAGGTGGTTTCGTGTCCCCAGCCTTTCAGGAGTCCTGCCCTCGGGGCTGCGCTGAGGCCCGCTCTGGCGTTCAGGAGGTGCAGGAGGCTCGGGGGCGGCTCAAACAGTTCCTCCCCGAGAGCGGTACGCAGAGCTCCCAGAGCCCGTTCCCCGGGGCAAGGCGGGCAGAGTTCCCAGATCACCTTCCATGGCCTCAGACCACCGCCGGCTTGTTGCCTCAGGTGGGACCTGGGCTGGCGCTGCTGCGTGCGCTTCATGACCAGCGAATGGGCGCCGAGCTGACGGTGCTTGTGGGGGTGCTCCGCGGCGCGCCTGGGAGGCCCGCGCGGCCGGCGTGACCTGAGGGCGCGAGGCGCGGGGCCCAGAGCGCGGGAAGCTGCGAGAGCCGCGCGCCGGGGGCTCCAGGCCCGGGCGGCTACTCACCCGCAGCTCTTCGCTGCCGGGCGGGCCTCGTGCGGCTTCTTCGCGGTGCCGGGCAGCTCGGCCAGGTGCCTGAGCAGCCCGCACGGCACCGCCCGCTGGCGGCGCGCGGACGCTTGCGCAGGAGCGTCCAGCCCAGACTCAGGGGCCCGGAGGTCGTGAGCTTGGACGAGTTCCTGTACCGGGTGCTCAGGCCTATGATTTCTACTACCTGCTCCAGCTTTATGGGTGTCGGATCCAGCTGCGCGGATCTGATCAGCCGGGCAATATCATGTCCAGATACCAGCTCATCTTTAAGTTGCCTGGAGAAGACGTATTTGGGATCACTGTTCCCCTGACTACAACTAGATCAAAACTGGGAGAGTCTGCTGGCAGTGCCTTTTGGCTAAACAGAGTTAAGACATTTCTCCTTGAATTGTATCAGTTCTTTGTCAGGCAGCAAGATGATTTCGGTAGAAAAATACCTGAAGCTCTTCACTTTTCTGCCCATTCCAGAGATGGACCTAATGATGTAGCTGCATGTCAAAGAGCCAGGAAAATCGGCGTCCTCAGAAACGACTTGCTGCAGACATAACAAAGTTGATTTATGGAGAAGAAGGGCTGGATTCTGCTTTAAAAATGTACACAAGCCGTTTGTCATAGTAGCATACGTGCACTGGAGGTCATGTCTGATCAAGAGTTAAAAGTTGTTTAAAGAAGCTTCATTTTCTGAATTAGTCTTTAACCTTGGAACAAGTGTCCTAGATACATACTGCAAAGCAAATGCCATTCCAGATGGTCCTCGAGGGTACTGGATAACAGAAAGTGGAGTCGGTATTAATCACAGAGAAGTAACAAATTCTGAGACTGATTTAATTGTTGGACCACGTATTCTTAAGAATGGACTTTCATTCTTAACGATGGAAAGGAATTTCTACACTATAAAATCGCTTCAGCCGTGAGGAAAAATTCCTGGTGGTTCAAACATCCATAATTTGTTCTCAAGATATAGAAAAGAACTTGAACCTTCATTATGCAAATCAGAACAAAGAGTGGAGTAGACTCTAGGCTTCACACTGTAAGTAATTTAATTATTTATGTAGGTTGGTTAATAAATAAGGTGTTTGTGCTGATGATGAAATATTTTATTTCCTGATCTGCGAACATTGACTGACCATAGAAAACCATGATTTCCTGGGTTAGTTTTTTTAAAAAATTGTACTTCATGAAAAAAGGTAAATGCTGCCTTTCCTCTCCTACCCTTCTTGCTCTATTTTTTTGGAGTTGAGGAGGAAAAATGAATAAGAGATCGTGTAAGGAATTGTGGATACTTTATACCAGGTATATATCTCACTGATCACAGCGTTATATTGTTGTTCTAAAATCAAAAGCGCCTTTAGGAATGGGAAGTGTCCACTTTAAGAATGCGAAATGTAGTATTGGAAACATAAATTTCTGATTTTTTCATTATTTAGGAAGTAAATATAGTTCTCCTTAAAAAGAAGAAAAGCATCAGATGAAACCATAGTTGTCATAAGAAATTACAGTAGAAATAATTTATTTTCAAAGAGAAGAACAAAAATCAGTACTTGACTTTTCAGAAAGCTTCTAATTCAGTTTTCCAGGCCCTGGCCTACATTTCAGTATAATTAAATTTATTCGTAGCCTTAAAA
This sequence comes from Camelus ferus, assembly GCF_009834535.1. NCBI lineage: Eukaryota > Metazoa > Chordata > Mammalia > Artiodactyla > Camelidae > Camelus > Camelus ferus. The sequence goes on along the minus strand of NC_045725.1, from coordinate 9,960,276 downwards.
AAAGTAAAGTACCCAGTGGAAACTCCTGAACTACAAAATCCATCTGATGAAATTAACAGCTTGGATACAACAGGTTAAAGGATTCAAGAATTTGAAGGCAAATTGATGTAAGTTATTCGAACTGAGTCATATAAAGTAATCAAACAAACAAAATGACAGTAATCTCAGGTGTGGGACAGTATGAAGCTAGCTAATGTATATGTAATTGGAGTTTCAAAAGAAGAGGGGAAAAAGAAACAATTCAGGGATCAGAGGAAAACAATAACAAAATTCCTTGTTTCAGTTGTTAAGTATTACAAAGAGAGAACTTCAGTATTAAAGTTAGTGAGTCTAATCAGTCAGTGTAGTAAGTATTAGAACTAACATATCGCCTGCCTAGAGTGCTCTGCTACCACACCTAACTCATCTTCAAACGCAGCTCCCGTCTGACTACCCCCAGTGGTTTTCTGATCTCCACTCCTCCCTTAGACATTGGTGCCTCAGTCATTCCTTTGCATTCCTTAATTTTACAGTATTATACTTTTATCATTGGGCATTTAATAATTTAGTTACTGTTTTGTTTATACTCTTGTCTGTCTCTGCCGCTATAAAACTAACCAGGGCAGGCCCAATGTCTTATTTAAGTTTATTTATCTAATATCTAGTAGTATGAGCGCACCTGATTACTCTTCAGTGATTATTCATCAAGTGAAACAAAGAATATGAGATACAAAAATTTAAAACACAAAGAAGGAAACTGCCTAGAACTTATTACTATAAACCCTAAATAGATATGAGAAACTCCTCTGTAAAGGAGAACAGGGCAAATTATTATGTATATTTTGTTAATAATTCCTGCGGTCCCTTAAAATTGATTTAAAAATCCATGGAAAACACTCCCACATTTTGAGCTGGTGGAGCTTGGCTTGTGACTCTGAACAAATGAGTTTCTTAGTTTTTGTGTCGAAACATGTCTTTCCTTGGAGTTCATCTCCTTTTTCCTGTCTGATGAGAAGTTAAATTGATTGGCATGGGCCTTTCATCTATTCGGTTAACTTTAATCTGTTTTGGGGTTAAACTGTTTCGTCTTCTCATTTAAAAATAATGTAAAAGCGATTGTCTCTGGCCGGCAGCGGTGTAGCTGCCCCACGGGGGTTCCTCGCTGACCTGCAGAGGATGTAGTCTCCTCAGAGGAGTCTCCGCTGGGGCATGGAAATCTTGTGAATGCCAAGTGATCTTCGGAGAGTTTCCTCGGGGAGAGAGGGACATGGTTCAAATGCCTTTTTTCATCTTTTAGGGAATTTGTATATCATATCCTTATAAAAGTTTCATTGCAAAAGGTGAAACCAGAATTTTGTTTTGGTAACATCCCATCTCTTGCTTCCTGTGTTAAGTAACTCACTACTCCACATTTCATCCATGCCTAAGTTCCTATATGATTAGAAAAGGAGCGGGTGGAAAAAGGCCTGTCGGGAGGGATGCTCAGTGTCAGGTGGAGTGGACTACGTGTTGTTTAACGTTCTTACATCAGTAAGACTGTGTGATGCTCAGGAATCAGGAGTCTCGATGAAATGTGTCATCAAATAATAGTGATGATGGAACAATAATTTTTAGAGAGTGCTACTATCTAATATACAGTGGCTAGACTCTTCAGAATTCTTTTAAATTCTAGCAAAATGTATGCTTATAACACTTTTTTTTCCCCTTCAACATGGTACTTGTGGCATGTATGTTTACTCTCTGGAGTTTCCATGGAGACTTGAGACTATGGTTTATTTTTGCTTTGTTTCTGTATTTACATATTTTTTTTCTTTTAGTAATTTTGGTTCTCCCAGTGAACAAATGTGCTCATGTTCTTCAAAGGACAAAAATTTGGAGTGATTGTCTTCCTTTCTTGCCATTATCGATCTGTTCAAGTACGTTGAATATATCCATCACCTTTCTTATCATGTGAACATTGCATGGTAGGATATAATTTATTATATATTAAAGATTTTCAGGCACTTCTTCGCATTATATTGCTTAGAATCATAAAATCTAAAAGCTAGGATGATTGATCTGATCGTATAATTTTATGTGTTCAGGAACTGAGAGGGAGAGAACTGAAACAACTTGGATTGGATCTTACACCAGTTTGCAGCAGTCCTAAGAGCAGCAAATTCCCTCTTCACGTCTCCCCTGCCATCTCAGACAAGTTTGGTTTTCCCCTGTAGCCTTTTGAATCAGAGAAGACACTGTCTCTATTACCCCATTCACAGAATTGTTCAGATGAGTAGAAAGCTTTCTCGGCCATGGGTGAGCTCAGCTTCCTTGTCGCTAAGAGATCCGCTTTTGCAAACTGTGAATCACAGGGGCTGCTTCCACAGAGAGCACCTGGCTCCCTGTCTGTGCTGTGGCACCTTCGCCCCACCTCCAGTTGTAGTTCTAGTTAGAGCAACAGTTTTTGACTTTTAAAGGGCACCGTGTTCTATACAGTAACTTATTTTCCTCCTGGACAGAAGTCCCTTTTTGGACTCCCTGTGCTCTAACAACATGTAAGCACCTATTTTATGTTCTCTTTTGTCAAGTTGTGACTAGAATCTAAAACATTACTTATTCTTTCCTATAGTAAGCCCATCACTGTGGGGAAGACATACACAATTCATTTTTATCTCCCTTTGGAAATATACACACTAGCCAACCAGCAGTTATTACAATCTCACAACTGTGAGTTTCCAGACAACCTCCCTGTGACATAGGTCATTTTGCTATTGGACACTGTGCATTATCATCATAATCATTTGTACTCTAAAAGAAAAATGCATTAAGTATAATATAGCCCAAATAGGGTCCAGAGTTTCTGCTCTGGGAACCTGTGTTTTAATGAATGCTGCTATTTAACTGAAAACATACTATGCTGCAAGGTCTTCCAACTTTGCTGTAAAATAGGTTGATGACAATGTTATTTTTCATAATAAGTTGAGGAAAGAATAAGCAGAGAGACTGAGCAAGTTTCATTGAACAGTGTAGTTTGTCTCGTTTAGAGTCTAGTTTAGGGGTTCCTTTCATGTTTTCTTAAGGCATATGTAAATAAAGTGTTACCATTTGTCTAAATGAGATTGACAAATGTAACAATTTTTTCCATCATGTATTGCTCTAAATCTACCCATACTCATCATTATTTGCACTAATACAATGGTGGATTCTCAGAAAAGCAATTCATTTGTGCATTTCGATGTGTTTGGAGCAAGGTTGGGGTTTGAAAATGTTGTGTGTTTGGTGATATCACTTGAAGAGTGGATGGGTTCTCAAGGCCTGTGCTGCCAGTTGGCTCTCTTCCAATGAAATCTTCAAGGGAGCTTTATAAAAGGAGCAAGAGTGAGTGAGAATCAACATGTATTTTATTGTCAGCTAATTAGGTACTGAATTCTAGTGAGCAGCTTGAGGCCGTTAGGTTGGAGGCCTACATGGGCTGCTATTTCCCTTAAGAGTTTAAATCTCAATTTTGAAAAAGTATGGCCCCCGGGTTGCCTGCCCCGTCTTAGGACCTGAAGGACTTTCCAGCATGCTTAAGTGTTCAAATGGAGAAGACACATAACCAAAAATATGTTTCTTAGGATGCTAGATGTGGGTCAGCTTATCTCTCCATTTTCTACAGGAGAGAAGAGGAAAGAGAACATGGTTTTTGTAGTAAGGCCTTCCTGTGTCTTCTCGTCATGTAAAAGTCGACAGTAGGTGGGTCATATCTTGGTAGGAGAAATTCAGATGGTTCTACATTTGGGTACGTGTGCCTTCAAATAATATTCCACATTCTGAAAATTTAGCTTAATGTTCTCTCCATTTTAAGAAAATGCAGGAGAAGAATGCGGAGTGGCAGAAGCTGATGGAGAGATATTTTTCTCCAGTAAAAGAGCCTCCCCTTTCCTCCTGCAGAAACAAACTCTGACTACCATTATACTGATATTCGAAGGAAGCACTTTGCTATTCCTTCTTTAGAAGCATGGTGGTATAGTCAAGTTCTGCATTTTGTAGAATGTGCTTTGCTCATTAATGGGAGCTAGCTTTTGGAGATTTCTAAAATTGCATAAGTATTTGAGTGTTTCCAAAATTTTTCTTTTCACATCTTTCCTTTGCAATTTACTTTTGTTTCTCTCAATTCTCTATTACTTTTCTACATCACTAACAAACTCAAATATCTGGAAGAAGTCAAAATACAACTCTTCCAGTCAAAAATGCTAAATCTCATGGGAAAAGATCACTCCCTTCTATTGTACTAACAGAAGTGCCTCTCAGACCTTTACATATATATTGTTTTATCTCAGTTTACACACATGTCTAACAGTCAAGATTATATAAGTTCTCATATTGTAGGCAGATTAGGAAGAACAAATAAGAAAGGTGAGGCATACAAGCTACTCACTGAGAAGAGCAGTGAATAGCTCAATAGCCAGAAGATAAATCTACAAAAAGCACATGTAAGAATCCTAGAAATCATGGGGTTCAAGTCAGTTACTTATAGGAATAAACCAACCTGAGGGGCAGTTGACTCCAAATTATCAGGGAGTGTTTGATACACTCAATATTTTGTCTTTAAAAAAAAATCTGTAAAATATAAACTGTAAGTAATCATTTAATTTTATCTCTGTCTTAGAAATCACCTGTATATAGAACCATATACCAATATTAAAGATAAAATTATTACTGTATTACAAGTGCGTATTTCATGAGATAAGGCTGAGTTATATGTACCATGTGTGGCTAACTCTTTATTCATCATCCTAGGTATGTGAGGAGTTGTATGGGAGAATACAAAAAGAGCTTCAGCTGATAATGAAGATAAGGGCCTAAAGTCTAATAAGCCTATATTCAAATCCTGGCTTTGATACTTAACTCTCCTGCACCTCAGTTTCTTCACCTAATACCATTTTTTGCCAGGATTTCATGCTTGTCCCCATCACTTAGAGTTATTTTGATCATTAAGTGATAATTAGTAGAGGCTATTTGGACTGCCCACTGAGCAATCCAGAGTAGAGCAATAATAAATAATATGTATTGCCTTTTCAATTTATCCCTATATCAGTGATGTAGGCCTTGAGAAATAAGCACTTAGAACTAGTCTCCTAAAAATAGACCTATTGATTAGAGTGTTGTGGATTGAGAAACTAACTGTTCTTCCCCTAATGCCCTCTAGTTTTGAACCTATGGCTGGGTTCAAAAGCGTAATCTCATGGTAATGGTACCAGCACTGTCCAAGATGGAGGTGGCCGAGGATAGATGCAAACTGGGTGACTCTTCTATGCTTGAAAAGTGCATGTTTCCCCAGTACAGTCACTTATCTGAGCAAAGAGTCAGGTTGAACCACAAAACATCATCCAGGCAGAAAGTATGTGCACGAGAGCAGCCCCACATCATGGCTAGGACACAGTTCTCTTAGCACTTTTCCACTGACTATATAGGCTACACTCCTAAACAACCAAAGGTTGTTCCATCATAAATGATGTCTCTGAGGACAAGTCATTGAAAACCAAAGCATTTTTCTCCATTTAACTGCTTTACTTTGGTTAATGCAACAATATTAGAAACACTAGGAATTTAAAGCATTATTGCTGTCAGTTGACTGTTGATTCTTAGCAGTGCAAGGTTGTCAGTCTTCATTTTTTTTGGTCTCTGTAACTCAGAGTTCTTATCTTCCATAAACACTTTGCACTTGTTCTTGTTTTTTTTTTTTCCACACATATTAAAGTGTGAAAATGACAGATAATTTTTCAAATTTGCCAAAGTTCAGTTATAAATATTAGATCATTTGTGTTTGACTATTAAATGTTTAATATTCTCCTTGTTTCTTGCTACAGCATCAGGATGGACTGGAGAATTTAGTGTGCACAATTATACTCATTATGTGAGTTTGCTTCTTAAAGACCCGGTTTTCTAAAATAGAATCATTGGTTCAGAGGATTTCAGTCACATACTAATATATTGTTTTACATCCTGGAGATGTTTACAGAACATTTAACATTCCCAAATAGCTATCAGTGTGTGTGTTTAACTTTCAGTCACTGTTGGCAAAGTGAGTTTTTCATTTGCCAAGTTAAGATGTCCTATTCTTAAACAAACACCTTTATCTCAGTAGTGGGACGATGAGAGCTGATAAATTCAATCATACAGGATCCTGGTTGCAGAATACCAAAGTCAAAAAGCTAATTAAGTCATCTAAGGACACTTGTGATAGCAAGGGGAAAACAGACTCTAGGATAAGCACATTGCAGATTCCAGAAAAAAATTCCTGCTTCACAAAAGTGCCATTAAGATAAATGCTATTAAAATATTAAGAATAAATTTGTGCCAACACTACACTTGGGATTGAAACCTTGTGTTTCTTAAATCTACAGGGACAACACCACAGTGAAGGAAGGTCATGTATGAACCTCAAGAACAAGAGATTCTCAGTCTTACTCTTTTCACTGTCAATTTTTATAATGCATATCATTGTGGAAAAATTAGAATTAAAAGAAGAAAAAAGAAAGAAAAGACTATATACTTCTACAATCCAGGGATGCCCCTTGTTGACATTTTGGCAGGTGCAGTGCTATTTAGGTGCTTATTTTTCATGTATCATTTATTTTTTTTTAAATTTGACATCTTTAGGATTTTGTAAATACTTCATAATCTTTTACTTTATATTATTTCCACTGGTTTACTATTATAAACTATTAGAACCCTGGTGCACACATTTAAGTTCACACTATTTCTAGAATTAGAATTAATGGATAAAAGAATATTAATATCTCAGGTTTTTCAGCACATGTTGGACTTTGTCTCTGGATGCTTTCACTGTATCACAAATTTTTATTAGTTGTTTTCATTTTCATTTTGTTCAGAATATTTTTTTAAATTTCTCTTGAGATTTCTTCTTGTCCCATGTGTTATTTATAAGTTTGTTGTTTTGTCCCGAAGTATTTTTGGATTTTTTATCTTTCTTTCTCTTACTGATTTCTAGTTTAATTCCAACTGGAAGCAGACATTTTATGATTTCTATTTTTTAAAACTTGTTCAGATGTGTTTTATGATCCAGTATGTGGTCTGTCTTGGTGAATGTTCCAAAATATGTATACCATTTGCATCCCCACCAGCACTGTGTGAATGTTATTTCATATCCTCACCAACTCTAGGTTTTAGTTTGATGTATTTTGGTGTGTACTTAAAGCAATGTTACTGTGGCCTTAATTTGTGTGCTTGTCTTAGGTTGAGTTTCTGTTTGAAAGCAGAGCCTAAGAAAATAACTCATATGCAGGATGCAATCCCAGGAAGCAGGAATGAAGGACCTTGGGGAGTGATTGAAAAATGAAAAATTGTGTAAGTTTGTTATATAATCACCACGGTGGGCAACTAGGGCTTGTCCAGGACCTTCTGCAAAGTGTACAGGATGCCACTCAGTACTGTCTGCTCAAGGATCAGTTAGGAGGAGGATTATGCATTGCCTCTAGTCCTCTGCTACAGAGTTACTCCAGCCTCCTTGTACTTGCGCACTTGCCCAGCAGGCTTTTATTAGCTTTCTTGACATTGGAGAAGCCCTGGAGCAGACAGAAATACATGACACATTCTTAAGGCAAGATGCTGTCTGAGCAAGGCTGAAAGACATGGATGACATTAGCGATAAAATAGAAAGGTAGAGGGAGGAGCACAGTGGCCTCTACTGCAATTTAAATGGTAACTAGTGAGTAAAGCGAGTTTTGTGTTTATTGGCCATTTAAACTTGTCTTCTAAAAAGTGATACATGAAGCTTCTTGTATGTTGTTTTATGAAATCATTTCTGAGTGTTTTACATTTAATTTGTAGAAATGTTTTCTATATTACAGTTACAAGTGCTTTACCACTTGTGTGTCTTGCAGATGTCATCTCCTCCTTTCACCATGCCTTTCTGCTTTTTTAACATAAGCTTTCTGAACAGAAGACCTTTTTTCAATGTAGTCTAATTATCAAGCTTTGTATTTGTAGTTAGTTTTTTCATGTCCCACTTAAAGAATCTTTTCCTATCAAAAACTCTTGGAAACATATTATTAATAGAAAATTTTTCTTTGTCTTTCATGGTTAGCTCTACAATCTACTTGTATTGATTTTTATATATGATATACCATAGATTAATACATATAATTCATGTATTACATATGTAATGCATACTTGTTTTCTGCCCAGACTCCTCCTTTATCCTTCTACAGGGATGTCTTCTATAGCCCCATCCCCATACCAATGGTAACCTTGAAAGTAGTAATTTTCTTATAAGACCCATATTTCCTTGCCACAGTTGTTTGGACCAGTTATGGAGGCTTGTTATAAATTAGCCTTTTTTTTTTTTTTTCCTGGTAGTGGATTCTGCAAAGAGAAAAGATTGGATTCTACTAGTGGCTTTGTTTTCCTCTGTATTTAAGAGATAATAAGGAGAAAAGTCAATGGAGGAGGGGTGTAGGGGAGAGAGAGAGCAGGGGAAAGAGAAGGAAGGGAGGGAGGGAGGAAGGAAGGAAGGAAGGAAAGGAAGGAAGGAAGGAAGGGAAAATACTGAAAACATTCTAATCCTTAGTTTCTTATATTTCTAAGGCAACCATCCTGCCTTTTTTTACACCTCATTCCTCAATTTGGTCAATCAATGAACCCTCTTTTCACCTACACTGGAGTCAGATTCCTCTCACTCAACAAGAGTAAAATCTCTGTGTTTCTGTGTTTGTTTCTGTATTTATATAGAGTCTATTACTCCAAGAACTAGAAGTAAACACATTGTTCATGACACATTAATATTTTAAATTTATGCTTTATAGCCAGTGTCCTTCCAGCACGGCTTTTATAATCTAATTTCAATCAATTGTGTATGAGTAACTTTGGTTTTCATTATACAGTTTTCAGCCATGCACATTATTAGCTTTGTTCCTCTTTTACTTTTTCTAAAACTATTATTCCCACTTATCTCTATGATTGTTGAAACATTAGCTGTTGGTTCAGTAAACATAGGGAGAATAGATGAGTCTTGGGGAAAAAGACAAATCAGTGCCTAGAATTCAAGAATTATAAGATTAGGGAGGGTCTTTTTATTCCACAATTATTTTAACTTTCTTCTCTGGCTTAAGTACTGAGATTTGAAAGTCTTGGGCCTAAAAGTGAAGTGGAGGAGAATAACTAGAACTGGCTGGGACTGACGGGTGTAACTGTGCTTGTGTTCAGTGCTCCTGGGAGCATAACTAGAGAAGTATAGGGAACATTATACTCCCTCACAGTCACCAGTGCACAGCTACTTTTTAAAAGTTTAAGTAACACTTAATAGATTTACAATTTTATAATACTTATTTCATATCGAGGTTTTAAAATAACTCCTATCTCCCATCTGATATATCTCCTCTATACTCTAGACTATAATTTTGGGAGGACCTAAAATATATTTTACATGTCTAATTTTAATAAATGAACAGAATGTAGAGGAGTGAGTTGGCCTCATCATAGGCCCTAATAATGAAAACATCTACAACAATAGCAAGCAGTAATTGAGTTCCTACGTGTTTAAATGGGCCACACAATTTACATTTGATAATTATATTGCTTTTCACAATAGAACTAGGAAGTAAGTACTATTAATTTATTCCCATTTTGCAAAATTCTTTTTTTTTCTTCTGTCCAGAATTCTAGACTAACTTCATAGAAGGAAAGTATTAACTTTTGAATAGTTCCACTGGCTGTTTACATGAGCTAACCTGACATAATTATAGGGAATCAGAGGGAAGTGTACTCTTGTCTGAGAATGGAAGGATGAAGATGTGAACTCCCATATGAGATATGAGAAGGCAAACTCTCTGACAAGCCTGGAAGTGTCATAGGAGGGAGGCACACTAAGAACAAAATGCCTTGAGATGGAGAACAGATTCTGGGCAGGTGTCTCAGTCAGTGTAGAAGAGAGACATCTGATAAGGTAGAAAAGGAAATTATTTCTCATGAATGTGATATTCAGCAGGTAGATAATCCTGAGTTGAAAACCGTAGGTCTTCTAATTAAGTTAAGAATTTTTGCACAAGTTGATTTTCTTTGCTTCTAAATTGATTCATCTTTGAAATGAAGATAGTGATACATATCGATTTAACTTAATGGGGGAAAACATAAGAACATACACATATAATTTAGTCATTTATAAATACAAAGCAATGTGGAACTAACTAAATGATCTTCACTAGTTAATTAGAAGATGTTTCCTACTTTGGTATTCTGTAGCTATGGATAATTAACAATTTCTGACAAGCAGTTCATCTAAACAATACGATTCAATGGCTGTTAATTGAATTATGTCTATGTGTTTGTTGCTTCCTTTTGTTTGTCTGCATCAATTTAAGTTTACAATAATAGATGCATTAAAACTGCTGCCACCCTATGTCTGCTGGTTAAAGGTTTAATTAAGTCAGGTTGAATACAATTCAATTAATGCTTTTTATCTGGCTGCTGTTTGTTTGCTTGTAGACATTTTTACTAATGCTTATAATGAAATTGGATACTGCCCGTAGGTTTCAGGTGTGGTGATAGCAGTCAGAATGCCTAGGCCCCCAGGTCTACTTCTGTCAATTAATGATACCTCACTAAGGCTTACACTTAGGGCTATGGTGAAAAATTAGAGTGATACAAAAACCAAACCAAAACAAAACAAAACAAAAAATGCATGCAGCTATCAGCTTCCAAAAAATAGTATTTCATACATAACCTGCCTTTGTGTTGGAAATATGAGAGGGAACACAAAAATCTCACAGTTTGTCTTTGAGATCTGAAGACTCAGGGTGGCTTATTATGGAATGGGATGTGTTCTATGCAGTTTTTATAGATTCTCCAAAGTTCTAGAATTGAGGTAGGGGCAATTTATCAGCTTTTTATCATTTATCAAGAATGAAACCATCACTATGTACATTTTCTTCCCATTTGAAATATTGAGTTGGTATCAGTAGAGGAAAGAAAACCCAGTAATGACTTGGTCTTTTTATTTCTTTAGAGTGAATCTTTGGGTAGGCACAATAAATTGTTTCACAACATAATTCATTGGGGGCACTTGAGTTTCAGTTTGTATTATATATTCATAGCTTTTTGTGGCAGCCATAGGCCACGAGTCTTAGTCATGACATGATGAGTCTATAGGGAGAAGGAGGCAGTTTGTGTTACAGATGCCCTTAAGAGAGTTCCCAGCTGTGTACTCTGCTTTTAAAATGGATGCAAAATTAAACGTAACATAATGACTTCTGTTGGAGTCAATGAGAATTAGTCTTCAGCTGTACAGGTGCTACAGGATAAAATGACTTATTTAAACACTCATAGGAGATTTCTGCAAAGATGGAGAATTGTGAAAATGAACACGAAAGTTTATGTCTCTCAATCTTTTTTCATCCTTGAAATGAATATGTAAACTTCTGAAAAAGAAAGAGAAACTCTCACCTGAAGTCAGAATAAATCAGAGGAATTAATGCTTCTCCAAAATTGTTAAATTCTAAAAGGAAGTTTCGGACTCTTACAAGTAGATTAGATGCTATTTATAGAAATCTAACTTAGGAGAATCTTTCCTCAAGACGTATGTTGTTATGTGTAGAGAAGGGTAACTCCTACATTGTTCCGCCCGAGGACGGGGTTGCTAGATGTTGTGGCATGGATAGTATCTACAGATACTGCTTCAGAAGGGTCCTCTGCTGGAGGGCATTGCAGCTGTATCAGGGTCGAAAATGGCATTGATTCTATCAAGTCTTGGTCTTCTCATAGTAGGCACTCTTTCATCGTAGCCATTCAAGCTAGAGCAGCGATAGGAACCATCCTAGGAAGTATTCTTCTCAAGAACTTCAGCAGAATAAAGACTAGAGAAGAAAAAGCACTGCCTAGTGTTATCTTAATCTTTGCTTCCTGGAAATTACCCCACTCATGGTGGAAACATCAGCTTATGAAATGTGAAGAGTGCAACATCGAGCAACCATACTCAATACCAGTGTTTTTACAGTTCCAAACTTAAGGTGCCACACCGCTCTTAGTTCATGTGAGATTATGAACCTCTACAAACGCTCTGTCTTCTAACTATGTGACTGACCATTTCTGTATTTGTAAGCCCACGCAGCTTCCTCTTGGGCTGCAAAGGTTGTTGGGCTCAGTGGTTCCGAATACCAAATCCAGCAGGAGCAGGTGGATATCTGGAGGTAGGACTCAGAGCAGCCTTCCCAAATGTTGATTCTCCAAGGCTCTGTAAAACGTAGAAGAAAACTAGGGCAGCATGCTGTGTGCTTACATCCAGATAAACAATGAGGTTCCTGATCTCACGTTAGAAAGGATTCTGGCCAGGAATCCCTAATTGGAGCATAAGTTATGTCAATATCCTGGACAGACATGCCTGGAACTTACGAGAGGAACTGATGTTGTTGGGAGCTCAGCAGAAGCCTGTTTTTATGAGAAGACACTCACAGTGATCTTGCCCCAGTCTGGATTTATTTGCCCTCCTGATTATCCTTAACTCGAGATACCACTTCAGTCTTCGCTGCTTCCCCTGTTTCCTGGATGAGAGGCCCAGAAATGCCTTGGGTCATTTGAAGGTCATGAAGACTCACCCTACATTGTGACCTTATCTCTTAGAAAGATCTGTGACTCGGTGGTCCTGGTGGCAATGTTTGGGTTTTGATGGGAACCACAGCAGTTCCTGATTCCAGATTCAATGTGATAGAACATATAGAACCTTTGCCTATCAAAGGTGAATTCCAGGAGTCAAGAAATTTAGTCTGGAATAGGGGTTCTCTCTCTGGGGAAAATTTGGACCAAAGAAAGACAAGTAATAGAAAGGAAACTGGAAGGTAAGGTCTTTCACTTTTTCTCTTGCTTATGGATTGTTTTAAGACACAGCAGTTCCACAGTTTCTTTAAAGAAATCTTGAATAATTTAGATATTGTGGCCATTTTGGCTACGTACAACTTTGCATTTATGCATCTTTTCTGCTCACACCCTACTTTCCTTCCTCCCTTATTCTTGTTTTTTTTTTTTTCCCAGTTGAACCCCACCCTCAGTAAAGCATTACCATCTGAGTTTTGCCTCAGGCTCTGTTTTCTGGTGAATCAGGTCTAAAATAGAAATTTCCCGAAGAAGGATACAATCAAATGGACAAAAATAACATAGTAATTAGAGCTTAGTTTTAAAGGAAAAAAGTATGATTTTAGAATAGCATCAGTTGCTTGCCAGTTTTGACTCTACTGTACATGTTTGCCATATCTGAGAGAAAGAATGGAGTGGTGGGACAAGGGTCTGGATGAAAAAATGAATAAAAACACCCATTATTACTTTAAAAACTATGGACACTGTGGCATAAATAAGCAGCACTGTTTTTGAACCCATGTGCACATTATAATTTTAACTATATAGTTACTCTAAAATAGTTGGATTCCATTCCATAAAGCATACTCCAGGCCAGTTGGCTTCACTGGAGAATTCTACCAAGCACTTTCAGAAGACATAATATTTCTACACGAACTCTTCTGAAAACTGAAAAGGAGGGAATTTTCTGATTATGGACAAATTTTTTGGTTTTGGACAATGTTCACTTAACACTTACCTGAGTGACAGACAGAAGAAAGGGAGCAGGCCTTTGTACTCCTGCATCAGCCAAGCATCGGATGAGGGCTCTGCCTGGAGGAGAATTACAGCCTCAAGCAAAGCAGGCTCCTTTGGCTAAGGGCGATCCCCGGGAAGGAGCTGGGCTTTGAGCACACACTGCCCAGCGTTCCTAGCAGCTCAGTGAATGACCGTTTTAGCCCTGACGCTTGGTATCTGCTTGGTACACCACAGTACCCACTACAGACCTACTTCCCCCTATTAATACATGGTTTATTCTGATTTAGACTGAAGATCCTAGCAGAAAAAAAACATTCCTCCAGTAGTTCTAGGTTTCCACCACATCATACAATCAGTAGTGGTCAGTAAGACTTGTCAGTACCTGTTAGCAGGAGGTGAGACCCTGTAGGAAGGAGGGGTACCCGCTGAACTTGGCTGAGGCGATTTGTCTCGTTGGAAGCAGCAGAGCAGCAGACCCTGGCAGGATATGGATGCCGGCCAGTAAACGGTGGAACCCCGTACAGATTCAGTATTGCCTATCCTAAGACAGCAGAAGTGGATTTCCCTGGAGGAAGTCTATAGAAAGAAGAAATACGTAGTAAATGCTACTCAGTAGTTAACATGCTTTGTTTACAAGAATTCGTGCCACAGCTTTAAAGCACCTCTAGTTTTTGTTTGTTTGTGTGTGTGTATTTATTTAATTATTTAAAGCCTTTAACTGAGACTTAACGAATACGTTCCTGGAGTTCAGTTTTTGTTTCACATCAGACCACTGTGTGGCTCCATTCTAGGAGGTCCTGCTCCCATTTTTCCTTTTTGTTTTTGACCTTTGAAATGATCCACAGTGACTTGACCCTCACTGGCATGCTGCTACAAAGCTGTTTTCCACTGTCACCAGGCCTTAAAGAGGCCATATTTCCTTTTAACAGGCACCCAACCAAAATACCTAGAGCATCACTTTTTACAGATCTATTCCCAAGACAGCAAATAGCAGTTATTTGTATTATTCAAACAGATTAATTCTTGTTCATTTCCAGAAGAAATTTAATTACTTTGTAGATAGTGTACTTAGATTTTCTAATGAGGGTACTCCAAATTGAGATGAAGGAGTTTTTGCTGTAAAAGAGTATATTCTTTCCTGAAAAACAACAACAACAACAAAAAACAACCATTCTGTAATAACTAGTCTCATGGGGAAAAATAGATTTGGGCCAGAGCACTCAAAATCTATGCAGATTTATATCCGAAATTTTATTGAAAGCAATTGTCAATTCATCAACAGATAACTCAAAAGAGTCTAGCCAGGCACTTCAGTGTGCCTGAATGCCGCTTCAGGGACCTTAAAATGCATTAAAAATAGTGTCAAAATGGTAGCTTCTGAGCTCTGAGAGTATGCAGATGGATACTGAGCTCTGCGCACAGGAGGAGGCACCAGCTGCCAGAGATGACAGCAGGGTGTGCTATGTGAGGGCAGGGCCTCTCTGCAGCCAGCGGCGTTCTGCTCTGCAGCGGCCACACGCAGGGTACTGTCTTTTCCTGGAGAAGGTTAAACTTCTGTGCAAACTATTCTAAATTCTGATTGCATGTGGACCAACCCAGCTCTCAAGCTGACAAAATCATCCCATTTAACAATCACGTAAGAGCTAATTCATGTCATAGGAACGTGTTTTATCCGAACAGAATATAGTTCCAAATATAACATACTCAATTTACATTTCTCGTGGGTTCTGTATTAAGCATGGTTGGGCCTGAGTGACCCTGACCACAAGCTTACAAGCCTTTGTGAGGCAGATTCTGCATGCACCATATTTACCTGCAGGAATAACACAGAGCATCATGTTTTGAACTTAAGCAGATGCTTAAAAATGCTTTGTTGGATGATTGTTTTGGTAGAAAAAATTTTTATAGTTAAAAAAACTAGTATATCCTATTTGCATGCTTGCTGTTTTTTTTTTTTCACGTACATTAATCCAGTGAACTAGGACATGTTTATTATTTGATTTTTACATACGTTAGTATCAAATCTCAGGGAATTCAATTACTAAAACTAGTATTAAGCATTCAAGTGGGGAGTAAAAACTCCCACAATATATCCTTTTTCTGTACCATTTTGCCTTTCATGATGTAAATTCCAGATCATTTAAGGCTTAAATGCATGTAAGTAAAAGCGGATAGGATGCTAAGGAAATAAATTACAGAAGATACACGCTACCTGAAACTTAAAAATGGATAAAGTGCATGAAGTACGTAAAACTAATGTGAAACTGAAAAAAAAAATATGGGAAAATCACTAGATTTAATGGCTTATTAAACCTGAATTGTTCTTTAAATATCTGCTGCCCAAAGTGGTCCTTTATCAGTTGTCTTCTTAATTATAGCCTATTTTAAATGTCTGAGAAAGACTTTGGAAAATAATTCATGTACAATGAATAATTTATGTACAATGGAAACATCACCCTCAAACGCACACACACCAACACCATATATAACAGTAAAACACTGTAACATATAACATATAATTAACAATCCAACTGCTTAAAATGCAGGATGATATTCAATTAAATGATTTAGGCACGGCTGCATAGCTAGCCTGCCTGTAGTTCTCAGGATGTGGGAGCTCATTGTCAATTACTTTGAATCTGAATTCACAGTATTTACTATCTTGAGTATCATCACATGATTTTACTGCATTTGTATACTATTTGGTTCTTAACACAATTTGTAATAGTGAATATAGTATAACATCCTTCTTTTTTAATTAAATAATGTATGTTTAAGTAAGGAATTAGAATAGCTATCTTACTAATATACAGGAAATGTTTTCAATCCTTGTTCATCTTTGCAGACATGGTGCAAACATAAAATTTTTGGTTATATATTCAGATGGAAAGCATTCATACATAATTTATAGAAGAACATTCATAGCTGACAACATAGTTGTAACTGATATGTCCTGTTAAATATTAAAGATTTAAGATAGGATCAGATACTTGGGTAACAGAGTAAGTAAATTGTCAAACATGAAACGTCTTTTTCCAACAAAATAAGATTTCATTCTTATAATTGAGTATTTGTAAGAACACACTGACCTCAGTGGTAGATATTTTCCTTTATTATGTTAAATATTTTAAAAATCTATGCTTTCTGAAAAATAGTAAGTTTTACAAAACTATACATTTCTATTTGCTGTCCCTACCCCAGTAGATGAGAAGTGGATTTTTGTAGGCTGAGGTGAAGACAATATCAATTTTATTGTTTATTGTATAGATGGACTTTTCAGAAAAAATAATCTGCATTTGATTTGAGCTTCATTTATTCTATTTTTACTGTTCCATTTAAAACTACTTAGAATTATATCCAAGTAGAATTAATATCTATTCACATCTATGTTATTTTTAATTCTATGCTAGTGTTTGTGCTTGGAAGGATTAAATAATGAAGACAATTCTCAATATATAAACTAAAAGTAAAATGGGTTAACCTGTCAAAGTGATCAAAACCGTAGCTTTATTGTTTCCTCAAATCAATGTAATTAACAAAACAATTTCCAGGAGGGGTTGAATCTATATGAAGTATTAATTTGGTAAAAAGTACTGTCTTTGATACTAAAGATAGAATTTCAAATTGATGAAACTAAAACATTTACATGAGAATCAGAATGCTTACGTTTTTAAAAACTCTTAATGCACGTTAGTCTTCTAACTCATTAATTTTCAAGTTTCTCCCAGCTAGTTATTTTGAAATTTATGGAAATAACTTTGCAAATTTAGTTTCCTTAAGGAGCTATCTAATTTATAAGAAATAATCTAAACTCTATGATAAATATAATGAATTAGCTTGGAGATAAGGCAAATTTTGAATGAACTATCCTTATATGGATCATAGTGAAAGATCAGAACATAGACAAACATTATATGTTCAAGACGCACAGACTCTGAGTATAGTTAAATGGCAAAGTTTCTGAATTTGTTTTCTTGTCTGGAAAATTGAGACAAAAATGATCAGATGATTAAAGGAGAAAATTCAGGTTTTGAGAACTTTGAAAATATATGAATTTATCAAAATATTTTCAGTGTATAATTCTTAGGTGAAAACTCAGGATTATTTTCAGGATTATTCTGATTCTTACAATCCAGGATACATTAAATATTGGGATGAAAAATATCTATATGCACAGTTCAGAAATACGAAGGGATTCCCAATTAATTTATCTTCTTATAATTTGTCATAATGACAATACATTGACATCTCAGATACCACAGTATCATTTAACTCCTGAAAGATAAGAATATAGAAGTTGTTGAGCACTCCATAATTACTGAAGAATGAAATTACGTGAAGAAATTACATGAAATGTTTAGCTAAATCATTTGTTTTTATGGTTTTGTTATTGTTCAAAAGACAATAATTTATAAAAGTTAAATTTTGTGATGATTTATTTTCATCTTTAATAAACTTAATAACAGATGATCCTGCTCAAATACAGCCAAGACAGATTATCTATAGTTAGAAGTCTAAAACATAATACTAGATTTTGGACATATCTAATAGCCAGACTTAGTATCTTTAAAACAATCAAGAAAACTTTAAAAATCCTTGTTCTTTTTATCAGTGTTTGAGTTGTGAGCATTTGCTTCTAAATGAAAAATACATCTACACTTAAAGGTTAATATTAACATCCATGACTTTACACAAATCTATGATAATGAATATTTTATGGTAATTTATGTCTATTGATAAAAGCAAAATTAAATAGATTAGATGTGCTGTTAGATTTTTATTAAAATTTTAAGGCAATAATTAAAAAAGTGATTACTAGCACCCAAAGTCTCACCAAATTAAAATAATAACCCTGGACTCATTGAAGGTAAAGTATTTATAAGCTATTGATATATATTAGTTGGAGGTCATACCAGAGAGAAGATGTGAACTAAAATTTTTAGTGAGTATTTGAAATGAAATAGTGACACTAGGTCTGTAAAGTTGCAGACACCAGCATCTGTCCAAATCCAGATATACTGCTGGCCATTTTGTGTCTCAGAACAGTGGATGCATAAGAAAATTTAGAGTTTACTAGGGCAACCTAGTAAATTTTGGTATGGGAAATACTTAACTGAGCATCTGATGACTGATTGATCCTACCTTGCAGGTTCAAAAATGTCTGTGGTATAGAAAGAGATCTGCACTCATGTTGGTACAGAGACCAGACCGAGACTTCATCCCAACCACATCCCATCTGACCTAACAGATGACATCAGTACTTTCAGTGCTGTTGAAACAGTATGATTTCAGTAGCTTCTTAACTGGCTTAGAATGCTATGACAAACACCATAGACAGGGTGGCTTAAAAAACAGATTTTTATCTCTCACATTTCTGGAGCCTGAGTATGTTCATGAAGTCAAACTATGAAGTATTTTCAGAGAGAGAGTGGATTAATTGTATCAAATGTTGCTGTAGGTCAAGTAAGACTAGAACTGAGATTTGACCATTCAATTAAGCAACAATGCTTAGTGGTGCCTTGTCAATAGTAATATTAATAGAATAGTGAGGGGGAAGCTATTAAAGGAAGTTAAGAATGAAAGAATGGGCAGAGACGCTCAGATATGGTTATGCAGAGAACTCTTTAAGGAAGTTTTACTAAAAAGGAATACAGTAAAATATTGGAATGGCTGTAAAGAGAAGAAGAGCAAGAAGAGATCTTTTTTTATGGGAGAGATGACACATTTTATACATGCTAATGAGAATGACATAGAAGAGAATAGAAATGTCAGGATGTGGGAGAGAGTAGAGTGAATTATTGGATGAATACTGAGTTAGCAAGATGGAAGCATCGAGTGCCAAATAGGGATTTGATTGATGTGAGATGGAAAAATGGGCATTTCATCTATAGTAACAGGAGTGAAGATAGAGCATGTGAGGACAGCTGATAGTGAACATTGTGGTGGGAGTTTATGGAAGTCCTCTTCTGATTGCTTAATTTTATAGAAAAGTAGCAACTGTGTCATCCTATGAATATGACATCATGGGAATGCGATGGGTATTTGAGAAGCAAAAAGAAAAGTATGAAATGTTTATCAAGGAGATTGGGTGAATTAATAGGCTAGGAAAATAGTATAATCCTTGGTCATTAAGATTTGACCTTCTAGATTTAAATGACACCATTCAAAATGGACTTGTTTTGTTCCCTAGCCATGTTTAGCTACACAGAGGTTTGTGCATAATAACAGTAGAGGTGAAAAAAAAAATACTAGGGTTATGGATTTGTCAAAGAATTGTCATTTCTAGAAGTTCAGAAAAGCCAATGAGAAACGAGATAGAAATTTGTGCAAAGGACTGACTTTAATGTTTGCCCATAGAATTTATTCTTCATGAGGTTGGAAAATAAACATCAGATGTGTAAGGTACAAAGGCAAGAAAGACAAGCTGACTCTAAATTTTTGGCTTGGGTAAATTTGAAGAAATGTTAGAGTTGGAGTATGTGAGGAAATGAACTAGAAAGTCAGCAGGAGATGGTCAGAGTTTAGAATGCTTTAAATTGATATTTCAGAAAGTTTAAACAGAATGACAAATTTTAGCACAGAATCTCTCAGCCTCAGCAATATTGTTATTTTGGATTGGATAATTTTCTGTGTGTGTATGAAGGCTACCATGTGCAGTGTAAAATATTTAGCAGGATGTCTGGACCCTACTTACTGATGCCAGTAGCTCCCCTCCCTCCCTGACCTAGTTTGTCACCACCAACAGTGTATCCAGATACGGCCAAACAGTTCCTGGAGAGGCAAATGCAAGACTGGGGATCGTGCCTGACTCATGTAAGAGGATCCCCCCTTGACCCCTCTCCATGGATAGTAGGAAAAATAGGGAAGCTACATCTTTCTCTGAGTGATGTTTATCTCAATTCCTATTCCAGAGGTGAGAGGTAGTCTAGGGAGGCTGGGTCTTAACCCCAAAGTTTTGCACTTACTGGGAGGACTGATCTTGAGCTGGCCCCATTCAATGCAGGAATCCAAGAGGAGACCAGCTCAGTGTGGTAGAATCTGATTGGACTGTTAATGATAGTGGAGTGGAATCTATATGTATGTTGGAGAGAGTCACTTGAAAGAAAGGGTACTGAGCAGATTAGAGGAGCATTTTCGGTCTAAGTTGGCTGCTGAGTACTTGAGATGTGTGTGTATGTCTGTGGGTATACACATGTGTATATATTTATGTTTATGTGTGTATATATGTATATATATATTTATATAGAGAGATAAATAGATTGTAGGTATATTAAACATACATTTGAAATATATACACACATATACATACATACATATACTTGTTACTTATTTAGAAAGGGAGAATGAATACAAATTTCAAGAAATTTGAGTTTATAAGTAGATTAGCCTTATGAATTTTTCTGCTAGACTTTATTTAAAATATTGCATTATTTAATTACTTTTTAATTATCTCCAGGATTGGATTGGTATTTCTAGTATTCCTTTGCCTGTGGACTCTATACCAGGCCTGTAAGTGAGGTTACAGTTGCTTACATATTTAGGGGTATTTAGAACACAACAATACTATGGGACTAGAAGAATGTTAGGCTAGGTGACTGCCTTACAATGATTTAGTGTTTTTTATTTTATGTGTGTTTGTCTTAATCCCACTTTTTTTAGGGCATGAATTCGGCAGTGTATCTAAGGAGTCATTCTCAAGTTAATCCATATCACATCTAGTGTAAACCGAAGTTAACTCTTCTGAAGCTTTTTCCATAACCAATGTCTTTATTACCAAATGAACCTTTTTTAAAAAAAAAAGCTTTTGTGGAGATTTTGATTAAGAAGCATGTTGTGGGATTTAGGTAGATGCAGACTGAGGTTACATCATGTTTGAAGAGATACTGTGACATTTAATGATACTACATAGACTGGTATTGTCCAAGATTTTAATCTTTAACTGGTATATTTTTACTGAATATGTGGCAGTGGATGCCTTTGTCTGGGTTTTAGCCTCATATCCTGAAAATTTGATTTCTCACAGGCATGACAAGTGTGTCAAAGGTCAAGACATTTATTATGCTTACTAATGTTTTCACTATCAATAACTAAGAACTGTATCAAAACAAACAAAAAAGAAATCGACTGTAATTAGCATAGTATCATATTTTAAAGCTAGATTACCTTCTAGAACATACAGATATCACATCCAAGTAGTTATTTTCCTCATTTCTTCATAGCACTTACCCTTTCTTTCCAGTTTATGGTCATCATTTAGAAGATCCTGGGAGTATGTATCACTCTCATGTACTGGTAGATACATCTTCAGTGAGTTTGCTTTTTGTTTAGACAAGGTAAATCCTGGGTTTCTTTTCGTTTGTTCCTTCCTTTTTCTCTCCCTCTCTAATGATCTGACGTTTGAATTATTAAACAGCTTTCCAGCTATTGAATTGCTGCTTTGATTTTTTAAGTGTATCTTTTCTGAATGGCAGGACAGGGGTCCTAATAATCAGATTTATCCTGTTACGCTTCTTCAATGATCGGAATCAAGAGAAAGAACACACCCAATGTGTTCTTTGCCGAGTGAGATCCAGGCACCATATTCTCCCAGTTAGAGCAGGGCTTTTCCCCTGTGTGACCACCTCTTTCCCTTTTCAGTCATTCGAAGCCTGGAGCTCTTGGGAATACTCTGCTGAATGGCATAGGACTATTAGATCCTAAGCGCTTTCTAAAGTTGTAAGATTTAGAAAGACCCTACTTTTATTAGAAGGTGACTTAAAGAAAAAAACCTTTTTAACAGGAAATATTTTAAATGGACTCATTTTGTTATTTTTTCAAAGGCGTGAAGATCCTTGAGAAACATAGTGCTTCTCCAGAGTGTCCCTTTCGTCCCCCTGGGGAGTTCCACAGTAGTCACTGTTTGGGGTTAAGGTAGTTTACCTACCTATGGGATTGCAAAGATGAATTGGAGGAGCTGTCTATGAAGTCTTTAAAAGCTTAACTCAAATTCTGTCACTTAATCCATGGCCTTATGGACTGAAATGTGATGTGCAAATGGCCAAAACTAAGAAAGGCCTTGGTAACAGAGTACTCACAGCCTGCAGAGGTCACCTCTCAAAGCGACTGAAGCATGGTCAGCATTACTGGGGTGAGCAGGTCGTGGGTTAAGGAGGAACATGCACCAAAGAAAGGGAGAGGAGTCACCGAAAGGGAATGGAGAAAGTCTGACGTCAAAACACTTCATGAATTTAGGTTCTCACCGCCGAAGAACATAGACCGCATGCACTCGCGAGGGTGGGCTTGGTTCCTCTGACTGACCATGCTTAAGGGAGTCTGAGGGCCACTAGGGACCCAGAGATATAAGGCCATCAGTTTGGTAAACAGAATGTTTCCCTTTCTACTTACTATCACATGCCTGAACTCAGGGCCACTCTGCTGTGTACTCTTGGGAAGAACAACACAGAAATATTTTTAATTTTTTTCTCTCCTTAAAAGAAAATAGAAGGATAGAGAAATAGACAGGTAAATGCATAGATATTAAACTTGAGGTACTGCAAGTTGCAGCCTTAATGAGTTCTTTCTGTGTGATGTCTCCTGTCCCCTCTCCCAAAACACAATGTTGCACTTGAAGCAGTCAGGTTTTCCTTCAGGTTGATGAGCTGTCTCCTCCCCCACATCTTCTGAGTAGCAGTGCAGAGCGTGGTACCAGGTGCAACGCAGTCGGCCTTGGGCCATTTACAGGGGCTTGTTTGTCAAAGTTCACAGCTTAGCAACGTTTACTGCTACTCTAACTTTCTCTGCAATATTATGGTTGTAATTATTTGGTGTTATTCTGGGAGTTAATTGCCAGGAAACAAAATTAAGGGAGCATGTCTGATCCTTTCCCTCCTCTGAGACTACTGAAAAAAGAATTGAAAAGAGGTGAGCCTTAATATCAATCCAGCATGGACCATTTCTCTTGTCATTGGTCTCATTGAAGGAGCTCACTTCAGGAAAGTCACAAAGAGGTCAGAAGATTTTAAACAGCCAACTTAGAACTGCATTACAACTTCCAAGGACTTTCAACAGTTTGGTATGGGTATGCTGCAAACCTAGCTCATATCTCTATCATGAGACTGCAGAATAAAGTCCTGGTTTTCACTGTGCTAATAGAGCAGCTGTTGGAGAAAGATTTAAATGAAGCATTTTAGTAACAATTATCTCTTAAAACCATTGTATATTAAATTATTATAAAAAAGATTTTAATCATTTGAGATCATTGAATGACATCATTGATAAAATTTAACCAAATGGTGATTCAGACTGAAGAATGTGTGAAATACATTTTTGGGTGGTTGAGCCTGAGAGGGGATCATGGCAAAACAGGACATTAAATGCAGAAAGGTTTACGTTATCACTAGTATATTCATCAGCCTGGGGTTACTCAGAGTTTACTGAGAAACGGGGGGAGAGTGCTGCATCAGCTCGCTTTCCCCTTTTAAGGGAGAGACTTGTTTCCTTATTGTCTAAAGTAGCAATCCGCGGTGCTGCTTGGATCTGTTTGGTCTTGACCCTTCCCTCCCCATCATGAGAGAGGGCACTTTCCATGCAGCCTGTGGCAGAGCTGTGCTCTTGCCCACGCTCACGTCCCTTTTCCTCCTTCGGCTTTGTGTCTGTCGTGGCCTGAGCTTCTCTTAGTAACCGAACATTCACTTCACATTCAGACAGTTAGAGAGGAAACTATTTGTCTTAATTGCTGAGCCTCCAACAGATGTTTTGTTAATAGTGCTAAGATATCCTCATCGAAACTATTGCTTTAAGATGGGAAAACACTGCCTGGTGCTAACATTTGAATAGCTATAACTTTAAAAATGTTCACATTCTACTTTGAAGGGCAAATACATTTCAAATTAAGGCATCACTGCTTAATATAGCAATATATCATGAACTCACAATTTATTTTAAAATGTTTTGCACATTGATAAAATTTGTCACATGTCAAACTAGTACTACTGGGAAAAATTCTGTTAAGACATGATTTTTAAACACTGAGATTTTTATGGGGAATAGAATCATGTCTTATAATATAAATAGACTTTAGGACAGTCTCAAATTTCTTCAACTAGTAAATGCTTTTCTTCAGGCTATAATGTAAATTTTAGGGGGTACAAAATTTGCATGGAATTCACTAACTTTTACAAACGAAATATTTAAGAACACATTGAGTTTTGTTATGTTTTAAAGCTACTAACAGTACAACTTCTATATAAAGTCCTCCTCTCAAAAACACTTTGTTATTTTCCTCTTTTAACCATCAAATAGTTAAGAGCATCTTGTGGAAGGCACTGCATCACCACATTCCTGATCATGAGGGTAAGTTTTCATTTCCAAATACTTGAAATGATTCCTCCTCTGCTTAGGCAAGGACATAAGCTTAGCAAGGTGAGACTTTATGATTAGCCTGAAACGTTTTAAATCAATTTTTTTTTTACCTTCCACCTTTGAGTAGAGGCTAATATATATAAACTGGTTACCTCCAATAATTTATTCACCAATAACCCTCATCACTTTGTATGTTGACCTTTGCTTATTTAGCAATAATAAGAATATTTTGCCAAATTATATTTGCTCACCCTGTTTCAAAGAAGACATCTATGAATCTGGGGGCAACTCTTCATCACCTTCATGAAGCAGTAGAATCAGCAAAGAAAGGAGAAAGAGGCCGAAGACAGGAACTTCTCTCTCATTTATCAGTATAGATCTGGCATTCAGTAGAACTGCACTCGGGTTTGGGGCTTGGGTTATAATCTGATGTGCCCTAACACATCGTCCAGTTTCTATAAGATTAATTTTCCTGATCTGTGAAATGTCATGAATAAAAAAAATTGGGAAGACTTAAGAAGTTAATTTGTAAAAATGATATCCAAGCTCTAGATTATTATATATAGATTATATATTATATATATATATATATATATATATATATATATAAGTATTAGCTATCATTATTTCTCCCGTAGCTAGTATTACTAATCACTTCTAATTGGAATGAGTCCTAAGTATAGTGTATGTGTCTTCTGTGTTAATTGTTCAATTACTAGGAGTAGACTGGTCATTTTTGGCTTGGTCCTGTATTATCAAATGAGACACCTAATAGCCCTGTATGATAACCATTCTTTCTCAGCATAGATATGCCTTGAATAAGATATTCTGCCTATAAGACTAAGACAGATTAACCAAATCATGTGGTAGCATATGTCAGTAAAGCTGTGATACAGTTGAGAAAGTAGATTCTTTTTTAATTTTTTGAGATTTATATATATATATATATATATATATATACACACATACTTATTACTTTAATTCTTTGAAGTCTTGCTGAAGAATTAGTTGACATCTATTATATAAGAAAATTGTATAAGAAAAAACAAATTCATTTATTTGTATAAATATTGACCAGGGTAAAATTTCCTTTGGATAAAGTTCTATTGACATATGATTGAAGGGTGTCCAGGAGAGAGAACAGCAGCCATAGGTAAGTTTAAAGGGAATGATGATAAAATTATGGTCCAGGGCTAAAACACTAGAATGGCTAAAATAAATAGTAACAACACTAAATGCTTGCAAAAATGCAAAGATGTCTGTGAATAGTTGGGAGCATGGACGGTTCGATGCCCTGTGGATTTTGTGATAAAATGCTCACTATTATCACATTGCAAATATTTTGTCATGCCAGACACATGATAGAGATTAGTTTCATAACACCGTAACTGGCAAGTGTCAACTGGAGTGCGACACTGCTGGTAATACTGAGGGGGGGGGGGTCTTAAGTGTGGGGTAGTAAGGCTGCCAGGACCAGGCAGGAGCAGTACCTCACTCGGTGCGGCCTCCCTCATGTGAGACAAGGGAGTCAGCCCTTTCCATGAGTCATTCGTCTGGCGTAGAGCAGTATCTCTGCATCAGAGGCAGTCTGTGGTGGAGGCTGTGTTGCTATGTTCAGGCAGAAATGGTTGTATTTTGTGTGATGCAGGCTCCCACAGCAGCTTGACTTCAGTTGGTCCCATCAGATAAAGGGCATTTAACTTGGGCATTTGCAAGAAGAATCCAGATGGTTTGATCAGTAGCTGTGATTAGTTTCTGTAGTTCAAAGCCCCAAAGAGAGAGTATTAATCTGCCAGTCTGTAGTTTTCCAAGTGGCCGACCAAATTCTAGGCCATTGACGATTACCTGGGCTTCAGTGAAATTGTAGCACAGTTTATCAAGGTGAGTATTGGCCCAAGATGTAAAAATGACCATGAGTTTTATCCACTGAGCAGAGCGACCACACCATTTTCTATTCTTCACTGCTAGCTCTGAGGTTGAACAGATGCAGAGAAGCCCAGTGGACGCCATCAGTTTTCAGCTCAGCCAAACCATCAATGAACCAGGCCCAGACATTTAGGGGAACTTCTGTGAATCAGTGGACCCAGCGTCTTTCCTATAAAGCATTGGTGTGGGGAATGAAATTGCTCCCAAGGTGGTTGTTGCTATTTTTCAAGTAAAATTGAGAGATGGTGGCCAAGGCCAAGCCAGCACCATTGTTGAATGTAACATTTCCAGTTGTCGAGTGAGGCTTGTTGGGTCCTTTCCACCTTGTTAGTTGTTTAGGCCAAGTTAACCCTCACTGAAGTCAGGCATTCAGCTTCAACAAGAACCCAGTGGCAAGCTAATAACCACCTTTCAAAAGGAGTAATCCTGGAAGTCCACTCATGGATGCAATGAGGCCAAAATCCAGGAGTTGCCTCAACGTTAAGGCTGTATCGTTTTGACTAAAACCCAATTGGCAGTCATCAAGCACAGAGACTCACAGTTCAAAGAGGCCATTAGTGCTGTGGAGGCATGAAGACAGAGATTGTGCCATAATTTCCTGGATCACTTCAGATGCAGGCTGTTGGTTTGGGTCTACACAAAGGATGCTGTTTTGCACATTGTTCAATACGAAACCCCAAGGAGAATGTCAGCATTAAGCACATATTGTCTCTGGTACCCAGAGTGTAAGAATATGCTGGGCCTACTATATGGCGGTAGGGGGCTGATGAGACAGCAGTTTGTCCTTGAGGGATTAAGTAGTCCACATAGTCCCAAGACGTTCAAGTTGGCAGGCAGGTACCTGCTGTCTGTCAGGGTTTATTAGCTGCTCTTGCAGTCGGTAGCGTAATAACACAGGACTGTTGAGATCAGATTCTGGCTTGCCAGCCAACAAGATGCCATGTGCATGGTGGAAGTTTTGAACATTGAGGAGAGGCACTTGTGATGAATCCTACCCAACCACTGGTTGCAAATGAAAGGGGGGTTTAGGGAAGCGATTTCCCGTTGCGTTTTTCCTAGACATTTCTTGATCTGGAGAATCTTCCTGTGACTTACATGCTGGGGAAGTACTTGCACATAACATCAAGGCCTACTCTACTTTCAGATGGAGAAACAATATTCCACTACATCCCACCACACAGTCACCTTAGCTTTTCTTCCTACTGTGCTCAAATCCTATTAGTTGAATCTGGATGCCTTTTCCATCCATGGTCTGGAAAGAGCTGTAACAGTTTGATTTTCTTTCCTCCTGCAAATCCCTCAGCATGCTTAGAAGGGTGCATATAATCTTGGATCCCTCTAAGGGTAATGGAGATATTGGCCTCTCTTCTTGTCATCTTTATTTCCCTTGGGTCAGGGCAGAGGGCCTGGGAGGAATTGGTGACACACAGGAAGAGAGTGGTACCATGCCATTGCAGGGGTTCACATTTACTTTTTATTTTGTGCAGCATGCTGACAGCTCATGACTCAACCAGACTTCTAGGATTTGAGCCTGCTCAATGCTCTGCATAGTACAGTAAGATCTTCCTGGCTGACACCATCTGTTTCAGCCTTCAAAGCCCTTGGCCCAATATTTACATACCCATTGTTTTTTGGAAGGGATCATGGGGTTTTCACCTTAGGACTGACTCAGGCTTGGGTCACATGAGGTGACTTTGTTTGAGGAGTTCACCTACGTCTAAAGTATCTGCTGCTCCCTTGTGAAGATAACATTGCTTAAATTCTCTCCCTAGGCTAGAGATGTTTTCCAAGATGCTAAGGCTGACTTCAAGAATTTATCTAGATTTATTTGGGTCAGTTTCTCCTTCTACAGTGGGTCACCTTCATTAGTATCGAAAACTCAGTCCCAAGTAGTAAGAACCCCTGAATATTAGTCAGTGCCTCATCTGTGGTTTCCTGTGGAGTTAATCTGTCTTAGGGAAATCTCCCAGATAGGGGCAAAGCTCCCTTATAGCAGGACCTGCTGCAAAAAGCTCAGACTATTTATTGTCGTCTCCGAATGGAACTAACATTGCCATAGTAGACACGGTGGGTACAGGAGCCGGACAGCAACTCAGCTGTTCTCAGTCTTCATTAACAGCATCCTGTGTTCTGTCTCCTCATCTCACCAGTGACCGAGACGGAAATCTGATGATTCACAAGGTCTCTGTTCACAGTTGTCACACATTCCCCGTTTTATGCTCAGTGTGGAGGCACATTTTTGTAACTATTGTCCAAAAGCAGGAAGAACCTGCCGCTCATCCAGGACACACTGTAGGACTAATTATTACAGCTGGTGATGAAAAGGCAGCTTTTTCTTAACTGCCAGAGGCATTAAGTAATTTGCATCCATCCCCACAATCCCAGGAAATTTAAATTAGATAGCAGGCACCTGAATTTTGCCTGGGTTTATTAGCCAACAGGACAGCCTAGGGAAGAAGTCCCGCACCCAGAGGAGAGTTAGCCATCACTGGGTCACAGCTCGGGCAGCTCTCTGTACTCTGCCCGTAACCACCTCCCTAGCTGCCCCTCCTTAACTGGCGATAAAATAGAGAACCATTTATTTCTCACTAGACTACACAGTTCTGTCAAAATGTTTGCTTCCAGTTCCTAAGAGCTTCCCTCAAATCTCATTAATTGGCCTACAAGGTCCTATACCTCCTTTTTCAGAAAACCATGTGACTCTAATAATTTCATCTTCAGCATTAAATCTGTCAAGAAAATGGAAAGGTTTATGATTTTCTTCTAATTTCAAGCACGCAGTTAGTGTACTCCAGTTTCGTTGATGGCAATAGAAGACCCAAACCCCAGGTGAGAAAAGAAAGACGAGTTGTTACCCTTCGCCGTAATCGTAGTGAGAGCGTGGGCGTGTCTGTGCCAGTTCCTCAGCCTCAGTTCCCTCAGGGTATTAAGATAAAGACCAGAGGATGCTTTCACTAAACTGCATTACAGGGGAGGAACCCTGAGGTTTGGGGTTTCTAATCTTTTCTTAATAGCGTAAGTATGAGTGCCCTTAGCTCTGGAGGGAGAGATGGTCTTTATTACACTAGAGAGTAAGACTGTATGTATCCTTTGCCACAGAAGGGTCTACTGGCTCTATTTCTGAAAGCTGTTCGCGCTACCAGCAGCCTTGTAAAGACAGTCTGGAGTGCCTGGCTCGTGCAGAACGTAAGAGACCCGTGGAACACTGCCTTCCAACGTTGGATAATTCAATTAAAAACCAAGTCATGTGAATTTGGTAAGATGAAGTGATGCTTCTGGTAGGGGTCATCAGCAAAGCAGATGTCAAGCTCTCATTTTAACAAAATGTGTTAGTTTGATCACCTTTCATTGTCTCCTTCCAGCTTCTAGGTTTCAGTAGTAGCTCAAAACCTATTGGTTTCACAGACACATTTTGTCTCAGATTAACTGGCCTCTACTTCAGGTCCTCAGCTCTCACAGAAGAGCATTTTGGGAGCCTGGAGTTTTCATAATTTGAGTTCAAATGGCCCCAATATTGGGGGAACTCTTTAAAGATAAAATGTCCCTTTTAGAAGCATGCATAGCAAGGGCATATTAATAATAACTCAAAAGTCAGGGAAGTGAAATACTTAGTTTATATGCAAACAATAGTAAAAAAAAAAGCATTGTTTTCTTTTAAATCTCTGCCTATGCTATACTGTGGCATATTCATAAAGAAATTTTATTCTAACAAGCTAATCAGATTGTATTTTCTGTGAAAATCTGTTCCACTAGAATGATTATATATGACAGGAAATGTCTCTTTAAGATGCTTATGCTTAATATGACTCAAAGCCTTAAATCCTCAACTTGAGAGAGAACAGTGTATTTGGGCCTCATGCCCCATTTCCTCCTTCATTAATTTTTGCTAAGGGGGGTTTCTGACATGAAGGAGAGAAGTCCTAGGGCTGTGCACAATGCTTTGGCCATATTGTAATACAGAGCTGCCAGATGCTTCCCCTCCAAAGGAGGGAGGAAGGTCAATGGGTAAGTGTGCTTGTTGTGAAGCATTTTTACTGACTGCATTATACCTGCCATGTCAGCAGTCCCCAGACTCACCTCGGAGGTTCAGCAGAGGGAGGATAAAGGAAAGGTGAATTTCAGGCGGTAATTTAGTGCAAAAAAATAGCACTCGGGGAATAATGGTGGTGCTGAGAACTCTTTATGTCCTTATAAAAAGGTCATTACTTAGTGGGTATCTGTCTCTCCCCTCCTTTTTCTCTCTTCCTCTCTCTCTTTTTTTTTTTTTTTTTTTGATATCCCTCCAGAAGGAACAAAAGATGTGTTTTAGATGCACAAGATACATTTTCCTCCTATTTATGATTCTCCTTGATACCTCTAAATATCCTGTTTTCTCTCCAGCTAATTCAGGAAACTTGTTTCCTTGATGTTAAAGAAATACTATAGAGAATGCATGTGTGTTTATGTGCACTTGTCTGTGTGTGTGCGCACATATGTGTTTGTGTGGATGTGTTTGTGTGCATATTCGTGATCAGAAAGAAAGCTTGGGAGCACTTGGGGAGTTTGATTTTTCTGTATTTTTTGTTTATAGTGATTGGAATTCCAATAATTGTCTTACATTCCTTCTTTCTGTCTCTTGGGCTCTGGAATATTCTCTCATCTTCATTGCTGTGCTCTCTATGGTTTATGGCCTGGATTTAGCTGAGATCAAGAGACTGGGCATTAATTATGAAGCAGAGGATGTGCTTGTAGATAGAGAACCAATTAAAGTGAGTTTAGTAAGGTTAAATAATGTTCAAGGTAGTCTTTTTCTCTTACCTTTTTTCTATTTTTTCCTTTTCCCCATATATGGAATACAAGTATGCATTACTACAGTGTAGTTCATATTTATATTATTTTGTAAGCATTTACTTTTGCCATTAAAATTATTGATAAATCTAAGGTCTGTATAATATTGAACTTTTTGAATATATTGTAATTTATTTAAACATTTCCACATTATGGGATGTGTACTTTATTTTACTGAAGGCTTCTGAGAAAAGCAAACAATGAGATATAGGACATATTAATAGCTTTTGTTTGTTTAAATGAAGACAATTATTTTTCCCTCTTATTAATCTAGGAAAATTGTCCCAAAGAATGATAATGAATAATAAAGAAGAGTGAATATGTGTACAGACTGTTGAGAACTATTTAGATTTTAAATCACACTAAATTTATGATTGGTGAGATTTGCGTGGACTGGGTCTTAGGGAGAACTTTTTAAATTAAGAAGTCAGAGAAAACTATGAATTTTTTTAATCATTAGTTCATAGATAAACTTTGAAGTAGGAAAATATATAGCAAAACAGCTAGTAGAAGTTTATCTCTTTGGCTTCTAGGGAATCAGTGCTTTCCCTCAACATATTTCATGACTGGGAGAGTCATAAAGGACCAAGACACAAAACAAAACTTCTACTCTTCTTTATTTGCCTGGTTCACAGTGTTTCAAGAGAAATACTAAATGAACTTGGGGCAGGTGTGTCATCTATAGAACCTCATCCAAGTCACAACAAAGGGACATTCTAAGGTGCTGGGCTTTTGTTTCTACATGCTGTTTAATTTCGTCTTCAATAACATGGTGGCTTTCTGCTTGAATGATCTCAGTTTACTAGATTTGTTCACATGAACCTTTCCTGGGTTGTCAAGGAACTCTTTGCCCGCTACTGCTGGCACACTACTGCTTGGACAGTATGAACCATAATGAGCAATTGGTATTCTCCCCGGATATGTGGATAAAAATGACTTCTGTGATCAAAAGGTTGAAGGCCTGGGAAAATCTTTTCATTTGGAGGGCTAGAGAGCCACTCTTTAAGAAAACAAATCAATTATTTCCAAATAAATGCAAGACAAACTTGGCATTGCTATCTTATTTGTGGAGAAGGTAGGATTTATTTGTTAATGTACATAGGTCAGCCATTTCTTTTAGAATTGTCCCACTGGAGGGATAAACGTTCTTTGATTTGTGACATTATTTGAGATGTCAGTTGGATCAACCTTTTAATCCATGCATTGTTTGTTTGCAATTTTAATATGCTTTTTAAAAAAATTAGAGGTATGGCAGTAGATAATTTAATCTATATAAAGAACTCCTGTTTGGTGATTAGCATCCATCTCCTTGAAAAATTAACACTTCCACCGAAAGGACCAATCCGATCCTGCTCAGTTCTGTGTTGGCTGGTTATGAATATTAAAAGAAACATATTTTAAGAACATATCTGTAGTCTCAGTCACCAGGGAATATTGTTTCTGGATTAGTTAATTCAAGGTACCTTTTTCTATGTAGGTTTTTCCCTAGTCCAGTTTCCAGGGATATTTGTGAATATTGAACATAAATAAGGATTCCTTACAATATTTCTCTATTGCACAAATACATTCTGAAACTAATTTATAAAATTTAATAATTTGTTCTTTTTCCAAAACCTAAGGGTGCTATGGAGAAAATGATAATAGGGTGTAGGAATGCCTTTTTAAAAATATATAGTAAAACCCATGGTACAGATATTATCTTTAACAATAAGATCAGCTTGGAGATTTGATGGAAATAGAGTCAGAAAAAAATATCTTCAACTCTCTTCAAAGAAGACCTCTGGAACCTGCACAATTCACAATTGTAGGAAATTTTTCAGTCAATGAGAATTAGCAATCTTTTGTTTTCTTTAAGAAGACTGGATGTTGAGTGCATGAAATAAAGAATCTTTTAATATCTTGAATTCAGGTAGATTTAGTGACAATAGCTTGCTTTAGAACTTTCCTTAATCAGAATGCTGTTATTATTGAAAATAAATTACTGTGATGCCATTAGGGCACTCCTACTCGTAATTACTGCAGATGTAGGGACTTCAGGGGTCTCCTCTGCTGGAGTCATGTGTCCTCTTTGGTCTCTGAGGCATTTTTTCTGTGCCCTCCTTCAATTACTTCAGGTGTTCTTTCTGAGGACTTTGAAGATTTTGATGTGCTTCACCTGTTAACAGCTAGGGGACTTAAGTAAAATGCATATTTGCAGTGGGATTTGGGTAGGGGTTCAGATTAGAATTCAGGACAACTGGGGCGGGCACAGGGGGCACAATCTGCAGTTTTAAATAAGCAACCCTCTTGATTCTGATGTAGGTAGTTCACAGACCACTTTTGAGAAACAGAGTTTTATCTTATGTTAGGTCTATATTTTATCTTTCCAATTAGTATTACCAGGTTCTTGACGGTCCTGTGTGAAGAATTCAGGGCATTGTCCATGGTTGGCATTGAGAATACACTTCTTAAATGAATTACAGTGAGATCTATCTTTGCCAGTAGCCTCGCTTGGTGCCTATTCATGCACTGTGGGTTCTTCTTAATTAAGTATCTTCCTGTCTTCTTGCCTGCCTGCCTGCCTACCTGCCTCTGTAGAGTTAGCAAGACTAACTGGAAAGCCAGGAAAACTGTATAGAAATAGTAATTCCTTCCATAGTCAATTTCTACATAGTTATTGGAAGTTTACCCATTCCGGTGTCACTCTGTCTTCTCTGTCATCTTCCAGTTCAGAGCAATTATTTAGGGAGATGGTTTCTGTCTTGATAGGTAATATGCAAATGCCATAACATCTATGAAAAATTAAGTGAGAGGACAAAGGTAAATTGAATAACTTAGAGATGCTATTAGTTTGTCTGATTAGAAAGTCCCAGATTAGCTCTGCAGTCTGGGTGTTGAATGTAGGTTTTAAAGAATAAAAATGAGTTACAATACACTTGATGCAAGCTAAAATAAATACAAACAATGGCATGTATGATTAAAAAAAAACACTGCATATGAACCATATTCTGAAAATATGGCAGTACAGTTAACTTAATACATTGAATTTCTCCCATATCCCAAGGAAAGACAAAATCCAATACAATATTTTTTTTACCTACAAAGAAAATAAAAGCAGTGAAACTTAATTCAAATTAAACTGAGCCTTTGTGAAATGCCTAGGCATGCAATACTGGAGCCCTGTTCCAAAACCTTTTTAAGAATAAAAATGGATGCTTATTTGTATTATAAATTGTAGTTTTTATTCTTGAATTCACATAAAACTTTATACAAAATATTCTTTTTGAGTTCTGTAAATATCAGTGTTACTTGAAATTAAAATTACTGGATGTTCAATTATTTAGAACTCCAAAATCTAAACAGTTTTGTGAGGAATATTCTAAAATATCCAAATAATATAAGTCAATAGCATTTAAACCAGTTCTTATACAGATTTGGGTGAACATGTAAAATGTCAAAAAGTTAACACTTTTGGCTGAAAATGTTTTGATGACTTCTCATTGTTTTTAAGATACTGTCCAAAACTTTCAACAAGGCTTTCAAGAAATTTAGACAATTGGCTGCAGCCTCACTGCTCACGTCTCAGCCCTTCCCCTCTTGACATCTTCCCACTCCTAGCCATTCTAACTTTCCCTCATTTCACCAAAAGAGCCATTCTCTTTGCCTTAGAGCCTTTGCCCTGTTAATTTCTTCTGCTTGGAATAACAGTTCTTAACTCCTGCTCATTCCTCTCTGCTACAGGATTCAGCTGCCTCCATCCTTCTGTGCTCAACCCCTGTACTTGCCCTCTTCCCTAACCCCTCTGTTGTGAACTCTGATCTGCTTTGACTAATGAGCTTTATCATACATCCTTCTAATTATCTGCTCAATTGCCTGTCTCCTTAGCCATGAAATTTCAGAGCAGATTTTCTACTGCTCTTCTTCATTATTGTAAATGTAACACAGTGTTTCACATGTAGAAGGTGCTCAAAATGTATTTAATGGGTGAATAAAGAAATTAGACATTTGAGTTACCCAAAACTGTGTATTCAGCCTACCTTAACTCAGAAGTCCTATACCATCCCTGGCAGATGGTCATGCTGCCTGTACTCAGATAATTCCAGCAATAGTTAATTATTTTCAGATACTAGAATTCTATTTTTTCCCCTACAGAAACTTCCTTTTTCTATACCCTCTGAGTTGTGAGACAATATTTTTCACCTCCTAAACTATCTTGAGTATATCTGTTTTTTCAGGTTTCCTGCGTGACTTATGACATAATCTTCTCACCTGTATTCCCTGCACTTACAATCCACTGATACTTCACTCCACATTCAAGGCAATTTTTCTAAAATGGCAATTAATACTATTATCTCTTTGCTTAATTAAAAATATTTCCCAGTATTTGGATAGTATTTTATAGAACTTATTTGCACACCTTCTTACACTTTTTGCCAGGCTGCATAACCTACCATCTCTACTTCTATTTTATTTAATATTTTTCTTCAGCGCAACACCCCTTTTTAACTTAAACTCATGTAAAAAGAAATTTTCTAGTAACTCCTATAGGTGGAAAACATTTTCACTTACATTAACAAAATGCAGCACTTAAAAGAAAAGCAATGTAAACTTGACAATATTCTTAAATTCTAGCTGGGGAATGCTGTTCGTTGATAACACATAGGTGGAGATTGCTCCTTATTAAAAAAATAAATAAAGCAAATGCTACTGAGGTGTCACCAAGCATGTTACTAATAAACAAGAACATTTATTTTAAGATAATTAAGAAAATCAAAAGAGAATTGAGGAGAGGATAACTTTAGTGTAGCGATTTAACATTATTTGATGTTCTGACCTAATACTGTCAATTAATATGGCCTCCATCTTCAATAGTAGTTTCCCCACACTGTAGGTGTTGGCCTTTTCGTCTATGCCTTCACTGCACAACTTCTTTGCATTCCATGGAAGACCCTTGACGATCTAAATCTAAATCTCACCTATCGTTGGAGCTTTGTGTCTCTACATTCTTTCCCATGTGCTCGGTATGCCTGCCATGCTGAACTACTGCTAATCTCCCAAACCAGTGTTTCTCAGTCTGGACAGCCACTGACATCTTGATTCAGACAATTCTCTGAGGAGATTGTTGTGGGAATTGTAGGTTGTCATATCTCAAATCATATACCAAATTTAACTCAAAGTGGACCTAAACGTGAAATCTGAAACTATAAAACTTTCAGAAAAAGCACGAGAAAAAAAAAAATCTTTGGACCTTGTGGCAAAGATTTCCTAGACACAACACCAAGTCACAACCCATAAAAGAAAAAAAAATGATAAGTTAAACTTCCTCAAACTTTAAAAATTCTCATCTTAGAAAGACACTGTTAAGAGAATGAAAAACATGTCACAGACTGGGAGAAAATATTTGCAAAGTATAAATTTGATAAAGGAATTATATACAGAATATATAAATAAACTTCAAAACCCACTAAGAATCAAACAATCTGATTTTTTTTAAAGGCAATATATTTGAAAAAAAAACACTTTGCCAGAGAAGGTATATAGATGGCAGATAAACTAATAAAAATTGGAAATGCTAATTAAAGCCATATTCTGGCACAACAGGGATGCCTGTTGGAATGGCTCTAATTAAATATATCAT
Organism: Camelus ferus; assembly: GCF_009834535.1. Taxonomy (NCBI): domain Eukaryota; kingdom Metazoa; phylum Chordata; class Mammalia; order Artiodactyla; family Camelidae; genus Camelus; species Camelus ferus. Next base: position 9,923,024 of record NC_045725.1, on the reverse strand, counting down.
ACCAAGTGTTGGTGAGGGTGTGGAGGAACTGGAACTCTCACACACTGCTAGTGGGAAAGCAAAAAGTTAAAATTACTTTGGAAAACAGTTTGTCAGTTTCTTAAAATTTAACCATATAGCTACTGTGTAATCCAGCTATTCCTAGGTATTTAACCAACAGAAATGAAATCATAAGTCCATACAAAGACTTGTACAAAAATGTTCATAAGTGCTTTATTTGTTATAGCCACACTCAGACTAGAAACAACCCAAATGTCTATCAACAGGTGAAAGGATAAACAAAGGTGATTAAGAAACCATATAGATATGTCTAAAATAATTATTTTAAGCAAAAAAAAAAAAATAGAACCATGAAACATGCAAAATAGATATATTCAACCTTGATATTTTTTGCAAATTTTAGTCAAATAGAAAACATAGCTGTATGCGTTTTGTCCCAATGAATGCATATTTGACAAGATAGGAAGGTATAACAGTATTTTATTCAACAGTTTGTTGCATGTTTAATAATTTTAAAGCTAACGGATTGTTGAATAAAATATGTTCTGGATGTTTTCTCTCCTTAAGTGCTGTTTTAGCCCATTCCCTCTTTTCCTGTTTGCCCTGACTTAGTGATTCTCTTTCTGGAATTTCCTTCTTGGCTAACCCTGGCTTTTATATCAGCCCATAGAATTCTTTGTACTGCTGTAGCTTCTCTGATAAATTTCTCAGGAATGTGTTCCAGAGCCAGACCTCTTTATTTCCTTGGTAACAGTTTGTTGTGAGGGGTGGGGAATGAATGATGGGAAGATGTGGGATTGTCCTCCAAAATTCCCAGTTAATGAAAGCAGACATGTCCATCCCCATATGTATGTATGTGTGTGTGTGTGTGTGTGTGTGTGTGTGTGTGTGTGTGTGTGTGTGTGTGCATATGTATGTATATGTATAGCAGTGCTTTAAATAATAAAGGATTTTCTTTCACCCACACACAGACCCATGGCTGGTCAGCAAGGATGGATCTGCTCCATGCAGTCCCTCAGGGATCCAAGCTCAAAGAGCACGATCCATGACACTTATAATTCCAAAGGGAAGTTCCTACAGGTTCTTGCATAGGCAATTAAATGTATTGGCCTTAACAGGCACTTTGATATGGCTAACAACTCTTTGGACAGAAGGAGCCACATGGCTCACACACCCACAAAGGAGACAGGAAGATGGAGAGACAGGAATATTCAGGAAAACAGCAGTAATAACTACCACGGATACAAACAAACTTTTAGGTGTCTCACAATTTTTCCTTTCAGTATTACTTAATCCCCTGGGAACCCTGTTGCTTGCCTAGGTACAAGGACAGGGTTCCTCTACTATTTTTTGTTCCCCAAAGCCCTAGGTTGTCTCCAAAGTTAGGGTGCTTCAGAAGATACCTGAGATGCAAATTAACTAGGACTGTGAAATTTTAAGAAGTGTAAGATATTTCAGACATGTTCTGTTCATTTTATTTCCTTTTTTGGAAGGAGGGGAATGAAAAGAATTACACATCAACATGGTTTTTAAAATTATGTGTGCTCTTTAGTTTGATTATTTCTTAGAAATACTTCAATTTTTTATGTTACATAATTGAAAATTGTGGCAAGATGTATTTCTGGCTCTTCTGAGGGCAGTGGAATTCCATCTGAGTATTTGTAGTGTGTCTTCTGATGTCTTAATTTAAACATTATGATTTGAAAAGATTTTTAGTTTGCATCTCACTCCAGCTAATATGGTGTAATTTTTATAAAAGTTTACTATTACAGTCATGAGGCAGGACAGGACAGTTCCCAAAGACTCAGCTATTCCTCTGCAGTCTAGGTCCAGTGGCTTGCCCCACGGAGCACCCCAGCCCAACGAGCAAGGAGGCCCCTGTGCAGCTGGCCAAGGGGACCCAGCTGCTGCCCACCCTCAGTGCGGGAAGGTGTAGTTTTAAAGGATGCAGTTTGGGACTGATAATCCTTAATGTAATTCACTTTCTATTTATTTACATTTAAGTGTTTATTTCTGCTAGTGAGATCCAAAAGCATGAACAAAATAGAGCTAATTTTTAAAAAATGGGCATTGATTTCCTTGACAGCATTTGGTAGCATTGCCATAGAGCTAAGCATAAAAAGTTAAAAGATGTTTTTGATAAAATAAAAAGTAAACAAACAGAAATGCTCATCACTTTAATTTTTTGTAGGAAGGTGAGGAATATCAAGGTCATAGTAAAGCAAGAGGGAGTGCTGATAAAAGATGCCAACATCTCGTACTAACATTAATCAGCGTCCATTATAGGCTTGGGCACTGAGTAGGCACCCTGCGTTCACTCCTCACCTCGTTTAACCTTCACAGCTGCTCAGGGAAGCAGGCATCTATTATCTCCACTGCACAAGTGAGGAGACGGAGGCCCATGAAGGACGTAGTTATCCACAGTCGCAGATTGGAAGGGTAGACTGAAACCCAGATGGACTGGACCCCTGAGCTTTGCTTTTTTTCCCCCTCTTGGATTATTCCCAGTCTCAGACATTTAACTGGGAGGTCTATTCCCACCTTACCTGAAACCAGAGTGAAATAATAAGCTCTACGAAAGGCCGCAAGAGTAGATTCTGTGGGGTAATTGTAAGACCAGCATCATCGGGACTGTGGGGCCAGGGGCTAAACGGCTCAGACTGGTGACTAGCTCGACAGCTAGTGCTGTCACAGTGGTAGGTGCCCTCCAAAGGAAGGATGTAACCACTGGATGTTGATGTGCTCTTGGCACAAACTGGGCCATTCAAAGTGCCAAGGATGTTATATCCACTCAGTGACCTGGGTTAGCAATGTTACAGCCATGGTGAACAGTCTGTGTTTGTGCCGTATGTGTTTGTAGCATCACCATCTGAAACTGTGTAAGTATCTCAGAGGGTCTGCTCACAGCGATGTTGCGGGGGGGCGGGGTTCCCCTCTTAGCAAATACAACAGATTTGCAGACCATAAATGGACATTAATCTGAGATATTTGGTCAAAACAGTGATTAGAGAATATAAAAGCCCTCCTTAATTCTTGCTGAGAATCTGTTTCTTACGAAAATTGAAGTAGGGAGCTAGTTAGGAAGTGAAAGACATGGATTCGCTACAGAAAGTGTTTATTTTACTAAGAACAGTTTTTTCTTTTCTCCCAAATTATGAAGCATAAGAATTTTAATTTTTCCTACAGATCATCATCTTATGAAACGCCTAAGCCACATTTTTCTTATTCTGTGCATATTTACTTTCCGTGCAGAAATAGCCATAAAAATTTCTGTAACAGAATATCTGTTTTCTGAGGTGCTCAGTGGGAACAGTGGAGAAGACCAAGGTGGATTATTCAAGGATGAAGATTCAGTCTTTCCCCTTTTCTTAAATCTTTTCTTGCCTTTTGTCCATTTCAGTATTCATTAACACCTACATTAAAGACTAGGAAGGCAAAAGGAGATAAAAGGAAATTCTTCACTTTCGGATGTTGTTAATCTTTCAGGTTATTAATATTTCATTAATGATACCTCTGATCAAAACCATGTTTAACCTTTCCCTTTGCTGGGAAGCTGCTGGTTTTTTGCTGTTTGTCAGGTATATTTCTCTTCTACAATAACTTGCAGTTGGTTGCTGTATTTCAGAATTAAAATAATTTTACAGGTTCCTATGTCAAATGTTATTTCTTTCTTAATATGCTTGTCACACTGATTATTTGTGGTCTGCTATTATTTATGCTAATAATTTGTTATTATCATATTATTTTTATGTATGTTTCAGGTAACTATGTGAGATATCTCTATTTTTTTAAAAAAGTGTTTTTTTTTCCTTTGGATGACATGCCTTGAACTCCTTCTACTAGTTGATAGAAATATAATACCGTCAGTTATTTGGCACTAAAACAAAAGAAAAGGCTATAACATTTAATAAAAAAGATATAGTGAGCCAGCGATAGGTATGTTTAATCTTAGTCAGAAGTTTCTGGACCTGTATGGAAGAAATTCTTTTGGCTGTGTTTTATGTTTCTGTGAATTAGGGGCTGCCTTTCACAGGCTTCTCCTCACCCATTGTCCTTTCTAAAACGTGCTATGCTCACTTTTCTAATTAAGTAACATGTGGCAGAAGCGGAATACAATATATTACTGATGATGATTTGGCAAAATAATTAATAATTATAATGAATATTTTACTGCCAGTGCCAAACACTGAGTTATTTGCAATGAATGCATTATTTAGTTCTCACAAGTGATATATGAGATTCGTATCATTATTGTTTGCATTTCATAGACGAGACAACTGAAGGTTAAGAGAATTTAATTAATCACATGGTGAGTGGTGTGTTCAGAATTTAATCCTAGGCAGTCAGATTTCTGAGCACGTGCTCATAGCCACCATGCCAAGGAGCCTGAGATGTGTACTGAAGATGGCCAAGGCATCCTACGTGGAAGTTATGACCCGATGAAATAGTGGAGTTAAGGCACCTAACTTTAATAAGATTGTCTGAACACTTTTGCTAAAACCACAACAGCAGTTGGCACAGAATAGGAAAGACAAAGAACAAGGGTTTAGCAGTATTTAAGCAACATTTTAAAGAGATGATACTCTGATTCTACACGACTGGAGGAAGCAAAGCCTTCTTTGGACTAAATGTGCCTAGAATAGAAAGTGACCTTTCTTCAGCCTACCAGATACTCAGTGTCCTTCTACAGAGAACGTCTAATTTCCTGCTTTTCAAGACACCTTTCATATGCAATTTGGTCTACCAAATCGAATGTGCTGCAGAGTAGCGACCTATGTAGTATGTAGACAGGTACTTTTGGATGAAAATAAATTGACATGCTGGCTTACCAATGATCCTATTGTATTTTTAATTGTGCCCCTATGGAAAGTATGAACTCAAGTTTCTGGATCTGAGCAGAGTTGTTCAGGTTCTGATGCCTGGTAACTAAATTGCAGTCCTTCCTACTTGTGAAACCGTTGCCACTTGGCTTTTGATGTTTCTGTAGGCTGTAGGTGCAATCAAAAGTGTTTCTAATCTTGTAAAAACAAACAAACAAACAAAGCCAGCACTTGGAACATACAATTTTGGTTTAGAGACTTGTTCCAGTCTTGAGTGGGGCTCCAGAGATCATCCCATATTCCCCAAGTCTGCTTTTCTACCCACACATTTCAATTTAAGCCTCTTATTGGAATGCCCTTTGCCAACTCTTTTGAGCAACTTTAATCATTTTCATAAAAGAAGCTGGCTACCAGATGGTATTCTGGCCTAGAGCAGTGGTTCTTAAACTTGGCTACAATTTAAAATAGCACCAAGGAGTTTTTAATAATACTGATGCCCAGGCCACGTCTCAAATTGATTCAGTCAGTATCCCTGGTTTAGAACCCATGATTTTTAAAAGTCCCAGGTAATTCCAATATACAGCCAAGTGTGAGACATACAGATTAGACTGAACAGATACAAATATATCTAAATTTAACAGTTATTAGTAACAGCTTTCCTCTCTTAATACAGTAAAAAATTAAAACCAACTCATCTTTATTAATTTTAATTTACTCTCTTAAGAGGTTAAGACGTGAAATAAAACATAATAAAAATAGAGCTATAGATTTTCTAATCCTAGTATTTTTGTTCATTTGGCTTTTTATTATATTCAGTTGTGAATTTGGTTTTGAGAAACAAAGCTGAATAGACTTATAGTAAAGTAAGGGATCAATCTTCCTGTTGAAGCTCTGGCATAAGCCTTTTTTAATAATTCTGAAAAACCCATAATAGTACCACTTTAATCTGTAGTCCTAATTTATGGCTACATTTTCATAACAGGTTAGTGAAATTGTAAAGCTGTTCATACATTTCTGTTTATACACATACATTTCTGTTTTCTATTAATTATTAATAGAAATTATTATTAAATTAATTGTTTTGATGCATTTTCTGTTTTCTGGTATTATTTTTATAGAATAATCAGGGCAACCACTTTGCAGAATTCCAGGTAACATTGTTCATATCATTGACTAGATGAATGGTGCCTTAAGCAAAGGGAAGGCTCTATAGATGGTGTGAGGATAAGTAATCATTATTTTGGTTTTGTTAGGCTTTAAGATCTTGAAAAACATGCTGATGCACCCTTTTGTAGGTTTTCTTCTCCCTCTTAATTTAAAATCACACACACACACACACACGTCCAGTTAAGAAGTCTAAGAATAATAATTGATAGTCGGTCAGTGACTGCCTCCAGTTCACCGCCCAAGTTATCTTACTTTGGGTACTTAGACCTCAACTCTATGAAATACCTCCTCTCGAGGTCCACATGAACTCTTTATCAGCTGAGACGTTAACTTTTACATTCTCATATTTCATGAATTCTTCACAAGACTTGCCCATGTTGGCCATCCCTTTCCTGAATGTGTACAGCACTGTCCTTTCTTTCTTCTCGTCTGAAAATGCTGTCTCCTTAACTTACTCCTTTTTCTCCTTCTTTACTTGCTCCACACACACAATGATCCCTAGTTTACCCTTCTTTCATGAAGGTTTTATCCACCTAATTGAATGCAGAAAATTGCTGTGTAGGAGACCTAAAATCTCTTTTCCTAACTCCAGTGTTCCTCTGAAAATTCACGCCTACATTTACAACTGCTTCGTGAAAGCCAGCATATACAGAGCTCTTCTGTCTTCTCTGCACCTAAACGTATCTGAGAACCATTTATTGAGTTGAGCATAGAGTACGTCAAATGCACTGACTTCATTTTCTTCTGTTACCAGCCTGTGGCTGTATTAAGATCCGGTGGAAAGAAGAGTAAACTGAGAATTGATGAGCCCAGCCCCATCCCAGTCACCTGTACGGTATAACTGTGCACATATCTAACCTCTCTAAGTTTTCTTTTTCTGATATGAAAACTGTGGTTGATTGGCAAAAGGAACTCTGAATGAGTAGCTCTACTCTTGAACCTACTAGTATTATTTCAGAGAATTAATGATTATTTCCTCGCTTTGAATTCATCTTATATTATCTTTTCTATCCTATTTAGGCATCTCTATTTGTCTCAATAAACTTGTGGGATTGTGACATCTAGCTTCTCCTCAAACTTCCTTTCATGGCAGCAGATTGATTGGACCTTGGGCCAAAATACACACACTCCAAGAGTTCTGAGAAGTATTTTGTTCATTTCCTTACTTGAAAAGTGCTCATAGAGTTGCCTTCTTTACTGGCTTTCCCAGGAAATGCCCCTCATAATGACGAGGCTGAGCCGGACCCGTGAGTCTTCAGCTAGTCTGCACTCGCAGAACTGTTGCCTTTCTGCCAGACTGTCCACTGCCCTCTCACGCCTCTTTAATTTGCTAAAGTGTTGGCAGTTAGCACTGATTTGCTTAACGAGGTGCCAAGCCAGCCATGTCAGCCTTTATAAAAAGGAGAAACTCAAACATTGGGAGATCTTTATTTTTCAACTTTTTTGCCTTCTTTTACCAAAATTTGCCACAGGCATTTCGGGCTTGCCTCATAAATTGTATGTGAGATTATGTAAGAAATCAGATAACCAGATAACAAATGAGAATCACATGAACATTGGGGAGGAATTATTAACCTGAAAAAATTGACAGTTATGCACTATCAGTGTTCTCAAGTGTTTAAAAGAACAAAACGAACTTTATAACTCTGAAAGGAATACACTGCAACATGCTTTTTATCCTCAAATAATTAAATTCCTTCTGTTAATCGCCTTAGGCTGGTGGTTACTGGCTTCCGAATTGTAAATATATTTCTCCCTGGCCAATCACCCACCTACCACATGACATTATCCTTTATTTAATATTTACTTAGTGAGCCTCAGTTATGTGCAAAGCAATATATTTCCAGGAAAGTCTCTGGGTTTGCCCCTTTTCTTAGCCAATTTCTTTTGCTTCCTTTGTAGATCTGGGCAGACACGTAATCTTTAAATTAGTTGACAAAGGGCCTTTGGACTTGCTATATTGAAGAAAGGCTACTTTCTGTTTATGAATGGATGGTTTGGATAAGAAGAGGCTACCTTGTTTCAGGAGCGAGGGAGATCAGCTGTTGACCAGTCGTGCTCAGGTGCTCACCAGGCAGCACTCACGGCCCCATAGACTAAATTATGTTAATGATTCATAAACAGTGTTAATGAGGACTTACTAAACAAAAAGACAAAAAGAAATATTCCCTGCCTTTCGATGGACTGACCATTTAGTGTTTACTGTGGAGAGGAAGTCATTGAACAATTAGGCTCCTTGTTCCAAACTCAACAGCCAGAAATCTCTCTTCTTGTTTGCTGTTTGTTTTACTGATATAAAAAGATTTAGCTCAGGAAGATTAAGTATTGGAGAAATAGAGTAATTAAAAAATGTTATGTTTATACTAAGAATATTGAAAAGAGATAAAACTAGCAAAATTGATGAATGGACTGTAATGGTAACATGGAGATAAAGAAATTTACCAAATAACTTTTCAAAGCATTAGCCTGGATCGCTGGATTTCATTTTTGTCTCTTTTTGCTCACCACCTTTTCTACCTCCTATACACCTACCTGCCATTGCTCAGCCCAGGTGTGTAGATACCCTGCCTTGTACCTCAGGTGGCAAAAGGCTCATACTTGGGTAGGAAAGAGGAGAAAATGGTAATTTTGATCGCTCTGTTATGCAGTTTATATAATAAGGATTCATCTACAAATATAATCACAAAATAATTGATACCAAGCTCTTACAAAAGCCAGAAGGAAAAAGTAACACATTGAAAATCTTGACGGCTCTACAGCCAAATCACTGATCTTGATAATTTAAATCATAGCCTTAGATCAAGCTAGGGTTCAGTAACTGAGTTGATCAGAACTCCCTTCACTAGAGTATGTTTTAATGTTATCCCCTAAGCTTTTATTGAAGGACACTACCCCTCAACAACTGTATGGCAATCAGGAGTATACCTGCCATAAAAGTGTTAAGGGCTCTGTCCTCTGTGTCCTTTCTTGTCTTCTTTATAAAGTCAGGGACGCTGAGCAGGAAAGCACAAAGAGAACCCATGCTTCCTAGAGGAACTGACTTTCTGTCTCCTGTCCGATTATGCAAGTAATCATCTTTCTTTTCACTTTGGCTGCCAAAAAGATCAGGATAAAATTTGAAACTGCAATATAGCAATTAGGTTTGACCTTTTTGTCTGCATTTTTAAAGTCTTCTCTTCTCTGCTTTTGATTTTTCTTTTTCTACTTTGTCATTATCTTCTTGAAAGTGTTTGAGTGATATAATCTATGAGGTAGGCAGTGTCGTTATCGCCATTGTCCTAAGAGAAAGTTTTTGCTATATGTTTGTTAAGTAACTTTTCCAAGATTTCACCATTAAGCTAAGACTTAAACATAGCTATTTTCATACACAGTTGCCTTCCCATCACATGAAGTCACATGAAGCCACTGTGAAGCCAGGGGTTCTCAGGCGGAAGCGGCAAGAGAAGGTGATGTTGCTTTCCTTGAGATGTTTGACAATGTTTAGAAATAATTTCTAAGTTATTTCTAAATTATTCTAATTGTCTAATTATTCTAATTGTCACAAACATGGGGAGGAGGATTGATACCGGCATATAATGGGCGATTCTACAATATACAGGTCAAATCTCCCCGTCACCCTCACTATAAATAATTATCCAACTCAAAATGTCAATAGGGCTAAGGTTGAGAGACCCTGCATTAAGACTGAACTATCTTTAATAGTATTTTTAAAGTAACTTTCGTGTAAGTTGCCTTGTCTTCTTTCTCTTTCATAATTATACTTTCAACACCTTTGCCAATTGTCTACATTTAAAAAAATATTTTGCAATGTACTAACTCTTTTGTTACTTAATTTGATGGTGTTTTGCACTTTTCATTTTCTTTAATTCTACTTCACGATTTACTTTATACATTATTTAACAAGAAAATGCATTTATAAGAGAGGAATATAAAGTATTTTGGCTCCTGAAATTGAGAATAATATCTTTAGTGATGGGAATTGCACAAGGGCCTTCTTGTTCTGTAATTTAGTAGAGCAGGATACTGTTTCTTTAGCAGGACTCCCAGCTACTTGATTGTGATCTTCTAGTTAAGCTCATCTTTTTCAATGTCTAATCTCCAAGAGAATTGCTTTTACTTTGTTACCTTATATAGAACACAGATTATTGAAAATGACTTCCAATCTAATTTTCTTTTTTTCTCACAAGAAGTTATCTTCCTGAAAGAAGAAGTCTAAGTCTTTTGGAAAAAATACCCTCCTCTCTGTGCTCTACAAAAAAAGGAGAGAAGGATGTGTTGTGTTGAAACTAAATAAACTAAAGCATAGAAAAAAAAATTTTTAAAGGTCCTGGTTCAGTGAGAACACAGAATAAAGAGATCCACCTTTGGAGTCATTATCTGGAAAGTGCTCTTTGCAAAGTGATTTTTAAGCTGAGAACTAAGAATAGAGTAAGAGTTGTAAGTCTTGTACTGAAGGGTGACAGGAAATGCATTGTAGGCACTCCCAAGAATGCGAAAGTGAAGACCTTGAGAGGAGAAAGCACTTGGTGAAATTAAGGAATGGAAAGATGGTTATTGTGGCTGGAACTTAGTGAAGAAGCAACAGGATTTGATTTGACAGAACTTGATGATGGAGTATTGTGGTGGCAAAGGAAAGAGACATTTCAGCAATGACTTCCCAAGGTCCAAGTGCAGTGACTGGCCGATAATAGTGACACCTATTGAGATGGCAAAGACTAGAGAGAGATTTACCCGAGAAGATGAAGTGGTCAGTTTGGGGTATGGCTTTGTTATGTTTGTTCACCTATGTTCTTTCTCTTTCTCTTTTCTGTGCTTTTTTCTTTTTCTTTTTCTTCTCCTTTTAGTTATCAAGTGGATAATTCAAATAGGAAATTAAATATATGGGTCTGAAGTTCAAATGAGTCCACTGGACTACAGTTTAAGTTTGGACTTCTTGACACATAGATTCCGTTATAGCCTTGGGAATGGTAAAATCAGCTGGAAAAAAAGTTTCCAAAAGAATACTGACAGCTCAGAATGGTGCCTCGGGGAATTTTTACATTTACAGCTCAAACATAGGATAAAAAAGAGAAAGGGAAATAAGAGGATAACCAGAAAGTGCATTATCTGGTGATCATGCTACTGAAGCCAGTATCAGGGGGTGAGTGATTAAATAGAATACATTTGAATAACATAAAACTTTATTATGTAAGTCTCATCCTACAAACAAAGCATCAAACTCTGTTTTGGATGGTAAACTATTTTCAAGTTTTAAAAATAATGATACGTATTCATCTTACTGGTAATAAATTGGTAGGGAGTATAAAGATGGAAATATAAAGCTGGACTGGGAGAGAAAGGACAAGTAGATTGCTGCTTAAATAGTAATCTGGCAAAATATATCAGTGAACACTTACAAACTGGAAGGAAATTCTAGTAAGATGTTCATCATAGGCTACCTCACTATTTATTCACATTTCTTGATGAATGGAAAGGTTATACATTGAAAAATACATATCCGTGTCATTTACGTGTACATTTATTACTTAAAATATCATAGTTAAACCCACACTTTCTGTTATCTGGGATTTTCAACCCTTAATAGCTCTCTGATATCAAACTAGCCATCCCATATCAATCCTGACTGATGCTTTGATGTGTTTTTTTGAAATATACATGGTTTGTCTGGAACTGTACTTCAAAGAGAAATCAATCTTTTAGTAGAAAAGAGATTTTTCCACTGTTTAGAGATAAGTATGTGAAAGTCCTCAACTAGTATAGATAAAACAAAACAAAACAAAACAAAAGCACCTCCCAAAGTGCCAGGCGCAAGCTACCTAAAATTCAGAGGTCTAAATCCTAGTCAGCTTCCAAAGGATGATATTTCTTTGCTCACACTGTTTGAAAATTTTCAGTCTTGGTTTGAGAAGAAAGAAGTAAGGCGGGGTTTCCTGAGTTTTCTGTTGCGTTATGATTTCTGATTATACTGAAAAGATTTGAGAACAAAAGCTCAAGCATTTGAAAGTCCTTGTAGTTTCGCACTTAACAAGGTTCATGACCAGGTAAAATGAGGGTAGAATGATGAGTAGAAACTAAGATTTTAGGAAATGTTTATTTCCACCCATTTTCTCAAGTTCATATAGTGGTCAGTTCTAGCTTGGAATGTTTTCCTCTGTTCTTACTTGCAAGGCCATCATTATTTCAGTCCCTCAACAAAAACTAAAAATGCTTTTGAGATATTATGTCCTGAATATCAGAGCAAACAAAACATCTTACTATTTAGGCAAAAAATGCTTAGACATCATAGAGTATAAAGAATCAATTATTCTTTTCAGGCAAAACTACGTAAAATTTTTTAAACTAACATTTTGAGAGTGAATCAGATAGTGTATATATATATATATTTTTTTTTTCTATCAGGCAGGCAGGATGATCAGATAAATTATTTAATCATTCAGTCATCATCTTAATACACTCTCTTATATCAACAGTTATTTCCACTACTTTAAAAAATTCTCATATGTTGAAATAGTTTAAAATATAGCCATAAAATTCCCCCAGTTAAGTCTTGTGGAGGTTTAATAAGTATATTTTGACTTCAACTTAATAGCATAGCTGTATCATCAGAAGAGTAACTATACTCTAGAAAGTAAAATTGTTCTTAAAGAACATGGGCTGAACATATTCATTTTTGCAGGTCTATTCCAGGTGTAATATTTGAAATACAGAGTAAAACTTAGAATAAAAATGCCTACACAGGCCTAAATTGTCCCTGCCCATTTCATTATTTAAGTCCAGAAAAGAATTGCAAAATGGAGAACATAACTGTCGTGAAAATTATGTGGAAAATGTGGGGATGTACATACAAATATCATTCTAATAGTAAAAATATGGGTAGTGTATGTTGGTTGCTGTTTACTCTCTGTCAGGAAACCCAAATTAGAATGGCTGTCTTCCTTTTATACTGCTCACTACAGAAATTAGCCAGATGCACCTTGTTGGTTACACTAAGGAGATCAAATCATTGATGCATTGTGGTGACATTAGTTAAGTCTCCAAAATCATTATTTAAAACTCACATGCCTCAGATTTTTCCATTTAATGCAAGTGTGGACTTTGATTGTGGATCCTTGAGATCATCCTATAGAAGTAAAATGATCCTGTTCTCTGTGTACATACATATTCACTTTCAAATGCAGGCGTGAGAGCACAGCAGCCACACCTGACATTAGCAACACAGTTCCTCCGAGCCGTGACGCCAGAGGAGGTTAAATGATGTTTGGAAAATAGAAGTCTTCATTCACAGGATTTCTTTGGACTTTGGGAAGATCCTCTGAATATTTTGGGAATAAAATAAAATATTTTCTTTGGAGATACACACACACACACGCACACACACATTAATTATAATTTTTTCATTGGAATACCCTGAAATTCAATATATTTTAAATCTTAGCCTGAACTGAAGATTGAGAGTGAAAAGTTAAATGAAAGTCAACTTCGCTCTATGGTCAAAACTCTATTTTTTTCTATAAGAGAACAATTAAGAACTGATCATATGGAAGGAAAAGCATGAATGAAAGGGCGTAACAGTCCATTGCTTTTGAAGAATAGAGTGTAAAAATATTTGGGGCCCTGCCAACCTCCTACTTAAAGACAAAATTAGTTATGCCAAACAAATATCTAACTTTCTCCTGTGACAATTTTCTTTATGGGGAAGTGACCTGACAGCATGGATGTTTAAAATGGGCTCTCCCATTTGACTGTTTTATTTATGATGCAACAGAGTACACGTCTTTAAATTTAATGCCTTCTGAATTGAAACAACAAAGGCAGATCTATAAAAGGAATGTCTGTACAGGCCAAAGACACTGAGTTAATGAGATATTATTTTACCACTCTATAAGAAATGTGAACTACATTGACACCATGGAGAAGAGTGAAAAGTAAAAGAATGTTGAAATAAAAATGAATCAAATTGAATTTACCTCTTTCCCAGCCCCAGAGATAATAACTACAAAATTGCATTACTACTTCCAAACATCTGGCCCTGAAATACTTCTTGGGCGCCTGGAGTAGTAAAGATCTGGTGTCAGGTTTTTGTCTTCAGTCAATTCATTAAGCGGCGAGGGGCCTAGAATATTAGATCACATTAGTCTCATAAAATTGCCACCAGTGTTAAACAATACGTGTGTTTGGATAGGGAAGCACCTTTCTTTCTTTCTGCTAGAAAACAAAGCATTTTCCTTTTAGAGTGAGTCTTTGTATTTTAGCAGAGCCAAGACATGGGTTCTATTTATCAAGCTATATTTACGTAGGATTTAAAAATATAATGAAATGAAACAGCTTTACTTTTAGTAATAAATTTGCTTATATAAGTTAGAAAGAAATGAAGAGGAATGAAACATATTTACTCCAGACAGAGATAATGCTTTCGTGAGAGTATAGATTAAGAATTCTTGTTTAAGAAGATGAACTAACAACCTATTCCTGGCTACAAAGATAATGCCTCATTATATGCAGAAAATGCATGTAAAGGTAAAGGAGAGATGCCTTTTTTCCCCATCTTGTAGTACCATATCTTGTTTATGTGGCCAGTACCTTTAGAATTCTTCTGATATAAAGGGAAAGCCTGATGTCAATATAATGCTTGGTTCAATATCAAAAAGTTAAATATGAGCATGTATTCTTCAACTCTGTGAATACGAAGATGTAATTTGACTATTAGGAAGTAAATGATTAAGCAGTAGGCCTGTAATCCATTATCTCTTTCCTGGCCCAGTTCTTAAAGCAGGTGGTTCCCAGAGGCTAATAGTCTATGCTCCAGGATTAAACTAAGTGCGTTCACTGATTACCTCAGCTGTGTCTGCCATGGTACGACTTCAGGAAGTGCAATAGGCCAAAGGGGTATTGCATAATATTATAGACCTACAAGCAAACTGATTTTCAATCCCAATTTCCAAATAGAATCAGGACAATTTACATTCTCATGTAATGGGATACAGTATACATTTACTATTTTGCCACAGGATATTTTAAATTCACCAGCCCATTCCCATAATCTAGTGAAATGGGACTAGAACTTAACAACCATTATGAGAAACTTAGTGAAATACATTTTGATGTCATGAGAATTGCCTTCTCAGAGAAAGGAGGGCAAAGAAGTTAAAAACATAGTTACTGGTAAGACAAAGAGGGTCTGATGGATAAATCTACCTAAAATTCAAAGCAGAGATGATCCTTTGAAATTTGTGAGAATGATGATGGGCTGCTGAAATTGGGAGCATTCCTCAAAAGGTGAAAAATAAGTTGCTGCACATCACAGACCCTGGCCAACCAACCAGATGCTCAGAGACCACGGGGTTATTTTCCTCATCTAGAAATCTTTTGCTTTCTCCAATCATGTTACTATATTGCCAGACAAATAAGCCTTAAATAACTAGCTAATAAAGAATACCCTTAAATGAAACCCTTATTGATGGAAATTGCCGTGTGAACTTAGACAAAGAATAAAGTGGCTCATGTAGATGCCCACAAAGTAAGTGTAGCTGAGGGCACAGGGGAGCAGAAGTACTAGGGCAGGTGCCTCAGTCTGATCTCAGAGTTGGTTACCTGATTCCTTGAAATCAGCAGGTTTGGCGGGTGCTTGGCCACGCCCTGGGAGAGCAGAGTCATAGAGAATTTTTGTCATACGTGATGAAATGGCTGAAGTGATAAGAAACTGCATCCAACGGCAATAGTAAAGAAATCACTTAGAAACGGCTGTAAGTAAAATTCCCCAAGGACCAGAGTCTGCACACAACTTGCAAGTGGATTATATTGGAGCTCTGTCAGGGACTCCAGGAAGCTGCAAACGGGTGTTAACTAGGATTGACACCTGTTACGCTGTCAGATTCATTTGTCCCGTAACAGAAGCAACTTTGAAGAACACAGTGAGAGGCTGGGACAGCTGATTCTCTATCTTTCAGCCAACACAGACAATACTTCTGATCGAGCTGGGCCTTTTGCTCCTACTGACATGCAGGGTGGGCGAAGAACACTGCATGGTCACGCCTCCTTCCCTGTCCTCCTTCAGGCAAAATGGGCCATCAAAACATGCAGGAGTCAAAACATCTGGTGAAAACGTTCTTAAGGATTGGCCCAGTTGTTTAAATACAGCGTGTCTCAGATTGATTATGGGGGGACTACTCTACCGGGAAGTTTTCTAAGATCCAGAGATGGCAGGATATAGGGGAGAATACAGATAAAACAGCTGCATGTATTGCTGACTTACCAGTTTTACTTTCATTTTACCCGACACAATGTTCTCAAAACATGGGGTAAATGATTGTCTTGTGTAAACAACACCATATACAACACCATTGTGTCTGACACTGAGCTTTGCTCAAGGTATGCTGGGTTGTCGTAAGTCCATCCCGCTCCGGATAGCCAGATCAGTGCTGTGACTGTGGCCCCTCCTGTGAGCATTGCTATTCTTTATCTGCCATGTCCGAGGATGTCTGTCTGGAGTTTGAACTAAGAAGAACTACTAGTAGGACTGCTGTTATAAGATATTAGGTAAAACAGTGTATCTGAATGGGTAACCGCAACTATGGGAGGAAAGGGTGTGGGTCAAAACAGGTAATAAATAAAAATAGGTTTAGGGATATACCAGATGGAAAGGCCTTTCATCAGTGGACCACATCGTACTGTTCCTGTGAAAGCACCTTAGGGCAAGAGAATGATGCCCTTGCTTAGATCTGGTGCTGAGGAATCGGCAATGTTGGAAGAAACCTCCAGAGCTGTTTTCTCTGGAGACTGGAAATTGAATTTCTGCTGCTTTATAGGCTCCAAATAAATGCTTCATCTGGATAACTTGAAAAACAGAAGTGGCACAGCACTCACAATGACCCGGTTTACAAGGAGCTGACCAACTAAATGAATGTAGTACCTAATAATGAGTGACTGTTAGCTTTCCGGGTGATTTCTAAAGAACAACAGAAGCTGGGTATCAGTGAAGTAATATTGTAAAATGCCTGGGGGAAAAAAGCCACTTCTAATTGTAAATGCAGAAAACATGTTTTAAAAGAACAAAGGTTTTATATACATATATATAGGTATTTTTAGATAAAAAAAGAGATATTGCTACCAACTGATCTTTACTAAGTACACTTAGTAAAAATTAAAATTAAAAATAAAAATTAAGAACTAAAAAAAATGTGTGTCCTTCAGAAAGAAGGAAAATTGTCCAAAGTCTAGGATGGAATGATGAGCATTGAAATTGGCAAATGTTTGGATAAACCTAAGCAAACATTGACTGTATAATATAAAAATTAATATTGATGCCTGCTTCAGGGGACAAAAAGCATTATAGAACCGTAAACTTGCACAATCATAATACATAAGTTGGAAAAGGTTGATCAAAATTTATTATTCCAAGACTCTTATATTGTTAAGGGATAGTATATTTATGAAAATACTGTTGGTTATACAACTTAGAATTTACAGATAACCTTTAAAACAATCAAAATAGAGATTACAAGCTGCAAAAGAGTGAAGTAAAAAATGTAAAACAAAAATAGTGAAAATAGACAAATTATTAGAATGGTTATGTCTGGATGGTGTTATTAGGAGTAAATGTTTTAATACATTTGATCATTTTGATGTATGATTCAAATTTTATGCTTAGAATATATTCCTTATATGGTAAATATATATATATTTATATATATATTAAAACTTTTTGAGGATTTGTATGTTCTAGGTAGTGAATGAACTTTACTTCAGGGATTTAAGATTTTAAATCAATTTGTCAGTCATATTTTCACATCACAGAGAAGCTACTTAATTTTAAACACAAAACTTATCAAATATGTCAATCAACATTTTTAAGAGTCTGTGTTTTAAAATGAGAAGGATTTTTTCCATTTAAAAATTGGACCCTGTAGATGAGAGGACTTTCTAAATAGTGTTATAAATGGAATGGATATCCATTCAAAACTTTTACTCCTAATATATTTAGTTCAGTTATATTACTAGTCTTTTGTTTCTCCTTTATGGACTTAAGGGCAAGCTTTATTGCAAGCATTTTTGTTTCCATTTTTGTTTATTTGTTTGGACGCTACAGTGAATCAAACTATTACATATGGAATGGAATCTGATGAGTTCTATTTTTTCTAACTATATTTCTATTTATTTCTGTGTTTCAGTTTATATTTCTGACTATATTTTAACCTGTTACATCATCTAATTCTGTGCTTAGAGAAAATATTCATGACTGCTGACAAACCACTGACTTACCTGTTACAATGGGGTTTTTCCCTAAAATAAAACAATTTTGATGACCTCATTCCTGTGTCTTTAGAGCATCTCTTCTTCCCAACCTGAATATTGGCTTCTCTTGTTTCCTGTGGTATTTCCTGTGATTGGAAAGTCTAGCACCAGAGAGCAACAGTGTTTGTATGACACTGCTCTAAGGGGATTCTCTTGCTTTAGTATTTTATTTCGTATTAATGAAAAAGAAATCATACCAATGAAATAGTTCAGATCAATGTGCTATTCTGTTATAGTCTATCCACCTCACATTCCAAAATGAAGATTTTAAAGTTTGACACTGATTGTCACTGCACTGTTGGAATGAATATTCCATGGGCTTTCATCATATACACTCACTCAGTGTTTACCGTGTACTGTATGTGATCATGCCTAAATTATGCACTAGGATTAAAAAAATAGTAATTCCTTTGGAAGCACAGGCCATAACTCTGTCAAGTAAGGTGACAGAAATGTAAATTAATAGACGAATTATGTGTAATGTTTACTTTTAAAAAGCATATCCTATACATACTGTAAGAAGATATTTAGTTCACTTATAATGCATTAATGGCTAAAAATAAACAGAAGAGTTGACTGTGCTGAGGTGGCATTTAGAGGAGAATGATATAAAGTTGAATTTTTCATACACTGGAATTTGACACAACATTGTAAAATGACTATAACTCAATAAAAAATGTTCATATAGAAAAATAAAAGTTGAATTTTTCAGAAGAGTATTTTTCCATGACCTCAAAAAATTGTTTAGGATATAATCTAAACATTTCTCCTAGGCTGTTTTCACTGTTTGTTATCTTGAGTTTTTTTAATAATTTTTTCTTATTATATAAGGTAGCATATAATTTTTGTCTTCGTATGATCACTTTTAATGGAAGCAAATTTTGCTAGTTCAGGATATTCTATTTTTGAGAAATAATATACATATATTGAAAATTATGTTCTAAACTAATAAAATAAATTACAAAATATTTCTTGAGAGTTTACTGTATGTCAGGCATAGAGCTGACAACTCCTAATGATTTATCTTAATTTAGTTCTCAATTTTCAGATGAGAAAATTAAGGTTCAGCAGATTGTATTAAGAAACACTAGAGTAAAAATCCAAATATTTATAATTCAGTATCTTTCTTTATCATAATAGTGTATTCATATGACTTTTGAGAATTTGCCATCTCCATCTTTCCCAGTGTGAAAGGTGCCATATATTAATTTTTGCCTCATTTGTCATCCCCTTCATTCCCTTGAACATTAAATTTGCTCTTTATTTTATCTTTAGAAGAAGAAGAATATTTACAATATTTCATGAATTTTATAGAGTGGCTTTATAGTATTAGGACATCATTTTATCCTTTTATTTCAAATATGACAAATATGTTTACTATGTTTGTTTCCCATAAAATAATTTATATTGCTTAGGAATTAAAACCTACTGAAATTTTAAATTCTCCTTGGTCAGTTTTTGTACAAGTCACTGTAGTACATTAAGAACATACCTCATGAGAGTTGTCTAAGGATGTGTTAATATACTGACATGGCAAAATGTCAGTATAGGTGGTTGTAAGCATGATGTTCCACGTATACTTTGTTTCTCAGTAGTAGTAGTGGTACTACTAATATTTCATAAAAATAGAATGTGTATGAATTCAGCCCTTATTTCATAAAATTAAGTATACTGTTGCCTACCTCCGAGTAGGAGACCTCTAAGTGAGTTTATTATGCTTTTATCCTGAGTGACAAGTTGAAACTAATTAGGTAGGAGTAGAATACTATTAATGCTTGCATGAGAAAGAATGAAATAACAATTCACAGCTAATTTTTATTGGCATTATTTACCACATGTGAAAATAAAATAGATTTGGCATGAGAAAATAAATATCTGTCAGTACCCCAGTGTTTCTAGTGTATTTGGAATAGCTTACCATGATGAAAATTTGCAAAACTGTCAATACAGCATTTGCTCAGAAGGAAATGCCCTCCAATGTCTGACACAGTTAGCTGGCCTGAGATGAATTAGATTATATTGGGAATCGAACTGAGAAATGAATAGGGTGAGACATGCTGCAAAATGTAGTAATAAGATGTGGAAATATAGATACACACTTTGAAAAGTATGGCTTTGAATTATTTGAGTATAACTATGTAAAGAAGCAAATGTTTCTCCTCACCGTGTTATTAGCAAGCTTTGAGATTTTCAAGTCAAGAAATACATAGACAGCAAGCAAAAGAGAGGAGTAGGAGGGAGTAATGCTATCTAGGTATAAAATTTCTATATCTTACTGGAATTAGTATATGTCATATATAGTTTCTGTAAAGTAAGATGTATCTGGTAAGCTTCAGAGCAAACACTAAGCAAATAACTTACAAAATTGAGTGAAAATACGTCAAAGGGATTAAAATATTACACTAGAAAAATTAAGTTCTTACCAAAAAAAAAAAAAAGAAGCAAAGAAGTAATAGAGGCACAAAAAGCATAAGTCAAATAGAAAACAAAATGTGAAATAGGCAAACTTACTTCCAACTATATCAATAATTACATTAAAAGTGAATGGGTTAAACACCAAAACAAAGACAGAGATTGTCAGACTGGGTAAAAATGAAAATCTATCTATATGATCTCTACATGAAACACAAGTTAGAGTCAAAGATACAAATAATTTGAAGGTAAAATACAAATAATTTGGAAGTAAAATGATGGAAAATATATCATGCCTCAGGAATTTACAACATTCATATACATATGTGCACCCTAAAATAGAGTCACAAAATACATGAAGCAAAAAATTAGGCATAAATAAAAGGAAAGATGTATAATTCAGCAATAATTTTTGAGCCTTAAATATCCCACTTTTAATAAGAGATAGAACAACTAGGAAGATCAGCAAGTAACTAAAAGACTTGAGCAGTGTCATTAAAAAATAGGCCTAATAGACATCTATAGCACATTTCACCCAGAATTCACATTTTTCTCAAGTAAACGTGTGCTAGGCTATTTAAAAAAAAAAAAAGCCTCAATAAATTTAAAAAGATTTAAATCATACAATTACAATGGAATGAAATTAGATAGAAAATGGAGAAATTTACAAATATGTGGAAGTTAAACAAGACTCTACTAATTAACCAAATGGGTTAGAAAATGAATCATAAAAGATATTTTTAAAAAACACTTGAAAATGAATCAAAATGAAGGCACAGAATACCAGATTTATGAAGTGTAATAGAAGCAGTGCTTACAGGGAAATTTAAAGCGTTACAGTAGTACATTTACAAAAAAAAGATTCTAAATCAAGAATCTAACCTTCTACCATAAGATACTGGAAAAAGAGGAACAATTAAACTAAAGCACGTACAATGAAATAAATAATAAATACTAGGAATAAATTATTGAAACAAAAATAAAAACAGAAGAGAAAATCAATAAAACAGAAAGTTGGTTCTTCGGAAATAACTGGCACAATTGCTAAACATTTAGCTAGACTGACCAAAAAAAGACAGAGAGGAAGAGAAACTCACATCACTAGAATCAAATGAAAGAGAAGCCATTACTACCAACCTTACAGAAACAAAAATAACTATGAAAGAATACTATGAACAATTATATGTCAACAAATTATATAAATTAGATGAAGTGGACAAATTCCTAGAAAGATACAAAGTACTAAAACATACACACAGATACCCTTAGGCATATTATTTCCAAATATCTGGAAATAAGATACAATGAGAAGATTTTGGAGAGCAGGAAATATAAGTGCATAGCTAACTTTCAATTAAAAATCATTCAAGTTAGAAGACAATTGAGTAGCACTACTAAAATGCTGAAAGAAAAAAAAAAAGTCCATCAAGAAGTCTTTATCCAACCAAGATGTTCTTTAAAAATATATATATATTCTCAACCAAATCTGAGAAACTTATTGAAAGCAGTCATACATTACAAGAAATGCCAAGAAAATGAATTAGCGTAAGGATGGAATATGACTTACCAAGTGCTAGTTTAATAGAATCTTTGAGAGGCTGACATATCGGTAGAGCCTTGCCTGGTAAGGTTAAGGAAGAGCCATGTAATTAAAGTGTCCAAGCAAAGAAAATGAACACCATTGAATGCTCTGAGCGTGGGAAGTCTTCATGTGTTTTTTAAGAAGAGCAGTAAGGCCATCGTGAAGTTTTAAATCAATCATAACAGATCGAACCTACCTATTTAACTTTCTTTTGTCTTAAAATCTCATAAACTTTAAAGATATCAGACTATTTATAAAAGGCATAAACCAAAATAAGAAGAGTGTAAGAGAACGTGTTGCTAACAAAATTTTGGAAGTTGAAAATCATGAGTGTCAAGTAGCAACTGAATCAAAAGACTGTTGAAATCTGAAACTTGCCAGCTGTAAGAAGGCAGAAAGTGGCCCAATCTATACCAGAAAATAAAGTTAAAAATCTCTTTTAAAGTGGGATACATATGAGATAGTAAGATTGAATGGACTGGTTAACATTTATATGTCAAATAGAGATGACTGTAATTCCTTTCCTTACTAAGCCTAGTGAGGTAACTACTACTCCTTTTACCAGAATAGAAAACTGAGGGTAGTTTCCTGAAATGGGGGAATCTGAGTCATCATGAATTGTGCAAGTCAGAAGGAGGAAAGGTCAGACATCACATATTTAAGGAAGATCTTGGGCATGAAAAACAGATAAAGGAAATGAGTAGCAAAAAATAATTCAGAAGAATCATAGATAATGAGAGGAGAGGAAATCATAAATATGTAAGTAATATCTTCAAAAAATAAGTGATTATATTGTTTATGAGACAGTAAAGAAATCTAATTACAGATATAAACCAAAGAATGGTTTTAATTAACACTATGACAGCATCAATTGAAAAATATTAAAATGTTAGGGGATAAGTTAAGAGTAAATCACTCAGAAAAATAACAAAATTTTCATAAAATTATAAATCCAGTATCTGAATGAAAGCTCAGGAAATAAAGAGGAAAAAAGGATTGAAATTATAATAAACATAATACAGAGAGAATTTCTCATTCTCTTACTGTCAACATTTTTTTCATATTCTAACAGTTTAAACGTCTGCAATCTGGCTTCCTTGAGCACAGCTGCCCCAAAACTCACCATTCATAGGTTAATTGATAAATGACTCATTGATCTTCACTTAGTTATTTTTTTTTAATATCAATTCCTCTGTAGCATTTTATATTTTTTAACACTTCAGTCATCATGAAACTTTCCCGTTTTGCTAGTCCTGCCCTGCCTTGGCTTTCTTTGTGCCTAGCTAATCGGTCTTTAGTCCAGATTGTTTATTCTCTTTTACTTACTTCTTTTGTGTCATTTATGAAGGTTTTATCTTCTGCCCTCTGCCCTGCTTTCTGGTGTTTGGTTTTCTTTCTCCCTTGAGCAGTCTTTCCTTGTGTCATAGCTTCAGGAGTTTTCATAATGATCAGTTCTATTTTTTTTTTTTAAACTTAAACCTGTTTTTTTTCCTCTGAAATCTTAGTTTAGTTCTACACACTACACTTTAAAGAAAGACACAGTGAAAGGACTGAAAGTACATCAAATGAAGTTCAACCTAGAGAAGAGAGAGTTCAATGGGACATGAAAAGTGCCTGCAATTATTGAGGGGCCCTTTTGAGAAAGACGGATTAAATTTATTTTGTTTTTCCACAGAGAGCAGCTAGCATCAAAGCCTAGAATTTTCAGGAGGCACATTTTTGGATCAGTACAAGAAGGACATTTATAAAAATTGGATTGGCAAAAATACATTGAATTGATAGGAAAAATAGGAAACTTTCCTGTTGTTAAAGGATGTCAAACATGAGTTGAATGACAGTTTGTTAGTGGTGATGTTGAACGGGATTGAAACCTCAGGTAAGGATAGAGTCTTACGGTTTTTAAAGTCCATTGCAACTCAGAGATAATATTGTGCTTTGATCCGCTTGAATTTTCCATTGTTCTTTTAAGCCAAGCTTATCTCAAACATAATTCATCATGTTCCTTTTTCAACTGGCTTTCCGGATGACTTCCCATCTGCCAATAGACCTATCTTCCCACAAATCATCATACATGCTTGACTTCAGCACCATCTCCGGCTCATTTTTGTCTCGATTCTCATTTCTAACCAGTCTTCCAGTCCAGTCAGTTGTCCGTTGGTAAAACTGCTTTCATTTTTCCTTCATACTTCCTGTGATAACTGTTGCAGCTGAGAACCTTACCTAGAACCTTGTATGTAAAAAGTTAAGTTTATTTTATAGCATTTTTTGGCTTCAGAGTGTCTGTCCCCACAATCTATTGCGTAAAACATCCCTAATGAACTTTAAAAGCTTCACTTTTCTGTAATAAATAAGGAGGGATATAAATAACAACTATACAAAAAAAACCCCAAAAACCCGAAACTCCTGTACACTGATTTTAGATCATACTAAAGCATCATTTCATCAATTTCCCCTTTAGCCAATGTTCCATTGTGTTGACAGCATAAACCTTCTATTAATCTAACAATGTTTGGATTATTTCCTAAGATGAGCTGGCCTTTCTATTAAGAATTGCAAGAATACTTTGTCTTGAATACATCTAATTCTTTTATCTATGTTTTAGTTGTAACTCTTTTTCTATTTGATCTCTTGGTAAAAACAAACAAATCTCCTTTCTGTTTTTCTCCCCAGAAAGTAGCTGTCACTTCTGAATACCCTATGTGTATAACTCATTTGGAACTTAACAGTATAATACTGTTTTTATATACTTGATTTATATGCCTCATATATGCTAAAAAATAATTAACCTCTTGAGAGCAAAACTCTTGTGCTAAGCACAATGCCCAGTATTTCAGAATCATTTGTTTGGAGATGTATATATATATATTTTTTTCTTTATTACATACAACTACAGATTTAGCATGCTGTTCATGTAGTTTTTAATTAATATTAAGTGAATCAGGCACCAGCTTCCCCATCTCTGTGCTATTTTGACTTGTAGAGAAGTTCTATGAATTAAATCTGGGAATCAGAGAATGGCCAGGGGGGGAGGTGGGGCAAAAAGGTGAGCATACTATTTGTTACAGTTGTATATTGTATGTTGTATATTGTCTTGATGGGGTGTTTGTATGAAATAAATATTCTGGTAGTCCAATATATTTTAGTATTGGATTTTATGAAAGAACACACAACATAGACAACCTCAAAACATATAGTTCTCTGTAGGACAACTCAGAAAAGTGGAGTGGATAGATAGATGAAATCTATTGTATGATACAAATACCATAAATACCATTTAATTGCCATAAATAAAAAATTTAAGTTGCTTTTAAAAAGCCAAACGCTGGTAGTATCCAAAAAAATAACTTAACAGGCATATTTATAATTGTTATGAAATCAAATTTGGTCTATATTATTCACTGAAATATTTTGACTTGCATTTATTAGTGCTTTGTGGCTCCACATTTATATTAAAAATTCACACATAAATTAAGTGAAAAAATTAATATGTGGTTCTGGCTCCTATTTTCCTATTTGGCATGATATATTTGGTTATCTTTTGACATTATGAATAACAAAGACAAAAATTGTTCTGATAGGGGAGGAAAAGACATTGTTTTGGTTTCTGATTTGTTTTGTTTTATTTTGATAACAGAATGGTCTGTGACTTAGTGGATCTTAAGCACATTCTCGAGTTGAAGGTCTTTAGGACCTTACATTCCTGCATTACTGCTTAGCAGAGGGTCACTTTTGCAAGTGGCTTTTATATCTAGTCCCTGCCTGGTTATTTTATCCCACTGTCAATGATACATTTCTTCACAGTTTCTTACTTACTCCCTTCTTTTTTGGTTGCTGTCAGCCCTGGAGGTACTGCAGTGTCTGGGGTGCAAGAACAACACCAAGAGTGAAGTAAATTGGGGAAGTGTTGAGCTGGAGATGGTGCTGCATGCAAATGAGCACCCTGTCCTCCTCCGGCATCCTGGGCCTCAGCCTGCTTGGAAGAAAGCTAGCCAAAATTAGTTACTTAACAGTAACAAAATCGATGCTCAGTATGCTAATGTAACTGCTCTTTCTATGCACTATTAAATTTTTTAATTAAGCAAATAATAGTTTTTAAAAGATGAACACATAGAAATGAAGAATTTCAAGAGAGACTGTTTTTTATGTAGATACGCTAAATTGTTCAGAGCTTCAGATTCTCCACCTTTGAGTAGGTTTGATGAGAGGCCATGTTTGTTACATCCTGTAATAAACATAATGTGCATTAAAGTGAAGAGAAAATATAATACATGCTTCAAGCAGATTGATAATTTTCTTTTTCTCTTTCTTTTTTTTTTTTTTTTGCTTTTTAAAATGTTTATAGAAGTCATCAACTTAATCCTCGATTTTTGAAATAATTTTAAATCCGAGAAAATCATTTTCTTAAAAATAGGTTATTGGTAACATAGATCTATAGAAAAAAGTACCTGTTTACTGCAGTTGGATTGTAATATTAAAGCTGAATTAATAGTAGTTTCTTCAGCTCTCTAGGCTGTCCTGTGAATAATTCATAGTATCCAATATACCTCCTTTTAATTCCATATCACCAGGACGTTTACTTTATGGACTGAATATGAAAGCAATTTCTTCTTATCTGAGGAATGAATTAACTATGAATGGAAAATGATCTTTTAAGTTAACTTTATGGTTTACTTCTTCCTTTGTCATCCAGAAGGCAAGGAAATGACAAAGGATTATTTTTTTTCCTTTCGGTCATCATTTTCTTTTTTCAAAAAGAGAGAAGAGAAATATATATTCTATGGTTGATTGACATATTGTGGAATGCAAGGATTCTTTACCCTAATTAATCTTTACTTGTCTTTAGTTTTATCTTTCCTTAGTAATTTTACCATCAAGAAAAACCTATGTCTGCAATCCAGGATATTTTAATTTCTTCATTTTCACTGTGGTACTTAAATGCCCATGGTGTCCGAAGGGTTCCCCAAGGAACCCTTTTCTTTTCTTCATAGATATTCTTCTTGCAAGTGTGAAGATAAGGGGCCTTAGGGGTTTTTCTTCTCCCTCTAAAAAGTACTCGAAGTTTTTCATTTGATTGTATAATTGTGAAGATGATTAACTTCACAGTAACAGCAGATCTTTAATCCCAGCACATGAATAGTACTCTTTGATGTTATTTATGACTATACTACACCACCCATTCATTTAAATATCATAGGAAAAGCAGTCGACTCAAGGGAACATGTGAGTTTCCTTCTTGGCCTGAATATAATAGGTATAGTATGAATTTAATGAGTTTAAAAATTAAACATATTTTCTTTATGTAAAGATTTATTCTTTTGTTCTTATGATACAAGTAGATTTTATAGCACTCTCTCCTGAAATATTTTTACTTATTAAGTTTTTCTTTAGGAAAACTTTATTTTATCTTAGAATCTTTATAAATGTATTAAAATTCTAAGAAAATAAGTTAGTCATCAACCATGAATAATATTATGATCAAGTTCTTTGAAAAACTACTTTTTGTCCAATAGTTTAAATTTCAGTACTTTCTGTGGCAAGCTAAAAGGATCATCATAAGGTCAGTATCTTATTTTTTAAAGAAAAAGAAAAGGTTACACTGGACAGTAGCTTTTAGGAATTTGGGACCGGTAGATATTAGAAAAGGCCTACTTGAAAAAAAATTTCATATGAAAATGAAAACTTTGTTATCTTCTGTCAATAATATGAAGAGTGATATAGCAAAATATTTTTCCAAAATGCTGTTCTTTAACAAAGTCAGAGGCAATGATGATACCCTATTGGTTTAATCTAGGAAGAGTAAACAGAATTAAGTACGATCATCAAATGTAAAACACAGGTATAAAGGACATTGAGACACATCCCAAGAATAAATGATTCAGAAAAAGGAACAGGCATATAGAAATCAATTGAAATTTGGAACATGACTCCTGTTCTGTAAGAACTTAGTGTTCTTACTGAGACTCAATTTCACCACATGAAAATTGGAGATGATCATTATAGATGTGTGTGTGTGTGTGTGTGTGTGTGTGTGTCAGTGATCTTTTCCAGTAGGCTGTGAGGTGTTTCTCCCAAATCATAACCCATCTGCAAGATTTTTCATAGACTATTTTTAGAGCAGTTTTGGAGTCACAGCAAAACCATGTGGAAAGTACAGAGTTGCCGTATATCCCCTGCCCCATACTTATGCAGTCTCCCCTACTCATGAATGGCTATGTCGATATGCATTCAGGAACTTGTGAACTTTTATCTGCAGATCCTGAATTAGTAGATCATTTGGTTGAAACAAAGAATAAGATATAATCTTCTAGAGCAGTGACATTTGGTTTATATTATTTATTGGTGACTTCTGTTTTAAAGAGCCTGTTTGTTAATATTTAAACCAAATCAAAGCCTAAAATCTTCTCCATTGTAAACTATTTTCCATATGAGGTTTGTTTTCAGACAATAAACTATGTTTTGATTTCTTTAGCATAGTGAAAATATAAAACTCTGTTAATGTAGCTGTTTTATTTCTGGCTTACTGAGACCATATTTAGATGTCTAGTCACCTGGCTGTGGAGAGAGCTTATCCCGTCTTGCCACCAGTGGGGGCTTTCTGCATGCTTCCAGGCATAAACAGCACATGCAGGGCAACAAAGATGTTCCACAAAATAAAAATACCAACAGTAGAGAAATATGGGCATGAAACCAAATGGATGTTAAATCAAGTACTTGAAGTTCTTGTTTATAAACAGAGCTCAGTATGTAATATTAGATTTATTTTATAACACTTGGTTATTTCAATTTTCTTGAGGGGAGGCATTTTGAAAAACACAAACCTATTTATGTTTTCAAACAAGAGAAAGAGTGTTTTAAGAAAATGTTCATCCTTAAGATAATTGAAAATTAAGTCATAAGACACTATGAGTTTACTCACAATGGATTTGTGAATTTTGAAATTAATTAAGGGCCCTTATGTGTAGCCCTGCTCTTGGTACTAAAGGCAAGTTATCTTTAGTTCATGATTTAACAAATGTGTTTTTAATATTTAGCATATGTACTAGGCACTGTGCTAGGCACGTGGTGTTTATAGTGGACTTAAAAAAACAAAATCTGTTCTAATGGACCTTATATTCCAGAGGCTGAAGGGAAATAGAAGATAAACACAGAAACACATCAACAGGATAATTTCAGAGAGATCAATGCGATGAGGAGAATATAACAGAATGCTGTGACTGAGGAGGACAGGGAATATGGCGAGAATTACATAGAGTGGCCGTCAGGGAAGATCCTGGGATAAGAGACCTCCAGACAGCCAGAACAACCACAGCAAAAACCGTCAGGGAGAGCAAAGCCGCACAGTCTGCGGAGCAGTAGAGCGGCCCGTGTGGCCGGAATGACAGGGCAGAGGAAGACTGTGGTAGGATGCAAACTCTGAGAGATTGTCGGGGTCCAGATTAAGGACTGTGGACTTCATTCCAAATACATTGAGAAGACAGTGTGAAATTTCACTTAGGGGTGAGGAGTGATCTGATTTATACTTTTAAATGGCCAGCCTGATTGAATGGATGCAGATTTAATGGATTGTAAGGAGGGATTGTAAAGAGTAGAAGCAGGTACTAATTAGCAGACAACGGCAGCCATCCTTGGAGGGATAATGGTGCTGTGAACCCTGGGTCCTATCAGTAGAACTAGAGAGAAGTGGGTATGATGCACTTTGAAAATAAGATTTGACAGAACTTCATGATGATTTGGATTTAATTAAGAGTAAAGAAAAAAGAGAATTCAAGAGTAGTTCCCAGGATTTGGGAACTGAGAAAACACTATCCCATTTGCTCAGCTGGCAATGGCCATTGGAAGAATAGGACTGGGTTTAGAAATCAAAAGTTCTGTGTGGACACAATTAATTGCATCTATGTGGGCATTTCAGTTTGGGAGATGGAAAAAATGAGTCTGGATTTCAATGGGCAGGATATAGTACTATAGTTTGGATCAGGATTAAGAAGAATTTTTTTGAATTAATTTTTATAAATATTTCTTTTTAAGGTTTTAATATTGTTTCCCTAGTTTGGTTTCAAAATATTATGGCCTTTGAAATAAAATGACTTAGGTCAAATTCTTAACAACAAAGAAGTCATTAGAGTTTATCCATGTGTCATTCATTGTTAATGTGTTGTTAGAGCAAGTCATGTTTACTGATGAAACACAAGACATTTTCTTAAGGAAAATAAATAGTCAAAAGGAAATAAAATATATATAAGGCAAGAAATTCTTTTGATCCTATTTGGATGGATTTTTTTTTTGAGCTCCCAGAAGGATTATTAAATAGAACCTCAAGTTTACAAGAAAGATAAAATGTAGGTCTACACATTGTCCAAAAAGCTTTTACGTTTGGGTGTTATCGATTCATTGCTACTGTCTTGGCCAAACCTGCATTAAGAGAGATGTTTTCTCCCAGCTGAGTTTATTTTCTTAGAAGCTTGTCCATTTTAAACCTTTGAAGAACTCAGCTTATAATATATGGATTTAGATAGAAAACCTGAGAAGGAAGTAAAATTATATTTATCACAGATTTAATTTCACTGAAAGAAATCACCCCCCCCAAAAAAAATCATACCTAGATTTGCACCTCTTTTGAACGTATGTCATCTCCAGTTTAGAAAGCATAATGCTTAAGGGCAGTGACCCAGTTCCATCAAAGACTACCCAAGTGTTACTACCAAATGAGTGAGAGTGTGCAAGTGTTATTTTGATTTTCATTTTCAGGTCATAGAAAATTACCAATCCTCTGGAAACAGTAAGTCTTATCTTTATGACTTGCTTAACGTGCATTTGGCTTTCTTCTCACTCTGTGGAAATGTGCCTTGCTAGGCTTCTAAAAGAAGTCAGGCGCAGAAAAGCCAACCAAGGTTTGGCCACCCTCAACCTGCAGGGAGGTGTCATAGATTTTCACATTATTGGAAATCAATGCTAATCAGAATTCTTTTCAAAGCAGCAGAAATATAACCTAGAGCAGCCTTGCAGACATATCTAGATTTAAGTTTAACAGTCCCCCCACTGAACTAAATATCATCTGAAGAGATAGATTTTTGATCATGCTTGTATTTCAAAGGAAGATTCCTACTCCTTGAATTAGTATCATATTTCTAAGTGTCTGCAATCCTAGAAAGCTAATCATTCCTGGTTGATGGGACACAGAAAGCAATGAGTTTCTTTGCAGCAACATTCAATTGATGTTTTCTGAATCAGTGATGCTCAAATAACAATGCCTGTTCAAATGATTACATGTGCATATTTGAAAGCATAGTTGACCTGGATTTCTACTATCATAACTAGTAGAAATCCTCAAAATCTTTACTGGAAATGCATATACTCATGCACGCATGCACGCATGCACAGGCACTTCAGGAACTGAAGCTTGCCCAGTGGCATCCTGCAGTTCCCAACTCAGTAGCCCCGAAAGAAGCTGAATTCATTTTGAAGTCCAAAACTGTTAGAAGAAAGCAAAACCCAAAACTGCCTGCCCAACTTTAAAACAGCGTTTTGAAAATTAAAGATACATCCGTCAGTGGCTTATATTTCAGATATGTATGCCTCTAACATTTCCCTTCTGGAATAATTTTCTGGTCCACAGCATCATTATGCCTGTTTCTAGCACATTGTGTCATATTTAAACATGTAAATTCCTTGGCTTCCAACAAAGGAGTCCTGGTGGAAGTGAATCCTGATTAATATAAAAGGCATCCTAGAGTTGTGTAATTACTATGAACTATAAAAATGTAGCTGTTTATGTTCCATTCTTTATGAATAAGAGAGCAAAAATTCATAATAATTCTTCAGCTTGTTCAAGTACTGTTGAGGTGATAAATTTATGTTGCAGAATTACCCTAAGGGCCATAAATGGCCAGAGAAATCACCAGAATGACTTCAAATATAACTTAATTGTGAACATGCTTGTAGAAGAAACAATTTCTACCAGTAAAATACAATATTTTTATTACCGCACCATTTTTACTTTTCCAGCAGTTTATATCCTAAGATGCTCTACAAAGGATTTTCATAAAACCTTATATTATACTCAGTGCTGGCTTTTAAAAATCCAAGTCCAATATTAGCCTATGAAATTTTCAAAGGTTGGTATGAAGCATCCTCTATATGGATATTATGCTTCCTTAGAGTGGTTCCTTAAATGCTGTGGAGGTGATGAGCACTGCAGGGACCTCCCTGCTTGGGGCTTACAGCCACTAGATCAGATATGACACTACATGTTACAGGTTCCTGTCCATTAATTACATCTATCCAGGAATATAAAGGAAACCCGTTTCTCATTTGTGTAATTGTTTCCCATGTCTGGAACCATGTACCATGTGGCAAACTGAAACCTGGAATTTCTTGCTCCAACTTTTCAGTCTAAGGACAAGTATTGTGACCATACCAGTACTCTATTAAGCTACAAAGAGAAAGAGGATTGTGAAGATCCCTTTAGTGTTTGCCCTGCTTCATCTGGCAAAGGCATGAACTTTCTTTCTGTAGCACTTTGTATTCTAACTTCTTCCCTAGTAACATGGGCTGCTGGATGTCTGAATTAGCAAGACGAGAAACCTGTGCTCTTAAAATCACTTCTTTCCACTTTCTGGCTCCTCTTATTCATTCACAAATATTTAATAAGCAGATTTTGCATCAGATTCTGAAGATTTCTTGGTGATCAAAAGCAGATACTATGTCTGGCTTTATGGAACTTACCATCTAGTGGAGAAAACAAATATTCATCAATAGATTACTGTAATAAATATAAAGTTGAAAGGACATACGAGAGCACAGTGCTATCAGAGCATATAGTAGAACAAATGGAAATCATCCAAGGCCAGGAAAAGCTTCCCTGAGAAGATAGTGGTTTGAATTGTGATGTGAGAGTAGATAGGAATTAATATGTTCAATGAAAGTAGAAAAGCAAAAGGAAACATCATGTCCTGTATGATGCTGATTTTTTGTTTTGCTTTTTAAAAATATTTGTTAGAATAGTTTTAGATTCATAGGAAAGCTGTAGAAATAGTACAGAGTGCTGAGACACTCCACACCCCATTTCCTCTGTTGTTAAGATCTTACATTGGTCCATTTCTCACAACCAATAAACGGATACTGATACATTCCTATAAGCTAAACCCATACTTTATTTGGATTTTATTAACATTTCCTTGAAGGCTTTTCCTTTCCCAGGTCCCTTCCAGAATATGAAACTGAATTTGGATCTCACGTCTTCTTAGGCTGCTCTGAGCTCTGACAGTTAATCAGACTTTGTTTTTGATGACTTTGATGGTTTTGAGGAGTACTGCTCAGATGAGATTATCCCAGCCACATGATCCCAAAATTGTTCTCTACACTTTCTTCTAAAGGTTTATTTCTCTTTTCCATTTATCTCTTTGTTTCATGCAGAATTGATTTTTGTTAATGATATGAAGCAGGGATTTTTTTTAAACTTGTTTTCTTTTTTTATTTAATTTTTATTGACATAAGTTGATTTACAATGTTAATTTCAGGTGTACAACAAGGTGATTCAATTATACGTACATACATACATATACATACATATTTTTTCAGATTCTTTTCCATTATAGCTTATTACAAGAAGTTGAATATAGTTCAATCTGTGCTATACCGTAGGTGCCTGTTGTTCATCTGTTTTATATAAAGTAATGTGTATCTGTTAATCCCAAACTCCTAGTTTATCCTTCCCCTCCCCTTCTCCCTTTGGTAACCACAGTTTGTTTTCTATGTCTGAGTCTATTTCTGGTTTGTAAATAAAATTTGTATCATTTTTTTTTAAGATTCCACCCATAAGTGATATCATATGATATTTGTCTTTGTCTGATTTACTTCAGTTAATATGATAATCTCTAGGTCCATCAATGTTGCTGCAAATGACATTATTTCATTCTTTTTTATGACTAATATTCCATATATCTTCTTTGTCCATTCATCTGTCAGTGGACATTTAGGTTGTTTCCATGTCTTGGCTGTTGTAAATAGTGCTGCTGTGAACATTGGGGTGCAGGTGTCTTTTCAAATTATAGTTTTCTCTGGATGCATGCTAGGAGTGGGATTGCTAGATCACATGGTAAGTCTATTTTTAGTTTTTTAAGGAACTTCCATTCTGTCCTCCATAGTGGCTGCACCAATTTACATTCCAACCAACAGTGTAGGAGGGTTTCTTTTTCACTACATCCTCTCCAAAATTTATTTTTTGTAGATTCTTTAATGATGGCCATTCTGACTGGTGTGGGGTGAGATAACTCTGTATTTTTGATTTGTGTTTCTCTAGTAATTAATGATATTGTACATCTTTTTATGTGCCTGTTGCCATCTGGATGTCTGTTTTGGAGAGATGCCTATTTAGGTCTTCTGCCCATTTTTTAACTGGGTTGCTTGTTTTTTCGTTTTTTTGATATATTAAGCTCTGTGAGCTGTTTTTAAATTTTGGAAATTAGTCCTTGGTTGATTGCATCATTTGCAAATATTTTCTCCCATTCTGTCGGTTGTGTTTTCATTTGTTTATGGTTTCCTTTGCTGTGTGAAAGTTTTTAAGTTTAGATCCCGTTTGTCTATTTTTGCTTTTGTTTCCATTACTGTAAGAGTTGGTTAAAAAAATATCGCTGTGATTTGTATCAAAGAGTGTTCTGCTTGTGTTTTCCTCTAGGAATTTTATAGTATCTGGTCTTACATTTAGGTCTTTAATCCATTTTGAGTTTATTTTTGTATATAGTGTTAGAGAATGTTCTAATTTCATTCTTTTACATGTAACTGTTCAGTTTTCCCAGCACCACTTATTGAAGAGACTATCTTTTCTCATATTTGTTACCTCCTTTGTTGTAGATTAATTGGCCATAAATTCATGGGTTTATTTCTGGACTTTCTATCCTGTTCCATTGATCTCTGTGTCTATTTTGATTACTGTAGCTTTGTAGTATACTCTGAAGTCAGGGAGCATGATTATTCCAGTAAAAGTTGTTTTCTGTGTAGATAATGGATTGTCCCACATTATTAAATGGTTCATAATTTATTCACTATTCTTCAATACAATTTTTTTTATATATTATGCTTCCAAATTTGTTTAGGTCTATTTCTGGGCTTTCTGTGCTGTTCTCTGGTCCTTTCTCTTTATCTCTGCCAAGATTAGATACATTATTTATCAATTTGGCTTTATAATAATTCTGCATCAAGAAGAGGTTATCTTCTATAATGGAAGTGTTTTCACTGTTCTCAAACCTTAGCCTCCTGGTATCTGTTTTATTATCAATTTTATATATTCATAAAAATACCCTTCTTAATTGGAATTGTATTGATTTTTAAATCAATCTGAGTAGAAGTAACATTTTTAATATGAATTTCCCATTTATAAAATATACATAAATGGTTATGTAATATAATAATATAAACAACAGTGATAATACATAATCATATATATTTATATAGGTCTCCTTTAATATATTTAAAGTAAACTTTTGGGAGAGTTCTTCCTGATAATTTTACATATATATATAATTTGTAATTAATAACAATGTTATATAACATAATGATATGAATTCTATAATTTCTTAATGTATAATAATTGAGAATATCTTATTGGTAATATATAATACTAGTATAATATAAATAGTAATTGTTATGTATAATAGTATATATACTTATAAAGGCCTCCTTTAATACTTTTTTTAGTTGAAGTATAGTCAGTTTACAATGTTGTGTCAATATATGTAGGTGTACAGCATCTGATGTACAGCATCATATTTCAGATATATACCTACATATATTGCTTTTCATATTCTTTTTCATTATAGGTTATTATAAGATATTGAATATACTTCCCTGTTCTATGCAGTATAAACTTATTGTTTATATATTTTATGTATAGTAGCTAGTATCTGCAAATCTTGAACTCCCAATTGATTGCTTCCCACCCTCTTTCATCCCTGGTAAGCATAAGTTTGTTTTCTATGTCTATGAGTCTGTTTTTCTTTTGTATATTTACAATTCATTTGTGTCTTTTTTTTTTTTTTTTAGATTCCACATATAAGTGACATCATATGATATTTTTCTTTCTCTTTCTGGCTTACTTCACTTAGAATGATGATCTCCAGGTCCATCCATGTTGCAGCAGATGGCATTATTTTATTCTTCTTTTGTGGCTGAATAGTGTTTTAAAGTAGTTTCATAGTACCTAAAGTAGTTATATAGACTTACAGAATAGTCTTAATAACCTTTAGGAGGCTTATTCGTGGTACTTTATATTATGTACTAATATTGTGACTGGTATGTTTTTAACAACATTTTCTAACTGTGGGTGGTATAGGAAGTGTAATTAAAATTTTATATTGATCTTTTATTTAGCAATAATGCTAAAACTTTCTTTGTAATTAAATAATTTATCTTGTGGAGTGTTTTTAACGTCATTAAGCTGGGAATAGTGGTGGTGTTTTACTTCCTCTCCAAATTTTGTGCCTTGTCTTTATTTTATATGTCTCATTTCAATGTCTAGTACAGTAGTAAACAAAAATTGTTAGTTTTCATTCTAATCTTGTTCCTGATTTTACATTAAATTATTTTATACTATTCATATTTGTTTATAATTCTATCGAAGTATATAATATTTAATTATACTAAAATAATATAATTATACTAAAGTATTGATAGCTTCAGTTTCTTTCATGTTTGATTTCTATATTAGATCAAGAAATGCCCTTTAGTGTTATCAGTGTCCATCTGATTCAGATGGTAAGATATGTTTACATTAACTGTATTTGTTTTATGAATATGTACCTTTAGGGCTATAAAATACCAATATATGTATGAAAACTGTATTTACACATATATTGACTTAGTTCAATATTTAATTTAGATCAAACATGCTAAGAGTCTGTCGTACATATATTTATATCAAACTTTTCCTCTATTAGAAGCTTCATATTTAATTAAAATCAGTATTATTCAATTATTCACTACGTATTTTGGTCCCTTACTGATGCATGTGTGTGTAGCAGATAATAGGACAGAGGGGAAAATTATTCAGGGTGTTGGATTGTGAAGAACATTCCTATAGATGTCAGGGAGATTACTTCCCTCTAACTCACACATGTGGCCATCACCAAGATTTCACTAATGTCACTGGGTTGCAGATTTCATAGCATCTTCCCTGGGAAAAGCTCACCTGTTATTGTTTCCCTTTGAAGGAGAGAATGAAAGAAATATGATGCAAACTAGACTCTTTCAACCTTCCTTCTTCTGACCTTTATCCCCTGCATCCTAATTGTTTTAAAAATGTCTTTTTGATCAATGAATGGAAATTGAATTTGAAAGAAAATCTTTCCCAAGAAGGAGCCACTGTTGGCAGGAGTTCAAAAAGAAACCAGTAAAAGAGCTTTAAAAGGCAATATCCTATTCCATGCTAGATTTTGCTTGGATTGTAAGACATTTTGCAAGTTGAAGGCAGTATGATCTTGGAGTTGGCAGTAGTATTCATCCTGCTTTCTTTCTGCTTAATGTAAAAAAAACAGCTATGCTGTTGTATGTGCAGGTGCATGGTGCATGTGCCTTTGCCTGTGTAGGCATGTGTGTTTTCCCTGGCTCTTCCTTCCCTGGGGAAAGAACAGCCCTGGTTAACCCTCACTGTTGCTTTGTCTCTCTAGCTCCTCACATTCTGTTGCATCATTTTCCAGTCATGTCCACAAAGGACTGTGATATTGAAATAATAGTATTATGTAAGTATTCCCTGGCCACATGGCCTACTCATTCTGATGTGAATTAAAATGATGTTTAAAATGGCTGACTGTACAAAGTGCACAGAATAGCTAAGGGGAGGCAAAAAAACCCCCTGAAATTCAGCTATTATATTAAGTTGTATGATGAATAATTACATGTGTTTAAACAAAATTCACAATAAATGGCCAGTGTTTATATATGGATGCACCTCCAAATTCTTTCTCATTCATTCAAGAGAAAACAAGATAGGACAAAACAAAAAAGGCTGTTCTAGTATTCCAAAAATATATTCTTTGAGATGTTTATGCTGCATCTATTCCGAAAGACAATGAGCAAAGATTTTGTTGATTCATTTTATTCCAGTAGATTGGGACTAAAAATAGGACAGAGTTTTGTTGGAATTCAGATTTGTTTTGAGGCTGAGTCTATTGCTTTATAAGTGAGGATAAAAATAAAATAAATCACCATAATTAAATGGTTTTAATAATAAATTTTATGTTCTTTCTGTGTGTGTCTGGGATATCTTTCTCTCTCTTTTATGACTCTTAAATTCTTTCCCATTCTCATGAACCAACTTCTGTCCCATCACTTCTACAAAAACACCACAATTCCCTAATAATGACCTTCTTTTCTTTAAAATCCAATGGCTTTCTTTCAGTGTGTGTCTTCTATTATTAAGCTCCTATTCTTGGAGCTTGGATTTCTAACTTTTTAAAAACTTAGTAGACATTTTTAAAGAAGTTTTAGGTTTATGAAAAAAATTGAGCAAAAACTACTGAGAATTCTCATATGCTTCCCCCTCCCTTTCATATATTTTCCCCTATTATTAATGTCTTACCTTAGAGTGATATACTTGTTCAATTAATACTGACGGACCAATATTAAGACATTATTACTGGTGTACTCTGTGTTTTATAGTTCTATGGGTTTTCATATAAGTATTTTGTCATGTATCTACCATCATAGTATCACACAGAATAGTTTGACTGCCTAAATCATGCCTCTCGGGTTCCCATCCCACTAATAACTACCGTCCACTCTCAGTTACTATGAGTTTGACTTTTTTATGTAAGTGAGATCATGCAGTGCTTGTCTTTCTGTGTCTAGCTTGCTTCACTAAGCATAATGTCTTCCAGCTCCATTCATGTTATTCCAAGTGTTACTTCCTTTTTTAAAAGACTTAGTAATATTCACATATATGTATATGTATATATGTGTGTGTTTATATAAATATATATATATATATATTATATATATATATATATATATATGATATACATCACATATTTTCTTTACCCATTCATCTGTCAAGGGACACTTAGGTTGTTTCCATCTCTTGGCTACTATGAATAATGCTGCACGTGAATATGTGAATGCACATATCTCTTTGAGATAGTGATTTTATTTTTCCTTTGAATATATACCCAGAAGTAGGATTGCTAGATCACATGGTAGTTATATTTTTAATTTTTTGAGGAACTTCCATACTGTTTTCCTAATGGCTGTACTAGTTTACAATCCCACTGACAGTGTATAAGGGTTCCTTTTCCTCCTCATCCTCATCAACATTTGTTATTTTTTGACATTTTGATAATAGCCATCCTAAGAGGTGTGAGGTGATACCTCATTGTGGTTATGATTTCCATTTCCCTGATGATTAGTGATAATGAGCATCTGTTCATATACCTGTTGGCCATTTCTTTGTCCTCTTTAGAAAAACATCTATTCAAATCCTTTGTTCATTTTTAAATTAGATTATTTGTTATTTTGCTATTGAGTTGTATGAGTTACTTTTATATATCAGATACTAACTTCTTATTTATATACCATTTGCAAATATTTTCTCTTATTCCTTTGATTGCCTTTTCATTTTGTTGATTGTTTCCTTTGCTATGCAAAAACTTTTGGGTTTGATGTAGTCCCACTTGTTTATTTTTGCTTTTTTGCATATGCTTTTATTGTCATTCCAAGAACTCACTGCCAAGAACAGTGTCAAGGAGCTCTTCCCTCTATTTTCTTCTAGGAGATTTATAGTTTCAGGTCTTAGGTTTATGTCTTTAACCCATTTTAAGATGATTTTTTTATGTAATATAAGACAATTGTCCAAATTCCTTCTTTTGCATATGGATATACAGTTTTCCCAACATCATTTATTGAAGAGACCATTCTTTTCCCATTGTGTTTTTCTAGCACGTTTGTTGAAGATTAGTTCACCATATATGCCTGGATTTATTTCTAGGTGTTCTGTTCTGTTCCTTTTGTCTCTGTGACTATTTTTATGCTAATACCATACTGTTTTTGATTACTCTGGATTTGTAATATAATTTGAAATCAGGATGTGTGATGCTTCAACTTTGTTCTTCTTGCTCAAGATCACTTTAGCTATTTGGAATTTTTTTGGTTCCATATGAATTTTCGAATTTTTTTTTAAATATCTGTGGAAAAATTAAAGAGGGAACAATACTTCAAGCTCATTTTATAGGCCAGCATTACACTCATACCAAAGCTAGATAAGAAGACTACAAGAAAAGAAATTTATAGACCAATCTCCTAATGAACACAGATGCAAAAATCTTTAGCACAATATTAGCAAACTGAATTCAACAGCATGTTAAATAGGATCATACACTATGAGCAGTGGCATTTACCCTGGAATGTGAGAACAGATCAACACAAGCAAATCAACCAACGCGAAACACCACGTTACATTAACAGAATGAAGGCTAAAAATTATATGATCATATCAGTAGAGGCAGAAAAAGCATTTGACAAAATTCAACATCCTTTCATGACAAAAACTCTCAACAAATTGAGTATAGAAGGAATGAACCTCAACATAACAAAGGTAATATGTAACAAGCCCACTACTAATTTCATGCTCAATGATGAAAAGCTGAAAGCTTTTCCTCTAAGATCAGAAATAAGACAAGGGTGCCTACTCTCACCACTTTTATTCAGCTTATTATTGGAAGTTCTAGTCAGAGCAAGTAGGCAAGAAAAATAAATTAAAAAAAAAAGTTCAAATTGGAAAGGAAAAAGTTGCCTCTGCAAGCAGTATGATCTTATATATAGAAAACCCTCCAATGCCACAAAAAAAAATCAGTTAAAACTAGTAAATGAATTCAGTAAAATTGCAGGATGCAAAATTCAAAATACAAAAATCAGTTGTGTATATATACTAACAATGAACTATCTGAAAAAGAAATTAAGAAAATAATCCAAATTTATGTTAGCATCAAAACTGATAAAACACTTAGGAGTCAACTTAACCAAGAAAGTGGAAGATCTGTACCCTGAAAATTATACATTGATGAAAAAATTGAAGACACAACTAAATGGAAAAGTATTCGTGTTCATATTAATATTGTAAAAATGTTTTGATTATCACCAAAAGCAATCTACAGATTCAAAACAGTTCGTATTAAAATTTCAGTGGGATTTTTCACAGTATGTTTATCTTTAAAAGAAACTCTCAACCTTTCTTCCAGGGTGGCTGTACCATTCTTCATTCTGACCTGCGGTGAATGAGACTTCCTATCGCTCTGCTTCTTCATCAGCATTTGATGTTTCAGTGTCATTCTAATAGGTATGTATTGATATCACATTGTTTTTTAATTTGT
The DNA here is from genome assembly GCF_009834535.1 of Camelus ferus. Taxonomy (NCBI): domain Eukaryota; kingdom Metazoa; phylum Chordata; class Mammalia; order Artiodactyla; family Camelidae; genus Camelus; species Camelus ferus. Next base: position 9,881,400 of record NC_045725.1, on the reverse strand, counting down.
AATTCTCTAATGACATATGATGTTGAATATCTTTCCTTGAGATTATTTGTCCTCTGCGTTTCTTCTTTGGCGAGGTGTCTGTTTAAATCTTTTGCTCATTTTAAAATGGGATTGTTTTCTTATTGTTGAGTTTTTAAAGTTGTCTATTTTAGATACCAGTCTTTTATCATATATATGTTTTGCAAAATTTTTCTCACAATCTGTGACTTGTCCTTTTATCCTCTCTTAACAGTATCTTTTGCAGAGGACTTTTTAATTTTAATGCAGTCCAACTTATTTTTTTCATCAACATGATGTTGGTGTTGTATTTAGTAAGTCATTACCAAATCCAAAGTCACTTACATCTTTTCCTGTGTTATCTTTTAGGGATTTTATAGATTTGTATTCACATTTAGATCTCTGATCCATATTGTGTTGATTTTTGTGAGATGTGCAGTTTGTGTCAAAGTTCTCTCTCTCCCTCTCTTTTTTTTTTTTTTTTTGCATGTGGATGTCTAGCTGTACCATTCCAGCACCAAGTTTTGAGATTATCCTTTCTCCATTAAGTGACCTTTTTTTTAATACTTAAAGATAGGCTGACATTATGCACATTTGCCTATTTTGGGGCCCTGTTTGCTGTTCCACTGGTCTAGTCTATTCTTTCACCAGTTCCACAGTGCCTTCATTACTGTAACTTCACAGTGAGTTTTGAAGTTGACTAGTGTTATTCCTCTGACTTATTTCTGCTTCAATATTATGTTGCCTATTCTAGGTCTTTGCCTTTTCATATAAATTTTAGAATCAGTTTGTCAATATCCACACACAGTGTGCTGGGATTTTGACTGAATCTGTAGATCAATTTGGGAAGAAATGATATGTTAACAATATCGAGTCTTCCTATCATTGAACATAGACCATCCCTCAGCTTACTTAGATCTTCTTTGATGCCTTTCATCGTGTTTGTGTAGATTCCCTCTTACTGATCTTGTCCATGTTTTGTTAGAATTGTGCCTAAACATTTTTTGTTGTTGCTAACGTTAGTGATTTTGTGTTTTTAAATTTCAAATCCCAATTGTGCATTGCTAATATACAGGAAGGATGTTGACTTTAGTATATTAACCTTATATCCTGCAACCTTGCTGTATTAGTTCCAGGAGTTTTTTTCTTTCTCCTTGATTCTTTATGAGAATTTCTAATATTTCTATTGCCATTTATATCTTGTTCGGACAAATCAGGAGCTAAATAATTATTAATAGAATGAGACATTTGTTATTTTGTCAAACAATATATATAAAGCATCTACTGTGTACCAGATACTTTACTTGATTTTGAGGGTACAGAGATGGACAAGATTTTTAAAAGTTACATTTCAGATACATATATAAGAAATTTTAAAATTGTACTAGTAATGAATTTGCTGAATTAAGTATGTAAGGACCTATAGATGCAAATAGTGTCTTAACCCATTCAGGCTGCTATAACAAAACATCAGAGACTGGTTATCTTATAAGCAACAGAAATGTATTTCTGGAGGCTAGAAAGTCCAAGATCAGGGAGCTTGCAGATTCAGTGTCTAGGGAGGGCCTGCTTTCTGGTTCATAGAAGAGGCCTTCTCATTGTGTCTTCACATGGTATAAGGGGCAGGGATCTCTGTGGGGTCTCTTTTATAAAAACATGAATCCCATTCATAAGGGCACCTCCCAAAGGCTCCACCTCCTAATGCCATCATCTTTGGGGGATAGGATTTTAACATATGAATTTTGAAGGAACTCAAACATTCAGACCGTAGTATATAGTAGGGTTACTAAACCACAGAAGCATCTTGGTGTACTGGTGAACTGAGATGTAAAAGAATAACTATAATTAGCCAGACTGGGGTCAGGAGGTATTTTTAGAATGGTTTAAAGACTTTTCAAATAGTAGAAAGAATAAGAGAAAACACCTAGTTGTGAGAAAGAGTGAAAGCTCCAGTAACTGGTCTTACTCTACTGGCTCTAGAGATCATTTGAAATGGAGACTAGCTAGAGAAGCAGCAGAAGCAAGAGACATAAGCGAGCAAACTCATCTGAATATAGAAATATATATATATATGTTATCATGTGAGATATAATACAATGGGGAAGGGTGGAGACACTGGAGAAATAGATAAAATGTTGTGCTTCTTAAATGAATTATTACTTTTCTGTATTACTGTATTGTCCAAAGAAAACACAATGCAGTTTCATCAGCCACCAGCTTGTGATTATTGAATATAATCATGAAAGGTTTCTCAAGTCATGTTAAGAAGTTAAGTAGAGACTTGAAAGAAATGTTTTATTTTCCCTTCTTTTCTTTGCTCCCAGTATAAGCATTCTATCCTTTATGGTTATTATGACAACAACTGTATTCAGTAAATGCCCCACTTCTATTAGTGGCCCTTGTTTCTATTCATTTCTTACAAATTTAGTGATAAATTTTTGTACATATGCAACATTGATAATAAATTCAGGTCTTAATTAACAGCAAGCCAACTGTGTGTTCGCAAAGCATCACAGTGACTGAAAGCTAATGCGTTCTCTTCGATTTCTTTTCCTATATTAGGTATGATATTTTTGTGAGAAAGTACTTTTAGTTCATAGGTGTTTATACTGCTTTTTGTTGCTTCACACACTTATTTTAATCCTCTAATTGTGGCCTGAATAGTATGACATGCTAGGCCATGGACACAACTAGACTTGCAAAGGACAGTTTCGTGCTAGTTCTGTCTCATATGAGCGTTTACTCCTGGGCCTTTGCAAAATCATCCCGAAATACCTTCTTAGTCAGTAAAGATAAATAATTTGGACTGGCGTCTGAAAATATGAAGTTATCGGGAAGAAGAATGTAGTACGTGAACTTCATAATCGTTTTAGAGGTTAGAGTAAACTTGATGATTTTAATAAGAACGTGCAAGTTGTTCCATTTTTATTTTCCATAGAGCAGTCGCCTGCTTTCTACATTTTTAATTACATTTGCCTTTCAAGACCTTGTGGAACTTCCAAAGTGTTCTGCATCACACCTCTGTGAAATTTGGGGAAATGATTTTATTTTCCCTCTCTACTTTTATTCTATTGGGATAATAAGACTTTAAATTTGAGTTTTATGACTGCCTCTTCAAGCAGTGCTGACACTTCAGTTAATGGTCTGACTTGCTAGATTGAAAACTTTATAAAGGGCTGTATTTTTAAAATGCATGATCGTAAGACTATGCAGTACAATTAAGCACACATGAAAGAAAAATACAGCGCTAATAAGGATGCCTGTGAAATGTATGCTCCAAGAAACACTAATCCTCACAGTATGGACGTCATTCTTTATTTTCCTCTAAGCTGAGTTGGAGTCACGATTTTGTAAGCCTCTTAGGAATGAGTGTCTCGTCCTAATTATCTTATCAGTCCCTGAAACATATAACATGGTGTTTCCCACACAGCAGTTATTCCATATAATAACTGCTGAAGTAAATGAATTTTATCCACATACTAAAAGACTTGGGGGAAAAAGGGAGAAATTATGATATCCTATAAAATATTTATGTAAAAGTTAACATTTGGAAGAAGGTATACTTAGTGTATTATCATGAAATGTAGAAATACAAAATTAGAATATTAAATTATTACAATGATTTGGAAATAAATATAGCATGTTTTATATTAATTACATGCCTCAGTACTCACTATGTAAGACATCCCACTCTGTTGATCACATGATGGTTAACATATTATCAAATGTCTTTTATTGCTAGGTAAAATATGAAATAGAATCTTGAAATCTAAATAGTTTAGTGCACATTGACTGCAAATTCAAATATGTCATGCCAAATAATACACTTTAGAGATTTTATTTATGGGAAGACATTGTATTCATTAAGTATTTCTCAGTCTCAGCTGTACTCAATGATGAAATTAATATAAACCATGACTTCTGACTTTTGTCTCAAGCCTTTGAGAAAAATAATTGAATAAAAGGGGAAATAGTTTTGCTAGATTCAAGTAAGTAATGTAGAAGATTGTTCTGATTCTCACACCTTCTCAGATACTTGCAAGAGCATGCAATGAAATAATAGATGTAAAATGCTTAATACTACAGTGATACAAGGCAAACACACAATATTTATCTGAAAAAATTATTGTTATTAGTTTCAAGTGGAGCTTTTCTTCCTTGAAAATTAGAATTCTTAATCATTCCATTAAAAATTAGAGACAATGCATTGGAGTACACATCAACTTCCAAGCTGTCTTTATAAAAATATCTCCAGTGGGGGGAGGATATAGCTCAGTGGTAGAGTGCATGCTTGGCTTAGTTGGGTTCAATCCCTAGCACCACCATTAAACAAACAAACAAACAAACAACAAACAAACCTAGTTACCTCCCCCCTCTGCCAAAAAACAAAAAATTGAAAGAAAAAAATTAAGAGAAAAAAAACTTTTCTCTATACTCTCCTTTTGATTTACTGGAAAGGGTTTTCTGATATACTGTATACTGATTACCCACAAAACATGGACAATATATTCATTTTCCTTTCTTTTAATAAAGAGGTTAACTTCTAAAATTGATTTCAAATTTTAAATTTATGAATACATTAAATTTAGTTAGGATCTCAGCATAGAGAAACTGGTCTTACAGTCTTCATAACTTATTTTACTTTTGTATAGGTACCACCAGGATATGGTGCTTTGTTTATTCTCAATAATTTTAGCTTGAGATCTCATAAAATTCATAATTTCAGTTGGTAATTTCTAAGAAATATTTTTATTTTCAATTAGTTTCAACTGATGGTAGAATATAACAAATTAGTGACATCACCAGAGCTATGTACAAATATCAAAAATATTATTTAGATGTAAGAGAAATGATAGATATAGTCACGCTGCCAAAGAACATCACATAAATGCAAGGTAACAGTCAACATATGTGTGTGAGGACATCCTCATAGCACTGATCCCATGTCTCCAGGAGTGAAATCACTGGACACAAATATTCACGTCAAAGGCAGCGTTTTACCTTTATAGCTGAGATATGTTAGTGCTGTTTGGTTTGGTTTGCTTTTCTATTTTACCTGCATGTCTTATGATTTTTCGGAAGGAGAGGAGATATAAAAGTTTAGACATTTTCTGTTATGTGATTGTATCTTGTTCTATATGTGCATCTTTTCCATTCTCTCTACCCTTATGTCTGAAATGTGTTGTTGAAAACAGCATTTTTCCTTCCCTTGCCTAATAGGCTTGGGGATTAAAAGCATACAATTCCAAGTGAAGGATAAGGAGAGAAATGAAGTACTTTTGAGCTGAAGGGTATCATTAACTGAGACACTGCTGAGATTGCAGCAGTTCAACACCCACTGTGTCAACCAAAAAAAAAAAGTTCAGGTACTGTGAAACGAATCAGTCTTTAAACGAAAAATGAGCAATGTCAGAAAAAATCCTGAAAAATGATATAACCATTCTGGTTGATAGTACAAATCATGAATAAATCATAAACTGCAAGAGGAGCATGAAAATAGGTTGGTATCTAGGACATTGGATGCTAAATTCCTAGAGGAAAAAAAACTGATACACATATTGTCCCTTGCATTTCCCACAGCAGTAAAAGGAACTGATCAGTTGAAATTGTTGACTTCTATTGGACTCTCATAGGAATATGTTGTTTTCTGAAGGCTAAATTACTTACTTCTTCATGTTTTAGAAATTTATTCAGTGTGACTTTAGTCAATAGCTTCGTTTTCATCCCCAAATAATTGTATAACCATGTCAAGACACCTTCAAATGTCCACAGATCTTTGCGTGACTTACTCAAATCGAAACTTGCTCTAAATTAATGAAATTACTAATTTCTAATACTGACATTTTAAACTTTCTAAATTATTGCATAACCAATTCTAAGGGATAGACTTAGTATCCTCTGACCCCAAAGGTATGAATTTAAACTTAGAAAGTTTGGAGAAAGAGTATAAAAAGTTATTTGTAGAATTTTGAGCTGCATCAATCTAAGAGTTGATATTTTCCCTATTCAGAAAGGTAAGTAAAGGATAAGCAAGAGTCTCACAGGAAAGTGAGATGAAAATGTTGGAATAATTTCTATATCTTACAAGCAGTAAATGCAGAATTCATTAATTTTGTTTGTAATTAGATTAATTCCTATTATTTCATAAATGTCAGTACTTGTATATACACACATGTAAAACTCAAATCCAAATTATGAACTTCCCACCCCATCTGCATAAACATATTTTTGTTGATTTCACTCTCTTGTCTACACTCTTAGATTTGAAGGTCTTTTATGCTTTCCCTTGGCCCTATTCATAAGCACTTAACCTAGCCACTGCTTGTCAATAGACCATGTGTGTATGTTGAATAAAACATGACATAAAATGTAGCAATATTTTTTGGATCTGTCAAATAATGTAAAAGAAACAAATGCAAAAAAACCCAAATGGGATCTAATTAAACTTAAAAGATTTTGCACAGCAAAGGAAACCATCAACAAAAGGAGAAGATAACCTACTAAATGGGAGAAAATATTTGCAAATGATATCATCAATAGGGATTAATGTCCAAAATATATAAACAGCTCATACAACCCAACATCAAAAAAATAAACAATCCAATTAAAAATGGGCAGAAGATCTGAACAGACATGTTTCCAAAGAGGACATACAGATGGCCAACAGGCACATGAAAAAATGCACAACATCAATGATCATCAGAGTTTTAGCATGCTGGAAAACTTTCAAAATTATAAAGTGAATACTAAAGGAAAAATAAAGATGCTTTATATTAACCGCATTAGTAGCAAAGCCTAAGACAACGATTTTTGAGCAAGTGATGTATTTAAGGGAGTACTCTCATGCAAAATCTTTGAGCAAGTGAAGGAGATAAGATAGGGATATGAAAAAAGCTAAGGAAGGATTTGATTTCAGATGAATTCTATCCTCAACCTGACACAGCCAGGCACTCTGAGACATACATTGCAATAGTTATCCTACCCTGAAGTAGGAAGCCATGCATTTATACCCCACTCACCAGTCATTGACTGTGGGCTTCCCGGGTTAGACAGGTAGGTAATTATTAGGAATCTCCAGGCCAAAGGGTTCTTTTTGCCCAAAAGTACTCCTCAAGGAAAATTTACAAGTGGAAGCTGTTATGAACAGTATCTGCAGCACTTTTTGACTTATGATGAGTCTAGTCAAAGTGTGCATTTCATATATTATACAACCAAAAATGGACAAAATATATAAAACTATGTATTTCATTCATTAGACAACAGTCAATAGAGCACTGTGATTCCTGAGAGAAGGAAGATCAATAAGGTAATTCCTACAGTTGCACTGTCTACTGTGCAGGGATGGTTTTTAGACAGAAGCACAAAGAAGGGGGACTCAGAGGTGGGTGGTCTTTCTGAGTAAAGAGACTAAGGCTGGAGTTTTAATACTTTTAGACATTTTTGATAAAGAATGAACAGGGATATATTGAGTATGTCTTGTATGGAGTCTGCAGTGTGCTCCAAAAACATAAGAGAAAATTCTTTAAAACACTTTCTTTAACCTACATTTTTTAATTACTAGAATATTTGCGTTTCCCCTCTCATTAACCAAAGAGAACTTTAACATCTGCCCACATCAAAATCTCAGTCATTGTTAATATAAACTAGTGCTTTACATTCAGATTAGTTTAATTAGATTACTGGTTTTATGTTTGCTTTCTTTCCAGAATAATTTTTGATGTCCAATCACGGAGCACTCTTTGCATTTTCCCCTGCTTCATCTCAGAGTCATTTGATTAGAAATTGGTAAAGCACCTTCCCCACAGCTATGAGGTGGAGGGGTGCAGAAAATAAAGGCTTTCTTTCTTTTAATTAAGTTAAATAAGGGTTTGCTTATTGTCTTTTTGTATTTAGTAATGTCAAAAATACAGTATTAACACAAAAGAATTTACGGAGTTTAAAGGCATGTGGTGTATACAACACACAAGTATATGGCAGGATTAGCAATAATAAACTGACAACAGTACAGGATAATGTGCAGTGATGTTTTTACTTGAACAATACCAAGGGCAGAAAAGTGTATGTGGGCTAAAGTGATGGGCGCTTAAGAAGACAACCCATAGTAGAGATACTGGCAAGAGCTATTTCTTTGCAACTACAAAGTTGCAAGTATGAAATGCTCTGTGTGTGTGTGTTTGTGTTTGTGTGGCTGTGTGAAGGCAAAGTTCACTCTGTGAAAATATTTGATGAAAAACTGGTAAATAATACCATAAGACATAAAATGTCTCCCAGCTTTTGAGGAAATATGTAAAGATTCCATAGCAACATGAGTTTAACTGAAAAGAGAACCTCTACCAGTTTGAACATATAAATATTTTATGTCATAACTTCTGACTCATCATCATATTGTTTCGAAAACTATACCTTTTGGCTATCAAATTGAAAGATACATAGATCAATATTAATAAACTTTAGGTACTCATTATAAAGTGACTGTTTTTCCCATAAAAGAATATAGATAATAATTAATTAAATAAAACCTCACTAAAGCTTTCTGATGAAACAGTCATTTTTATACTTGTGACTAATCATTCTATTCAAGAAATTGTAATTTTTCAAACTGAATCTCCCCCTTTTAAATGATACCACGTTATATCCAAGTAAGACTGGCATTAAATGTTGGCTGATACTCTCCAAGCTCATGTACAGATAAAACAGTATTACTTGCCAGTTTGTAAAGCACCATAGAACACACAGATCACACAGTTCAGAACTGCATACAGCATGCCACTGTTTGAGTATAATATGGCATTTTTGAGTTGGGATTATTGTACCATCTAGTGATAGTGGTTCTTGGACATTGAGGGTCTCAGAGGTTAAATGACTGCATAAAACCACAGTAGTTAGTAGTCAAGTCAGAGTTCAATTCAGATCTTTGGATAGAAGATCTCATCTCAATCTACTCTGCCATGCTTCCTTCCCAAGTGATTTGGTTCTGGCTGGACCTTGAGTTAATATAATTCTCACTAGATCTTTCCTTTTCCCAGTTGTGAGAAATTAATTTGAGCTACTGGAATTGACAGGGGTAAATCTCTTTCCTCCCAATAAAATGAAGTACAAGTTGATATTACATTTTTGGTCTTGAAAAAAATGTAATAGTATAATGATAATCAGAATGAAAACAAACAAATGTTGTATTTAATTGATTGAATTTCACTGTTAGAAAGCTAAAAAATAATCATTGCCAAATAGCAAATCCTACAGCTTCCCTAATAATCCTGAATATTTAGATATATATTAACTGTTCAACTGGAAAAATGTTCTTTTCTTCACCTATAATGTTTGAACTATTCAAGTCATTATCTGATAAGGTTACTTTTTAAAAAATGACTATACCTCTTAGGTGGCGCACTTTATATTGAAAACCTGGAAAATCATTATTTGCAAAAAAAAAAAAAAGTTTAATACATTTGTTGTGAATTAGGAAATACTGTTCCTATCCCTGAATAAACTGCTTCTATAAATATGTTTTGATTTTTTTGTTTGCTTGTTTACAGATTGAATAAAATAGAGTTATACATGACATACATCTGTTAGATAATTATTTTAATAGCTAAACTATCAAACCACCAGTAGTTACCACTTAACTACTTCCAGAATTTTATTAACCAATGGTTGGATATTAAGGATGCTGTTTATTTCAGAAAGTGTAGGTTTAACTCACCATCAACAAGGTTGGTTTATTCATGTCTTTTGTCATTAGATTCTAGGTTCTTAGTTAGAAACATAAACTGGACTTACTGCCATTTTAGAAAATGCAATTTATAACTTTTCTTTCTGAAAATTTGTTATCTTTATATTGTATTTATGTTATCATCAGGGAAGATGTACACAAAGACTTAGCTTTGGGATAGAACGGGAGAGGTAACTGGTGGTTCTAAAGGCTCCAACAGCCACAACCCACCAACTCTGATTCAGTAGATTATGGGTGAGGACAGTGAGCTGATTTTCTAACAAGCACTTTCTGTGGCTCTGATGAAGAACCTCAACATGTATGGATTTCTTAAGTTTAGTTTACTTTTTATGTGGAGCACCTTAAGGATTTGGGGAAAAAAAAGAGCATGAGATGATTTCCATGTACATCACTGTTTCCTAAGAGGTATAGCAGGACTTCTTAAGGACCGTATTACCCTGAAAAATGGATAGGAAAGGGATCCCAATAATGTGCTTGCTCTCAAAAGAAGCAACAAGTAAGATCCTCAGCATAACACGATGACTGGAGGGAGACCCACAGACTGAGTACAGACCAGACTGCTGCGTGGACATGGGACAGCATCCCTAGAAATAAGTAACAGCAGCCATCCCACTCTAGCATCTAGTATCATGACTAGAATTGTAAATTAGCTACATTTAATCCAAGTATTTAAAACTTAGAGAAAATAGTTTTCCTAAATTTTATGCACACAATGGGAAAATATTTCAGAATGGCTAAATATAAATGATGGAAACAGCATGTAATAAATTACTATTCAGGGTTTCTGAAATAGATTGTGGTAACTCTTGCATTTCTTCTTTAAAAATTTTTTTTAAAAAAACGTATTCATTTAATTATTTTAGTTGAAGTATGGTCAGATTACAGTGTTGTATCAGTTTCTGGTGTACAGCATGTTTCAGTCATACATATACAAACCTATATTCCTTTTCATTTTCTTTTCTATAGGCTACTACAAGACATTGAATATAGTTCTCTGTGCTATACCTTATAAACTTGTTGTTTATCTTTTATATGTAGAAGTTAGTATCTGCAAATCTCAAACTCCCAATTTATTCCTTCCCACCCTCTTTGCCCACTGGTAGCCATAAGTTTGTTTTCTGTGTCTGTGAATCTGTTTCTGTTTTGTAAATAAGTTCATTTGTGTCGGGTTTTTTTTCTTTTTGGTTCCACATATAAGTAATATATGGCATTGTTCTTTCTCTTTCTGGCTTATTTCACTTAGAATGATAATCTCCACGTCCATCCATGTTGCTGCAAAAGGCATTATTTTATCCTTTTTTATGGCTGAGTAATAGTTTGTTGTATATATATACCACAACTTCTTTATCCAGTCATTTGTCGATGGACATTTAGGTTGTTTCCATGTCTTATAACATGGAAATTTGTAAACAGTAAATAGCTATGAACATTAGGGTGCATGTATCTTCTTTATTAGTGTGTTGATTATTTGCATTTAGAATCTTTTTGCATCATAGCTGTAAATCTCTGAGAGAGAAAGAGATTTAGAGTGAAGATAGTTGTTGGGAGGCAAAAAACAATTGGTTGCCTGAAAAAGAATATCTAAATTCTCTGTCAAACATAGAATATTCTATCCCCAACTACAGAAAATATTTGTGTTAAAAAAAGTCATCTTGAAGTATCCCATCTTTCTCTTTCTGCATGCAATAATATATTATTTTCTGTAATAATCTATTGATGTACTGGAAATTTCCACAGACTCACAATTGGGAATCACCGGGGAGGAAGATATGTGATCAATGGCTATAAATTATTGAAATATATACACACACACACAACTCTGAATACCTCTAACCCTCCAAACCTAGAAGTAGGTGTTATTAATCTTTATTTTATGGATGAGAAATCTAGGGCTCAGGATACTTAAGTAACTTGCTTGAAATTATACAGATAGTAAAAGCTGGTAGTATTTAATATAAAACTGGATCTGCCTGACTCCACACCCAACCGCCACCATCATATGCTGCTCCTAGAGACAGAAACAGATGCCAAGAGACAGAAACAGAGGATCTGAGTCTCATTATTGGCAGAGAAATCCAAAAAACAATCCTAGATAGACATAGAATCATATTATTATTGAGGACCCAAATGACAACTTAGAATAGGACCCCATTAAGTGAGAAAACTTCAGTTGAGTTTCTCTCCTTTGGTAAATAAATAAGTCACAGAAGTGGGGGAAAAGAAAAAAACTTTTTCTATCAATGCCTTTCCATCAAAGACATTTGTAAACAAGTACTTTTGATGCCATACTTAACATAGCAGAAATAAATATTTTGGGATGCAGAGAAGAGGAAAAATTTGAAGATGGCATGTGACTATCAAGGAATATTTTTAAAAAGGGGTACCATTTCAAGTAGGTATACACGAAAAGATAGGAACTTATTATTTGTAGGAGGGGGAAAGTCATTTTCTTGCTAATGCAAGAAAAATGATGTGCTCTACTGATATAATTAAGCACAAAGATTGTGCATAATTTGAGGATGCGTTCACCTTGACAGGTCATTTAAGTGACTCTACGTTTCTAGGGGCTTCTGCAACTTTTGAACCATGAAATCAGAGTGATTAACAGTTTGGAAGAATTAAGTTACATTTCCAAAGTGAGACAGAGGTTTTTATTTTCATTTATTAATTTCCTCCATCAAAATGGACCCCAGCCTTTCAGAGATCACTTCATGGTTTTGTCCTCTCTCCTGCTGATCCACATTGCCTGATACTGAATTTAGAGAGACTCAAGGTAGGTTAATGAAACTTGGTGAAGCTCTTTGCAAAGCCACATTGGGGGCAATTTAATTGTTTTCTGTTTAGCTGGTTGAGAAAAGAAATCCAGGCACAACTGTATAAAGTAGTGTTTTAATTAGATCCAAAGAGAAATGTAGCCTTGGCTTTTTTTTTTAACTAAAGTTCCTTAATTATGAAAATTAATATTAAAAGCCATAGTAAGTTTGAAAGTGAAAGTGAAAAGTTTTGTGAAATTACTTTGCACTTTCCATAAGAAAAAATGTAATGAGTCAAATTCTGTTTCTTTCATGATTTTTGATCAGTAAACAAAGTCTCAAAGCAAGACCAGGTCATTTTCAGGAACTTCTGCAATATATAAAGAATCAGAAGTAAATTCACATCTCAAAGTGCTAAAAATTTCCAAAGCAAGAATGGGAGCCACCCACTATGTGTCCAAATGAATTTCTGAAGAAATACTGAGCATATTTTTAGGCAAATACTACAGTTCGGTCTTTCTTTTCTAATTTATATTTCTTTTTAATAAAGTAAAAATCTTAATAACAAAGATCAATAATAAAGAAATTATAATATTATAAACATCTCTCACATCTCTTCAGATGTCTAAGTGAATGATTGCAATTGTCTTTTCTCAGTGAGATTGGTGAATGAGTTCTGTATGTTTTCCCAACATACAACAAAGCAACATAGAGCCATATGCCCGATAAGTTGCAAAGCTCTAACTAGTTTTATAAAATTGACCTAATTAATGTTAAAATCTTCATGAAATTAGAATGTCTTTACTATATCAATACACTGTGATGGAACCAAAGGATTGGCTGTGATGCATCTTCATGCACAATAGCCAGCCTAATTGTTTGAACAAAGTCCGTAACTCTTGCCATTGGTTTAAACATCCAATGTGATACATAATCAGTGTATCACAGAACTAAGGAGACATTCTAATAGAGATAAAGAGAGACAGATAGATTTTAGAAAAATGTTTACACAATTACATGTACTAACATATTCTCTCTTGCTCTTTCTTTCACGTGCATACATACATTACAAATATATTCATAGTCATCCTCTGTTTTCACTTTGCAGGCTCCAGTTTGCATTGTGTAAATAGTGCTACAGTTTGATGATTAGTTATATGTATTATATTTGCTGGATATATGGATTAATAGATGTATTGATAGAAGTATAGACATAAATATAGATACAAATGTAGATATAGATTTTTTGAACTTGAACTTAATATAGATACAGTTTGAGATAATGGATTTCTATCATTTCAGAAATATAGATTTCTCAATACTTTCCAATCATTTTATCCATTGTTTCATATTTATGGCTATAATAAAACTTTGTCAAATAAAGCATAAGTATAATGTGTTTCATTTCAATTCTATTCATTTTTGAAAATCAAGATTTGGCATATATTTAACAGACTATTTGGTGGAAAGAATGTGAATGTTGGAGCCGTATCTGGACTGACTATCTGCTCCATCACATCATTAGATGTTGCATAGAGAAAGTTGCTTAACAACACTGGGATACAACATCCGTATCTATATAAATGAGAGGAAGACTCATACTTAGCTCACACTCTATAAATATTAGTTATTTGATACAGAACAACTTATTCTTATGTTCTTATATCATGCTTAATTCTTATGTTGAATGGACACTTTTATTTATTAAATTCATTTTCAGTTCATTCAGTGCTAAACTTTATTAGTGAATTAAGGAACTGAAAGTGTCATATTAATACAGAGATAGATATATGTAAAAGCTCTGAGCTGACCTTTATGAGTTTTAAGTATAATTTTGATGTTTCTATTTGTTTTGCTGTTGAGGAGTGGGAAATTTTCTATTAATATAGTCTGAGGAGAGATTGATAACACACAATGGTAACAAAAATTTAAGCTTCCATCTCATCTTGTTTATATTATTAAAAAGGAGCAATGGCCTAAAACAATTCCTAAAAGTGGTTTTCTTAATCCTTCACTGTTCATCATATCTATAAAATCACCTCTAGGATTGAATTTATGACTTTGCCTTTGTGGATTACATTTACCTTGCTGTGTCTCCAGTTTTCCACCTTGTGTTTTAAACAGTTTGCTATCATATTTTGGCCTAACCACCTGTAGCTCATGGGGCATTATCTTCATAAGGAGAGTTCACCTCAGTAACACTGGAAAGTTGTGGAACTGAATTCAGGCAAGATGAGGAAGAGGCTTCATGATTATGTATTAAATTCTAATATATTTTGCACAAAATAACTTTCTAAGTATTCATAATTAGGATACCCTTATCATTATTATTGGCTATCTGCTATCAAGCTCAATGAAAGCAATCATAACAATTTCTTTTCTGAAATATATATATATGTATGTATGTTAAAAATTATTTATTTTTTTATACATTAAAGCTGCATAAATTACTTAATCCAAGACATTCTATCACACATTTATGTAATTTTCTTATACTCAGACTTTTCCACTCATGTCAAGTTAAAGTTTCAGGTTGGATATATATATATACTGTTGACCTGAAACAAGTAGACTACTGGTTGTTTCTCCAACAAAGATGAGTTTATTTGGAATCAGCTGAGAATTGCAATTCAGTGTCTGCAGCGATAAAGAGCCACATGCAAGTCCCCGCAGGGCAAGGGAAGGAGACCCTTTTATAGGAAGGAAGAGGAAGTTGGGAGGGCGACAGTAAACAAAGAGTCAGTGGTTTTTCATTGGCTGAGTCCTTGCCAGGAAAGAAAGGGAGTCTGTCTTATTGTTGGGCTCAGCTGTCATCACTGAGCATGAGAGTTCCCCTTTCTGGTCTCCCAACTCTATTTAATTGAGGTTTCTGTTTATTAATTTTTATGGTACTTTATATAAGCCAAAAGGCAATGCTTATCTAAGTAATATTTTTCTAAGAAATCAGAATAAACATCTTAAGTTAGGCTGAGAAAGTAATTCAAATTGAAACAACACAAACTTTTTATTTCTCATTTTAAGAAATTTCCACTCAAAACCAGGCACGTCAGTTTAAAGTAAAGCTATGTTGCTGTATCTCCAGAGAACATTTTGAACAATAGTTTGTAAGCACTTTGCCAGGAAAGTGGCAGTGATGTCATTGATCTAGTGAAAGCATTTTGTCTCATTTTTATAAATTCTTATAATTTATTTGCTTATTTAATAGTAATCTGGTGATATGAATATAGCCAGTTAAAATTCATCCATGTTTTTAGATTTACCTTCATAAAAAAGTGAAAAATGTGTTGTGATATTTGCAAAAACTTCACTAGTATTTTGTGAGTGAAGAGATAGAATTTATTTTTTGCTGAGTTGTACTTGCATATAAAATAAAAATACAAATATGAAATATAAGATATTTGGTATAGAGAGACTGGAACTTTTGGAATATTCTTGGGTGTAAGCTTGTATAAACAGTGCTGCAATTTCACTACTGTGTTTGATGGGATAAAGATTGCTTTAAAACCATTTCTTATTCAATTTCAGTAAGATAATATCTAGGGAAGTATGTATGTTTTCACCTACTTTCCTTATGCTAAGTGTGTAAGAGAATAAATAGTGAGTGTGTCATAATGAATTAGTTTAAGCTGCATTTTGAACTTTGAAAAATAAAAAAGAGAGCTACAATTCTAATATATTATTTAACCATTTAAGTGGCATGCATTTCCAATGCTAAGCAAAGGGCCATAAAAATCAACACTAGTATATTATTTATGCTTAAGTATTAATTGCTCGGGGATACAAAATGTCATTATTTATTTTTACACTAGCTAACTGAAGTGGAAAATTGACATAATTCCCAGAAGCAAAATTCACATTTGCTTCAGTAATGCGGATACTTCAGATGAAAATAACTTATGTTATAATTACTACATCCTTCAGCTTTACTTCATGTCTTGATACAACTTTAATATGTCACTTCCAATTCTACCAATGCTAGAGACTTTTTTCTTAGCACAATATGTTGTACTTTACAGAGATGTATGTTCTAAAATTAAGTGTGGAAATCTTAGGTATCAAAAGGCACTGGAAGAAATAGGATAACAGTTTCAAAGTTATCACAAGAAGATGTAAATCTATGGTGACATATACAAATAAGCATCTTAAAGACAGTCTTTCAAATGGACTCTTTTAAAAGTCCACTCTGTTTAAAGTATCTAATGCAACCAGATCGAATTTTGGAAGTAAACATCAGCAATTACTTGGCAGAATGTGTGGCTTAAAGATTTCTTACACAAGGCACAACGTTGCACAGCTTTATAAGGGCGTAAATATAATTTAACACAGTGATCTAACCTTAACTTGATTTCTGACTGCTGACAGCATCTAAGCACAAGAAATAAAGGCAACAAGCTTTTCTCAGTCGTTGGAATGCTTTGTGTTAATTTTGTGTATATGCAATTTTTTTCTACTTTGTACCGTAAAGACGATTTTCCTCCATCATATTCAATTTTCTCCGCATCCCATTTCAAGTACTTTCATACTTGAGGCACATCTTTGCTAATCTCCTTTTCCGTGGTTGGACGTATCTAGGATAAACGAGGTATCTTCTCCCGAATCTTGGGAGACTAATTTACACTGATGTCCAAGTGTTCTTATATAAAATAAGATAAATGAGTTAGCATTAATTGATCCGTTTTTATTTAGAACTCTAAAAATTGAGAGATGGGTTAAAAACAATTGTTATAAATGACGTGATTTGGAGGAGAAAAAAATATATATATATTAGAATATTCAGTATTCATTCAGTAAGTATGCCTCAATTAATGAATGCAGTACACAATAAATGTTAGTATATCAATCAGGTCACCAAAGAGAATTGCATTATTAACATTCATTAACTTTGTAACAGATAACTTAATTGTACAAATAACCCAAAGCTATGTAATTAGGATGTGATTATATTCCCATTTCCTTATGACAAAATGAACTTATAGTTCAAGTAACTGGTGTAAGTAAAAAGGAAAATGTGAAATGAGGTTATAAATCAACTATTAAATGCTTATTCTTCTTTGCTACTGACTAAGTATAAAGGGATGTCTTAATTCTCTGTGTTTTATAACAATTTTCTATTAAATAACTATAGAATTGAGCCCAGTAATAGTCCCTCTTTTCAAATTTTAATCAAAATGTTCCCTCTTTTCTCATTAGTTGGGAAAGGTGAGTCTGTTTTCTTGTTGCTTTAATTATGTTTCTATTCATGGACTAAAATAAGTAAAATTTAAACATTAGAATGGATTGCCTCATTTTTCAACCTTTATTATACATCTTCATTTCTTGCAGGGAGGGATAAGCAATCATTTGTGGGCTGATTAGTCCTAACTCCTTCATTGGGCAAAGAGATATTGAGAATGACAACATCTAATAAAGGCTGTTGAAAGCTTAACTCTTGTTTTCAGGTGAAGTGCTTGTGCACCACTGGTATATCTGTACTTCAACATTCTGGAAAAGGACATCTGTATCAACAAAAAAAGGTTTACTGTAAATACAATAGTTAGTACCCTCTGGCTCCTAAATTTTTGAATGAGAGCAGCAAAAATTGCTAGTGCAGTCATTCCTAACACCATTTCTTTTTGTGTTGTCCTCCATTACCAATCTTTTTGTCCACAACATTGCTTAACATAGGTGACTCACAGTCTCTTTCCGATACTCATTTGAATATATTTTAAATTTCAGATCTACTTGGAGAGTCAGCCCAACTTTTATGACTGTCTCCTTTCTAGCAAAATCCCCCAGGTCTACCTTACTAAAAAGAGGTAATGTGTACCCCAGGTCTCCCATATGCCTGATTCTAGGCCACCATTCATCGTTTTTTCTTCTCTTTAAACAGTTTGTCATGTCTTTATTTTTACCAAGTCATGCTTGTTAGTTTTCAACAAAGAGGGGAAAGTTTGGAATAGCTATCAAGATATGATTGTTTTCACCCTCCCTGGTAGCTCTAAAGATAAAACTCAAGACCTAAGAAATGGATAAAGCAATTGTAGATTGAAAAAGACTCTTAAAAACTTTCTTTCAATAAATGAAGAATAACTGAGTATTTCAATGTCAAGTATTGCTTGAATCGTCCTTTATTATATCTACTGCTACTCGTTAGAGTAACAGCATGACTCAAGATCGACCAAATGCATTTTCAATGGATGTACATACAGAATCAAAACTATAAAAAGCTATTGAATCTCTATTCACTGATAATAAAAATGTAATATGTCTTTTAAGTGGATTTTTTCTTGCACTTGAATGGCAATTAAGGACGACCACTTGGCAGGTAAAAGGCAGCAGGCCTACTTGTTTTCATGAATTGCATAACCATTCTTTCTCTTCTTGATTCCGTGTTTTAGTACATACAGAGAGAATGAAACAAACACAGAACCTTTTCTTTCAGAATTGATTCAATAAAATCTATTTGAAAGCTTCAGAATGGTGAAATGGTATGAGTCCATCAATTTCATAGTGATGATATGTGTTTCATTTTGGGGTTTTCTGCTTCTAGTTTGTGTTTGTTAAGGACAACAAATAACCCACCAGTTTTTCATTATGTTAAGCCCCTGGAAAAGGAAAACATTATTGCTTCTTTTTCTTCTATTTCTCAATTTCCAAATTACTTTTTTTTGCGTTCATGGGAAACAGAGCCTAACTGTATTCTGGATGAATTTTATCATAACATACATTTTAACCTCAACCCATAACAAAGAAAGCATGCATCGAGAGCTAAGTTACTGAATATAGCATGGATATTTACTGTGGCTTTAAAAAATACCTCCAGCATTCATATTTCCACAACCATTATCTTATTCTCACTTCCTCATTAATTTTCATATTGATTTATTAGAACATTTTCCTACCTTAAACCCTGTTTCCAGTTCTCAGCTACTAATCTGTTTACTGTATTTCTTCCAAATTGTCACGTTGCATTTTTGTTGATTTAGTTTGAACCATTTGAGTCTGAGAGATGCATCATAAGTGTGCATGAACAAGTTAATCTCATTTCCATGCACACTTTTGTGGTTGCTTTATTAGAAGTAGTTTGGGCATACTGGCATTTGTGCGGCTTACTTTTAGAAGGTATAAAAATTGCCAAAATCAACCCCATTGGGCATAGCCCTTTAAGTCTAGAGTACTTTGGTTTTGCCTAATTTCCCTTTGCACAAGCTCCTGCTGCCCAATCAGACTATGAGTTTTACCAGTTTTCCTAGAAGAGTAACTTCTCTGTTTGGGAGCAATTCTTTCATGCAAGGTTTTGGTTTGTTGGTTTGTTGGTTTGTTTTTGCAGGGGTTAGTATTTTTTAGTAGAAGAGGATTCATTCTAACTTGCTTTGGTTACCTGTGACTAAGGATAGAGATGAAGGAAAACAGCCCCATCTCCTTGTCTCCCCATTCCCCACTTTCTACAAACAGCCAACACTGTCTATACGTACCACCCTGACCTTTGTCAGACTATCATATTGACTCAGATAAGTCATCAGCCTGGGTTTGGCTTCCTGAAAAACAACTCTGAACATGTTAGTTACCTGAGAAAACTTCAAGACTTATCTTGTTTTTCTCAGCCTGCTTTTAAGAATATTCCTTGTTTTAGAGTCCATTCAGTCTCATCTGCAGTTATCCCTTCTCACATACTAAGCCTCAGCTAAATAAACCCTCTCACCATCTCTTGAGGATCCTTTCTGTTTCTTTGCCTCCAGGCATTGCTCCAATCTGATTTGGGCTTCAAATATCTTATCTTGCCCCTCACCATCTCCACTTATCTAAATTCTAGGTCTCTTTCAACTTTGGAGGAGCTGACATCTTCCTAGTTGAAGTATGTGTTGTTCTTCCCAGCCTCAAGGATTATCTTCTTTGAATTTCTTGGGCACATTTTTTCCCATCACACCATACTTTCTACGTTCTCATAGAAGATTTGATTACACAAATCTTGACCACAAGCACATTCCTTCATAGTTTCTAACACTTAGCAAGGTTTCTAGCATGTAGAGAAATTCAACAAATATCACAGTATATTGTTCCTTACGACATTCTTTTTTCCACATTATGATATCTCTGAAATGTGGATCATTATTTTGCAATCAATGACATCTTGCTGTCACAGCGGCTAAGGGATAAATGTGAGCCAATTGTCCTGGCTTGTGCGTGCGAGAAGTTGGTCAAACCTGGTCATATTTTCAACACTTCAGTCAAGTTAAGTGCACTGTTTTCACTTTATGTGTTGATTTTAATTGCCATTTAAATCTCCCAAAGATTACAAAATGCTTCAGCACTGAAACAGAAAGTTGTTGTGCTCAAAGAAAGAGAAAGAAAAAGAGCAGTGGGGCATCACATTGATTACAATGAAACAAATAGTCTTCACAGGGAAAATGACAGCTATTCCATATTGTCTTGTAAAGCTACCTCCAGGTGCTTTATGGCAACCAAGACAGAAAAATACCCACAAGCAGATAATGTTTAACTATCGATACACATGTAAAATATAGTTCCCTACCAGAGAATGCAAACTGAATATAGTTAAAAATTGCAAAATTCCTTTGACTAAATGAAAGAAACCTCAATGTAATGAAAGGATTGTGTAACCAATTAATTTATTACACAGGGTTACTGTTTGTGTATGCTAAATTTGAATTCATGAGGTTATTTTTTCTTTGTTAGTGATTCATAAAATAATGGCATATCTTATAATTGATGGGTTATTAAAATCAAAGGTGAAGGAACGTGTGCTAAAATATTGAATGGAGATACGCAAGGATAAATGGTAAAGTCTCATTTTGAAAATGTAATTCTGAAATTATGTTCATAATACTGCCAATCTTTAGTCCAGGACAAGATTTGTGTTATGCTTTCTCTGATAAGAAAAAATATAGGAAATTCAGCATTCTTTGGATTGAATTAACTCCTTATCCCTACAAAGTAATCAAAACATTCTTCTTGAGATCTAGTCTGTTCAGTAACACACACAGTACATACTCCTATGTGTGTACATGTACATGTACATGTACAATATGATTGTGGATATATTTTGTCAGTAATTGATTGTGCTGTTACTTTACAATATAAAATAGAGAGGAGCCAATTTTCTACTTAATGTGAACATTTACAAGTCAGGAGATGTTTCTCCATAGAAAATATACCTATTTTCATGGTGGCCCAATACATAGAAAACGTAATCATTACCCAGACTCCCCAGTTCAATACAGTATACCTGATAATAACAAAACACTATTGGTAACCATATCACAACTAGAATACTCTTCATGAAGAGATGAATGATAGGAAATTAAATTTATAACTACATACTTATTTGACATATTTATAATGAAATATATTTGCCAAGGGGTATCTCTCTTTAAAAAGCTGAACCAGATTTGGTTTTCCCCTAAAGCTGCAGCCCCACTGAGAGTTGTGTGATTTCCACCCCCACTTGCATTTTCGAAATGTAATATTCTCAAGTTCCTTTCCCCCTGTTAAATGTTAATATTTATCTATTTCCCATCTGAATTTAGTACTAACTCCAAACTTGTAGGGCAGGAATGACACATGTGTCACTTGATTGTTGTAACTGGCACCAAAATCATTTTAAGATGTGTCACGCCTAAGGTAACCTCTTTACAATTCATTAAAATTATTTTATTCACTGAGGGAAAAAATAAAATGCTAAAATGTGAATAGTTTCAAAAAAGAAAACATGGTTAAAATTCTCTGCATTTGAAATTAAAGAGAAATTTCAAGTCGGCAGGAGAGAGAGGAAAGAGAGAGGAAAGATTGCCAGGACACTTGGTGTGTGCCTTAAAGCCATTTAAGAAGAGAGGTGTCTAATGAAAAGTTGGCTGTGCTTCTGCAGAAATCCCCTCTCCTCGTGAGCACTCATTCACTCTTTCTTCCCCAGGCTCATTCTTCCTGCCCTTTCTTAAGCCACTCTCCATCTCAGCTACCTCAGTGATCCCCAGTAAATGCTGTTTTCTTGAGAGAAAGCTGAAGGGTTGTGTGGGTGACTGGAAATGAAGGATATGGCTAGGTTTCGTACCTCGGTCTAAGACGGAGGGCTTTACACACAAGAGAGCAGACAACACATAAGCTCACCTGATTCTGGAGCAGTGGAAGAAAAACTCCAGAAGTCATCCTGAGAAGGGAAGCCCATCCATAGAAATCTTAGGGTAGACACTGAACTTCTGCCTGGTGTAGGATTGCCCGTGGTTCATGATGGTTGAGGTGAATAGATCAGAGCTGAACATAGTTGAGTCTTAGAGGCAAAGAAACCGTACAGGACATATTGGTTATATTTGCATAACAATTGCAGGCAATTGAGCTGAGCTAGCATAGCTACACCACCAATTTGTCTTTGCCTATATCAGTCACCTTAGATGGAAGATTATCCCTGTAGAGAGCAATTAAACCAACTACATAAATCAACCAAAATTCTCATGACTTGTTTTGATAACTTGCAGTACAAGATGGATATTTAGATTATAGTCAATAATTGAAAGTGGCTAAAATTATAATCCTTTCTCTATTTCTGAAAATCTGGACCAACCATCTCTGTCTTCCTTTTAGCTGGCTTCGGTGGTACCTGATTTAGGATAATAAGTATGCAATTTTCACATTAAAATTAGATACCAATTAAATCCAAACCTTCCTCATTTCTAATCAGGAATTCTCTTCCCTCTTTTCAATCCTGTCACTTTCTGCTTTGCTTAAAATTTCAAATATTTAAGGAATAAACTTTATTTTATAATTTTTCTATAGTCTTAATTTTTAAGTACAGGGAAGAGAAACAATCTTTACTTGGCCCTAATTAAACATGTGTCTATGTAAAAGCATTTTTAGGGCACAGTGAAAAATACCGAATGAGATTGACATATTAAAATGAATGGATTCTCTCCGTGGAGGTAGTTTATTCAGAATATCTTAATTGATTTAAGATTGACTGACAGGATGGAGGAGCATCTGCTTGCTGGTGACTGAGGTTAATTTTAGAGTTCCATTATTCATGTAATCTCTCAGCAGCATCATGTAACTTTGTCATAATTCTTGTGTTTGACTTCATATATAAAATTAGTGTCCTTGTTGGCAATGAAGCACAGATGGTAAATTTTCTATTGTCCCCATAGTCCTTTGACTAATTTAGACTTAGTATGCAGTAACTTATTTCCTAGTTTTTGAAAAATTGAATTAATTGCACATTTGGCCTTTTTCAGAATTCAGTGCTATTTTAGGTAACCTCTTTCTGATTTTAATACCAGATTCTTATTCAGAATTAAAGAAGACCATTATTTAAATGAAACTATAGTATTATTTGGAATGAAATTTAATGTCATAAGTTTCATTAAGGAGCCAATTTACTTATTCCCGTTTCTTTTAAATACTACACAGTTAGACTTAAATATGCTTGCATACTTCTTTCCAAAAATAATGTCTGATTCCTGCCAAGTCGCCATGAGTTAACCTATTATCATTTACTCTTATGTATTTATAATATGTATGTATATATGTATGTATGTGTACATAGATCTTTCTATCTATCTATGTATCCTTCTATCCTCAATAGTAGCTTACTCTGCAATCATCCCTGTAAACTTATTGAGGTTTTATTTATTTTTTTTCCTTCCTTGTGCAGGTTAGGATAATTATAGCTTCATCAAGGGGAGAATCATATGAGAACTAGCAATACGATAACCACAATACGTAAATGTGCTGTTTTGGCATCTATGTTAGATCCAAACTTTGAACTGAGCCTATTCCTCCCAGAGAACGAAAAAGTATAAAATAGTTTTTCCTTCTTTGGAGGATATACCAGGTAATTATTTAAATTAGCAGCAAATGCAATATTTTCATAGCTCTGAGCATATTCTTCATGATACCTTATCAGAATATTGTTGCAAGTTTAGCCTTGAAAAATAAACGGTAATGAAACTCATGATTGGAAAGAGATAAGATATTATTAAGGAGATACTGAAATGGGGTATGTAATTATAACCAGGTAATCTTATTGTGATGTGAATATAAGAGTACAAAAAAATAACAGTCTGGAAACAAAATACATATTTTAAAAAAAGAACTCTATGTTAGCATGTTGATTTAAAAGGTGATAATAAATGTTTGCATGGATATGGTGAGAGAAAAAATAAGATATAAAAACATAATACTTAGAAGCAGTGCATTTAGTTTCCCTTTTCAGTTTGAAAACCTGTCATTATTTTAATATAATGTGACAGAGGGAGGTTCTACTTTAAATGGTCTTTAGTTTGTCTCCTTTAAATAATTAATAGAGAAATTAGAAGGTGTACATGCAATAAATAAGACAATAAAGCCAATAATGTAAAAATCATAATATTCTCACTTCTAATGCGTTTTATGTATGCAGACTTGGTATACAGAATCTAAGATATATAAAGAACTATTGGCCCCTGGCATAACATGTGAAATTATTTTACAGTAGTTTCAGTTGTACATGTGAAGACTCCTTGAAAAGAACACTTAATAAATATAGGCATAGTGTTGTACAGAACTTTCTAGAACTTAATCATATTGCATAACTGAAAGTATCAAAATATATCAAACTGTACATGTAATAAGTGTTATTAATTGTATGTCAATATACAAATATATATATATATCATATGTATTTTTATGTCGTTATTGGCATACAATTGTTATTAACAAATGTATATTACACAGGGGAAAACAAAAACAAGATTCTCATGAAAATATAAATGGAATATGTGTTCAAGATTTTAGTTAACTCATTAATTAATGAGGGAATTATTAAGATGTTAAAACGGATTCAAAATGCATTTGAGGAGCTGAATATTTATAAATAATTAATAAAGAAATGTTAAGTTTGCTGAGTTAGATTCAAAACGTTCTGCAGAGTCAACAGTAAATTTTAGATTATTTGTGGGTAAAAAATACTGCATTTCCATTACATTAAAAAAAAAAAGAATCTGTAAGTTTACATTACCCTTTCAGAGTTATAAAACAGCCTAGTCAACAGTAAGTGAAAGGGAGGAACAGCCCAGAGCAGCACCTAAAAAGCCTCCAGTAATCTTTGGTCTATTTCCAAGTTTCTGGTAATTTTTCTACAGGTAGATTTCTTCCTGTCTAATGTTTATATTGTAAAATGCTTCAATTCATAATTTGAAGTATTTACTATAAACAAAAAAATAGAATTTTGAATAAACTGAACAGAATTTTTAATAGTTATAGAGTTTTTCTAAAATATTGTCTGTCTCATTTCTAGGAAACAATATATTTGCCCTTCAGGCATAAAACAAGAAAAAATGTTGATAGTCTTGATCAAGAACCCTAAGGTATAGTGTACATTGATAGGACTTATATAAACAATACCTTGTTTTTTTTTATTAAAGTGAAAAAATTTGTTGCTATGCCTTATTTTCTTGTATTACATAAATCTGTTAATTATTTTCATTTGCTGTCTGCTAATCACTTAAATATTACAATTAGCTCATTAGATATGTCAGCCACACTTTCCCTTAGCAATATAATGCAGCCTATATGCTGGTTGAAACTCATTTAATATAATTGTACATGCTTCAGTTGTCTAGAATTCATCTATTTATAACATTTCAAAGAAAATATGTGGTAAATTACTTCTTATCCTCAAATGAAATCAGTTTTTACAATAGGTGAAATTTCTTCCAATTGTGATGTGCCTTATTACTTCAAAAAATACACTTATTCATGAATGAAGAGAGAAATTAATTTGTGTATTAAAATTAAGTCAAAAGTCTTAGCCTCACACTATCTTTGAATACTTACTGAAGTTACACAATATGTTCATTCACTTAACAAATACTTATGTAATGTGAGCTATGTGCCAGGCATGTTGTAGACTGAGATGTAACTGTGAACACGAAAGACCAAAGCTCCTTAGAAACTACACGCCAGTGTATGGAGACATTTCATGTATCAATAGAGTAGTAATTATATAGTATTTCAGACAGTTCTGGGTATAAAAAGTAAACAAAACTGGGGAAATACTAGGGATTCAGGTTAGATAGTTGTAATTTTATTCATATATTTATTTATTTTAATCTAAAATAAACTTCATTATTTTTAAATTAATTCATTTCTTAATTGAAGTAGAGTTTCCACCTGTATGCTCTCTGATACTTTCAGGCAGTTGATTTTTGTGTTTTCATTTTTTTAGAATTTTTAATTGTTACTGGTTAGAACAAAAGACTGCTACAAACTACTCAGTCATTACCAGAAGCAAGAATATAATGTACACTTTTGAAGGAAGGAGATACATATATATGTCTGAACTTGTGTAGTTTTCACTGAATTACTAGCAGTTTGTTGGGCAAAGTTTTCACATTTGATTGATTGATGGATTGTTTTAGAAGTGTGAGAACTGGGCAAGGAATTTTATTTTAATCATATCTTTTCTAAATTTTGGAATGCTGTGTGTAAAAAAAACAAGGTAATGATTTTCTCCTTATCCAATCACAATCTCATTTTCACATAATGGCTTAAGCAAGTCTTAAAGTCATGAAGGAGTTATACAAACATTTAGGACTACTGCAAATAAACTGTTGGGTGAATTCGTTTTGCAAGTGTAATTATTGTAATGAAAAATATAATTGAAGATTCTGGTCATATCCTTGAAAGGAGAGAATCTGATTCAAAATAGATAATTATCTCCGATTTAAAAGTCAGGTTCAGCTTAAGGTTTTATTAGAGAAATTGGAAAAAATGTCATTTTATCACTTAACTACCCTTTCGTAGCCTAGTATCAACAGCAAGTATTTTAGTAGTTCTCAAAATGTAGTCTAATTGTGAGAGCTGGTTAAAAATGCAGATATATAGAGTCTAGCATTTTGAACTTATTAGTTTTCGGGTGATCTTCCTATACAAAATTTGAAGACAACTGGTTTAATATATAGATTACTGTCCAGATTAATCACGAAATTATGATTAATTTTCAAATTACTTCCTTTCTCAATGAGCTTCTAAAAATGTCGGATATCATATTAATAAAATACGGAAACAATAGCACACAAGCCAAACTTATAAATAGGCATTGAAAACAGTTGCTCAAGTAGAACTATTATAAAGGCTTAAAAGGCAGGGCAAAAAGATAAGAGTGTCAGATTGTGATACGTCGTGCCATCTACACCTCTTGCTTTATGTTAAAGGTTGTTCTTCATGATTACAACACAGAAAGACCACATTGGCCCAGATGTCAAGATTAACAAGATAAACAACATAGCCAACAATATTTAAATTACTTGCCCAAAAGAGAAATGATGAGAAACAAAAACCGTATAGTACAGGACTCAACAATATGAAAGTATTCAAAGTAAACTTGGGACAGCAAGGAGAGCCTGGTGTGTGGTACACATTAAAGAAAGCTGGACAAGGCTCTGAGGGCCGACTTGGACAGCCTTACTCGTGTACAGGGAACCCTGCAAGCTCCGTGTTCTGCACGTCGGCCAGTTAGGAGGCGAGTAGAGGAGAATCTCATTTGGACCTAAGCAATAGCTAGGAATGCAGAGCATATCTGTACCTACTGTCCCCTGAGGCTTTACTGTGTTGGTCACTTCATACAGTCCTCACCATCTGGACACAGGTTCAAATATGCCTAGATGTGGAGGCTCAAATTCAGGAAGAAAGGTTTAAGTATTATCTTTTGTATGCAGCATTTTTGAGCCTTTGTGAAATCCTGAAAAATATTCACTGGAAGATTTTATTTGAGTTTTTAAAGGAAATTAAGGAGGTGTAATTTTTATATAGAATTTTTGTTGTCTCCTCTTTTTTAAGATGTAGCAATGCTTTGTTATTAATTTGATAACCGTACAGTTTACAGTAGTGAGATGCATAAGTCTCTTCTCCAGAGTGTTGTAAAAAAACGATAATTTCTTATGGTCTACATTCATTGACATGCCACCTGCTGTCATCCTCAAGGATATGTGGATTTCTTATAGGTTCTGTTCCGTGGAGTGTACCTCACCCACTTGTTATATAGAAGGACCAAACATTAATGTAAAAATTGGTGATATTCGTATAAAATTTCTAGTTCATGTAATGGCATTAAATCAAACTTAATTTCTTAATTTTGACAAATGAGCTTGGTTATATAAGATGTTCACATTAAGAGAACTGGTGAAGATATATGGGAGCTTGCTCTGCTATCTTTGAAAGCTCCTGAAAATCTAAAATTATTTCAAAATAGAAAGGATTAAAATTCATCACTGAAACAATAAAAAATTTAGCTGGGGAATCTTCTGATCATTTTCTTCAATAAAGTAGGAACATATTTTCGCAGCTGTGCTTCACTCCATTTTTCCCCTTGAAGACCCTATAAATCAATGATTGCCCCCGGTCCTCTTGATGCTCATGGAATAGGCACTGGATAAATGCTTCCTGAATGAATCAGACCTTTTGATGTATTTAAAGAACCTTTTATTATTGGGATTTGTATTGCCTTGAAAGGTGCTCCTAAAATTTTCTTTTGGCTCACCTAAGAAGTTTGAATTGCCCCTGACCTGCCACATTGTGTGCTTTTTGGTTCTTTTCATGAAAGATACCCATGATAGGTTAAAAAGATACATACTGCCCTCACCCTTTCCCCCTTCTGCTGTCATAAAGGATTCTTTTAACTTTACTAGTAACTCCCTATGAGGTTTTTATTTTACTCTCTGGTCTTTGATAAGAAATGAAAAAAAATTAATCAGTCTTTTAAGTTAGTACATACCAGTGCAGATCAAAATAGGATAAACTGGGTCACTGACTAGAGAAAATAGAAGAGCCTCTTAGATGCAGAAAATCAGGAAAAGCTGCTGTCCCTGAAGTTTATCAATGTGAGCAGATGCAGGAAATCTTTTAAAATATAAATTTGATCATGCCCCACCCCACCCCCCGTTTTGTAATCTACTGAGTTTTCCTTGGCTCTTAGAATGAAAACCAAATCTAAGGAATGTGACCTATAATACTGGAGTGGTATGTCACTTTTGAAATCTCTAGACTGGGTTCGCGTTGCTTTCCCTCCAGACCCGTTGCTTGAAAACATACTACTTTCATTTCAATTCCTTTAGCAAACTGTGCTTCCTCTTATCTCAGGGTCTTGTATATTCTTTTCTTGCAGGGGAAGAACTGTACCCATCTACATTTCCCAGCCTGCTCCTACAAGCCCTTTCTCCCAGTTTCTATCTCACTTCTTACCTCAGCGTAAACACTACTTTCTTGGTTGTCTTTCCTGACTATTCAGACAAAGTTGGGTTTTACTCATTATTGTGCTCACGGTGGACCTCTACTTTTATGGCATGACGTTTATCACACCTTATAATTCTAAATTTGAGTCAAAGTGTTATTAATATTTCTTCTCTTGTTAGCTCTGGAGGAAAGAGATGAGGATTTTCATTATATTAGTCTGGTGCTTAGTACATGTGCAATATAAATTTGTTGAATGAATGTATGCTTTGATTTAGTATCTTGGAGCTCCTCATTTGAATGCATAGTTACATTAATACACCCCACAGCATCCTCCACAGAATTTTAGTACATAGTACATCTTAATTAAATAATTGTCAACTGAATGACAAGATGCTTTCATAACCAAGAAGTGCTGCTTTCCTGCAGTTACCCTAATCATGTGTTCTTTTTATTTCCCATACATAAACATGCTAAATGACCTAATTTGCTAGGTCAATTGTTTAAGAAGTTATTTCCAAAATGACGATCATTAACGATCACGTTTAAGTCTTCAGGAACTTCACACATTTTCCATCCCCCTCCTGGTGTTTGTGTACATGACATACATGGAGAGCTTATCATTTGATTTTTCATATTCCTTAGCCAATGTGAGTTGATATATACAGAGTATAATGAGACTGTATTAACTTTCTGCACATTTTAAAGAATTATATGCATGTGCTTCATTGTATGTTAACTGATATATGGAAGCAGTAAATACCGAGAGAGAGCACTTAATTGCTTAAACCATCATCTTGGCACAGTGAGCCTTTCATAATTCATGATAATATGTTTCTGATTACTTGTTCCCCAAGTGCCATATCGTAAGAACTTAAGTGAATGTAAGCATCTGGGTACTTAGGTCATATGCTGTTTTATACAAGTGAGCTATAAACCAGTTGGATTACCCTGGAGTTAAATAATAAAAGGGGACACATAAATATACAGAAATGAATGTTTTTACAGTTATGCTTCTCTAACATTGTGAAGCATACTATTTTCAGTTAATAGTTGTCTTTACTGATAAGGCTGAGCTTGTCCAGAATACTCACAACGTTGTAATATTTGAATAATTATTTTTTTTGTCTCATAGAAATGACTAAACGTGTTGTTAGCTAGACAGTGCAATGTAAGATGATAAATTAGAGAAAATGTAAGAAATGAAATCCCACAAAGAGGTGTTTTATCTTTATTAAAAATGTTTTCTAGTTTGACAGTGCCTACTGGCTGAACTTAGTGTCCCAGGATGTATTGAACTGATAGAAAATGGATCTTAGCAGATGCCTATCACAATAAGACAGTTGTCAGGGTGCTAGAATATCATTTTGATTGTGGTTTGATGAAAGTTTCCCACAAAGGTGTGAGGCTCTATTGAAAAGGCTCACATGTGCAGTACCGCTTAATTTAGCTAAGAATCGAGTAGTGTGATCCTTGGATTTTCAAAAGTAAATACATTCTCATAGATTATTTCTCACCCATCCTCCCTGTGGCAATGGAACTGAAGCATATGGCTGCCATAGTGGCAATTTAGAGCACAGATAGAGATGGAATCTGAGTATTGAGAAACAAGAACTAGATGTGCTTTTTCACAGTAAGATGGTAGCTACATGTATGGAGAACTTATTATAAATTGCACTATACATTTTATATGGACTATCTGAACTCTTCACAACAAACCTATGGGATTGGCACTATTATCATCATTCCATATTATTATCTAAATTGATAAAATGAGGCTCACAGGAGAGTTACATGACTGGCCTTGGGCTACACAATTTACATGGCAGAACTTGGACTGGAATCCCGTCTCCAAATCAAAAGGCCAGGTTCCTAATCACAACACAAGTAAATGAGATAAAACCAAGATAGCTGCACAGGCTATTTGGGAAAACTGTTCTTGAAATTACATGGTCTAAAAACATGTTTGTTTGTTTGTTTTTTAATAAGTAGTGGAACCAGAACTATTGAAGTTGGGGTTTGGGGAATTAAGACAGAATAGGAGGTGGTAAGTCTTCTTGGCATTCTTATCTTTCTCTCATTCCCATTCTCTTACCATTCTCCACATACAGAAATGAAGGAACCAAACCTATAAATCCCATAAACGCTACCCTTAATCTGTCCCTCTTTTAGTGTACTTATAAAAAAAGGCCAATAGCTTTCAGTGAAATACGATATGGACTGTAGGAGAGAGCTCTACAATTTTTAGGATTTGGCTTGGCAAAACCTGTTCATTTTTTCTCAGGAGCAGGAAATTCATACAATGAAGTAAATTCATCTAGTGCATAAACAATTCATAGAGTGCACATTTTTCTGAGAAATTGACTGATATAGCTGTATCTCCAATATACCTTAATATAACATTGTCAAATAGTTATTTTTATCCTAATTTCCAGAATCGTAAGTAGAAGGAGCGCCTGCAACTTTGCTGCTATAATTTAAAAGTATTCTGATATATAACTTTTAATTTTATTAAAAAGTGTAAGCAGTGCTAAAATTTTCCTTGCCTATTTAAAATTTTTCACTTTTAGAAAAAATCTATTACATTTTATAATTTTAAATTTAACTTACTGCAACCTAAAAGCTAAAACTTTTTAGCCCTGTAAACAGGAGTTGTTACAATACATGCTTCAAGTTTTTAGGGATTTTCCTAATGCTTGGCGTACATAAAACACTAAGAAGTATCTGAAATAATGAATTATATCTTACATCAAGTACATTTGTGCCAGCATCCTATACTTATAAAGGATATCACAGTCTTTCCTGCTGATCCTGGACTTGGCCTATTAAAACTACATTCTGGGCAGATGCTACCTACTTATTGAGTAAAGTAGAGGACATGAAACCTCTTGTTTCTTTATGCTCCATGAAGATTTAATCAGTGTTCCACTGAGTAGCTTTTACCATGAAATTCTAGAAAGCCAAAAGGAAACAATAATAGCTTGAGTAAACAAATGGAAATTTACTCTAAAATGCACTATACATTTGTAGGTGGAATTTTCCCCAAGCCTCCATTAAGAGGAAAGTATTAGAGAAAGTAATACAGTTCATGGGGTTAATTCAAAAGTGGGTGGATAATTGACTGAAAGATAGTCAAACGACTGATTCGAAGAGGCCAATACCAACCAGTTAATGCAGATTTGAACAGAAAGAAATAGGGGAATCTTCCATGTAAAATGAATAATCTTAAGAATATACAATTATATGTTAATTTCAAATATATATATATTATGTTCATAATTCACAAAAATCTTAGACATTTGTGTGTTTGTGTGTATCTTAAAGTAAACTTCTGGGAATCTCAAAAATTCAAGTCTGGATGATGAAAATTAGTGCAAATCAATATTTAGCAATATTCAACCAACTTGTAATAAGCTTAGTAATTTATAAGTTATGGTATTAGTAGCAAACATATGTATCCCAAGGAAAGACAGATGGTAAACACTACTATTATTATTAATTGCATTGTACTTGATATTATTACTTCATTTTTAGCTCATTCTTGCATAATGTCATGGTAATAAGCTCCTGTAATGTAACTACTGGAATTCTAAGTTTCCTCCTAGGATCTGAACTTTTAATAAAACTTTAAAAGAAACAACAAAACTACTTAAACTATTCAATGCTAGTTATTAAAATGTGTAATGTACAGCACGTGACTGTAGTTAATAATACCCTTCTGCATATTTGAAAGTTGCTTAAAAGTTCCCATCAGAAGAAAAAAAAAATCTGTATGTATGACAGATATTACCTAGATTTCTTGTGATTATTTGACAATATATACAAATATTATATTGAGCAGCTGAAGCTAATATAATGTTATTTTCAATTATACCTCAGTTAAAAAATGTAAAGGAAAGCAATCAATACTTGGAATTTTGTCTTCAACATCTTAGGTGTTCCACCTGTTTAACACAAATGGGCATTATGTACAAAAGCTTTACCCTTGATAATATAGTTCCTGGTTTGTGAATATGAATGTTAGCTAGATCTCTCTGCATCACATTAACTCTCAATAGAATATCATTCTCAGAAAAATAATTCCACTGAGGAAAGTAAATTTAATTTTTCAAACGTGGAGTGAAAACTAAGTCTAGAAAAGAAATATCCAGTTTATTATTTTTAAAATGATTGTAGATTAGCCTCATTTATTCCATAAATTTCTGCTGAATGCCCAATAAATACAAATATGAATGCACATACATGTTGATGTATTTAAAGCAATTTGCAATGTCTATTTCAGATGTTTTTAAAAATGATTGAGCAGTGAGCAATCATAGTCAGAGATGAGGGAAGATAATGCTGGTTAATTAAGTATTCCATGGTTACTGAAAGAAAAAAACAAGTTTTCTGGTTCTGGAGAGTGAAGACAAGTATTTGGAATAAGATACACTACAAACAAATCATCTAACTTCTAATTTACTGATATATTGGGACAAAGGTTTCCAAATGACAAACTTGTAGTAATAACTCTGTTTTACTACACTGATGAAAAATAGTTTCAGTAACATCAATAATATTATTTAAATAGAATAACCATCTGAATATTTTAAGAACACTAAGATTGAAATCTTAGATTTCAGGAGAGATTCCTTTAACAGGCAATGTTAAATTGTCACACACACACATTTAGAAACTATCTCCTAAATTATTTTTCATTCTCTCTTTGAGTTCCTGCTTTAAAAGTAGAAAATCAAATTTAGCAATTTATGTTATATTCTGTAAACAAGTTTAACCAAATTCACCCGAGTGTCTCTGAATTGTTTTGAAAATACGAGACACCATTTTGATAGACTACACCCTCTTTCTATTATGTTCCATATTCAGCTTCCAGTTTTTGCTCTTTGCTGTGGCCTTGAGCACAGTGTTCTATGTCAGTTCATTTTGTTCACTTGTATGATCAACACGATAATGTTGTATTCAAGAATGTAGATCTACCACTGTGAGTGTGTTGTCTCCATAACTTTTCTAATCTTCTTATTACTGTGTCAGTTTTCCTAGACAGATTGTACATTTTTAAATTTTACAGTTGGCAGTTTTTTGTTCTATTATGAAAAATTTTCTCTGATACCCTTCACCCTAACCTGAATTCCCCATCTGTATATTATATATCTGTATATCTGATCTATTTCCATCTATTAAAAAGGTGTCAGGGACAGAAAATGTAGACACCAATTATAATTGATAGCTAGAAACACTTTTTCAAACATTCTGTTTTGAAGCTTTAAGACCTTACCAAATATACGACTTGATACCTGTTTTATTCCCCTGTGCTTCTGTTCATTTTGGTAGCAGCTGAATGGGAGGTAAATGACTTGCATAATTCACAAGCTACATAATAGGATCATGCATATCTTATTTTTTATTTTAGCCAAGTTCTAAGTAATCACCACCCACAGCAGGTATTTAATAAATGTTACTAACAGATGGAACCACTGAGGGTTAGGCAAAATTTAAATCCACCTAATAAGTATGTCTTAAAGATTAATAACATCTCAAATCTAAAGGGATCCCCAATCTTTGCAATTTTTTTCAAATTAAAATTTTACATAATTAGATGTCAAAAGAATTATCAAGCATTGCCTATAAAATAGAACTGGCTAATTGCTCATGTACATTTTGTCCTGACTTTCCCACTATTAGCTCTAGCTGTATTTACATTTTGAAGAATTAAGGAAAAGGTAGACATTGTGTTTGTAGTTTCTTTTTTTATATAATTATGTTCAAACTAGGAACACATTTTTCTGAATTTCTTGATACCTCCTCTGTGACATGACCTAATATAACCCCCTTCCACTAATTTAGAGAAAAAAAACGTAATGACATTGTACAAGTAGAATTCATGCTAAAACACTGAGAATCACTGAGCAAGAATTTAAGAGTTTATGATATATCTTTTTCCTAAAATTTTAAACTTTAGAGGAACAAAGTGGATTTCCTGGTCTCCTAAGACTTTGTGTTTTTCATTTGCATCCATATTATTATAAAATTTGGGATACTTGACCTGGTTTTTAGATTTTGAGGAACTGTGCTTTGGATACTGTGTTGGAGTAAAAGTGTCAATTATAGTTTAAAATATATGATAAGTGAAATTACTTCTCTTTTTCTTTTAGTAACTGGGGTGAAACAATGTCTTATAAAAATATTTCTTTGTCATTTAGGGAAAGACAATTTAAGTGGGTAGGATTATAAGTTAATGCTTATTAATATATGTTATATGTTATTAATATATGTTAACAATGTCAAATCCATAATTTGACACAGATGTTATTATATTAATATATGTTAATTAATATATGTTAATATTAATATATGTTAACATTATTAATATTAACATATGTCAAATCCATAATTTGACACAGATGTTATTATATTAATATATGTTAATTAATATATGTTAATATTAATATATGTTAACATTATTAATATTAACATATGTCAAATCCATAATTTGACACAGATGGTTCTGTATATTTTTTCTTGACCTACACCTTTAGCCTAGTGTGTGTAAATGCTTGCTCTAATTATAATGACAGTTTACTATTAAAAAGTAGTATTCTTTTTGGAGAACATATATGCCTCATCTGTTTCCAGAAGCTATAGATTCTACAAGAAATATATTTAATCTAATCCTTGAACATAATGATTTAATTCTCGAAGTTAAGAAATGAGACATACATGAAACAGTAAACAGTTGGATATGCTAAATGTTACAAAGCAGTTACGTAAGAACAGGGTGGTAGGGAAAAATCATATTGTTATTACACCTGTATATGTATCAAAGGGACAAGTCATGGGCCTTTTAGGTCTTCCACCTGGCTATCTCTCTTGGTCACACAGGGTATAATTTCCTTGAAAACCGGGGACTGCAAGAGAAAAAAGGCATCTTCAGTAAGAATAAATTTGGGAAACAATGGCTTAAATAATGTTGTATGTCTTTAGCAATACTTTTATTTTTTAAAATAGTCTAATGTACATTGGGATATTCAAAAAGTAGACAGTAGTAGACATAGTACTTTTTAAGCATCTTTTTTCCTACCTGTTATTCCACAGAATGCATTTTTTTTAAATGCTCTTAGTGAATTTCCCATGGTTCATGTTGGCACTCAACCTTGATGCTTAGGAATTGAATTTTGTCATTAGGCAGAAACTGGAACCATCATTTAGTAATAGATGTGCGTTAACCAATCTCATAAGATTGATCTATGAAATCAGAATGCCAACAATATAATTTAAAATGAGAAATACAACTTCCAGAGAGATCAAATACAATCCTCTGAGTAGTGTTTTCTCTCCCATAGGAACACAACATGGGAAAATAAGTTATGATTAGGAGACTAGTTGATGAACATGAAAATAACAATGACAATAAAAAACAAGATAAGATGTAGGTTTCAAATGTGTAATGCTGTTGCACTGAGGTAACCTAGTGTTGTCATCACCACTAAAAGGATATGCCTTTCATTAACACCATAGAAGTTACATCCTTGGTACACAGCACACTTCCTCTTGGACGCCGTTTTAATTGCATTGTCAAACTTCTATCAATCATTAACTTTTCTGTTTTGTGGATGACAACCTTCCTCCCTTTCAATGGAGCATTCTTTGATTAACGTCTTGGATTAATTTATTTGATTACACAATGTTCTAGTTTTGCTGACCTGTGAACTTACTCATTTATTTTGTCCCTTTAAGGTGATTTTGTTTAGCTTTGTTCTGATAAGTGAAGATTTAATAAGTTAGTTTTGGAATATGTTGAGTCAGTTGTACTGGAAAATCTGATTATGATAATCCAAGAAGAAAATGGAGAGATGAAACTCAAGAGCCATACAGAAGTTAGAAACATATATTTTGGAGTTTTTTGAAAATATGAAAATTAATGGGGTTGTCTGTTGAAAGAATAGGATACACAAAAATAGGTACAAAGAATAGGACTTTGGAAAATAATTACATTTAGTAAGTGGCATATCCAGGAATAGAAGGAAGATGGAGAGACATAGTCATGAAGCATATTGCTTGTTAAGGATGTGTATCTATATTAGTATTAATATCATTATATCTGTGTATTTCTCTACACCCCCCACCTGCTCTCCAACTTCTTTTATTCTGGGATAATACAGAATGTCACCTTGGAGCCCAGATTAGACTAAGGAGAACATAACTAGTTGAGTGGGATAGAAGACACTTCTTTTTGCTTAGTAATTGGAAGTAGGACTAAACCCAGAAAACCCAAGTGAGCTCTCAGGGTGTGATTCATTTTATGTTTGCAAATCCAGATTCAGTAATCAGTCATGCCACTGGATCTTTGCTGGTCTAACAGAGGGTTCCCTTCCTCACACCAACATCCCTTGGGGCAAATTGTTGAAGTAAGGAGGGACAGAAATCTGTACAGAGGCCAAGGAACCTCCTGAAGGGTGTGGGATTGAGATTGTCCCTGTCCTTTTGTGATTTAATAATTTAGAGCTTGGTATGTTTCTGATGGAGGTCAACTAGGAAAAAAATGTGATCTTGTGTTTTCAGGAAACACACCATAAGGGGGTCTGGACCAGATGTAATCCAAGGACCTAGGGGTTTTTGAGGGTTCCCCAGACTCAGCTGCCACATCAAAGTATTTGTACTTTGGGAGCAGTGAATGAGTAGTGAGGGTGGTCTAAAGAGGTTCAAACTGGCAGTAAAAGGATTAGGCTGGAATGAGCACCAAGCCTGCAGCAGGATGACGTTGATCTTTCTGGTTGATGCTTGAAAGCAAGACTAAACCCAAGCCCCAAGGGTACATGAGCAATCTTTAGGGATGACATGCAGGACTTGAGAGAGATACTTAATTACACACAAATGAGAATTAAGCAGTAACTTGAAGAAATGAGAGAATTATGTCTATATCTGTTCCATAAATTGTGGAGGAGAGTCATATACAACAGTGCTATGTTGTGAAAGCAAGAGAGGAGAGCACTTTAACAAGGAAGGCATGTTCACAAATACAGTTTTTATAGAATAGTCAAGAAAATGAGACCTGAAGGCAGTAGTAGTCATTTGAGCACTTGAAGGCAGTCATGTATTAAGAGACTTATTAGAACAACAGTGTACCTAGAGGGTCAGAGATTAAGCAATTAGGATTGTGGAAGAAGAAGAGATTTTATCAACCAAAGACTGCTTTTAGGGAATTTTCTTGGGCTTAATGGGAGAGTATTTTTAAATAGGTTATTGACTTTTAAAAGACAGAACAATGATAAATAGTATGCATTTTTAAAATAAATTTAATCATTAATTATTGAGCTCATAGTATGCACTTACCACTGTGCTACTTGCTAAATAGAAATGTTAAAAAAAATGAACATGCATGAAAATGGCTGGTGAAACCAGCTCCTGAAAAGGCAAGATGGGATGAAATCAAGTTGACATTCTAAGAATTTCTAGATAGCAATGAAATTCCAGTTGAATTTGGAAAGAAGCATTTATAATCGGAAGCTTTGCCGTAAATGGAAATAAAGTAGGCTTCAAAATCAGATTTATCTGAATACTGTTATGGTCGGTTTTTATAATACACTGGGAATTTCACAGGGAACAGTTGGACTCCTAGGACCAAGATAAGAAAAAAGTAACATAAAGTTCATCTAACTGATGTCAGAATACTTGATTTTTACTTTCTAGTAGCTGTGAGAATGATGGAACAAAATGTTTCTATATATAAATACATACATACATACATATGTAAATAATAAATTAATTAATATCAAATTAATAAATAGATCAAAACTTGTAAGAAAATATTAAATTTATATTCAAGAACTTCTGTGTAAAATTTTGAATTTTGCATGCTACGATTGCTCAAAGTATGGAAAAACTTTCCTCTCATTATTGAATTACTAGACTTTAAAACTTAGTAATTTCAATCATTACAAGATGGAAATGGACTCTAAGTAAGCATTTCATGCAACCCTCTTTTATAAAAAAAAAAATGAAATCTTAAAACATCGAGTGGCTTCCTCTAGTTTATTCATTTTGAAAGAAAGTTTTGCAAATTTAGATTTGGAATCCAGTACCCTGAGTTCCAGTCCATTGTGTTATACTGAAGTGAGCTTCAGGTGTTTTAATGGGAATAATTGGTTTTTTTTAAGAGTATAATATTAAATTATTATTTTCTATGATTTTTAGGAGGTGGCATACCTTTATATGTGAAGGACAATCATTATGTTCTATCTTTGTAAACTTGTTTATTTGTGCTGATTTTGATATTCCCATATCTGAGATTTTTTTTTCAGAATACATAATAACATGCAAAGCATGGTGATCTTTTCTTGACTGGTTTTCATACATGATTAGAGTATCTTTTCAAAATTCTGGAACTATATTTAATCCTGTCAGAAATAAATGAACAACCTCAGTTGAATACTTTAGTCTCCTTTGAGCTCTGAATTAGATTATCTCTGTCTGTAACTTTCCATTCAAATGGAAAAAGCCACAGGAGATGCACTTAGATTGTTAATAGTAGAAGTGTCTGATTCAGGTACAACTGTACAAACATTCTTCACATTATAGTTTTCAAATTGACTTTGCAAGATATATAGTAATTTTTAAGCAGTATATTGGGCAAGTTTGCAATTAACACCAGTAAAAGAAATAGTCCATTTAAAGTCAGTCTTTTAGAAAGAACAGTTCTATATTTATGACCTTGATTGCATAATGATTCAATGATGTTAAGTGAAATTATTCTGCATTAGTTTTATTTTTATGTCCCTTTTCTGTGTAAATATAGGAATACATTTTTTTTACTTGAAATGTTGACTGTGGTATATACAGAATACCAAATTATTTAAGTGAATATTTCACTAGAGAATTAAAACAATACTACCCACTAATTTATCATCTGAAACATGATTATTGAATCACTTTACAAATTCTGAATATATAAGTAACTTCTAACGATTTCAACATACAATCCTGTGTTGATAACTAGAATGTTGTCCAAAGCTGTATTCAAACCACTAAAAGTACAGAATTTTGAAACCCAATTTTAGAGTTCACATAGTCATCTTTCTTTGTTAATTTTCATTATGTAATATGAAATTTCTGCACTGATTATTTCCTTTGTGGAGTTTACATCAAATAAGGCCACAAACTTAAATATCACATTATGATAGCCTCTGAAGAGTTGCATATACATTTTTCCTGGTACATGTATCTCATTTGATTTTAAGATATGCATGTGGGTGTGTGTTTGAAGAGGGGGGTGATTCTTATAGGTACCTATCCCAGTTTGCATAAAATAGACGCTCCAAGGTATAAAAATGAATCTGACACAATGCAATTTACTGCAATGTATAGCTAACTTTACCTATTTAAAATATTTTTATGATGGTATACGGTAAGTGGAAGATGTAGAATAGATTCACTTGGTGTTAAAGAACCAAGCAGGACAAAATTCCCTTTGTTCAAACACTTACAGAAAGAATTAAAATTGAAGTAATCGTTGAGCACCTACTATGTCCCAATCTCCTTACCAGATATTATGTGTGTATCATTTAATCTTTACAACTATATTCACTTAGCTTTATTTCCGCACTTTAAGGAGGAGAAACTGAGAATTAGACAAGTAGACCAATTTGCTTTGAGATGCCAAAATGAGTGATGAAACCTTAGGTTCCAAGGCCTTGTTGTTTGACTAATGGGTCGTCTGTCGTTCCACTTTAACTGACTTTATATGCTGACACTTAATGGTTCAGTGTGGGGGAGCTATTTTCTTCTACTCTTTATTAAAAAAAAATTTCCATGATGAAATGATTGCTTCATCATTTCTGTAAACACCATAAAACTCCTTAAAACCTGAAATGTTAACAAGATTAGGTATACCCTTTTGGTTTTGTGAACAAAAGAATGAGAGGTGTAAGTGAATTCAAAATGAATGGATATGAATGGAAATAGATAAAAACAAAAAGAGCAAGGCCATGAGAACAGGGAAAACATAAATATCAAGGCAAAGAGAGAAGTAAAAGCAGCAGTGTTTACTTACAGGTGAGTCTTGCAGAAGAGTCTGGGAGCATGGGGTTGCATGCTACTCTCCTTCACCCATACATTCGCTTTTTCCGGGAGGGATCTGCAAATCTGAATGCTTTGTGTCAGGTTACATCAACTGTGCAAGCCTCTTTGTTTGAACTGGACTAAAGTAAGGAGATCTGACTTTTGAGGACAGACAATGAAAGAAGAAAAATCATATTAAATCGTGTACAATGGTGCAAAACTCAAGGCTTTATTAAAGCTTCCTTACTCAAGAAACCACGCAATACTTCCACAGGGAAACAAAATACCAGGCAAAAACCACGAAGAAGAAAAGCTGTCATTATCAA
The DNA here is from genome assembly GCF_009834535.1 of Camelus ferus. NCBI lineage: Eukaryota > Metazoa > Chordata > Mammalia > Artiodactyla > Camelidae > Camelus > Camelus ferus. Next base: position 9,839,344 of record NC_045725.1, on the reverse strand, counting down.
AAGAGAATTTAATTTAAAGCATATTAATGAATGCACCATGAACTCCCAAGAAAGGGAAGGTGCCAGGCAGTCACCTGAAGGCTGTTCTTCTTTTCATACTTGGTAAGCTCCTGAGCCACTTTTCAAGTGGTTGTGAAATTTTCATTGTTGATGACAGTTATTGCTCACCTTCCTAAAATTGGTCTTTAAAATGACTTTGTGCTTTAATGCAGACGGAAAAATCCTTCATTCTGGTGATCAGTTCCAAAGCCTTTGAAACAGTGCAATCAATCACATGTAGTGCCTGATGGATGTGTCAGGCGATAAGCGCAGCGATAGCTGTTTCAAGGCCACTGACTGGAATCGGCAATATGGCTCGATTCCTTTAAAGCCTATGGCATTGGGGTAAATCAAGGGTCAGCGAAAGTGTCCTCATCTGCACGGATCATCTGAAACACCAGAACATCAAGTTAAGGAGATCGAATATTGATTTAAAAAGCACTTTCAAGTTATTAGTGATTGCAGTAATTTTGATAATGAAAAAATGAAATGACTGCATTTTAGCTTTACTCATTACTTAAAAAAAATCTTTATAATGATAAATTGGCAACTTATCTAAAATCAACAAATTCATTGAAAAACACAAAATTGTCAGATACTCTAGCAACCTTTTAAAATATGTATTTTAAATAATATATATATATATATTTAAGGCATAAAATGCAATGATATGGTAGTGAAGTGATTACTACAGTCAAGGTAACATACCATCTTCTTTTCCGTATAGTTACCATTTCTTTTTGTGATGAATGCATATAAAATTTACTGTCTTAGCATATTTCCAGTATTTAATAAGGTATTATTAACTACAGTTATCATGGCTGCTTTGAGATCTCTAAACTTATTCATCCTGTATAACTTCAAATTAGACCGTCTCCCCATCCTGGCCCCCACCCCAACTCCTAATAACCACTGTTCTACTCTCTGCTTCTATGAGTTTTGGTTTTTGTTTTTTTTTTAAATTCAACATATAAACAAGATCATACAATATTTATCTTTCTCTGTCTGGCTTATTTCACTTAGCAAAATGTCCTCCATATTCATCCAAGTTGTTGCAAATGGCAGGATTTCCTTCTTTCTCAAGGCTGAATAATACTCCAGGGTTAATCTCTCTCCCTCTTTCTCTGTCTCTATGTCTTCATACAATCACATCTTCATCCATCTTTCAGTGGACATTGAGTTACTTCTATATCTTTGCTAATGTGAATAATGCTGGAGTGAACATGGGAGTGTAGGTATTGCTTCAAGATACTGATTTCATTATTGTTGAGTTTATTGCAAAGCATTTCAAAGAAAAACATTATATTTAATCTTTATACTTTATTTTACACTGAATTCTTTATCATTTCCATGAACAGTGTTAGAGAAAAGAAAACTATTTACATTGCTATAGGCTTGAGTTTAGGGATAAATTAAGCCAAGACCAAAGAACAAACAAAATTCAAAATGAAATGAACAAAAGAAAAAGCAACAACAAAAAATATGTAAGAAAGCAATATTTAAGTTTGCAAAATCTAACAGAAATATCAAAACTATTTATTACTTGAATCATCTATTAAATTTTGCATTGTTTTTATAGATACTTCTAACATTTTAAATCACATATTATAGTATACAATATTACTTATTTTTATTGCTTGACTTCTAATTTTAGCTTTCATCATTTTGTTCAAAAATACTTATGACTGGTATATATAACACACTCTGAAATATTACATTTTACCCTCTGAGGCCAAATGGCCAAATATTAGATTTTGTGCTTTTAAAATATTACTGTAGAGGGATCAGTCACAACTTAATATTACAGACAAATTTTAACAACAAAAGAACCTAGTTATTAAGCACTGACAGCCCCTATTGTTATTCAAAATCAAGGTGAATCAATAAGAAATTTTACATCCTGCTTAGAGAAAGAGCAATAACCTTTACATTAGTGCTCCACATGAAGAAGTAATTAGGTGCTCACTTTTGGAGAGGTCAAACCATCACAGATTGTTCAAATGCCTGCCTCTGAAGCTGTATTCATTAACGTAGTAATGAGCTATTGAAATAGCAATGCAGAGCAAATCTACAATGCAGGGAAACTGGCTAATTAGCTTATGGATACGTTCAGCTATCCTGATGTTAGAGAGACGGACACCTTCTTTACATACGACGGACATTTTGAATTCCATTATTAGTGAAACCGGATTCTCTGTTCACAGGTCTCAGACTCATGAATTTCTGAAACCTTAACTTGTACATCTCCCGATATTTTTCAGAAATTTAACCAAAATTCCCCATAAAACGTCCTAGTGTTATCCAGAAACATCGTTTTGCTGAACAAAACAGGGGCTCGGTTCTCACATTTACAGAAGACCCTGCTCACAGATTGATCTCATCTGTTTTATCCTTGTCTGTGAAGTTGGCTAAAAGAGGCTGCTTCTGTTAGCTCTGTTCCACTGCATGGCCCCAGGTCATTCCAACAATGTAAGATGGTTTACAAGCCATCTTGTAAATCTAAGTCATCTAGTACGAGTTCAAAGGAAAAAAAAAAAATCAATAATGTTTCTGCATCATTCATGGATAAAAGAAGACACCTTAAAGCAGACACAACTTTGGTGGTGGCTGAATGCCGAACCCTTTGCATTTTTATTATTATGACATGTATTGATAAGTGATGGCAGCTTTTTTCCTGTATTCTGTCCTGAAGTACTTCATCTGGTCACTTAGACATAAATTCCATTGGATGCTTAAATTTTAATAATAATTATTTTCCTGCAGTTGGGCATTTAGAAACCAGTTTGCTAGGAGCTAGATCCTTATATGCATGGCCTCAAGTCTACTTCACATTCCTATATCCCTCCCTTTTGAATCTAGGGCTCCTGGGTGCCAATTACCACTCCATTTAGGAATCACCTAAGTGCTCCCTATCATTTATCTCCTATTCTTCCCCCCACACTAATTTCCTATATTTGAATCACTTTCTTTCCCTTATTAGTATCTAGATTGATTTTGCGTTTACTAATCCATAGTTTATGATATCCACTGTGCTGTAGGCTGTAAATCAGTTACAATAGATCACAGTCACAGTGCCTTAGAAGCTCAGAGCCTTGTTTTCTTTTTGCATGGATGACATAATCCAGTGGTTATTCTCCAAGAGTGTCTAAATTTGCACATAGGCAGCCATTAAAGTACATTCTGGTTTAATGGATTAATGCTCTTCTTCACTGCCAAGAAGGATGACTTCCTGTACAAATATTCTAATTTCCAACTTAACTCTGATAACACAGTCCTCCTAGGTTTTTCAGATTTGATGCATTTGGCTACCATCCAACACCTAGATAGGTCATTATGGCCTGTGTGTAATGGGAATATTGAATGTAGCTAAAAATGATTAAATAACAACATTATGTTACAGGTCACTATTAAACCATGATGTAGCCTCGTTTTTAACATGTTTCTTGTCATTTTTGCTTTGCATTCTATAGCAGTAGCCTGCCGTAGTTTATTCTGGTTATTAATTATGCTATTTGGACTTGATGAATGCTGAAGTAGATTGAAGATTAGAATAGAAAAAAATTAAATAATTGGAGAACCAGCCACAAAATACTTCCTTTTGAGTTTCACTAATTAGCAAACTCTATATGCTTTCAATAGATTGTGTCCCACAATTCAAAGTCATGTTTGTCAGTATTTTTAACAAGTAGATGTCAGTTATAAGTTGATAAAAGAAGAAAAATTAGGAGTAATTTCTATGTAGAATTCATATTTATGACTTTTTCATCTTTAATCAGTTAAATTCTAATTTGTTGAGTTACATGTTTTAGTGAAAACATTGACATTTTAGTTAGATGTTTCTCATTTCTATTTCAATTCTTGTACCATCTATATTTTATAATGTTTTTGTCTATTAAGTCTCTGTTACTCAGACCTTGTGTTATTTAAAAATAATTTTTATAAATCAATGGGACTCTTTCTTCACTGAAGGAACAACGTATATGCAAGGCACAAGTCAAAGAAAAAGAACCACATTAGTTGGGAAAGGAAAAGGGGAGCTATATTTAGTATTTATTGTGGTACTTGAGCCCAAAGTGTAATATAAGTGCAGAGACCTAGATGATGGTATTCCCTTGTGCATAGCATCGAAGTTAAATAATGCCGACCTTACCTACCCATTTTCCTATCTTCCCACCTACCTATGCTCTCTTACCTGGTAACCGATATCTAATGCATCACTAATCCTATTGGCTCAACCTTGAAAATATTTCCTGCAAAAGATTGCCTCTCACTTCTGCTGCTGCTACTATGCTGGTTGAATCCACAAATATACTCTTATGAGGCAAATAATTTTCACTTTGCAATCTCCTAATTGATTTCCTTATTTCTAAACTTATTCCACAGTAGTCTCTTCCCTATATAAGGTAGCCAGTGTGATCCTGTAAAAATATAACTATTTCTTCATCGCTGTTATCAAAGTTCTCCAAATTTCCCATTAACACAAAATAAAATTCAGCTTCTTACCATAGTCTCAAGACCTTACGAGATTTGACCTCTGGCTACCTCACCAAGTACATTTCTACATTTCATTTCTCCCTTGCTCCAGTTAAAGTGCCTTCACTGCTCATTCTTATTTGAATATGGTAAGTTCCTGTCCCAGCCCAGGACTTGTTGCCTCCTTGATCTACCTGTAGATAACACTCTTTCATAGATATTATCATGGCTTCCTCTTATACTCCTTTCATTCTACTTTGTTTGAAAATTATAACTTCAGAAGGGGCTTTCTTCACCATCCTATCTAAAAACAACCTCTAAACTCTATATTCCCTTAGTCTACTGAATTTTTTCTTCATTGTGTTATCTCACAGTAGATTATTTATTTCCTGTTGTTGTTGGCATTTATCATCACAAGAATGTAGACTACGTGGGAAGAGTGATTGTGTCTTGTGTTATTCTCTGCTTCATACCTAGAGTTTAGGAAAGGGTCTGGCACACAGTGAGTACTCAATGGATATTTTGTTGCATGATTTTTTTAAACAAAATTTTTAAATGATGTAAATAATAAAATAAAATAATTACAAAAATTAAAGTAGAAAACAAAATTAACTTTTTTGTTAGATCCATAATTACCTTCTACCCCTACTTTACTTCTTGGGTTTTCTCTTTTTCGCTTTGATCATTTCTGATTTAGTTCCCATCTTCATTCTTCTTACTATCCTGCCTGCATCTGTGGTACTCCAGCTAGAAGGATTTGCCTTGCTCACAAGGTCTTCTTTGAGACAAAATCTTGCTTATGAAATCTGTCCTCTACTGGACTCATGAAGCACTCGTTTCTATTCTGTAAACAGGCTGCAATATTACCTCTCAAGAATATTATAATAGTTAATGAAACAAGGAACATGAAAGTACTCTATAAACTAAAAAAGTCCTAGAGGATGTTATATGTATGTATTATTTATTAGTCGTATGCTTTATTATTTTCTACCAGAAGCCACAAACACATGTCTTTAATGAGATAAATCTGCATAGCAAAAATCTAAATCTCTTTTATCAACTATGTCTATCAATTAAGATAATGTAAATGAAGTGTCTTGCATGGTGTTTTAGATACCTGATAGTTCCTTTTCCACTTCATATTCATCCCACTTGCTCATCTTCTGAAGAATTATTGTGCAATAGGAGCTAGAAATAACTCTGGTATTTTCTTCCCTTAGGTATTTTGTGTAGAATCATTGCTTGTCAATACATTCATTTTTAAACTTCCACCATAAGTTTACCTGATTCTTCTATCTACATAAACTTAACTATAATTTATTTGACCTTATTTAGAAATGTATTTCCCCCACAAAATATTTTTCTTTTGCAATTTTCAATTTCTCTTAATAAAACAGTAATAATTATCCAGCATTTATAATTTCTACTACTATTTGACTGTGTCTGTAATAATTTCTGTTATAGAAATAGGCTTAGCATAAAAAATGTACATAATTTCTCATATCGAGTTTTACACATTTGTTTTACTACTTTAATAAGTCATGCCTACCACCAATGACAGTAGTATTTAATCAAGTACAAAGATTTTTTGTGTGCTGTGATATTTTACTTTAACATCTTATAATGAAACGTATTCTGTAATTTAAGTTCATTTTCCATTACTGCCAAAAGCAGATTTTTATTCTTTTACCACTATCTCAAGTATTCTGTTTGCAAATGTCATTTCAGATAAAGTTAGCAAACAATAACTGTTCCATGAGAACTAATAGACCAAATAAAAAGGGCATATTCATAACTCAACTGCCATAAAACCACAGTACAATAAATTAGATCAGAAGATGGTATATGGAAAAGAGTTTTGATTTAAAATCTAGAGACAAGTGTTCTTATTCTAACTTTATTTTTAATTGGTTGTATGATATTGGGAAGCTCATTTAATGTTCAGATATTTAGACAGTTTGGATGTTTAATTTTTGAGTCAAATAATTTGGTTTTGAACCTCAACACAAAAGCTTTTTATCTTAGGTAAGTTACTTTCTTCAGTCTCTGTTTTCCCATTTGTAAGACGGGAAGAGTAATGCCTACCTTTTCAAGATATGTTTGAATATAAATGTTATATTTTATGCTACATAGTTTTATGATTCATTTATATACATAATTTTATTTTCCTAAAATTATTACTAAATATGAAATGAGGGTTTTAATCAGAATTTATATTTTTAAGTATGATATTTTGGGAGCTACCATTAGATTGATAAATGGCTTAGTGGTTAAAACATGACATTGTAAAAAAAACTGCAATAGCTGTGATAATGGCGTTCATATAAATGATTGTCATACTTAAAAGTCAAAAGCAAATTAAATTTAAAAACTTCAATGCATATGTGTAATATACAACTACGTTTTAGTGATTTAATTGTAGTAAAACATGACTGCATTAATGTTTAATTGAATTAATGCTTGAATAGTTTTACTAAACCAATTTGTCTTATTAAATAATTTTCACAATAACTTTATTAGACTTATTATATTTGTAACTATATGAATTAAGTTAATACATATAATTGATTTTGTTGTTTTCCCCATATTGATTTTTTTTAATATTTTAGTTTCATAGCTGTGAAAGAGCTTAAACCATGAGTACTTTGTGCCAACCTTTATGAATATTTTGAATAATATTATAATTTAAAAATTTTTATATCTACAATGAAGTTTCCCATCAAATTTTCTTATTTTAAGAGCGTTCTAGAATAGTACAACACTATTTCTAATCCCCTATCTGTAGAAATGTTTTTAGTTCATTGCTATGTATCAAAGAAAAGCTATGGTCTACTAGCTCGTAAGTAGCATTCTTTACTCTTTACCTAAAGACATTGCTTGAAAAATGTCCACAAATTTCTTTATTTATTCTAAAAGTCAACATCTGTTTTGCATATTGGAGACATGAAGAAAAGGTCAGAATTTCCTCTCTCAAGATGTTACTTTTTCTCCCAGCAAACAAAAGTCCAGGACCGGATGGATTCACAGGGGAATTCTACTAAACATAAAAAACCTAATAGCTATCCTTCTCAGACTATTCCAAAAACTGAAGAGGATGGAACACTCCAAAATTCATTCTGTGAGGCCACCATCATCTTGATACTGAAACCAGACAGACCCTACAGAAAAAAAGAAATTTACAAGCCAATATCTTTGATAACTATAGGTGCATCTCTCAATAATTTTCTTCTAAATATTATCAGCAAACAAATAAAAGGCAGAGGAAGCAGGATAGCGGAGGTATTCCTTTATAAGAAGTGCATGTTTTAGATTATGTTGACCTCTTTGTGTTGCCTACTTGCCGTTGTGCTGGCATTGTCATGGTATTTATGCTGCTAAGCATGAAGATAGAATCAACCAAACCCTCAGATGATTTGCCCTTTGGGTGATAATGACCTTGGATTTCCCAGTGGTTCTAAATTTTCCATGGTCACTTAATACCCCCAGGCTGTCAAAGTTAAAATAAAAACCTTACAGAGGCTTAGTTATCCTTTTAGGACTTTGAAATATATTTTATGGAAAACAGTCACATTTTCTGACCCAAAAGGATAGAAAATGTATGTTTATATTTTAATGAAAATGAGTCATGTACAGTTGAAACTTCCCCTAGCCGACCTCAATTCAACTGATTCACTGGATCAACCTGGCCACTCCATTTCTTCTGTGAACCATGTGGAATGATGCTCTTGGCTGTGTCATAGCTCATGGGCTACTCCCTAATATGTCAGTGGCCTCTGCTGTCATCAGTTGAGCTGTATATTTATTAAGCATTAGTCCCATTTGTTCCTAAACTGGGTAATGCCTACTGTTCTTGTTACTGCAGTTACATAACTTAATTAAATCTTAAATGAACGAAATAAGAAGAAAGAAAATAAATGTTTCCATAAAAAATACCAAATCCTTTGGAATTCTTGAAAAGTCATGGCACTGAATTTAAAATCATTAAACCAGTTGTTCCGTACAACTATTAACAGATAAAAATGCACACACTTACATAATACTTGAAAGAACTCTGAATTGGAAACTAGATGATGAATTATGGGTTATTTATACTAGAAAGATGAGTCAGAGCTCCAAACAGCAGTAATATTACAAAGAAAAAGGCTCCCATATTGCACAAAACAATGCTATGTTGTTGAATAAATGCACAGATAAATACTTTAAGTTAAAATTATTACCAGTCCAAAATATTTTGAAAAATAGGTCACCATTATAAACAGGGTGGAAACATGATAAGAAGAGACTGAGACTACACAGTACAATTACAGCTGTATTGAATAAAACTATTCTTTTAAGATAATAAAAATTATAGGAATTATAGGATTGAGGAAAATATTTTCATCAACATTACTTCAACTGAGTGACTAAAGTGGATAGTGCTCTTTTGAGACTGTTTGCACTGTCATTCCAAATTCCTGCAAAGGTAGGTATTTGGAGACCTCAAGTATTCTGGAAATGGAACCACAAACATCCTACCTTTGATAATACCATCCTGATGCTTTTATTTCTTAATTGGTATATATATATACAAAGTTACATATACATGTATGTATGTTATGTCTATTTTCTTCATTCTACCAGAGCAGAGGCATTAGTCTGCCATTTCTTATTGAACTCAATATTTAAATATAAATTAAATGTAGCCAAAATCCTGAAAGACACCTAAAGAATTAGCATTATTTCAGTAAGATTCAATAATACAAAAACCTTAAGAAGAACATTCAATAAAAATTACTGTTACTTACAGTTTATAAGAATACTACTCATTAAAATAATAAAACATACATCACATCAAGAAAAAGGAGGTCAGTGAGGTTATGAGTAATTAATTAGAAATAATATGCAAATTCACAAAATATTAAAATCAATGCACCATGAAAATACTTGTTTACTAATTAAAGTGAGGTCAATATACTGTCCTGGAATTCATTAGAGTGGAATATGAGAAAAACACACACTGCAGCTCAACACATATTTACTCTAGATCACATTTTTTTCTTATTCAGAATCAAAGAAACAAAATATAAAAATACAGCTCTTAATTTCTCCCCATTTGATTCAATGTATTGTATCCTACATTAATAATATGTGTTGAGTTAGCATTAATTTTCTTAGTGTTATTCCTTATTTATTTTTTAACAAATCAAGAGTCTCTGAAAGGTAAAAGACATAGGAACTTAATGATTAGATAAATGTGCATTATTTTTCTTAATTTGTAGTTTTATTTTCTATATCTTGTAAATGTTATTGAACCTTTGGATGCTTCCTCTTAGTATTAGTTATATATTTTGGAACACATTCTTGAAATACAGCATATATACATACAAGTTCAGAGATCAGAATTGTACAGTTATATAAATTTTCAAAAAGTGAGCACAGTTGTGTAGCTAATATGTATTTGAGTGACGGAAAACAACATCCCATTGACCCTTAAGGCCTCCTACTTCATTGGCGTCACTACCACCTCAAATGTAAACACTGTACTTACTTCTAACACTAAAGATTAGGTTTTCCTTTTTTACAATTACATATAAGTGAAATCATGCAGTGTTTAACCATTGTCCTAGGTTCTCTTGCTTATTGTTTAAGGTAAATCTATGTTGCTGTGTTTAATACTAGATCATTAATTCCCATTAATGTATAGGATGCTGCTGCCTACTGTTGGGAGACATTTTATTTCCCGTTTTTTGCTCTATGAACATTTAAAACATTTCAGTGCATTTCTTAGTGACAATTCCATACAGAGATAAACTGAGTGCTTTAACTGGCATATCAATTTGCTCAATAAGAGAATGTAATTTACCTCCCAGTAAAATTGACTCACTCATGTGTCTCTGTATTATCCACGATAATATTGTAAATAATACACTTTGTGTATGTTAATCTTAAAAATATTTTTGTTTTGGATTAGGAACCATTACTGTTCTGATTAATATCATAATGGTAGTAGCATGGGAAGCAATATCTGAAAGGAATCAGAGCACGTGCCATAACTTATTTACTCTAATTAGGGAAGTCAGATTTATCTGAGGCTCTTGGCAGTGACAATCCACTTAGGGTGTTACATCTATGCCAAATGCGCCTCATCTTACATGAAATATTGATTAGAAAAGATGTTTCACTTCTTTAGTAAGTTAATTAATATGATATTTCTGTGGACTTCCATTGTTCCATGGTGTTTCTGAATAAGCAGCAAAAATTCATCTATAACTGGTAAACATGGGAAGTTGTGCCCTCATTTCTAAATTATGAAGGTCAGAAATAAAGGAAGAAAGCTACATTACTGAATTATTTCACTCTAGTTCATTCTTGATGGAATTCAAGAAATTACGTTTCATAATAAAAAATGTGTACAGGGGCAGACAGAGGGTTGTGCATGTACACAGCTAGCCATATAAACAAATGGAGCTGATTATAAAAAATAGTGTCCACAAGCAAAATTACAGGGCAACCATGTAACTGGTGATATGTTTGGAGTATCTCAACTCATAGGAGGGATTGAGCTAATTAGAGGAGCTATGCTAAGAAGTGCATTTCTTATTTATAAAATTATTAGGTTTTCCATTATTGAATAAAGGTTTCCTTTTCCATTTTCTTCTCTTAAGCTTATTAACATTCACATATTTGTCAAGGTTATAAAAAGATTATTATTTGGATTAGCTGAAGTAGGTAAAAAAGAGGTTTAATTAGTCTTTTTTTTTAATATGTGAACTTGTTCAGGAAATTATTATTTGGTATAATGGAAAATAGTTTTCCAGTGTGCACCTCTAGAGAATGTGAGGGGTAATTTCTTTATGACTGTAATAAGTCTAAATACAAACTAGTGAAAAAACTAAAAATATTTTCTATAATAACTTAACATTTCATAATCAATTTGAAAGAATAGCATTTTGATACAGAAAGAGATCTGTTTAGAAATCACACACATACATACACACACACATGTACGCGCGTGCACACACACACACAAATACACATACACACCCCTAAACTCATCACTTATCCTAAAGGCTAATTTCTGATAACTATCTAGCCAGCCACTCATGTATTAATTTAAAAAATAGACTGCTTACTACATGAAAATTACTTGATCATGTGCTAGGAGTGCAAAAAAAGGAAAGTTCATGTTTTTCTTACTCTCAGGGCTCCAAAATATCATTCAAAGAGATAGTTACATAATCAGATAATTACAGTTCAGTTTGTAATGATGCAGTCCAATAGTAGGGTCATGGTTAAAGGTCAGAACTCAAGCAGACACATTAGAAAATGTTTTCTAGAAGCAGTTTCCCCAAACTGAGAGTTAGTTGGAAGAATAATAGAGAGGTTAAAGGAAACCAGTTTTGATAATTAGATAGATCTGGGTTCATAATCCAAATCTAACTGTTTAATCTCTAGAGTACATAGTAAAAACTATGAAACTTTTGTTTCCTCATCTGAAACATTGATAAATCACATTTCTGTAGTGAGAATCAAATGGAATGGAGCATATGAAGGATTTAGCAAAAAACAGTAACTACTTAAAATGGGCCAAACAGCCTCCTAAGTTCATTTCATGGCTAATTTATATATTTCATTCAACATATCTAAAAACAGGAAGTATGATTAGTCACATGTTGCAAATCATGAAGAAGAGGTACAAAAAAGATATACAGATGGCAAATAAGCATATGAAAAGATGCTTCACATCATATGTCATCAGAGAAATGCAAACTAAAACAACAATGGGATACTACAGTATACCTATTAGAATGGCCAAAATCTAGAACACTAAATCTGACGAGGATGGGGAGTAACAGGAACTCTCATTTATTGATGGTAGAAATGCAAAATGGCACAGTCATTTTGGAGGAGAGGTTGGCAGGTGCTTATAAAGCTAAACATACTCTTTCCATATGATCTAGCAATTGTGCTCCTTGGTATTTACCCAAAGAGATTAAACTGGTGAACATGTCCACACAAAAACCTGCACATGGATGTTGATAGCAGCTTTTTCATAATCACCAAAACTTGGAAGTAACCAAGATGTTCTTCAGAAGGTACATGTGCTACATTTGAACAAGGGACTATTATTCATCTCTGAAAAGAAATGATAAATTGATAAGCATAATAAAATGATAAATTGATAAGCAATGAAAATACATGGAGGGAACTTAAATGCTTATTAGTGAAATAAGCCAATTTTAAGAGGCTACAACACTATAAAATTTGAACCATATGACATTCTGGAAAAGGCAAAACTATGGAGTAATGAAGAATCAGTGCTTATCAGTGGTTGGGGTGTGAGAAGGCAGATAAATGAGCAGAATACAGAGGATTTTTAGGGCTGTGAAAATATCCTGTATGATATTATAATGACGAGTGCACGTCATTGTATGTTTGTCCAAAAACCACAGAATGTACAATACAAAGAATGAATCCTAAGATAAACTGTGGACTTTGGGTGATCATCATGTGTCACTGTAGGGTCATCAATTATAACAAAGTAAGGCTCTGGTGGAGGATGATGATGCATATGTGGGGGCAGGGGGCATATGGGAAATCTCTGAACCTTGCTTTCAATTTTGTTGTGAGCCTAAAGCTGCTCTAAAAATGGTCTTTGTTTAAAAAAAAAAAAACACACAACATTATTCACCTTATGTTTGCCCATAACATATCATCTAGCATTAAATTAAGAATAAATATTAGGAAAACATAGACATAAAGGGGACTTACGTAAAGTAGACTTGTGATTTGAATAAAAGAGAGTCTGAATCTAGAGCCTGCTGTTGAATTGAGTCACTGCATTGTCTTCTCCAGAACCTGACACATAACTAACATATATATCATCAATGATGATGATGATGATGACAGATGAGTAGGGATTAGCTAGATCAAGAAAATGGGGTAGGGGCAGTGCTAGTGAAGTGCTTTCCTAACAGATGGGAGAATAGAAGCAGAGGCATTTACATAAGAGTGAGATGTGTCTGGAGTTCCTGGAGTGTGGGCTGGTGATTAGGGAGAGGTATATCCCACAAGTACATGTAGGCTCTTATGTAAAATGTTGAGATTTACTGTGAGTGACCAAATGTTTTATAGAAAGGAAATAATGCAGTCATAATTAGCTTTATTAGTTAAGATTGGAAACTGGTAGATGATACAGTTGGGAAAAAAGATACTAGAAATAAGGATCCCTTTCAGGAGACTTGTGAAGAACTTTAGGACAGAAGAAAGAAATAAACAAACTAGAGCGTAACTGGTGAAGAAATAACCTGTTAAAAATTTTGGAGAGAAAATCTACATGGCTTGGTGGAGTAATGACAACTGATGACTTTATAGAGCTGGGCTTTATACATTCTTTTATTGAAATCCACCTCTATCTGAAATCCACTATAAGTAGACTCTTGCACATTCCCAGAATGAAGATGATTTTGATGATAATTTACTCATACCAGCGTTTTTCTAGTTTCATGGATGTTAATATGTAGCAATTATCAAAAACAATAGTAAATTTAATGGTCAAATATATTTTGAAAATGTTAGGAAAAATCATCAGTTATTTGTCTTGCAAAATTTCTCAAGCTTCTTTGATACCATAGTTATTGCATTGCTGGAGATATGTCTGTAGTCTTTAGAGAATTTCATAGAACGTTCTTGGGGAAATGGGGATAAAAACTTATTAAAATATAATTCACTTCTATAATTTATCATCTGTTCTTTATTCTATCTTCCTATGATACTTTTTTCTTGTTTCCTTTATCGTCAGTTACTTAGTCTTCATTTCCTATATCAAATGTCACCTTCTTAGAGAGAAGTCTACCTTGATCACCCTGAGGTAGACCAAGTCACCTTTCCTCCTGGGTAGTTTATATAATTTCACTGTATGTTTTTCCTTCCTAATATTTCATTAGTTTTTTCTGTTACTGTTTTCTTGTTTATTGTCTTTTTCCACCACATACATTATAAACTGCCTGTGGGACAGTGTCTTTCAAGTTTTATTGTGATGTTTCTTAACACTTCAAACAGTGACAAGAATATAGGAGAAAGCCAATGAATACTTACTGAATGCATTAAATAGTTATAAATACTTTTAATTATGAAGCACAAGTAACTTTCAGACCACAGAGATATACCTCAGAGTCCTATCTGCTGTGAAATTTTTGTGTTATCAACTAATCATCCACAAATTCCTCGCTTACTTACTCTTACCAAATAACAAGACCCTAGGAAATGTGAGTTCTTCAATGTCGTATTTCCCTAAACGTTCACTTGAATAAATGATGTTCCAAAGTATTGTTAATTCATATATTAAAATGCCAAATTTTAATTATGATAGTTTTCTTAACAGAACCATTTTTTGAAATAATAGCTAATAAAAAGAAATTTGGGGACAGAAGCTTTTTCTAAAAGTGCTCTTTGAACAGCAAAAATTATTTAAAAATATCTCGGGATGATTGAACTAACTGATGGTAGAATTTATTCTTAACTGAGCAGCGGGAACACATTGTTTTACTATGATTTTCAGTACCTGAGGGCCCAAAAAAATTCTTTGCAGTAAGGAGAATACAAATTTACTTGATTTTTGTGATATACAATGTGCCCATGTTTCTTCTCCAAAGTTTTGTAAAGTGTTTGTGATTTTAAAATGTTGGTAGTCAACATATTACAATGTAAAATACCTCTGAATCCCTTGTTTCTCATGCTCTCAGACCCTTAGAGCATCGCAGTGTTGATGAAACCCTGCATCAGCTTTTAGAAACATATGCACTAACAGATGAAGCCACACCTGAGATGTTTCAGAATGACATTTCCTGGAGCTATCACACTAGAGTTTCTCTTGTCCCCAGGGTCTAGATAGACGTTAATTTTAAGAAAAAAACATATTAGAAAAAATGTTATAAGTAAATTTAGATCACTCAAAAATCTTAGCTTATCTTCTGGCCACAATGGCTTTCTTTTTTGAAAATACACTCTCTTCTTTTAGTGAAAAAGCAGGATGATATTGTTAAAAAACTAATTAATGTCCGAAGACCTGAATTCTGGTCTTAGCACTACCCTTATTTAGGTGAAGCTGGGAAAGTCACAGAGACACTGACTGTCATCCTGATGTGTTCATCTATAATTTAGAGGAACACATGATACCTTGTGCACTATACTCATCCATGAGTCTAAGGGGTGAAAGATGATTTGATTGACTTTCATCTACTCAAAACATTTTCTTACAAATTATTGTAGTCAAGACATTTTGCTTCTCAATGTAACAGATAACCAAAAGCAAGCACGCATTCATCCATGCTTCGTTGAGGCTACTTACTTACACTTTGTGCAAAATAAGGTCTCAGGACGTAATGATTTCAAAACTTAATAGTAAAGGGTTTGTCTCTTCTTTTCTTCTTCTCCTCCTCCCACCCTTCTTCCTCCTCCTCCTCTGCCCACTTTCTCCTCCCTCCTCTTCCTCCTTTTTCTTTTTCTTTTTTTCTCTCTCTCTCTCCCTCTTCTCCTTCTTATATCTCATTTATTCTCTATATGACTTTAGACCAGTATATATAATCTTATGGCATTGAGAAGAAAAGGAGATATTTTATGTCTGGAGCAACATAGGAATGGGGAGAAGGCAGGTGTGCAAAGAAGGTCCCATGGAGAATGTGACATTTTATCTGCATTTTAAGAGGTAAATACACATTTATTGTATTAGTCTCTCCCCCCAAAATGTAAATATGCCAGAATTATTCCCAAAAGAACCAATGAAAGAAGCAGTAATGGTTAAGTAGTTTGTGAAATTATTCTTTTCCCCATTTTCACATTAATGAAGCATAGCAGAGAGTAGACACTTCTAAAGAGTTCAGAGCTGGGAGTTCCTGCTTGGCAGGAAAACAGAACTGTGAAATCATAAATATATGTTGTTTTAATCTGCTGAATGTGTAATAGTTGGTCACAGCAGTAATGAGAGAATAAAATAGTGTATTATGTCAATTTTCCAACAGATGGAAATAAGGTACCTTGAGTAATTAAGTGCATCTTTTTTCCTTTTTTTTTTTTTCTTTTTTTCAAATTCTCACTATGGAGGTGTATAGTCTAGAAGCAGCTGTGCTAAATGTAGAAAATTGTCCTTCCTCGCTAAATTTTGAACTGGAAACCTAGATTATTCAGCGTAATGGCTAATGGAGTATATCTCTCTCATTTACAAATATCTTGGTTTGCATTATTTTCCAATTCAAACTTTAATAAAGCCAGCAGTGGTTGGCTAAAAAATCACTCCTTTTCTTTGTATGAAGAATGTAGTCTAGTTTGTCTCATAATTGAGGTGTCTGGGCACCCATAAAATTTGCAAAGTGTAAAATAAATCCCATACAACTATTTGAAACCTCCTATGGAATGGCAGAGCCATGTTTATAGAAGAAAGGATAATATATTTTTTTTTGAAAGTGAGTGCAGGCCTTTAATTCTATCTATCTATGTATCTCTCTAGCAGGTGGTACCCTTTGGGAGGCTTTAGCAACAAAACAAAAGAGTGTCCATTTTCTTATCAACACTTCTATCTTACTTATACACAAGCAGTCATATGAAATCATACCTAAGATCTAATCTTGAGGGATACAAGGAACAGAGCATAGGATGATGGCCTTGGCCTGTCAGTTTCTGCTCATTGGACCAGAGGAAGGAAATCCTGATCCCACAGCAAGAAAATAGTCAGGCGGGTAGTTAGGGCCACGTTAGGGAGCAATGGGAGCTCATGATTCAGAAAAAGTCAAGTCAAGGGTTTTCTATCCTGGAGGTACCGGAAAGAAGGTAGAGAGATGAAGCAAGGGATTATCGAGCAAACAGAAAAAAAGCATGTTTTGGGCTGCGTAGACATTTTCCAATTTTAATCAGTTATGAGTTCTGTATTTCAGAAAGTTCACCCTGGTGGTATTGGGGAGATACATTCTTCACACTTTGATGTGCGTTAAAACCAACTCAGAATCTTATTAAAATTAAGATTTTTAATTCAGGAGGTCTGAGGTGGATTCTAAGAATGTGCATTTCTCGCGAGCAACTAGGGGATCCCTGTGCTGCTGGTTCAAGGAGAACACTTTGAGTAACAAAAATATGGGCACCATATTGTGAAAGAGCGGTGCTGGGGAAAGGATGCAATTCAGACAGTGCTTAGAGTTGTCCAAGACAGAATGGCTAGTGCAAACCAGGACAGTAGGGCTGTGGTTATAGAGAAAAGAACATGATCAAGGTTATGTGGACTCTTCAGCATGTGGCAACTGATTAGTCACTTCAGCCCTTTAAATAAGAATAAAACCCCGGCCGTTTATTGGAAGTCCCACGTACCTCCTCACAGAAACACTTGCAATACCTCAGATAGCTGCTCACTTTTTCTACAGGGACCTCCTCTCTGCAGTGTTTCCGCACAGAAGATAAAAATCTCAATTAGATACTACTGTGTCTTCAATTTATCCCTTTTAACACTTATTGATGTTTTAACAAGGCTTGCCTGGGTTTTGGACTGTCTGATGGCAGCAGAAGAACACTTGTCATATATGAATATTTAATATGGAGAATTCTGTAAACAGCATCTATTATGTTCCCCACACATTCATTAAGTGGGTTTGTGTTAAGCTGCTGCTCTGTTTATAGTCTTGTGTTCCTGAAGGTGACCAGGGCAGGCTTGAGAGGGTGGAAGGTTGTTGGGGAGGTCCCAGCAGGGGTTTGAAGATCCAGTCTCTAATCTGAATAGTCTGTCTTCTCTCCTGAGGCTTTGTTCTCTGCGTGTTCTACTGCATCCCATGGTACCCTTCTGGATTTGTTTGTGGTTGTATCTAAAACAATTTTTTAAGGTTTATGTAGAAATAAGAAGAGAAATCCTCAATGTTTGAGATCGCTAAACTAAAATTTCTAAACAAACTTGTCAACCAGCTTTCCACTAAAATTAAACTTGATTACCCAACCAGTAGAAGCGGGAACAAAATATTTCAGGTATAGGAAAGGTGCGTTTACTTATATTAATTTAAGAAATGTCTATTTTAGTCATTAAATACAAGCTCAGTCAGCCACACTAGTCATTTTTATATTAAAATCATGAGATAAAACATAGAGATACCTCATATTCACTGGGCTTTTCTTCCATTAAAAAACTACCCAAAGTGGCATAATGTCTATCTTCATTTTACACAATTTGCATTTGGATTATATGGAATTTGGGTAAGATATTAAGGTTTGATTCATTACCATTTCCTGCAGGTGTTGTGCATCCTTTTAAAACACATGTTGAAATCTTTTGTTGCATCACATTCCCAAGCAGTCTTAACATTCGAAGTCAAGTGAGTCAGAAAAGAGAGGCTTCTGGGTGATTTTAAATGCACTAGACTCAGCAGTAATTAGAAATTCTCTCTCTCTTTCTGTGTGTATGTGTGTGTGTCTCAGACGCACATGCAGAATTTTTATTTATCTCTCCTCATTTTACCCTTGTCTGGTTCCCAAAGAAGGAGGAGAGGGAGATGATTTCCAAGCCAGGAATCCAAGCAGTAGGGTATTAGGGTCTAATTGGTAAAAACCTCTGTGATTTCTTCATACTTGCTTCTTCATTAGCAAATTGGAGCTGGAAAATGGATGTTTAATACAATTACAAATGCATATTCACCCACACATGCATATTAAGAAATACTGTTATTGTTTACAGAATTGGTTTTATTTAGCTACAGTACCTTGGTGTTCAGAAGAAGTTAAACTTAGCATTTACATTTCAAACTCAAACTTTATCCTATGCCCTTTAACCACTTTGCATATTAAGTCCTGGGATATTTCAAATACTGCATGCTACCTCTAAGTAGAATATAAGATGGCTATTAGAGACTCCGGTCTTAGTCCGTTTAAGGACTTAATGATGTGTCAGAAACGAAACTGACATATTTGTGAGAGGGACTGTATCAGGAGAAGTCTGTGAGTAGATCAGATTCAGAAGCAGGTGGAGCTCTAGTTTTCTCTTTTCTCATCCCTTCCATGGACATTTGCCTTGACTCTGCCCCCATTTGGTCCGCCTGCTCTTTCTTCTTATCTGTTCCCTGCTGTCCCACAGGAGTACCCACCTAAGTACCCCCTTGGCTGGTTGGTTCTCCCATTTAAAGGTACTCAGTCTCTTCTCGTCTCCTGAAGAATAACATGTGGTTCCCTTGATTGACACATACAAGCTGATCGCTGGTGTCTCCATCAACTATTAAAGGTGCAATCTTTGGGAAAGGACTTGAATTCTTGATGCCTTTTTTGTTGTTGTTGTTGTTGTTGTTGGTTTTTTCTTTTTCTTCTTCTTTTTTTTTTTTTTTTTTGTTTGTATAAAAGGCACTGGCAAACTGTCCCAATTCACATTTCTCCACACTTGTTTAACCGGTAGTTTTTCATATGAAACCACTGGTGAAGTTCAATTTTTTATTGGCTATACATCCTCCAACATATTTTAACTTTTATATATATTTTTTCCCTTGTGCTTGACCCTTTGCCTACAACACTTCATTTCTATCACTAAATTTTATATACTCTTTTAAGAGCTGGAGTACTTCTCTCTCCCTCTTAACATGAGGCTTATTCTCACAATCCCTGTGGAAAGAATGTGTTGCCTTCTGAACAACTCACTTAGCATAAATTTGACAGCCATAATATAATGCATTATTCCAGAAGATGGCTATTCTTTAATAATAAAATGAATTTTTTTGTGCATTATACTTACTCATTAAAAATTTGAACACATAAAAATAATTAGTAGAGCCCTTAAAATATCTAAAACCCAATCATTTAGACATAATCATCAAGTTAACATTAAGATAACATCATGTAGATATATCTCTATGTATATAGGAAGGAAAAATAAGAGATAGATGGATGATAAATAGATAGTAGATGTATATACATATATACTGCCTATACGCAGATAAGAGTTCACTAAAACTTAACAGTTTTTATTTAAATTTCTATTGAGGAGAAAGAAATAAAAATGAAACAAAATAAATTTCTAAAATTATGATAAATATTTATTCACAAAATAAAGATATTAATTCCTTTAAAATTTTCCTAATTAAAAAAAAAGTTTACTAAACTATATCAGAGCTTATTGTCATTTAAAAACATGATATTTTGACCAGAAACTCATGGACATAGAAAACAAACTATCATTACCAAAACAGGAAGGGGAGGGAGGGATAAATTAGGAGTTTGAGATTAACATATACACATTACAATATATAAAATAGATGAACAATAAGGATCTATTATATAGCACAGGGAACTATATTCAATTTCTTATAATAAGCTATAATGGAAAAGAATCTGAAAAAATTATATATGTACATGTGTAACTGTATCACTTTGCTGTACACCTGAAACTAACATTGTAAATCAACTACTCTTCAATAAAATATAAAATTAAAACCAATAATGTTTTCCTTATGGACTGAGTACCAGGTATGAAAAAGGAGAAAGAATTGCTCCTGACACTTTCTCCTATTTGCCCACCATCATTTTTAGATTTTTCTCTTCAGTTAGTACTTTTGCATAGTTAAGCTTTAAATTTTAATATACATTTTTGTAACAAAGATCCTGAAGCGTATATCTAACTTTTTTAGTAACAGTTTTGTGTTTAAGTAGAGAATTCATTATTTGCTTCTACACACTGATTTTTTCAAAATATTTGCTTTAATCTTATTTGGCTAGATTTCATTGTTAAAGTGATTTTTTTTTTTTCAGGAAGACTCACAGGTGTTGCACTCCTTAAAATTTCCTATACGTAAGGATATGTATCTAGTGTCTAAAGAGGGAAATGAAAATGACCACTATTCCTCCATTTACTCACGTTAAAATTTTGTGTAGATGTATATGTTAAAAACCAGACAGCAAACAAATTATGATAAAAAAATTAAAGCCTCCTTTCCCACCCTAGTCATTCTCAAAGCTGACATTTGTTAAACAGTTTTTAGTTTTTTGTTTCTTTACATGTACAGTGGTGTATATGAACTGTGTGTATACTTATTCCTTTTTATTTTCATGCAAAAATCATTTTTCTGCACATGAGGATCATAGTTCCCGGTGTTCTTTACCTTGATTTTATGATTCAATAATAGTTCTTTGAAGACTTTCCGTATTACCATAAAAATCCATTCTTCATTTTATTTAAAAGCTGCATGGTTATTTATTATTTGTTCATAGTATTTATTTATTAAAAATTTTTTTCTTATTAGTGGACAGATACTCTCATAAAACTGTGTTGACTTTTCAGTTGCTGAAAGTTGATTCAAAATGGTACTCCGTACTTCTGTTTGTCTCATTCTCCTGATAAATTCTCCAGTCCACAGATTGTTTGTTTTCACAAGTCATGCTACACATACACCTGCAAAATACATATGTTTGAGGAGGAATCATTTGACTGATATCTGTCATAAGCCTTACCTCAGGATTACTAGTTTGATTATTTATGGCCAGAACAATAATTCATTATCTGATAATCTTTTATAAGGGTTACATTTTTCATGATATGTTGAAACTTTACAATGAATGATTTTTGCAAA
The DNA here is from genome assembly GCF_009834535.1 of Camelus ferus. Classification (NCBI taxonomy): domain Eukaryota; kingdom Metazoa; phylum Chordata; class Mammalia; order Artiodactyla; family Camelidae; genus Camelus; species Camelus ferus. The sequence goes on along the minus strand of NC_045725.1, from coordinate 9,817,277 downwards.
AGTTGTAATGTATGAGAGCTTATGATGTTTTTTGGAAAGACTTTATGACAAAATTATTTTGGCCTTTTTTTTTTTTTCACTGAGCCCTACTTGATGAGAGAAAAAAAGAAGAAAAATGATAAATATAGCATGTGTGCCTTATTGTAATTACAGAGCTATTTCCATATGTAGATTTATCTAATTTGTATTTTTATAAACTATTACTTAAATATGAGAAATATTGTTTTAAGTTTACTTGGATAACTGGCCTGAAAAATTCAAATGTTACCATCTTTTAAAAATTAAGGAAGTAAGAATCCTCAGCAAATGAGGATTTTACATAAAGCAAGACTGTGGAAAAAGAAATGAAGTGGAGTTCCCCGAAGCACTTTTGGCAAAATGGAAGCAACAAGCTTCATCTGCTGCTGATAAAGAAGATGTAAAACCATGCAAAGAAAGGGTAGAAGCAACTGATAACAAAGAAAGCAGAGATGCAGCAAACAGGTGGCGCAGACCCGGCAGGAGCTGATGATGAATGGATTCCTGATGGTGGGAAAATGTGACCAGATCCAATAAAAGTCAGATGTATTTCAGCACAGGCTACTAAATTTTAGAGGACAGAGTCAGAAGCCCATCTGTGGCACTTATGGTTGATACAGGAAAACTGCCAGCTCTTGAAAATAATGCAGTGCTTCTATCTACTTGAATAAAGTATTTCATATTAGCCTCTAGGATTCATAAATTATTTCTACAATTTTATTGTGGAATTTGTGTAGAAAATCTAGTTGTTGGGTAGGCATTTAAGAAGGTATTTGTATGCAGTTAAAAAATGAACGTGTATTTTCTATGGAGCACAGTAGCATGAAGTGCGGGATAACAAAAGGGCAAAAGTACAAGGAAGAATGGCCCTCTATAACTTCCTTGGTAATAACCCTTGATGTGTCACCAGAATCTCAATTCAGTCTTTGACACAGTGAAATACATCAATATAAAAATTTTTTCAAAGTCACAGTGTGGTTAAAAAAAATACTAAGAACTTTCGTATCCTATGAAATTTATTCCTTGAGATAGAAGTACCAAGAGAAAATTGAATATAACGGTCCTCTTTGTCTTCTCTCATCTCCTTGATTTAAATAAAATTAAGTTTTTTAACCATCAAAGTATTATTTAAGCCCTAAATTAAAAATCAGTTTTAAAAATTTATCTTATTTCAAATAATTTAAATTTAGCTTATAGACTTCATAATATTTATGCATGATTGTGTCACTTTTGGAAGATCTAGGGAGCGAATCTGCTCCTAAGCTTATTCGTGTATGGGCAGAATTCAGTTCCTCGTGAGTGTAGGGCTGCCACCATGTTCCTCCACCAGCAGCCATCTGGGTGTTTCTCAGCAACTGAACTCTGAGCTCCTCATGATGCTGCACCTCTGTCTTCCAACCAGCAACAGCACATCATCTCCTTCTCATGCTTCAGATCTCTTAACTTCTCCTTCTGCTCCATTCTTCCTGTTTCCAGCTAGAGAAATTTCTCTTGTTTTTATTGTCCATTGGATTTGATGGAACCCACCTGTATAACCCAGAAAACTCTCTTTTTTAAGGTCTGAAACTTTAGTTACATCTACAGAATCTCTTCCTGGTCCCTTTGCCATGTAACAAAACATAGTCACAGGTCACAGGAAGGATGCGAAGATCCTCGCTAAGCCACGCAGGTCATTCCACATGCACATGCTGATCATTCAAAAAAGCCTCACTCCACAGCTCAGTTTTTGTTCCCTCATTCATTCTAAAGACTTTTATTAACCACTCACTGAATTCACCACTTTGATGTTTGCTCAGAATTCAAAGGTGAGAAATCCCGAACCTTAATTATCTACAGTACAATGGGGGGAAAAAAAAAACCTAGAAGATAGTTGTGGATTTATAAGTAAGTTCTATGGCATAAAAATGTACCAAGTATCATTGGAACACGAAGGAGATGTTCCTAAAAAAATGCCAATTGAATATCTTCAACTCTTACATCCCAGTGGAAGGAAACATAAACATGACGATTTCTAAAGGTGAACTTATAATAAAGGTCTTGATGTGCTGATGCTGGTTAGAAGATAGAGGTGCAGCGTCCTGAGGACCTCAGACAGCCTTTAGTTAACTGCTAAGAGGCACCCAGATGACTGCTGGGGGAGGAACAGGGTAGCAGGCCTACAATCACAAGGGACTCAATTCTGCCTGTACGTGAGTCAGCTTGGGAGCAGATTCTCTCCCTACATCTTCCTGGTCACAGCCCAGGCTGATAGATACCTTGATTTCTGCCTTCTAAGACAGAAGTGGGATAAATCAGCCAAGCCCATCCATGCTCATGACCTAAAGACACTGAGATAATATATTTGTGTTGTGTTAAGCTGCTAAACTTGTGGAAACTTGTTACAACGGCAGGAGAAAACTAATATGTGGGGATTATTTAAATATTCTGATAGATAAGAACCCCAGAGAATATAAAGAAAATGATGAAAATTTGAGGATAACATGTGGCATTTCAAAACCAGACTCCCTGGTTTCACATTTAGGTCTGCTACTTTAGTTCTCATGTTGGACAATTCATTTACTCTGAATCGTAGTTTTCATTTCTGTAAAATGGGGAAACATTTTCTATGTTAAAAAATCCTTGAGAAGATAAAAATGAATGGATTAATATAAATAACAAGCTTAAAGTAGTGCCTGACATGTAGTAGTAACAATAATGTAAGTTATTTCTTTGCCACTGTTTTTATTTAGGGACAAGGAGGAAAAAACCCATAGACTACCATAATCATTTGATACATGCTTGTCAAACAAACGAAAAGAACATGTTAATGAAAGAAACAGATAAATGAGAAAAAGTACAAAGCCAATCAAACTGACATTGGACAGCATAGTACAACTGAATTTGAAGCAAGAGAGACTTTCCGGAAAGGTGACAATAAAGAGCATTGGAGGTTGCAAAGGAGAACTCTGAATTCCTGAGGGAGACTTGCCTCTGGTCGGTTTACATACCAGCTGTGGGAACTCTCATGATTCCTATGTGTCATAGGTTGTCAGTAAGTATTTCAAAAATGACAGAAGAATACATGAAAAAGATTTGGATTTAGAGATCAAGAAACACGGGCGCTCAGCATTTCCCGGTACTTAAACACCCACACATCACATTGTTAGGAATCTTGGTATAAAACGCACACTCAGGGATTCAAGGAGACTGTAGAAGTGGGGCTTAGGAATACAGATGAGGTCACTGTGGTGAATGTCACAGAGAAGCAGTGAGAAAGGAGCAAGATGGTTATGAATGATGGGAAAGTTTAGGTTGATAGGACTTTTAGTAACATAGACCATGTGATTTTATCTTTTCCTGATATTTAAATTAAAATATCTATTAAGATAACAGAAATACTAATTAGCATTTTACTCTAAGTCATTTCAATCAATGGTTCATATAGTTATAATGAAATACGGAATGTAACTCATAAATAAAATCTGCAATTATTTGAGAAGTATTTTGAATCTTTATATTTGCTTTTTTGCTTCATGGATAAGTCAAACTAAACATGAAGAGTAAATGAACATGTGCTCAGAGAAGTAAGGTCACTCAACTGACAGGGACATATGAATCAGGTAGTCAAGGAAGCAGACTACCTTAGGAGGAAGTAGAGAAAAGGTCTGAGGGATAACGAAGGTGCCCAGGAAATTCCATTTCATTTAGACAGGGTTTGCATCAAGCTGGATATATAATGAGAAGAGGATAAGAAATTGGGGGTTCTGTTGCCTCACTCTCTGTACCCCTAAGCACAAACCAGCTCCTTTAACTGAAAATTGCCCTTCGAGTGACAAAACACAGCAGCTTCAATAAGATGGATGATATAAAATTGTCAAGTTGAGTAGATGTGACTATTTTTGAAATCTGCTTTCTCTTAGGACCTTTCAAATATACAATATAGTATTACAAATACTGTATTTTAAATTAGTAGACTTTGTAGAGGAGTTTTGGATTTACAAACAGGGAGTTTTTGATTACTACTTCAATCTCTTTACTTGTTACAGGTATATTCAAATTCTCTGTTTGATATCAGTTTCAGTAGTTTGTCTCTTTCTAGGAATTTGTCAATTTAATCTATGTTACATAAATTGTTGACATGCATTTTTGCATAGTTATACTTTATACTCTTTTTTTAATTTTTGTAAGATTTGTAGTAACAATTTCTCTTTCATTTCTTTTTTTTAATTGAAGTACAGTCAGTTACAATGTGTCAATTTCTGGTGTACAGCACAATGACTGCAGTCATGCATAAACATACATATATTTGTTTTCATATTCTTTTTCATTTAAGGTTATCATAAGATATTGAATATAGTTCCCTGCGTTATACAGAAGAAACTTGTTTTTTTAATCTATTTTTATATATAGTGGCTAACATTTGCAAAGCTCAGACTCCCAAATTTATCCCTTCCCCTGATTTCAGTAACTTGAGTCATCATTTAAAATATGTCATCAGTCTAAATTGTTAATTTTGGTCTTTTGAAAAAAAACAATTATTGGTTCTATTAATTTTATTTGTTGCTTCTCTAATCTCTGTCTTATTTTTCTACTCAAGTTTTTATTACTTTCTTCATTATCCTTGCTTTGGGTTTAATTTACTCTTTAATTTCTAGTTTCCTAAAATGTAATCCAATAGTTAGATTATTAATTCAACATTTTTTCATTCTATAAATATATAGATATAGATATATGTGCTCCCAAACTTTCCCCTAAGTACTGCGTTAACTATATCCCATTTTGCACTTTCATTTTTGTTCTTGTCAAAGTATTTTCTGATTTTTCTTGTAATATCTTTTTTGACTCATCGATTATTTAGCAGTATGTTGCCTGTTCCACATATTTGTGAATTTCTCAAATTTCCTTCTGTTATTGGTTTCTAATTTCACTCTATTATGATCAGAGAACATATTTTGTATTATTTCAGTCTTTTAAAATTTATTGAAGATTGTCTTATGGGTTAATATATGGTCTGTCATAGAGAATGGTTTATGTGCAGTTGAGAAGAATAGCAATTGGAACACTCAAAAGTTATATTTGTTCCCAGAGCACCTCATTTCACAATCAATACCTCACTGCAGTTTCAATCTCACACCTCTCGACATGAGCTTGATCAGGGCTGTGAGCAGCTGTACTCATGAACAGAGTCCCCTATCTGCAGAGGGACCCTCATAGCATCACTTTCACCACCTCTGAAATGTCCCCGCTGTCTTACCTGTTCATCCCTATGTACAATCAATCTCTCTTCACCCAGGGCAAAGGACAAACTGTGAGATGATATAAAGCAGATTTTCCTGACTCCTCGCTCACAAAAATAAAACAGGTAATTAAAATTTTGATTTCCCCAAGTTGCGTGATATAAGGAGAAATCAAACAAGTTAACCTAACTTCAAGGTCAGTATGCTTGTGATTTTATGAATTACAGAATCTTAGAGAATTCTCTAAATCAGAGAAGCAGAAGTAGAAACATAATGGTACCCGATATTTGTTTTGTTCCTGAGTTTAAATAACTGTAAGCAGCTTGTACCCGCCATGTATATCTGATTTATTCAGTATAGTCCTTGAATACGTATTGGAATTTTCAAAATCTTTCGTTTACAATCATACTTTCAAGCAATTAAAGCTTTCTGCACATATTGTTTTTTTTAAAGACCTTTGTAACCAAAATTCTTCACTGTTGTCTGTGGGCAACCCCCTTTTGAAGTCTAAGGCTGCCTCTAATGTGTTTCTGTATCTGTAATCTGTTGACTCAAATCCAAACCTGCTGTTCTGCTCAGCATGTACCTTCAACTTGATGGAATGCTATTCATCATTATTCTTTGATGTTAAGTTTCTAGCTTTGCATTTTCTTCATGTACCTAGGCATGTTTCTTTTCTCTTTTCTTTTCTTTTCTTTTTCCTTTTCTTTTTTTTTTTTCTTTCTTTCTTTTTTTTAGACACAGAGACAATGTCTTTGTAATTTTATCAGAAATAGTTTTTGTTTCAACTGAAAGATTGTTTCCCAGATGTTTAGATTAGGGCAAAGTAAATGAGCATATAATGTTTAAATTCTACTTCCATTTCTGAGAACATTGCATACTATACCCCTAGAATGAAATGCTTGATATCTTTCATTTGCTTAAAAAAAAAAAAAAAAAAAAAAACTACCATGGTGTTATTGTAGTTAACTACTGTTTGTATCTCATTTAGCTTTTCAAAAACTATGTGGTAAATTTTGTTTTAATTATATTCACTGAGACATTTATTTAGCTCATGTTTTTTACAGCTTGTCTTTTAAAGATTATTAAACTAATGCCCCCTTAAGCTCCTGTTAGTTGGTAAATGATATTATTGTAATATGGTTCAAACAATGAAATACAAGATGGAAAGTATATTAATCCTAATGTAATATACTTACTCCTACTTCTTTCTAGCAACAATTAAGTTCCTTAAGCTTCTTGAAGACAAAAATGTTCTCCACATGAAAATAGCATTTAGGGAATATAAAACTTTACTGAAATTATCTATGGAGAACAATTTCCTGCGTAGGCTAATCAATTGCACATAGTTTGCCTTCGACAAACACATCACACTCTATGTCTGCGTCTGGGTATGCTTTTCCAATAGAAGCTCCTGGTGCAAATATTGCTACACTTTACTTAAATCATGCACTGAGTTTCCTTATCTCTTAAACTCTACCCAAAAGTTTTCTTCATAATTATTTATGTGGCATACACTTTATTAGGCTTTTGAAGTTTCATAGTTTCCCTTCATCTCGGTTCTGTGACCTTGAGAGGATATCACAACAACGGTTTATAAAGCCTTTTCCTCATGTAATTTCTTTCAGTTCGTGTATTTCATTACAAATGTTCATTTTTCCCTCTCCTGTACCAACCTTACATCTCCATACAATTTCAGTTCACAGTATCTAGATCAGTATAAGGTATTAATACCATGATGGAATTTCAAACAAATAGATCACTAGTCTGGCTTACAATGGATATGGCTTAGGTAGTTTTGTTCAAATCAGTGCTTCTAAAACACGTTTCATTAAAAATTATTAAGGAGTTGTATTTTATTAAGACTAGTGTTCAGTTGCATACATATTTTTAAATTCCCCTGATAATGGCTGGCTAGAATTCAGGCAGTGCTCAAAATGTGCCAAAATAAGAATAAGGAAAAAAAAAATCAGTCAGTTTGATTCATGTTAAGGTGTTATTGTGCATAATTCATCCTTTGACTTAAATATCTTACTTCTATAGTGCTGATCAGAGAAATTATATTGGATTTTCTATTTATTAGTTGACTGAAAGTTGGTTTTTACTTTTACTTTTATTTTCTTATATTGCACTACTATTACCTGCATTTTAGTTAAAGGATTGTGACCATTTAACTAGATGCTACATTTTTTACTTTTTCACTTGATTATTCTATCTTAGGACACCAATCTGCCTTTCAAATCTTACTCACTGGTGATTCAGATCCCCTATGGTGATCTCTTTCTGAGTGACCTTTGAAATATGAACAGTAAGCTGTCTACCTGAATGCCCAGCAAAGCTGTGACTTGACTTTGCTTCAAGATATGGTGGGATTCCTGAACTTTAAGCCTTTCCTAACTCCCCAAAGATCGAGTTTATAATTTCCTTTGTTTATTGTATTCTGTCTTAATTTGTGTTCCCCTGAAAATACATCCTGACACAAGGAATTGGCTCACACAGTTGTGAAGGCTGAGAAGCTCCACAATCTGCCATCCAAGAGTTGGAGACCTAAGGGAACCAATAGTGTACTTCAGTCTGAGTCCAATGTCCTGAGGACCAGGAGAGCCACTGCCAATGGTGGATATAGATATAGATAAAGTCCAAGGGCAGGAGAACGATGAGATGGAATGAGATGAGATAAGGTGAGCTGAGATTAGATGAGGTGAGATGTCCCACCTCTTCACCTTTTGTTTTTAATTCAGGCCCTCACCAGATTGAATGATGCCCAACCACCCTGGGAAGGACAATCTACTGAGTCCACTGATTAAAAATTAATCTAATACAGAAACGTACACCCTTACATACACATCCAGAAATAATATTTAATGTGGGCACTCCATGGCCAGTCAAGTTGACATACAAAATTAACTATCCCAGGCTCACCCTTTGGCAACATGGCATCCATATACATCTCCTTAAACATACTTAATTTCCAGATAAAAACAATGACAAGGTCATAATTCCACCTAACATGATACAACTTTCCTGTGTACAATTGAAAATGTACTAATCCACTACTCAGAAGAGGAGATAAATTTCTTAAGTGATGTTTACTCTTCTCCTTGATACCAAATAACTTAAATGCTCAGATATAAAATTAACAATACATAAATACTATTATATAAAAGCAATTCATCATATGTTACATGATAAAGAAATAAGAGAGGAAAGAAAACAAAGATATAGCTAGATACACACACACAAATGTATTCATAGCAAGATAAGAAGGAAATAAACAGTTACAGTTTTTGTTTCTTTAGCTGGTCATGTGGTCATAGCTGATACTTATAATTACCTTCCTCTGCTACCCATTCTGATTCCTCTTGCCGTCAGTGAGCTCTTCATCTGGCAGGTTGACCCAAACATTTATTCCTGGAGGGTCTGGGCCACTAGCAGCCCTGTCTGTATTGGGTGACAGTTTTTTCCATTGACCTTCATCATGGGGCATGGTAATACAAAAAGCCTAAGGAATCTCCTGTTTTCCAGACATACTCTTTCTTACCTCTATTGTGGAGTAGGAGTCCAATTTCTCCTTGGTGTTTGAATCATTCACCCCAACCCACATCATAATCCCCTTCTCTGACTGTTGATCCAAATGCATGAGGAGCTGAAAGAGGCCAGGTGGCAGACTTGCATTCCAGTTCAATGGAATCTTTTTTGTGTCTCCTGATAGAAACATTATTCCCTCTAAAACTAAGACATCTAGGCCAGCAGAGCAGTGAGTCATGAGGACAAAAGTTTCGTTAGTGAGTCACTAGGATAATACTGAGTGATACCACTCCCATTTTCACCTTTTGCTTCCTGGACCTGTGAACCCTGGCTGTTGGACAAATAGCACTATATATTGGATGCTGTTTCAGAGCATATGTAGCCTTCTGGAAAATGACACTCCAGCCCTGCGAGGCATTGCCACCTTGCTGGCATTATTACTGAGTCATCAAAAGACCATTTTATCAATCATTCTATCAAACCAGCTGCTTCAGGGTGGTAGAGAACATGGGAGGACCAAAGAATTCCATAAGCACGGACCCATCGCCACACTTCTTTGGCTGGAAAATAAGCTCCCTGATCAGAGGCAATGCTGTGTATACTACTATGACTGGATAAAGCATTCTGAAAGTCCATGGATGGTAGTCTTGTCAGAAGCATTGTATGTAGGGAAGGCAAATCTGTATCCAGAGGCAATGTATATTCCAGTAAGAATAGAATGCTGTACCTTTCATGATGGAAATGGTCCAGTGTAATCAGCCTGCCACCACGTAGCTGGTTGAGCACCCTGGGGAGTGGTGCAGTATTGGGGACCTCAGTGGTGATTTCTTTTGCTGGCAGGGGGAGCACTGAGTGGTGGCTCTAGCAGACTGGCCTTCGGGAGTGGAAGTCCATGTTGCTGAGCCTGTGGATAACCTCAGCTCCTGCCACCACGGCCACATGGCTCATGAGCCTATTGAAAATGACAGAGGTGACTAGGGAAAGAGGCCAGTTGGTATCCACAGAGCATGCCACCCTTTAACTTTATTATTGAAGTCTTCTTTTGCTGAGATCACCTGGCTGTTTGTGCCCCTTGTGTACACATTAATTTTGATATCCTGTTTAGAAGACAACCATCCTATGTTTTAATTAACTCATATTCAAACTTCAAGTCACAGCTTCTATCATTTTCTGCTGAAAATCTTTCACTTTCTGGACTGTGTCATTGCTTGGCCAGTGTGATCCCAAACCACCTTCTTACATATATCATTTGTCACTATTTTCGATCTTTGTTCTTGACCAGTGTTTCATAAGTATTGGTCCACAGACTGTTAAGAATCTATGTTTAAATTATTATTCTCTTACAAATAAATGAAAAAAATAAAAACAACCTAAGAGTTCTCCATAAAGCCACGCTAGGAGAGAAAATGCACCATCATTCATTCTAATCTTAATTCCTTCTCAATATGTTTTGGTCATTAAAATATCATTTACTTTATAGAATGATGATGATTATGATAGTTGAACTTTTTTTCCTGTCTTTCTTCCCTCCCTTCCTTTCTTCTATCTTTCTTCTTTCCTTCCTCCCTTCCTTCCAAAGCCCCAATATGACAGAATAAAAAAATCGGCAACACTATTTAGATCACCATTTTTAACTCTTTTGTTGCCCTAACCTCTGAATTGATTTTTTTTTAATTGTCACTGTTTCCCTGGCACCTTCGTCAGTGTCCTGAACACATAGTAAATGCCAATATATGTTGAATAAACAAGTGATTACATCATCAGATATGACAAGGCGAGTATAACCTAAGAAATTTCCAGACAAGGGAATGAAACACTTCCCTTGTAGCTACTACTAGTGGGTGCTACTAGCGAGTAGGTACTGCTAACACCCAGATTCAGGGTATCTGCTTGGTTTGTGGGCTAAGTAGGTTTCTGTGCTGAGTATTCTGCTTACTTCTTAATGGCTTCTCCAGTGATCCCACTACTTCTGCTCAGAACCCTAATGAACTCAATGCCCCCATAATTAAAATCCACTAATTTTTAAGAACAGTCCAGCATATGGTGTGCTGCACAGCTAGTAATCTGCATACAAACTACTGAGTTAGATGAACATTTTTTACTTTAATCCAGCACATAATTAAGCCCCACCTTAAAACCTCAAGGAAAAGTAATAATTATAGAAAAGAGGCAGCAGACTGTTTTGCATCAGACATGCCAGTTCAAACTCAGCAGCATACTTACTATAACAGCAATAAAGTGTTACTTTTTGGTAGCGCTTCTAAGGTGGCACTTAAAGATTGTTCTCTAGTTGTTTCACTTATTGGAAGTCAGTTGAGAAACATCCAATGTAGAACAGATAAAGTGATTAAATTACCCTTCGGGCTCCAGAATAGCTATTTTTGTGCTGTGTTTGACTCCACCTACAGGTGTCTGTCTCTATCTTCATGAAAATAGGAGATGGAATCCTTTGGGAAAGTACAGAAGAAATGTACAGACACCATAAACCACATGATAGAGTGAATTCATTATCTACTGTCCACCCCACTGAAACAAGGTGTAAATTCAATTTTAAGGAAAGCTAACACTTTTATTCTATTTTGAAGCAATTTCTTACCTGGCAGATGGGTAACTCTTCTTCACTTACATTTCTTAAGGTGAAAATTAATTTTTGGTTCAGATAGTAACTCCCTTGTGTAAGGAATTTGTAACAGTGAGGACTGAAATCTTCTTCTCAGAAAGGCAACTGAGTTAAACATAACTATACCAGCTTCCAGAAATGTCTGCATTGTTTAAAAATTTACCTCTTCCTCTAGATTATTCCCCAAAAGTTGATCATATTTTATTTCTCCATCATATATTGCAAAATATTTATTTATTTATTTTGAAGTATTGACAAAGCAAAGAATATAGACATTTTTATCCACTATTCTAATTGTGAATTCATTTGGCTAATGCAGTTTTGACTTAGGGAAAATATATATCATTTACACTACAATAAATATTTACCCCGTTTGTATTGGTTGATATAATCAGCTGCTGACAAGGAATATTCAACTAGTTATTCTTCGTTCTGAGTAAATTTAATAATACAATTTTAGTTATATTTTTTAAAGGATTTTTTTCAGGATAATTTCAAATGAGACATTACTTGCTTTTCACTGGGGAGGGACAATTTTTTGTTGGGAGGGCACTTTTCAGAAGTGAGTATTTGCAAATAGATGATGTTAGATATTGTGAGATTAAAAACAAAATAATGTTCCATGTATTGCAAATTCAGAGTTGTAGAATCACAATGCAATATTTAGTTTGGTTGATATCAGAAAGACCAAAACTGAAGAATCAGATTATTTCAAAATTGTGTATATAATGGAGAAGAAAAAATAAATTACAATGGATTCAAGCCTATATAAAATGCTGGCCCCAAGTAAACCTTGTCACCATATTAACTTCTTAGGAAAAGGTCTGGTTTTATCAAGGAAATCAGTGAAAACTATATATTGATTTTCAGAAAGTCTCTTTATTTCAAATTGGATGAAATATATCTATCCTATTATGCAAGAGATACATTCATTATAAATACATTTTAAATGGATAAATGTCATTCACCTGCTTAAAAACTTTCATTTTCCCATTACCCTTAAAATAAAAATTTAGTTCCTGAACACTGCTTGCATGATCTAATCTCACATCCACTCTTATTATTTCCCCACTCATCATCACTCTGCTCCAGCCACTTAGGTCTTTCCAGTATGCTCAGGGATGTTCAAAGCTAAATGTTACTTTCTCAGAGAGATTTTCCTAAAGACCACTAATTTCAATTATTTTTTTGTATTCTTCTCTCAAAACCATCTGTCCTTCTTCATTGCACTTACCATAGTTTGCATTGATGTTTTATATATTTATTTCTATAATGTCTGTCTCCTCCATTAACTCTCTTCGCATTAATGGAAGTGATCATGTCCATTGGTTTTTTGCTATAAACAACAACAACAAAATCATACATAGGAGTTAGTCCTTAAATATTTATTGAATACAAATTAAAATGTTTTACTATATATTAATATTGTAAGTAACATATGGATCAAAGAATAACAGAATCTTTATTTTCTTAATTTGTAGTTTTTAATTTTAGCACATGGAGTGCCATATACTCTCTCCAAGTGTTCCACTGAACTTTCATCAATACATAAAACTTAGTTCTGTAACAATGGGGTAAAAATAGTATTAAGGCAGAATCTTTAAATGAACACAGCATGGTTGCAGTCTATAATGATATACTTCCTTCTTCAAATGACAACATTAAGATAACTCTAAGAAAAAACACCATCATCAGAACATAAGTGAATTTTGCATTGCCAGTTTATGAGAGGGTAACCAAGGGAGTAAGTGGATCTACTCAACAGAAAAAAAATGAGTGATAATAATCACGAATGCTTTTATAGACACAGTAAGATTTTAGTTTGTGATTGTGTTGTAACTGTGTTTAATTATGTAGTGTTCTTTTGAATTTTTTAATACTTAGAAATGTATTGCGTAATAATCTACCTTTTGAAATAGAATGGAAAACCACTGTCTACTATGGTCTGGGTACCTTCATTAAGCAAGAATTTTGGGTTTCATTGGTCTGATAAATGCTATAGATATGATTTATTTTATTCTTCAAGAATTGTTCCATAGATATTAATCAAAATAAGAACAAAAAACCTCAGGCATCAAAGTTATATATAGATAGGAGAATATACCAATTTGTCTTGTTTCCCTTAGACTGAAGAACTGGAAACTAGTATTTGTTTAGTTTTTGCTAAGAACCTAGTTATTACACTGGGATGTTTTCTTAAACTCTGTATTAATCCTTACAAGGATGCTAATTTACAAATAGTTTCATTTTACAGATGGCTCAACTAACTTTAAGCTTTAAAAGATAACTTAGTCTTCCCACATACACAAAAATTTATATCTAGTAGAAACAGATATGAAAATGTTGGTTGTCTGGTTGCAAGGTGAGAATTCTTTCCTTCTTGCCTTGCTTTCTCCAAATGGCTCATTCGAACAAAACAGGTGATTTTCACTCAATAACTTTCTGTACAGAGTTCCACAAAGAAAAATTGCCTAATGCATTTAAATAGAAATTATTGTTCTAATAATGTTAATATGTTACATTTATATTCTTCATTCCAAGTATTAAAGTGCATTTTTAAATGCTTCTTAAGTGATACTGAATTGTTCAATGACTATGCAAAATAATCACTATTGACTAGTTAATAAAACAGCACACATGTGAACATAAAGGACTTTTCTTTGTCAGTATTTTGAAAATATCACAAATCATTAGCATTATTGATCATCTATTTTTTTGTCATTTCTCATAACAGCATTAGGATGACTGGGTCAGTAGTGCCCATTATGAAGATAAGGAAAGTAACGCTGAGAATGGTTACATAATGTAAGAGTGTATAGTAAATACAAGATTAAAAAATAACTTTTTTTTCTGCTGCACTGGAGGGGTTTTTATCTTATCTAATGTTAGATCTCAAAATAGTATTATTTCTTTAGGGAAAAAATTGAACCAAGCCCTAAGTAATGAAATAAATCTGCTATACTATTCCCAGCTACCAGTGTGGTTCACATAAAAGTTCCTAAAATATGCATAAAACTAGACAAATGTATGCATAATTTTTATGAATAAAATAGGAAAACATGTGAGGACCAATTCTAGCTTCCACAAAGATCTTGAATGTCTGCCAAATCTAAAACTAAGAGTAAAGACCACTGCAATGATCAAGATATCTCTTAAATTTTTCTAGGATAATTCTTGCAGCAATCTTATACTAATTCCATATTCTTTCAATATGGCATGGAAATACCAAGTGAATAGAATAGTGACAATTTAAGCATTGGGAAGGAGTATAATTTAGAGACAATCTGATGTTTCTTTTAATTGAACTATGCTTCTAGAACAATAATATTATCATTTACCCAAATTGATTAAAATAAAGAAAAAAAACCAATTTGTCATTTATTACATTTCAGAGCAAAGGAATATCTTTTCAGCCAAGTACTACTATGGCTCTGTAAATGGTAAGTTAATTCCTAAACTTGCATTGCAAATTTGAGATACTTAATTCAGGATTTTCTCCCCAGCTCTTTATTTGCTACATTCACTACTAAACTCTTCACAAAACAATTCAGCCAAATTTTTCATAGTTTGATATTAAAAAAGTATCTCCAATTCTTAGGTACATGCTCTACTTAAGAAGCCACATTAATATAGCCACCCCTTCCTTATTAGGGTTTTCACTTTTGAAGATACTTTCATTAAAGAATGCAACTCCCAGAAAAAAAAATGATTATTGTACATGATAAATGGAAATAACTTCGAGAACCATCTTCACAGCAGTATTTTCTATTGGAAGAAATCAAAAGCTTTTTGACTCCAAACAATCTTGGGTCTCACTTTGCTCAATGTTAATGGAAATGCTCAACATTTGCAATAGAAATTAGTTTAAAAAAAAATAAGGAAAACATCTTATATAATAAAAGTGCATTCAGTGCATTGTATAATCTTTTAAAGTGTATTCTACTTTAAATATAGTAACAAGAATGATAAAGAATTTTATTTATTTTAAAATATTTTAGTCAATATTGTATATGCTATTAATTACCCATTCTGAGAAATATCTTGATTAGAACTAAAAGACTGGAAGAGATGGCTCAGCCTACATTAAGTGTTATAATATAAAAGAGCTCACAGGGAACAAGTATGGACTTGCTCCATTCTTTCTTTTTTTTATACAACCACACTTGCGAATACATATAGCACACACACAAATGCTATATACAACCCAGGCCGACAGAAAAAAATTGAATTCTTATTCATTGAGGATAGGTTTCTTGGAATTTGTTATGGACTTTCTACTGAGAGTCATTCAAGAAATTTGGTTGACATTGGCAACATTTATAAAGTTCTACAAGTTTAGACAGAGGTTAGGAAAAACTTAAATAAATGTCTCTATTTGACCATACTGAATCAGAAACTCAGTCCTATTGGTATAGACAGATATATTTTCCTGAATTATCAGGTTAGTCATTTGTTAAAAGTAATAAATATTCATCTCATAAGCTAGTATGAGAATTAAATCAATATGCTTGTGCGTTAAGTCTGACTAACAGGCATTCAGACAATTATAGCTAACACAGCATTAAAAAAATCTTTTCTTTTGAAAGTTGAGAAGAGGCAAAATTTGGAATATATTGATCTCTTGGGCCTAAATTAATGTTGCTGCATCATGTAAGTGGTTGACCATGTCATCCAACCTTTGACTCACAGATTTGAGATCAATGTGACAATTTATCATAACTGCATGAAAACCTCCTAAGCAAGACTCTAAGAAGAACAATACAGTGTCTTGGTAGTTACCCATATTTACCTATCCTTCTATGGCCACATTCTAATTTTGTTCTGGGTGGCACTACTCCCAGCTCAAAAAAATACTTAGTAATAAACTTACCCAAGGAGATAAAAGACTTGTACACTGAAAACCATAGAATCATTGATGAAATAAATTAAAGAAAACATAAATAAGTGGAAAGGCATCCTATATTCTTGAATTAGAAGACTTGCTATTGTTAAAATGTTCATACTACCCAAAGCAATCCACATATTCAACTGTATCTCTGTCAAAGTCCTAATAGCATTTTTTAAGAGAAAAGGAAAAACAATTCTAAATTCATACAGAACCAAAAAAGTCCCTGAATAGCCATAGCAATCTTGAGAAGCTGGAAGCATCACATTTCCTGATTTCAAAATATATTGCAAAGACACAGTAATTAAAACAGCAAGGTGCTGGCATAAAGACAGACATATAGACCAATGGAACATAATAGACAGCCCATAAATAAACCCATGTGTATATGATCAATTGATCTTCATCAACGGTGTCAAAAATACAATTGAGAAAGATTGTATTTTCAACAAATGATGTTAGGAACACTAGATGTCAACATGTAGAAGAATGAACTCGAACTCTTTTCCTATTGCATACACACACAAACAACTAAAAAAAGATAAAAATTTTAAGTGTAAGACCTGAAACAATAAAATACCTAAAGAAATCATGGGGGAAAATCTTCTTGACATTGATCTTGGCAATAATTTTTTGGATATGACCCCCAAAGCACAAGCAACAGAAGCAAAAATAGACAATTGAGACTATATCAAACTGAAAAAACTTCTGCACAGCAAAGGAACAATCAAAAAATTTTAAAGTCAATGTATAAGATGGGAGAAAATATTTTCAAATCTTGTATCTGATAGGGGGTTAATATGCAAAACATAAGGAATTTCTACACCTCAATAGAAAAAAGCAAAAACAAAACAACAAATAACAATGCTGTCTTTTAATATTTTTGTATTTTTAATGTTTGTCTCTATATCTTACTATTAAGACAGCATAATGTATAATTCAGTGATGGTGGCCAGAATGTTTTCAACATTAAATTGACAGCATGAGATCTGAGCAATGACTTGATATATTTAAACATTGATCTTAATACTATGGTAAAAGAGTACAGCCTGGTGTTTAGTAACAATAAGATGTAATCTTAATAAATAGATTAAAAATTCCAGAATTTGTCGTCATCTGTAGAGCTGATGCATTTTAATCTTAAAAACACTAGAACTCTTCTAGAATTGCCTTCAGGTATTTTAAAGTATGCTTTTGAATATTCATTGCTAAAGCAACGTTTCATATTTTGGGGGTGAATTTAATTGTTTTAATAGACTTTTGGATCTAAATCTGGCAAATAAGGTGAGCAATCACATTGAGAAAAATCCATTTGGAGTTTAAAATTAGGTATGAATTTAAAGTAATTGAGATTGATTTTCTTAATTCACCAGTAAAATGTCTCTGAAGTGTTTCCAAAAGAGGATTCCCCATGAGATTTTGAGCTATTGCAGAGAAATGAGAATAAGTTTTGTCTCTTAAGTCAATGTTTTGCAGGACGATTGGTATATATGTATATTATATTATGCTATTTCTAAAAAACTTTGTCAAAATTTGGCTTTTATCTTTAAAAGTATAAAGTATTAGCCCCAGATATTTATTTGGATTTTTGTATTTTTATGCCTTCCAGGTAATTGCTTCTTAAACATAGCTCAACTGATCATATTTTATATATATATATATATATATATACACACATACACATAGCTTCCATATATCTAATGTGCATGTGTTTATGCTATGAAAATATTGAAAGAAAATTTTTATTTTTCTAGGTTATTAGGAGAATCACTTACACATACAGCCATATTCATGATTCATCATGTCATTTGCTACCCTAAACTGAAGACTTAAAAGATGTTCATAGTACCAGTTTTTTTCTATTTATGCATTTCCTTGGTAAATTGCCTTAAATCATTGCAAATTTTATTTTAAAGTGTAATTTGAAGAACACATATTTTTCACTAGTTAGAACATTTACAAAATACTTGTAAGTTGTGTAAACTTTGAAATATTGGGCTTATCCCTGTATAAAAGCTCTTACAAAAGAAAAGGTTATAAAATGGCATTTTACCTGTGTTTTGTTAAATTCAGATTTCAGGCGAGAGTAGAGGAGGAAAGGCTATCCTTTACCTGAGTTAGTCATCGTTTAAACCTTCCAAATATTCCCAAGCCTCACTATCAGACTCAGGTCCAAGAAAAAAAAAAAAAAAGCCGTAAGAGACTATGAAACGTAACTTTATTAAAGATAAACTCTTTAGCCCACCTTTCATTTTTTCCTCTGTTTCATTTTGTAACTCCATCTAGAAACTGATAGACTCAGATAATCTCGTATGACATCTTTCTATAAGGACTTGAAAACTCTCCCTTACGCATTATTCTCTCCTTACATGGCCATGTTCCACGGACGTTTTATAAATACTCATGTCTTCAACTTTGCTTTTATTAAGTCCAAAGCATTTTTTTTTTTGCATTTCTTAACTTTTAAGTCTTTATTTGCTATATGTAGTGGGAAATTACCAGATATTGCATTGGCACACCAATAATTACATGTAAGAAACTGAACTTTTCCTTTCTCTATTAAATATGCAATTATCAGATACACTGTCTCTCTTGTAATGCTAGTATATAGCTACTTAGGATTGAACATGAAAAACGAGTCCTGTAGACACTTATTAAAAGTGCTGTAATAACGAGTGTATCTCTCCATATTTTTCATATATTCCTTTATCTGCCACGTTAACCATTAAAGTTCATAAATTCCTGTCATTTTTTTTCTTTTCAAATATGTCTCAAATCACTTTCTTGAGTCATTTCATTGTTATTAGGTTAGTTTAATATCTTATAATTTTCACTTCAAGAATTTCAAGTCTCTCTTCTCTACTCCTTCTACTTGGTTCACAATATTGTGACTAGAGTTACATTTCTGAAACACAAATTCAATCTTGTCATTATTCTAATTAAAATCCTCTGAATAATCTTCATGGTAGACAGAATAGAAATAAAACCCAAAGTCAGATACTCAAGGATTTTTGCTCTCTCTTCACAAAATAATGTTCTATATTTCATTTCATGGACACTTTTCAAATATAAGCCACAATGAGATTTAGTAGACTTTATTATGTGTCTCCACCAGAATGATCAGTCACTTCTCCACCTGGAAACTTCCTTTTTAAAAAATCACCTCAGATGTCATTTTCTCTTAGAAGGATATCCCAATTTTTGTATGTACAGTGGTCCCTCAGTATCCACGGGGGACTGGTTCCAGGATGCCCTGCAGATACTAAAATCCATGAATACTCAAGTCCCTTATATAAAAAGATGCAGTATTTGCATATAACCTAACTTTTGCACATCCTCCCATATACTTTAAATCATCTTTAGATTACTTATAATACTTCATACAATATAAATGCTATGTAAATAGTCACCTGCACTCAGCAAATTCAAGTTTTGCCTTTTGGAACTTTATGGATTTTTTTTTTTTTTTGATATTTTTTGATCAGCAGTTTGTTGAATCCACAGATAGGAACCAATGGATATAGAGGGCTGACTGTATTCTGCCAAGCATGTACACTTATTACTATGAAAATTTGCTTAAATGTTTGTTTACTCTTACAGATATGTTGGTCTTCCTAATCCTTCATACCCTGGTTTCATGAATATCTTAGAAGTGCTGTTGCCTTCCATTATCGTTTATATAAAATCTGAGATATTTATGTTACTCATAATCTTCCCTGAGATTTCAGCCTGTGTTTGCCAATGCTTCATATCCCAGAGACATCTCAAAGTTTGCACGGCAGATGAGCTGGTTTGTGGTGGGGAATATAAACTCTATGCCTCAGAGAAAAAGTGTCCAGTAATTAATAAGGTATTCTATATGCATATTTTTAAAGAAGCTATTAGTATCATTAGCATCAACTACAAACATATATGGAATGGTTCTGGGTACCAGATACTGTGATTTAGTTGAACTAGTTCGAACATTTAGATTTATTGTAGTTTAAGTTGGCAAGACATCTGGGACATTTAATTCTACTTGCATATTCATCTACTAAATTCAGATATGAAAAGTGAGTTTCACCTCTGTATGTATAATTCAGTGTCTGCAGTGTCTCATTCATGAATGTCTGAAAAGACAAATTGTTCTCATCTATCAAATAGGATTTTGGCAAGGGACTGGCAGTAAAACCAAAAGACTGCCAAAGTTTGGACTTTGCATAACTTTGTTCCTCCTTCGGACTCTATTGTAATCTGTCACCATGTGTCATTTTGAATGCGTTTCCTTTAGGACTAGCATGGATTTCATATTGGCAGAAAAAGTATAACATTTATTATTGTTATACTTTATACCCTATTCAAATGAGTGTGAAATCCAAAAGAGGCATTGGTGTTGAGAATGCATTTTCAAAGGTGACAATCATTAGGAGAGTTCTTTTGGGTCATGGCTCAGTTAGAGTGCATATCTGCTTAACATTAACTATGCACTGGGAGCTCATGTGTAGTCTTAGTAAATGATTAACCAGCTATCCAACTAATGCCATTAAATGCTGTATATTTTATATCACAAAGATAACTACTTTCATGTACTTTATCTTATTGAATACTTACAACCAATTTAGAGGGAGATCAGTGTAGTTATTAAAACCTCACTTTTCCTACAAGCAAATTGAAGTATATCCTTAATTGAGTATCTCAAGCATCAACTAATTAGACCAATTCTTAACAATAATGGAGTATTTCTTTCCCAACATTATAGTTGGTCTAACTTTTAGTTGTACTGAGCTAAATATATGATCAGTAACAAAAATGATATGCAAACATAAATCATATGCTTTCACTGTGCAGAACAGGTATTAACGAGTCACAAGTACATCGATTTCTAATAAGAAAGCATAAGACATGAGTATTCTGGCATTTATTTACATTAAGAATGCACTTATGAGGTATCTAATTATGAGTGGTAATTTCTAAGGAGCATAGGTATTAGGAAAACAGTGCCTTTAATCTGTGAAGCGTTTAGTTTAGGGGTAACCAAACTTTGTTAACAGGAATGTACAGGACAGATTTTTTTACATAATCCTTTAAAAATTTTAGAACAGTTTCAAATATACTGAAAAAATGTGAAGATGGTACAAGTGTGTTCTCCCAATACACACTATCCTTATTAACATTTTAAATTAGCATGATATTTTTGCTACTATTAATGAACCAATATTGATACGTTATCATTCATTTAAATTCATGTTAGCTCCATATGTCCTTGGCTTTTACCTAGTTTCCTTTTTCTGTTCCAGAATCCCATCCAGGATGTCACATTACATTTAGTCATCATATCTCCTTAGGCTCTTTTTGGCTGTGAGAGTTTCTCAAAATGCCTTTGTTTTTCATCAGTTTCAGGTGTTCTGGTCAGATATTTCATAGAATGTCTCTCAGTTGGAATTTGTCTGATATTTTCCCACATGATTAGGCTGGCATAATGGGTTTTTCTGAGGAAGACCAGAGAGGTAAAATGCCATTTTCATCATATTGTATGTATACACTAGCAGCATGACCTGTAACTGTTTATGTCAATCATGATCACCTGAATGAGATACAGTTTGTCAGGTTTATTCACTTTGAAGTTATTCTATCATACCCGCCTTCTCAAACTGTACTCTTTGGAAGAGTAGCCCACTCCTCTCCCCCATTTCTCTGTTAAATTATTTAATTATACTGCTATGGACTCATAGATACTTATTTTATGCTTTGGGTTTTAATCCAATACCATTTAATTTATCTTGTTGTTCTTATTTTCCGGCTTTGACCATTGGGAGCATTTTCAGTTAACTCCAGTGTCCCATCTATATCCCCACATCGATGTGGATGTATTTTTCTTGTGGGTTAGTGGCTGTTAAACAGTCTTACTTTATCACAAGAAGCTTCAGGCCCATCTTGTGTATTTCCTGTTTCATCCCCAGATTCAGTCATTTCTCCATGGATCCCTTGTTACTTTTATTGTAGAGTGATATTAAAAACCAAGTTCCAGGCACAAGTTGTGCACACTGCTACTGGGGTGTCATTGCTTCTAAACCCGTAAGCTGGGAGAATGTGGATAGATCTGTATATTCGTATGTGTTTTAACCTATGTATATTTACAAACCTATAGATTTTTTTTATAATCATCTGAATTTATGTTAAGCAAAATCTGAGTTCATACTGATGTCTTCATCATCCATTACCACATGGATTATTCTCACTTCTCTTTTTGCTCATCTGTATATTCCCATAACAAATCTGGCTCCCACCATCCATCATTCATGTTAGTTGATTTATTCCAATATACATGATGTACAAGCATTATCAAAATTGCCAGCCTGTTCCCCTGTTATGTTATCAGCAGCATTATTAACTGGAATAGAGCACTTATGTACTGTTCCTTTTGCTTTGAGACTTACAGTCTTTTGTTTCCAGAGTTTCTTAGGTTAGCTTTTTTTTTTTTTCCCTGCCCATACCTCTTTAAATGAGGTTGTTTCATACATTTTAAATACAGTTAAATTCTCTTGTCAAAGTCTACATTACTTCCTGGGTCCCCCAAACTCTAAAAGGTATAGGTAGTTTGCTTGTTTTTTCCCCTAATTTTAGCTGCATGGTGTAGTGGTGGCTCACTTGTTGTTTTATTTTTCTGTTACCTGATTTAAAATCATGAGCACATTTTCATATGTTAGTTTCTCATCTGTATATTTTCTTTGGTGAGATGTTGCTTCAGACCTTTATCGACTTTTTTCTTGGGTTGTTTTCTTATAGTTGAGTTTTAAGTGCTCTTTCTGTATTTTGGATATAAGTCTTTTATCAAATATGTGTTTTGCATATATTTTATCCCAGTCTGTCACTGTCTTATAATTGTCTTAACTGTATCTTTCTCAGAGCAGGAGTTTTTAATGTTAATAGTCAAACTTGTCAGTTTTCTTTTCATAGACTATGCTTTAGGTATTAATTCTAAAAACTTCTTACCAGATCCAAGGTTATTTAGATTTTCTCCTGTTATCTTCTAGAAATTTTAGAATTTTTTATTTTATATATAAGACTGTGATCCGTTTTGAGTTAATTTTTGTGGAAGGTAAAAGGCATATTTATCTGAGTTCACTTTTTTTTTTTTTTTTTTTTTTTGCTTGTGGGCATCAAATAGATCTAGCTGCATTTGTTGAAAAGATTACTTTTTATCCGTTGAATTACCTTTGTTCTTTGTAAAATATCAGTCGGTTATGTTTGTGTTTATCTGTTTCTGAACTCTATTCTGTTTCATTGATTTATTATTTTTCCAATATCAGTTTTTTAAAATATTGTAGCTTTAGAGTGAACCTTGGAGTCCTATGCACTTCCTTTCTTTACATAGATCTGAATTTCTGATCTATATAATTTTTATTCTCCCTGAAGAACATCTTTTAACATTTTTTGCAAGGAAAGTCTGGCGGTCTGGTGGTGATGAATTAATTCTGTTCGTTTCTGTTTGTCAGGAAATTTCCTTATTTCTCTTAAATTTTGAAGTGTAATTTTATCAGATACAGCATTTGAGGCAGGTATAGGTTTTCTTTTCCTTAATATTTCACTCCACTCTCTTCTTCTGTGATTTCTGACAAGAGGCCCAGTTGAGGGCAAATGATTAATTTAAAAATTGAACTATGTGAGTATAATGTATAATAAGTTTTGGAGGTGTATGAGACTGGTAAGTAGTCAATTTAAGAAGTAGATGGAAAAATATATGTGCCTAGCTATATTTAGCATCATTTAATTTATACAGTTTAATTTATATTATGAAAATTATTTTATACCTCTGTTTTTTTACAGCTTGTTTTACATTTATTACTAAATTGAATCAAGTTCTGATTGAATAAAAGAGAAAGTCTTTGGATCATTGAGTTACTTTATTTCTTCAGAAATTCGTAACTCATTTTATGTAGTTAATTTAAAAAGTGAGTTAGAAACATATATGATGCCATCTGGGTTTGAACATGAAATAATAGTCCCTTCTATAATTGCAGTTCTTTGTGTGCCTGGTTCTTAAGAAGGTTCTGGAACTGCAACCAGAATGTGAACATCATATATTCCCAAAAGTACTTCCAAGGAAACACTGTATAAAGCATCTAATTTCCTGATAACACAGTTCCTTCCTACTTAAAGTGATGATAACAGTCTAACTCAGGCTCAAGTGAGACTGGAGTCTGAACATACAGCTGCTCATGATTATTGAAGCAATGAATACATTTTGATAGAAATTGTTCCCCTTTCAGTAATCTTTGAAAATTATTTTAGGTAATTGTGACTTTTTTGGAATTTGAGTTTTAGCATCTATGTAAAAAAATATAATCTGACGTGGACTTATTTTTTTTTAATGTATTAGGTTGTGCTGGTGTCATTAGTTCTAGTATCACTTCTGAGCTTTTTATTAACAAGTAGGAAAGCAATTTTGTAGGCTGATACCTATCCAGTTAGTCATTACCCAATTGAAATTAATGCATTCATCTATTAAAGTAACCAACACACTAATTGAGAGAAATTAGACTATAAGCTAAACTATTTATGAAAGACAACAGCTAATAATTTTTAATTCAGTTGGAGACAAAGAATGGATCTTTTATTTTCAAGGGAAATATTTTTAAAATTATTATTAAGTTCAGACTTGTAAAACTAATTAAAATAATATAGGTCACATGCTTTCTTTCACAGACTTCTTTTTAAATTTCTTTTGTACAAATTAGCCAACAAAGTTTCTAATCATAATTTGTCTTAAGACCATCAACAATTTAATAATAATCAAATCTAAAGGGATAAAAATATTCCCTTCAGAGAGGAAGACATTACAAAGAGCAGTGAATAACGTTAATGTCTGAGAGATTCCCATTTAGCTTCAGTTGAGGTACACGTAAAAATCATGTAAAGCAGTGCACAGTTTTGTCAGGAAATCGCCAGCAGCAATATGTGAATGGATGTGTGTTGTTAGTCTTCAGGATAGTAAGCTCAGCTTTCAAACAATGCCAGGCGCTTATCTGGAAGTTATCCTTAAGGCATGGATTCTGGTTACCTTCTGATTGAATTTTAAGCACTAGTAAGTTAAACAGAAAATAATTTTTTCTGTGAAGGTATTCCCATCACTAAAGGTGACAATTCATAGTCCCAACTGTGGCTTAATACTAACTCTCGAATTACTGGAGTCAAGATGCTTTTACATCCTTCATTCTTAGTGGGACATTGTTAAATGATCGTGGTCACATTCCTTTTCCCCCTTGGCAATTAGGGGAAGTGTGATCCTTGTGTCCTTACCATCAAGCTAACTAGATATTAGAGACAATGGCAAAGACTAACATTGACCAAATTACTCTTCTAACACTCTCCAGTTGCAGCGAAAATCAAACTTACCGTTCTCAACCACACAGTAAATATTTACCTGCTGTCCATTTGTTCCATAGATAGGTCCAACATCATTCTTTTATGCTTTCTACCTCAGCTTTCAGGAAGATGGGATTAAGAGTAGGATTTACTTGGGATTGCCACAAGTCCGTAATTCACAATACAGGCTCTTTTTGTGTCTTAATAAAGATTTATATTATCGATAAATGATTGGATTATTGATAAAATTTGATTTAGTATGTGTGTGCACATACGTGTGCATGTACATATACCCTAAATGAGTCACTGGGTATGATAGTAAGCAGACACTCCTAATCTTATCAGTTGCATTATTATCATTAAGATTATATAATTAATCAATTGAATAATTGTAATTATTGTTTATCTTTTCCTTCATCTACATGCCTTGATGTTAAGTATTTTGTACACATTTACTCATTTAATTCTATAAATGACCCTCAGATAATGTATTATAATAATTACTCTTCTATAAGTGAGCATAAAGAAGTGAAATACTTTTCTAAAGTTACACAGCTAAAAAGTGTTGGATGAGAACTAGAATTCAAGTTTTACTCAAGAGGCCATGGTCTTAAACACTAAGAAATAATATAGATCTTAAGATAGGTTTTTTTTTTAGATTCCACATATGAGCGATCTCATATGGTATTCTTCTTTCTCTTTCTGGCTTACTTCACTTAGAATGACATTCTCCAGGAACATCCATGTTTGCAAATGGCATTATGTTATCGGTTTTTATGGCTGAATAGTATTCCATTGTATAAATATACCACATCTTCTTTATCCAGTCATCTGTTGTAAATAGTGCTGCTATGAACATTGGAGGGGGGGAGTTGTGTTTCCCAGGAAGCAGATTCTGGACTGAGAGCACAGCCAGGTTACTGGTGGGTGACTGTTGGAAAGACAGTTGTGAAGGCGTGAGGGCTGCGGGATGAGCCAGGAGGAAGTGAACTGAATACAGTCATTCTATGGTATCTATGGGGTGTTGGTTCCTGGGCCCTGTTTCAATACCAGACTCCTCGGATGTTCATGTCTCTTATATAGAATGGCATAGTACAGTTGGCCCTTTGTATCTGTACATGTATACATGTATTTGTATCATGGATCCAACCATGGATGCAACCAACCATATCACATCCTTGCCAACACTTGTGATTTCCAGCAGCTCTCCTAAGAGGTGTGAGGTGATATCTCATTGTGGTTTTGATTTGCATTTCCTTGATGATTGGTGGTATTAAGCATGATTTCATATAACCTATTGCCCATTTGTATGTCTTCTCTGGAAAAATGTCTATTCAGGTCCTTTGCCCATTGTTAATCTGGGTTACTTGGCTATCAAGTTGCATGAGTTCTTTATATATATTGGATATGAACCTCATATCAGATGAAGATTGTGATATTTTCTCCCATTCTGTAGGTTGCCTTCACAGTGTATTGATTGTGTCTTTTGCTGTGCAGAGCTCTTTAGTTTGATGCAGTCCTGCTTGTTTATTTACTCCAGTTTTCAGGGAAACAAACAAAACTAGACTTGCTTACTCTAATGATTGGATTAATCCACCTTAGTTCAGTTGTCTTTGTGCTGTTCAGTTACATGTGCAAAAGGGGAAGAGTCTCATAGTGTAAACAAGGGCTTCAGGGCTAAGAGCAGGGCAGATTATTTTAAAGGGAATTGTAGGAGGGGGCAGATCGACATCTCTGGGAGACCAGGCTTAGTCTAGATATTTGGCATTCTCCACTATGGCTTTCATAGCCTCTGCAGTGATTAACAATCAAATGCATTTCTGATTCCCTGTTACCTTTGATGTCAGTACATTCTTCTGTCAGGTTAACATTTTTTCTACATGGGAATTTTTAAGTGTTATAATGTGAAAATGTGATGGGTCATAGATTTGAGAGTGGAGGGCAAGTAGCTCGACACTGGCTCCAATGTTGTGTTTAGGTTTAGACATGGTTATAGGTGGACCACAAATCCGTACACTGTAGATGCAACCATGTAAATGTGCTCGCAGAATTTAGCGACTTCCTATTTAATGGTAATATCCTAAATTGTAATCAGCCATGTTTCAAGAAGAGGATGCCAAAGTTAACATTATTTTGGCAAACTAAGGAATTAGCTTAGAAATATCTTCTAAGAGATTGTAACCAGCCAAATTTTTAACAGCTTTTACTTTGTTAACATTTTCCTCTTATTTAGCAAGGCACTAAATTTTATTGATGGAGAAAGCTTCAATTTTTTTTTCAATTTTAAGTGAAAAAAAATTGATTCACTCAAACCAGCAAGACTCACAGCATAACTACTTTATATGTTAATAAATATTAAAAGCATCTTCAAACTATCATTGATACTTAAATTATCTAAACAGAAAATTAACCTTAGCTGCATCAACAATCCCTTGCATTGTTATTATCCTGAATATTTGCTAAATTCTAAGTAAAAGGGATATTTAATTTATTTAAAGTCTCTCACATTGACCTATCTTTACAAAATAATGTAAATAACACACAAAGAAGCAAGCAAACCCTGCTATCAGGCAGTCAGTGTTTGGTATAATTTTACACTCAGCATTCCAAGTATTTTGACAATGTACATCTTGCTGGTTCTTTACTTGATGTATTCTACGTCAGCTGTAAAACAAAAGATAATATATTCTGTCAACAAAATGAAATAATGCTACTAGATAATAGAGTCTGAAATGTTTACAAACCTATAAATGAAGACCACGCCATTAATATGAATGAATATAATCAAATGCTTTCATGATAATTGCTGCATACATAGCGTAGCACAACCTAGCTATTTTTAGTACAGTAGTTGCAGGTTTTATAATCACGGGAAAATATCAGTGCTTATGAGCACAAGTTTTCCTGTGACAAAAGATGTTCGTTTAAAATCTTTTCATGGCAGCCAAGGGAATTATCACAGGTTCCTATGGTTCCTTATGAACTCAAGCAGATTTTCTATCGTAACATATCGGATTTAAGCATTTTGAATAGTAAACTAGCCAGTTTAGAAAAACTGACCCACTCAAGTTGTCAAGTCAGATGAGATCCTTGGTGTTGGATCCTGATCATATGCCATAATCCTGGACAAATTCCACAATCTCACACAGAATGTATGAACAGAAATTCTCTACTGGGGAATCTCACAAGACTAGGGTCAGCGAGAAGAGATGAGAAGCTTTAGTTTTCCTGTGATGGCAGCAGGAAGCCCCACTGAGATCTGCCTTCAGGGAAGGAGTCCTTCCCTGGTGCGGGAAGTGGTGGCAGCTTTCAGCTGTCAGCAGCTACAGGGTTGGGGACTTGCGTAAGTGGTAGAGAGCCCGATGTCATACCCTTACTGGAACTGCTGACATCCAGTCACTAGAGGTGCCAGCTGTTCACAAGAATTATCTGGGAGACCTTGGCCACTGTGGAATATCACCACCCCCATCCATGTGGAGGGCAGAGCTTGGGTTCTGCTCCAACATCTAGATAAAGATGTATACTTGGAACAAAAGCTGGTTGTTGATAGTCATTCCACAGTGAGCACGCACAATCATTTTCAGATATTGCTCAGTGCAATACAATTTTTTTAATGGAACCAATACATTTATTTACTGAGAGAATCATGAAAAAATAAGAAAGCCAGACATAAATGAAGACAGTTTCAGATTCACAAATTTAAGCATAGATAGGTAGATAGATAAAGAGAACATCTACTCTGTCGAGAACCTAAGAATGAAAAGGAAATGGTAATAAAAGTACAAGAAAATTTTGAAGATTATTTTTATAATGATAATAATTTTGCATATATTTTCTTACGTGAATGTATCTATCATAACTCTGGCCACATAGTATACTATTACATAAATCTAAGCTCTCTTTTCTAAAGGTCTGGTTCTCTAAACATTTTATTTGGTCTTCCCTTGATAGTGGGTAGAAATCTATGTTAAGTGACATTAAATAATGTAACCTCAATGGGGCGAGGGGAGTAATGGCATTATATCAAAGCAAGTGACCCGGGCCCTGGGGCTGTGGTCTTCATGGAAAGCCCTCACAGCATTTTGTGGCTTTAAGCAGTGGGGATTTATGAACTCTTGGTCTCTGCTTGGCTACTCTGTGAGACACTTGCATTTATGTCAGGTATAGCAAATAGTAGATGCAACCTCAAGAGAAAGAAATCAGGCTTTGTACTGTGAAATCCACATAGGATTTTTTTTTTCCACTAGAAATGCATAGAGAAGAGAATCACTATGCATGGCATTGTTTTCCAAATAGAAAAATTGTATCTATTCTTTAGGTTTGTTCAGAAAGAAAATGTTCTCTTTTTTTTAAGTATTAACAAGGGAAATGATTTCTGACTGTCTTGTTACTATAGGAAACTATATTTTCAACAGGAGAGAAATAGGATTGCTTTCATTACTTTAATTGTATGACAGTTTCCCCAATGTAGAAAAGAACTGACTTTGGAGGCTTAAAAAGCACTCATCTAAAGCATTCATATGTAATGAAAACTCCTTGTCACATTGCAAATGTATATGATACCATTCTACCTTTCGAAAGGGTATGAAACTTTCTGCAGCTGTTTCACATAAAGTATTGTAACATAGGGTAATTTAACTTTTGAGATATTTCATCCATAAGAAATGTTTTTTTGAGACAGAGTTACAGATAACCCAACCGTAGTCATTCATATTTACTGTTTGCTTTTGTTGAATGCAGAAATGATTTGCCCAACTGTGTAGTGAAGTTTATTCCAAGTTTTCCCTAAACTCTCTGCATTTTCCTTTAGAATGGGGTGGATGAGTTATGTAAAATGTGAAACTTATGTGTAATGAGGTAAATTGCTAGCAATGGAAGTGTTCTGATTTTACTACAAGGAAAATACTTAGTTGGGGGCAGATATCAGTTCTATGTTTGTAACCTCACTTTTCTTTTTTAGGTGTTGTTTTTATTATCGCACAGTAGCCATGAAAGAGTAAATTGTAAACATTCATCATCTAAGCATTGCATTTATTGACTTTCTTCTATGCAGCACTTCGCGTACTTAGTGATGTATGTAAGAACCCAAGAAAAACGAAAGGTTATAACTGTTCACTGATTATGAATCCCCCATAAGAGTTTAAAAGTGAGTTTAAAAAAACCCTCTGTAGCAGTTCATTAGTAGGAAAACACTCATTTAACATGCTTTATATGCAACATCTATGGCTTAAAGGGACAACAAGCTTTGTGCATGCTGGAAAGCGTATGCCTTTACTCACTGAAAAGCCTCCATGTCTGTTTCATATTTATGTACACACCGCTTTCTCAAACAGAGGAAATAATTGTTGGTTTTAGATGACAACGATTTCTTGATGTTCTAATTTTGCTTAACATAATTTGATACCAAGAATAGCGATATACCTTTTATTTTATTGTATTGGCAGCTGAAGCAGTAACATAGCAATCTAAATGTGTTAATGACAGCTTTTTGCTTACAAATGAACTTACATGAATACATGACTTGGCTTCATGAAGATGGATTCCCATTTATATCTGAAAATTCATTTAATTACTGTGCATAGTGGGTGCACAGTAAAATTAATAACTTTCAATATTGATTAATGATTGATAGAGATTAAGGCTAAAATCCTACATAAAAGTTAGTTTCTAACCTCTTGTTTTGTTAAGAACTACCTGTGTCCAAAATAATGATCATCTTTTAACATACCACTATGGAAAAAAACTCTCAAATCCATGCAAACTAGACTCTTTTGAGAGTATATTTTTCAAATGCTATTTTTCAAATCTATATAAATGAGGTGAAGGAGTGGAAATTCATTCACTGTGAAGTTCATGAGCTCAGGTCGACAATAGGAAGTTAATGTTAGTCAGCGTAGGTAGCAGTAGCTGAGAATCAAATGTCCTCAGGTTCTGATTTTGGATCCATCATCCTTTCTATGATTTGGCACAAATCTCTTCCTTTATTTTGCCTCTACTTTATGCTTTGTAAAAGGTAAAATATTCCTCTATTTCACATAGTTCTAGATTTTAGAGTAGGCACTTTGAAGGCAGAAATAGAAGAAATCGTACTATTAGTAAAAAAAAAAACGTAAGTAGAGTGAGCACACTTAACTGGAAGACACGCGTCTAGTGCATTACTGGTGCGAAGTGTGAAAGCAGGCCAATTCCGTCCATCTTTTCTGTCAGGTGCTGCAACACGCATGAAATGTCAAGGCACTAATTTACATTGTATACATTCTCTGAAAAGGTCAGTGTCCAGTGCTGTGCCACTCATTATCCAGTGGCCTGTTTTCCAGAAACTTCATTTCTCTGTAACAGAGTCAAATATGAGAAAAGATGCCAATCACCTAAAACCTCTCTTGTCAGGCCCACCTATAGGGCTACGCTATTGTTTTCTGTCTTCACTCAGAATCTTATTGACTATAGATAATTTAACAGATTATTTGCAGTTTTGGCTATTTCTTTCACAACTCACAGCAAGTGAGAAACAGTTGAGCATAAAGAATCTGAGAATGATAACACCAGGAAAAGCTCAGCACGGGAAGAGCAGAAATGTCAATTTGACTGTCAGGTATCAAAAAATATGACAGAAAAGTAAAAAAACATTGAAGCAGTATCATGAGTTTTCCTACTGTTGGCCCTGAATCAACAATAAACCGAAAAGAAAAATGTAACCATCTTTGATGCCTCTGATTACATAAAGTTTATAATCCAGTTTTTAAATGACATCATAAAACCATAGAAAATTAAACCAGGGAAGGAGGTAAGAGATTATTTGAGACTGTAAGTTCTCATTTTGCAGATGAAAAATACAAGCAATATGAGTTTTATCATTTACCTCAGGTTATAAATAAAGATTTAAAATTAATAAAATTTTACTTGTTGGGTAAACTTTATTTACAAAGTTCTCTGTGTAAAGTAGTTCATTCCTGAGGAAAATAGAGTGTGTGTGTGTGTGTGTGTGTGTGGTGTGTGTATGAAGTTATATAGCTATATGTATATATTCACAATTATTTATATACCAACATATGCATCTTCCCAGCAACTATATGTGAGAAACATATGTCTTAGTTGTCAAATATAACATTCCTCCAATATTTTCTAAAGTCATATTTTCTACAATATTTTTTAAACTCATATTTGAGGTTGAACATATTTTTGCTATTAGGGTTCACCCTAAATTTACAAGTCTATATCAGGAAAATAAACCTGATTAAGTCCAGAATTGCTTAATAGTGAGTGTTGGAGTGGGAGTAAGAAGTGTCCCTGTTGGGTCCTGTTATTTTTCAGGTACACAGGATAACAGATGGAATTCACTTAGGTAAATCTATTATGTATATGCTAAGTGGCAAACCACAATGGTAGAGGGTAGAAAAAACAATGGGGTATCTAGGAGACTTTCAGCCCATACAGAGACCTTTATTATAGTACAGTTCATCTTCTCCCCGTGTGATCTGTGAGCACTTGCACGACAGTCGCTGCAATCACATGCTAATGATGCAGCTCTGGCACCTGTGTAAGGGAACGAAGGCAGGAAAGAGGCATGAGCAGGAAGCATCTCAGATTGTAATGCAGCTCTGAGAACACTGTGACCAGGCCAAAAGGGAGATCCAGAGTGCAAGTCTACCCACCCTCCCCGCCTCGCACGCACACACACCACACATTTATGGAAAATGCAATTAGACTTCAGAAGACTTTGAAAAGAAAATAATATCTAGGCAGAAACATGGCGAAAGAGGAGAATTATCCAGGAGAAGGGGAAGAAGTGGATTAGAGAAAAACTGCTCTAAGAAGAACTTGGCGTGTGAGTAGACTTGGAGGTGAGATAGAAAACTTAGCATTTTTGAAGAACAGAAAGGTGTTCGATCTCTTGACTATGGAGTGTAAGTAATTATGGAGGCCTGGAGAATCAGGTCAGCTCATATCAGAGAGGTATTTATAAACCTGGGCAAGGAGTTAGGTTTGAGACAGGAATTTTTTAAGAGGGCAGAGATTCAGCATGTTTGAATACTGATAGGAAGAGGCTGTTAAAAGGAAGAAGTTAATGGAATAAAGAAAGAGAAAAGGTAATTGACAGAGACAGTGTCTTGGCAAAGTGGCATTGGCACGTATCCATGTTCCCTTGTAACTGCAGGGACTCTCTCCTTACTTCTCTCCTCAGAGCCACACTTCAGGAGTTATCTTCATTCCCTAGTTGTTTTCCACTCATGCATCTTACTTCTCAATCTGTTGAAATAAATTTGAGGCCCACTGAACTTGCTCTAACCAAAATAAGCAATGATCCCCTTTGAAGAAATCCAATAGGTAGTCAGCATTACTTACTGCATTTGCAGTGATTTTTAATTATGTTGGTCATCACTCCCTTCTCAAAAGAATCTCTTCATAGTGCTTGCACATCTGCACCAGAAGACAGGAATGTCCACGGCAATGTTGTTTGATAATAGCCTCAAATTGGAAGCAATTCAAGCAGTCATCAAAGTTATAATGGATAAATAAATTGCAGTCATTTTAATTAGTAGTTTACTATACAGTAATGAAAAGGAATGAACTTTAGTTATACATACCAACATGATGAATTGAGTAGACATTAACGTTAAGTGAAAGAAGCCAAACACAAAATGTTTCCAGTATTTAAAATTCAAAGTGCAGACCAAATCACATTATGCTAAGGAACTCAGGAGAAACATTTTATGAGTAAGGGAGTGGCTGAAGTTGGGAAGACATAAGTGAGGTTTTTCTAAGGTGCTAGAAATTTTTTTTTCCTTTGACATGGATTTTCATTGCGTGAATTCACTTCAGAATAATTCAGTAAGTAGAGCATTTGTGTTTTATGAACATTTCCCTATATGTGTTGTATCTCACAATTTTAAAAAACTTAAAACATTAAGTCAAGAGTGTTAAATAAAACTACCCTCTCTACTAGCTTTTGTGACCTGGGCCCACGTGCCCAACTCTGTAACTGATATCTCTTCTAGAATGCCCCACAGCCATCTCAAAATCAACATGCCCCTAACCTAAATATTGTCCTACAGAACCTCTCCATCTCATGGCGTTTGCTCTTTCAGTGAATAACTTATATTTATACCCAGTTGCCCAAGCCATGAATTTGGGAGTTATGCTGACTTCTCCCTCTCCACCTATTCTCATCCTATATTTTGTCCCAGCCCTGTTGAATCTGCCCTCTAAATAAACTCCTAATTTGCTTTTGCTCCTTCAATTTTCTTGCCAGCAAACTGTCCAGGCAACAGTTATTAATTGCTTGCATTTCTGTTCCAGCATCCTTAGTGCATTCCTGACCTAAGCATTGCCCCCGGTCAATCTAACCCAGAAAAAACAGCCAGATAAACATTTTTAAATGTAATTATGAATTCTCATCTTGTCACTCTCCTAATTAACCTAGCATGTTCCTACAAGTTTGTGTAAATATTTTTTCCATTTACTCGATTAATTTCATTTGAATATTTAGATATGCACTAACTTCAATAAAGGATTGAAGTCCTGCCAAACTTAACATTATCAAAGAAAGAATAAAATAATGCTCTATCAGAGTATGCCTGACTAATAGGTTATTCATTTTCATTTATATTATATGTATATATATATATATATATGATGTAAGGATTACAACTATACAGACTTCTAATCAATAAGAACACAGAACCTTCAAAAAATGACCCACTTCTATTTTACATGCCTCATTCTAATAGAATACCACCCTTGACCCCTGCATATTTTCTTCTGTATATTCTCACCAATTCCAAACCCAGAAGCTTGAAAATCTTTTGGAGCTAAAAACAGAAACAAACTCTTCCCTTAGCTTCTATATCTCAACACTCTAGTGTTTTCTTTCTTTCTTTTTTTTTTTTCCTTCTTTTTTTGTTTGTTTGTCTGTTTTGGCCTGCACCTTCTCATTAGGCTTGAGTTAGGAAGCAATTCATATTACTAAAATACAGAAATACAGGACTATGTGCACCGAGATTGAGGCTGTTGTGTTTACTGCTCTAACCCTAACACCTGACACCATACCTTTCTCTGTGTTCAGAGTCTCCAATGACAGAATGAACCTAGAACCTGTGCTGCCAGATTCTCTTTTCAGAATTTTTGCCAAAAATTACAGAAAGACCTCATAAGAGCAGTAGGTATTTAAAAATGGAAAGTCATTATGTAGAAGGATCAAGAGGGGGTGTTAATTTCTAATGATGGTCTAACCAAACAGATGTGGAGCACACATTATGAAAAAACCAGAACGTTAATTTAGTGGGAAGTAAGGAAACAAATGTGGATTATAGCTTAATCCTGCTGACTGATTGGCATTAAAGAAAGATTCAGGAAGTCTTCCAACTAGCTACTGCCTTTTTGGGTCCTTACCTAATAGAATCACATGTTTGTGCATCCCTTGAGCACCTGTTCTGAATTTGCCTGCTGCATCTTATGGACAAACAGCCATGTACTTAGTGACCAAAATGCCCAATTAACACTTAGGTCAAATACTGTAGATTGGTAGCAAAGTACAGTAAGTAAGGGTCTCTTTGAAGTGAACAGAAGAAGCAACGCTGTTGAAAATACAGGTACACCTCATTTTATTGCACTTTGTTTTATTGTACTTCACAGATACTGAGTTTGTTTTACAAGTTGTAGTTTTGTGGCAACGCTGCATCCAGCGAGTCTATTGGTGCCATTTTTCCAACAGCATTCACTCATTCCATGTCTCCGTGTCACATTTTGGTAATTCTCTCTTTTCAAACATTTTCATTATTACTATATTTGTTATGGTGATCTGTGATCTGTGATCTTTGATGCTACTGTTGTAATTAATTTGGGGGGCACCACTAACTGTGCCCATAAAAGATGGCAAACTTAATCCAAAAATGTTGTGTGTATTCTGACTGCTCCACTCACTAGCCATTTCTCATCTCTCTCCTGAGTCACAACAATATTGAAATTAGGCCAGTTAATAGCTTTACAAAGGCCTTTAATTGTTCAAGGGGGAAAAAGGGTTACACACCTCTCACTTTAAATAAAAAGCCATAAATGATTGAGCTTAGTGAAGAAGGTGTGTCTAAAGCTCAGATGAGCTAAAAGCTAGGCTTCTTGTGCCAGTTAGCCATGCTGTGAATCAGAGGGAAAGTTCCTGAAGGAAATCATAAGTGCTGCTCCAGTTGAACACGTGAACAATAAGAAAGCAAAACAGCCTTATTGTTGATACGAAGAAAGTTTTACTAGTCTGGATAGAACATAAAGCCAGCCAAGATTTCCTTAAGCCAGAGCCTAATCCAGAGCAAGTTACAAACTGTTTTTCAATTCTGTGAAGGCCTAGAGAGATAAGGAAGCTGCAGAAGAAATGTTTGAAGCTAGCAGAGGTTGGTTCATGAGGTTTAAGGAAAGACGTCATCTTCATAAGATTAACATGCAAGGTGAAGCAGCAAGTGCTGTTCTAGAAGCTGCAGCAAGTTGTCCAGAAGCTCCAGCCAAGACCATGAATGAGGGTGGCTACACTACATAACAGATATTCAGTGTAGACAAAACAGCCTGATATTGTAAGAAGATACCATCGAGGAATTTCATAGGTAGAGAGGAGAAGTCAATGCCTGGCTTCAAATCCTTAGAGATCAGACTGACTCTCTTGTTAGGGGCTAATACAGTTGATGACTTTAAGTTGAAGCTGGTGTTCATTTACCATTCCAAAAGTCCGAGGGCCTTCAAGAATTATGCTTAATTTACTCTGCCTGTGCTCTATAAGTGGAACAACAAAGCACATCTGTTTAAAACATGGTTTCCTGAATATGTTCAGCCCACTGTTGAGCCCTACCCCTCAGACAAAAAGATTTCCTTCAAAATATTACTGCTCATTGACAAAGCACCTGGTCAAGATGTACAACCAGATCAACATTGTTTTCATGCCTGCTAACACAACCTCCATTCTGCAGCCAAGTGGTAATCTGGACTTTCAAGTCTTATTATTTTAACAAGAGATATATTTTGTAAGGGTAGAGGTGCCATGATGGTGATTCCTATGGTGGATCTGGGCAAAGTCAATTGAAACCATTGTGGAAAGTATTCTAGATGCCATTGGATATCCATGATTCATGGGAAGAGATCAAAATGTTAACACTAACAAGAGTTTGGAAGAAGGAGATTCAAACCCTCATGGATGACTTTGAGGGGTTCAAGACTTCAGTAGAGGAAGTAACTGCAGATGTGGCATAAATAGCAAGAGAATTGGAATTAGAAGTGGAGCCTAAAGATGTGACTGAAGGGCTGCAATCTCGTTATAAAACTTGAATGGATGAGGAGTTGCTTCTTATGGATGAGCAAAGAAAGGTCATTTCTTGAGATGGAATCTACTCCTGGTGAAGATGCTGTGAGGATTGTGGAAATGACAACAAAGGATTTAGAATATTTCATCAACTTAGTTGATAAAGCAGTGGCAGGGTTTGAGAGGATTGACTCCAGTTTTGAAAGTAGTTTTACTGTGGGTAAAATGCTATCAAACAGCATTACATGCTACAGATAATTCACTTGTGAAAGGAAGAGTCAGCTGATTCTGCAAACTTTATTGTTGTCTTATTTTAAGGAACTACGACAGCCATGCCAGCCTTCAGCAACCACCAGCCAGATCAGTCAGCCACCCATCGATACTGAGGCAAGACCCTCCACCGGCAAAAAGATTATGACCTGCTGAAGGCTTAGATGATATTTAGTATTTTTAGCCATAAAGTACTTTTAATTAAGGTCTGTATATTTTAGACATAATTCTATTGCACACTTAATAGACTACAGTATAGTGTAAACATAAATTTTAAATGCACTGTGAAAACAAAAAATTCACTTGACCCACTTTATTGCAATATTCGCTCTATTGCTGTGGTGTGGAACCAAACCTGCACTATCCCTGAGGTGTGCTTGTGTTCTCTTCCTCTGCTGGCGCAATTAAAATCAGTAGACAGCCTGGGAATGCATGCTAGTCGAGGCATCTCCTTAGGTCTGGTTTTCACCTGTGTGAAATAAGGATAAAAAACGACCGTGTCTGCCTCCCCGAGGCTTTGGGGAGATCAGGGTTGATAATATCTGTGAAAGAGCTTTAGGAAATTTATAGTTATCTTTAAATAATCTTTTTTTGTTATAATCATTATCATAAAGCACTCTACCATGTACAGTGGAGCTCCTGTACTGAAGCTGTGTCTTTTGTCTTTTAAGACAGATTCTGAGTTTCACCTCTGTATTCAGTGGTAACTGAAGCAGCTTATCCCCGGAGTCTGCAAAGTCGAAGCAGAGCATAAGGAACTGCAAGTTCAGGTCTGAAACCCTACTAAAGATCAGGGAACTACAGAGAGTTTAGTTCAAGGGAAAGCTGCTTCTTGATCACTTTCTCCAGGGAGTGAAGAAAAGAAAAAAGAAAAAGGAACAAGAAAGAAAGGAAAAAGACACTGCCTCCCAGAATGGAAGTCTTGATATAATAATGTCTGAGCCGTGCTCCTTGAGGGGAGTCTAATCACTGCTCACTTAGGGAGGAGGCGGAAGGAGGCTGTCGCCTCAGCCTCTGCACAGAGGTCAAAAACCCACCTCTGCTTTTTGCGCCAATTAATCCCATCGCGTTCTTGCGGTAAGAGATCCTCCAGTGGCAAGGGCTTTACATACAAGGAATCTCACGCTGCTGTACATCTGGATTCCAGGTGGATTGTCCATCTAGTATTTTCAGCAGTGCTGTCTCTATTCTACTTCGCAGTACCCATTACAGTGGCTAGTGACAGTATGGCTAGAAAATGCTTGTCCAAAAGGAGTAGATAAAATAATCTTAGCATCTAACTGCTTAGTTACAGATGCAATGTCTGTCGATGCTCAATTGGCATTTTGAAAACAGTTTCCGGGGTACCGTTGGTGACGCCTAAATTTAAATTTGGTGGTTCATCTGAAATTTGGGGCCCATAGTGATTTAAAATCAGAAATGAACCCAGTTGCTGCAGTGTTTCTTCTTGCAGCAAATACAAAATTAGGAGTAAGGATTTAGCTTGGGAAAAATAAGAACCTTTTGACCTATCTCAGCCCATAGCTAACAGGGCTAGTTTTATTTCCTTTGTTCACTTTTTTCACTTTTAGTTGATCCTAAGCAAAAGCAAGGAAAGAAGGAATAGTTTGATTTTGGATGATTTTACACTTCACGATTCTCAATGATTTACCACACCTTTTAAGCAATCACCCAGTGTCACTAAACAATGCATAACTTAGCTGTACATAGCAAACTTTGCTGTATATAGCAAAATTATAAGAAAAAGCAATTGCGACAGTAACTAGCAGTGGTCACAATCACATATTTCAATATCACAAAAATGTGGGAGATAATTTATATATACCCCTTTAATTTGTAATCAGAGAAATGAGATTCAGAAGAATTAAATGACTTACAAGGTCACAAAACTGATTAATGTTGCAGGATGTGAACCTAAGTTTTCTGACTCATGTATCAATGAAGTTTCCAGTTTGCATTATCTGTCTCCCTCGTTTCCACAGAAAGAGTTCTGTACTAATGCTTCCAAACAAGAACTCATTGCTCTACAAACATGCATTAGGCTGCAAGAAGAAAGCTGTTGTGGTAATGCATTTTTATATTTTGCCTATAGATCCAGAACAAGTAGTGAAAAACTCATTTGATGTCTTTCAAAAATATCTGTTGTAAATAAATGTCCCCTTCGCAGTTGCCAAGGCAGTGTTGAACTCCATGAACAAACACGCCAGTAACAGTGACTTGCTCTCTGCTGTTTTTCTAGATATTCACTAAGGATATCATTTTATAAATAAGCTGATCCAAGCTTCTAAAGAAGAAAAGTAAACATAAGATGAAGTTATAAAAACCCAGTAATGCCTGGAAGTGCAATGAAATACTAGAATAAAATTACAGATCCTGACATAAGCATCATTAAAATTAAGTTAAAAATTACTGTATAAACAATAATACATATTTTTCATAGATAGAGACAAAAAGAGCAATGCAGTTACAATTCTTTGTGTGTGTTACTGTCAGTAAGGGGATTGTATGTTTGGGTTCCTGTTTTTAGGGATGACGTCTCAAAAGTCTAAAAAGGAATTTGAAAAAGTGAATGAAAAACAAGGGTTTTCTATAATTAACAATATTTGGCTTTCACCAAGATGTCCGATCCTCTTCACCTAACTGAAAATTCATCCACTAGAGAAATACGGGGTTTATTTAAATTTTATAGCAAATGTATCTTGAATCCTGCAGGTTCCTGGATACATAGCTGTAGTAGGCTTTAATAATATCTCCCTCCTCCCCAGGAAAACAATCCGCATGCTAATCCATGGAACCTTTGAAGGCTACCTTATTTGGCAAAAAAAAAAAAAAAACAAAAAAAAACAAAAAAAAAAAACCTGGAGACATGATTAGTTTAGCAATGTTGAGATGGAAAGATAATTCTGGATTATCCATGTGGGTTCAAAATACAATCATAATATAACGCATTTGTCAATAACATGAATTCATAATGTAACACAATGGGCAACTGATAATTTGATTGTCTACTTTCTTTAAAATTGAAATAACAGAACCTTCTGTTTTATGTGAATAAAGTAGTTTTGGATGCCACCACCAATGTTAAGGAAGCGTCTTTAATTGTAGAACAACTAACTTGTATGTGTGCATTTAAAAGAATCATTCTAGTTTCTTAGAGTTTCAGACTAATTATGATAAACATGTAACACAAATTGTACGTAAGATGGAAAAATAAAAATATACTAAAGGTCAACTTAAAAAAAATACAATCATAATAGTCCTTATAAGAGGCAGGTGGAAGGAAATTTGAATACAGATGAGGAGAAAGTCATGTGACCGTACAAGCAAAGCTTGATGTGGCTTTGAGCCAAGGAATGGGCAGCCGCCAAAAGCTGAGAGACGCAAGGACCAGATATTCCCCTGGAGCCTCCACAAGGAACCAGCCCTGTTACCACCTCGATTTTAGTTCCTAGAGACTTGTCACCTGGCCTCCAGGATTGTTAGAGAATAGTTATCTATTGATTTAAGCCATTAAAGTTACGGTAATCTGCAACAGTAGCAATAGGAAACCAATACAGTAGCAACAGATACATCATTAAAGAATGGTATCATCTAATCAGGAAAGAAAAAATCTGAAATAGAGCCATATTCTTTCATGGAATCCTCAAGGAAAAATTTCACTGAAATGTTTAGTGTCTTCATATAATCATCTTGTTTGCCTGTTGCTAAATCTGTGAGAAATAGGAAATACATAACAGGTCACCTAGCCTGTGCCCTGGATAGAAGATGATTAGACATTGGTAGAATTTTGGCAATTCTTCCTAACTTTAAAGATGGCTCATCCAGGATTCCTATAAATAACTTTCCTAATAACAGACTGGTCCCAGTGGAATTTAGTCCCATGTACAGCTTTCATTACTAATTTTTTTTTCTCGCTACATCTTGTAACACTCATTTACAATAAAGCTATTATTAAAAACATATAGTATGCTAGGTTTGCACATGGACATTTCCAGTATTATAATGTGGGGGCCTAACAGTGAATTTTTTCCAGCCACACCATCATGAATGATCCTTAGGAGACCTGCAGGAGAAAGTCAATGCAAGCAGGTGTGATGCCCCGAGCCCTTGCTCTCACATCTGCTCCCCCAGCACCATCCTATCTATTTACAGGGCACTCCTATCTCATGTAGAAGCCAAATTCTAATCCAGACTGGGAAGTCTACAGGGAGCAATAATTCAACTCAAATAAAGGTCAGGCTATTTACAAGAATGCAAATGTGAAGTTGTCTGCTCGTTTTATTTTATGGACCCATTTAAAAACTGCCCTAGGAAAGAGAACTGGAGATTAAATCAAAAGTAAGTTTTAATAAGTAGAACACAGAATTTGGGAGCTGAAAATCTGGAAGGGAATCCACGCTTCACCATTTTTTACATTTCTTCCTCATGTATGGTGGCAAATACTCTTGCTGGCCTGAAGACCTTAGGTGCCATGTTGTGAGAGAGTCATGTAGCAAAGAACTGAGGGAAAAGGGCAGCTTTACAAACTGAGTGGTCTGTACATACCGGCCAGCAAGAAAACGGGACCTCAGTCATAGAGCTGCAAGGAAATGAGTTCTGCCAACAATCAGATGAGCTGGGAAGAGGACCTGTACCGTAGGAAGAAAACACAGCTGGCTGACATCTTGACTGCAGCCATGGGACA
Source organism: Camelus ferus (assembly GCF_009834535.1). Classification (NCBI taxonomy): domain Eukaryota; kingdom Metazoa; phylum Chordata; class Mammalia; order Artiodactyla; family Camelidae; genus Camelus; species Camelus ferus. The sequence continues at coordinate 9,774,434 of NC_045725.1, read as the reverse complement.
CGCTAGAGGACTCAGCCAAGCCACGTCCCAACTCCTGACCCACAGAAACTATGAGATGATAAGTATGTGCTGTATTAAGTTGCTAGGTTTGTGATAATTTGTTACACAACAATAGAAAACGAATACATATATAAAATCTAAGTCAACTTAGAATTTGTCAAATAATGCCGGTAGAATAACTTGTGTATAGTGAAACCCAGTGAACATTAGTTATCAATATGCTTAATTTAAATGAAGAATAATTAAAACGATGCAAGATCTATAAGATCTGTAATTCTATGATTTTTTTTCATATATAAAAGTGCTTATCCTTCCTTACAGCTTGAGAAATTTGTTAAACCTCATCATTTCCAAACCAAAATGATCTAGTCAATTAAAAGATTTGGAAAACAAACATTTTATCACCATCTCTCAACATATACGAATTCCACTGTTTTATACTTTGATGTATCTCGTCTTTGAGATCAAAATCACGTTTTCAATATAAACTATTTCATGAAAAATTTTTTGAAAGAGTCATCTTAACCCTTTGAGTTAATTATTTGGAGAGAAGAGTAAGTGGAACAAGCTGGACATTCTAGATCTTAACTGGTACTTGGATACCACTTGGTGATCGTGGCACAAATACCAGTCTGTTGTGTGAACTTTGAAGACAAAGGCCCAGGCTTATGTCTAAGTTCTGTTGTCACTTTTTATTTGACCTTGAAAGTCACTTAGCTTCTCTTGGGTCCTCAACTTCTTGAACTTCAACAGAAAGTCCCCCTGATGTCCATGAAGGCATTTTCTAAATTGTAACATTCTATGAAATATTATTTATTATTTTCTTTTTACTGCTCTTTTTTAAAGAGATAAGTCCCTGATGTATTCTTATTTTTTACAATCTCAATAATGTAGTTACATTCTTGATCTGTAATAGTGATTTTTCAAAGAAGTTATGTTAATTCTTTTTTTTTTTTTTTTTTTTGCTTTTCTGACAGTTGCTTCCGAAGCTCTCGCAGCTATTTTCCTTTTCATCTCTTCAGTTTCTTTCATTCAACTGAGAAGTTCCAACCAGAGATCAAAGAAAATGTCAAATACGGTGAGAACGATGAGTTGGATGATCAGCACATTTCGAAGATTTCTGACTATGCCACTATCACAGGGAAGTAAGTACCTAGCAAACTGCTATCGAAATCACTCATCAGTCTTTAGAAGAAATTAATTGTGCTACACATTAAAATTTGTGATACAGGATTCTAGCTTTTATAATTCCTCAAAATCAGCATTGAATATAGTGTAGCACTGTATATAGTGTAAAAATATTATACATTTGGAAAACAAGACCTCTGTTTTGATGAGTGGTTACTGTCATGGTCAAAGATTACTCAGTTTAACTTTGAATTAAGCACCTAGGAAGAAATTTATAACTATTGTCCCTAAATGAGATATCAGTAAATAATGTTCAATCTAAAATATCACATTTCTTTTATATGGAAGAATATGTAACCCTGAAGAGCAGGTAATGACCTACTTGCTTTTTTGTTTTTGTGTTGTAATTAATCCCAGGGTTCTGAGCATTTAGTGCAGAGCTCAGCACGTGGTGGCAATTAGGTGAGCCCTGTGACATGGAAGTTGGAAGCACAGTCTTTGTCATTAGATTACCTGGGTTTCACGATGTGATTTAGGGCGAGCTACTTACATTCTCTGAGGCTCAAGTTTATCAAATACAAAAGGTAGATGATAATATTATGTTCCTCGATGATTACTGTGAGGATCAAATAAATAATGCTTATAAATGCCTGGCCCTGTACATAGTACAGAATAAACAACTATAGTTCTGCATCACAATGGAAAAAGAAGTGCTTGTTTAGATATTTCAGTTTAGATAGTCCATGTATTGGTTAAAATTAGTCTCAGGATTAATCTGTAGCAGTGGTTTAAAGAAGAGAGAGTTTGGGAAGGAAGTCGTTTGCTTGTCTGCCGGTCTGTATTGCCTCTGACCTGCCATTCAGGGGCAGGCAGTCTAGAGCTGTCTCGTGCTCCATGATGTCTCAGCTCAGGCTCTTTGTGCTGTATTTTCATTTTCCAAATTATCCCCTGGTTCTCGATGGATTCTTCACCCATCAGCTTTGATGATCACATCCAAATCAGTAGGAAGGAGAAAATGGAATCAGAGAGGCCAGCCCTTCCCTAAAAGCACTCCCCTTGGAATTTGCACATTCCACTTTCTTTCATAGCCTGTGTTCTAGTACACAGCCATTCAAACTCAAGGGAGCCTGGGAATTGTAGTCGTTTTCAGAGTATACACATGTGTAGCTAAAAGTCTAGGTAAGAGAAACCTAGGTTCCCTTTAGAAGAAGAGGAGAATAGATATTAATGTATTTGTACCATCTGGGTCACAGCTGCTGTACAAACTGAACCACTTCAATTGCTGTATACCACTGATAAAGATCAACTTCTTGTAATCTTCCTGCTAGGCAATTTTAAGTATATTTCAAAATACTTAAAGAGTGAACACTCTCAAAATTGAGGACAGAGGAGACAGACCTCCCTCTCACTGGTGGAGTATCAAAGAACTTGTCGCCATGTTTCTTTTTCCATACCTGGCAGTGATACCAATAGGAGAGGGAAAGCGCTGCCACTGAGCACATTTTGAGTCTTGGTTACATTATATCACTTCAACAAACATCCCCTTGGCCAAAGTCAGGGCACTGGTACGTGCACTCCCTCACCACTGGGGAAAACTGCAAAGTTGCATGGAAAGGGCAGGGAGGATGCATGTCTGTGGTCAGTAAGTCAGTCCACCATAAGGGCTCCTGGTGTCCAAACATGGGCTATTTCTTTTCCTCCACCTTCATATCAAACACTACTTCAAAATGCCCTTTCATGGTAGTGAGGCAGCAGGTTGACAGGCACTTCAGTACTTTTCTGTGTGGAATCGGGGGGGGGGGGTGTCTGGACCCGGTTTCAGAGAGGGAGAAGCACCCTGTGTTTCAGTGGATCTGGGCCATGTGCTGCTGTCTGTTTACCACATACTCCAGCTCTGTCGGAAGAGAAAATCTGAGAGATACATGGAAGCAGAGAGCCTTCTTCAAAATGGATGCCTTGAGAAGTTTCATATGAACTAAATAATCATGTCATTTTAAATAGAAAGTAATTTGTTTTGAAATCAGGTTTCCTTTTGCTAGAGTGAGGCAAGAATGGAAAGATCATCTTTTGTAGCATTCGCCTTTTCATAGTAATAGAGGTGTATTTGGATAGATCAGTCGTAGCCAAATACATACCATGATGTTCACGAAAGAAAAACTCAGTAATTATGTGTATATTGTGCTACTGTCCCATTAGGAAATAGAAAATCGCTCTCCTAGAGGAGCTTTCAGTTAACACCAATTATGTATTATAGTATATCTAGTCTCTTACAGTGCCATTGATTGTTAATATGGTACAATTAGTCCTTAAGTATGTGATTAATATTCTGCTAACTGCTTAATGTTATTTGACATTCATTACCAATGAATAGACATTTAATTAATGCTAACTAATTCCATGGCAACAACACAGCTGACATTTTGTCACTTCTTTGTGAACATACTCAGCTTTCTCTATTTTCAACTCCCAAGAAGACTGCAGCCTTTATAGTGACACCCATTTAAAGAAATATAAATATATGTTGAACAGTGTTATAGCTTATCTTATTAATAGCATTATTGTTTTTAAAATAAAACATATATTTAGAAGGTAAAATATATCTAATTTAGAATATAAAATATTTAGAATATAAATTTTTTTAGAATACGGGCATTATTTTTAACCCTAACTCAGAAATTAGGAACAATATCTATGCTTTCTTTTTACGCCTAATTCATAAACTGCAGTTACTCCAAAGAGATAAAATTACATTCCATAATTAAAAATCAATGTAAATACACCAGGATGATGTCACCCCTTCAAAAGGCAATAGAAAGTTCAAAAGTTAAATGAACATAGTGGAAAAAATATTCACTTGAGTATGAAAAAGTGTGGGTAAATTATTCTTCAGAGGAGAGATAAAAGTTACTTGGCAAAGGGCAGAAAGGAACAAGTATATATATGATCACAGAATTTTCACATTCTATTAATATCGCTGACATAAGCAAAGGGTTGAAATCTAGGGGATGAAAACACACCAATTTCAAACTTCTACTATTATCCTTACTTCCTTTCAATTTATACTTTATTTCATGGCAGATGTTATCATTTATAAGTATCTAGCAGTAAGGCAGACATGAAATATGAACTGAAAACTGAACTTTGATGAGAGGTTAGAGATTTTTAAATGATAGTCACTATCGTTAGTTTCTAAGTCTTTAAGGCACTTTTTATCAAACTCGGCATGCCAATTTCTTTTTTTCTATTGAAGTACAGTTGATTTGCAATGTTTCAGGTGTACGGCCAAGTGATTCCGTTTGTGTGTCTGTGTATATATATATATATAGATTATATATATATAATTTTTTAGGTTCTTTTCCATTATAGGTTGTTACAAGATGTTGAATATAGTTCCCTGTGCTGTGCAGTAGTTCCTTATTGGTTATCAATTTTATGTATAGTAGTGTGTATATGTTAATCTCTAACTTTCAATTTACTCCTCTCCTCCGTTCCCCCATTTCCCCTTTGGTAACCCATAAATTTATTTTCATGTCTGTGAGTCTGTTTCTGTTTTGTAAATAAGTTCACTTGTATCATTTTTTGGATTCCACATATAAGTGATATCATATGATATTGGTCTTTCTCTGTCTGACTTACTTCAGTTACTATGATAATCTCTAGGTTCATACATGTTGCTGCAAATGGCATTATTTTGTTCTTTTTATGGCTGAGTAATATTCCAGTGTATATATACACCACGTTTTTCTTTGTTTATTTGTCTGTTGATGGACATTTAGGCTGCTTCCATGGTGTCAGGCATGCTGATTTATTGATGTATTTTTATTTTTTTCCAAACATCTGTAACTTTACATACATATACATATAACTATTATTCTAAGTAAGTGGTAAATGGATGAAATTAGAAACTAGTCTTTTTTATTTCTTGGATGGAAGTTAAATCCAATGCACTTTGACACCCCCCCCCAAAAAAAACCCCTGCAATTCTTTTAAGTTTAAGACAAAAGATTTGGCCAGAGGAGTGCACCTGTACCAATACAGCAGTGACCTCTCAAAGGAAATCTTCCTCAAAATACTTCCTACTGTTTCTTTTACAGTCTTGTTTTCAGTCTTGTTGTAGTCCTCACAAACTCATTTGTAACCACACTTTGGTAAGGTGCAAGATTTAGGGCTCTATCTTACTGTTTTCTTTAGTATCTATCATTTTTCATATTTTGATGCATGAGTTGAATTTTGTTCTATCTTCCTGTTGCATATCACAAAGCTGGCCTCATTGAGGACATCTGAAAAAGGCCATGATAAGAGATAAAAGCCATGAAGCATTAATATATACTTGTGCACAATATAGGAAGGGAACAGTTTTCCTCAACTGTCTTAGGGTCCCTCGCTAGATCTGAAAACTAAACTGGCGAATATATATTAATAGAACAGAAGTATGTATATTTATTTAATCCATATAAGTTTTACATGATTAGGCACTATCATAAGGAAATGAAGATTCAAAGAAATGGTTGAACCTTAGTATGTTTCTGCTAGACTTGCTGACAAGTAGACAGTTGTGGAGAAATATGGCAGGTCAAAGAGTACGAGATAAAGGTAGCAAACTGGGGAAACAGCAAGGCTGGTGTGTTTGGATTCTTCTCAGTGTCCTTTGTCTTCAGAGATAAGGATGCTCCTTTTTTCAGGGTAGAGGGAGGTACCCACTGCGTAATGGTCTTATGACCTAATTCAGGAGAGAAGGGTGAGGGAAGTCAGAGTGACCTTCCTGCATCTGCCATTCTCTCAAACTTCTTCAGCTTAAGATATTCAATAAGTTTCCATATTTGAGGTAGTGGGTGCCGAAGCCCATCGATTAACGTACACTCTATGAGCAGATGCTTAGCGTACATAGAAAAAGAATAACTGATGAGAATTCCCTGGGTCGTAAGAAGGACACTTTAACGAGGAAGAAAGTTTTGAGGCTGGGCTTTGAAGAGAGGAATAAAGGAAGGACACAGGGGTCCTGGAGCTCATACAGAGGTCACACACCACCAGCTCTGTTCACCCCCACCCCTGTTATTTTGTTCTTAACTCTTCAAGTTAAGCACACTTTTTTTCTCTCTCCTTCTTTCCTCAACACGCGCCCACTGACTCACTCACAAATAACCTCTTTTTTTCCTGCTTTATTGTGATGCTTTTAACTTCAGAAAAAAAGAGTAAATAATTTATCTTCTACATCTTCATTGGAGTAAATCCCAAAGTGTTGAAATTAATTTTAAAATAGCCAAATACTATAAAGAAAAGACACACATAACTTTCTTTATGTAAATATTTGTGGGATTTTAAAAAATATTAAAATCCCGTAATACTGTGTAACTCCTCCAGGATAAGGAACATGTGTGTGCATGCTTATGTGTGTATATGTGTATACGTTTGGGTATATGTATGAGTATGTATATGCATATGCTTAAGGATATGTATATCAAAATAGTCTGGAAAAGGGTGTGAGATGGTGGGCAACTCAACTGACAAACTAGGGCAGCCCCACCAAAGAGAAGTGCACTAGGAAAGAGGCTACGTAACGCTCATCCTTGAAATGTGTTTTTTGGCATACCATTAAACATAAGAAAATAATACTAAGTTTTACTGATTTTCAAAAAAGCAGTAGCCCCAGTGGTCCCCTTACAGGATCAGAATATAAATGTATTATTTTGGGGGAGTGATAGTTGTTTTCATATCATAGAATATATTAGGTGATTTAAACAGAATGTTTTTTAGTTTGTCATTTAAATGCATGAAAAACAAATTCATCCTTTCATACCTCTAGGTAGATGTTTCAAATTTTGAGACATGATAAAAATGCCAATAATTTTCTTTCATAAATGGTAATAAGAGAACAAAGGTGATCCTTTGAAGATAAGTGGCGTTTTTGCACCTAGGTTTCTATTTGGTGCTAAAAAGCTGAGGAAAGTCTGTAGAGCATTCTATTCAAGTATCTATCTATTCTTCCCACCAGGCTTCATGAGTGCACATTTTTTGTCTTATGAGCTCCGATTTCTTCTGTCCTCCTTTAATCTACTAGTTTAAAATGATTGGGGTCAGTTGTCCCCTGCAGGACATGAAATAGTTAACAAGTTCTTGGGGCTTGGTGTCCTTACGCTAAGTGAGAAAAGCATCAAGATGCTGGCAGAGTTTGGGAAATAGAGTTCCCATGAAGAGCTCCACCTTCACAGATGGCTGAGAGCACTTGAAACCTGTGTCCATATTCAGCAGGAGATTTTTAGGCCTCTTGATGTTCCCAGGCAACTGATGTCAAAATAATAACTTTAAGTCATGGAGAAATGCTGTGCAAATCACTTGTCTGTAAAAGGGGTGCATTTATAGTGACAGTGTAAGATGGATGTTTTTAGAGGAAAATACAGATTTTATGCACTTATTCTAAAAATTTAGTATCATAGTTTATATAGTTCTAGATATTTGTTAATTCTCCTCCAAAGATACATGCTTTTATCTTGAGTTACCATCACACAGCAAAGATCTCCTGCTTACAGAAAGAATTTTGGTGTCAGAAATTTGTCTAAAGACCTCTCCATTCAGTTGTTATAAAACACTGCATTGTATAACACCTAAAATTCTCTCTCCTTCCTCCTTTTTTCTCCTCTTCCTCTGCCTTCTCTATCTTCTCTCATTTTTTTTTTCATGTCAACTAAAAAAAGCATCTATCCTACTCTAGTTGTACTCAAAATCTGAGTGTTTGAGTTGAGAAGTTGTGTAGAATTGGCTACAAGAAATTTCATTAAGGGAAAAATATGACTTTTGCTAAGACTAGGTTTCCTAAATTTAATTATTTTTAATCATATTCTTAAGTGTGCCTCGTGAAAAATATGTTTGTACAGGAAAAAAATCCAGGATGCTCTAGGAAGTGAGTTCTCACACTGTTATGTAGTTTTAATGCCATTTTAGAATTCTAAAATAATACCGTATTAGCTTCAAAGTGGAGATTGAGGCATTTACACAAGAGAATGAGAGTTCTTAATATATTTCTTCCTTCAGAGATTGAGAGTAGCTTCTGATATTGTGAAAGCATGGGAAGGAAACACATAAAAGATGCTGATGAACTCGGTGTTATGCTGAAAAGTCTTTGGAACAGATGCTAAAGGTCACCTTGGATATTCAGCTGCATTGATTGGTCACAGGCTGGAGTTCGCGGGGAATCACAGGTCAAAGGGTTTCAGCGCTCTCAGAGCTTGTGCTGCCATTTTATAACAAACATACATGTACTTATACATAATATCAAATAAGCATATGATGCCGTCATGTTCATGTAGTGATGAAGAAAGGAATGCAATGTCTAATAAAATAATATATATTAATATGTAAATAACTGTGACCAGAGCAAAGGGAGATGGAGATGAAGATGGTATAGGACCTTGGCAGGTGACAGCCATGAATCCACTGGTATATATTGATGACTCCAATAGGGAGAGCTGTGTTGCATCACTGATGTGATTATCTGAAATGATAAGCATCTTTTAAAGATATTTCTAATAAAACAATGCATAATCTTCCTTTGATTTTTAAAAAATATTCATATCAAACTCTATCATGAAGTTTGTATGTTTACATGTGAAATTAATTTATGTTCTACTATCACATGATTATGCATAGATATGTTACCATAATGCTGGAAAGGACACCAGAACATTGAAGAGGACACACATTCTGGAATGTTCCTTAACCTAGTAGCCATGACTATATCCTCAGTTCTGGAGAAAGGCAGAAATGCCCCCATATCTCTGCAAACTGCTCCTCAGGTGGTATTGTTGAGAATCATAGGGAAAACTTGTTGTATTAACTGATTAATTAATGTATTAATTAATTAATGTGTTAATTAATGTATTCCTCTCTAGAAGTAAGTCATTTTTGAAAAACATTACTTGAGTTGTATATTTTTTTCTTGCTTCCACTTATGTAAAAGTTATTGCTGTATTTTTAAGTCCTTATTTTACACACACCTAAATTATTTTCTTACATTTGCTTTGTTTGAACTAATGGCATATTTTTAAGGGTTCATGTTCCAATGTGAGCTATATATTAGCCACAACTTTATAATTTAAAAAATAGGATTATAAGAAAGCCTTATTTTATTGATTACAATGTGGAAGTTTCTTTGATTTTGCAGTTTGGATTAACCCATGCCAAATCAATGACATATTTGACATATTACGTTAACTCTAATGACATAAAGCTCATTAGTTTGAATTACTTTATATGGAGTATATATACTTATATACATGACACATTACATGCAGTTTCAAAATTCTATGTACCTATATATGATAGTTCTCATTTTAGTAATGATAATTTCTTCAGTAATTAACATCATGTGGTTAATTGTCTCTTCAATATGGCTATGTTCCTAAGAAAATGTAAGAAACAATCTGGCAGATTATCGTGCACATGTGTATCCTTCTTGCATAGATGAAGGACCAGAACTGAAATAGATTTCACACTGAGATTCCAGCATAAAATGAGCTGCAGTGTTCAATGACTGATTTTTATTTTGGACTTCATCCTACTAGTTTCTAGTTTACTTATCATGGAAAAAATATGTATTGCAAATTAACGTAACAAGTCCCAGTAATTAGCAGATTGTAGTCATTTTTAGTGTTATTTGTTCCTCTCTTGCACATTAGGATTGCGTTGTTAATATCTTCCTTGATTTTGTCCCTACCCTCCAATGCAGAATGTGACAAATGCAGTGAGCTATTAGAGGTTCCCAATAGAAAGGAAGGATTTATTAGAAATTCCTCTCAAATGGTTATTTAACAAGTTAATTTGTTGTTTGCTAATTGGTTCATTGGTGTTTGGTTGTTTTGCTGTTGACTTTTTTTTTCTTCCATTTTGTGAAGTATTCACAATGTATGTTAAATGCTAGACTCTTTAAGAGATTTGATGAAGTGAGTTTCCCTTGGAAACATTAAGCTCTGATCAAAATAATCATTTAGAGATTGAAAAATATACTTCTGGCAAAAATGAAAGTGATTTTTTTAAATGGGAAGAATGTAGGCTTTTGAGTCAGTCAAAGTTTCAAACTCCAGCTCTCTAGCATCTAAGAAAGTAAATAATCTTGGCAAGATTTGTAACAACTCTAATCTTAATCTCCTCAACAGTGAAGTAAGGATAATAGTATCAGCTTTATGGAGTTTTTGTGAGAATTAGAGATAATAGAAAGTCCCTGGTACTTGGTAGAGTCACTGAAGGATAGTTATTACTGTGTGTCATAAATAACACATATTATGCTACTGTGTGTATTTAGACATTACAATTGCTACTCAAATACAAAGTTATGATTTGTGAACTTATGCTTATATGTATCTTGTTTAAGTGTTAATTCTGAATGTACGCCTGTGCATATTTGGTTTAAATAATAATTTTTACTTAGGTTTATGAATGCATGTCTCCATTTGTTTTGCTTATAGTCTAATCCTTCCTAGAATTAAAACCTTATAGTTTTCTTAATTAATATGTTATTCATAATAGCACTATTTTTAAATAGCTCATAGATGATTGAAGATTTTAAAGCATTATTTAAAAGATTCATTATTTAACTTTCCTACGTAAAGTCCAAATATGACAGGTTTTACTAAGTTACATTGGCAAATGTTTGTATTTACCTATTTAACAATTGTTTATTAAGCACTTATCTACGAAATTTTTGTGCTTGAAACTCCTATGTGACTTCCATTTTTGCTTGGGAAACAGATACTGAACAACAAAGAATGAGATTATTTTATTTGAACTGTGGTAAATTTTAAGAAAGTAATGGAGGATATTATGAGAAGTTTGTATAGAAGGATCTGATATAAGTTGGGCGGAGTAGATAAGGCTTCTCTGAAGAAAAGACATCTGAATTAAGCCACAAGTAATTTGTAGATATCAATCAGATGAGACGTGAGTGTGTTGAGGTTGGGGGAGTTCTAAGCAGAGGTACAAAGTGGACCAATGCTTGAGGTAGAAAGCAGCGTAGCAAGATTGAGGAATTTGAGGAAGGCTAACAGAACTGGGAAGCAGAGTGAGGTTCAGAGTTGTATGAGAAGAAGCTGGTGATTTTTCAAGGCACAGGAAATGTGGGCACCTGTAATGTTAAGGGTTTCCTTTTTCTTTATCTCATGAGCAACACTGAGCCATTGGATTGTTTTAGGCAGGAAAACGAGAGGAATCTTAAGAATGAAAACAGAAAGGGTATTTTAGGTGTAGCTAGGCACGAATAGAAACATAACCAGAAATATGCAACTATAACACTGATAGGAATTAATGAGTGAGAAAAAGTAGTTTACGTACAAAGGGCGAACCAAGCTTGTGGACACCCAGTCTACACACTGACGCTGTGTTCACAGCTCCTGGAGCACTGACCAGCCCACGGGACTAGCACTGCACACACAGGTAGCGTCATCTCTCCTTTGAATCAAAAGCCCCAGGCATATTCTGGAGGAAGGCTCTAGGTAGCTAAGGGACAGGGAATTTGGGGCTCAGGTAGGGAAGACAGGGTCTAAAGGGCGGGTGGCAGACTCTGAATGGACTCATGCCTTCATCCTGCAGTCTCCTTTCCCTGTGAATGACACAGGACAGACAAGGGCTAGAGTGGGTGCTGTAAAGAAAACATGGTGCCTGAGGGCCACAGCTACCTCCATAGCAGTTATTTTAGCCATTTTCCCAGTGTGTAGTGACATCACACCATGTTTTTGTTTGGCATTCCCCTGATGAGACTGAGAAATTTTTCAGGTTTATTGGTCTTTTGAAAATCCTCTTTTGGAACATAGCTATTCAATATTATTGTGCTTTTTTCCTAAGAGAATGACTGATTTAAAAAAAATTAATTATATGAGAATTTATATATGTTTATATATTTATGTATGTATGTATATTCTTGGTATAATCCTTTTGTTAATTATTAACAAATACCTTCTCCCACTTGTGGCTTTCCTTTTTACTCTCTTAATGGTGTCATGTTAATGCAATCTGATTCATCACTTTCCCTCCATACGGTTATTTAGAAGCTTTCGATTTACCTTTAATGCCGAGATCATATGGAAATTATGAGACTGGAATAAATACTATCTGAACAATCAAATTCAACACAACCCTTCACCAGCTTTTTCTGGCAATTCCTCCATATGTTGTTGGATCGCTGTGAATTGCTCTTAGTTATGACTGATTCCACTTGCATCCACGTGACTCACTTGCCAGCCTCGGCCCATGAGCCCTGTGTTCCTCCTCCATGCGTTAGGCACCCCCATTCCTTCACACATGCGCATAAACTCACACACACGTGTTCCCATGTACGCACACTCAGGCACAAGTTCAGATGCTTACTCACATACTCCATTACTCTCTCACACACACACACACTCCCCCTCTGACAAATACACACACGTTGTTTCCCTAGTCTAGAGCAACGGAGGTATTATGACTCTTAGTCAGTTCTCTCTTAACAAAAATTTTAAAGATTCCTTTACCTATGAAATCATACTGATTTTTGAAATTTGCTTCCATGTGGGAGATCTATCCCATCACCCACTCTAGTGCCCCTTCTCACGTCATCCGAGAAGCCATTTCGGCCAAAGCATCAGCTATTTTCTAAAATAGCCTTACTCTGAGACAGAGTACTATTAGGACGTGAAATTACAGTCAAAAGAGAGTGTTCTTCTATTGAATTTGTTACAAATGAGTAGAATTGAATTACAAAGGCAGTTCAAGTTGTACCATGGGTTAAGTAGACCCCTGGCCTGTCCTGAGAACTGAACATCTTAAAACATCTTCTATAAAGGACAATATGCCATGATTTCCAAAGAATTGATTTATAAGTAGACTTTTACAGAAATAAATATGTCCAAAGAACAAACCAGTTGTGACCTCAAAAGTATTCATTAAATATTTAGCAAGCCTACTTTTTTGTCATTCAACCTGGAATATTAATTATCAAGGTGTTATTTATGTTTATGAAGGGAAGTCATGGCGTAAAAATATAACAGGGATGTAAGAATACGCTTTCTGAACCCGAGCCAAGACAGATGCCAATTTCCCATTCTTAAAACATCCCCTGTGTTCATATCTCTGCCTGGCCTTTTGAATTTACTGTATGGATTTCATGACAGGTGTAAACAGCAAGGTTAAACAGGGCCGACAGTTCGGCCAGCATTTCATGGTGGGTTGTTCCTAGAATGTTTGCCTTTGTTCTGTTATTTGCTTTTGGTTAAGAGCTGGGCCCTTGAGGTTCACCGAGGTGTGCCCTAGAGTCTCTTGTCCTTCCAACTTATCACCTGACAGCACCAATTGTACAGCGTAATTAGAAGTCAAAGCTAGCTTTTGGGATACATACTCTAATGAAGGAGCCATCTGAAATTAGGACTTAAATAATGAAGCGTTCAGGGACATGGAGGCTGGTGTTTGGTATGCATTTTAATAGCAGAAGTTTGCAGCTAATTGGAGGCTAACTAAACCCCTTGGACGTATTTCAAGTCATGTCGGTTAATTTTGCTCCCCAAGGAACCTGATAGGACATGCAGCTTAGTACTGCTTTTTCTATCTTAATTACCACATTGAGTTGTGCTAATATAGATTTACTTTGGAGACATGTTCTATGATTATAAGCAGGCAAACATTGTTGGCATTTGTTTTCAATCTTATGAGCTCAGACTCTCACCCAACATTAAAAAATAATTGTCAGTTTACAGATAAACTCCAAATATTTTGAAATTATTGAAATACCATTTTAAGTATGCAATTTGTAGAAATTTATATTTATTGAATATTGAGAAAATTTCAAAATGTAAAAATGACAACTCAGATGTTACTTCAAAGATTAGATTTGTGTGTTTTCATGGTTTCAATAATCAATTGATTCTAAGCCAGTATGTGCTAGATCCAGCTTATAAACACATGCTCAGAAAGAATGCACAAAATTTTTAAATAGAGAACGCTAAAAACAAGTTAGTTTAACCCTGAAAAACATTGTGTATTCTTCTTTAAAGCAGAGTTTTAGTCAGGAAATTGTGTACATTTCATTTCCTACAGTTGAAATTCCTAAAACATTTTGTAAAATACTCTGCAAAGCAGGTCAGGAAGCCTCGTGAGCTAATAGTTTTGAAACAAAAGGAGCAGATTTCCTGAAGTGCAAGTTTTGATTATAAGACTGATTTATATTTTAATATTGAAGAATATTTTTAAAACTGTTATTTGTGCTAATCTTTTATAATTTTAAGTAATTCTTTTTTTTTACTTAAAATACTTTACCTTCAATGAAAAAACAAGATGTTTCACCTTAAAATTAGACCAAGACAGTTCAACTGAATACTCTAATCATCGTTTACCTAGTTTGCTAACATAGAACTGTAATATTTCTTTCGAAGTCCTATATATCATGAGAGCCAGTAATCATAGCCATCACTTCCCCTGAGACCCTGATTTCCTTCTTTCACTTCCAAAAAGTGACAAGAAAGGAATAATATATGAAATTAACGCCATTCAATTCAGCCGTTATTACCTTAGGATGCTGTTTTATTTTTTTTTTCTGTCCTTAAGCATGTGAAATATCATATGATAGTACTATTTTTATATACCAGAGTGAACTCTTGGTCTTAAGGCACTTAGATATAAGCAGAATAGGTTACTGAGAAATATAAAACTCTAAGTTAAAACACACACACACCTGCAAATTAATAATCCTGTGAGTGTACTCACTTGTGGGCATGAATGAATAATCCTGCCCCCTATTTCTAATATGCACACCCATCAAAATACTACCAGAAAAGTAACCACAAAGAACATGGCAAAATTGCAAAAAGATGGATTTCAGAAAAAAATATATATATACCTGAGTTCAAATACTATCTCAATGTGAGTTTGGAAAATTACTTAGTCCTTAATATTCGATTATCTCATTTGGAAAAAAAAATGGGTAAAATACTCAGTATGTGGAATTGTTGAAGCTCTGATGAGGTACTAGTGCAGGACTCCTGGGTGAAATGTTAGTCCCTTTTTCTCTCCTAGATAATAAATATTCTACATACACAAATAAGAACTTCAGAAATTAGAGGACATTTAAGAAGTTTATTTTTATAAGCCATTTTTCAAAAAGACCATACTGAGAAATTGTTCATAAAAGGCTGAAAAATATCTTTTAAAGTTCTCCAGTCAAGGATTTCTCCCACTTCAGTGGTGAGTAGGCTTCGTGAGTCTCCTTGTACCTAACTGAATTATCTCAGGCTGAATTTCTCTAGTCTCTCCACAGCTGATCTGGAGAAAAGATATCATCATTATCTGTTCAAAACACTTTGCACACTCAGACAATATTATTTGGACACTTCTAAGCTATCCACAGTTTTGGCTATATATATATATATATACATATATATATATATATTTAAGTCAGAGAGTAACAGCTTCAAGAAAAAGTCAAAACCACAAAAATGAACAAAACAAAACTGACATCCTTCCTGATTTCAGAGACTAAAATAGCAGAGCCCAAATTTAGAGAAAGAAAATAGGTAAATGTATTTTTTAAAGTTATTTGTGGTCATGACTCCCCAGTGCCCATATAACTAAATGAAAAATGAAAAAAAAATCACTTTGACGTTTTGGATAATTTGAGTTTTTGTCTAATAGAAATGCAATATAATGGGATGAACGTATCAGGTTTTGAATCAAACAGATCTGAGTTTGATTCTTGGCCCCTCTGTTTTTCATATTTAGAAATGTGTTTAATATTGCCTACTTGTGAGTATTATTTAAGTGGGATTGTGTAAATACGACAACTGATGGCTAGATGGACACACAGCTGACACAAATTGTATCTTGACCTTCTGGATTCTTTGCTTCAGATCATTAGGAACATTTTCTGGTCCCTGTTTTGTTTAGCTTACTTTTTAATTAAATTCATCATCATCTGATGTAATAGATCTCTCTCCCTCTTCCCACCAACCCCCATTTGAAATGACTTGTGGGCAAGACAGAGCAGAAACTTCCTGTTTGAGAGTTACGATAGCAAGGAGCCATTGGATAGGAAATCTCATGCTTTCACTGGTCATTAATTTCTGTAAGGACAAAATGCCTGCAAAATAGTGTGATGCTTCCCTTCTTTCTATCCTTCTGACATCGAAGACTCTAGTATTGTTATGTCTAAAGCATCAAACCTGTTATATTTAATAGCTTATTACAGGTATTTATGGTAGGCGTGTGCCGATTTGCTTACTTATTGTTGAAATGGATGTTGATTTAGGTGTTGGTATCTTTGATAAGTTTGATAGACAACTTAGTGTTAGTTAAAAAAATGTAATCTTTGTAAAAAATAATTTCTCTTAAACTTTTCTATACAGTTTAAAATAATGTATTATTTCCTCAATGTTTCCAACTCATATACTCCTTCTTTGCTGTTCCATTCAGGAGACAGTCCCTTGGACTCCTCCTTATTGCCCTTCAAAAGCTTACCAGTGTGTTAAGGAGCAGATACAAACCCACCTCTACTGAGTTTCCTTCTTCAGTCCATTGAAGACACAGCCACATCCAGACGTGACTTCTCATTCTTGTGAATTCTCATAACACTGCACTTGATGTTTCCCTCAAGGATGGTTTCCACGTGTGGAACATTATCACACTCTCTTTTAGTGTGTAAGCCCTTAAGGAGCCATTTCTCATTTAATATGTATCTCCTGGATGCCTTCATCCAATGCTTCATACATCATGGGTAGTCAGGAAATTGTGATTGAAATAAATCATCGCAAGTCTATTATACTAATATTTTTAAGACATCTTGAAGAGTTATTTAATACACACATATCCAGTCATCTGTTTCAAAAAAACACACAACTGTAAATCAAGTATCTTTACTTAATATACAAAGACATTTAAAGAGTAGATAAAATCTTGGATAAATACAAGACTTTTTATTAAAATGTGTCTATGTTATCAGATTGAGGCAATTTTAAAGAATATAAAACATTGCCTATTTCATTTTTCTGATATAAAATTCCAAAACACACTGCCATATCACTTTGAAATTTGAGGACCAGTGAAGTGATACTTAAACATATCAACATTTTCAATCTACAAGCAACAGACTGTGCTTTGTAAAGACCATAAATCCAACAAATATTCATGGGAAAAGTTACTGAAATTTAACACAAAGAAAAAATTAATTTTGACCTCAAATATAATTGTATGCTTGATCAGAATCCAGTGACAAAAGAGAAAGAAGTGTATGAGCCAAGACAGGTAAGCACCTTTGGTGTAAAAACATATCAACAAATATAAATTTATTTTATATACTATGTATTACATAGATCTATTTTTGCATGTGAGATTCTGGACAGTGGAGTTTGAGACAAACACTAAATCAGATAACTCATATGAGGCACCGTAGCACTGAAGGAATTATTGTAGATAGGACAAAAGTGCAAACTGAGCTTTTATTTACACAGAAATTCTATCAATGTTTTGTTCTGGAGCAAAAAAAATATAGCATTTAGGAGAAAAAGGCAAAGCTGATGTTTTAGTTGGCAAATAGGATAGTCATTTTATCATTGCATGGTACCATATTTCAAATATTTAAAGCACCATTAGATCAGAGTCTATGGCTAAATAAAAGGGTGAATTTTTAAATTCAACTTAATTTTATTCAAATATAGTTTGCAAATTTTGATAGGACTGACAGCGGTTAGGGTTTTCAACACAGACATATTATGGACATGGTGAGAAGCCAGCTTTATATTTCTATGTAATTATCTCAATGGATTATGTATATCGTATATTTTTTTACAGTGACAGGACTGGAACTGAAGCCTGTGGATTGAAGAGCCAATATATCAAGATATATAAGCTTGAATATTAACTCATTTTCATCAAAGTGACGGATGGTTTCTAGGCCAGTTCCTTTAGTCAATGATATTACCAGTGCAATTCCAGCAGAACTGCACTGCATGATGGTAACTCTCACAACTGCTCTCTGTGTCTTTCTGAAAAAACTACCCAAATATATACAATTGTTAAAGATTTTTCAAATTACTAAAACTTAAAAAAACATATTTGTAGGTAGAGTCCTGACATTTTTTTAATTGAATATTAACCAGGTTTCACAATATGTTGGGTTACTTGCCAAGCAGAGATGCAGCATCTACTCTGCTCATCAGGCTTTGTAGCTGAGGCATGAGCAAGTGAGTATTTCCATTCTCACCCATTTATCTAATCATGCTGGTGGAACCCTAGGGAGAAATTCTGGAAAATGTATATCCCTTTTCTGTATTATCAATTATTATTATTTTTTTAATTTAACAGGTATTAATTAAATACTTTAAATGATAGAAATATTGAGTTGATAAGAAAATTTCACCAGGATCCAAAGCAACACATACATAATGTCCTACATGTGCCCCGTAGAGATATACTAGTTAACCATCTTATTCCCTCCAAAGAGAAGTGTGAATGGGTCCCAAGTTGACTGGCTACATATTGTAAAGTATAAAACACTGAATGTGGAAATGGAATCATTATAAACATGGATTTATATACATATATTATATCCATATCTATTTAACTGTCTGGAATCAGTATAAACACACACACATATACACATATACACATCATTATACCCATATTTCTTCTCTGTCTACGTATCTACCTAGAGCTACATACATAGAGAGAAAAAGAACATATTCTTTGCTCTGTTGGACTACACCTTTATTTTGAAATGTTACTTATTTAGGGGTCAAAAAACAATAGTTGATGTTCCAAACTTCCCATTTTATCTATTATGGATTATTTATTTTAGTTTTTATCAGAACACTGTAACTTTTCTCCTTGTACTGTCAGTTTAGCAGTGGTGATGCAGACCTACCGTTACTAGCCTCTTGTACTGCCCTGGTTAATTTCCTTGGACTGCACCATGTCTATATCACTGAAAGTAGTCCCTTTATCAGTTGCTCTTCAAATGACCTAAATTGAGGATGTCATCTGTTTCCTGCCAGGATGCTCATTGATCCAAGGAATCATTAGAGGGTTCTGATCAAAGGCGTGACATAATCTGACATATAAAGGATTATTCTGCAGTTGTACTGAGAATAGATAAAGAGGGGATTGGGGTGACAAGGGCTGAATTAGATTAGTTAGAATACTGCCACTGTAATCCAGTAAAAGATAGTGGGGTGACTTTGTGTAACTGTGGAGGTCATGAGATATAGTCATACTCTGGATGTTCATGTGAGAACGCTACAAATGAATTATTTAAATGTGGATGTAGTATATGAGAAAAAGAATATAATCAGTAAAGGCACCAGAAATTTTGGTCTGAAAACATGGAGGCATGCAGGATTAAGTAGCTGAGATGGATAAAATTTATAGGAACTATGTGTGGGTGTAAAATTTTGAGCTAAATTTAAGACATAGTAAGTTTGAGACGATTCTAATACATTCAAGAAGAGATTATATGTTATCACACTGCAGTTTAGTCAATTGCTGACACATAAAAGTACACTTGAAATGAGCTTAGTAACAGAAGTGGAGGCCTCTCTACTCCAAAGATGGTTTCTCCCATTTTTAAGAGAGGTAAAGGCATGTAGAGTAATCGTAAGTTATCTGATTATTAAATTGAATAGATTGCACATTTGATTAAATTACCCAAACAAAACTATTTATTTCCCATGGGCCTTAGCCCTGACATACCCTCACTTTTAGAACACTTATGTTATGATAGAACATTTATGATGATTTTATGTCTGTATTTTCATAGTTAGAAATAAGAGTCAGATATTTCCTCCTCTGAAATTTTAGAAATAGATGATAACTGCTGTATTTAGCTTGGCCTGGAAATCATGCAAGGGGCAGCAATAGGAGGAATCTGCCGGAGAGAACAAGGAAGTCAGTGAACAGATCAGTGATTGCAGGGTTAGTAGTGAGGTTGGATGGGTATGATTATAAATGGACAAGATGGGATCCTTCTTGAGATGAAATGGTTCTGTATCTTGGCAGTTTCACATACCCACATGGGTATGACATGGACCTCTTGTTAATGATATTTGATGGGTCAGAGAAATACTTACATATTTCTATTCAACACTCCAAGTGCTTTCAGATCTGGAAATCAATTTCCAAATTGTCTGGCTGATCATATTAAGACTAGGAAAGCCCTATTTGGTGATCTCTCTTGAAATGGCATAGAAACTCTTTTTTGCTCTGTTTTAATCCTGTGTTTATTTTACCTTTGATGGTGGTCATTTTTCTTCTCAAATGGTTGTCATGTGTAAGTCAATTTTTATATTAAAGTTTTAATAATAGTCTTTATGACACTCAAAAGTATTATTTTGATATAGCTGTGCACACACATACAATCATACCACATCCTAGTCAATATCAGGTATTGAATGCGAAATGTATAGATTAATGTGAAGATACGATTAAGTAATTTTTTTCTAAATTACAGCAGTTACAGCAAAACTTGCATTATGTAGTTATACCACTGATTCAGTCAAAAGTTAATAAATAGCCCTTCTTTGAAATACAATGTATTAGCTTTTTTTCTTTAACTGTGCTTTTATTTTCCCTCATATACCTCTAGATTTTGTCTTATTCTGCCTCTCTCTTCTTTAGTTGCCTCCATGTATATTGTCTCTTTAATTCTCTGTATGGAATAACCCTAAGAAACAGCCTTAGAAGCTTCTAATTTTCCTAGAATCTCAAGATAAATTCCTTTTTTTATTGAAGTATTGTCAGTTTACAATGTTGTGTTAATTTCTGGTGTACAGCATAGTGATTCAGTAATATATATATATACACATTATATATATATATTCCTTTTCATACTCTTTTTCATTATATGCTATTATAAGGTATTGAATATAGCTCCCTGTGCTATACAGTAGGACTTTATTGTTTATTTTGTTCAAGATGCATTTCTTATACTTCATCACTAACACTTCCATTAGACAGTCCACAATTCTTTTCTTTCACTCCAGATAGCTTTATTAAATTAATTGTATTCCGAGTTTTTCCCGTGTGTATAGCGCTCTTCTGTATATAATGCCATTCCTAACAAGTAAACTTGACCTGAAGGAAGCGAAATTCTCACCTTCCACACTAAACTTGTGTGATCTCACATACTAAATAAAATACTACCTGACCTCCATCAATAACATAGCATTTCTTCAACATCTTTTAAACTTTGGACTAAAGGCAATATGGCTAACATTCTGCTGATTTCCAAGACTGATTTGGCTGACTGATCAAGTGTAAAGGTGGCTGTCTCCTTCTTCCTTCATTGCTTCATGTGTACACATGAGGTCAAGAGAAAGGAAAAGTCTTCTCAATAAACAAGCTCTATTCTTCAGTCATTGGACTTGACAACAGCCATCTCCTGCCAGAGCCATCTAATATATTCTCATCAACCACAGATTTGCATAAATACATTCCTTGTTTCATTAGTTTTTATTTACTCTAAAATTACATATAATTTAAAAGATATTTCTAACCACTTATATAACCTTATATTCACATGCTTGTTTTGGGTGAGTATGTTTAACAATTATGCTACAAAACATCATGGGTGAATTTCAGATATTTTTCTAACATTTTCTAAGCATTGTCACATTCACAAGTGATTTATTAAAATTTTACTTTAAGAGATCTACAAACAAATTCATGGGTATTTATATATGTTAAAATGATTCTCAACATAAATGAAATGTCAGTCATTCTTTATATATTTTCCCTTAGAGGTTTCATAATCTACTAGTAGTTCTAAAAACTCTCCTTATGTGTACCAAAATTGCATTTGGTCTCTAAGAATTTTAGTCTCAATTACACTTCCTTTTCCATTCCATAAACAGTTGTGATGTTATAACTTTCATGCAGCCTGATTTCAATACTACAAAATTTTTATCTGAAATATAGTTTTGTTCAAATCATTCACATGGGTCAACAACAGCAAAAAGAGGTATTGAGCACCTACTGGGTGCTGTTCTAGGTACTGATTTTTTCTTTACAACTATTTTCCAAACTTGTAGTAGTGTTTCTAGTTTACTTTTAAAATTTAAAAATGCCTACAGCATTCTCATAGTTCTTAGGGATGGGGAAAGTAGAAATCCACATTATATTGTTACATCAGTTGATTTTCTTTTTTCTTTATTCATCATCCTGTATACCACTTTTCTAAACTGTGAATCAGCAGTTAAGTGATGTCACTCTATTTTTTCACAGGACATTTTTGTCCCACTAAATACAACTCTAGAGCCAAGAGGTATTTCTACATTGTTCTATTCATTGTATCATGTACAGAATTTTAATTACCACACAGAATGCAGATTTCCCCCAAGGGCACCCACTGTGGAAAATGTTTAAATGTTAATCATAATAAATCTTCTTATCCTTATTATTTAAAACATCTATCATTAAAACTTTGGGTTTTCCTGAAACACTCTTCCTTCCAGATCTCATTTCAGCAAAGTCATGCGTGCAGAGAACAATAATAAAAACAGGTCCAAAAAATTTTTAGTTAAAAGTTATGAAGACACTTTCATAGTCTGCCACTTACCGTTGTCTCTGCAGGCCAAGGACATTTTTTTATGATTTTACAGTTATCTAATTTATTGTTTATAATATAGGGAGTTTCATTTATTCTCTAGGTATCTGAGCTTTAACTATCTTGGTGAGATTTTTATGATTCACCCAACAAATTAAAAGCATTTCAGGAAGAATGAAGAAATAAAGGGAGTCTGAAATATTGAAAACAGGAATATAGTTTGGGTAAAGCAACTCTAACAAGAATATATATTTATATATATATAATCATGAGCCATCTATCTTTGATTTATCTTTTTAAATAACAACAGTAGCCCATACTAGAGTTCTAATTTTTCCTATCAAGCTATTTTCAAATACAAACACAAACAGAAATGATAAATAGAGTAAACAGTAATTTAGTGTATCCAGTTTAGTAAATACTAATAATAAATTAGCATGCAAAAAGCAGATATTTTCCTGGAAAACTAAGCACTTTCTAACGTTATTAAATGTAAAGATACTTTGTTTAAGCTCCAGAAGACAATCCAGAAAGTTTAGAATTGCATTAAATATAAAATGTTGAGTTTTTGTATGACTTTGAAGAATCATATAAACTACAGCTGGGATTTATGGTGTTACGGCGTTAATAACCTTGGGTAGCAGAGCAACCAACGTCCACCAGGTTGTCACTAAGGGCAAGAGTTTCCACGCCTTTTTTTTTTTTTAAATAAATTACTCTTCCCTTTCTCATTTATTAGCTAAATGTTACAAAAATTCTAGGTTACCTAATGAATTAGTTCACTTATTTTAATGAGCGATATACAGCCATGTATGAAAGATAAAACTCTTTAAGCACTGCAGGACCCTAAGTAGAATTGGTATTCCTGACAGCAATCTCATAATCAAGACTTGCAAAGCTGTAACTTGGAAAATTTGTTTTATTTCTTCCTCTTATGAACATTTTCAATTAAATATAAAGATTTTTTGCTTCACATGGTGGTTTTAAATTGGTATTTCATCATTTTATGTATTGCTGGCACTGGCTCTGGGTTATTTAGCATTTATTAATAATTTCCATTTTGACCTTTCCCAGGTTTTGCTATTTATTAGGTGTTTTTGCACTATTGCAGAGATGAGTGAACAGAATTGGGGAATTTTTTTTTTTGCCCCTTTTTAAAACTTCATACTTTAAAATTATTTTTACATTGACCTTTAAAGTTGGTATGTAGCTATGATTTGAAAGTTCTGTTTAAAAACCACCCTGCTGAAACATCAGACAATCCCAAAAGTTCAAAACAGTCTGGCCAGCTGATGGCTGAAAGGAAGCCAGGCAGAAGAGAGAGCTGAGAACAGAGAAAGGGGCCAGGACACGTCAGGGCAAGGAGAACTCTTTGGCCTGTTCTCCACGACTATTTACTTTTGTTTCGTTTATTTATGTATTTATCTTTTTCATTGAAGTGTAGCTGATTTACAATGTTGTGTTAGTTTCTGGTGTACAGTTATACATATATGTGTTCTTTTTCATATTCTTTTTCATTACAGGTTATTATAAGTTATTGAATATAATTCCATCTGCTATACAGTAGGACCTTGCTGTTTATCTATTCTGTGTCAAGTAGTTTGTATCTGCTCATCCTAGACTCCCAATTTATCCCTCCCCTGCCTTTCCCCATTGGTAACAATGTTTGTTTTCTATGTCTGTAAGTCTCTTTCTGTTTTGTACATCATTACTGACTTAGGAAAGCAGGAAGCACACTGTGTGTAAATAAATCGTGTTTGATGAAACATGACTTCTGAATACATCTGGATATATTTGGAGAGTGGGCATTTTATTTTTCCATTTGTTTGTTCTACCTTGAATGGGGCGGTGTTTATTTAGTTGGGTTTATTTGTTTATTTATTTTTAATGGAGGCCCGGGGGATTGAACCCAGGACTTCATGCATGCTAAGCATGTGCTCTACCACTGAGCTGTTACCCTCCCCACCTCTACCTTGAATGGATCACCCTGTTTTCATTTAGTTAATTTCAAAAAAAAAAATAGGTTATTTTGATCCAGATTACAATCTGGGGGATCTTCATGTTTTAGGAATGCAGTCACTGATTGTTTTATGCTTGGTTCATACTTAGAGTTCTGTTGTCACAGGTTACAAAATAGCTCAAAAATAGAAGCTGAAGCTGTCTGACATGAAGTCAGAAGGATTATAATTCTTGTGGCCAATCAGAGTAGGCATGCCTAATTGTGTTCTGCTGAATCCCATAAGGTAGCGGAGGAACACTCTTCTCCATTTGGAATTCTTCCTGACTGCTCATATTTCACCACGGCCTTGGCATCTGCAAGAAACTTTGTTACCTGCATTTTCTAATGGACAACAACGTTCTCTTTTCTTTCATTAAAGTGTCATCCAGTGAAAGATGAAATCTCGTTTTTAATCAAGCAGAAAAGTGCAGCTGATTATATGTAACAAAACAGTTTGATGTTTATTGAGCAATTTAAAATAAAAAGGCATCAGTGACTGAGATGCACTATAGTGTAAATAGTGCATGCACAGCCATAAAGTAGCCAATTATGTGATGGATGTTGCCAAAGAATTCAACTTTCATCGAAGAGCTGTATATTTTTTTAAAATTTGTCTCCAATTTACCATTTTTATTCTTCTGTCTTTGAAAAATGGAGATTATATATTCAGTTAAGCTTGGATTTATGCTCTCGAACCGTGATTGCTGAACTATTTGGTGAGTGTTTCAGAAGCTTATATTTTCTATTCGTTGCTAAATTACACTCATCTTTAAAATGTTTTAGCAGGGACATAACACAAACTATTAATTCAGATAGATCTGGGTCAAATCCCTAAGTTTCCATTCTCATTACATGGGATATAGTGCATGTTATTTAATTTTTCTGGACCATGTATTCTGGCATGTAACTAAGAAAAAAAAAACCTGTCTATTAGGATAATTTCAAGGAATAAATGGCAATGTTTAAAAGTCCCATAACACAATAGGTCTTCACATGAGTTTTATTCCATTTGGCTGTAGCTAAGATAAAATTGCTGCATCCTCTTCGCAGTTCTACGATATAATTGATATGCTCTCAGAAATACTTCTGTCAATATCTATTTTCATGTAGGTAAGTAAACAATATCACTCATTTTCCATGTATAAATTTTGTTATTATTTTGATTCAACATTTTTACATCATAAATTTCAGTGAAAGGATAGATTAATGGAAATTACCTTTAAAAAAATCACATCTCCATTTTGCCTGAATTGTAATATTTTTCATTCTGATCCTTTTTACAAGCAATGCACTTCTAAGGACAGATACTTCAAGAAAGTAAACCGTGTTAGGTCACAAAGTTGTTTCTGCCTTATGTAGAGACTGTTATTCAAAACTACACACACTGTTAAACTGCTTTTACCCAAGTTAAAAAAAAAAATCTAGTTTATAGACTTGATTGTGACCTGAAGGACAACAAGGTTTTATTTTTATGAACTGGAAATCTGATATTTGGTCTTGAATATGAACATAGCCGAGGCTCAGACAATGTTATTCATGACTCCATAGTATTTCAGAGCGAAAGGTTTTACACATAGGTGGAGATAATCAAGAACAAACACGTGGTTATCTGTCCTTATCAAAGGGAGCTTGTCACTGACTAAAGCAAAATGACATTTTTAAAAAGTCAAGGACTGTTTTCTGGAAGTTTTGAGGAAGTGACTCTCCACCCACTGTGTCCAAGTATCTGTCTCTTTGTTGATTTCTTGTTCTCATTAGACAGCTCCTTGGTTAATTTTCTTTTGTATTGCTTGCTTTTTCCTTATCATTATCTATTTTGGCTCATTCCTTATTAATTCATGAGCCATTAGGTTTATTTGTGGAAATTTTATCTATTCTATGTCATTTTACATGATAATGTTATTGAAACAAGTCTTATCTGAAATTCCTTTGAAGTCCATGAGAAATTAAATATCTTGTCTACTGCTTTATAGGATTGTATTATGACCCTTCCCTAAAGAATATTGCACATGCTCCCCAACTCATCTCTCTCACTCATGAAGAGAAAAATAAAGGCACATTCCCTGATTTCTTACTAGAAAGTAAAGCGTAATTTCCGTGTATAGTATAGTGTGTGTGTGTGTGTATGTGTGTGTGTGTGTACTGTACACTATCACTTCTCAAGTCATTCTTTTGTAAAATGTCATTTCTGTGGGATAAATGACCACTTATAATCTAATTGTATTTCAAAATCACATCTCCTTCATAAAGTATTTAATAGGTTGACTTTTAAAGCTTGGAAAATAGTTGTGGAAGTGTTTACTGTTGGCATTTACTCAAACCTCCCACCTCAAAATTGTGTTTCTAAAGCAGAAATAACAGCATGCAGTGTGGCAGTATACAGTTAGTCATATAAATAAAGTGTGTGATATATCTTCCATATGTAGTATACACCAGATGTATACATATTAAAAATATGTTAATTTTCTCCCTTGGAAAAATATTTTATTATCTTCCACACCATACTTCATTAAATTATGTCTAATGATAAAAGATATGTACCGTTTTAAAATGAAACTTCAAAGGAAGATTATGCTAAAACTCAAATGTCTACAGGCTTATTATGCACTTGTCACCAATCTAAAAATTATTTAAAGGTTAGTTTTCTAGTATAATTGTACAGCTAAGAGTTTAAGGTCATCATAATGCTAGAGAGTTGAAAAATAGTCTTCTAGCCTTGACAGATACAAGAGAAAGAGAAAAGAACTAATTTGAGTCATATATAAATAACAAAGTAAAATAAAATAAATGGTCTCTTTGATGGTACACAAGGAACAAGATCAGTTTTGATGTCCCAAGTTAGGAGAAAAAAAAAACTTTAAAAATGATTAAGCTGTCATTTTGAATTGTAGCCAAAGAATGTTCTCCCTTTGTTCTGGATAAAAACTACTGAACCGGGAAGAAAAAGATATGAGTCTGAATCGGGCTAACAATAAAATGAGATTTATCAGAATTCCACAAAAGTGGGATTATCTGACATTTGAAAGACATGTGCAGAGAGGATAATTACAATACCATAACTCACAGAAAAAATATCACTTTATTGAAATTATTACTAGATTACAGATTCTGGATTTTAATTCCAATTCCAAGTGCATTTTACAGCTGTATCCTTCATGGAACCTTATCATAATCACAGGAGGAAAAAAAATCGTGCTGTCGCAATTGCCTGTCTGTGATGAGGCACTTATCTTCTGATTGTTCAGCTACCTTCTGCTTGTCAGCCTTGTCGCGGAGGGCCACACGGAGACCACCAACCGAAGGAAACCTTCAGTCATTACTACAGTCCAGTGAGAAACATAGCCGCTTGAGGCAGGTAGCTCTACCCCCACAATCAACATTCTGCAACTCAAGGAAAACACAAACATGGCCTGGCTCAGACAAATTAGGCATGAACAAATGCCTCACATTAAGTGAGTTAAAGGCCCTTGCTGAAAATTACAGGGGCTGCTTAGGAAAGCAGTGAATCCCATTATGGAAGTAAATAGGTCTCAGAGAAAGCAGCTTGTTAGAGTCATGCATAGTTGGAGGAAGCAGACACCTTAGTGAAAGCAGTCCCCGTCCTGGACACAGAGCTTCAGCGCAGCACTCTCTAGGAGGAGGCATCAAAGCCGGGAGTTGGGAAATGTGCTCCTTGAAATGTAATTAAAAAATAAAATGCTGCCTTCTATTACCTCAAGCGATTTTACCCTGCAAAACCGGGGAGAAAAACAGTCTTACATCTCACTGTGAGTTTAAAAACACTCCCTCATTCTGGCAAAACCTGATTTGAATTCACTGACTGCACATTGCAGAACATACGTGGACATCTATACCTGCAACAGGAATTACTTCCACATTGCGGTAAATGCGATTGGGATACAGGTACTTGTAAATAACAATCTTTATGAGATATATTATTTCAGTGTGCATTTTGCCTGCCTTCCATTTCACTGGCAGGTGGGTTAGTTGTTCCTGTTCTTTAAACAGGACTGAGATTGGGCAGTGCTCCATTTAGCTCTTTTTTCCCCGCTTCAGTGATAATGTAATTCATGGGAAATTCTGCCTCAACTCTGCTTTGTAGTATTTTCTGATGGCTTGCTACTCTCTGAAAAAGTGCACAGTTTTATTCAAGTCCATTCTGTTGTGGAAAAAAAAAATAAAATTGAAGTGGGAAGAGCAGAAGAAAAGGTATATGTAACAAACAAGCATAAATATGTCGATAGAGGGGTTTAACAGAAAATGAAGTCAGTGGGGGACCACACCATGCACCACCATTATGAAATATAGGCCAAATCACCACCGTCCTATGTTTTGCAGGCTTCCATTAAGGGAATCTTTGTGTGTGAGTAAATGGCCTGTAAATTCAAGCCTTTTTTTGTGGTTTGACTTTAAAAGGTGCCTGTTTTATATCATGGATTTGATGCTAACATGTAGGTGTAGTTTTTAATGGTGAACTAACCCAGAAATGGAAAAGTCCAATGAAGAGGAATTGACTATATAATCTATCCAATTTCATTAATTCCTCGTGGATATCGACTGTATAGTCTATTCTTAAAAATGACTCTGATTTTTTTTTCTTTTGATCTGTACGCCTTCTTAGGTGAGTTATAAAACCATTGACTCTCTTTTCCCTGTTTCGCATTTCAGTTAAAAAAAACCCTCATGATAAACTTGCTGCATCTATCTCTTAATTAAATATAAATTCATCATGTATGAATTTTATTGAATTTTTGTGTCGAAGTTTAAATAACTGGGACACAATGGGCCCATAAGTATAACTGATGCAAATCCACATTGTATAAGTTTAACTGAAAAATCTCACAACTGACCAACATAAATTTATTAATATAAAATGCACTAATAGTAACATAATTATAAGGCAAATATAGGAGTAAAAAAAATTATGTGACATACCCAGAAGCACACTGAGGATACCCAAGTGCTAGAGTTGCTGCTGTTTTGAGCCTGTATGTGCAGGAAGGGAGATGTATGTTTGCCAAGCACTGTGTGGCCACTAAATTTCTTACTAGCATGTTTTTAAAGCTTTATTGAGGTGTCACTGATAGATAATCATCTCACATAGTTGCCGGTATACATGTGGTAAGAACACTTACGGTGTTCTCTGAGCAAATGACAGGCATACAATATGGTGCTGTTAACTGTAATCACCACGCTGTACCGCAGATCCTCGGAACTTACTTGTCTCGTAACTGAAAGCTTGTACTCTTTTACGGACATTTTCCCACTTCCCCCAGTTTCCACTCCCTGGCAACCACCATTCTACTCTCTGTTTCTGTGCATATAATTGTTTTTAGATTCCACATGTAAATGAGGTTACATAGCATTTATCTTTCTCTGTCTGGCTTATTTTAGGCATTACTTTGCCTAATCTCTTCCAGGTCCATCCATGTTGTCGCATTGTCAGTACTTCCTTCTTTCTAGTGGCCAAGTAATATATTATTGCATTTTATACCATATTTTATTTTTCCATTCAGCTGTCTGTGGACGTTTGAATTACCTCCATATTTTGGCTATTGCCAGTAATGCTGCAATACACTTGGGGGTGCAGATACCTCTTTGAGATCCTGATTTCACGTCCTTTGAATTTATACCCAGAAGTGGGATTGCTGGATCATACTATTTTTAATTTCTTTAGAGGAAACTCTATACTGTTTTCCAAAATAGCTGTACCAATTTACATTTCCATTAACAATACACAAGGGTTCTTTTTTCTCTGCATTCTCATCAACACTTATCTCTTGCCTTTTTGATAACATACAACCTACAAGCTTTAAGGTGATATCTCACTGCGGTTTTCATTTGCTTTTCTCTGATGATTGGTGATGTTAAGCACCCTTTTACATACCTGTCGGCGACTTTTATGTCTTCCCTGGAAAAATATCTCTTCAGGTCCTTTGCCCATTTTTAAATTGAGGTTTGTTTTTGTTTTTTGTTTTGTTTTGTTTTGTTTTGTTGTTGTTTGCTATTGAATTGTATACGTTCCTTATATATTTTGAACATTATCCTCTTATTGGATATGTGCTTTGGAAATAATTTTCTCCCATTCTGTAGGCTGCCTTTTCATTTTGTTGATTGTTTCTTTTGCTGTGCAGAAGATTTTTAGTTTGGTGCAGCCTGTGGATTTTCTTGTTCTCTTTTTCTCTAGGAATTTCTCTAGCTGCTTCCTATAAAAATTGTATGACTACTCACCTGCTCCATTAATTTTATCTCGCCTGCCACTCTGATGTGTATGGATGTCATTTGAACACTCATGGCTAAATCAGGACTCCGGAGTCTCGCAGTCTAAATAAGAAGCCAGTATTTTAGTCAGAGCTCTGCTATCTAATTTTTATTTTTCTAATAGATTTGAAAAGGATATTTTGCCTTTCAAAGATTTCTTTTAATTTGGCTGAAAATGCATTATATTTGACTGTTATTCTCCATAGAATTTTCTTTGCGATTGTGATGATGTAATATTTTCCTTCCTGATAACTTGATGGTTTTTGTGGGGTTTTTTTGTATGTGGCATATGAGAGAGCTTTATCAATAAATGCTTTTTCTCTACTGTAGTCAACAAAAATGGAGTTCTTAAAAATACTAAACTTACTACTGAAATCAATGAAAGAGTTTTAATGGTTCTACATTCTTTTGTAAAATAATATTTATTACTTGCACCATATAACAGAAGTGAACTTGTATACATATTATACCTAAGCTTACCCTTAGAACTCTGAAAATTATGACAGAAATTTCCTATTTTATAAATAGAGGCACTGAGGATCAGAGACACTATCTTCCCAGGATCTAATTAATAATTAAGATATCATAACCCAATAAGCAATCATAACCCAATAAATCTTACCCAGATTTCCTCTTTGGTCTAATTTCTTCTAACTCTCTCTTATACATTATCCACTCTTGATACAATGAATAAAAACAGTTCTCTGAGTGGTTGGTCTCTCATGAGTGCCCACCGTTATGTAGCACCTAACGGACACGTGACCAGTAGCTAGTATTTTCCTTTCTACTGCAAATCCTATAATTTTAATAACACAACCAAACCCTTCTTCTTTGACATATTCCAAAGGTTGAGCTTAATTTGTCCAATTACTTGATATAGGCTACCTTGTTCATTCCTTGGAACTTTTTACATTGCTTTTAATAAGCAGGGTATTTATGTAATAATTGTTTAGACAATTATTATGTCTAGTATAGAAAGGACTTGGTAGAAGTCCCAATTATTGTGTCTGTTTTGTCCAAATCTATTACCACTTTGTGGAGCTTTTAAATATTTTGGTTAAAAGCATTTAACTTGTTAATTATTGCCCTCTTTTGAAATTTTTATGCTTTGTACCATTCCATTGCTTCCTTGCTGGTCTGGATATTTTATTTCTTATTTTATAAACTTTTTCACCTCATTCTTTTCTATCTTTGGTCTTCTGTATCAAAATCTTGAGTTTCCAATGAGACATTTTTTTCCCTGCCAAGATAGAGACCATCTAACGCAGAGTGATGCAGTTTTATAACCAGGTGCATACCTGGGTACTTACCTGGTGCCTGTCAACAACAAAACAGATGTGGACTTAGGAAAGGAGAGATTTTATTTGAAATATTACTGCAAGAGGGGGAAAGGTACTATTGCAATAGGGAGAGACATTACAGTAGGGAACCCCCTCTGGCCATGAAATCTTCAAACCTTTCAAGGGTTAGGGAAAAAGCTTTTCTTTCATGGAAAAGATTACACAAGGCTGGAATTAAATGAATACGGAGACATGGGATGAGCAAGATGAAAAGGCAGCATGAGCTGACAGCCCATCAGAGAATGTTTTACCCTGAGGCCAGCCTAGTCCTGGAGTGGATTCTTAAGGAGGGTCCTGTATGTCAGCTCAGGCTGAGGGTGGGTAAAATTCAGGGACCCGAGAAGAGGAGAGAAGCTTAAACAAAGTTTACTTAGCAAGCATTTTGTTCCAATTGATCAGTAAGGACAACATAGTTCAGTGAATCATTTATGAGTCAAAGAATGGGAATTCACAGGGTCTCTGTCTGGCTTTGTCATAGAAAAGCAAGGGGACATGTGTGAGTCTCAGTCAGATGGGGAAAAGTGGTTCTTTGCAGTCAGCCACTTCCTGGGACACGGTGTGTGGAGGACATGGGGCTTAGTCTTTTACCATTGTTTCCCAGGATCACAGGGCTCAGATAAAATTCATCATTGTCATGTTTCAGATGGCTTTTAGGGGACTGGCCAAATAATGTATAATCAAGATGGAAATAAAAAAATCATAAGTGGAACAAACAGAGATAAGGAGACACAAACACACACATGTCAGACATTGGGAAGAGGCTAGTGTGTGGTGGTGTTAAGATAGACAGATAAGACAGATTCTTTGATGTTTCTCCCTTCGATAGTTGCAGCCTCATAATAGTGCAGTGAGCTTAAGGACTTCTGGGCAATAGAATAAAGCAGAAGTGATGCTGTACAACTTAGAAGACTAGGTCATACAATGCTATGGTTTCCGGCTTGTTCTGTTTCTCTCTTGGATCAGTTACTTAGGGCAAAGTCAGCTGTCAGAGGCACAAGTGGAATGGGAAAAAAAAAAAAAAAAAAAGCCTTCCTGACAATAGCCAGTGAGGAAGTGAGGTCTCCAGCCTACAGCCATGTGGGTGAGTGATCTTAGATCCTCCACGCTCTTCAAGTCTACAGCCCAGGCCAGTATTTTAAATGCAATCTTACAAGACCCCGAGTAAGAAGTACCCAGCTAAGCTGTTCTTGAATTTCTGACTCTGAACCTGTGAGATAATAAATGTTTAAGCTGCAAAAAGGTGAAGTAATTTATTACCGTGCAATAGATAACTAATCTAAGTCCTTTGAAAAACACTGCGTTTTGGTTTTCTGCGCTGGATTTGCTTGTCTTATCCCCCAAACTATAATAGAATGTTTCTGAAAGCAAGAATGTTTACTTCTTTTATATTTCCCAGAATACTTACAATTCCATCAGTTTTGTAAAAAAAAAAAAAATCCATCAGTCTTATAAAAAAGTGTTCAACAAAAAATTCTTTGTTGCGTGCGTATTAGGAGAGCCGGGACCAAAAGGAAATGTCTAGAGAGGAACAGAAACAAAAAGTGAAAGGAACAGGAAGAGGCCACAAAACAAGACAGAAATAGAGAAAAGTAAATATGCACAAGGAAACATGGAAAAATGCTCAAAGTCAGTAAAATGTGTGTCTGATTATAATTGGTACCAAAGTTAGTTCGTATTACTTTGACGCTTTTTGCATTTGGCTTTATATTATTTAGTTTTTTTAACTTGCCTCAACTTCAGCAATAAAAGTTTAAAGATCAGTGATTTGTCTCAGATATGATTAAAGTAGTAGGTAAAATATTTATACTCACCATTGAAAACTGTGTTCTTTTAATGTACTGCTTAGAATTAGCATATAATTTTTAAAAAAACCATAATTGCCTCTAGTTCTCAATATCGTTTTTTTTTTCTAGTGGACAAATCATAATTACAAGATCATCATTGATAATAATCTAAAAGTCTGTGGTATTTTATAAGAATAGAGGAGCAATCAGTTTGCAAGTGTTCAGCACAAAGGAAGTTGGGCAGTGTCTGCAATGGAGCCTAGCATTCTGTCTGGGGACGGTTGCCCTCTTCTTACCCTTCCAGAACAGTTGAAACAACTCCAGTGCCGAGCTGGGGCTTAGGTAAGGTTAGGTGCAGTGGAGGCCCTGAAGTGACTCGGCTTGCTTGAATGTGTGTGTCTTCAAATTTCTTTTATTTCCACCAAACTTAGAATTAATTCTTGGTATTTTCCTGTTGTCATTTCTTCATGAGACCTTGTGTGAGGAGGTTAATAGGGAAAATTGTGTTTTCTGAAATGATTAGGTTAGCAGCAAAGACAGAATAGAAATAAGTGTTCCCACTGCTCCAAATACAGCAGTCCAAACAGAATTTCTGAAATTGTTGAAGACAAATAACTCAGGCACATTCTGAGCACTCAAACAAGAAAGTAAATGTAAGTAGAGAAAGGTCATTAGGTAATTTCTAACCACCTTAACTCATTTCAGTTGCATCTATATGAGTGCTTTAATAAAGGTAACCTTTACTGGGAGCAGGACACTGAGAAATGTGTAGGTCAGGGTCCACACCAAAAGAAAGGTCCAGCGAATTCTTTTATTGTTAACAGTACTGGACAGGTGATTTCCCACATACCTTCCAGTTGTTTTCCTAGAACTAACATAAATGTTAATTCACATGTTTATCTAACGTTTTGAGGGTGCACTTTGGTGCAAGGTGAAGTGGTAAACACAAGAAAGGAGTCAGGTGTTTTCCTGTGGGGTTTTTTTTTTTTGTTTTTTTTTTTTTGCATGTAGATAAAATTTCCCCATAGAAATGACGATATGTTTTTCCCCAAATAGAGCTTCCTAGTCTTCCTTGCTTCTTGTCTCCAAGGAAAGATCCGGCATGTTATTGGGCCAGAGTTTGACAGAGTGGATTGCACAGATTCATGGGAAGAGCTGCTTTTGGTTTGCAGCGCCCTGGGATTCCATTCCAAGGCTCTCTTCCACATGAGTTTCGCATGCAGCCAGAGAACCAGGTCTCCCTTTAGAAATCTGCCC
Source organism: Camelus ferus (assembly GCF_009834535.1). Classification (NCBI taxonomy): domain Eukaryota; kingdom Metazoa; phylum Chordata; class Mammalia; order Artiodactyla; family Camelidae; genus Camelus; species Camelus ferus. Next base: position 9,739,124 of record NC_045725.1, on the reverse strand, counting down.
TAGTTGGAAAGTGTGTGCAATGTGGGACCATGATGTACTGCATGAAGGGCCCTGGGGAACATCCTGTGTGCTGATGCTTCCATGGTTCACTATGGAAGTTCCCTTCTGAGCTCACTTTTTGGACCCAAGTTTTCTCATGATCACAGGGTCGTTATATTAAAAAGAGCACGACTGGGTTGTGATCTTAGAGTGTAAGACTGTGTTCAGTCTACGCTGTGTTGATATCACAGCCCAAAGCTTAACCTAAACCCAAGTTTCCACCTTAAGATTTACTCTCAAATAGAGAAAATTATGTACTTCAATTGGAAACTGATTATAGAGCCTCTATGTTAGGTGGGGGGAAAATTAAACCAGTGATTAGACCCCACAAACTGGTCCGTTAATTAAATTCAAATGGTAGTTCTGAGCACATCCTGCCGGAATCTAATGATGCCATTTGAGGACTATTTTCCTTCTCTGCTGTAACCCTGGGACTAAATGCACATTTTTCTTGCTGACTAGTTTCACTAACAAGGCCAAGAGGTAGCTAAAGTCTGTCTCTCTAGGAGAGAAAATCATCTCTGATCAATAGTTGCACTCGGCTCCTCACTCTGTAATGTATAGCAGAGCTCAGGCTATGAGAAGCTGTGTAACCTGCCATCCACCGCGTGGCCGGGAGCCAGCCAGGCACTTAGAGCGGCTCCCTCTCCTCCCTGCCAGCCCCTGAAAGCAATTTATGCATCTGAACATCAGGAGTTCTTCTACCTCCCCTACAGGAATGCGATTTCCCTCCAATATTGTTACAAAAGAAAGTCATTCAAGAACCCAGCATTTTTACTTGTCGGTCAATCAGTAATATCAAAATGTTTGTTCATATTGATTTGTAGAGTGAGTTATTCTACTCCAAGAGGTACAGTGGTAATTAAAAATAGAACTGGAAAGTAATATCAGAATGCAATATAATCCGAAATGATCGTATATGACATTCTGCTTTGTTTTTTTCTATTATTTATGGTGTATTACACAAAATCATAAATGGCATTTACTCTTGATTGAATGAAAAAGGGAAAGTTTAAATTATGAGCTATTTCAAATGACACTAGCCTCGGACAAGCTGAAATAGATAAAAGTGCTAGTTAAATCATCAGACTGCATTTGGAGGAGAAAAATACAATATGACCAGTGAAAGAACATACGTTTTGAATACAAATTAAAATTGTACACTCACTTCCTCCACCTCACCAATAATAAAGCATATGTGCTGCTTAAAACTTACTTAAATTATCACTTCTGAGTCATCAAATTTATTTATTACAATATGGGAAACAATTCATCCTGCACTAAAATTTGCTCATGAAAAATAATCGAATAATTTTCTCTTATTTCTGTGGAAATAATTATTTTCATGACTGTTAATATTTGGTATATTGGTTTATTTCATACTGGCTTATTTAACAGTTAAAATGTTGTTCATAGTATTAAACGGAAAACTATTTCTGACTCTGAATAAAAATTGTCCACTGTCTTCTACAGCTCCTTCTTGTCCCAGCAAGGTGAGAATCTATCTCCTGATTCAACGTACAATGGAAAATGTTTCCTTTCTTCTTCAAAATTCTACTGGAAATGCCATTGAACTTAAACTGACAGGTCCCATGGCCAGCCATATTTCTTACTGTTGATTCAAAGAGCAGTCCTAACACACAGGGCTTGTTGTCTATGTGTATGTATGTAATCACTTCTTATGTTTGTAACATATTATGGGGAATTCAGTGGAAGAATAAGAAACTTTCTATCCCTCTAAAATGGTAGTGTGAGATTTAAAGTAGTTTTGGTCACTAAAGAATGGTATATTGTGATGCAGAGTATTATTCCATAAATTTCATTAGTAAATAGTATTTCGTTGCATAAATAATCCAGAATATATGGATCCACTCTACTGAAATGGACATTCGGTGTTTTTTGCTATGTGTGGGTGCATATGCATGTGTTTTTAATTATTGACAGTGCTTCCGAAGGAACATGATTTTACATGTCATCTGATTAACATGTACATATTCTGTGGCATGGATGTATACACACATATGCAAATACACTCACGTGTGTACGTGAGTATGCTTACATATGCCTATGTGTGTCTTATATAAGTGTATATAATGTGTATGTATATATATGTGTGTATATACACACTTTTATTTAACTGTCGGCTTCTAGTATAATGTACATGTTCAACTTTACTAGGCAGCGCCTAATTGATTTTTAATGTGGCTTTATCGTTTTATACTCCCATCAAATGTGGATAGTGATCCCATGGGTACCCATCCTTGAAAACACTTGTTATTATCAGATTTTAAAGTTTTGGCCATATGGTGAGTGGAAATTTTATTTGGCATTTTCTTGTTTACCAAGATGGTTGACAGTGGACTCATGTATAAGGAACGTTTGTATTTCCAGTTTACAAAATTATATTCATACTTTTATTCACTTTTGAGCAGATTTTTTTGCCATCTTTTTCTGATTTTTAGGAAGGATCTTTTCATATATATGTATATATATATATATATTCTGGATATGAATAATTTGTTAGTAAAATGAGTAGCAATTATTTTACTTTGTTTATGGATTATGTTTTTATTTTTTATTTTATGGTATTTGTTAGCAAATGCAAGATCTTAAATTTAAGATTGTTAAATTTATTAATTTTTTTCCTATTTTTACTTTATCTTCTTTAAAACATCCTTTCAAACCTTATTATAAAAGTATCTCCTATTTTACTCTAGAAGTACTTCTTTTATCTTTTATATCTAAATTTCTCAAATTAATTTATTTATGTGTGTTGAAAATGTCAATTCATTTAAATTGTACTATAAAAACTGGTATATGTGATTTGATTTCTAACATATTTGTTTTCTGTTTTCCTATTTTTTTTCTATGTTTCTTTCTTTCCTCATTTTTGGCCATTTATTTGGATTGAGTTTCTGAGTTACACATATTATTTTTTTATTTTGTAATTGCCTTTGGAATTTTAATATTCATATTTAGCTTAAAATGTTTGAACGTAAATAATATTTTTACCTTTTCCTGGATAGTACAAGGACCTGAGAATTACTTCACTGCAAACCCCCTTCTCTCCCCTCTCCCCTCCTAATAACAAATAGAGCTGTTCATTTTTAATCCTGGACTTTAGCTTTTTCTGCCTTGGTTCTTTTAGCCACAAAACCTAGATTTTTTTTTTTTGTCATTTGTAATCACGCTATGTCTAACATTTACAGTTTTTGCCATTATATTTCATAAATGTAATACTTTCTTCCTCGTTCACTAAAACCCAACTTCTAGAATCCTAGATATTTACAAATAAACCCAGGCAGGTGCTGATTCCATCACTGTTTACCGTTACAAACTTTTCTGTTGTCATTTCTGGCCTCTTTGTTTTCCCTCTAAAGTGTAGCCATGACTTTTAAACACTGATTGTTAATATATTATCCAGGGTAAAATTTGACGTAACACCTAGTTTACCATTCTGGGAAAAATGGAAATAAACCCAATATTTGGGGGAATAAAAAAAGGAATGACAGAAAGTTTTCAGAGAAATATTTATTGAATAAGATACCAGTATACATAAATTATCTGAAAATCTTGGAAAACAAAATAACTTGGAAATTTTAGCAAAAAGTGATATATTAGCTCCCCAGAATATCCATCTGACCAATGAGTTGGGAATTATGAATTGAGGAGGTAGCATAGAGAATTGGGGATCATTAACAGACCGAGGAATGTCTGTAAACATGGCATCTTAGGAAAGGTAGAAAGACCTGGGTTTACGAAAATTAAAATAATTCTTTACGTATTTGAAGGTCTGTCATGATGAAGTAAATCTCATCGGTCAGCAGGGTTTAAAATGCCATTTTCTCTGAGTTGATTGGCATTTTGTTTTACTGGACTGTCACAATTATTTCTGATTTCTTTCCCTGACAATGACTGTTGATATCAAGGTGAAAAGATAGGATTTTTTAAAGCCCACTAATTTACATTCAGAAGGAAATAAATTTGAAAGTTAAATGTTTCTCATGGAAAAAAAAATCATTTTTAAAATTTTCTGCCCACTAAAGTGTTACCATCCCATGCCATTTTAATATGCAGTTAACCAGAGGATGGAAATGTTATGATTTATCATGACAGGGTAAATAAAGCAATAAGAGCAAATCTAATTTAAGCTTGCATCACTGAGCATGCCTTTTCCCTCCTGCCTGATAGCTACCCAAAATGATCCAACGAGAAATGAAAGGCGAGATGCATTAAAAGTGGGAGACTGGCTTTGGAGCAGCTAAAAGCCTGTTGTGCACTTCGGGGTTCTGCAGCCCCCTCCTATATCACTGATTTCTGGCTGAGATCTGGGAGAGACTTCTCGTGATCTTACGCATTTACACTTCCTGCTGCTCCTTGAACCATTTAGTGTAGCTGATTCTTCTATCAGGAACCCTGGATTTGAAATTCATCTCTGCCGTTTATGAACAGGAGTAACTGGACCAGTTCCTTAGCAAGCCATGCCTCCATTTCTACTTCTATAATAGTAGTCCTAGATCATGCAACCAGTACAAAGCAGAAATAGGAGTGAAGTATAGACATTTGGCTTCAAAATTTGAGATATTTCTATCATCCCAAGTACTCCATGCCACACAATATTGCAGAAAACAAAAGTAAAGTAAGCAAAATGTTTTAAACTTGTTTGCCAAGCAGGGTGGTGGCAATTCTAACCAAAGTAGGAGATGTAGGAATAGGGGGTGTATATTCTGATAAGACAGTGATAAGCCTTGACTAGAAATTTTGAGTTTTAATACAGAGATGGCTGCAGGAGTTAGGAAGTTCCACTGCATACAGCATATAACTGAAGCTATGTGATATAATGTCATTAATAATTATTATCTCTAAATCCAAAACGTTGAGGAGATTTCATGTATCATTATGTGTAGTAGACATCTGACAAAAAATTTTTATGATGTGCTTCAACTTCATGCAATAACATAACTCTCCCCTTCCAAAATATAGTATTGTCCACTTTGAAGAACTTAACGAACAATGAATCCTTTCATTGCCATCACCAAATCTCTAGGAGGGTATGTATATAAATCCTGCCTAAGTTTTTATCAAACCAAATTACTGGTCTCTGTGACCTTAGGAAATTATAGATCATCTTTGATAAGCACAATGTTGTAAAAAACAAGAACATGAAGAATGCAAGATTTAATGTAAGTTCCTTGACATGGTAATAGCATGGAGTCACTATAATCTCTGGGGTCCTGTTTTTCTCTTGTTTTTGATGTCTTGTATCACACGGTACCTGTGTGTGCTCTGGTGGTAGGATCCTCATGGCTGACTTTCAAGACATGCAGCCACTAACCTCCCATTGGTGTTCTTATGGGACCCGGTCTTTAGGTACCGCATGGTAGTTTGAATTATGAGGAATTGCTCACGGATCTAGAGAACCTATGGCCAATCACATACTCCAGGCTTATGCATGATCTAATATAAGAATCAGTGAAACCTAGCATTGATATTTACCTGCCTCACCAAAATGCAGGAATATTTCTTAAGGTTTCCTGATCAGTTGTCATCAGCTAGATTTTTATCACCTGTAGCTCCCTGATGTCTTCAGCCAAAAGAGGATGCCAATTAGACAAGATTAAATGCGGGCTAAATTTCAAAATTCCTTCCCTTCCTCTGAATTTCTTCCTTCTTTGGTGTTATGTCATATATGCTTCCTTTAAGTTCCTATAAATTCTATATTCTTCATATCTTGGTGTGACTGAACACACACACACACACACACACACACACACACATTTATTTAAAAATTTAATAGCCTTACTAGTCACCAGATTTGAAGCTAGTTATAAGTCAATTATTAACATAATAAAATATGTAAAATTGGACAACATTTACATGGAAAATCAAGGCACTGAAATAATTCTGTAACCCAAAGATTTAGGTCCTACCCAATATTGATGTTAGGGGTAAGCCATTGTATTTTTCTGAGTCTCACTCTTTTCAGTGTGATGTGAAAGGCAAAATAAGAACACTTCTACAGGTGTTTGTTAAGAGTCATATGAGTTTATATAAGCAAATGGGCTAAAAATATTATACATATTTAAGACATTTTCCTTATTGTTAATATTATTTTTTATTTATACTTTGCCTCTTTCTGTAACAGTTTGAAGTGGCTTATGAAAATACACTAATAACACATAGAAATGTACATAATATTTAGACATTCAAACACAGAATAATAAAAGTCAGGAGAATAAGCCCAAGATGGATGCATTATCACTATTAATAAAAACATAAAAAGAAATAAATGAGGGGTAATTTGAGTTCTTCAATTTTGAAAGCATTTAACTTGCCTGACTGTTACAGCTCTATTTTATATACTCCTAGGATCGTGTGGTCTGTAGCAGAGGTCAGTTAATGCATCAAGCAGCTGCTTCATTTTTTCCCCCATTTTTCCCTTATGTTTATGAAGAACAGTGATTTTATTCTTCTATTTTTCTAGTAGAGGATAAAATCAAGATTATTCTAATGTCTAATAGCATAGGAGTTAATATTATGAAAATTACCTAAATAAAAGTTCAGACATTGCCTTGGTTAGACCATATACTATTTTATTAATATGTGCTGTCATTGAATGTCCATTTCCAGAAATGTAACAATCGCAAGGGATGTAAATGAGAATTTAAAAAAAAAAAACAACTCCTAACAGATGTTCACAGAATTTTCCCCCCTGCTTAGAACATAATAAACATACGGAACGGCCTATCAGGCACAATTGCTGAGGCAAAACACAAGGATCATTCAAGAAACAATTAGATTCTGTTCTAAAGAAATGGAATACTTTAAAGGGATGAGTCCTGATGGGCCCATCGCCCTGATGAGCAAAGAGCTCTAGCTAAACCATTTATGACCCAATCTCCATTTGGGTGTAAATATTACCACGATGTACTCATATCTAGATTTGGAGTGCTGGGGAGATTTTGCTTCTCTGAAAGAGAGACAAGTGTGTTGATAATATTCCATGTCTGTGTTGTAAAATGCCCACATGTGGTAACTTTGTTTTCATTCTCTTTGATATTAAGAGAAAGGAAGATGTTTCTCATCATCTTAATGTCTTCATCTTTTGAATAATGTTTAGTGTGGCTAAAAAGATGATTTTTTTTTCAAAGAGTAAAATCAATTTTAGGAATACGTCAAGGCACATGCTCTGAGCTGTGTTAGGAAGGAAATTAGGGAAACTTACCAGGGGATAAATCAAAACTGTGAATGTGTAAGAGAGGAAGCAGCATAACAGTGTATGCAAAATCTGCAAGAAGAAACCTTCGAAATTCAAAACTATCTTTAAAGTGGTTTGTCCTCAAACAGGTAACTCTGATGTAGCATGACTGAACATGGCCCTGAGAAAATTTTATTTTATCTTATTTATTACTGTGGAAAATAATAGCCTATCTTGTTGGAGAAGGTAGTTTTCTGCATGCAATCTTTTGAGTTTCTAGGGGCTACATAAGAATTTGGCTTTGGGTTTGGAACCTCCTTACCAAGAGATAAAGAGCCTTCCTATTCGGAGCTGGGCGTATCTCCTAGGGTAGAAATATCTTTCTCTGTTCTGGACCCAGCGTGAGCTCCTGTATTTGTCCTCCGTGTGTGCTTCATTTGGCACCTGGCCAGTCCCACCAGTACATCTGAAGTAGGTCCTTTGCTTGCAGCATAAAAGGGGTGCAGACAGACCATCACCCCTGACAAGGCTGTTGGGCGAGACCCGCTGGCTTTGGGGGACTGACTGCACCACGGAGGGTGATCATGCTCTGTCTCTTCTCTGTGTGAGTAAAGCATTGTTTCATCCACTGCTTGTGTAAGTCTTGCCACCTCAAACCACACAGTGGGTTGACATCCCGGGTCAGCTGTTCCTGGTAGTGGGCATTGCTCTATTCTTGGCTGTCCTCCATGAGGTGGGACTCCTCCCCTGGAGGTGGGAACAGCTGTTACTTGCTTGACAGTTCCACAATACCACTATCACACACACTTTTCTTTATTTCCTTTTCTCAATGCACTTTGTTTTTAGAAACCTATAATTTCACACCATCCTAGAGAATGGAAGGTATTCAATCTGTCTTCCATATCTATTAGGCACAATGACTTGGTTGGATTATTTTTATGCAGTGTATATTATACAAATGAAAAACTTTGTGTTTTCCAAAAAATAAAAATAATATTTGAATGTGACTTTCAGACTTACATGTAGCACCAACATCCTAAGACTCAGCCATGCTGTCCAGGAGCTATTTTATCCTTTCTCTTCTCCTGATGGGGATTAACTTTTCTAACTCTTAAGATCAATGTGTATGATTGACGTGTCATTTTAGACAGCCATGATAGAGACATCTTGAGTGAAGTATTCAATAATCAGACAGAAGATATTTGATAATAAAGTATGAAGACAAATCAAAGCTATTTTAATAAATATCATTTTTACATAGTCACATGATAAATGGAGAACCTCAAAATAGTAATAATTTGTAATATATTCTGAATTCTTCATTTTGTTGCATAATGAAGTTGACAAAGAGACCAAAATAGGGACACTGAGAAAGCATGAATTGTATTTCCCAAGTGTTCTTAAATTTACCAATTAAGTGTTCATGTACTTAAGTATTTAAGAATCAAGGGAAGAAATTTTACTTTTAGCTTTTTCGATAAAAATTGTTAGTGAATGTGTTGTCTCCCTACTAGAAGTTCCCCTCTTGAGAGAAGGGGCTTTGTCTCATAAACTATATCTCAGGCATAGAACAGGTTATCACAAGATGCTTGTGAACTAGAGATTAACACAAATTTTTTAATTTATTGATGTATCTTGCTGAAGCATGCACCTTTATCTTATTAAGCTTCTACAATTAGATGCTAAGTCTAGATGGCAAATTTTAAGACTTCCCTTGAACATTTGCTTCTCACGATTTAAATCTACTTTGGCTTAATGAAATATGCTCCCGTAGGGCCTTCTAGTTTTAGTGCACACAAACTCACCTGCTGGATGCCCTTTAACTACTAATTGCTGTGCGTTATCCACATTCACCTGTGTGAATTTTTGGCTTGCTGTCAACAATTAAAACACACACACACACACACAGAGCAAAACATGGAATATATTTTTTCAAGATTAAATCTTCAAAGCTTTGTAAGAGATATAGCCATAGGATATTAGATTGGTGTATATATATATATATATCTCCTGACTGAACTCAAACCTAACTTCTATTTTACAGGTAAAAATTTTATGCAACTTGATTGCTTACTTAAGTAGATTTTGAAAATGTATATTGTGCACCTAACAGTCGCACAAATTTGAATCACCTGCTGGTAATAGTACAATTAGGTAAAAAAAAAAATTCTCTCTTAATAAAATTGAGAATTTGAGACTTTATATTTTTTAATAGTTACAGTGTACTTTATGAATTATATTACAAGACAAGCTTTTGTCATTAATTAAAATTTTGTAATCTAGGGATAAATTTACTAAGTGACTTGACACCATTCACAGAACTAAAAGATTATTCTACCTTAGGTTTCTTAATATGCTGAAACAGGGTATTTAGTTCCAAATATGAGGTATTCCTATGAAAAGTAGCCAGGTAAAACTGAGCAGATTATGTTTTGAAATATGGTTCTCTGCTGAAAGGTTAAATTTTATTTTTAATAAAGTGTAATTTAAATTAAAAAAGTTAATTAATATTTGTACATACAAAATTGTTATGGAGTCTCTATGCCTATAGTGTTTATGCAACTCTAAAACCAATCTATAGGTACCATCAGTAGAAGCAAAATAAAAATACACAACCAATCAAATTAAAGTTTACAACATTAATGTGATCTGGCAGAGTTTTTTTGTTTGTTTGTTTTTTGCTCCAATTCAGTTACCATGTACAAGGTGATTCTGCCAGCAATGACCAAGGTGAGATAATATAATGATTTCTCCTAAGTCTGAACATCTATACAATCTGTATGCCACTGGTTTGCCGTTGCCTTTCTCCGTTGCTACCTACATGTAATATGCTATGAGATCATTTAGCCATCACTTGATCCAAAGACAATATTAAATTTGCTTCTGTTCTTATCCTTGTATCCTAGAGAATCCGTGTGATAACGAGCACAATGTTATCGATGTGCTGTTAAACCCAATTGAAAATTCCATCACTGAAATCCTATGGTGTTTCTCAGAAATAGGACAGACAACCAAACAATAAGTTCTATTTATGTAATGGGCAGGTCCTCACTCTTCCCACTGTGGACCTTCATGTCTGACCCTGGCAGGGGACTACCACGTCCCTGTCATTTCCCCTTCCACTCATCCTTAACAAAGGCTTATTTATTGGGCTGTTCGTTTGTTGGTGTAGTTATCTAGTATGTATCTATTTATTTATTTACATTACCCATTGAAGGAAATGTTTCCCTCTTTCTTTAGGTTCCTAGCATAATTGCGATTATGAATTCATTTTTAAGAAACCAGTGGCTCAGAGAACTAAAGTTATCCTGCCATCCTTGATCCCCACATGTGGGCATACAGGTTCGGAGTCAATAAACACACTGCAACGGGAGAAGAGATAGGTTCATCTCTCAGAAGAAAAATATTGGTTAATCTCTCAAATACAGTGTGAAATCTTACAAAAAAAATAATCTGTGTACCTTAGCTCAAGAAAAAAGTTAAATACTTAAAATTTGTGAAATTTCTTGCATTGATTGTATCTTGCTTTTAAGTATCTAAAATCTACCTACAAGATACATGCATTCTCAAGACTTTCTCTTTGTTAGTTTGCGAACATTTTCTCAAAGTTTAACATTTATACAAAAAAGGTGCAAAAATTACGAGTGCATCTCAGTTTTTACGCAGTGAGCACATTTATGCACCCAGCTCAGATCACAAAGGATAATAAGTACCCAGCAACCCCTCTCCTCCCACCACGCTAACCAAAGATGTCTCCTGCTAATTAAACCACCGAAGGTGAAAACTGCTCACTTCTGACAGCATAAATTAGTTTTGCCTGCTTTCATACTGGATGTAAATGAATTGTACAGTATGCATGTTTGTGTCTGGTTTATTTCTCTCTAAACTGTGCCTGTGAAAATCATTTGCTTTCTTGGCGTACAGTTTATTCTCACTGTTATCTGGTATCTGATTATTTTGTTTGTTTGTTTATTGCCTTACACTAGGGCATCTAAGTAATGATGTTTTTCTTGTTATTAGCAATTTGTGTTTTATTTCCTATTTTACTGCTTAGTCTTGCTAGGGGGTTATCAATTTTTATTAATATTTTCAAACAACCAAATTCGGCCTAGGTCAATGCTCTCTGTTGCGTGTGTGTTTTATTTCACTAATATCTCTTCTTTTTATTTATTCTTATTTTCTAATGTCTGCAAATTTGATATGCTTTTTAAAAATCCAGCTTCCCGAGATACAGATTCAGTCATGAATCATGATAAAAGCCTCAGAAGTCATCCGGCATTTTTAGATTTTCACAGACACAGATGTGTTTGTGTGTACTATGTGCTTTATAGTTATCTCTAAACAACAATTTGAAATTTCATGAGCTTTGATTGTCATATCCACATTGTCCTAATTTCTGCCATGATTTCTTCTTTAACCATGAGTTTATTCAGTAGTATGCAGGGGGCTTTCCAAATAATTGGGATTTCCTTTTTTTTTAATGGATCTAGGAAAAGAACTCTGAATTATATCAATGCTTTGAGATTTATTGATACTTGCTTTATAGCTTAGCAAGTAAATGGTTAATTTTTTTAATGTTACAGGTGCACTTAAAAACAAAATATATTCTGTCTTTGTTGTGTGCAGTGTTCTGTATGTGCCAGTTAATTCCTGTGTGTTCACTGTGTTGTTTATTGCTTCTGTGTCCTTTGTGCGTTTGCATGTGTGCGTGTGTGTATGCTACTTCCCTCAGCTCTTTTGAGAGGAATGTTAAAGTCACACTATGTGTATGGGTTTATCTTTTATTCAGTTCTCAAGTTTTGCTTTATATATTTTTAAGATAATTTATGAGGAAACTTAGAGCAATATTTCTTCCCTTAGCCTCTAATTGGGCTGATAACAATACAACCATACCAGCTTTCCTTTGGTTAATGTATTCGTGATGGAACTTCTTTCATGCTTTTTATTTTTAACTTTTCTGTGCCTCTTGTGAGGCACACATAGATTTTGTTTTGGGGGTTGTTTAATTCAGTTTGACAATGATAGTCTTACGATTATTGTTTCTAGCCTATTTATATTTAATGTAATTCCTGATATTTTCAGGTTTATAGTACTATTATTCATTCTATTTTTGACCATCTATTTCATGTTTACTTCTCTCCTCTCCTGTTCCTTTTCTATTAGATATATTATAGTCTACATTTTCTCTCTAGTAATAGTTACATATTATTTTACTGGTTCTTAGTGTTTATCCTGAAGATTCAGATATAAATATTTATGAATACTTGATGAGTTACCCTTAAACAATAATATCACTTTTATACTCTTCCTAGTACAGTAAGAACTGTAGAACATTCAGCCTCATTTACTCCCTTTCCTTTGTTCATGCTGTTTTAGATACTTTTGCTCAGCTTATATTTGAGTCTTCATGGAAGAGCATTATTGTTGTTTTAAAAACACAATATTAATTTTCCCATAATGCAAATATGCTGGCTAGAAATTCTCTTTGGATATCTCTGCAAACTCTTTATTTTACTTTTATTTTTGAAGGATATATCTGTTGAGTACAGTTGACCCTTGAACAACATAGGTTTAAATGGTATGGGTTCACTTATACCTGGATGTTTTTCAAGAAATACATACTACAATACTACACGAATCAAAGTTATTTGAATACATGGATGTGGAACCACAGGTATGGAGAGCTGACTGCAAAGTTATATGTGGATTTTTGTGTATGCAGGGGGGCAGCATCCTTAACCCTGACATTGCTCAAGAGTCAACTGTATGTAAAGTTAGGTTAGAGATTATTTTCTTTAGCACTTTAAAAATGATAGTGTATTGATTTCTGGCTTCTAGATTTTGTTTTTATTTTTATTTTTTAATGCTGTTGTAGCTTCCTGGAACTAATTTGTGCCTCTTCTCTGGACGATTTTAACTCCTTTTCTTTGTTTTTAAGTAATTTTACTGAGATATTCCTAAATGTGACACTCTTTGTGCTACTTTGGGCTCAATGAGTCTCTTGATCTATAGGCTCATATTGTTCTGTCTGTTGCTTCATCGCAAACCACTCTAAAATGTAGTGACTCAAAATAATGACCGTAGTATTAGCTCATGTTTTGTAGGTTGATTGATTATAGCTGGGGATTTCTTTTGTGGGTCTTGCCTAGGTTTTCTCATGTCATTACATTCAGATGGTGGCTGGGTATAGAGTCATTTGGATGTCAGAATGCTCCAGTCCAGTTGGAATGTCCAAAATGATTCTTCCACTCACATATAAGGTGACTTTTGCTTCTCTGTGAAATTATCCTTTGCCTATGCTGTCTTGGCTTCCAGGGCCTCTTTCCAACAGGGTAGCTAGAATTCCTACAAGTTGCACCAGGGTACCTAAGAGCTCAAAAGCAGAAGATGCCAGGCCATTTTAAGGCTCAAGCCTGATGCTGGCACAGAGTCCCCATTGTTACATTCTCCTGCATAAAGCAAAGCACAGTTCTGGCTCATCCTTAATAAAGAGGGCACCACAGGGCACGAATATAAGGATGTGTAGTTCTTTGGGGGATTAACTATGGAGACTCCTACCACAATGACTTTCTTATTTTTGGAAATTCTGTGACATCTCTTTAAATATCATTTCTTCCCCTTTCTCTTGCTAATTTCCATCTGGACCAGAAATTGCGGGTTTGCTATACATTTTCTCTGTGTCCAGCGTTTCTCTTACACTCTTCCATATTTTCCATCCTCTTTTCTTTCTTTTCTTCAGTGTGTTTATCTTCTATTGACATGCATCCCAGACCCCTAATCTGATGTTCTCCTGTGTCTAATCTGTTGTTAAATGCATCTGAGTTCTTAATTTTAAAACGTTCATTTTTTTCAGTTATAGATTTATCAGTATATTCCAATCATGTATTTCAGTTTTCTGGTGTAAGTCATCATCATTTTACCTTATCAATCTTTTTCTTTATTTTCTTATAACAATTTGATGATAGTTCTTTTAGTGTTCTGTTCTGCTGAGTGTCTGTAGTACTATCTCTGGGTCTGTTTCAACCATCTCTTTTCTTCCCAAGATTTAGAATTTTATGGACTGCTTGCTAGCAGTTTGGGCAATGTTTAGTTCTACCTCTGGTTTGCCCTCCCATTGGTCATGGTCCTCTCCGTGCTTTCAGATGAGCACTTGGTGTAGTCTCCAAGACCCTCTACTGGATGTTGAAGGAAGTTAGTTATTGTCTCCTCAGGAAGGCTAGACATGCTCTGTTCTGCTTTGCGGATACTTTCTATTGAGTCTTTTTAGTCTCCTCATCCTCCATGTAACTTAAGAGGGGAAATCAGTATATTTAGGAACCATCATGTTTCCATTTTCTCTTCCCAATCCCATGAGACCACCAGAAGCTCTGTTAATTTTTTCCCTCTCAGCAGCAGACCACCCTAGGGGCATAGGCTACATTCTCAGCCTCCTCCATAAAGGCAGAATCAGCAGATCCCCTCAACGAACACACTTCTGCAAAAGTCAGCTCAGTTTTCAGAAGGTCTCTTCTCTCTGGAATATTGCCATCTCTAGTTAGCCTGGTTTCAGCACTTCTCTGATGTCTTAGACATGATCTTTATTTTTTTTCCCCAAATTTTCTTGTTGTTTATGGTGGAAGCATTGGTCTGCCCTACTTGACTCTTCTTTGCCAAAATATTTTAATGTCACACAGTCTTCACTGACTGCCCGCGGGTTCCTCAATTCCCTCTACACTTGGACAAGCTATTACACAGAATAAGAGTGTGGGTAGGTCAAGTCTCCCATTAGACTGTATGCATTTGGAATAGAGAAATGCTGTATTTTTCATCTGTGCTTTCTTGGTAGCTAGCACTTGGCATCTGAGAATGACGGAGAGTTATTTTCTTTCGTTAATATACTGCTAAGTCAAAGTGGAATTTCATTTGAGTTTATAAGCTAAATATCTTAGGGGGCCAAAGCTCCCATCAATGTATATGACAGCCCCATGTGGATCATCTTGGGATGTATTCACCCTAGAGCAATTAGGTAATAATAGAATTGTCAACGTGCTGCTCGCAGAACTTCAGATGTCTTTTAGCAGGAACTTTTAACTAAAACTTCCTCAACATTGAGGAAGCACATTTTTTTTCCTGGATTCCACAATTTGTCACTTGTTATCTTATCACTGATAACTCTTATCAAATACATGGTACCCTGAACAGTAGAAGGGGAAAAATCCTGAAGAACAAAATATACTGTTGACTAAAGATTTATTTGTTTGGTTTATTTTACATATATGGGTTAATGATTTACCAAAGGGATAAATAATATATTTTTGTTTAAGTGAAATGTTATTGATGTAGACATACGTGTCATTTGCATTTTGACTATTTTTCCATATCACAGTATAGAAACTTTGCAATGGAAAAGAAACATAATGGTTATAGAAATACAAGCAAAACCACATGAAAATGAGCAAGTTGAAAAACTGCACTAATTATTAAATCCTGACCCTTGAGGAAAGTACTAGTTTTAAAATAATTTCCAAAGGTAACCACAAATGAATATGATAAAAGGATAATATGTATTATTCAGTGTACTTTTAGAATGAACTTCTTTTGGCTCTTCCAAGACAGGAAATACCATGTATTTTCAGTTGTTTAAATAAATATATACATTTGTATTTGAAAACTACAATATAGACAAAATTAGATGAACATCAAAGTTTTTTTCTATTCTTGGGATCATGATAAAAATTTTCCATCTGGTTGAAGTAAACCAGAGATGAATCTTGCTGCTCATAGAAGACAGGATTCATGTAACTATGGGTATATTTTCGAAGCCCCTCGGTGTGGGTAATTTACACTTATGATTGTAATATTACACTCAACACAATGTACATTGTAGTTTTGTGGATTATCATTTTCACTATAAGGGACATTTTAAAGTATTGATTTAATTTTTATTGTGGTGGCTTTTATCTAGAGTCTTTGTTGGTTACCTTATTTTGCATAGCACTGCTGGGCTAATATTAGACACATATTTCATATAGCATCACATACTTTTAATGTTAAAACACTGTACTGTAGAAAGAAAAAAATTACATTATTTTTTCCTCTTTACTTCCCTTATTAAGTAATTTCCAAGTGATTAATATATAAACAAACACATATGGAATTAATCTTATGTGTTTTGATTCATCTGTTTATAAATGTTGTGACAATACATTCAAAGAAAACAGTGTGACATAGACTATATATGATGAAAATACCACAAGAAAATAAAACAAAGGGTGTTTGTGACAAATATGACAGCTCTAGCTTTCAAAGGAAAATGAAAGTAGGGGATTTGTCCTTGAAAACTGGCATTACGACCTATCATATTATAACCATTTACCTCATGTTTAATGAGAATATGGCATATTTTCTCTCAGGTTGGGCAAAATAATAGCTCAAGACATTATCTTTGACCCTCAAACTATAGAGGGGGTATGAATTATGACGAAGCAAGGGTAGAGAGCATTTTTAAATAGCCTACTATGTCTCAAGTAGGGACACTCAACTATTAGTGCTAAGAATAACTTCTTATAAGGGAAATATTTAGCATAGGTCACTTTCAAAAATGAACTCTTTCGTACTCTCAGAAGTTTTTTTTTTTTTTTAACTTTAATATAAAATCAAAGGGCTAAAAGGGACATTGTAACTTGTTATCCAAGTACAGATTTTGCAGAAAAGAAACTGAGATCTGGAGATATTACATGATTTTTCCTAGCCATTTAAATCCAGAGCATGATTTGATATCCTAGAATTCTGTCTCCCTGTGTCATCAGAGGATAGAGGATTCCAAGTTGAAATATTTGCATCTTGTTATACGTGCACCTTTGAATAACATCTCAAATTAGATTGAGTGCCATATTACCATTCTGTCTAAAGTTTGTGTGAGACAGTAAGGATGAAAAATCTGTTTATTAACATATGGCCTAAAATTAAATTAAAAAAATAAGAAATCTCTTTTTATAGCCACCCTCTAAACTTAGTATTCTAATTTTCTATTTTACTTATAGTTATCTTTGTTTCTTTAAAGTCATCTCCCCTTACAGAATGAGGAAAGGTAAATATGAATAAAAAGTGCAAAATTCCAGCAATGAAAAGCATTTGTCTAAGAACGAAACACCTGGAGGTGCTCAGATAAATGTCAACACTGTAGAAGAGGCATTAGCACCCAGCTGAAGCAGCGTGTGCATCAGGAGAGGTAAATGAATAGTTTTAGGTCTTAATATGAGAATCATTTTTCTCTGCTGGATCAGGAATTTCCTGTAGGAGTTTCACTGTGTCTGGCCACTGGCATCCGCACTAGCAATCTCTCATGTTACCCAGTCTGTCCCTTAGAGCAGCAGCAGCAGCAATACCTGGGCGCCTGTAGCACAGAATCCCAGATCCCAGACCAGACCTGCTGAATCACAGTCTGCACTGGAACTGTTCCCCTCAGGTGACTCATGTGCACATTCAAGGGTGAAGAGCCCTGACTCAGACCCCATCAACCTTCTCCACCTGTCTGCTGACTTACTGTCTATTTCTAGTTCTTCCAGGGCAGGGACACCTGAGGACACTTACCCAATGGGAACTAAATGACTAACTGTCTTAACCCTTTGTTGGGTGTGTGAGGGGCTGAGACAGGAGCAATCTTGGCCAAGGTCAGATCACATGCTGACCTCTCTGAGACTAAAGGCAATGAACTAGATCTAGGAAAGAGATTCCTGGAGGTAAGCAGGTAATAACGCATCGTTCCCTATGGGTGGCTCTAAATAGTCAATCAGGGCTGTTGCCGACATAGCTAGGTACAGACATGCAAGGCCATTGGGAGGATGCTGGCACCATGCTAACCTAATGGTGTCTATGAGTTTTAAAAGGACAGCTTTTAGTAATAGACAATACAGTACAATAAAAATAAACACTGTGACCAAAAAAGTCATTTTCACAAATAAGTTCAGTGGCAACTTCTGATATTCTAAATCTCATCTTTAACCTTTCATTAATGTGAAAAGTCAGCAAAAGTTTGGTCTTGTATTATGCTCTTTTCTATAATCCTAAGTCAAAGCTTTTATTAGTCATACGTGAAAATTTTGCTTTTGAAATTGGATTTCAATGTGTATGTGGGCTGAATTTTGCATATATTGTTCATAGTATTTACTAACTCACTAATACTGTATAATATAGGTAATAAAGACATATTGAGGCAAAGCAAAACACAGATTATTTTCTATTTTCTCTCTCTGTTCAGGTTAAGTAAGTTATGGACATTGAGAATATGCTTAGCTTTTTTAACATGAACATCTTTTTTCAAAGTAAATGCTTATCAATAGAATTTCCAAGAAAATAAAAAGTTCTTATTCATCTTACTGATAATGACTGATAATGTAAATGCTGAGACCATAATGTTTATAGGAACAGTGAATCCTCTAAAATATTAACTCTTAAAAATGCAGATGACAAATCTATTGAGCCTTTGACAATACTGACTACTTAAATTTTTAAAAAATCATATAATTTTACCTCAACTCCACACAAAGCTAGGCAATAAAAGACAATCTTATACCACTAATAAAATCAACAATGACACATAATAGTGAAACTCACATACAAGTTATGGAAAAAAGTGGTCACCATGACCAGTGTGAGACTCATAGCACCACTTAATCTCTCCTTCCAAAAGAAATAGCCTCTCCTATGAAGTGAATCCATCCTGTGTCTCTTCTTGAATGACCTTAAAAGGAAGTTTTATATTAGAAGAGCATCCAAAGCCACAATTTAGACCTCACTTGGTCAGAGAAAAGGAAAGGAAATGCATAGATATGTTTCTAATTCTCTGTTTATTAAATATTTAGCTCTGATTGGTTTGTATATATGTATATATTCATCCACATAAAACATAAATAGGATAAAAGTATATTTTAAATTTTCATTCTGCCATATATCCTATATCTAATTTCATTCCAATGAATTTTCAAATTCTATTTTAAACCCAACAATTGTTACATAATATTATTTCCTCTAAAATGATGCATAACTTTAATAAATTGGTAAGTTTTTTGTTAAATAAACATGTATCAACTAATTGTAGTATTTAAAATTATTATCTAAATTATCTAAATTTAAGAAAGTAAATCATTTTAGAAAATATAATTCATTGCCTTATAAATTCAACTGTCCAGTTCCACACAAGGTTGGTTCATTGACCCACAATTGGTCAATTACAGGTATAGTTATATGCAGCTGCTGTCTCTTGCATTCACATATAATCACAGATTGCAAATATATATATACACTAAAGAAGCAACCATTCTTAAAAATAAAGACCTTAATTTGTGTCTCCCAAGAGCATGTGGATGTATGAAATTCTAACTGGCAAATGAAAAATTGTTACACATTTTGAAGAAATTTTAATCACCTGTTAAAGTACTTCCTATAGAAAGTATATCATAACACAAAGAAAATAGGGAGGAATTGCCATCAGTTTGTATCTGTCTAAACATCTTGCTGTATGAAAACCAATTGAACTGAAGAGTGGTTCTCACCTCTAACACAGCGCCAATTTCTTGTTGGCTTGATGTCCTAACTCTCGACTGCTTCAGTCTAATGGGATCTCACTGGAGACAGCTGACGCAGTGAAAAGAGCTATGGCCACCAGCGGTCAGGGTGTGATCCAGAGCAGTCACAGAGCGAATCTACAATGAACTGCTCACAGAGAAAGGGAGATGGAAATATGCATTTAAACTTCCCATACCTTATAGATAATGGCCTTCAGGATATCAGAGAGGCTGTCTAGATTAGCATATTTTTTTGACAAAATGTAGATCAATCCAAAGTAGCACAAACCTTTGTTATCACGCAGTTTACTGAAACACAAAGTGCCTCAAAACCGCACTGATTAGCAGGCAAATACCTTCTGTTTCCACAGATGCTAAGTACTTATTGATTTAGTTTTACCTGCTAGTGGTCATTAAGGCTTGAAAAAAATAATGACCGCAACACCATAAATCATTATCATGCTGAAGCATTGATTAAGTACCTGCGTGTACATGCAGGCGTTTGGCGAAAGCAGACGAGGCAAATCATGTAAAACGATGAACAGTTGGAGAATGTGATGATGAAAGAGACAATATGATGCAGATGTGGATTAAAGCGGAAAGCACCGCTCTAAAGGCTCTGCGTGGAATCATTCAAGTCTAATGGAAGAAGTGCAGACACACTCCGGGTCGCAATATGTGCTCGTGTTTGGCAGGGGATTTATCCGGGCATATTGTCAAACAGGGTGTTACATCAAAACTAGATCTGTCTCCAATATTCTGTGCCTTTCCACAGAAAATATTGAGTATACTTGTATTTTGCTTTTGATCTTGTTTTAAAATTTTTTTATTTTCATAAATTAGGTAGAATGTTTAAAAATTTGAATGAAATGCAATTTTTTGTTTTGTTTTCATATTGTTTGGGCTCTTAATCCTTAAAGGGACATGGGTTTCTCTAGAATGTTCTGGCTTCCTCCTATAAACAGGCAAGGAGAGGGTCCTTTGAAGATGACAGTAATTGACCAGTTAGAATGAACCAAGTAACTCCTTTTTAAGGGGGTTAACATAACTTTCAAGCCCATGAACAATTGCAAAATGCCTTACTGTGCTATCCTGTACATGATTCCCCCTTAACAAGCTGACACGAAAGAACTACATGGTTTCAAAGAAACTGCAACTCTACCCTAATCTTCAAAGGAGCCAGAGAGCCGTCTTAAGGGCAGGTGCTTTTTCTTTCCACCCTCCACCCTTATTGGCAAGCGCAAGGCCACACACCTTTGAGCTGATGGAAGCAAAGGAAACTGCTTGTTCCAAGAATCAGACTCTGGCTTTAGGCTACAGCTCAGAACGGGAGTGATCTTTGCCGAACAGAAAGAAATTTAAACAGATGCAGTCCTTGGTGACAATCAAAAGAGACAACACTGATGCAGGAGGAAAAAAAAAAAAATTCTAAGGGCAGGTCGACATTCAAGCAACTTCACAGACACTGAACCCATAAACTAAATGAAGCATTAACAGGTTATACAATTTCAATTTGAGTTCGGGGATGAGCGAAACTTTTTGTACTCCTGACTGAAGGAAACATGCAGACCGAACTAAAAATGCACATCAAATCTTTGCAGACCACTGTTTTACCTTCTTCAGACATGGTTAAGAATTTGACCTTCAATGATAAACAGTTATATATACCATGGGGAGAACACAGTAAGAATAAATGTTTTTATATGTTTAAAAAGTGAATGCTGTGACTTATGTTTAAAGCAAACTAGTGAGTAGAATCATAATCTTCAGGCTTCTAAAACATATTATTAGTTTGAAAACTTATTGGCAATACTCCCTTAGTTCATATATTGGTTGGTTCAAACATTTATTGAGTGCCCATTATGTGGCAGGTACTAAATGAGGCACGTGGTGCATAAAGGTGATAAGGCCTTGTCTCTGCAATGAAGAAGCTATGGCCGTAAAGAAGGGTTTTAAAATAATCCAACTCTAGCAGACAGTAATGGAGAAGGTAGTGAGCAATTTTATTTGTGTTTTTTAAGTTATCCACCAGAAGGTTTTAATAATTGCTAGATCTATGTCCCATGCCCAGAGCAAAGTTAAAAAATGATTTTTAAACTCTCCTATTTCAAATGCTATATACACATATATATTTTAAACAACAACACAAGTGGAAATAGCCTAATGTTCCAAGGTCCCCAAACAGTTTCTCTGATGGCAGGCATTCATGATGTGCAAGTGGCCACAGTGCCTTTTTTCCCAAAGTATAACCTCTTTTGCTCTTAGGAGTCCTCTCCTCAAGACACCTGCACTGACTAGGGACTGTCAGTGTAGAGCTGGGGAAGAGTGGGGGATGTTTTGCTTGGCAGGAAGCAATGAATAAGAAGAAGCCTCTTATAAATAAGTCGTTGGGACCCAAAGACCTTGTCTTGGAGGAATGCAGATGAAGAAATACAAGGAATGAAGTTGTGCCTCTCTCTTGACTGAGGACAGAAACTAAGGTAGATTTTAAGAAAGCAGCTAAAGTGAAAGGTTAAAGAGCTTGGTTTACAAAGTAATTATATCAGCATAATTTAAGTATGTGAGTAAACTTAACTAATACAAGGTGAGACATGGAATGTCCCCAGAGGTCTAGACTGAGAATATCTACAAAAGGAAATACTTTTTGCCATAAAAGATAAGCTGGCACAAGGTAAACTTATTTGGAATTACGTTTCAGAGAACTCAGCAACTCAAATCAAACAAGCCTTCTTTTTAGTCTTTGTCTTTTCCTAGACGATACTCTTTTCCATAGAAATTCCTTTTCTAAACATCTGTGACCCACGTGAAGGAGGATGTGTTCCGTCCAGCACTGGTTCCCTCTGGATGAGGGTGATACCAACATCCATTTCGTCAGCTCCGAAGTGGTTAAGTATAACATTCGGCAGAATAGGAGGGAGAGAGATTCTGAACGAGTTTGAACTATTTTTATTCTTTTTCATGTTGAGGAATGCTGCTCCTGGGTCTCATGTGTGCTTTCATAACATCTGTTCCCAGACAGCCTGCCTCAGCTCGGTAATATAGCAGCCCCTCTCCTGAAAGTTCTCTAATGGTCATTCAGATTGATTGCTGGACACGTTTCTGTGTTATTTGAGGTGAACTCTCGGCGTCATTTGACCCTGTTAGCCACTTCTCCCTTTTTGAAATTCTTCTCCCTTTAGTTGGCTAACACTTACTCTTTTTCTTTTTCTTTACCTTTAAATATTGGTGTTCTTAAGTATCCATCATGGCCTCTTCTTTCTCATTACCTGGACTCATTTGGCCAATTTTTGTAGCCTGACCAACTTAGGTGTGTCCTTCAAGGGCCATTCCATCTAAATGTCACCAGTTTGGGACACTTTCTCTCTTTTCTACTCCATCTTGAAACTTAGTGTCTCCTGATCGTCATTTCCCTCTTAAGATTCCGTGTCATCATGTACAAATCTTACACCACCACAATGACTTATAATTCTGCTCTCTTTTGTTTTTCATTTTCTTGTTTCATCCACCAGATTTTAATACTCTTCAGATAGAAGTCTCTATCTTATTTGTCATTATATCCCCTCTTATTCCCAGTTTTGCAAAAATTACTGGGAAAATTAGGTAATATTTGTTAAATGGATGAATTAATTTAAAATGAATAAACTAACTTCTCTTACAGTCAAAACAAAGAGCCTGTGACTTTCCTCAAATATTAGGGGAATATAAGAAATGTTAGCATTTTTCATAAGTTTTGAGTACATAGCAGCATATTTTATATCAAAACACTCTGCTCTGAAGCACATGATTAAACATCTTTTCCTGAGTGTGATTATATGTAAATGTATGGAAAATGTTTTTAACTGTACTGCTCATTGCATCTTATCTGAAAATCCATGCTTCATGTAGACAAGATATTCATGCAAATATTTTACAGTTTCTACACAAAACAATATTGATAAAGAACTAAGAAGTCATTGAATATATCTCAATTATGTATATTATGCTGAAGGAAGAGGCCAGTTTTTTAAAGCCTTTGAAGAAATTAACAGAATAAAAACAAACCAACTAAAGTATAGGGCACCTGTTTCTCAAATTAGAAT
Organism: Camelus ferus; assembly: GCF_009834535.1. Classification (NCBI taxonomy): domain Eukaryota; kingdom Metazoa; phylum Chordata; class Mammalia; order Artiodactyla; family Camelidae; genus Camelus; species Camelus ferus. Next base: position 9,715,263 of record NC_045725.1, on the reverse strand, counting down.
GGGAGAGGGCTATGAAAAAATGAGAAGTTTAGTTGGAAATATTTTTCAATTAACTACTGAGTATTTCCTGTCTTTTAAACACATCAAACAACAACCAATGTGTTGACACTTGTGCCGGTAGAGAGGAACATTGGCACAGATAATAGAAAACCATAGCCAATAAAGCCAGACCTAATGGGGTGTGGGGTGCCCGTGGGTGTCTGGTATCTTCACTGTAAGCATCTTTGCTACATCTTTTTTACCACATAACTACATAATTGGCCATAAGACAGTTTTGCCATGAATAATAAAATAACCTGGTCGACAGTTTTTGGTCTGACAGCTTGGTTTCCACTGGTTGAAATGCATTAACATTTCTTTCAGTTATCGAAGTTCTTGTCTTCATGGGCCTGACGGGTGATTATGATTTGCCCCAGGAGTTGGTTTCTTATTTTGAAATACACTACATTGGAGGAAGAGGGGGCTGAGGGCCTTGAAGATGTAGAGTTGAACCTGCATCTCCCATAGAACTTTGGAACCTCTATCAACAGACATGTGACAGTATTTGAATGACAATCAGCAGCATGGAGGGTTTCACACCACAATACAAAGCTCAGCTACAAACGTGAATTCCAGTATTTGGAAACTGATGGTTCTCTTGATGGAGGGAGAAAGTTTATTAAAAAAGAAAAAGTGCAATGCTGAGCAAGGAGACGAGTCAACAAGCAAAACCAAAACTGTGTAAGACTATGAACGAGAGACTTGGAAGACGAGTGCTTAGGTACAACCCACAAAATAAAACCAGTATCTGTTTGCCCAGTACCACCATGAATCTACACATGTTTTAAATGTATTTAAACATTTTGTATTTCACTGTAGTCTTTCATTGTTACACATGTCTCATATTTCATTATAATCTTCTTAATGTCCCTCTTTCATTTTTCATTATTTCATCTTTCATGGCAAAATCATCTTAGGGCCAATTAGTTATACAGTGAAAATATTTGTGCCAAAAATTCTTGCAGTAAAGATGTCTATGGAAAATAAACTTATGGCAAAAATACCTAGTACCGGAGCTTCAGGATTCTGCGCCAAATGCAGGGTGGCAGCTGGCTAGTAAGGATGTGATAATCTCATGTCTTAAAAAAAATGTGTCTAGAGCCTAAGGACAATCAACAACACATGTAATTGGAATTGACAAAACAGGGCATTATTCCTAGGTGAAGTTCAAGAATAGTCAGCTCAAAGAATCGTTTTTACAGCTACACAGGTGACACTGATTTAATGCAAGATGTCAAAGGTATGAGCAGATGAAGGGAGGTTAATTTATTACTTATTTTAAAATCAGTGGCAGAGGAAACACGATTCTGATTTCAGTTTCTTTGTAATATATTTAGACCACTGGGGGAAAAATTACTTAACATGATTTTTTCAAAAAGAAAACATTACTTGGAACTAAAACCCAAATTCAAGTATAATAAATGAGTCAAAAAAAGGGTCGTTGGTTGTGTACAGATACATATAAATAGAAAGGAGACACAAGGAGAAGCAAGAAAGCTAAAATAGGTCAGCCCATGCATTTCAGTGCTTAGGAGCAGGGAGAGTTCTGACGATGACCTAGATGTTGGCCTGAGGAAAACAGTTAGTGTGGAGTAGGCAGTGTTTAAAATTTCATGTGCGAGGTTAGGACCGAAAGCACCCCCTCAAGAAACGTCTTTGATATCTCGTTGTGCTGTAGGAGACACGTTGACCCTTGTTTCCTAGGGTATTGACAGAGCTGTCTGCAGGAGAAAGAAGGAAAGCTGGGGGAAGTCATAAATGAATCTCCGTGTGAGCCCCTGCGTGCGGTTCAGATCACCTTCTCTGGTGCCTGTGGTTCTTAGGAGGTGCCATTCCACTGAGCACAGTTTACCTCTAAAGAAACTGCTGCTGTTGCAACCTGACCTCTCCTTTGCCATCCTGTACAAAACTTAGAAGAGTTCTTTACCCAATTCTATACTGCGCAGAATTAAAAGTCATCAGTCTTAAGGAAATAGTCAGGGATCTAATTTATATAGTAAAGTAAAAATCCAGAGAAGCAATTCTGCATTTTCATGTAAGTGCTTTCCGAGCTCAGGGGTTCTGACACATGGAAACACACAGGTCTACTTGCTTTGTCCTCTAGGGGGAGAAGATGGTGAACGGGAGGTGACAGCTTCTGACATTTGTTACGTGGAGATTGAGTGTTATATATCCCATTACTGAGGTTTCCTAGGGCTAAATAAGTGAAATTAATTGTCATTAGGTGTAATCAGACAGTGTCAGGCTTTAAATACTCTCTAATCCATGTGTATTCACCCCAAAACTTGTCCATGAATGTTCATAGTGGCATTATTCAGAATAACTAAGATGTTGAAACCACCTACATGTCCATCTACTGCTGAATGGATACCCAGCGAAATGTTCTTCAGCCGTGTAAAGGAATGAAGTACTGATGCCTGCTAAAACGGGGCTGACCTTTGAGCACCTTATGTGAAATGAAAGAAACTGGACCCCAAAGGCTACATGTTGTAAAAGTGCGTTATTTGATATCTTCAGAATCAGTAAATCCATAGAGACAGAAAACAGAGTAGCAGTTGTCTGGGGATGGAAGGTGAGAGGAATTTGGAAGTGCAGAGATTTTGTGGGGGCTTGGGGGATGGGCATGGATATGTTCTAGAGTTAGAGAATGGTGATGATTTCGCAACATTCTGAGCAAACTAAAAACCACTGGATTGTATACTTTAAAAATGTTTAGAATGGTAAATTTTATGTGAATTTTATCTCCAAAAATCGTGGTAAAATGCGATCTAATCCAATATTCAATCTAATGCTGTTAGGTAAGCATTTTAAAGGTACTGTTTAAAAATAAGAAAGATAAATAATTTGCTCTTGAACACTTTACTAGGACATGGAAGAGCTGACTACAATCTATTTTATCTCCTTTATACCGTAATGTTTCATGAGATGAATCTTACATAACTTCCTAGTGAACTGGGTCAGAGTCAATAATATATAAAGGCACCTTTAAATATTTTGTTATTATATTTCTATCAATATATTTTATAATCCATAGTTATTTGAAATTGCTAAAGTTCCTTCAAGTTGACTTCCATCATGTTTTCTGTTACTGAGTTTCAAATTCCTACAGGACAGGCATCCGATTTTTCCCTCTTTAAATTACCTGAGTGCATACCCACAGCACACTACATATTTCTGATATAAAATATGCTACCTTTATTGATATGTATTATCATTTCTGTCATTATCTATTTTAGGGGTTTAATGGTCCCTTTAAGTCATTTGCTTTTCTAGGGTTTACATAACTGATCTTTTAAAAGATTTTGGTTTTATTTACAATAATCAAACATGCTATGATATTTCAAACATTACTAGCATTTTAATTTTCAGAACTTTTTTTATAAATAAAAGTAAATTGCTTTGCAAAAATTTAGGCATATCTTTCTTTTTTTAATCTAACAAATACATTTTCAACCGAGTGTGCCAATGTTTTTTGCTTAGAGTCTATCACTTCCAGGATTGAAGATTCACTTGACCTTGGAAATGTGTTCTTTCTCCTGTTTAGCGCTTTGTAGAATTGGATAACATTGAGTTCCCAGGAAGCGACGGTAATGTCAAAAATTACAGCCTCATAAAAGCTTTAATTCTCACCATAAAAATAATATATAAAGTAGAGAACTATGAGGGTGCCTCGCACATTGCAATGTCAGGTTTAGGAGCACTGCCGTAAAATTTATAATACCTATCTATTTGATGGTAAGAGTGCAAGAAACTGTTGCTTAAATATAACTAGGTTATAAACAAGTGAATGCTGTGGGGAAAGAGTTTGGGGCATGTTCTGTGATACAAATGAATGCTAAAGACCTGATGTTTAAAAACTCTGCTTCCTTAAGATGCATCTCTAAAAATTAAGTTTCATCATCAAAACATAATGAGTCAAAATTACAAAATACAGCTTGCTGTATGGATATATTGTGGACTGGAGAGCTGTGATTAAATGAAGACACAAAAACAAAAGACAAAAAAAAAAATTCACCAAATATGCTGCTGGGTTGACATACACAGAAATAGACTGAGCATTGGAGCATCTACCAGCAAGACGCACCATGTGCGAGATGAGGCAGAAGTCGCTCTGCGTGGCCAGTGAGAAATCTCAATGCCCAGGTGTTCCAGTTGGAGCCTGATCCGCTAGATTCCCTTCCCTGCTGTTCAAATTTCAGGTGGAGTGAACATGGTCTTGACTTCCTGTCTCTGCATGGCTGGGACACAAGACCAGCGTCCGACACCAGAGAGGCAGGTAGGACTGTTCTTGGGGAATTGACATTGACTTTCTCCTCCACGTGGGTAGGAGACATGCTGCTTCTCAGTCTGTTCTGCAGCAGCTCTTTTCTTTCCAGGGATTTATATTTAGACAGATGTCTTGGTTGATTTTTTTTTTTTTTAACATTTTTGGGTCATTTTTAAACAGTCTATTTGGGCCAGGATAATTATAAAATTTACAGCTTTGCTTTGGCTGGATCTTCTGCTGCTTGTGAGTTTTTCTCTCATAACCACATCATTTTGCTTTCTGTAGTTAAATATTTCATTAAGGAAAAGATTTCTTTTCACTCTGCATATCCTTTATTTCGTCTACTATCTTGAAAACTATTTTCCCCCAAATCCTGCTTCTATTCCTACATCTACGCCCCATCCCCCCATCGCACCTTGGTGGCAGCTCACGTACCTCTCTGATCCATTTCAGAGATAGGTGAGGTCGGTGTCACTGGATAAGCAACGAACAAACAAAAACCCAAAACTGATTTCCCTAATTTAGGTTTTGTTAGGGAAAAAACCTACAACCCAGTTTGGTCAAAGGAATATCTGGAAATTTTTCCGAGTATTTTGGGAAAGGTTTTCCTCTTTCCTGTGAGAGGGCCTCTTTCTCTCTCCCTGTGTCCACAAACAAGAGTGTGTCCATTTCTGGCTGCTTCTGTTGGCCATCTCACAGCAAGTCTGGGAATTAGATGAAGATGAAGCCAGCCTTGCAGACGCAGAGCCAAATGACTCAGGAATTTGGATCCCTGATGACTTCACTAAGCATCAATGAAGAACATCATCAATGAAATCTGACGTCCCCTTTAGGGCTGTATAGTTTCTCGTGTAAATTGCTTTTCAAATTTATAAAGCCAGTTTAAATATAATTGCTCTAAGGGCAAGTTATCTGTTCATATTTCTATTTTAGTAATTTTTACATATTTTATCATTAAGCAGTTACAACATCATATTTATTATTTCAGTGACCAGAATGTTTATTTTAGAGAATGTTTATTTTAGAGAATCCAGTTGGTTCTTGTTCTCCATGGCTATCTCTGGAATCCGAGCGTTCACCATCTCTAGCCTTCTTATGCTCCCATTGATTTTATATTTAAGTCACAGTTTCTCAGTGTATTATATTGCTGAGTTTAGTGCAACACACTTAAGTGTGGAGACAGCATCAGTGAGTTACAGATCTTCAGGATCTTGCAGCCTAGTGAAAGATGCTGCTCTAACTTCTGCATGACTTTGTGGCATTGCTGGATGACATACTCCTGAGTCTTCCCCAGCAGACTGTAGAAACAAATTATTTCACAACTGAATGAAAAAGAAACCCTTGTAGCAAAGTATATTTACAGTAATTGTTACCGTCTGCAAAGAAACAAGAATAATGGTGGCCTTTCCAGTCTATAAAAATCATAGACTTAGATCCTCTTCTGGCAGAGCTGAGGATTCCTATGAGTGTTGTTGCTTCACAGAGCTGGGCTTTAGAGAAGCCCTTCTCCCTGTGCACCTGGGTGTAGGTTTAATAAGCTGCTGAGTTCTTGTTTTGCACGGGAAGGCAGTCATGGAACACATGCCATAGTGAACACCTGCACTTGAGCCACCTGAATATTTTTGAAGACTGCAAAAATAGGCAGAGAGTAGGTGCAGATACAATTATTGCTACAGATTTGTAATTTTCCAAGGAAAATTGCAGCTTTCATTACTGCCGTCTAAATTTAGATGAATGAGAGCAGAATCAGCAAAGTGAATTTTTGATGTTATATATGTATAAATGAAGACTCTGAATCAGAATCTACATTTGCCCATGTTTTTTCTTTTTCTTATTTTATTACAAATAAATTTTAGAAGGTGGAGGTTAACGGATAAGTTCTAAAACTTCGTAAATTACATGTTGTTCCCCAATGTAGTTTATTTAGTTGTTTTATATCTGAGAAGTGAAAGTAACACAGAAATGGCTCCAATACTAAAGTAATACCTCTTTCTTTAAGCAGAGTTATTCTTACATGACATTGAGACGCCAGTGAAAGCTGCAGAAAAAGCCACAGGAAAATAAACAGGCGCATCAAATCTTGCATACAATTTTAGGGCATTATGGATTAATTCTATCTAGTTTGTATTTGAAATAAGTAGCCTTCCCTCCCTAAAAATATAAAGTAAATAAAAGGAATGATATACTTCGGTTAGAAAAAAGATCTAAAGGTGAATGTGATCGAACAACTACCTTCTTGGCCTCTTCTAGCAAATAAAACATTCTTAGGGAGCAGAACTTTTTCCTTGTATCTAATTAAGTGTATAACTAGCAGTACCTTCAAGTTTTCACTCCAAAATGTGTAAATACAGACAAATTCAGCAAATGAACACTTTTTAATAAACTTTAAAGTATTTAAGATATTATATATGTGTATATATTATATTTGATTACATATATGATAATGTGAACATTTTCCTTAATGTGATCCACCCCCCCCAAAGTAGCTTAAGTACTTTAAATATACTTTGGAGAGGTCATTAATTAACCATACTTTGTCAGCTTGTGCTTGGTTGCATTCAGGATCCTATCCATAGTGGCTTAATGAAAAAAAGTATTTGCTCCTCATCTTCCAGGAGCCCATGTGTTGGCATTCCAGAACTGGCCATGTGGCTCTGCAAAGTCATGAGTATTTCAGGGTCTTTCTTTCTGCTCAACTGTCTTTGACATGAGACTCACCTCTCCACAGATTCCTCCTGGACACAACATGGGTGTTGTCTTTGGTCTGCACTGAAGGCAGCAAGGAAACCCAGAGGAAAATGAAGGTCGGCTTCCGTGAAGAGTAAACTCAGCGGCCAGAGCTGAGTCCTGCTGACGAACCCGAAGCCAGGAAACATATTTTTTGAGGTAAGCACATTGCTGCTCTAAACAAGGCTGTCATTCTTCAGGAAAAAGGACAGTAAGAATGGATAGCCAAGGCAACCAGCAGCTTCTGTAACAATCACTATTACTTTCATTATTCTATACTTTTAATTCAGTCACTTTTTAGGTAACTCCTTTGGAATATAATTTATACCATCTAGATGAATTACTGCCCTTCGTGAACTTAAAATTGTAATGAATGAAGTAGTTTCCTAAGTCAATACAAGAAGCGAATAATTTAGGTATGAAGGACGCATGAGGAAACACCCCTGATTCAGGTGGACGGAGGAGAGTTAATCAGAAGACTTTTCACCCAAGTAGGTTTTTGTCCGGAAGGATGTGGAGGCAGGCTTTCCTGGAGGTCACCACAATGTCACGTTTTTTGTGGTGTGCTTACTATTTACGAGACCCTATGACTGAATGCCCGTGCCCTGTTTAAGCTGCCTTTTTGAGCCCTCATAACAACTTCACAGGTGAAGTACTAAAATTAGCCTTATTTTGAGATGGGAGAAAAACAGCTGTTCAGAGAAGTTAAGTAATTTTCTCAAGAAGTCTCAGCTATTAATACGTTTTGCTGCCAATTTAACACAGCTCTCCCGTGCCAGCACTTACACTTTTAACTGTTATTTGTAATTTGTACTAATTTGTAAGCAAAAATGCGGAAACAAGAGAAAGACCTGCTTTCGAGGGGTGGGGAGTTACACACAGCTCCGTGTTGCAGAGAGTACGCTGACTCGTGAGATCTCAAGAGAGATGTTTAGAGAGGAACGTGAGCTATCTTGCTTAATAATTTAATTCAGGAGAATCCATTGGAGGATTTATGCAGAAGGATGTCAGAGAGCCGTGCTTTTTAAACTTTAATGTACATACAAATGATTGGGAGAGCTTATTAAAATTCAGACTCGGGTTCTAGAGCGAAGCCCATGACCTTGCATTTTCTTCTAGAAACTCCTCCCTCCCAAAGATGTTTGACTGCTATGACCTTGAGAAAGGACGTCATAGATCAACCTGGAGGTTCTGGGGAGATTTCGAGGCATAGGGAGCTCAAAACATATTTGCTGAACAAGACGAGCTTCGAGTTAGGAAAACCCGTTTTAACAAGGTGTTGTGTGTGCGCCGCCACGTTAGTGAGATGAGACGGTGAGGAGGGATCAGCCACAGAAGCCGCAGTGCGTGTAAATACGGGCTGCGGAGCACAAAGATGAAGAGACGTTGACTCAGTCCCGGAATCAAGGGTAACAAGGAGCGTATGATTTGCACTTTCTTTAACAGCAGTGGCATGAAATACACTGATGCTTTGAAGAATTCAGGCAGGGAGAGTCAAGTTCCCATTATCCACTAGTCTCTGGCTTCTTTGGGAGGGGACAAGGATTGTTTATGCCCATTCTAAACAAACCCTCCTCATTTATAAGGAGTGCTTTCCTCGCATCAACTGTAAAGTAACACATTTTTATTTTAACCACTGCTGGCCAGAGTAAACCACTGTCTTAGTTTTAAAGAAAATATACACATAAAAGTTTCAGCCAGGAGGTGATGAATATCATCGCTAACATGCCTGGGCTGAGCAAATTCCTGGTAAGACAGATAGGAAAACATTAATTGTAAACTAGGTTTTTGAAGTGCATAATTGGATAATGGCAGGATAAATGGGGATTGTGAAACAAATCCACTGGCAAAATAATTTTTATTTTGTGCCATGCGGTGCAGGTGAAATAAACCTGAAAAACAAGAACAAAAATTGTCTCCTGGCCAGAAAGGAGATATGCTGCACTTTTTGCTTATGCCAAATTTTAGAGTTTAATGAAGACAAAAAGATTAAAGACGCCTCAAGGAGTGCCATTTGGCTTCGTGTACTCATAACTTCTCTTAATTAAAATGTAACCCAGCGAACAGCAGAAACAGCACTTTTAACAGTGTCCACCCATCCATTCATTCAGAGAAATATTCATTGAGTGTCTACTATTGTCAGAGACTTGTGGCTTCAGAGGTAAAAAGAGACTGAATTAAGCTCCTGCTTCTGTGATGACTTGTGTCAGAGCGTGGGGAGAGAGGAAATAAACAATAAAATGAAGAGAAGAATACTTACAAATAATAATAAAGAAATAGCATAGGAAATGTTAAGAAAAATACTTGGGGGCAAGATCTAGCTTAAATTTAGTGGTAGTAGAAGCTTTCTTTGAAGAACTACCAGTTCAGGTGAGAGCTTCATGATAAAGTCACTGTCAGAGGTCTAGGGGGAAGTGTGTGTGTCATGCAGAAGAAACAGTGTACAGATCTGAGGCTTGAATAATCTTGGTATAATCAAGAAAGAGAAAGAAGGGTAGTTGGAATGATAATACTGAGCGGTAGGAAGGGTCCCAGGAAACAGAACTGAAGATACAGGAACTGAATCACACAGCGCAGTGGAGAGTGGCCCAACTAGCTTAGACTTGATTTCATTGTGATGGGAAGCATGTGACAGGTTCAAGAAAGCAAGAAAAATGGCGTGAATTTTGTTTCTAAAGAAGTGCTCTGCCCGTTGGGCAGAGGATGGTTTGGAAGAGGATGAGCAAGAATGGAAGAATAGAAGTTTTCAAATAGTTCAGGGTCAACTCAGCAGTTCTGATGTGGATGAAGAGATGCTTGTTAAATGCTCACCTGTTAGCTACTGAGGGGGTGACATCAACTAGGTGGTTGCAGTTTAGGGAAGTCATACTCAGACAGACGTCTGAGAGACAGATGCCATGTGGATGCCCTTTAAAACCACTTGAGGGAAGGAGAGAATCAGAAGTGAATAAAAGACTGAAAAGAGCAGATGGTAAAGGGGAGAGACCCCCTACAAAGGGCAGCATCACAGAAGAAAGAGGCTGCTGTTTGCACGAGGCAGAAAGGAGGGAACGGTGTCCATTGCTGCTTAGAGTTCAGTTATGGTGAAGACAAACGAATGGTCCTGAGCTTTACCACGTGGAGCAACAGGAAACCCACGTCAAATCAGTTTCACTAGAATCGTAGGATGGACGTTGAAGGGGAGTGAGTTGCAGGGAACATGTGGATTGAATAAAATAAAACACATAAAACATATATTTTTTTAAGAAAGTTGTGCTGTAAAGGAAAAGAGAAAAGTAAGGTCACAGCTGGAGCAAGGTGCAGGATCAAGGGGATAGTAAGGCATGTCCAGAGAGGTTTTAGCTAACCCTGGATTATACCCCATGAAGCAAATAATGTCAGTGTTTTTGGGTTTCCACTTCTTCCACAAATATTGTTATTTTCACTTCTCAACAAATTTAGCAACATAAATCAGATCTATGGGTAAGAAATAATCATAATAATTGACAATATTTAATATCACTCCTCTTTTGGAAGTACTGAAAAATAGGACACAATATATCTGAATTTTTAACAAATTTGTAAGTATCTATTGAAAATTCTGCCAGATTCAGTTTTTATCCCAGAGTTCCCTGTCCTTCAATTTTCCTTTAAGTCTAGACCAAATGCTAATGTATCAACTGTTGAGATTTCAAAACTGTTTCTGAAATTCTCATTTGCTTAAGAGAACAATCTCCCCACTCATAGAAACCTTGAAAGACAATCAGTTCTGGACAGGTCGTAAGTAAAGCTTTCTGTATGAAAAGACTGTCTCTGTTTAAACAAACAAACAAGCAAAAAAACTTCCAAAAAGAAATTACAAACTCTTGTAAAAAATCTGTTTGAACACAGCCAACTCCTCAGTAGTACATTTTCAGTCCCTCCATCATTGTCACTTAATGTAATTATTTGTAAAGTGATGCAGCACAAATGTAGCCTTGTTGCAGGTTAACGGGCTTATTCTTATCTAATTTGCTGTCCATAACCACGCTTGCGCGAATCGAAGCACTGTCTGGATCTACAGGGTCTCAACTGTGAGAGGTCACTTCTGATCAGTGATTTTATGTTGTTCTTTATATACTTTAGTAAAATTATGTGTCGGACCAAATAGAGCATCCTCATTGTTCTGTCCTGGGGCCCGTCTGGAATTCCCATGTGTATGCCAAGCACCTTCTTCTACTGGATGCACATGGTTCTCCCAGGGCTGTTGATATCTGAACACAAACAACACTAAAGAAATGATGTTCTAACAGAGGATATGTAGGCATTAGCCAGGAAACAAGGGAGTTACTTGGACAGTACAGTAGAGCAACCTCAGATTTTGAAACAGAGCTGTTTATCCATAGACTGTCTTATTTGGAAAGTGAGTTCTAGATGCAGTCCCTCCATGGAAAAGAATAAATGACATTTTACAGAAATATCATTTGTTCTATTGGTGCCACTATGTGTGCAAACTATGATGCTGTTATACTGTTATTTCTAGGAAATGTTGATGATGCTTGATGCCTTTTTATAGACACCCTAAAAATATCAATTACTTTAAAGAATATGTAAGGATATTGTTCCTATGAGCCTTAATTTCTTTTGTTTGTTTTTGTAAGGTAACCCTAATATAGCAGCTGGCTGGTAGTCTTTTAACCATATGAGATTGGCAAAACAAAGCTCTTGTTTTTTTGAAGGTTACTTTTTCATGATTCTGTCTGCCAAAGGGTCAGTTAAAAATATCAATACAGCACCCAGATTACTTACATTTTGCCAGCAGCATACTTGTTATTACACCCATATTTGAGATGTTTCACTAGCTTCTAATTATCCAATTTGAGGGAAATGCGTTCTGCTTCCAGTTTTTAATGCCCAACTCCTAAGGATTTCAGCATGAGATCTATGGGTAGCAAAGTGTCAGAATACACTGACTTTAAGAGGGCGCTTACAGTTTTATAAAGCAGTAAATGACAACGTTTCCACATGTGGATATTTCACGGCATGTTACATCATTGAAGGTCTACCCGCTTGTGCTCCATCTCAGGGCTCATGGCAGTAAGGGAAAGTTGTGGAGAGGGTTGGTTTGTATTTTTCCCCCTTATGACACAATTTAAACTTCTAGAAGAATTAAATTTTAATATTTCACTTGACAATTAAGAATGGTTACTCTAAGCTAGATTTTGAATGGCAGAGGAGCTAAATGCTCTCTTTTGAGATCGTTTATGATCTTGGTCTGGATTTTGTACACTGGGTTGTTCTCCACTGTTTTGGGGATCTAAGAAAAGGGGCATTTTATGGGATTTTGAAAGTTGTTCCAATGAAAACCAAAGAAGTAACTGTGAAGACAGTGATGCAACTGAAGACTTGCCTGTACGTTTTTGGTGTGTTAATATATACAGAGTATGTTAATGTATATGAATAAATGACACAGTAAGTGAAATGTATTATTTAGATGTGTTTTTCATACATTTTGAATATAGCGTCTGTTTCATAAATTTGTAATAGGTTCATTTCTGGCATTATTATGAGAAACTCAGTAATTAACATATTACTAATTCAATAACTAGATGTCCAGTGGATATTATGTGCCAGGCTCATATGAGGAGTCACAAGTGATGCCAAAGTACATGAACAACACCTCTTCTCAGGAGGTGGAAGGGAAAAAAAGACGTGGAAAAACTGTAATAAAAATCATGAAGTGCTATCTAGGAGCAGCGTAAATAAAATTTCAGGGGAGAGAAAGATTCCTTCTTGCTAAGGGTATTTGAAGATACTGTTACAGACCAAAGGCAGGAAAACAGGGAGAAGATGTAATAATTTTGCACAATGAAAAGTAACCCATTCTGTAACGTTTCACTCTGTGAGTGTGTGAAAAGAGGTAGCAAGAGGTAAACCTGAACAGGAAAGGATTACCAAGGACTGTTTTGTGAGACTAAAGATATGAACAATGCCCTGTAGGCAACAGGAATCCATTAACTGGTCTTGAGTAATATAATATTATTGTATCAGCGTTTAGGAATATTAATCCCTACCACTGGATAAAATGAATTTAAAGAGGATTATAACAGAAAGGAGGTAAAAGATCAGATACAGATATTGTCCAATGGTTTAATGTGGACAGAATGAGGATTTGAACGTAGTAGAAGGAACGAGCAGAGGGGAAGCCTGGAGACAGACCCTGGGAGAAGAATGTGCAGAATTAACATTTAAATGCCAGTGAACAGTAGGGAGGGTTATCCCCGCCCACTGAGGATGACGGCAGAAGCAACAGAATGAGAACTGCAAGAGAAGGAAAAGCAGATAGAGAGGAATAATTAAAAATGATCGGCAGGTTACAATGAAGGCCTTGGTAGAACATCCAAATAGTGAAATAAAGGGTGATTTTGAGTTGGAATATGTTGGATATCATGAAGAAGACAATGATGGAAGTCACACAAGTGGATGAAACTAATCAAAATAAGTGTATAGAAATGTGAAAGTAAATGAATATAGTCAGGATATTCTCAGTGCCTTCCTAGTGCCCTGCCTTTTGTGAAAGATACCTGTGGCAGACACTCTTAGGGGGCCTAGGATCCGCTCCTCTCACTGTTTTTGCCCCTTTGTGATCTCCCCACCACCCCGTTGAGTATGAATGGGACGTATGGAGTCTCAGTTTAACTCAGCAGCCCCTTCTCTTTTTACGGTGAAATGCAGCTTTTTGTAGCTGCAGAACAAATGTAGCGTATGTTGTAGATTAATGTATCAGTGTCTACATGGAGAAAGAAAATCCTTACTAATTTGTCAGGAGATTCTGTGTCTCTACCCAGCCATTTCAATGTGTTTTTAAATCAAATTGGAAATATAAAAGGAATACAGATAAACCTAGGTTTAGAATCAAACCCAATTAGAAGACTCTTTACTCTCTCTTAGCCTCAGATCTTATGGGTCACCAAGCCTGCAAATTTCAGCTACATGTAACTTTTTCTTCATCCTTACTAATAATGCTTAAATTCAGGTCTGTATGTATTATTTGAAGAATTTCAATAGCTTCAAATTAACATCTCTGCCTCCAGTCCTGCCCCTCCCATTATGGTTGCCATGTTATTTGCAAAAAGATCTTACTAAAATGCTGATCGAAAGGAAGCTCCACAAACTTAAGGTTGTATCTGGTTTTTGTCATTATTGAGTCCCGAGCACTTAGCATGATGCAAATGATTAATTATTTTAACTGCATAAATATGAAGAAATGATATTAAATGAATTATGTTGTTTCTTTTGCTTAAATGTTCCAGATGATTCCCAAATGAATAATCTCTAAACCTTGGCCCTAGTAGAGGAAGATCTTTATAATCTGGTCCCTGCTTCCAGCCTTTTATCTAATTTTGGTATAGTTCACCTTCTTTTTCCATCTATGAGCAACCATAAAATAGAGAAGACATTGAAGTATTTGTCATTTCATCCACATTTCGTGTTTCACAGTTGCTCAATTTTGTGCAGAAAATTCTATACTTGCTTCTGATGGACTGCCTAGAAAGATAATACCAACCTGTCTTTCAACATCAGGGGTTAATTTTTTCCTGAACCCTCACCTGGCCTACACTAGTAATATAAAACTGAGCACCGGCTTCTATTATGCTATTAGCCTGCATCCTTAAGATGTGCATTCATCTGTTAAAGTCCTTGCGGAGTTTTATTGCATTTATTTGCGCGCATACCTCTTTACTTTTCATGCTAAAGCACCTTTATTGCAGAAGCATATGTTTTGTTAATTTTTACACCTCCAGTGTCTAATACAGGGCTTGGCACAGATGAAGCTGTGTTCTTGTGAGATAGCTGCTTTATGAAAATTCCACAGCTACTGAGTTAGATGGCGATCACTGTGCTGACCGTGACGGTGGGGAAGTTTCTCAACCACTCTGTGGCCCACTCCACCAATTCTATTCTGAGAATATTAATAGCACCTAATTCAGAGAGTTCTTGTGAAAATCAAAAGACAGTGCTTAGTATCTGGCATGGAGTAAGAGCTCAACGAATACTGTCTATTATTATTTTGTTAGAAAATCACCTACCTGGTCTGAGAGTGTTTTCTTATTTGTGTAAAGGGTAACAGTGCCTACCTCAGAGAATTTATGGTGAAGATAAAATGACTAGTTTGAAATGACTATTTAAATAAATGTTATTTTGTAAGTAAAATAAGCAAAATGAAATTTGTAAGCAAAAATGTTAGTAATATCATGCTAGTCATAAATTTAATAATGTCACAAGGGTAGGCAGGATCTCACAGTGGAGTGTACCCAGGGAGGGGGACTATATGAGAGAGACTCAGAACCAAGGACGGGGGGGAGGGGAATCAGTGACAAAATTAGAAATACAGGTAAAGGCCTGCTTTATGCTGACTTGGGTATAGATCATACTTGTAATGCACATGATATTTCTTTCCAAATATTGAAATGATTAAGTTGAAGAGAAACTGATGCAGTTTATCCCACCCTCCCCCAAATGATAGTTTCAGATGGCAGAGTGGATTTGAGCTCAGTATAAGGGAGTTTTTCTGAAAATTAGATTTATACAAAAAGGGAATCCATTTCTTCATATGGAGATTGGAACTTAGAAGCACTTGCTAAATGATCAGCTCTTTAGATGTCAGCGTGTTACTCTCTGAAATGAATACTCGTTGGCAAAATGAGCTCTAACATTCCTTTCAATTTTATGTATTTTGTTATATCATCTTTCTCTTTTTATTGAACTTTACTCCTCAGTTTAATCTAAAAAAATAAATCGTTTCTATTTTCTTACAAACATACAATATTGGAGATAACAACTTACAATGGCTTCTTCTTTACCTGCTGTCGTATACATGACAAATGACGTGACCAATTTTAGTAGAGAAAAAAAACTGAGGCCACCCCAATTTTAGAAGATCTAGCTTTGAAGTTCCTTTAAGCATGAATTTATTTTTTCTCCTCTTTCAGAAGCAATGCCCATTAAAAGGAGCCTGCTTTTTTTCAAGCTTTCAAATGAGTTTTGTAATTATTATTTTCATGAATGATTAATCCCTAGCATAAGAAAATTAAGAGGATGCAAATAAGCCTATGGAATTAAATAAAACAAAATGTTGCTTGGTGAAGCAGCAGATGTTGAATATTTTACAGCATCCCCGATCCCAGTGGTGGGGTTGTGCCAGGTCTATGATGACAACCGAAGCACACATTTTTCAAGCCCCAGTGGGACATTTGATCAATGTTCAAGTGGCAGACAAGCCTCATTATTATGGTGTCCGGCAGATGTAGGCATTCAGAAGGGGGCTGTCATTAAGATATTTTGTATGTATCTGCTAATTATATTTCTCAGTTCCAAACAGCAGTATTGTCATCCCCATAGCATTTGTCATCCTTGCAGCAGGGATCAGGGTACAATGAAGGATAAAATATTGTTTTCACCATCATGTGGAGTGATGCCGGAATTCTGGGAAAGGTATGATAAGAAAATCCTTTCTTTTCTTCCAAAATGTCTTTAGGAAAAAGTAAGGTGAGTCAGACAGTAAAGTCTGATGAAGTCAAGCCCTCAATGCAGGTGTGTGCACACATGTGCCAAAATCCGAGCTCTTAAAAATTGTCCCTTGATCTATACAAGCTTTATTTGTTGTTTAAATTAATAATAATTTTGCTTCTAATGCGTTATACAGTTTACAATGCACGTGTACACGTGCCATTTTATTTAACACTTAACATAGGCTATACTTAATTCCATGAATTTGAAACTAAGAATTTAAGCGATATGTCCAAGAGCTACAAAGAGTAGACCCAGAATTTCACTTTCAACTTCTGATTCTAAAGTCCAGGCTACTCTCTGCCTACCCACACTGCATCCTTTTTGAACTTGTTACGAAAACTTTAAATTGAAATAAATAAATAGAAAACATTAAAGAAGAAATAGAGCAATATAAAGCTTTGCAAGATGTAATTGGATTTGTGCTGTGCACATCATCAATAGTCAATTTGTTTTATTAGTTCTGAAATGTGCCCTGCAATCAGCTTTATGAGCCACTCTATTGGTTTTTAGATACAACAAGAAAGCCAAATGTCCAAACAGCTCTCGGCAACGTAACTTCAGATTTTAGATCATCTCCCCTTCGACACTTCCTTCTCACCCTCAGCTAGTTATAAGAGGGGATTCAAAGGAAATGAAACCAGTTTTTAAATTATTACACCATAAAGCAGCTACATTGTAATACTTTAAAAATTTTTGACTTCCAAAGAATTACTTACTTTGCAGGTATGATTTTGATCATAATATTTACAAGAACCACTTTATTTAAATAGTAAATGTAATTTTAAACATTACTATTTCATATAATAAAAAGGATGATAGCTTCAATTTTTAGATCTTCTTGTGAATTTAATTGTAGAAATTTAAAATATATATTTGGTCTACCATTACTAGAATCTAAATTTGACATCAACTCTACACCCATGGACACCCCATTTAATTTACTCTTTCTGTGTTAAGCTTGCCTAGAGTTAAATTTATTGCAATTTAAATTCAATTAAGGACTAAACTAAGCATATTAGAATTATTGTGTCTTTCATAGTTTTATTACTTTATTCTTTTTACCCATATTGTTAAGGAGCAATGGGTTTGGGAAATTAGCCCCATTATCCTCAAAAAAAATTATGTATCTATCCTTTCGTTCACTCTTGTCCTAAACCCATCTTTCTTCTGTGCTGCAGCCAGAGTGATCCTAAAATGCAAATCTGTTTCCTCAGTCAGCAGTTCTTACTCCTTCAGTGGCTGTTTACTGACGATGGTATAAATTCCAGTGCCCCAGCCTAACACCCAAGGCCCTTTCCAGTCTGACTTGTCTTGTTTCAAGTACAACTCCTTCCATTGGCACTGATGGAACACTTGGCCCTTTCATGATACAATAGTCATCTGAATGCGCCATGTTTTAATGTTTTACACCTTTCTAACTGTTTTTGCTTTTTCTGCCAGGCCTTTCTCATTTCTCATATAATTAGTAAGGTATTCCTTAGTGGTAGAGTAGCTGTTTCATTGGCAATTCCCACACTCTTTTACTTCTGTAGTACTAGAATTAGTAGCTGGTGCATGGCTGACTACAAAAAACTACATTTCCCAGCATCCCTTGAGTCTAAGTGCAGCCTTGTGGTTAGACTCTGGCCAGCAGGATGTGTGCAGCCGTCCTGTGGTGTCCTTCGGAAACTCCCGTGCAGTGGCAGTGAGCATGTATCCTTTGTCCATCTGTTTCACCGTTGCCTCCTTCCTGCTTTCTGAAATGGGGTGACTGAGGGTCACACAAGGATCAGACGTCAAAGTGTTCATTTGGAAGAGCCAACGTCACCAGGAATCTGTAGTGCAAAGTACAGGCGAGCCCTGGATCACTTACTTCCAATATCAATTTAACAGAGAGGAAAATGGCATTCTGTCTTAAGTCATTGTAATACCCAGGTCACTTGCTGCAGAACCTAATTCTAAACATGTATCATCTTTCAAGATCAAGCTCAAGCTTAATACCGTGAGGTCTAATAATATCAGACTGAGCTACATACAATTGCAATTTCTATAGGTTAAAACCCATCAAATATCTGCAAACTCGTATGCGCCAACGGCAGTATATTTTACTGTATCTTGTATAATCCTGTGACAATTTATATCTCTCTCAATTATATCACCTCATATCTAGTATTATGATTAAGTCTTTACCTTCCTCTCTCTGAAACAGTCATGAGTGCTTTAATAGAAAACACAAGAATAAAAAATTATTCATTCTCAAATTCTCAAATTAGAACATAATTCCTGGTTCTTAGAGGCATAAGTACTTTTTAATGGAAAAAATGCATCAATTAAATATAGTATTTCTCTGTTGTACTTAATATAACTTTTAAAATTGTTAGCCTTTTGAGATTAATTTCTATATATTTTCATAGCTTTTTAAGCTTCCAAATATGCCATTTAATTATTACTTGCTTACTTGATAGGGGCGATGGTTTGGGGAAAAGATGAGTTGTGTTTCTGTGTGGTTTATTGTATGAGGAGGTATTTAAAGACTTTTAAATAAAATCTAAGTGAGTCAACTCCTCAACTAGTGGATCAAGAGTCTTTGTTTCTGTAAACCTCAGGTTTTTTGGCGAGTTAATTTATTTGCCAATAAGGTCTGGAGTAAGGAAGATAAGTGATTCTGACTCCCCATAGGAAAGAAGTTAATCCATTACACAAAATTGATACTATCTAGGGCATTAGAGCTTAAATCTCTCCTGAGACTACTGTTGAGAAAAGCTGTCCTAAACTATTGAGAAATTAGCTAAATATATTTAAATTATTTCCATGGCTATCGGTAAGGCTTTAATTTTGTATAAATTATGGTTTACTTTGTTATTGAGAATGATATCCCATGTTCCACTACTACCTTCATCCAGCCAGACTCAAATGAGACCTAAAAGGGGGTATCTGCAGTTTTGCCAATGGTGAAACAATAATGTAATAGTTCCAACCTTAGCATATTAAGCTGCAGAGAAATACAGACATGAGCTTGCTGATAAACACAGTGTAATTTTAGGATGCCCATGCATAATTTAAAATTAAGTTGTAAGTGGCATTCAGCTTTAGATGTGTACGTCTCAGGTAGTATATTACATTTTCAAAGAGGAAAGTGTGAGCCTTTTCTGCTGACCCTTTCCACTATGCATCAGGTAACTGCCTTAGTTTATATAAAAATAGATACATGTATTGATTTGGACAAAGTGCAGAAAATCTTCAGAGGTGCTGTTTTTAATAACTGTCTTATCCCTCTGTGTAACTCCCTTCCTCTTTCTGTTGATTGGCATCATGTGGGAATAGTCCAGTATTAAACAGAAACTTCAACTGATAACAAAGTCTTCCACTGAACCAACTATAATTAGATCCACCAGGAGAGAGACAGAGAGAGAGACACACACACACACAGAGAGAGAGAGAGAGAGAGAGAGAGAGAGAGAGGTCTTTAAAAGCTAATTGTCACTAGTGTTTTTGGAAATTCCTTTAATAAACATCATCCTGTCTTCTCTTAAAATGATAGGTGGTGAATATTTTCTTTGTCCTTTTTCACACAATACAGATAGCTCTAATCTGTTTGATAAAACACACAAAATGCACTTTTTAGAAGTTTCAAAAAATGTAAAATCTGGTGAAAATATATTGCTTGTACAAATTTGACAGAAGCTTGCCCGCCACCCCCAGTTCAGACAACAGCTCTAAATGACAATTAACACCTTGAATTCCTACTTTTCATTTCATTTGGAAATGAAACTCTTCCTGTGTGTAAAATCTGAAGCTATGTGGTTCATATTGATTGTTTCTCTTTTACGTACATCTCCAAAACTCACAACTGGTAATTGTTCCTCAATTAGTTCTTTAAGTTACAGTTTTTTAAAAAAGTTATTTGTTTGTTTTAACCAACTTTCCCTGTTTCAGGCACTGATACAGGAGCCAGTCAGGCAATTTGATTCAGCTCCAATGAAGTGCCTTTGCTGGCAATTGGCGGCTAGAATACTAGGTGCTTTTTAGTTGTTGCTATGAAAAACAAACTAACATAGAACTCTCCCCAAAATCTTCAAGGTAAAAAAACTTTATTGACTTCTCATGTTATTTCACTTTGGTCAAAAATATTATTCATAGCATTTCTTTTTGAAAAATATCGAAGTTTTCTTTGTGGTCTAATTTATGATAACTTTTATGAATATTTCTTTAATACTTTAAAAGTACGTTCAAAATTTTATGTAAATCTACAGTAGGTCTATTTTATTAATTATATAGTTCACGTCCATATCCATTCTGTCTTTTAAATTTTGAGTGGATGGGGGAAACTAGAATGTTCATTTTTCAGTGTGTTTTATTTACTTCTCCTTTCATCAGCTTTTTTTCTGTCCTGTAAAAGCTGTTGCTGTGCTATTGCAAGCACAAATATTTGTAAGTCATGGCTTTATTGAGATTTGTACCCTTTTGCATTATGAATGTTCTTCACACTTCTTGGTCTGAATTCTGGCCTGTTCTTTCATTTGTGTGTACCTAGTGTATCTTCATCTTTTCTTTTTCAAAGAAACATTCTGATCCATCCTCTGCCTTCATTCAGGCTTCTTTTGTCCATCATGTTAGATTATGCTTTGAAAACAATCTGATTTTTTTCTTAATAGATTAATCTCACTTATTTTATTGTTGTGGTTAAAGATTGTCTCACCAATACTTTGTTGTATGTACAAATGTGTGTATATACATATTCATGTGTATTTTATGTGTGTGTGTGTCTGTGAGTGTGTGTGCGTGTTTGCACACAGAAGTTGGTGACCTCACTGGATGTGAGAAATGGAAATCGGCTTTCAGGACTAAAGTGGGATGCAGGGACAAAGAGGATAACCATAGGAAAAGAGCTCCCAAATTCTCCAAAGAAGTTCATTTTTGGATCCTTGGCCAACTCCTGTCATGAGCATAATCATGGCAGAACTCTGAGAGCCCCATCGAGCACAGCCGCTAAGAATCTGAGAGTCAAATGATATTTCAGAGTCTTCACAGTGTTGAGGAAGCAATAGTTTTTCTATATCTGAGGAGGGACAATATCCCACAGAAACAAAAAATTTTTCTCTCTATAAATGGAGATACATATATATATACACACAAAGAAAATGCTCTCTAAGTTTTGGTTTGCTTGTTTTTTGTTTTGTTTTGTTTTATTTACATATTACTTCTATGATCATAATAGCATACACGTATCCTTTCTTTTTCTGTAGTTCATGTCTATTTTTCTATTTTCCAGAATAATTTATATATTTATATGTTTAACTCTTTTTCTCACTCTAATCTCTTTCATTTATTTCCATATTAATACTCATCTCTTTGACTCTCTGTACTCTGTTGTATATATTTTCTGTCAGTTTATATACTGTTTTCATTTGCAATTTAAAATGTAGGCCATTTCTAATTTTAGGTTTCACAGTTTCCATTCCTGGAAGTCTTACTTAGCTCTTACCTCCAACTGGTCAAAATTTTTTTAATAATTACAACCACCACTTTTACTACTTTTAACTTATTAGCCTCACAATTATTTTATAATCTCTGATGATTACATCTGAAGTCTTTGTAGGTCTAATTATATGGTTTGTTACTTCATTATTGAAGGTTCACTTAGAGAACCACTAGAAACTATGCAGAATAAGATTCATCACACTAATCTGACCTCTTGAAACCGTGGGAGCTGGTAAAGGAGTTTTAATTCATCTGTTTCTTCTGCATCTAGTGCTGAGCCTGATGTCACAGCACAGGTGGCTGGGAGGAAAGACGGATGAACATGAGGTGAGGGGAGGAGGGAAAACTGGAATCCTCGCTGGCCTCTCCGCCTCCCAGGCTCTGCACTTGCTGCTATGGATGATCCACAGCTGGGGAACCGTCCCTCTTTCCTTAGAACCTCATTGGCTCCTTGCCAGGATTTGAAAAAACAAAACTGAAACCAGAGAACTAAAACAAGAGATCCCCTGGGAGCCGGAGCTGTGCGATGGACTGCTGCCAACAACGTGAGTGGCAGAGACACCGAAACATGAGAGAGCCTTCTCTACGTCGACCTCTTTTTAAGGGGAAGCGTCTACTGCTCCACTTTCAAACCTCACGCAGAATTCTTTTGTGTGCAACACTAACCAGAAGTACAGAGAAGGAAATTATTATCCCAGTTACTTCTTACTCAAGTTGACACATTTATGAAACCGACAGAATTACATGCACTCACTTTCTTTCATGGAGGCTTGTTTACTTGTGTTTAGTGGTTTTTGTTGATCTGCTATTTGTTCTTAGTGCCTTGTCTTTGGGGCTTCTCTGAGGCTTGCATTGTGTTGCACCCTAGCATTATGGTTTAGGCCATAGTGGGAATGTGAATTCGAGATTTGAATACCTAGAATTTGAATAGTAGATTATTTTCTCCTTTTTCTTTGCTTTATAAAAGTCAAGGCTAGTATAGACAGATTTTTACCGTATCTTACTTTCTTATTCCAACTTACCCAGTGGGGGTGCTGTTCTTTAGAGACCCTAGCTTAATGCACACCATCTTCTTTGACCTCTCAACCTTCTCAGGCTACTGACTTTCCTCCTGAACACAGCCTGTTAAGTGTTTTAAACTATATACTGTAATACAGGGGTTAGCAGATGTCCCCATCCTAAAAAAAGGGATGCATTATTATTCCTCTGGATTAGGACTAGATTTTTCTGGCTTCCACAAATATCTTCCTTTCCCAACAGCTTATCAATAAGTGATTCTAGGTAACTCAGGATTAGCAAAATCAGAAAGTCACCTCCACCCAAATGCTGGAGGAGCAAAGGGAGGGGATGGAGTTACTAACACCCAGGGGTCAAAGGCAGCTATTGTGTCTGGAATCACAGTGGTCCTGTCCAGGAGACACAGACACCAAGAAAAGAACAAGAAGGCAGAGAGGAGGACAATTAAGGAGTCAATCTGAGGACAGAGAGGCCCAACAACCTACCCAGAGCCTTAAGGCTGTTTTTACGTGATTCTAAAAAGTGAAAGGAATTGGAAACCAAATCTGTGGAGCAGTAAATTTCACATTCATCGGGTTTGAAATTTGATATAATTATTTCCATTTTACAAATGAGCTGAAAAAAACTGAGATTCAAAAAGGTTAAATATCTTGCCTGAGTTCATTTGGCTAGTTAATAATAGTGCCTGGTTTAAAGCTTTTTAACCTTTCAACTACACTGTCTTTGCTGCTTCCTTTTTCTTCTGGTTGACATCACCAAATAACCCAATGTCCAGATGACTGGTATTTAGCCCCACTGACACAGAGTCACATTCAGGATGAACAGAGACAGGTTGTACTTGAGACTCCAGTGATATGTATCAGAAAGATCACATGTACTTCTCCGAGCATAATCTCTGGGGAGATTGTGAGACCCTAAAGACAAGTAATGCTTGTTGTACAGGTATTTGCATCTACAAACGCCTTTGATCTTGACTACATATGCAGATATCCGGAAGAAGTGAGCAGTGGTTCCTCCTAGTAATTGGGATCCTCCGGGGATTTAATTAAAGCAGCATCCAAGTTCATCTGCCTGCCACGGTCTCCAGAGGCTGGTATCTATGTTGAATTGCACAGCAAATCTGCCAGTTATTCCCAGGAAACACTTGGCTGTGGAGAGGCAGAGTCTGTTCCCTAGTGATGTGGAAGGAGGATGCGGTGAACAGGAGCCTTTATTTCAATTCTTACCGTGGTTTTCCTGTCCAGGTGAGCAAGCTGGATGGGCAGCCACTCTCTCATTCACAGACATTGCATCTCTTGACTTAATGCCATGCTTGTTCTCCTGAACACAACGTCCCTGTGACATCTAATCATGCATTTGATTGGCCTGATCTTGCCTCCTTTGTAAGGAATGTGATTAGATCATCTCAAGGGTTCCTTTCAGCTTTGAAAGCCTGTGATGTTGGGCTCAAATGTGCTTTTAAGTGGACTTTAATCTACAAATAATAATGCATAAACACTACTACTATTATTACCACCACTGCGACTAAATACAATAATGAAGTAATCTTGTCTTTACATCGTAATTTGCAATATAAGCATCACTTTCGTCAATACCGTCTAATTTTATTCTTCCAACAGTGCTGCAGCTCGGCAAGACTGCAGGGTGAGTCTAAGGCCAAAGGAAATGAGCTGGTGTACCTTGCATGCAGTGATGAAGAGATATCTCTGGCATATCAATACAAGGGGAAATTATTGGAAAATAATGTATGATGAATGAAGACAGAAACATTTAGTCTGGGATGGAGATTTTTAAAAAATAATATGAATATATTATTATTGATTTTCTTAGATAAATTTGTGTTTGGACTCACAGGCATAGGCTTCATGTTAGCTCTTTGCTTTCCTGGAATGTGTCGCTCTTATCCCAGTTTTTCTTGGCTGGAGCCCACTTTGAATGTATCTCTAGGCTTTATACCATGTCTTCTTAATACTTTATACCACAAATTATTACCTGGCAATCTTGTATCTCTTAACTATCTATCTTAATTATTTCCCCACTCCTCTGTAATGTAAACTCAGTGAAAGCAAAGATTTCTTTCTATAGTTCACTGCTATATTTTCAGATGATAAAACAGAGCCTAAAATAAAACAAGAATTCAATAAATATTTATTGACTTAATTACTAAGCTATTAGATGTATAATAGAAAAATATCACTGAAACATTTTGTATTATCTTTATCTTAAAATGGGACTTAATCTGCTATAACAAAACTTTTCTTAAAAAATACACCATCACCAAATAAGACATGACAATAAGTTGATACCCAGCCCATTATATATAATCTTATTCATGGTGTAGTCTTGCTCATCATGTGATATATATATACACATATACATAAATACACACATATCCACGTATATATGGATTTGCTGTATTAATATTTTCTTAAGAATATTTGCATCTAGTTTCAGGAGGAAAATTTGTTTGCAATTTTCTTTTTTTGTAATAGCTTTGTCATGTTTTGGTATCAGGATAATTCTGTAAAATGAGATGGAAAATGTTCTCTCCTCCTAATCTTCTGGATGATTATTGTAGAATTGGCATTATTTTTCCTCAGATGTTTTGTTGATTTTACCATTGAAGCTATTTGAACCTGAAGTTTTCTTTGTGGAAGAAACTAAACTACAAAATCAATATATTTCGGAGATAGAAAACTGCTCATTTTATTTATTTCTTTATGAGTGAATTCAGTAATTTCTAACTCACAAATTTATCTTTCAGTAAGATATCAAATTTATGAGCATAAAATTCTTAATATATACTGGTTTTCCATTTACTGCAGGATTGACACTGAAATCCCATTGTTCATGTCAGTTATTTTTAATTTGTATCTCTTCTCCCTTTGTTACTAATTAACCTCAGCAGTAGTTCATTGAAAGTATTCATATTTTCCAGCTACCTTTTGGTTTCATTTATTTTCTCTATTATTTTTATGCTTTGTATATTAATTTAGCAAAGTAAAACAATGTATGTTTACTAGGTCTCTGTTTCTGTGGTTCAAGACTTTTTTTTATTCTTCAACATTTTGTTATCTGTTTATTCACATATGATTTTCATGTATTGAATAGGTTTTGAAATTAATTCATGTTTTTACAGTTGCACTGGGGTATAACCTATATACATTAAATTGCATATACCTAAAATATTCAATTTGGAATATTTTGATATATGTATATGCTTGTGAAAACAGCTTAGTAGGTAACTTATTGAGGTTGTTGAAAGAATTGTTTTTTGCAATGATAGGACTGAGGTCCTCAGCAACTAGAAACCACCCCTCTCCTTAACCAGTTCACGACATGGCTGTTTGGTTTTTTAGATGAGCAGGAAAGATAGTCACTGAGTTCTAGAACTTCTCATGGGTTCCCCTGATTCAGTCAGGTCTACCAGGATAATCTTCTTTTGATTGAATTAAAACTAACTAGGGATCTTAATTATATCCACAGAAATGTTCACCTTTGCCATCAAAGATAGCATAATTACGGGCATGATATCCCATCAGTTTTACCATATTCCACTAGTTTGAAGCACGTTACTCTCAAAAGGAGTGTATCATACAATGGCATAAGTCATTGGGGGTCATTTTAATATTCTAGCTACCATGCCCTCCTTCTACTCACTTTGGCTTTAATTTTTTTTATTAACTTCTGGAAGTTTAAGATTATACCACTGGTTGAAAATCTCCTTCTCTTCTATTATAGACATTTCAAACGTTGGGGACTTAAGCACTATTTTAACTGTACTTCACCTTTTTGATCTGTGATATTTTCATTTTCACCCAATGCAAATTATTTTCTAATTTGAAATGAATTTTTTCTTGAATCGTGGGCTTAAAGATGTCTTTTTAATATTGCAGTATTTGGGAACCTTCAAGATGTTTTTGCTATTAATTTATACTTTTATGCTCTTTTGGTCAAATCACCCTTTGTGATACATTCACCATTTAAAATTTACTGAGAATTGTTTTTTGGACCAAAATATGCTCAGCGATGGTGAATATTCTGTGTTCACTTGAAAGTAATGTCTATCCTGCTATTGTTGTGTAGAGTTCTCTAAAAATCTTAACCAAACCCAGTTGCTTGAGAGTGTTGCCCAAGTCTTTTATATTATTACTCATTTTTGCCTCTCAGATCTCTTAGGAGTGGAGGCAGGGCCTCCCCGCCTCCATCCCCCACATGTTGTCATAGGCTCCCAGGGATCATAAACTTTCATGCTCACCTGTACTTGTCCTTTAAGAATTCATTCAAATTTCACTTGATTTTTTTCAAACCGGGTTTTATGGTGGCCAACCCTGCCAACAATGCTCTGGCAAACGTGAAACAATTGTCTGGGATCTGTGTCTCTTCAGGGGGCGCTTATCGCCTTTAGAATTCAGGTCACCTTGTGAACTGAGATCTGATGGAATCTGAAAAATGATTTTTCCGTTTTTAGTGTGGTAGTGAGCTTCTCTTACTGTGGTTTTCTATATCCTGAGTACTCAGCAGAGCTATAAAACCTTGGACTTTGAAACCACCAGAAATGTTTCCGGCATCCGAGCCCCAATCCGGGCTCCTGGATTGATTGGGGCCAGATCTGCACACCCAAACGTCCCCCTCCTCCACCCAGAATGGCCACTCTCCCTCCCACAGCTGATGGTAAATATATTTTGGTAGATTAAAATCCTATAAACAATTAATAACAAATTGAGTCCTTACTGATAATGTTGGAATGATAAATGATAAAGTGTTGGAAATCGGTGTTGTAAAAAGAAACAATCCTGAGGTTTAGCCCACAAAACGTAATACCTCCATCCTCTATAGGTATTGCCAAGGGCTTTGTGAGGAAAACACCTGTCACAGGTGATGCTGTGCCATCTCTGGATCTTTCACTCTGTCTGTGGTTTTTATGAGAATAGGAGAAAACAGTGCAAAGATTCCCAGAGAGAGACATCCTCGGAGTTCAGTCGGCAACCTGAGAGGTAGAATTGTTACTTAGTGATGATCCATGTGTGCATGCGTCTGCGCATGTGTGACACGCCCTGTGTAAGGGACGGAGTGCCCTATGAGACACCTAGTACCAACGTACAAAACGCTCAAACACCTGTCAGCTTTTAAAATGAGATACAGTCCAAACTGTATGTTTATTTTAAATAGTTTATTCTTTTCATTGCTCTTTAGAGTGCAGTGAAAATTACCATACGCATTTTCTAAAATAGGCATGCATTTAAGTGAAAATAATAATATATTATGGAATCTTATGGACAAATTAGGAAATAAAGAGTGCACTGGCATAGCAGGGCTGGAAGGGCCATGGGGATTGAAGCTCTGATTTCTTCAGATCTCTAAGGACAAAATCTAACAGAAAAAACCTTCTTGTTCTGTCAGCCAATGCAATCTTGATTATACTTTCTAGGTGCAATTTGTTTAAGAAAATCTAATCATCATCTCCTGCTCCAGATATAACCTCTCCACCCCATGTGGTTCATATTATGTAAATGGAGTCAGAAATGTAACAGTTCAAATTTGATTATAGCGGCTTGTTGCCCGTGGTATCATTAAAGTGCAGGTTGACACATGAGCCTCTAGTTTATGGGATTGCATGTCAGAAGCACATTAGTTAAGGTAGTAACAGCCTCCGTTTGCTTTTACACTGAAACTGGCAAAAGACATGGTGTTTGTAGACTACACTAACTGCTGTAACAAATAACGCGCAGATCTCAGCGGCTTACTTACCAAGTTTGTCACCCGCATCTCAGTGGAATGCTGTAGGTTAGCAGGCAGGGCTCTCCACTCTTCCCTGGGGTCTCCCAGACACTCACTGGATCCTTTTGCCTCTGGTGACAAATTAGGAGGGATTGCAGAGAAGACTTGGATAAGAGGTATAGAGTGGCCTGCAAGTGACACCCATCACTTCTGCTCCTTTCATTGCATATCCCTCAGTCACACTCCAGGCATTACAAGGGGGCTGGAAAATGTGTCAGCAGTGTGCCTAGAGCAAACATGGAAATTGCTGGACAGCTTCTAGGGTCTGCATCAGACAATGCACAGTAAATAAGTAAAGATCTAATGTATAATATGATTTGTTCCTGAAGGTGTGTGGTTGATGGAGAGAAACAATCATTTTTCTGTAGGTCAATAAATGGCAGACTGATCTGAAAAGTACTTATTAAAAGTCATGTTTTACCTGGGTAGTGTTTTAAGCTTTTAACAAAAAAATTTCCAAATATAACAAATCCCTAAGAATGTAGAATGTTGCTTTTAGAAATCAAAAATAATTTTAAAGACTGTAAATAGTTTATTTACTAGATCATCTTATTATAGTCTTGTAAAAGTCACTGGAGAGTGGCAAAGGTGGAAGGGAAATGAGAGATGGGAGGAAAATGCTTCCAATTTCTCTGCTGTCCTTGGTCCCAGGGGTAGAATTGTCTAGTGATTCTGAAGGACTGTTAGACATCCACGGAGCCACTGCAAGGATTGGGAGTATTTATATTACTACAGCTACAGGACCAAACATCAACCCTTTAAGCTATGATTTTGGTGAAGATGGTTAAGCACATGCTGACAAATGGACTCTTATTTCTTTCTAATTTTTACTATGTGTGGAACTTAGTTCTGAGCTTAGGGTATTAGTTTAACTTCCTGCACACTATGAAACAGTAAAAGAGGATTAGATGGGTCATTTTCTTGTCACTCTGGTACCTCTTAAAAGTGGTTTAATGCATCAGAGCATACTTTATTTTGTCAGGGCAAAGAAAGACCAGATTTTATTTTATGAAGAGCAACAGAAGAGGATCAGAGAATCCTCCAGAGTATACATTTTGTAGCCCAGCCAGGCTATTTGTAAGGGTAAAGTTATGGAAACTGATGGTGTATATGACTGAATGACAACCTTGAGAGTGTTACTAATGTTTCACAAAGCAGTAGAACCAGCTTCAAGTAGGAGAAAAGGAACCAATTGTTATTATTACCAAATGTATACACTTGATATTGAACTGTATTAGGTTTTCCATACACACTGCTTTATGTCATTGTTAAAAAATGCCTAAAAGTATCATTGTCACCAACATTATTTGTGTTAAATGGTATCTTTTAGTAAATAATGAATCTGCATATTTCATTCCACAATAAATCTAACAAAACACAGAAGAGCAAAAATGTGAAAAAGAATGAATAACCCCACTTCATGGAGACAACTGTTACCACCCAGGAATAAAACTTTCTAAAATCCTTTCCTATATTTTAATGTGGTTCTACTGTGCGTTCATGATGATTGGTTGAGCTGTTCATTCATTTCTTTATCTACTTCCTATGGTAAATTTATGTGAAACATTGTTAAAACAAATTGATTTTTATAAAGTGCATTACATAATTCATTAGAATTATTTACTTATCTTTACATAGAATAGACCTTTAGAAAAAGAGAGACTGAGATCTGTATTCTAAACTCACCACTTCACAGGTGAAAAAAATGAGTCGCATAGATCCTGGGCTACACCAACATTCATCTCACTCCAAAATGATATTTCCCATTCGCTAGGTTTTAAAGAGTGCACAGATGCCTCAGAACTTTTGCAACTGCCCAAGATTAAAATGTCTATCTGGCCTCTTCTTTTGAATTGCATAGTCTTTTTTCTAGCAATCACATTGTGTCATTTACAAATGGTCTCTCATAAATATTCCAGTTTGCACTTTCTTGGGTACAGAGCATTCACATTTGATGGTATAATTTCATTTTGGTTAAGGAAAATTTTATGCATTTGGGATCCTTTTAGTTCCCAACATGATTAAACCTGGTGTTGTAGCTAAAAAGCTCTTATGGCAATTTATCATTTGTTGGCTTAAAGAAATTTTCATTACTTCATCGCATGACATTGCAAGTTGCAGAGCAGATTTTTCACTTGAAGACACTTTCTCTTCTATACCCTACTCTCCCCCTTACTGCAGATCCTCTTTCATTCTAAATGCTTTTTTTTTCTTCTTGAGGCAGATCCAAGAGAATACTTATACAAAGACAGAGATCATGTCTTCATTTCTTCTGAAACTTTCAACTAATTCCACAGAATTCTTTAGTATTTCCATCCATTGTCCATATTTCTTACTAAAATACGTTAAGAACTGCAAAAGGAAATGAGGTAATCACTCACCTGCCTACAAATACAAACAAAAAAAATAATCTTTATCTCTCAAAGGCCTATCATGTACTTTGATTTATTTTTGGTGCTTCAAATTAATTATTTAACTTAATGTGTACACCTTCTTACCTAGAATATGGTTCATATTAATTATAGAGGGAAACTGAGGATCTTAAAGTTATTACAATTTTTCTTAGGGCTTAAATTCTGATAAGTGGAACAGATGCTTCCAGACTTGACTTACTCCAAATATTCAAGTCACTACTACCCTTGCATCTTGTTTAGCTCCAAAATAACTTACTTTTAAACTTCTTTTTAGAAATTATTTTGATTCACAGGAAGACTGCATTTTGTGTATGGTCATTTTGTTTTCAGCCTGAGAGTATACTGTCAACAGACTGTTTCCTAAACATGCTGGTCTGGTTCTTCTCCTCGCTTAGCACAGTTGTGTTACTTACTTTAAATACAATAGGGTTTATTGTTCGTGTTTGTATTCTACCCTTTTCCCACCTTCACTGCCAATTTTATTTTATTTTTGTGTATGAAAGGTTGGCATGATTCTAACAGTTACAACTTTATAAAAAGGTAAACTCAAAGAATTGACACACCCTTGTCCTTTTCTAACCATTCCCACGGACTCTCTGCAGAGAACAGATCTCATTGGTTACTAAGTCATCCTTCCTGCATTTCTTCTTGCACAGATGAACATATGCAGGTATATTTCTTATCCTGACTTTTTTTCTTACAGAAAACAGCACACTATAGATATTCTTTTGAGCTTTGTGTTTTTTTTTTTATATCTGGCTTCTTTCACTTAGCATAAGGAATGACAAACTACAGCCTGTGGGCCAGTTAAAGCCTGGGGCCTAAAAGTGAAGAATAATTTTTTATATTTTTAAAGGATTGTAGAAAAGAAAAGAAATGAGTGAAAAACATGTTACAGAGGTTGTACGTGGCTGGCAAGCCTGAAATATTTACTGTCCGGCCCTTTACAGAAAAAGTTTTCCTACCTGTGACTTAGCGTAATGTATTTATATTCATCCATGTTGTAGGATTTGGCCATGTTCATTCTTTTTATAATTCAATATTATTCCAGTTGCTGGATTTATCACATTGGGTTTATCCATTTGTCAGTTGATGGGCGTTCGTGCTATTTCCTCTTTAAACTATTGTGAGTAATTGTTTATGAATATTCATACATACAGATCTTTGTGGGGATATTTGTTTTCATTTCCCTCGTGTGGAAACCTAGGAGTGGAACTGCTGCCTTTATAGCAAGTATATGTTCAGTTTTTTAAGAAAATTCCAAACTGCTTTGCAAAGTGTCTGCACCATTTTCCATTCCCACTAGCAACATGAGGGTTCTCATTTATCCATATTCCTGTCAATATTGGTTATTTTCTTTCCTTTTTACTATAGCTACTCTAGTGGATATGAAATGGTATCTCAGTGTGATTTCACGTTTCGTTTTCTTAATGACTAATGGTGATAAACATCTTTATAAAAGCACTCTTAATTTACATTTGGGTTGGATGTATTCTAATTGAGTTCTTTATGTATTCTGAATACAAATCCTTATTTAATACAAATCCTTATGTGATTTGCAAATATTTTATCCTAGTTTCTGGCTTTTCTTTTCTTTTTCATAATACTTTTCCTTGAAACAGAAATGTTTTTATGCTGCTTGCTTCACTTACTTGAGAATCTGAACCTATATTCATGATGAATATAGGGTCCAGTTTTCGTTTCTTGTAATGTCTTTGTCTGGTTTTGGTATCAGATTAATACTGGTCTCATTTAAGAGTTTGAAAGTATTTCCTCCTCTTCAGTTTTCTGGAAGAGATTGTGTAGGATTGCTATTATTACATTCTAAACAGTTTGATAGAATGCACAGTGAAAGCATCTTGTTGAGGGATGATCTGTAACTACAAATTTAACGTCTTTAACATACAGGACTATTGAGGCAACCTATTTATTCTTGTTTGGAATTTGATAGATCATATGTTTCAAGGAATCTGTCTATTTCATCTAACTTGTCATAAAGTTGTTTACAACATTCCCTTATCGTTTTAATGTTTGTACAGTCTATAGGAATAGCATGTCTGTCATTTCTATATTTGTGTTTTTTCCCTTAAAGAAGAAATTTGATGTTTATCGATTTTATTGATTTTCTTATAGCACAAGCTTTTGGTTTCACCAATTTTTCTCTAATTTTTTTCCATTCTCAATTCCATTGATTTTATACTAATATTCATTATTTTCTTTATTTTATTGGCTTTGTGTTTAATTTGTTCTTCCTTTAGTAGTTACATTAGCTAGAAGTTGAGGTCAGTGGTTTGAGGCCTTTATTCTTTCTAATATACGTGCTTACGGCTATAACTTTCATCCTAAGAACAGCTTTATTAGCATCCCACGAGGCTTAATAGGTTGTAGTTCCATTTTCTTTGTTTCCAAATACTTTCTAATTTTTATTCTGTTTTCTCCTTTAACCTATTTGTTATTCGGTTAAGAATTCTTAATCACTCCACTTTATCTCCTTTGCCATTAATTAGCTAAAATTTCATTTTTGTTTATTTTAATACTTGCTTTAGGGATTGTAACATTCATATTCAACTTGTCACAGTCTACCCGCACATCATAGCATACCATTTCCTAAACAGTGTAAGACAAAATAACTTCAAAATAGTGTACTTCCATGGCTCCCCCACAGACATTGATGCTGTTTTCATGTTTTTCTTTTACGTATAATATAAACTCAGTATTACTTTGTTCTTATTCTTGTTTGAACATCCAGTTATCTTTTAAGTAGATTTGAACAATAAGATAATGTCTTATATCTTCATCTATATAACTACCATTTGTAGTTATTCTTTTGTGTAGATCCATGTTTCTACATAGTGTAATTTTCCTGTCCTCTGAAGGACTTCTTCCCTGTTTGTTTTACAGGGGTCCTACTCTTATATGTATTGTTAGCCTTTGGATGTCTAAAATAATTTTTGTAACTAAATTTTTTTCTCCTGGACATAGAATTTTAGTTTGGAACTGTTTTTGTTTGTTTGTTCTTTTATTCGGTTTATTAAAGACATTGCTCCAGTGTCTTCTCATTCACAGTGTTTCCATTAGGAAACTTCGGTTCTTAATTTTGTCTCTCCAAGTAACATCCTTTTGAATCTGACTGCTATTAAGATTCTCTCATTGTGATTGGTTTCGAACAATTAAATTATCTAATGTTGTGTTGTAGTTTTCTTTTTGTGTCTTGGTCTTGGTGTTTGTTGAACTTCCTGGGTCTGAGAGTTTATAGATTTCCTCAAATTTAGAAAAATGTCAGCCATTTTTTCTTTCAATGTTTTCTACCCTCAGTATCTCCTTCAGGGACTCAAATTGTACTTTTCCTCGTCTACCTGAAGTTGTCTCACAGATTATTCTGTGTTCTTTTAGGTTCTTGTTGTCTATTCTCTCTTCTCACCTAATTTTGAATAGTTTCTATGGCTATGTCTTCAAGTTCACTAATCTTTATTCTACAAAGTGTAATTTGTCATTTATCCCCAAATCCCATAATAATCTCACTCATAATAGTTCTCATCTCTAGAATTTCAGTTTCTTATATATATGAGTCAGTTTTGATTGGTTTAGCCCTTTATTATGGGTCCTATTTTTCTATAAAATCGCATGCCTGATAATTTTTAAATTTTTTAGTGTAAGTCAGATTTTGTGAATTTTACCTTTTCAGGTGCTATGTATTTCTGTATTTCTATAAATAATCTTCAGCTTTTTCTTGGGACACACTTAAATTACTCAAAAATTGTTTGATCCTCTCAGATCTTGCTTCTCAGTTTCATTTGGTAGAATTGGACCAGTGTTTTAGTCAGAGTTAGTTATTTCTCACTACTGTGTACCTTACCCAGCTCCCCACAAATCACACAGTGCACCAATGTGGCTGTTGGCACAGGAGCTACCACTTTATGCGTTTCCCTCAGATTGCTTCACCTCCCACACCACCCGTTATCTGGAAAGTAAGTGAGGAGCTAGGGAACGGATATGCCTAGTCTGTGACACTCTGAGCCACTATGTAGTTTTTTAGTGTCCATTTGAGTCCCTTTAGTTATTATACCAGCTCTTTCACACTCACTTGGTTGGGTTGACTTCTTTGGTCCAAGAATTTTAGGGTCATGACCCTCAAATTTAGGGTCATGTGTTTTGTGCTTAAAGACTGAATGTCTTAACTTGTCCTCAGGCTACTTCCAAGTTTCATGGAACTCAAAAGTATGATACTAGTAGCTCTGTATGTACTTACTTGTTGAAAATAGAGTTTTAACTTATTTTATTTTGTTACTGGAATTTTGGAGGAAGGAGTAGCACCTTTAAAAATAGCCTTTCTTGATTTCCTTGCAAAATTTTGGAAAGAATGCTTTCCTAAGTAAGAGAGAGAGAGAGAGAAAATTTTCTTTTCCATTTTATGAAGTTAGTTAGTACACAGAAAAGGGCCTGTTGAGTTATCTCTTTTATGAATGTTCTTGACTTCTTACAGTTTTTTTGTTGCTACAGAAGAAATGCAGTGGCTTTGAATCTAAAAATAAGAGCATGTCATTTTTTATGGGGCACTAAGTGTTTAATTCATGTGCAGCAATAGGCTTGGAAAGATTCTATACAGCATTTAGTTAAAAAAATTATAATTTGGTTTATTTTACTTTTGTCTTTTTTCTAGTTTGTTGAACAAATTAAGTTTATTTCTTCTGGTGGTAACTTGTCAGCTTTAATCAATTTTCATAATATTCATTTTATGTGCACTCCAGAGGCTTTATAACTACCATGTTTGTGCTTCATACAACCAATTGCCTCAATACTAGGTAGTATTTACTTCATTAGAATTACAATAAAATGATAAAAAATAAAACAACATTTATGTGTTTAGAAGTAATATGCTCTTCTAAATGGAACAGACTATATTTATTATGCCATGAAATGTTTTGACATAATTGCAAATAACAGTGACTTAGTAATTAACTGCTCCTGTATAGTCCCTAGAGAAAAATGAAAATGAGGGGAAATGAATGATCACTTTAGTGATATGTGACCCAAAAATTTATTGGAGTTTGGTAAGATTACAAATTAATATTGTGTTTACAGTTATTTGCAGACAGAGAATCTTGCCAAAACCATGCAGTTGCTGGGGGTGGTGGTGAGATACTTAAATATCATGTCCAAGCCTGATGATACAGGCATGTTGAATGTGAACTAGAGCAGGCAGGTGTCATTTAGGAGATGGCATCAATCTCCTACTGTCAGGTTCCCTTGAGTATGTACTTCTGTGGTTAGGAATTATGCATTCCTACTGATAAGTCCTATTTGTGACTCACTTCTTTTGGGCATATTTCTGCTTGGGAGATTGACAAGAATTAGAATTTCAAGCACAGAGGTCAACTGATGTTTACTTTTGAAACAGTGCAGTATGACTAACCATCTCTGGCCTTACTAATGGGTGACTTTTATTTCTAAAATAATTCTAATTTCCCAAATATTTAAACGACTGAAGCTCACAACTTGCTGCCTATATATATGTATGTGTGTGTGTATGTAAAATGAGATAGTGTATTCATTATTAATATCAATTAGTTTAGAACACCATAGATCATCATGTAGCATAATAGTATTATATTAAAAGACTATTTGCAATCAATTTGAAAAAGACATACAGAGAGAGCTTTAAGTTCTAATCAATGGATTGCTAGCCCTTTCTTTAATTCCTCTCTAAGATTAAACCTCCTTCACTATAGCTACTTTGGTTCTTTGATCTGTATTTTCTCAAATTTCTACTGATGTGAATAATTCTATGAATGGGGGGAACTAAAAACCTTTGTGCATTTTCTCTCAGCTTCTATTAGTCCTGTTTCTAGACTGTCACATTATTAAAGTACAGTAGGAAATTGTTCATGTCAGGTATAGATTTCAACTAATTTGGTCCAATGAAAAAGTTGGGACTAGATTCTTATTTTGTTGTATACATCTGAGGACAAGATTTAGTTTAAAAAGAACTGGAATATAATTGTGCTAAATACTCATATTAGGGCATAAACTTTGCACTGATATATTATCATTAAGAGAATTTTAATTTGTCATTAATCAATATGCATAAAGCATAAAGAGCTCTTCTCATTGTAATTATTGTAATTTTCAGCAAACTTTTCACCATTCATTACAAGATACAAATGAACCTAACAAATGATAAAAATCTGAGTATCTTCATCAAAACCATTTTCTTATCTCTTTTGGTCACTGAATCACTGAGCAGAAAACTATCTTTCACTTTTAATTTGAAAATCATGACAACTCTGAACATTTGATAAACATTTTTCACATGTTGATTCACTAAAATTAAAAAAAAAAAACATGATTTTGAAAAATGTCCCCTTGACTTATATTAGGCAAGAAAGCTTTCTTGATTTTTCTGACAAACTTTTATTTTAAAAAAATTGGTAACCTTCAGCAGACATTCAGCAGGACTTGACAAAGTTTTGATTGAGGAAAGATTGATTCTCTAAAGTTTGAGTGGTCAGACATGCACTGAATTTGCTGCGGTTCATTGCTATATCCCAGAAAGGATTTCTAACCATTCTCGCCTAATGAGCTTATTAGTAAAAGGCTGAAAGGATCACAGATTGT
The DNA here is from genome assembly GCF_009834535.1 of Camelus ferus. Taxonomy (NCBI): domain Eukaryota; kingdom Metazoa; phylum Chordata; class Mammalia; order Artiodactyla; family Camelidae; genus Camelus; species Camelus ferus. Next base: position 9,677,412 of record NC_045725.1, on the reverse strand, counting down.
CTATCAAGGAAGATTGTCAGTCACAAGCTGTTAGCAACTCTGCTGTGATTTATACACCATGAGTAAAGAACAGAATGGTGCTAAAATGCTGCTTATTATGTCCCACAGCTTGTGCAGTAACACACACAAAATATGTGGAGCAAAGGTTTAGACGGAAAAAATAAGTTCTGAAGAAGAAAATCAAAGGAAATTAGGCAGAAGAGTGCTTTACCACCTCCCGTTTCCTTTAGTGGCAATTATAATGCAGAGGAGAAATCAAGGCACCTACAGCAATAATAGCCAAAGTCCAAAATGGTGCTATTAAACCCCTGTTGAAAAAAAAAAGAAACCGCAAAACCAAAAGTATGCTTGATTGCTGTTAGCAACAAGTAGAGCTGACTTTTCTCCTTGGAGATAGATGTTTTCCTGTATCAGACATTTGGGGTTCTTCTTCACTCCACAACCCTTCATTTAGACTTCAGGTTTGCTCTTAAATCAGTATTTTATAAAGATGGAATCAGTATATCTTGTTTGTAGTTAAAGTTAAATCAAGTGGGTATAATTATTTTGCAGTACAGAAGCTGGGACCTAATGCAGATCTTAAAATATATGATGGATTGGTAATTATTCATGGAGAAAGATAGCCGATTACAATGTTAAAAAAATCACAAATCACATATGTTGCATATGATAACCTATTTGTGAAATATATATATATATACACAAATGTATGTATATAATGTGTGATATGACTATAGAAAGTACACACACACACACAACACAGGCTGGGAAATATGCACCAATATTTCCAGTGACTCTCTGTGATATTTATATTTAACGGGATTTTTACTATGTATTCTTTCAATATTTCAATACTAATATTTTTAGATAGGTGGTATATTTTGGTTTTGGAATGAGAGAAAAATTAATGTCTTTGCTACCTTTTGTTTTTATTCACTTAGCAAAACTCACATTTACCTCACTGTTACATTGTATGATGACATGAAGCCAGTAGAAGTGTAGGAGTAATGTGGTAAGCGATTCCACTCTTGCTGTAGCTGTGAACAGTGAAAGATAAACAGCCAAGTCTGATCTTGTGGGAGTGAGAGCTATCTCCACTGTGGATGTGGGATTTCCTGAGAAAAGAGTCATCGACAAAACCTGTCTAAATGGAAGCACAATAAAGACAGCAGTCCCGAGCACTCAGAGGAAGATGGAAGTAGCCATTTCCATTCTATTAGCCGTTTGCAATTACAGTCACCGTGATCAGTAACTGTCATCGGGCACTTGATGGAGATCTTTGTTAGAAAGCTCTCCTTTAAATATAGGCAATAATAGTCTATATTACTGCAGAGACTTAGAATTCTCTGAAATCACTCAAAAGGAACCTGACAAAAAGTGAATGAATAAGCACTTAACAAATAAAGTGAAGAGCAGGCGATCCTAGTGACGTGCATCATGTGACAACTTCATTGTGGGACAGGGTGATAAAGGTTCGATAAACCTAGGAAACAAACACACACAAAGGAGAAGAAAGAAAGGCAATAGAGAGAAAAGAGAAGAAAAGAAAAAAAGAAAAAAGAAAAGAGCCTAAATAGACTGTGAAAAAATATTCTCAATCAAGCTACTACTTTTCTTTTATTTTCATATTCTTTTTCACCATAAGTTACTAAAGATATTGGATATAATTCCCTGTGCTATACAGTAGAAACTTGTTGTTTATCTATTTTATACATAGTAGTTCATATCTGCAAATCTCGAACTCCCAATTTAGGCCTTCCCAACACCCTCTCCCCACACCCCCTGATAACCATAAGTTTGTTTTCTATATCTGTGAGTCTGTTTCTGTTTTGTAAATAAGTTCATTTGTCTTTTTTTTTAGATTCCACATATAAGTGATATTATATATTTTTCTTTCTCTTGCTGGCTTACTCCACTTAGAATAACAATCTCCAGTTCCATCCATGTTGCTGCAAATGGCATTATTTTATTATTTTTTATGGCTGAGTAGTATTCCATTGTATAAATATACCACAACTTCTTTATCTAGTCATCTGTCGATGAAAACAGTATGGAGATTCCTCAAAAGACTAAAAATAGACTTATCATACAATCCAGCAATCCCACTCCTGGGCATATATCCAGAGGAAACCTTAATCCAAAAAGATACATGAACCCCAATGTTCATAGCAACAGTATTTACAATAGCCAAGCTACTACTTCCTTTAAGTTCTGAGTTACAGGACACTTCTAAGTGGTTTTATACTTAAGGATTGCCCAGTCAAGATGCTGGAGCCCACTAAGGAACATCAAGTAACATCCATCAGATTGTGCTGATGTTGGCTGAGCAGGATATAGCTATAGTTATAAGTCTTATTTCCCAAATAAGATGCCATAGCACCAGGAGTGAGCACAGTCATATCACTTAGCTATCTGCTGTAGTATCTTTAGTGTTATTATTACTAACAAATAGTATAAGTGAGAAAGAGAAGATACAAATGCTCATTATAGATTTATTTTCAATGTATTTATATATGCCCTTATTTCAGAAGTAATTTAAAGCATGTAAGTTTCACAAGCTTTTGGAAATAGGATTTTATATTTGGATGAATTACTTCTTTTATGGAATACCTGCTGATATGTTTTTGCTTTATTCTTCTACCAAACTGATCCATATACTATCAGATAACCAGACTAGCTGTTTTTATGAATGTCCAAGTCACAGCCTAGTTTGAAATTCAGGTTCTCAACCAAATTCTAAGCCTGTAAATTTCATCACTTCTCTTTAGTCCTTTTCAAGTCTACAACAGTCTTAACTTTGTTTTGTGTATGTTTTCTGAAAACTTATGAATTTTTGATGTAGGTTACTTTTCCAAGAGAAAAGGCATATTATTGACACTGACACAAATTTTGTATGCAAAATTAAATACATAGTAAAATTACTCAAGAGAAAAATAATCTTAACAGCAATAACATGCACAATGACCTTTTCAGTCATAAATTCTCTAGAAGTTCAAAATTTTTGTGAATACTGCTCATATCATGTAAATATAGAGAAATAATGTAAGCAGTATTATAATATATTCACAAATTTAAATGTTATGTGGGTTAGTTATATTAGTTGGAAATATTTTCTATGTTACCATTCCTAGCATATGTAGTGCATAAAATGTGCTAGAAAGAAGGAAACCAGGTTTAGTTAATAGACTTCACTTCCAAAATTAAAGACTGACAGTGACCAGTGGCTCTGCATACATGATGATCTTGAAGTTTCTAAAGTAGAGAGAATAGGTTGCACTTTCTTACATCTTCCAGAGTCCTGACAGCTGATGTACTGTCAAAGGTTTCCTGATGGCTCTCCAAAGAGACTCTACCACCTTTATCAAAGCTGTTAAGCTAGAACTGGTTCCACTGGAAATAAAAGAGCAAGAGATAAATTGAAGAGAAGATAATAATCAAAAAGGAATGTTTTTAAAGATTATTAACAAGATGATCCCACTTGCTGTTGATGTATCAAGTAAGAATTCAGTCATTCTAAAACAAGAAGTAAGTAAACTGTACTCTAGTAATTCTTAAAGCACTGATATTTTGTATGTCAGTAAGATGAATACAGAGAATATAGCAGATGGTTGAATTCTTTGAAGAACTATTTGCCTTTTCCTACTTCAAAGTAAACATTTCTGGAACATATGCCCTTAGTTGCAACTGGTGTTCTGCTGGCTGTCTAGTTGTTAACTTTTTTAAACTTATTTTTACTGATGCAGAGCATTCCTAACATATTTTACCGTCTCTATAATTAACGTACATGATTTCAGTAACTCTAAATTAGGTTTCCTGATTCTCAGCCTCCTTCTTGAAACTACTTCTGAGATTATTGTTTTTTTCTGTACTATATTATTTGCTCATCTATTTTTGTACTTGGAAGGAAAGTTCAAATAGCCATTCTGCAGAAAAGTTTCAGTTTTTTTTTTTTTTTGAAATTCTTAAAATGTGCTACACTTGATAATTTGAATTTATTTCCCAATTAACACAAAGAGCTTCATTCACATGTATCAAGGCATATTTTCATTTCAAACTGAACCTGGGGTAATATTATTAAAATATTTCAACAGTTAGCAAAATCACCCACAATTGATTACTAATTGTTAGGGACTGAATTATGTTCCCTTAAAATTCATTGGTTGAAGATCCAACAACCCAATGTGACTATATTTGGGGATAGGGCCTTTAGGAAGGTAATTAAGGTTAAATGAGGTCCTAAGAGTGGAGTTCTAATCCCATAGGGCTGTTGTCCTCATAAGAAGAGGAGGAAACTCCAGAGATTGCTCTGTCTTCCCTGGTGAGCACAGAGGAAAAGCCAAGTGAGGACTCAGTGAGTAAGCATCTCCTGCAACCCAAGGGAGAAGCTTTCCCAGACAGCAGCCCTGCAGCACCTTGATCTTGTGCATTGAGAACTGTGAGAAAATACATCTCTGGTGTTGAAGTCACCCAGTCTGGGGCATCTTGTTACACCTGTCCTTGCAGACTAATCCACCAATGCTTCAAAATTTCCTGCGTTTACTTAATAATGTCTTTTCCATCATATAGTGCAATTTTGTTATTCTGAAACCAAAAAAGGAAGAGTCAGTTTTAAACCATGTGTTCTTGAAAAATTGTAGGGGAAAATGGATACTCCAGTATTGATAGACTACCAACGACTCAGGAGCAATTCCCTTTAGCACATTAAGGTGGAAAAGAGATGTTGGGATGCAGCACATTCAAACCGTAGACTGAGACTGAGTTAGCACTGTATTGGCATAAGCATCCTATAGAAAATGTGCTCCTTTATCTAGTTCCTGTTTTTACAGTTGGAAATTATATACAACATATAAAAGGTGAACCTGGGGGCAAACTTAATTTTAAAATCGTGTAGGAGTAGGGAAGAAAGGGTTGCAGACCTAAGGTAATATTTGACATAGTAAGTAATTGGGAAACGTCTAAAATGAAAGCTCAAAGAGGGCAGTTAATTTGTGTCTTTTGCCAATGTTTCTGCTGCTCCTAGAACAGTGCCTACCACTCAGTTGGCACTCAATAACTATTTATCAAATGAATTGATTTTTATTAATTAAATTTACATATGTGATCACAGTGATATAAAATAAAATCAATTTAGAAATATTGTCTTTCCACTCAGGCTTTATGAAATTATCCACAAGCACATTCAGCATCAGTGTTTTTTCATTACCAAGTTCACTTTTTGAGACATCTAATCAAGATTTTCATATCAGCTTTACTTGCATTTAAATTGTTTGACATAGAGCATTTTTGGAGATGTGTGTTTTTGTTTTTGTTTTTGTTTTGTCCTTGGAAGTATTTCCCCCAGTCACAGGTATCCAATCACATAAAATTAGGTTGAAACCAGTCGCTCTGTCCTAAGCATCTTGTAGATGTTTCTGTGTGCTCACCACCTGATAATGACTCAGTACATTGCATTTTAAGTAACTGGTTACAAGGCTTGTTCATAGTGACATCCAACTCTTGCTACCTTGCAGCCACATCCCAAGAATAATTACTCAAACTCTTTAACATTAATTTTAAAAAATACATTTTAGTGTTGACTCTGGACATACCAAAAATTGTGTATTTTTTAAATAGGCATTAATTACGATTCAAAGAATTTTCTCAAATGCACTTTATCTTTTCAAAACAAAGGGTTTGAGGAGACTATTATAATAAGTTTGTTCTCTCTGAGAATTTGCATGAATTCGCCCCCTAAGGCATAATTTTGTGGGAAAAATATACACACATTAATAAAATATATTAATACATAATGATACCAGTAAGTAGCATTAAGGAATTAAAAGCAATATTTTAATACTATATCAATAAATAGATATTAATCTAGTTCTACCAACTTTATTTTCTTTTTCATTGATCTTTTACATTTTCCTCTTTTTCTCTCCACAGATTTTTTCTCCACATCTTTTTTCTTTTCTTATATTTTTTGCTCCAAAGACCCTTTCTTGCTCAACTTTGCTTTCAATGCTATGTACCCTCCTCATATACTTGTTTCCATTTATAAATGAAAACATAACCATATATTTAAAAATTCAATATTATAAATGACTCCTCCCACCATGCTCCAGATTACACTCATCTCCCCCGCCCCAAATTCTCAAGAAATATATTTCTTTGCTATGCAGTGTGTCTCATATCTTTAAACTCTTCTCTCCTAAACGTTTTAATGTAAAAAAAAATGCAACATGCATACGTATTTCTTGTTTTAAAGCAAAACAAAGGATAAAACCCACTGTATCCCAGAATTTCTTTCAGCTACCTATCCTATCTCTTTCTCCTACTTCACAGAAAATTTCTAGTGGTCCACATTCTTTGATAGCATTTTCTTCCTTCTCATTTACTCCCTTTTCTCTCTTCACAACCCGATAGTCAATTCCTCTTGATAAGATACCAATATGCTCCGTCCCTACATACCCCATGTTAATCTTTGAAACATCAGACTGGAAGTTCTGATAAAGCTAAGCCCTCGCCCTTTCTCGAAGCACTATCTTCCCAGGACATGAGTGGTAGTCACTCTTCTGCTTCAGTTCTGTCATTCCATGTCAGTAGAGCATTTTGGCTGTTCTTTCTTCTTTACAAAAATCCAGATCTTTTCCACTCATTTCCTTCCACTCTCCACTCTCACCTGTACCTGGAGATGCGAAGAGCATCAGTACATCTTCTACTCCAAACCCTTACCTCGAAGAAAGCCTTCTTTCTGAGAGACAGAATGTTGTAGCCGACCACCCAGTTCACATCTTTCCTTTGGTATCTCACTGGCAACTCAACTCATAATTTATGATTCATATGTTTCTTTAAACAAACTCTGTGTACACTAGTGTTTCTTATCTCTATCTGTGCTGCACACCGCTTATGAAACTTGAATCTTCTCAATCAATTAATTCAACCTGCAGATATATCTTAGTGTATCTACTCCACATTATCTCCTTGCCTGAATCCTGGTCTGCATAAAGTCTGATTAAAAGTAAAAATTCTGGAGACAAACTCTTTATTCTTCTCTCCCAGGTCATCCACTTATCTGCTTTACTATCTTGAACAAATTATTTAGCCTCTCTTGAGCTTCAGTTTCCCATAGGTAAAACCATGATAAGAACAGTTTTCTTTAAATATTTCTGTGTGGAAATAATACCAAAAACTTTTCTTACAAACTACCAGGAACATAAAAATCTCTTGCTCAAAGACAGTCAGCAGTTACTATTAACTTGGCTGAATCGTTTATAGACCGCTGCTACAGCTTGCTCACCAATCTACACTGGTCGATTCATTAAAAGAAAATAATGACCCTTTCACAGCCTTTCTTAAAATATTTCAATGGTTTGCAACCTCTCCTAGCATAACCACAGAGCCCAGAAGGCAGCCTGCCCCACCGGCTCCGGCTGACTCCACCAGCATCTATCGCCGCCCTCCCTCCCTCATTGCCCTCAAGCCGTGTGGGTTTTCTTGAGCCCCGTCTGTGCACTGAGCTATTTCCTGCCCCAGGGCTGAGGCTCATGTTGCTTCCTCTGCTAGGAACAACCTCCCCTTTACTCTCTTAACTCAACTTAAAATGTGTGACAAAATTTTTGGTGTTTGTCCCACAGAATAATTTAGGTACCTCCTCCTACTTCAAGGTGACTTCTTGACTGTTGTCTAGAAAAGTTGATTTGTTTAACTATTAATTTTATGTTGATCACTCCTTCCAAATTAGGTTTTTTGAAAAGTTAAAACTATGCCCTCCTTGTTGACTGCTAAGTCCCACCCTATATTATGAAGCAGCCCACTGACTAAATAATTGATATGTATCTATTAAATACACAAAAAGATGCATGAGGGAGCGTAAGAGTAAGTGAATTACCTAATGAGTTAATGAAGAAATGACCCTCTCAGTGCTAACCTAGTATCTGCAAAAATGTCAATTCTTCCAAATTTAAATTAAATTTTGACTTTAATTACAACTAAGCAACTGTATTTTCGTTGCCTTCCAAAGAATTTCTAAATAAGGAAAATTTTATCTTGAATGCCGTTTTTTATATGTACAATACAATTACAATGAGCCAGAAAATGCTGGAACTAGCTTAGGGTTATAAACAAGCTCCTTGGCGCATATATGCTTTGTATATCCTGCTTCTAATGCAGAGAACGGAATCCTTATTTTTATGATTTAATATATTTATTCCAAATATATTTTGTACAAAACTAGCTAGCAAGTATTTTAAGAAAAAATAGGTAACAGTTGCAGGCTTGCATTTTTTTATGTCTACTATTACACATAACATATTCTAATAATTCTAAAAAGAACTATTTGAATTAGTGCTTTAGTTAGCAGGACTAGAGAAGAAAAAGAAAGACCAGCATAATAGAGGTGGAGGTTACAACATCTGTCATTTATATGGCATATATTTTACTTCCTTAGGCAAATGTTAACACTTTCCTTCTGTTACTTTTCAAAGTGAACAAAAAAAGACTTTAACTTGAATATGTATTTTATTCTGGACATTTTAGAGAAAAGATGATCACTGCTTAAAAATGAAGATTATTTGAGAATTCTTCACAATAGCATCGTAGACCATTGCTCACTTATCTCTTATACCTCAATATAAAATATTAGATTATAATACGGAAAATATACGTAGGCGTAATTCACTTATTTTTCAGCTGGGTTATTTCAAAGTGCATTTAAAACTAAGCATGATAAGTGAACATTCTTTCTTTGTCATGAAACATGTTACATAATTATTGGTAAGTATCCCCAACTATTTCTCTGCTCCTAATACTCTCTTATTGCTGCTACAATTAATGTCATTCCAAAAAACTGATACTCTAATCACACTTGAAAATAAGTTGGCAAAAAAAAAAATCTATGAAATGTTTACTTATTTATTCATTGTATCTATTGTTATTAATCTTAAATTTCATCAAGAATGCCTTGGGATTTTACTAATGATAATGTGAACCCAAAAGGAAACAGACTGTGAATGTAAAAGAAACTCAACAAGCTTTTACAGTGGCATTCAATCATGTAATATTTAATCCAAGACCTTACAGTTTCACCAAATTAATGATAAATATTCAGGAACCATCTCTAAATTTCTTACTAAATACCTTATGACAGAAAGAGGCACAACATTTCAAACAGTCGTTATTCCTGCTATGGTGAGAACACAAAATAAAATACTGAAATAACATGGTGAAAAATTAAAACACCCTTTTTGGTCAGAAAATAATATTCACAAATGAACAGAATACATTGCTGAAAGTTCAAAGAATATTAGAGAAATTATAGGACTAGACAGTTAGAATACAATTATGTAAAATTTTCTCATGTATCACACTGTAGAACTAGCTAATTTTTTGGTTTTGTTTCTTCTTGTTTTGTTTTTGTTTTTGTTTTGATGACATAGCAAGAATGACTTCTTATGGACCACTATCAGAAATGTAAATCAGAAAACTAGGTTATCAACAGAAAATTACTTGTTACATAAAATATATTATGTGAAAATATAATTATTTAATGTGAAGATATAGTCACTTAATGTAAAGGCTACTTTGAAAAAAGTAGGCATCTAGTATAAACTTACTGTTAAACTAATTAAATGAGGAGGTCATCAGACTGCTGTGGCTCTGATGCCGCCTTACTCTGTGTAAGTAAGTTAAAACCTAAGCCATGAATCAACAATTCCCCAAAGAGGAAATGCAGATGGCCAATAGCCACATGCAAAGATCCTCTACATCACTAATCATCAAAGAAATGCAAATCAAAACCAACATGAGATACCACCTCACACTTGTCAGAATGGCTAGCATCAAAAGGACCACAAGTCACAAATGTTGCCAAGGATGTGGAGAGAAGGAAACCCTTCCACATTGTTGGTGGGAATGTAAATTGGTGCAGCCAATGTGGAAAACAAGGTTTTCATAAAGGTTTCATAGAGGTTTCTCATAAAAAATAGAACTACCACATGCCCAACAATTCCACTCCTTGATACATATTCAAAAAACCCCAAAAAGACTAATTTGAAAAGATACATGCACCCTAATGTTCTTAGCAGCATTATTTACAATTGCCAAGATATGGAAGCAACCTAAGTGTCCATCAACAGATGAATGGATAAAGAAGGGGTGGTGTGTGTGTGTGTGTATGCAATGGAATACTATTCAGCCATAAAAAGTGAAATTTTATCATATACAGCAACATGGATGGATTTGGAGGGCATTGTGCTAAATGAAATAAATCAGACAGAGCAAGACAAATACTGTATGATATCCCTTATATGTGGAATCTAAAAATACAGCAAATTAGTGAATATAACAAAAAAGAAGCAGACACAGATACAGAGAACAAACTAGTGGTTACCAGTGGGGAGAGAGGAAGGGCAATATAGGAGTGGGAGAGTAAGAGGTACAAACTACTGGGTATAAAGGAAGCAAAAGGTTATATTGTACAGCATAGGGAATATAGTCAATGTTTTATAATAACTATAAATGGAGTATAACCTTTACAAATTGTGAATCACTATATTGTATGTCTGCAACTTATATAATATTGTACATCAACTATACTTCAATTAAAAAAAATTCAAAACCTAAGCCAGGGTCAACATACTGTAATAAGAGAAAGTGAAACTTAAGACCAACCAATCACACACAGCCAATAAGGCTTTCCCAAATAAGGCGACCTCTTAAACTATAGCCAGGCAAATAATTGCTTTGTTTTGCTTTGGCATCATGCCTATAAAAAACCTTGCCTCCAGCTCCATTCAGGGCGCTCCTAACCACCTTTGGTTGATGCTGCCTGATTTGAATAAACAAGCTCAAATAAACTCTTGAAAAATTTAATTTTCCATTTTAACATTCCAAAGACAGCATCACTCCTGAAATTTAATCAAGGGATGATTCATAAGCTTGATTTTGAAGTAAATAAGTTGAAGTTGAAGCCAATTGTGAAGAAATCTATGCAAGAAATAATCAAAGCGATGGCATGAAAACAAGAGCTGTAACATTATTTGGAATATTTCAGTACTTTGCATTGAAGGGAAATGGCTGTGAAAATATTTTGTTAATTTCTGGAGGTTCACTGATCATCATATGGTAAAGCGTTTCATACCTCCACATTTTAAAACTCTGAAGACATCTTTATCTAAACTGTTGGAAAATCTACTAAATAGAAAATTGCAATAGGTTTGGAGCCATAGTTTAAAATTACGTTTATTTACAAAGTCCACAAGAACAATGGACATTAGGGAAGAAAACAGCTAGTCAAAAATATTAAGCAATAATAATTATTCTATAATAAAATAATACAAATAAGTAGATAATAAAACTAATTATCAATATTAACTCAGATTCAGACCTTAACTTGTTCATATAGAACCATTAAAATTTGTTTTTCAAAATTAATGAAGCATATTTGATCACACTGCTCATTTTGGAAAATGTTATTGATGTGACTTGGATCATAAATATATGAAGTAAAATGATTTAAATTATTTTTTGTGAAATCTTATTCTCTTTCTTAAAATTTCCCTGTTTATATATGCATTTAATGTGCAGAATATATTGGTACAATGTTACATGTAGGAAAAATATTCTATAATTATCAAGGCATGAGACCTGGTACTTTATTACTATTATTGTTCTTCTTGTAGTTATTTTTATTATGATTGTTTGGTTGAAAAGACCAGGGTAACTTTATGATCTTGGCAGGTTTTCAGATGTTCTCTCTTTCCACCACATTTATCAAAGGACAAAGCAATGTAATGAATAAAACACTTTTGGAAAGCATAGAGAGCTATGATTTGAAGGAATTATTAATTTCTTGTTTTGCTTCAATTTAGGATTCTACCCAGCCAAAGAGACATAGTAAAGCTTTCACTTATATCGATAAGTTTATGTCAAGATTCTCGCTTTCTTCTCTCTAAACATAGTAGAAATTAATTAGCACCTTTTAAATTTTCTTGATGAAACCAACTTTTTTCAGTTATACCTAATTAATTGGTTTAAAATATATTAGGCATTCTTAGCATGTTGGGACTTGAGTACCACTGAGATAGTTGAAAATATTGTATTGTGCATATTTGAAGTTAGGAAATCTGCTATCAAACTGGAAAATGTTTGCCCAAATTATAGTCCTGTTGTCATGGGAAGAATTGTTTTGTTTAGTGTTTTGTTTTTCTTTTTAGAAGACAGAGTGATAATGAGTAATTTAATAGCTAATGTAATACTATTGACTCCTTGATTTAGCTTAAATCATTCTCATTTCAAGGCGTTTTTTTTTTTTTTGGTATGCTCTACCTTAGTTACATTTCAAGCTAAAAGTAAGCTTTCAATATTAAGTGAGTTTTGCTATAAAACTCACAGTACAGTCTAAGCTTAATTTTCCTTTTGTTCTTTCACATATAATATCTTGGCTCCTAAAAGCAACCCTTAGAATAACTGGGGAATAAAATCTTCCTTGTTCAGCCTCCCTGGGGTGACAGCTCCTGGACCATCTGTGCTGCCAGTCTACGGACTCTATTTTACCATGACTAGATGATCAAAGGTTTAAACTTTTGAATCATAAAGCGGTGATCTCTCACTACCTTGGTAGACTCTTCAGGCTTTTTCAGGTCCAGGAAGCTTGGACGTGTGAGCTGATGCCAGGGCAGCCTGTTTCTTAAGTGCACAGGCATCTCAGAAGACCACAAGCTTCCTTTCACTAACCCATATACTATGGCCAGATACTTCTCCCTCCTCGGAGAAATGAAATTAGCTGGGGCCAGGCCTTCGCTCAGCCTGATGACAATGAGAATTAGACGACCTTCCTCCAGAGAGCGCTGATTCTTTGCGAAAGCTCTCTCACTCTGTCTGTGTGTGCTGTCGTCTAATTCAGTTAAACCACAGCTCTTCACCTTTTAGCTTTAATGAAGTGTTATCCTTCACCTCTCTCCGTATCATCAAAGTTACAGCCCTGGCTAATTCAAGCCCTCTTCACAACAGGGCTTGCCTCCAAGGGCTGGCGGATTCAGGTAGAGGACGTTGGCCCTTGGAGTATTCATTCTTTCATTTTCCAGTTGGCTTGAGTCTAACCCTCCAACTGTATTGGAAATGAGGAAAAAGAAGAAGAAAAATTATATTCCTGTAGAGCTAAAATTAAAATATTGATTGCTGTATAATTTATGTGTGAACACAGAGCCATCTATTTTATTTCATTACAAGTCCAAAAGATTCATATTGACTCTATTCTTCGCATACACTTCATGCTGTATTTCTCTTAAATGCGGAGAATTAAGCACTCCACACTCCCATCAACTTCCTTGAAGGACACTCCTGAGAGTAAACACACTGGTGCTTTACTTTGTTTATTAGTTTTCTTCTTCTGAAGGGAGCTGAACCACACGCCATCCATATTGCATAAGCATTACTTTATTTGCAAACCTTTATGAGATTTTCACTTAATAAACCTTGACATATTTTGCAGTCGGTGACATTAATAGCCATACGGGAGCAACTTCAGTGGGTCATGTTTGATGGAACAGTAACTCCCACTCCAGTCTTGGTGACACTCCTGAGTGTCCCTAATTATCACACGGGCTCTTGTGAAATGCTAAGGTGACTCTCAGAAGAAAATTAATTTTAATTAGCTTTAATTTTGAAATATACATCCTGTTCAACATTTTCCATGGCTGAGATGTTCACAGTTCAAACACAGAATGTCATAATGCAGAAACCATGTCTCTGGGATGCAGTTCCATTCCATGAACATGGCTGGAGCACCTCCTCTGTGCAAGGTCCTGAGTCAGGACCAGTGAATATTCAAAGATGCATTAAAAATAGTCACTGGTATTGAGAACTGAAACTCTTATGGAGGCCATAAGCATATAAACAACAAAGTAAACCATGAGAAAGTTAATTTGCTAAATACAAAGTTTTGCCATGGGAGTGCTGAGGAGGGAACAATTAATTCTGATGGAACATGTCAAATCTGGCCTTGAGGAGGAAGTCAAGTAGCATCAAGGCTCTGAAAAGTAAATGCGATGCTAGTGCGTTGCTAATGGAGAGGAGATACTGTGGAAGGGCATCTTGCGCTCCTAAACGAGCAAATGCAAGGAGCCAGAAAAGCAGACGGGTGTGAGGGAGCATCCTGTGAGAACACAGTGATTCTGAGCCATTTAAAAAATCGTTTTGTCTTTTAAAATGAATGTAAACCATAAGTATGATAATTCACAATCAAATATGTTTCTTCCTTCCTCCACTTGTCTTTAGCCGGAACTCAACTAGATTGTATATGTTCTGACATGTGGACATGATTTCTTGAGTCCTGTGTTAGTAAGTGGAGATATCAGTATATGTTGATGTTATTAAGTGTATTATTATTACATTAATTAATCCTTAAAAATGTGTCCTGGGCACCTGCCAGGTCTATGGCATCATACCAGGAGCTGTTTATTTTAAATAAAAAATATAACTCCACGTGACATCTGCCAACTCATCCTTTCTCATTTTCATCTATATTTGCACACATCCCTCTAAACCCAGAATGCTCCCTCTGCCTATTGCTTACCTCTGACAAAGTAGCATATTTGGTTGAGAAAGCGGCCAAGATACATGGCAGAAGAAGAAATATTAGTTATTTATATACAGAATTCACTAACTCACATCACATATGGTTGTGCATTAGCTATTATGAACAAAATAGACAGAGGTCCCTGCCCACAGGACTTTACTGTCTTGCAGAGCGGGGCATAGATGTGCATGCATGTGTTGTAGGCTCCCCGAGAATCATGGCTATGTATGGTCTCCACTCCATTGTAATCATCTCTGAGAAAGGGAGGGGGGACAAGTTTGCCAAAGGAGGAAAACCCAAAGAGTGTGCGTGGCAGGGTCCTTCAAACATCTGAAGGACTGCAATGTGGAATATGTTAATTAGGTAGCCGCAGAATGGAAACAAGTTTAGGCTCAACAGATACAATCAGCTGTCAGTAGTCAGAGCTGTGCATCAGTTGTGAGAAGAATCTTACAGAATAATGCCTGCTGTTGTGATATGCACAGAGCGTAAATATTCACCAGCAAAGGTGTTGGAGCTGGGATTCCTCTAGTTTTCTTGTTGGGGAATTGGCCTTAATTACCTGAATATAAAATTCAAGTCCAGTGTCTCATAATTTTATGCTCTGTGTATGTGTGTGTGTATATATACACATAAATATGTACATACACACACACGTACACATGTATGTATACGTGTGTGTGTGTGTGTATGTATATTAGGCAATCTCACATTTTTACCCATGACTTGCCCATATCTTGGGAATGGCCATCCCAGGTGGCCAGTATCTGCATATTTAGATGTTTCTCTTTCGATCTGTGGTGTTGCCAGCATGCCAACGCAGCTTCTGACTTAATGCCAGAATGAGATCTGCCCCTGAAGCTTCCTCCCACGTTGATTTTTGTGTAACTTCAGCCTTGGTCACATCAAACCTGTCTTTGTGCTCTAAACCACAGTTGGTATACTGTATCCTGAGAGCCAAGTCCAGCCTGCTGCCTCCCTGTAAATAATGTTTTATGGGAACACAGCCATTTCCATTCGTTTCTGTGCTCTCCATGGCAAAGTTGACTTGTAACAGCAGAGACAGTGAGCCCCACAGTGTGAACCATTTTCTATCTAGCAGTTTACATGTTTGCTGTAAACCATATCCCGCTGCCCCCTCCAGAAATTCTTTCCTGATTCCCACTCCAGAATGTCACCCATTGCTAATGCTTCCAAATGCCCAGGAGACTTTTGTTGATATTATGAAATATGGAATGTAGATAACTGTGACATATCTCCCTACTCCATCGTATTTATTGCCCCTCGCTTTCCTTCAAACCCACATCATAGAACAAGCAGTAACAACACAACGAAGCAAACAAACCTGAATGCAGCTGGACTCACTGGAGGGCAGTTCTTATCTGTGAAGATGCATTTCTGTTTCTCCAAGTAGTAGAGCCCAGTGCATTTTATAATATTTTTGTAATTATAAGAGTCAGTTCAGTTCAGTGTTGTTTGCATAATTTAATAGCAGAGGCAAAATTCCCACATTACACTCAGGTATAAATTGGTACACTTCTGTAATAAATCTTATTTTAGAATTTAATGAAACCTTTATAAATATATTTTGCAATGAGTTGTGTGTCCACAACCGGATGTCTTTTAATAAACCTACTTCAGTCTCCTAAAGAAACTGTCTTATAAGGTCATTATGAGTACCTACTGAAACAAAATGTGTAAAATACATTTTACAAAATATCTATGCCAGACATTGTTCTAGTAGTTTGCATACTTGCTATGTGAGATATTCTGTGTTGCAATTAGATCAGTAACTCTCTGCCCTGAGCGGTGAGAGGAACATGGAAGCTCCTCTTCTTAGCGCCTCTGACCTGCGTTTAGATTGCTAACAGTTTCCTCTCAAACTCACGCAAGTTGTTCCACATCCCCAATGCCCACTGCAATAGGAGATTGTCATTTATGACATGCCCTCATTGACACAATCCAAATACCCTGTGATAATCAGAGTTTAACACTCTAGAAATAATCTGGAATTCGGCTCTGAGGTTTCTGCTTCTGCTGTTGTGGAATGCTAACTGGAAATGCCAGCAACCTTCTGAAAAGTCGAGTGGTAGATTTTTATCCTAACTCAGTCTCTTTATTTTTTCTTCAGTACCCCAGTGCTCTTCCACCCCCTGCCAAAGACTATCAGTTTACTCTAATAGGGCGTGATGGCTCTGGGTAGCCATTGAACGTAAAATCAAGAAATGTTATTTAAGAACAGAATACTGTTCCCCCTCTGCTCAGGATAATCTTAGCTGATACTTCAGGCTCTCTCTGGAGTTTTATGCTGACCTTGGATCACCACGTGCAATTAGGTCAGTGTATTAAAAATAACCATCTGCCTTTGGGATTTAAAAACAGGCCAGCACTTTGGTGCCAACCCTGCAGTGTAATGAAGGGTAATGTTATTGAATAACCCAGTACCCTTTCCAGTGTAACCAATATCCTTTCCAATGAAACCCAGCTCCCTCCTCCACATGTTCATTATTCTACCAAAGGAGAGGCCTCTTCTTCCCGAGTGAGAGTGTGGGATGAATCACTCACAGGACATACTTCGTATGAATGTCAGAAAGATGAAATGTGCTAACGCACCAAGTGCTCCTTCTGGGTCTGGCAATAAGTGTTCAGCTTCAGCTATGATTTTCGCTGGTGGTGGTGGTGTTCCTGTCCTGACACTCAAGAGTTGTGTGTCTTTGGATCTCCTAGGCTTTGATGACTTCATTTCTATAATAGGGAAATACAAGTATTTTTAAACAATTATGTTGAACAATAAAATCTATACTGGGTGTCACCTTCTACTGGCTGCCTATAGAACAAATAATCATGTGTGGACAAACGGCACCCCAACACTTTAACTCGGGATGTTGAAAAGCAATTGGAGAGACTTGGATACTCCCAGAGAAAGAGAGTCACCCCTCTTATGTTTATTCTGCCATAAGAAAGAATAAATGCATCTCTCCGTGTATAAAAAAGGGTTTCTTTTGTGTTTACAACAGTCTCAACACTGACTCAACAGCCCAAGAATTGAGCAGGTTTTGTTTTAACATTTTGCTATGGGACTGAGCTAGGAGATAGAGGTGTGTCTAGATCAGCTGGGATTTTAAAATGGGAACAATGTTAAATTTGAAATAAAGTGACTGTTGACTTGAAAAGTCCAAATGCCACTAGTATTCCAAAATGATTTCAGAGGTTTCTGTGAAAATGCCTCATTATTATTTTTCTAGGTAATTTAGTTTGCATGTAATGAAAAGACTGACAAATTCTTATGATTGGGAGAAAAGTATGGCTTCTCTGTCTGTCAGTCTTTGTCTCTGTGGTGCTCTCTCATCACAGATGTAACATTTACTTATCATGAGCTTTTTGCAAAAGTGGTACGTTTCCATTCAGAAATCTTTAAACTAGTTAAATTTCAAGGTTGGCTCACACACGCACGCACACACACATTTATGTGTGTGTGCGTGCGTGTGTGTGTGTGTGTTTGTGTGTGTGTGTTTAGGCAAGCTCATATTTTTCTACAAGTTTCTTTTTTCCCTGTATTCTGATACTTTTCTGGCAGCAGAAGAAGAGAAGAAAGAAAGGTTACAGTAATGCTTATTAGCTTCACTTTGCAAAAAGGAATAATAAGGAAGCAATCAGCCTGTTAGCTGTTACCACTACACTGTCAGCGCCTCCCCTTCCCCACTCGGCTCTTCTCGTTCTCCGCATATCGGTCTTCCCTTGGCTAATCGCTCTCACCAGCCTCCTTCATGCCTCAGAGCTTTTTTGCAAATGTTTCCTCTCATCAGCCCGCACTTTCCCGAGTCCCATCTGTCTCTCCCTCGTCTAAGTTATTCATCCTTCATTAGCGAAGGTTTCACAGCCCTCTTTTTAGAAGACTTTCCCTGTGGCCTAACACACAGGATAATTTCCTCCTCATATTTTTCATATGAATAGTTACATGTTATTTATGTCACTTTTTGTTTTGTTAATGCAGGGAGTATGTGTTTGTTAACTGGGTATATTATTCATTAAGGAAATGTTTCTTAACTGTCTTGGCCCAGAACCAATCACATCGCTTCTGTTCCCATTCCACGAGCAGGCGTGTGAGCGCAGACCCACGCAGGAGCGAGGGCGCTGAGACTCGGAGCTGCGGTTCCGTGTGGGCAGCCCCTTCTCCCCCACCGCTCTCTTACGGCAACGACAGTGACTTAGCGGAGGACGGGCACATTGGACAGCAGTTTACCAGTGACCAAGATTAGTAAACCCTAAAGGAAGTTGTGTGTGATAGAATTACTACTGGACAATATAAAATAAACAGATAATATTATTATTAACAACTAAAATTGGTCTTAGATTTGTCTTAGGCTTTTGCTTTTCAAATAGATTTTCCATTCAGCACCACCTTCCATACTCTTTAAAACAAGGAAGATGGTTTCCAGAAAGATTAACAACAAATCCAAGATTATTTGGCTTCTAAGATACTTTTCAGGGACTTGAACTATAAGACTCCAAGGCAATTGTTACTACTTTCCTAATGCCTCTCTCTAAAGGAATTTTTTTTCCTAGAATTATTTGTCATGCTTCTTTACCTTGAGCATCATACAGTTCTTCCCTGCAACAGAATAACACAAGACTCCATTGAGGTTAGGACCAGGGCAAATCCTACATGCAAATTCTAAAGCAAATACAGAGAAGTACTGTTTATTTTTTTCAAAAAGCATAAATTATTAGCAGTCACGTTTGTGCACTGGGAAACCGAGGTGCAGAAAATTTAAAAATCTAGGTCAAGATCACACAGTAAAATGAGGAAGTTGAAATTCAAACTCAGGATTTTCTGATTATGAATTCCATGGAGCTCTCATTTTACCAAAAAGTGGGAGATTTATTATCCCATATACATAAGACAGATGTTCTTTTTGAAATGTTTAGAACTTTTCATTCTCACTTACGAACAGCATTTAAGCATAGAAATTCCTTAGAGGACACGTTCAGCTCAGACTGAAAGATCTGGAAGAGCAAAGACAGCTAGAATGAGTAGATATTTACATCTTCTTCATGGCCCAATTCTTGATTAGTATTGGACAAATGGAACTGCTGTAGTTCCATGAAAGATTTTAGAGGAATAGGACAAAAAGATTCTCATTTTCTATTAAGGATTGCAATGCTAGCTATTGCTAATGCTAGCAAATGCAATATAGACAGTTTGCATTATGCAAAACTGGGTAGTATTAATATTCTCTTTTTTTTAGTTCTCAAATTTTGGCACATTTAAAAACTGTGCCAAACTAGACTACGAGCTGTCACAGAGTGTTTATTTCATGTATATCTTATGTCCCCCACAGCATCAACCAAAGTTTTAAATACACAACAGATAGTGGTTGTTAATTTTCCCCCAAATATGCACATTCCAAAATAAAATACAGTGTCAAAATAAAAATGATCAAAGCAGAATACTTTCCATTAAACCTGGAATCCTCCCCTTGTTTTACATTCAAGGGCGCACTTCTTTTTTGAAAACCCTTTGTCATTCACTTTTTCATTCTGTCTTATTCCTGTCCATTGCTGATTTTTGTCCATACAAATATTTCCGACTGGTGACAAAGTAAAATCTATAACCGGAAGGTTAACTATTGTTGGCACATGAAAAAGGATTGATCATGAAAGGCAAAACAAAATTGCAGAAAATTCAGCGTCGTACAGAAATATGTGGATTTCTCACCACCTGCTTTTTGTGCCCCCAGTAGATATATTTTGGAACAAGGTGGTTGGCTAAATAAGAGCTCTGGCTCTCACTGAAAGGTTTCCAGCCTTCAGGGTTTAGCATCTGAACATACTCTTCAGGTGCCAGATTGGGTTGCCCTGGAGTTGATGGGGATTTGATGAACTTGTATGTATGTGCAGCATCGATGGATGAAGAGGCAGAGCCTGGGAGAGAGAACTGATTGGAAATAACATTAGAATGACTGTAATATGACAGAATTCAGTGGCTCTGGAGCCAGCCTATTAAGGAGCAAGATTTGCGCTATCAAGCTGAGCCATCTGGCCATTTTACCTTGGCCATTGTTGGCAAAATAAAGGCAGGCCATCCTGGATTCAGCAAT
This sequence comes from Camelus ferus, assembly GCF_009834535.1. Classification (NCBI taxonomy): domain Eukaryota; kingdom Metazoa; phylum Chordata; class Mammalia; order Artiodactyla; family Camelidae; genus Camelus; species Camelus ferus. Next base: position 9,656,754 of record NC_045725.1, on the reverse strand, counting down.
AATTGGGATGGCTTTTCAATGCTCCCTGACATTTCCATTTCAGGACTATACCAGAATGTTTCTGTGTTTGGTGTCTACTTTTCTTTTCATTTTAATCAATTTTAATAGTAGGGTCATATATTTTAATGTCACTTCTTCTTGAATATAGAGGTCATCTATCAAAGAGAAAATGACACTGACCTTCCCCTTACATGATATTTGGAATAATGGCTAAAATGGCCATATCTAAGAATCTTTTCTAATAAAACAGCTGGAACTTCCTCCGCATAAGGACTTTTTTCATTCAGAGGGAAAGTGCAGTGGATAAATACAAGATGGGTCTCAAACTCGTGCATACTGTGAATATTCCAACTCTGGTTAGTTTGTGTTCCTAGAGAACCAACTTCATTTCTTCTCTTCGTTTCCAGGCATAGGAGCTAGAGTCCAGCTGGGAATATTAACTCATGTTGTCTTGAGCCACATCTTTTCTAGGGGATTAAAAGAATGCTTTCCTGGGAGTCGGGGCAGGAGAATACAGGAGAGGCAATTGATAGTCTTCCCTTCACATGGTACATCAGATCAGTAGGTCCGTCTCTGCAGGCTTTCTGTGTGTGTTTGGGGGTGAGGGGTAAAGAGTTTGATCAGTATTTCTGGTCTTTTCCAATCCCCACATCTAACTAAGAAGTCACTCTGCAAGAAAATCCCTGACTTCTCTATTCACGAGCGTGTATGGATCTTCCTCAGCAAAGCAAATGAATATGTCAGCGAGCCCTCAGGCACCAGCAGAGCAGATCCGGAAGTTACCTCACTGCCCCCGGCTTTTCGTTCAGGGCACCTCTGGAGGGCTTTCGTCTAGGTGCCACATGTGCTGCCTCATTTTGTTCACCCTCTGTGTGCAGGTCAGTCCTTACAACTGGACTGCTGCCATGTTTATTGAGATGCTTTCACTCTCTCTCTCCTGGAACTGAAATCTTTCCATTCTCTCCGTCTCATTGGATAGAACATGGATTCCTTAGTTAGGAAAAAAATAATAATCATTTGTTTTGTTTTGTTTATGCTGTCAGAAATTGTGCCAAGTGGTTGTTGCATTTATTATCTCACTGAGTCCTGAAAACAACGCGAAGATGCAAGTATTATTACCGTCAATTTGTAGTAAACAGAGGTTTAGACTATTTAATAATTTGCTCAAAATACACTGACTACTTTAAATTTGTATAGCAGGAGACAGCTTGGTAATCACCTAAGTTCCCAAAGGGTCCCCTTTTCTGATTTTGCTTTAGTTTAGATCACAACAGATCTTACAATTGGTACATCATTATAGATTCTAGTAGTAGTAGTAGTAGTAGTAATAATAATAATAATAATAATAATAATAATAATAATAATATAGACTCATAGACATAGAATACAAACTTGTGGGTGCCAAGGGGGCGGCGGGTGGGATGGGATAGATGGGATTTCAAAATTGTAGAATAGATAAACAAGATTATACTGTATAGCACAGGGAAATATACACAAGATCTTATCATAGCTCACAGAGAAAAAAATGTGACAATGAATATATATATGTTCATGTATGAATGAAAAATTGTGCTCTACACTGGAATTTGACACAACATTGTAAAATGATTATAAATCAATAAAAAATTAAATAATAATAATAATAATATGTTTTAGAGGAAGGTGATCTCAGTTATCACCTGCACCTATGTATCCCTGGATGTGAGGATTTTTTTCCCTCATACTTTGTGATAAAAGTAATAAATGTCTAATCACTTTATCAATGTTATTTTGTCACTTTAGTTTATTTTAATAATTTTATCTCCCTTTGACTTTTGCATTAGTTAGAACAGTGTTGCAAATAACTGAATTCCAACTCAAGCCAGCTTAAGCAAGTAATAGCAATAATAACAACAATAATACAAATAAAAAGGGAAGCATTTGTCTGACAAATCTAAAGCATAATCTGGGTAAAACTGAGACCAGTTGTTAATCCAGTGATAGGACCCTTCTTCGTTTCTCGGCACTCGTGTCCTCTCTCTAGCCTCTGAGGCCATCCATCTTGTTCTCTGCAGCATGGTGCCATCCATCAGCCCCAGTCACGTCATTCACCATTTGAATGAAGTTGCCTGAAAATTAAGTCTTACCATAGTTATATTTTATAATTCTTGTAGAAAATATTCAAATAGTTCTCAAATTGGGAAAGCTTGAATAATGAGCCTATTCCGGAACCAGTCAGGCTGGCTTGGTAATGGCAAGGTCTGAATTATGTTTCTGTGGGAAGGGCCAACCCATTTAGACCATTTTAAATGGGTTTTAAGCAAACATTTACAAGATAATGTTGTTCTGTTGCTAGAAGAAAGAAAACATTGGTGTTGGACAGGCAAAATTAAGTATTGTACATAACAAGTTTTTATATTTAAGTGGAGAATAAGAAACACGAGTAATTTAAAAATTGGGACAGTCTTTGCTTTCAACTAGGTAGACTGGAAGCATTTTATATTCTCATTAAATTATTCAGTATTCTCTTTGGACTTTTCTTTTCACTAGCATTTTTGAATAAAGGATTGGAATACATATAGATCTTCCTTGACTTACAGTGGGGCTGTATCCCAATAAATCCATTGTGACTTGAAAACATCTTGAAGATGCATTTAATGTACCTGACCCACCAAACATCAAAGCTTAGCTTGACTTATCTTAAATATACTAAGAAAACCTCCATTAGCCTACAGTTGAGTGGGAGCATCTGACACAAAGCCTATTTTATAATAAAGTGTTGAATATCTCATGTAATTTGTTGAGTACCAAAATTGAGTTCTGATAGTGGAAAACAGAATAGCTGTCTGGGTACAGAACAGCAGCAAGTTGTCTGCTGTTTACCCTCGTGACCCTGGAGTTGGCTGGGAACTGCGGCTGCCCAGCATCCTGAGAGTATGATGCCACAGTCGCTAGCCCAGGGAAAAGGTCAAAGTTCAAACTTTGAAGTGCAGTTTTCCCTGAATGCCTAGCATTTTCACACCATTGTAAAGTCAAAAAATCCTAAGTCAAACCATAAGTCGGGGACCATCTGTATATGAATTTTCTTAACTGTGAATTAATTTACATGAAATTTTTATGATGATATAAAATGTCATTAACTTTCTTTTGTAACAACTTATCTTTATGGAAAATTAGCGACACTATCATAAAAAGCACAGTATTTATGCTTGCCCATTTTCCAATGATAGAAATATCATTTTCTTTCTATTCCAATGCTTCAACCCTAAAATGAGCCACAGGAAAAATACTAATCTTACTAATTTAGAACCACAAAGGGAAAAGTATAAAATCTAAATTGACCGATATAAAATCTAAATTGACAAATATAAATTTAAAAGTACCAATCTTTGAGCCATCCCATTGTTCTCTGTATAGAAAAATTCAGCTTCTTTTGGGGAAAATTGAGTTATCTAAACTTTATCTCCAAACTGTAAAATTGCTCATTAATTTGCATATTTTACAATTACAGTCTATTAGATTAGGGAAAGAGGTGAGTATTTGTCCTTTTGATGTGTCCCTAGTGTTTTGTGTAGTCATTTATCAGCGCACATCATTAAAAAAATTAATTCAAGAAATATCAGTGGAAGACTTAGTGTTTTTAGCAGTGATTGACCCTGTGTGAGATTGGCCCTAATCACACTTTATTGTAAATTTTTTTATTTCTAAATCTATAGTTTTAACAGATAATAGCAAAATATCATAATTAAGTGATTGCATTGCTTTCTTAACAATTTTTCCCTGGTATAAATTTTATCAAGTTAATTTACTGTCTATAAAGAAGGTTTGAACAAGGGTGGTCTTGGTTTGCAGATTTTTCTGTGAGACTGAGAGCTAAGAGCTTCATGAAATTTGGAATTGGTATTGCTTTTATGTTTGGGGGTTCGAAGTAGTTCACATCTCAGAATGCACACCTGTGTCCAGAAAAGAAAAACAGTAATAATCAGAACATGACTGGTCCCAGGATCTTCATACTCAGGTTTTATTCCAAATTTTTCACTACTTAACAAAACAGTTCTATTTCAAGCATTTACAATTTTTCTCTTTTCTTTTATAAATGCCCCTGACACTACTGATGTCCCTAACTCCTACACAACAATCTGGAAACTGCTGGACTCTCTTCCATCCCATGGTTGGAAGAGAGGCATTTGTCACACATTTGGGCTTCAATGGCGCGTTCCTAATATCCTAGAATGATTCCAGCCATTACTGGCCACAAAAATTTCAATGTTCGTTCATCCATTCCTGGTATTCATTATGTGATTTAATTTTTCACAATTCATTCAAAACACTATAAATTATCAGCTTAATTTTAAGAAACTACATTTTAAATTGCATTGTTTATATTTTTCAATGAGTTATATGCAAGATTGATTCTAGCATGTTCAGAATTGCATCCTTGAAGTTTATCTCACAAATTCCTGATCATTTTTTCCTCTTCTGACACTGGAGAATCTTCCTATAATCATCTGTTTTCTGAAAAAAAAACTGTATATTCTTTTATTTATAAATAGATAATACTTGTTCTAATTATTTATAAAATGAATTTGACTTAAAGGCCAATATAACAGACATTGAACAGAAATGCAAGAATACAAAGAGAGTGAAGACAGGAACCAGACCATAAAGGACAGGGACTCCAAGATATTCTGCCCCTGTGTACAGGAAAAGAACTGTTTGATATTCTTACCAATTTTTACACTTCTCTTTTATAGACTTAATGTTTCAAAAGCCTCCTTCTGTGCTTATGCATTAAAAAATTGAGCTAATAATGCTGTCATTGGGGTTGATGGAGAACATGAATTTGCCAAGTTATTCATAAACGTTCAACATTGCTATGCAAATAGTGTATACAGTGTAGGAGTATATAAAGTGAAAGAAAATAATATAAAATTGCTTTAAATATCACAAATAAAAATTTTCTTGACATTGTTGAAAATTTGTAAAGCTCAATATGATTTGTTCTTTCCTATAAAATCAATTTCTACCAGTAAGAATTCAACACAATTGCAAAATACCAAACAGCTTTCCAAAGGATTTAAAAGTCACATGAATTAGTAAAGAAAAAATGCCAATTTTAATTATAATTCTAGATGAGCTAGCTCACAGAGGTGGTGAGAAATTTTAGGGGGAGAGTATCAGTTCAGAGTCACCTACAGGCTCACAGCAATGTCTCTTCTCTTGTTTTCTCTTGCTGTCTCTCTCTCTCATATCTCGTTTGTCTCTGCAAATAAGAGGAAGCCTCTTGCATTCCCCAGTAACAACACCACCAACAAAGTGCCATCCGTGTGTTAGACACTTGGAGGAAGAGGCCTCTACATCTCCTCATGTATGCAATAGGAACCCTGTCAGTCTGGAATCACCAAGCAAATTTCACACATAGTTTATCTGAAAGTTAGTTTTCGTGTCAAATCTCCAGGTATTAATAAAAAGGTCAATCTGCTTGGCCTAGCACTGTTGTCTATGCCTTTCTCATTCTCCCGAGAAAAGGCCGAGGCAGGACAAGTCTTAGAATTAAAGTTTGAACCAATCTCTGTGACCAGAACTACGACTCACAAGAGCATTGGAAATGGAGGCACCCTTCAGTGATTTGGACAAGTCAGCTTTAATCTCTGGTTCTCAATTTGCTCATTAATAAATGACAGTTTAAAATCAATGATGTCTAAAGCACTGATAGCCCTAAAATTTTTTGAATCTACTTTCTCTCTTTTCTGTTATTATATTAGGAAGTTTTCTCCTTTATATTTATATCTAAACATGTATTGAGTCAAGTTTCCATATTCTGTTACAGTGGCAAAGCCTGAGTACAGATTGCCATCCATATTTTCCTGGCCATTTGAACCCTGCCTGGTAGGATATAAGGAGTGGAAGTGGGGTACGTTGTCTGCTGCAGTTGATAGGGGAAATTCATATTGGCGTTTGCTCTCGTTAAGTTACCTTTTTGATTTTTGGGTTTTGTTTCAGAGGAGAAAAAGACTTGAGTTTTTATATTATTCTCAAGTAATGTCACATTTCTCAATGACATTCAAAATTCGAAGAAGTTTGCTTCCATTCAACAGTATATGGAAATAATTTCAAATCAGCTTTGGGGCAGGGATAGCAAAGTGTTGTTTTGAAGTCGTTGAGCGTGGAGCATCATGGCTTTACGCCATCTGTTGACAAAATGGAACTCTGCAGCCTGGAAGGCTCCTGAGTAAACCTAAGGCGTGTATCTGTGCTAGAAGCTAATTTAGTGAGGAAGAAAACAACAGAAACACAGCGACAACAAAAAGCCATGGGGTGTCCTCATAAAAAAGCAAACAAAAGAAAGATCAAGAAGTGCAAACCCGGAGCTTATATGTTTCTTTATTTGCACACATCTGCTTACTGAACACATTCCAATTTAATTATATAGCCAAATTACCATCCCCTCGCAGAGCCATTGTCATGCTTTTCAGATTCTTCCAAGTGTCAATTTCAGTGTAACTCCCTACATATTTCCAAACAATGCCTAGAAATTTTCTTCCCTGCAATTATGTAACATCTGAGGCTATGGGTATAATTTTCTTATCTAATCAAAATTTTCATGTTAACTCCCTAAAAAGCACCTGCATTTGTGTGCCCTGGTCATTTGTATCCATATCTGACTGAGACATTGTTTTTTGTTTAATAAGCACTTAATTTTCAAAGAAGTATTGGAAATACAGAACATATATTTCCTTTTTGTAACTTAAATGAGCTAAAATTTCTGCTTATGTAATAGATGACAAACTTTAAACAAAAACCAACCTGCTGAATATGACTGCCATCAATTCCAGCAGTATTAAGAAAAGCCTTTTTTTTTTTTCAATAGTATCAATATTACAGAAGCTTTTGCCCAAAATATAAAGTTCGGCTAAAACTTCATGCCAGCAGAAAGGTTGAGAGATTATCTCATCCTGTGTTTTTCAATGAAAACCCTTTTCTAGTGTGAGATGGATTTATTTTTTAACAATTATTGAAGTTTTAAATGTATGCCTATGAATATGACTGCCTCCAGAAAAAGTAAAAATTTTATTTCTATCAAAGATGGCTTTATATTCTTTGATAGACTGATTGGTGGAACATAGATGTAAAAACTGAGAAATAGTCCAGAGACTATATCGTCAAGTGCCAAGACTAATTTAGTAAACTAGCCACCCATTTATTTATTCAACAAACATTTATTTATTGAATGTGTACTTTGTGCTAAATATATGCAAGATGATTTTAACATCCATTATTCTATTAAGTTTACACAACAATCCTTTAAGGCAAATCCTTTTTCCCTGTGTAGATAATTCACTGAATACTCTATTTTTAAATTCTTAATTATTTGATTTTGTTACATGAGTGCTATCCTGATTTCCTTTTCATAGTTAAGAGTCTCTCAAATAAAATATAAAATATAAAAACAAAACCAAAAAATCAAGTTGCAGTGGTCATTGACTATGAAGATTTTACATTCTACTGAGATTCTAAGAATTTGAATTTGTACTAGCAAGGATAGATTCAGATTTTGGGTGTCCTGAAGTTCATATCATTTTTGGTATTTCTAATCTTCATTAACTTCAGAGTAAATCCATCACTCTTTTGCTTATTCAGAAACATATTGTTCCTAAATATCACAACCTAAAAGAAAGAAACATGATTTTAAGTCTTCTAAAAGATAGAATAGGCTTGATCCAAATTTGAACAAGGCTTAGGTTATTGCAAAGACTACATGGTACCTGACGTGTTGGGGAAAATAACCAATGAATCCGGGCAGAAGCCCTTTGATTTGGCAAATAACAGGTTTTTCAGTGGAGACAGCTGCTCTCCTGCCCTTTTGGCTGAAATGTACTGGAAAAAAGCCCCTACAGAGGAAAAGGTGGACAAAAACATTGGTGATACAGGGGAAACCCAACAAAATAAGGTCTTGCAGCCAAGAGAAAAGCAGTTTATACTGTAGCAACCCATTTAGAAAATTGTACCCAGATCTGTTTAGGGAAATGTCAGTTGCCTTTTCTTCTCTCATTGATATTTTCCAAACCAGTTTTTAAGAGTATTTAACCTTTTCAGTAATGCAGTGTAAGAAGGAAAGCTTTTCCTGCATTGATTCGATCTTGGATAATTGTTCAGACTGTAGCCCGTTCCTCGGAAGAGTAAGAGCATCTCTCATTGACCAACATGGTAGTTCACTTTGTCAGCATTTATATAACAGCCATAATCCATAAAAATGTCTCTGAAAGTTGATTTTAGAACCAATTAGTAATTTGAGTGAATGAGCGAATGAATCCCTTAACTCTATAATATTCTTGTGTGTATAACTAGGTGATTGTGAAAAGGATAAAATTTATTTTTAGTTACCTACAATTAGGCTATGAAGCCAGAAAAAAAAGCAATTCAAATATCTGGTCAAAAATTTTTTTAGATACTTCAGAGGGAGGAAGGGCCTCTTTACTTGGACAGGCAGAGGAATATCCCCAGAATGTGTGTTTTCTGGGTAGAAAAACTAAAGACATAAAGAAACAATAAACAAAAAACCATAGCATAGCAAATCTGCATTTGATTCCCAGTAGTGCTTAACCAAGGATTCCGACACCTCTGAAAATGTCTGGGTGGCAAATGTTGCAAACAGACCAAAGATCTGTTGGTTTGAAAGGTCTAGGGATTTTCCGTGAACAATTTGTCCCACAAAAGTTAAATCCTTGTAGTGAGAGTGCTCAGAGATCTCACTCAGCTCTTCTCTTTCTAGTCACAGGATAGGGTCTCATGTGCGTGACTTGCTTTACCAATGAAATGTGAGTGGAAGTAATGTCTGTAGACTTCTGGTGGAAAATCTGAAAGCCAGTATGCAACTTGCCACATTGTCCATCGTCCTTCAGCCACTGTGGAGGCAGGTGTTGAGAGGAAGGCTCTGACTCTCGGCTCCCTGAGTGACCACATGAGCCAAATTGCCTCCCTGTGTAGCACTGAATGAGACTTGGGAGTGAGCAGTATCTTGGTGTCAGTGTATCAGGAAGAAGCTCTGAGAAATCTCAATGTGAGACGCTCCTTTGCTAATCCTTGAAGTGGCTTTGAGAACAAAAGTACTATGGGCGGGGCTTCAGTGGGCGGGGCGGGAACAGAAAGGGGAATCCCGATGAAGGCAGGAACGCGGGAGACAGCCTTTTTAAGGTTTCTAAAAACTTAGAGTGCTCTTTAAATAGGGCCCGCTGTGCATTAATTTCAGCAAGAATTTCAGGCAAACACACTTTACTAAGAGATGACCTATTATTTACTCTCTCTCTCCAGGAGATTGGGTTGTCTGGGAAAGCCTGGTACACAGGCTGTGATTTCAACGACTGCCTCTCATGGTTCTGTCCTAATGTGTATCTTTATACCTTTTCCTTCTTTTTGCAGCTGTGATCGTGCCAGAACCCATAACATTATATAAAGTGTAAAGAATCTTCTCTGGTAAAGACAAGGGTATATTTGATGTAATGGGTCATTTTGATGATAACATAACAATGCAAGTTTAAATATTTAATTATACAACAAAAAATACCATGAAATAAGAGTAAAACTGATTTAACTGCAGTTGACCCCAAATTTGAGTCTCCCAAAATAATAATTTAGTGCTTTCAACTTGAAATTTTGGAAGTTTGCCCCAGTCTTTGAAAGCTTCAATACGCTGCATACTTTAGAGGAAATGAGAGGCAAAATATAATGATCATTAATTAGCACAGCTTCACAGAGCTTCCCATTGGCCATTACAAATATGCAGTCAAAACGTTTTTAGTTCATCCCATAGTTATGCTTAAAAAAATCTAAATGATCTGGTTTAACACCACCTAAACTAATTTTATTAACACTTTAAATTAAATGTCTCTTCAATTAAATAGTTCCAAGTATTTGATTCTCCAAATTAAGGTAACTTTTTTTCTCATCTCTCACTAAATTAAATTTATTCTCTTAGGAGCTGAAGAGATTTTGGATCCACCTTTATATTAACATTGAAAATATCTCAGTGGAAGAAAATACCCTTTGGCTCTGCCTAAAATCTTGAGTTCTTCTCATTAGCTGTTTATTTTTTTCCCCTGAGTGATTGTTTTTCTGTCTGCATTAATGCAAAGTGCCCCTTAATAATTTGAGATAGCCTTGGTAATAGGAATTGCGCATGCTGCTATGGAAATATATAGTGTGCACACTGAAGCGACCTGTTAATAAACTTACTGAAAAGTCTTTTGATTTCTGTTTCTGGGCAAGCCCAAGGTCAGTAATGCTGTTCACTCTTCCCATGAGAGATCTGTTGCTGTGAGGAATATCTAGAAATCTTAACCTTCACATGGTAAGTACAAGTGGTGTACTTCATGAAGTTCCTCCTGTCTTAAAAGAATGAAGTATAATGGAAAACATACTTTGATTTCATTGTAAAATCCTGGGAATACAATTCAAGCCAGCCTGGAGACAAGCAGAAATAAGTGACAAAAAAGTTAGAGAAATACAGCAGAAGCCCTGATCAAACTGTCCCTGAAGCCTGATATATATCTTTCCATATTTCAGTTTGATGGGCCAATAAATCCACTTTTCCTAAGTTGAATATCTGATACTTGCCACTGAAAGCATGCTTGCCATCCATGCATTCAAATACTATTTCTTTAATGCTTTTATTCGTTTATAAACTCAATATATTTTGAGTAATTGCTGATAAAATGACATTAACTTATATCTCCACAAATTCTATACATATATGCAATGGCAGCTTGCCAGTCAAAACCTCCATCAACCACACAGTAGCGTAATGTGCCAGACAGTCCTCTTGACGCTTTTGCTTGAGTGAGGTTTTAATGAATTTAGTAAATATAATAATAAGGCACAGAAGTATTAAATTAAGCTTTTGTTATAGCTAATTTAATAACCTGACTAAAAACCAACAAAAATGGTAAAGGCATAAACAGATAATCACTATCGAAATGCTAATTAAAATAATGATGGTTTAGAGTGGCTTATTAAACTGCCCAAAAGTGCATAGTTGCCCGTGATACAGGCATGAAGCACCACCTTGTACAGCAGTCTGAGGCATAAATTGGCACTAATCGTCCACAAAACAAATTGAAAATTTGTGTCAAAAATACTAAGAAATGTATTTATTTTGTTCATTGATTTGACTTCTAAAGTTTTTCCTAAGGAAATAATTGACTACTATACAAAGATGTACAAATATGATAACATAACTGTTATTTTTATGATAGCAGAAATTATATTTAAACATATCCCAAATTAGGATTTCACATCAATAAATACATAACAGAATATAATAATTTAAAAACTGAAGAAGTTTCTTATCTCTGAAGCAGAGGGTCCAATAGTGAAAAGAGGACAAAGCTGGGGAAGTGACCAGAATCCAGCTGGAGAGTGACCAGACTCCAGCTTGCCACGGGGTTGGGACTTACCCAAAGGGCAACGTTGAGCTGTTGCAGGGAGTCAGTCAGAGGACTGATGTGATCATATGTGCATTTTTTTTTTCAAATCACTCTAGCCCCAGGCAGGAGAATGAATGGAAAGGTATAGGTTTGTCATTGGACAAAACTGTTGGGGAGAGGGGGGCCATCCCCATTTAAAAATAATATTTTTAAACTATTCAACTGTTTAACAACAATTATTTGTTGAGCATATACTGTGTGTCAGTCGCAGTGGGATACTGACATGAACAGTCTAAGACCTCCCATGTCAAAATGTACTTTGACTGAAATCATTTCTTTCAATTGTTCCTGTAACTCTCAAGGCAAAAAGAACTTCAGGAGTTAGCTGTATAATATTAACCACTGTATTTAACTTGGAAACTTAAAAGCTGATTGTGGTGGTTCCAAATGAGCACAGCTTTTGCTGATATTAAAATTTACCCTTTGGATATATGACGTGTCCTGGTAGTTCAAACTCAGGCCATAAGAACATTAATTTCCCTGAGTTTTTATAGAGGTTGCAGGGCCAGGAAGTAGCCAGGATGTTTCAGAACAGGGACTGTATGAATATATCTCCCAGATTTAAAACCACACTGTAATATTCCATTTGAGGTTGTCATAGAGGGTCTTTATGAAATGGAAGTGTTTAACCCCATCACTGAATGCTTGGATCTTGTCTGATAGCATTTCACTTAAACATTTTCAAATATAAAATACTGAGTAATAGTGAAAGATGTCTAATAAACTTGAGCTTATTTCAAAGTTTGCTGAGCCAAGACCTTTTTTGTTTGAGAGACTGACCATTTAAACAGGATCAGGCCTTGAACAAAGAAACAAAAGATAAATCACTACGTACATCAAACTTTGGCAATATAGATAGCTAGAGAGAGAGAGAAATAGATAAACAGGTAGATAATCTTCCAAACAGAGGATATATAGTTCCCATTTTTTTCTCTTTCCAAGACTTTTTCTCGGCTTTCATGACCTGGTTTTATCCCCTGACACCTTTTCTTCTTGCTCACTCTCTTCTTAGAAGTTCAGTTTACTCGTTAATGTTAATTGACCATCTCAGCACCGTTCTAGGCGCTAAGGATATAGTCATAAAGAAAAACACACAAGGGCTCTAATGTTATGCTGCTTATATTATATGGAGAGACAGACAGCAAAGAACAGCTCAGTAAGCACTTACGTGAAGTAAAATTGGGGAGTGATGTCAATTACATAAAAAAATAAAAGAGAGCAAATGACCCAAGAATGACTCTGTGATAGAGGAGACGACAAATAGTTTTATAATGGAGGGGTCACATGCCATGCTTTTTCTTCTATTTGTTTTTTTATTTCATCTTTTGTGCTGGGTTGATCTTCACTGGGCTGAGTACAGTACTTTTTATATCTTGCATATTCAAGAAAGAGTTCTTGAAGAATATATGTAATCAGCTCACTAAATGCATGTTTTCGTGTTCTCCCTGTCTTATTTTCTCAGGAGTAAACTTCCTGAGTGGAGCTGCAATTCAAAGAAGAGTCAGCTTTACAATATATATTATGTTCACTGGTTGAACGAAAACACTATTAAGTGTTTTGGCTTTCTTTTCCGCATAGCCCAAATAAAGGAGTAAGTGATGAAAAAGCAATTTAAGACAAAAGAAGATATTACAAACTGTACTACGACAGAGGAAATGTTCCCTAAATGAGCTTAGCATTTGGGAACAGTATCGAGCTGATGCTTTTACTGTCGAAAGCTGTACGTCAGTATCTGCTGGAGGGTGTAGATGTTCTACTCGAGAAGAAATTAGCACAGACATCCAAAACCATGTGACCGTAACACAGAAATGTAGAAACATAAAAGAACATTTACGTTTCTACAAACACAATGCCTGCATTTTAAACAGGCATAAAGTTTTGAATCCACCAAAACCTAAGGGTTATTTTATTTGTTTGTTCATTGCGCCCAATCTACAGTAACATGCTAGTTGGAGACGGTATAATTTAGTCCCTTACGTGGGCAGTCACAAAGCCCTTGTTCTGAAAGACCATCTCATCTCCCCCAGTCCCTCCAAACCACTGGTTCTCTCATTTCATCCAAACAGTAGCTGTAACATCTCCCCCATCCTGTAAGTCTGGCCCATAGTAAAGACCAATTGTTGAAGAGTTCGTAATGCAGTGACAGGCAGCCTGTGTTCAGTAATCATAGCTCTAACACTTAATTCTTCTGTGATTTTAAGTTGCTTAGACATAGATCCATCAGCGTTTTTCACTCCTATGGGCTAAATAACATTGGTACCTAATATCTGGGTGTTGTGCAGATTAAATTAGTTAAGGCATATACAGGGCTTTGAACAACACTTGACCCCCAAATAAAAACTTTCCATATAAATATATTATCATGATTATCATCATCATGATCGTTTATTTGGCTTCCGTCACCTTATCCTATTTTATTGCTTAATTCAGTCAAAACTCAGGTGGCGGAAAGTGCAGCATTATCAGGCACTGATACTAGAGGAAAATAGACTAGGAAAGTAGAAAAATAAGATGGGGAGTTAAAAATTGGGCCTCAAAACACAAGGAGAAGCTTTTAGTAAGTCTGGGAAATGTGGGGAGTGGGGGATGAAAGATTTTGACTTTGGCCACGTGGAGAGATACTATGGCATAGAATGCTGCTGGACATAATTTGGGTGGAAAATATTACACAGACTAAATTTTCAACCATAATATGGAGTGACCTGCCATGCACATGATCTGTGTTATGGGCTGTGTCAGAGCCAGCAAGTCGGCTGGCCACCAGAAGCGCCAGGGAGATACCTACAGTCTCCCAAACGTGCCAGGAGGACTAACCAGATATTTGTTCCTGGGACAGGCCATACCTCTGGTTTCAATGAAATGAATAAAAGCAGTGGGATAGGAGAAGAAAAATCGAGGGATTTCAGGAGGAGAACCCTTCCTTTCCAATCCTGATGCTTCCGCACCTGCCTCTCACCTGGCCAGCGTCCTGGTGGGGCCCTCTGCCCAGGGGAACTTCAGCATGTCTCTGAGGCCTTGGTCCAGGCTCCATGAACCCTGAAGCTCACTCAATCCTGTGGGTTCTCTTAAAGACGACAAACGTATCAATACAAAAGTATGTACAGAAGTGAATATTTACTTTGAATGAGGAAAGATATTACAACAGATTTCAAATTTTAAAAGGCTGACAGTTACCAAAATTATTATACACTTGACATCTCTATAAAAATTCCACTACATTTTCTGGGCCATGTTACTTGATTCTCTTTGTGTAACAAAGAATTGTTTAATAGCTTTTTATAGAGGTAATAGGAAGGCTATTTTGTCATTCTTCTAGCATATTTATTTATGGATAAAACAAATACAATTTGTTTTTATTTTGATATATTTGGAATATTTGTTTTGAGTTTACAACTTGTGGTATGATGTTATGTAAATTTTTAAATTTTTGTCAATATAGCAAAATCTTTTGCATGTTTCCTTCATCTAGTGGTATAAGATTTAAAATATTATTCTTTGAGCTAAATGCTGTCTCTAGACTTTTCCAGCTTGGTTTCCCCTCCAACTACCCTCCCGGATCTGGCATTGGGTGCCTCGGGGCATTACAGGATCTCTGGCCCTGCATGTACATCAGAATTCCAGAAGAATCAACACAGTTACATTCTTCCTTCTGAATGCCCAACAGTAAATAGCCTAACCATGCATGGAAGTGAGTCTCCTACCTACTCCCAATAAATCCCAACCATGTATCCCCAGTGCAGTTTTTCAGTTGATGGATCCAAAACCAAGTCCATAGTAAACCAGCATTACCCAACACAAGAGTAAGTGTGATGGAGGAAAAGCAGCATGGAAGGGGGACATTTGTCTTATCTAATAACAGCTAAAGTATCTTGTTGCTGCAAATTTTCCAAAATTCAAGACTCCATTGCTTCAGCCTATGTTGGCTTTCTGGCAAATGTGGGAAGAATAAATTGGGTGTGCTTGTCTTCATTTTGATTCTCCTCTTAAGGAAACAGTCTAACCATCAAGAACTAGGGTTCTCCTCTGATTTCTACATAGTTAATATTCCCCATCCTCGTCTCTACAACCCTCTTGCCCACTCAAACACACACATTCACATGGGAAGGGAAACCCCATCTGTGGTTCCCAGGACTAGGTAAACTGTCTGATTCTGGAGTTAAGATTCTACATTGTACAGATTTCATGTTAGATTACATATTCCCATTTAACATTTTTTAAATAAATAGGTTGATGTCTGGGCCCCCAATCTGCCTTATTTTTCATTTAATTTCTCGATATATGTAAACATTGAGAAGGAAGTAAAAAGTAAGTCTCAGCAGTTTCATGATTGGCAGCCATGGCTTCTGCATTTAAGATAACAGAAGAACGTCTTAAAGATACTGAGCCAGTGACTACTTGACTTTAGAAGCACACCGCTGTCAGATTTTCACATGCCTCACATTTCTTACTGTAATCTTCATTTATTACAGATGCTTTCTCTTTCATTGTGGAAAGGCTTTCCCTTGATTGCTTCAAAACAACATTCTGGGAAACATCAGGTGTGGACCAACGTGACAACTCTCTCACTACATGGATACCTTCGTCCTTTATCCAATCACTATGAGGTAATTTATGTTTAAAAACACACACACACACTTTGTAGCAGAACATACAGTATTTTAGGAGAGAGATGATTCTATACATAGAGAAACAGAATTTTGGCTTTTCAAATTTGTCTCTGATCCAGCCTTCTCACAGACACCTGGCTGAGTCCTGTGAAAAAAAAGGGTGAAATAAGTACAAATGAAATTGATTTTGCCTAAAATCCTGTAAACTTTCCAAGACAGAGAGGTAGCGGTTTAGTACCTGATTGCCAAATGCTAAGGGAAGATGAGCAGCTTTTTTCAGTCACTTTGAGACGGAGCACAACGAGATTTTTGAGCAGAGAGAAATGCAAGCAGCAGGCGTCGGTAAACAGATGATGCAGCCACTCAGGCGGATATGACTCAGCTGTGGGGATGACTGGATGGACAGTTGGAGGCTTCTGGAAATAGATATGAATACTCACCATTTGGGGGCAGGAGGCTCTGGCAAGAGCGAGAGGTAGAAACTATTAAAAATCTCATGGTCAGCGTATAAGCATTTCTTACATATGCAATAGCGTTTGTTGTATAACAAACAGTTGTAGTTGCTGCTGATCTGTGAACACTGGTCCTTCCGTCTAGGGGAAGAGGTCTTCAGAATAGCCTTTCTGCCTAAAGCCAGAGCTTAAATTCTTCTAGTAAAGGTTTTCTCTCCTGAGAAATAGTCTCTCAGTCTGGACATTATGTTCGTTAGACCTTCGAAAAATTGGAGACAAAATTCCAGGATAATGATGAGTTACCTGAGAGGAGCTGAGACCTGACCACGACCAGGAGGTCCAGGCCTGATTTCTTCAATAAACTGCAGGCTCTCCGTGTCCCCAAAGCAAAACACTTGCCAAAAACATAATGGGTCCTTAAGACACATTGTTGATTGGTAAATAAATGTAGGTCATAAGGTTATTTCTTAGTTTACCCTTCAGTTGCTTCTTATTCATAATGTATACATAGAGTTCTTAATTTAAACTATGGATGAATGTTTAAATTGGAATATAATTATGTGTCATTTCGTTAACTGAAGAGACCTATTGAATGACTCACATAGTCAAGCACAAAATATTCAAAAATAGGTTCTAACTTCAGATAAATTGTGAACTGGATAGACTTTTTCTTTTCAGATGAAAGTGACTATTTCTTTATTTTTTCCATCAAGGAAGTATTTTCCATGTGATGTATCTTATGCTTGTCCTTTTTTTTGACATTCCTTTTGATCCTGATAAAATTATTAAAAGGTGTCTTAGTAGCAATTATGAGCTTATAATGGCTTAATTGTCTACACAGAATATTTTCAAGTTATTAAGAAACACCATGAAAGAAAGAAAAAGCTGTAAGTGATAAAATAATTGAAGCTATAGTGTATTGTAACTGAAGTAAGCACATAGCCCAGCCTCCCCTCCATAGGTGAGTATGTCTTCTACTTGATCATTACTGCATTCTGGAAATAATAATTAAATAGCTAATATTTTACAGGTCTAATAGTGTCCTGCAGTCACTCAGTGGGATCCCACATGCATATTTCACAATAATTTAACACTAAATGCTTTACCAATGACAGATGATCATGAGAACTCTTGGCCTCTCCTGGGCTACATATGGGATCTTTACAAAAGAGTTGCATAATATCAGAAAAATCTCTTGCCTTGGTGAGATTTACAGAAAAGTTTTTATCTACTGCTTGATAAAAATATTTTTCTATATTTTCGTTATTTCAAAATGTTTTGCAAAGAGGCAAACATTTCAAGGGTCTGTGACCATACTGTAACTAAACAGAATACAGACTTTTGGCTTTGTCTTTTGTTCACAGTTTGAATAAGTCATCTGACTACTCTGGAATAGTTTCGTTAAGCTATTGTCCTAGACTTTACAAATCTTAAATTCCTTAAAATGAAAAGCTGTGGCAACTCAAAAATTAACAAAATGTTGCTTATTGCTTCCCCCGAAACATGACCTACCAAGTAGGAAACATAAATAACATTGATAAAATGAAGCCTTCATAACACCATTAGATTCAGCTTACAACACATACATCTAGTTGTACTCTGGGGGAAAACAAGATTATATAGGAATATAATCTGTGCTATGATAACTCAAATGTTAAAATGTCTTCCCATAAATAGTCAGTATGATGACAGTGATTATAAGCCAGTGTTTTATAAAATGTAGTGTTCCTTCCCATCGAGAGTTTCAAAGTGTTTTATTGGACGACGTATTGACAATGAAGTTGAACTCTGTCTTGTGGCTACATTGGGGAGTATTTGAAGTGACAGTTGTGTTCAAAAGGCAATAAACCCCAGAGAGAGAATACAAAGAAACATGCTCGCATTCCTCAGTATATTTGTATATTCATCAGTGTTTTTTCCTGCATCAAATGAATTTCTCTTTTTTATTTTTCCTCCATGAAAGATATCTGATAAATAAAATAGCTCTGCAGAATACCTACAGGAATAAATGTTTCCCTGGGGAGGTGCAGAGCACACAGAAACATTTCAGTTACTTTTTCTTTATTTATATTGGTGTTATGCTTTTACTTATAATATTTGAATTTTCAAATCATAATTATATGGTTTGAAAATATTTTATTATGCATATCTTCCAAATCAACATCAAAGTGTTATTCATAGACTTAAGAAGGACCCCAAAATACAAATTCTAGTTGATTGTTAATGTTTACACTCCTTTTACCAGACTGTCTATTGCAACACTAATCGTGAGGCCTAAAATATAGATTGTTTCTTTAAAAAATAATGTCTTGACTAAACATCATACATGATGACTGAGAACATACATTATATTTAAAATAGATTTTAAAAGTCATTTGATTTCTGAAGTAGGCAAAAGGAGAGAAACCTGCAAAGAGATAGAGTTTTGAGCTCTGTAGATAAATTCAACAGAGTCTTGGGGGAAAAAGGTGACCTTTATTCATTGCCTGATTTTTGCCAGATCTTGTAGTGACTGTTCATATATTTAAATCATTTTTTAAATGATATTTCTCATCAAAAATATTTTCCAAAACCGGCAGGGAGAATATTAGTAGCCAGATGAGCTGGATATCTCCTTGACCATCTGTGTTATCTATTGTATGTGTGACTCTTTGCATACCCAGCTTATATTTTCATAATTGGCCCTCTAATCTAAATACCAAATGATCAACCATGAATGCCAGCTTGACTGGGATGAGAATTACAAGCATATGTACAGTACCTCGGGTTATTATTGTCAGAACACTACAAAATATGTTTGTGACTCTTGTATATAATTACACCCTGGACTCATTATAGCTGGAAATAACGCAGCCTTTTATTCAAGTCAGAATCACTCTGGACTCAGCATAAATGTTGCTCAGCTATACCAAGTCATTCAGAACATATATGACACTGCTGAAGGTTGTTTGGGAACAATCACGACTAAATTGGCAGATTCAATAGCATAGGGGAGCCGCATCTGAATGCTGGGTTGAGAAAGAAAAATGCACTCAGTGACTTTACCTGGTTAGTGACAGGACTCATCAAAATGTATTCCTATTTTTCTTTCCACATACAGGGACGGTTCCTTTGCAGCTGATGTCTAATAAGTTGATACTATTTATCTCAGTGATAAGATAAGGTCAATAATTTGGTTTTAACAATGAGCTGGAAACAGCATGAAAAAAACTCACACCATCTAGATTCCGAATGACTTTCTTGTAGTTCTGGTTGATCACAATAGAACGACGAAAGAGATGGTGACTTTTTTTCTATCATCTTAATCATCTTCATTGCCAATTTCAAACCGCTAGGCAATGTTAAGTTACTGCCTCTCCTGAGAAGACAGAGAGTCCTGTGACCCCCGTCTCAGTTATGACCTGTTGCTACTTTATTTGTTGTTGCTTTGCTTTAATTCAGGTCTTCTCATGACTGGCCCCTCCTTATTTTTACGTTCTTAGTTCAAATGACATCTCCTCAAGAATGCCTTCCTCGATGTTCTTTTTAAAACTCCTTTTGCAGATCACCAGCCCCTAGTACGCCCCACTGTTCACTCTCTTTACATCATTGATTGCAATCTATTTACTTAACTTGTTACTTGTTTAGTCTTTCCACAGTATGATGCAAGATCTTTGTATAAAGGCAGGAATCCTTTTTGTCTTGATCACAACTGTATTCCCAAGACCTAGCGTGGGGCTGGGCAGATAGTGATTGCTCAGAAAATATTGTCAAATGAATAAACGCTTGGATAAACAACAAACATTTGAAGAACATTAACCTTAAAACAACCGAACGGGCTTTATTACTGCTACATTGATACTAGTTTAGCTCTATGATCAATCTTCTCATGGCATTTAATTTCATCCTCACATCTGCAATATTGTGGCTCTTGCTAATCTTCATATCCAGAACCCCAGGAGATAATTCATTTGATTGATCACCTTTGGTTGCTCTTAGATATATGATTATTAGATGAATGATGATATTAGTATTTCAAATAAAATATTTTTCTCTCAGATGTCAGCTATCCCTTCCTTATATATATATCTCACTAGTATCATACAGATACTTTTAATTATTTTTTAAAAGCCTCCCTTATAAAATAAATAATGAAATAATGCACTCATGAAAAATTAGAGTTGAAAGAGATCCTTGCCATTTGGACTGCTTTTCAGATGAAGAAATGAAGGTCCAGTGGTATTTAATAAATTGCTCAAAGTCACAGAGATAAATGGTAGAAAATTCAGGGCATCTTGTTTTTTTCTATTAAAGTATTACTCTGTTTGCATATTATTACTTTAAGTAATTCATCTGCTGTGGAGTGTTACTTATTCTATTAAGAGAGAGAAGTACACACGGCAACATCTTATAACATTGCTGCAAATCTGTCTTCCTCCTTTGTGTCTTACGACTTTGTACGTGATGTTTGGGTTGCTTCCTTCACTGTGTGCATACAGAGCTCTTTAATTAACCCTGCAAAACCCTGTTCTATCAGGACCGTTGAATTAGGACATTCCTTGAGCATCTGTCCCACAACCAATTAGAGTTAATAATATTTAGGATGGATGGATGTTGTTTACCTTCCAGACACTATAACTGAGCAAGTATTACATATAATTTATGATGTACAATGGTCTAAACATCTTTAAATATGTTCATTTATATTTATAGAGCAGAAGCAGTATGTGTTATAACTTACATCTCCTCCTAGTGCCTAGCAAAATTATGGAAAATTGCACAAAATTACAGGAAAAAAAAAGTGCATGACTTTGGGGGAGAGATTGTGAAGCAGCTCTATTCCTGTCTCCCTCTGATCCTACAGATTTATCCAGTGCAGTTAGATTTCCCCTGTACTTGAAGGAAAACTTAGGCAGGTTCCATGAGTCCCCTTGGCAAACTTTCGTAATAAAATATTCTACAGCCATTTTTTGTCATAGAACAGTCTCAATTCAGCAGTTTTGATGCTTAATAATAATACAAACACCAGGCCATTTTAAATCTGAGGTTTTACCCATCCCTCAAGTTGGAACCCACTTCAGAAAAGCCAGCTTTAAAAAAAGAAAGATGTGCTCAGCATCTCCCCACTCTCTCTCAGCATCCTTCTCCTCCCATCCAGAATCTCCAGGGGACGGAGCAAAGGGAAGCGAGAAGAGGGAGGTCTTTTCTTGACAAGCCCTGACTTGGAAGGTAGCATTAATTTGCAGTTTACTTTGGAGATATTCAAAGTTAAATCTTTCTGTCTTGGGGTTGTTTATGGCTGGGGTGGGGTCCCCCTCGTTGCTGGGAATCTCCTTGGTCCTTCCTCACGGGCAAAGCCTTCTCTTTTCTGCTTTGTTAATGTAATGTCTCCGACTAGAATTAGGAAACCGTGGGTCCACTGCCATCATCCCTCTGCCGAGGTGCCCTCAGCTCTCGGTGCCGCATGTTTGGAAAGAGTCTCACACGCGAACTGGCTCTTCCTTCCAGGTGACCTCTGCCTGATCCTTGAGAAGCACTCACATGTTCTTTGTTCCAACAAATTCTGGAGGTACCGATGCTCCGCAGACTTCAGGTCTCCCCTTTATTGTCACAGACGACCTCGCCCAGCCCTTTATACTTTGAGTTTCTCGTCAGTGCAGGCTGCACAGCAGCCGCAAGGCTGACAGCTCAGGTCAAGCTCCTCGGTGATTTCATTACATCGCTTCTCCCTAAGGGGCGGGGGCGAGGGGAGCAGCTCCCCGCCACCTTCTCGAGGAGACAGGGTAAATCACCATTCAGCTCTCTCCAACAGCCAGTGTTCCTGCCTCTTCAGTTCATCTCCCTGGGGCTGGGATATGCATGTCACTCCATCAATCAGCCTGGGAAGTGGTGGGACCTACAGTCCAAGACTCTCCGAAATATACCTATGTCAACCTTTCTGAAAACCTCAACTCCTGACAATTTCATGCCATCTACATGATACTGGGTATATATCTATGTCCCTACGAGACTAGCTATAAAACTCGTTTTCTAACATATTCTGTTAAAAACTTTTTTACAAGATCTAACACTTCTCGTAGTGTTTTTTTTTTTTTCCCACCTATTCTTTGGGCCTCAGTCCAGATTTATATTTTAACATCCTGTTACATTGGCATATTCTAGTATAAATGTATAGTGTAAAACATATTTATTCAATAAGTAAATTATCACATGAATAAGTGTTGAATAAAGTGATATTTAGGATTCTGGTAACTCTCCTCAGCAAAAGAGAAACATTTGGGATATCCACTTATTTCTGGGGGGAAAAAAAGTAGCTCTAGAAAAAAACCTAAATTTACTAATAAATTCTGAGGCATAGAGCAGTGAGGATATATGTGTTAAAAGTAAAGTATTTGATGGATTATTTAGTCACACATAACATCGAAGTGTCGTATTTTATTCATGAAGTTGCAACTAAGTTCTCAAGTGGTATATTCCCAAAGTAGCTACCAAATAACAAGCCTAAAGAAACATTTTAAAAGCCTTTATCTAAATTACTACTAGGATATATCTGAGGCAGTTGATAATGCATGTATCAAGGAAATACTTAATGAATATATAATAATCAGGTGATCGTTTTTCAGCTATTACTCAAACCATAGTGTGTGTTTCTTTGTTTAAGCTGTGCTAGTTTTATAGTGTACACTATTGCCCAGGCGTTCCAGAATGTTTGACTTACTTTCCATGCCATGTCCTTTATTATTGAAGGAGGAGGAGGAAAAGAAAGATGGGCAGGAGGACACTTTTATTTTCAACCCCTTAGAAACCTTTGTTTCCCTAGTACCAACCTGAGAAACAAAAATCTATTGATTATTAGTCATTTTCAAGAGAAGAAAAAAATTAAACTATAGGAAGATAGATGCATTTATGTGGGGGATGGAAGTGAGGTGGGAAGCTGGGAGGAGAATCTCGTGTTTCACCCAAGAATAAAATACTTTTCCCTCAAAATTTTTCTCATTTGGGTTAGTTTGGATGGAAGTTAGTTTTTATACTCTAGGGGGGGATTCTGTAACGACCCCCCCATTGTGAGGGTAGGTCTCTTGTAGAGAGACGCTTCGTCGGAACGAAGGCTGGCATGAAGACGTTGATGAAAAGACAAACCAAAAAGGGTTCAGGGAGTCGCTGACCAAAAAAAGAGTCTCATAATTTTACTTCGTGTGAACAGGTGCATTTCATAAAAAGACAGACTCTGAAGAAAAGCTAGTAAAGGTACATTTGAGTGCTCATCGTTTTGAAGATTGAAAGCTGGAGTAATGATGTTAAGAGGAGCAAAACTTTGTATCTCTATAAAAGCAACTTGTGGTAAAGATTGTTCTGTGGACCTGTCATAAAAAAATCCTTACCAAAAATACAAATGGAAATAAGTTTTTGGTCACATAAGTTTGTGAAACACTACTGCCTATCATAGAATATTTCATGTCACACGTCATTCCATCCACCATCACCTTCAAAAGGTAATACAGTAAAGAAGCCTATTAATCTCTTTTTAATTCAGCATTTTACAAATTCTTTCAAAGACAGAGGCATTTTTTTCCTTAATTTTTTCCTTAAAAAAACATACCAATGACAATATTCCATCTTGGTCAGGGTCCCCTAAGAAGCTAACCATGACACAAGGATTTAAAAGCATGTCCTTTATTTGAGAGTTGATCCCAGAGCACATGGGCAGTGGAGCAGGGAAGTGACAGAGGGAAAGGAAGGATGGCCATGAGGACCGCAGAATCAAACAAATTACCATGGTGGACAGCTGGAGCTCCATCCAAGTGGTGGACTCAGAGACACAGTGTTAAATGTGTCTCCGAGTTCTCTCAACCAGGGTACAAAGAAACTGGGGGATTTTATTTATATACCAATATCTCACCTATCTTTGGTTGAGGCTTGCTCTTGAGAGCATGTCTAGTAGAGGCTGAAGCAGGGCCCTCTGATCAGAAGTGTGTCTTCCTGCAACACATCACAGCTGTTTCTGGTAAGCAGTCTTCAGCTCATGAAGGGTCTGGATGTGGTACCCACAGCCCCATATCCTGCCCACAGTCCATTCCATAGAACTCCCTATGAGAAATGTGCCTTGGATCCTCTGAGTTCCTCTGATATCACTAACCAGTGTCTAAGTTATTAGGGAAAAACTAGTAAAGGAAAAATTTTTTAACATAAGGACAAAAAATGTCCTCATAATGCTTCTGGTACACTTTTCTCAAAGAAGTATTTTTATATTGCAGTGAAAGAATCATTTTAATGATGTCAAGCTAAAGCCTACAGATGTCATCTTTCTAAGTTGCCTTGTCATCATTTTGTTCATCTAGTGATTTCTTAAATATGGGTAGCTAAAGGTTGATTAATTTTATTAATGACAGAGGTGGTCTGGAAGAGCTTAAAGACAGCCAAATATGACGTGTCATAAAGCTTATTGGTGTCAAATCATAGATTGTTACCTGGAAAATAAATGACTAGATTTTCGACGGGTTTTTTATCTTCAAATTTTTGTTTCTAATTTATAAAGAACAAGATCAATTACTGTATTGATTCTGAAGTTTGTGTCAGTATCATGTAAAACTCATCTCAAAGGCTACCTACTTGAGAAACCTCTGCCTCACTATGGACCCGAATAGAATTATTATCTTACCGCTTTGCACCAATTCTGTGCCTTCTCCATTACTTCCAGCCCATAGTTATACTTTTTTATAACTTATTATTTAAATCCAGTTTCCCCTGTAAGGCTGTGACTATAGTCTTGCTTGAATTTATATTTCTAATATTATCTCAGATGTCAGTACATATTTTGCTTAAGAGGACCACAATTCAAAGACAAACAATGGTAATTTAAAATAGATACACAGAGGTATCTATCAGTCAGAAATAGATTGCTCCAAGATCAAAGAAAGGTAAACAGTATCCACATAAATGATATAAATTGTAAAAGGTCACTTTCCTATTATATTTTAGATCCCAATCATATGAGCAGTTATTAAAAATGTGGGTGTGCAGTTTGGGGACAATGGTAATGCCAGTCCTTCCACTTGTAAAGGCCAAATGATAAAGAATAAGTTGAAAAATAGAAATCACTTTAAAAAAACACACAGTAAGCTACCATTTTTCGATAAAGAGCTGTTTTGCTCCTTAGATAAACATAAGACAAAAATAAAGGCTTAAATTCTTATAGTTATATCTAGTTAATGGAACATCTCACTTGATAAAATGCTTTTGACAGTCAGTGCAGTGCTCTGTTTATAAATCAATACTTATCCTTAATTTTGTAATTTCCCGTTTTATTTTCCATAGGCAAATAAATATTTGACTTTGCAGTATCAAATATTTTCTCCTTTGAATGCTTCTTGCTATCAAAGTTCATTATGTAGTTACCAAATACATTTTGTCACCTGAACATTCTCCTTTGAGTAATTTCAAGTGGGAAAATATTGCATTGATTCCAGCTCTTATTCTATACAGAAACTGCAAATTTCAGCATAATGCATCTGACCAGAAAGATTCTCCAAGGAAATAAAAGAAAATAGCAATTGTTTCAAATAATCCTCAAGGCTTGACCAGAAGCCATTTGAGAGACTGAAGATGTCCATGCATTTGACCAAGTAGTAAATAAACGTTGCAAGTATTTGACACATTGTCCTTTGTATATATTTACCTAAATAAAGCTAATATTTATGCTTGTATGAAGAGTGAGGCTCCAGATTAGAAATACTTGGGAGTAGTTCAATTCATCCTAAAACTGGGGACTGAAGTATATAATTGAGGAAAAAATTACAAAAAGTCTTCCACATGCATATGTATATTTTCAATTTTTCTTTTAAGGCCTCTACATCATTGGTAAATTGGCTAAATATTTCAGAGACAAGTATTCCTAACACAGAGAAACACATATTTCTAAAAATGTCAAGTCCTAGTTCACATACATTATTGCTCTTTCTTCAAATACTGCTGAATGCATCAAAAAATGTACTCAATCACCAGTCCACCTATTTGTTTCAACATTTATTCAACATTTCTTTGTTTTGCTCCAATGTGCATTATGATAAAAGCTATCACTATCTTACTGAAGTTTGAATTCTACGTCTGTGTTCATTTCATTATCTGCCTTTCATAAGGACTGCTAACACATACTTTGGCTTCTAGTGAGCGTGACTTTCTTTTCCAAGTCATCTAGAAGCTATTACTTTGTTCTAACATCTTCTCTCTTGCAATGTCATGTTTACTGGTATTATTGGTTAAATTGATTGGTTTTGCCTGTTTCGAACTTCTCTGTTTTCAGTACTGCTGCGATTTACTAGATGCTTCTGAAAAGAAGGATGGATTGGCGTGGGAGTAGATTTCTCCAAGCCTCAGAAGATATAACCTTTATATGTATGTGTATAAACTCGCCTTGATTCCTTTGCTATTTCAAATAAGCCCTATTTAATCTCTTTGTTATCTCAAGTAAAACATCTCGACATCCTACATTACTTATAGTTTATTTATTTTAAAATAATAGAGAAAACATTTTTTTTTCACCTTTCCCCACCTTCAGATGTATTCACTGATTGCTCTACTGCTTCAAAATGTAGAGGCCAAATTCTTTTATGGAGATTATTCTAGTGCAATTATCTAGAAAAAGGAACAAAGAAAATCACTCAGTCCGCATAGGGCTATCAGAAGACATATGCCTGAGACTGTGGTTTCCACCTTGCTTACTTACTGCAGTTTGGTTAATCTGTACCAGGAGGCCAGCAGTGCTCATGTGACGGTTCATATTTAGAGTGAACTGTAAGAGATTAGCATATTTTACCTCCCATTCTGTGTTCCAAAAATCAGACTTTAATAGTGTTTCTGTGGATACATTTGCATTAGTAGAAACAATAGTCTTATTTTTATGCTGCATAATTGTCAGAAAAAAGTATGAATTGATTAAATGTTAGTTAGATCTAAAAAGGATCTGAGTGAGCACATAGGCAAATCTCATTTTTCCAGAGAAGATGCAGAATGATTAAAGTGCATTATCCAATGGCAAATTCCTAGGATTTGGCAACTATCAAGTCCATAGTTGACAAAATTTGACACGTCAAGTAGTTGACAACTAACAACTTCAAATGTTGGACCCAGACTGTATTTTATATAGGTCTCAGGTTGGAACGGAGAGAAAAAGTCTGAATATTTGGCTCTCTTTTACAACAGAAAAGAGTAAATGGTGAGAATTTTGTTAATGCCTGGTTCTTTTAGACACTCAAATTCCTTAATTAAATCTAAAAATGTATAGCTAGCCAATGCTTAAAAGTACTTTATTTAAAATTTAACCATGTGTTCTATTTTTTTCTAATAAATTTTATGGGTCCTATTTCCTGTCATATTTAATTCATTTCTAAACAGTTGAAAAAATTAAAATACATAGAAATTTTAAGATATAAACTAGTGTCTACAACCTCTCTTTATCCCAAACCTCTTTCTCAAGTTCTAAGTTTTTTTTTTAACATTTTTTATTGATTTATAATCATTTTACAATGTTGTATCAAATTCCAGTGTAGAGCTCAATTTTTCAGTTATACTTGAACATATATATATATTCATTGTCACCTTTTTTTCTCTGTGAGCTACCATAAGATCTTGTATATATTTCCCTGTGCTATACAGTATAATCTTGTTTATCTATTCTACAATTTTGAAAGTTCTAAGTTTTATATTTAACTACCAATGGCCATTTCCACATAGATATCCTGCAATCACCACAAACTGAACATGTTTAAAATTAAAGTGACTCTCATCTCTCCAAATATTGGTTACTTTCCTCTCTTACCATGTCACCATTGTACTGTCACCAAACCAGTTACTGAACACAGAACATTTTCAGCATCATCAGATCCCTGATAAAATATGATTTGCCATTGATTTTTCTTGCTTTTATCTCTGCTCCTTCTCCTTTCTTGCTTTGTTCTGATTCTTAAATTTTTCACTGAGATCACTGTAATAACTCCTCATTGTCACCTTGCTTTTCTCCTGGACTACTTCAATTCATTGTTTACAACTTAATACAAATATTTTATCTAAAACACAAATCTGATTATGCAATTCTGTTTTCAGAGTCTTTATTTAAAAGGCTGACACCTTTCGTATGCTTTGATCTGTAACTTTACCTTCCTAAATTGTTTAAACTCGCCCTTCACATCCTAGAGGACCATCATACTCTAGACAAAGAAAAAACGTAATAAAAGAGATCTCCAAAGAAGGAGCTCTCACTTTTCACGAAGGCTGTTTCCCTATCAGCATTTTAATTCTCCGTCAACGCCTCTTTGTTTTTCAAACGCCTTATTTGTTCTTACTTATTCATTCTCGAATAGTACTATTACTGCATGTTTCATATTTTATTGAACATATTTGCTTATCTGTTTATCTCCCCACAGGGGTATGAGCTCCCATATTGGTCTCTTGACCCTAATTGCTAGGTAATCCCAGTGACTAGTAGCCACCTTACAAAGCATGGACCTTCAACGAGTGCCTGCCCGACCAAAATGACTCTCTCATCCCCTGAATATTTAGATGCACGTTAGAATCACATTACATCAAGGACATATATCATCAGACCTATAAGTCCTTTAAAGTTCTCAATAACATTTCCTATAAATTTGTCCTTTTACACACGCACACCACACCCCCACAAAGGGAAAATCAAACTCCGTAACTACAAGCAGTTTATCTTAATCCTCCTTCTGTTTAAATCTCCAATACTAAGGTATAGCCATACTTGCTTCCAGAAGGAATTGTGTACCATTTCAGGACATCAGGAAAAAAATTTCACTTAGGTGACCGTAAACCAAAACTCTTCACTCAAAATTATCCAACAGTTTTCCACCATATTCTTTTTTTTTTCTTGCACAATTTTATTCCCTGCATCCTTTTTACAAACTTAAGGATTACTATTTTGCTATGATATGCTCCTTTTATTCTCCCCTGGTGGGTAATTAAAAGTTGCCTGTAGCCATGGCAGCTTATGCTTGAAATCACTTCCACTGAACAAAAGATTTTGTCACATAAGACCTGTTACTGATTTAGAGAACTCCAAAAAATACACCAAATTGACCATAAGTGGTTTTGTAAGGTCAGAAGATGACATGCATCCTTAAGGATTAATGTTAGAATGAGGTCCTGACATGCTATTAGAAACAAGAATACAGTCCTTAGGTCTGTCCTTACTTCCAGACCTGGTCTTCGTTGAATGTCTTTAAAGTAATGAAGACTATATTCTAAGAAAACGTAACTAAATACATCCAAATATGAAAAATTGGGCTGAGTTTACAGGAATTAGAGCTGAGCAGAGTTTTCATATTTTCAAATACGAATGTGTTTACATTTAAACTGTGACTACATTTAAACAAAGATATTTTTCTATTCCCTTTTTATTTTTAAAGTAATCAAGTTAGCAATCTATAGAAAAATGCATTAAAACATAAAATGTACATAATACATACATAAATTTATATAAATACGTATTATAAAAATAATACAGTTCAATGAAGATAACAAGAAAATTTGGAAACTTATAAAAAGAATAAAATTCTGATCTAAAGCTACCACCCCAAACAGAAATATAAAGCTACCACCCCAAAATGCTGCAAATATTCTCTTTCAAAAAATTGTTAATCCATTCTTTTTGCTATAGTTGCTTACCTTTCTCTTTGAATTATAGGCACATTAAATAATTTATATCAAATGTATACATATTTTCATATTATTTTATTATTCATTATTATACATTATTTAAAATTATTAAATTATCATCTAGTGTTGTGTAATTCTCCATAATACACTATAATTTATTAAGTACACTCAGAATATTTTTTGTTTTATAAGTAATACTGAATGATCATTGTTATACTGTATATGAATTCATACCTGAAAATTTACCTAAAATTGACCTTAGCCGTGGAATTACTGGATCAATGTAAAAGATTCTTCAGACATATTAAAAATGTATTTTTCTGAACAGTATACATTATACTTACTGCTTTCCATTTATAAGAATGACTTCAGGATGACAGTTTTTTTTTTTTAGTTTCTTTTTTCTATTTGGGTTTTGAAAACTGATCCTTTATTACTGATTAAATTCACATTTCTTATTGCTTGTAAAGTGGAGCATTTCTGAAATCCTGGTAAGCTATTTGCATTTCCCATTTTGCAAAATATCTTTACTCACATGCTTTGAGTCTACTGCTTTTTTAATACTTTCTGAGTTCCAAGCTCCACTCACAAATAAGAAAGGTAATTAACCTATAATTTCTTTCAGTCTTGAATGGCTTTATTTTCACATTTAAACTTTATTCATTCATATGTTATTTGAGTCAGTGTTGTGAACTGAAAAGCAATTTTTCCCAATAACTAAATTTTCATGGAATAATTTTTATGAATATATTATATATATATATATATATACACACACTTTTTATGGCCTATCCATCCTTTACCAGAGCTGCTACTTATTGTTCATATTATTGTTAGCTTAATAATATTTTATAAAATCTACTAGGGTAATTCTATCCATTGTTACTTTAATGAGAAATTTACTAAACCTAAAATATAATTTGTCAAGAATTAACACCATTATGGTGACCCACCTTTTTATCCAAGAATAAACAGTGTCGATCTCTCAGTGTAGTCAATTCTACCTTTAAATCACATGGTGGCTTTTTTGGTTTACTACACCGGTCCTTTATTTGTGTTTCCAAGAATATTCTTCACATTTTATACAGAGTTGCTATTGTGGTGAGGAGACTGCATTAGTTGCAAAAGAAGAGAGAGAGAGAGATACCAACTCTGACTGATTTAAGAACAAAAAGCATTAATTGAATGACTTAGGATAATTCACAGAAATTTCTGGAATGTTGGAGAACGGGGCTGAGATAACAAGTGCAGGAGCTGCTAAGAATCTGCCGTGACTTGAAGCAAAGCATCAGCACAGAAGCAGTTTGGTAAGAACACAGTCGCTGTCATGAACACCTGGATGCCCAGGTGGCACTGCCGTTGCCGCTGGCGCAGGTGTGTGAGGTTAGGCATGCCTCGCGTGCACACCTGTGTCACAGCTGCAGGGTGGGCTGTCTGTCTGTCTCTAACGCTGACAGGTAGGCTCTATCGATCACAAAGATTCATGCAGGGAATTTCAAATACAGAAAGGGATTTCAGATTCAAGATTTTTTTCTTTTTTTGCTTTAATCCACTCAGCATGTACTGAATCAGTGTTTTGTTTTCGTTGTGGGAATTGTAGGACTTTTGTCCATTACCCATATATTTCGCCTCTAGTCTGTTCATGATCCATTAACTACTTTAATATCCTTGTGGACCAATCTCTTTTGATTAACCTCAGTCTTCGTTGCCTAATACCTCTATAATCACTTGCCTCTGCAGTTAAGTGCTACTCCTTGGCCTTTGTCATTCTAGAGTCATGTTAGCTTCAATGAAATCTGAGAACATATCGCTAAATTCTTCCCCTGATATGTTAGTTATCTATTGCTGCATAACAGCTTATCCTAAAATTTAGTGACCTTAAATGACAAATGTTTATTATCTCACACAGCTTTTGTGGGTCAGGAATTCAGGTGCAGCTTAGCTGGTTCTAGTTTGGGGGCTCCCATGGTATTATGCTTAGGTTTTCAGCTGAGATTCTTGTCCTTGGAAGACTTGAATAGGGCTGGAGAGTCTGTTTCCAAGGCGGCTCACTTACATCCCCATCAAGTTAGAGATGCTCATTGTCAGGAGGCTTTAGCTCATCGCCATGCTGGTATCTCCGTGGGCTGACCGAATGTCTGCAATGCATACAAGCTGGCCTCCACCAGCTACTTATCCAGGATCAAAAGAGGAAAGTCACAATGTCTTTCATAATCTATCCTTGGAAATCAAATCCCATCATTTCTGCAACATCCAACTGAGTGAAAATGTCAGCCCTATTCAGAGTGGGAGAGGACTACGGAGCGCCATGAATATCAGGAGAGGAGAGTCACTGGGGGCCACTGTAGAGTCTGGTGGCCACACCTGACTACAGAGGACAGAGGCTCCAGGAATGTGAAGGCTGCCCGTGGTCACTAACCAATGCGTTTCTCAGTGCAATGATGAATACATTCTATTCTGTTCTCACTTAAGGGATACAGTCCTTTGGTAAGTGACCAACCTCATATGATTAATAACACACTACAATATTCTTATATTCCTATTTTATGTCTCCTTCTAGATCAGTGATGAAAAGCTACAGCCCACACCATAATATGTTTTTGTATGAACTCTGAGCTAAGAATGGATTTTACATTTTACAGAATTGATTTTAAAAAAGGAAAAAATAAGAATAATACACATCAGAGACCTAATATGGCCTACAAAGTCTAAAATATTTACTGTATCTGTCTTTTTAGCAAAATGTTATAGACCTCTGTTCTAGATAGTACAAGTAAACCTCTGGTGTGTCTAGTTGAGAAATATTTTGAGGCAGTCTCAGTTGCTCTCTGGTTCTTGATCATGTCTTGCATTGTACTTGTACTTTTCCTATTTTATGAAATATGCTCTCCAGCAGAATGAGAAGAAGGCTCCTCCCAAAAATCGTGTTATTTTTGCCCTTCATTGTGGGGAATGGTAGCACTTATTAATCTGCCAAGTCCTGCTGTTAATAGACACTGTGTTACAGGTGGCAGGTGATAATTCGACAACTGCATTACCACTGTTATTCACAGCTGCAGGATTATCAGTGTTCCATTCTCTAATACTAGACAGGCTCTTACTACAGATAAAGACAAATTTGATAATCATATTCTCATTTGATTCTCATTTCTTTCAGTATTGTCTGTCAATGCCTTTGACCAAAAACTTCATATTTGTCAGCATTTTAGGGTGAGGACAGTAGGATTTGCTGTACTAAGAGTGGATAGTGAATGACCTGTAAAATCATTGAGTCCTGGGGCAAAGGCTTTAGGCTGAGCTTTTGGAATTAACTTCATAAACCACATGCAGAACAGTCATGACAAAGTAGAGGCTGGCTTTGGAGCCATGCTTTTTCTGCCATAACTTGAATCAACAAAATGCATATCCCATAAATCAACCCATTTCTTCTCGCAGCTCACTTCTGAATCAGCCTCATACAAGTGTGCCTAACTGGCAGAACTAGCCGTGTATTTTTAATCTAACATCTAATGAACCTCAGATATTTTATTTGTTGTGTATTTCACCTTAAAAAAATTAGCTTCATCATGTAATAAATTATCAACATGTAGAAAATGTGTTTAAAGATTTGGGGTAAACCAACTGGCATGTGACCATTGCATGACTCATTATCTCTCCAATCTCTCGCTGTCACTCTCTGTTATATTTTTCTGATATTATCATATTTACTTAATATACTTTGAAGCCACGAAATTTGCTTGGCGTTTCTATTTTCTATATGAAGTGCCTTTCCTGTGTAATCATTTTATTTGATTATGCCTAAGAATGAATATTGCCTTCACTATTTTCTTTCATTTGTGCTTGTCTAGTATAATTTTGACCTTCACTTTCTACTTATGCTTGATAGGTCAATCTTTTAAAATATCTCGTAAACATGAAGTCACTTAATGTTTATTTTTAATCCAATCTGGGAGTCATTTTAGGGAGTTATTTTCCTAAATGAAGCTTTCATTTATACTCTACATCATTAATTTAAATTCCTTCAGAATTTAATCTGCTAGTTGCTACATCCATCAAGATTTTAATTCAGAAATCTTATTTTTTCCTCCCCATTGAATCCTTTTCAAAATCATGTTGTCCCTCTTCATGACATGTTGGTTGTGAATTATATCTCAAAGTTTGTTTTTTTTTTTAAGTGAAAAAGAGAAATTGCAAAGAATTAAAATCAAGCATAAAATATATTTTGACCCCAGTGGAATTACGTTTAGAAAAATATGACTGGAAAATTTTCAAATGTTTGTGAATTAAAAAATATAGAGTTGACCTTTGAACAACGTGGGGGATTAATCTTCGACTACAAGTTGCCTCTCCAAATCCACGTTTCCTCCACATTCATGGATTCACCCAACCACGGTCCTGTGCATGTAGTACTGCAGTGTTTACTATTGAAAAAAATCCCCGTACAAATGGACCTGCACTGTTCAAACCCACATTGTTCAAGGGTCAATTTTACTTCTAAATAACCCATGAGTTAACAAAAAAATTAGAAAAAATATTTTGAACTGATTGATTTAAAAAAAAAGACACAACCTGTAACTCTCCTGTGTGTCTTTTCAGAAGCCTGATAAAAGCATTTTCATTCACTTCCTTTACAGTTTGAGCTTTCTCCATTCTTCCGTGTCTTCCTGGCCTGACGCCTGGCCTTTTCCGGTAGCCTAGACCTGTTACAGAGCCTTCTCTTTCTCTAGGTCCCACTCAAAACGGGGAGCCTTATGGATTATTTGGTAAAAAGTTCCAGGGAACATAATATGTAAATTTATAATTGTTACCTCCACGACTCTGGGAGCCCCGCAGGTGTTATATATCTAGTCGGCATTAGTGCAAGATGAGACACCTCACCTCATTTTAGGGGTGATATACTGACTTGCCAAAGACCATCTGCTCCCTGGATCCTTTCTTAAAATGGCAGGGCCCTGAATTTTGTAGTTTTATTCTCCCTCTGGGCAAACGTGTGTTTAACCCGTACATCTGGGGTACTTTCCCTTCCTGCTCACCAAGGACACTCCGTGAGATGGAGCAAATTTTGTTCTGTGGGATAGCGATAGGACCAAAGTTCGGGAGGCTTTGATAGTAGCAGGAAAGTTGACGTATCCCTGAGGGAAGATGGTGAAATCATAATATCTCTCCCAGCAGAAAGCAAGCTGCTCTGATCATCCATGCTGACTGGTAAGGGGGGAAATGCATTTTGCTGGTCAACGGAGGTCTTATCAAAGCAAAGCTTGTGTTAATTTGCTCTAACGAAGATACCAAATCTGTTACAGCAACTGGAGTGACTCTCTAATTATATTTACAAAAATCCACACTCATTTTCAAGATACGTCTGATTTTTATGACAGCCAAACGGGTAAATTAAAATGGGTGTAATAGGAATGGTACCTGTCTTCAAATCTTTGATGGCAGCATTAACTACCACGATTCTCTGATGTGTCTGATATTCTCTCTCACTGCAGTGATGAAACTCAGTTCTGTGGGTTTTCACTCTGCCTTTCCTGCTCTCCAGGCACTTACGCCGTCGGTGAGAACTGGCGTGAGTGGAATTTCGGCCAATTTCTGATGACGTACATCGCAGCTGGTCCCAGCTGGAGATGGATTTGGGTCAAATCTGCACTTATTACGTGAGTTCCGTAATTCCTCTCTATTTTTCTCTGACAGTTGAGCCAAGGTGGCATGCTAGTCTCATAGGAATCACATCAACTCAGAGCCGATGTAAAGTCTTTACATTCTGAGTGGGTCTTTTTTCTTGGTGTCTGCTTGTCATATTAGGTTGCCTCTGGTCCTTTTGAAGTAAAGCCTGGAGAAAGATTTAAGCACATTCTCAAGGGAGGTCCCTCTTCAGGGGGCCTCAGATCAGTGGTGGAGGAACTAATGCTCCAGCTTGGGGTTTTTTCCAGGACTCAGTGCTAAAGCCACGACCTGGGATGGTCAGTCACTCTGTGTGTGAATTGGCTTTGGTTTGGGAACTGCAAGATTATAATATACTTCCCTGATGACACAAATTGGATTTTTGTTCACCAAACCTAGGTCTTTTCCTAGTCTATAGATTTAGCAACACATTAGTAGCCTGCACATCTGTTTTATTCTTGGGGACTTCGAGTTCAGTTAACTATCACCACAAAATTATGTGTGTGGCACATTTTGATTCTCACTGCCGGACGGCTGCCTCTTATGGTTGAACTCAGATGGTCCCAACACTCACACCCCCATCGCCCACTATCCAGGAACCGACTATGCCACTGAAATCAAGGACTGCAATTCTACAGCCCAAATCCACGTTTATCCCTTGTCTAGGGATGACAGTCACCACAGAGCTTTTCAAAAACACCTGTATTCTCCTCACAAGTGCATTTACCAATTCCTTTGTAAAGGGAACGTCTTCCAGGCACTCTCAGGACACATCGTTGGGGGAGAGAAGGAATTGCTCTTCTGAAATCCACTCCAGCTTCACAAGCTCTCCAAGGCTTGAATGCCTGTCTCTACCTTCTGCCAGAGAAAGTCTGGGGCTTTCAATCTCATTAATGTTGGTCAAACTTCAAGTGCAGAATTCAATAGACAACTGAACAAACATATCAAATTCTAACTTCTCTAACCAGCAATTAAATTCAGAATGAAATTTAGTGCCATGTTATAGTAAATTTGGCTTCATCCAAAATTAAGTTTTGTCCCTTTGGGGAGACTCTTTGAATCCATTAGCATGCATTTCTCCAGGCACGTACAGATAAAGATGAACAATATTTCAAGATCCCTTTGCCGTGTATGTCATATCCTTCTGGAAGAAAACTATTGATTCTCTTCCTGGAAGACCTCGGGAAGCAACTCCTGTTACAGCCTGGAGGCAGGCAGAGGTTAGAGGGTAGGCTTCAAAAGACCAGGCATGCACAAACTATGACAGGTGACATAATTCAGTCTTATCTCTTTAAGGGAAGGCCACTTTTCTTTCAGTGAGGTTGAAGCTGATTCTATTGGCAAGAAGGATGAGGGAAACTCAGTGGTTCAAGCTTTGTCCTAGTGCACACAAATGTCCCCTCCCCAAATCGCAGGGTCACTTCACTCCATCACCAATGCTTTAAACTTAAGCACTAATGCCCTGACCTTAACGTGAGGGACTGCTGATGCTGTGCAGACAGCCTGAGCTTTAGTCATGCTTCTGCTCACTTAAATTCCATTCTAATCCTCAGCCACGTCTTCCCTGCAGCTATGGAAGATGATACAATTTTTAAGGTTATCCAAGAAGTTTTTTTTCAACACCCACAAGGCTTCTTTGAACTGAGAATTCATAGACATGAGTGTATTATTTTTTTTTGTCAGCTCTTCTTCACCTTTAGAAATGGGCAGCACACTCTTCTGTGTTTGTCATTAACCTTGTCACTGTAAGAGTTGAATACAACAGCAACTTGATTTTCCAAAGCCCTGACATTGACCAGCCCTTCATCACAAGCATCTACAGATGATGATCTAAGTACCGATGATGTCACTGCATGCCACAAATTACTACTACCCCATTTACCATCTGCAAGAGCATCACGACTGTGTTCATATTTGGATCAGTGATAAGCTCAGAGTAAAACTCCCATCATGAGAGGTCTGCTTCTGGGATCACTGCTGATCAAATAATCAGTATCAAACCAGGAAACACATACCTCTCTAAATATTTTAGATCAAATGAATTGAATGCAGGATATTAGTAACAGAAGTGATAGAAGAAGCTGAGAAGATGATTAGGGGACGGTGAGGCAATAGACTGACAGTAGCAGGTAATGAGAACTACAGGGGGCCTAGGGGAATAAGCAAATCAGGGAGGCAGTGACGCCAGAGCCAAAGAGCCTTGTCAAGGGGTCCGCAGGCAGCAGCTGAGAGCAAGGCAGACCTGTGTGCCATTGGTGTTTGAGCCGCGGTGTGTAGCCATTGTGGGAAACACCACCCAAGAAAAGAAGGAGAAAAACCCTTCCTTCTGCCCTCTAGTCTCTCTTCTATACCTGTTTTCAGCCAGACTGGGCGAAAGCCAGCTGATAAAGAGGCAGGCATCAGCCTCTCTGCCATTCAGAACTCTCTATGAGGAGAGTGAGGAGCGACTGTGAAGGCAAAGCTCGGGGCTGGCCCAACGGGACATGGAGTAGCAGAAGGAAGGGAGGAAGGAGAGGAAGGAAAGAAAGTCGTGGTGATGGGGAGAGAAGCTGATTGACAGCAGTATGGATCCAGACTGAAAAGCATATTTGTCACACTTGTGACTCCCTTGTCCCAATTATGATAGCATCTCATCCTCAGAAAAAGACTGTCACCATGACACGTTCTCTGCAGACCTCTGTTGAAAAAGGCACATTTCGGAGCCTGCCAATGGCCGTGTCCCTCTGCTGACTATGGCGGACAAGCGCATTTAAGAGAAAATGTATAGAATGTTGCGTTGCTTTAGGTGCATCTCTCATGGTAAATCTGCACTGAGAGGGAAGATGTAGAACTGAGAATATCCAAATGATACCCAAGCCACAACATACCTCAGACCACCTCAGGATGTACTGGTGTGGGTGTTCCAGCACCAAGTCCCATGTTCAGGATATTTTGTTCTTCCAAAGTGGAACTGGCGTGTTTTCTGGGAATGCAAAAAGCAGCTCTCATGACCCTCCCCTTGCCCCAGAGAGAGAGAAAGAGTCTATATGCTGCTTGCAATGTCAGTGACATTTGGGAAAGTTGATTCCATTTCTCATGACATGATTTTACAAGAGCTTAGAGCCTTGTTTTTGACCCTAAATTTACGTTCTTATTTTTAATGTGAATAATTCCTTTGTGACATATCCTAAATTGTTTATATATAGTTTATGCCTTATACTCAAAATAACATATGGGATATCATCTGTTAGTTCTGAAAAGTTTGACATTAATGAGTGCAAAACAGCAAGACAAAGTTATATCTCTTAAGATCAAAACCATGAAAAAACTCAACATGTGCATGTACAAAAAGTCTTGGGTAGAAACACATCAATAAATAACTTTGGAAATCACTGGAGAGTTTGAATATGTGATCGTTTTCTCTTTTGATGGCTCTGTTTATTTTCCTCTTATTCCATGAGAAGCATGAGACATGATAGTGTTATGTATAGATCTTACTCTTAATAGAAGTACATATTTGAGTCACCAACTTTCAATTTTTAACTGCATTTTCCAGATAACAGGTTGCTTCACTGTCACTGCTTAATAATTCTGTAAATTTTATATAACAATTCCTTATACTATTATTAATCAAAATATATCAATAATAATATACTATTGTAAAACTATAGTGTACTTCTGCTGTCTAAAATTTGATATCATTTGTAAATGAACTCCAGGAGAACATCTGTAAGTGCTGCTTATAGTCTTTAAGTTGTTGATCTAATCACATTAAGTACATTTGCCACAGGAACTTACATAGAAAAGGATGCTAGATTTATGAACCAATAGATCTTTGAATAAAGTTGTGATATCTTTGTTGCATTGGTATAGCACTCTGTTAATTTGCTTTTGGTTTGGTTTGGTTTCTATGTTGAGACTCTCCTATGCTGATGATATCAATTACGGCATTAACATCTAAGAACTTTCCCTAATCCTTATTATTTATCAGGTGATAATACTATGTTGTCATTCGTCTGTCCCAGTCAATGAAAAACATCACTGAGATGAATGCTACAATTGGTGTCCTCGAGGTCACACAGAAGTCCAGTAGCAAGTCGGAAAATAAGACTGATAAATGCCCAGTTGCCATCACCTGGTTTCCTCTCAAATCCTCCCAGAGGAATAGGTTGCCTGGAAGATGTTCATTAACTTCAAAACCATGTGTGAATCTAGCTCACCCTGGGATGATGGAAGTTTTCAGTCTCTAGTGGCACGTGCTGGGCTCTGTGAAATGGAATGGCTTGGTTGAGTTCAGAAAGCATGGATGTCTTTTTCACCAGAGCCACAAGTTCCAAGAGAGAAGTTAAAAACTGTGTCAGAAATAAATAATTCCTTTATACTCAGAGGTGATTTCTCTTAGTCAGGTTTAGTCATACTAACAGATCAATGCACAAAAGTGCCCACTTTTATGATCTAAGTTGTCTGTCAGGGAACCTGGGGTGTTGATTTCTGATAATGCATATTTGGCACTTTCTCTGACAATCTAGTGCCTTAGCAATGCAACGCAAATCCTTCCTGGACAAGGACCACATTGGTGTTCGTCTCAAATGTAAGTAAAATCATGTGATGTCTGAATTACCACATTGCACTGACCTTTTGTCCTAATACCAACAGACAGTGTATTATTTTCTGTCTCAGTCTTGCAGTTGCTCAACTAACTGGGCAACAGATCAAAGACCTAGTCTCTTGAGGTTGAAACACTAGTGTTCAGGGTTGCTCCTTTATGACCCTGAGTCAGTCAGTTAACCCTTCTGCCCCTGACTCATGCTTGTGTAACAGAAGTTGAAGCAAAATTCTGGCTCTACCCATATCTTGGCCAAGAATCACACACCCACATATTCCAAAAAAAAAAAAAAAAAAAAAAAAAAAGTCTTTTAAGTATTACTGATTTTTCTCTCCCAGGTATTTAAAAGATAATGCTGCCAATGAAATCCCCCGAAAAAAAGTTCTTGGTCATACTCAACATGGCACTAACAGAGGAGAAAATGAGAGCCTTTGCTTCGTAAAAGGCACAATTGCTTTTGTCATTTCCTTCAGATTCCATACAGAATTGCATTGATCAAGGGAATGGTTGAGAAGTGCTAGAAATCCTATTCTGAAGGGAAACCAAGTCCCATTCTCTCAGGATCTGTCACTTCGCATTTGAGTTTGATGAAGTGTTTTTACTGAAAGCGTGCAGTGATCATTTCGGGTTTTT
This sequence comes from Camelus ferus, assembly GCF_009834535.1. Lineage (NCBI taxonomy): Eukaryota > Metazoa > Chordata > Mammalia > Artiodactyla > Camelidae > Camelus > Camelus ferus. The sequence goes on along the minus strand of NC_045725.1, from coordinate 9,615,701 downwards.
TTTAATGGTCATGCTAAGGTAGGCTGGAGCTGCGGAGGATGGAGGTCTTGTCCATATTAGCTTCAAAGTGTCACAAGCAAGCCTGCTGGAGAGTAAAGTTTAAAGGCATCTTCCTCTGAAGATGCCACCGGTCCTTTTCTTATATCCATATACATAATGCATTTGTTTTCCTTTGTTAGCTTTCAGAATGTGTCATTATTCCCTGCTCTCTGCTTTGGGCCTGCCATGACTTCTGGAGTGACAGCTCTTGGCAGCTTATATTAGCATCATTAGGTGTCGGATAATATGCTTTCTCACAGGGGCACTGTCAACGTTTTATCCTAACTTTGTAGTTTCAACTTCTGTGATTTGTGTAGATCAGCCGGCAGCAGAGAAGCAGCAGTTTGAAAGACAGGAACAAAAAAAAAAGCCTTGGTATTGAAATAAGGTAACATCAAATTTACTCTCAAATGTATCATGGTTCAGATTACAGAAAAACATCTGGTGACTTCTCAATATAAAAATTTTTTAAAAAGTTATCAATATGGTATATTATTTCTGAGATTTAGATATAATATGGCTTTCATTTTCTCTTTACTAAAGAATAAAGTGCCACAGGATTCAAAAACTCACATGTATATAATGAGTGCAGAAATGGAACGCTATTTATAAAACTAACAAAAAACTAGATTAAGTGAGGGAGGAGCTGTATTTTCTAACATATCTTTTTGGTTGAAATAGTATTATTAATTATTAGGGCTTCTGCTGAAGAATATTTAAAGACAGTTACAATTTTCAAATGTAACAGTTTTCATACTATGTTTCTCCCCAATAACCTTTTATTTAATGTTCAAAGTCTGGATGCACAATAATGAGCCCATAAGTGGCATATTCAAGTGGGTGAATTATTCCTCTAACATGGCTTGGCTTTTACTGTTAGATTTGTTTTTTTCCTAACCACTGCAAAACCACACACACACACACACACACACACACAGTGCTTTTGAGTTCCCTGTTCTCTTGATCTGGGATCCCCTTCAACCAGATATCCCCTTGCTTCCTGTCCTTAACTCCTTCAAATATTTTCTTAATGAGTTTCTTTGCAGTGGACGCTACTATAACCAGTCCATTTAATGTTACACTTCACCCATTCACCTTCAATTTTTATTTGTATCTTTCCCTTCTCTATATTTTTCCATAGTGCTTAACATGTTTTAACATTTTATTTAAAACCATTTATTTATTTAGCATCCTTAGAATTTATCACTTGTGTTACTACATTAGAATATTGCACAGTTGTTTTTTTTTCACTTCTGTATGCTCTGTGACTCAGTGTCCAGAATATATGAATTATTCAATGCACAACTGCTGAATTAATGAAAGTACTACAGGGTCAGTGAAGGAACAATCACTGTGCACAGAAAAGATGGAATTTTAAAATGCTTGGTGAAGACTATGGAAGAGGCAGTCTTAATGTGAATGATAACAATGGATAAAGAACATTTTTTAAAGTATTTTTAAAAATCTGATTTTTTAAGTTATTAAACTAGAGGCCATAGTATCATAACATATTCATGTTTAGAAGTTTCAGCGTAAGTGAAACCGAAATTTCATTCCGTTTAGGAAGTACTTGATTCAAATTCTACTAGGTTTTATTTTTATTCTCTATTAGGGATATTTCATATGTTCATTATTATTACATTACATGTTAAAAAATAAAAAGCTACAGAAAATGGGAAGTAAAATTCCCATGTTGTTAATACTGTGGACTATATTTAGATTGTATTATATACAATCCTGTGTACAATATATAGTACAATATAATACAACATAAATATTGTATTACATTGTACCAAGAAGCAATTGATATTTTGCATTATAATGTCTTGAAAGTTAAACTCAGTGGAACGAGCTAATAGAAACAAAATATGTACAATGCTCAATAGCAGATCTCCTGATGAGAAACTTGATTAAAATCTTTGCAAATTGCAGTAGGAAACAAGAGAAATGATGATTATATATTATTTATAAAGCCAGAAACCCAGTAATCCTTATGTCTCTCCTCTGAACTAAAGATAGAAAATAGGGAAGGAATTTATTGTTTGATCCCAAAATTTCCATTTATATAGCATAAGTACATTTGAAAAAACAGGTATAAATTTCTGCATTGCTTTTCATTTTAACACAGTGATTAAAAGCCCGGACATCTGAATGATTATAAACAATACACTTTTGAAAATACTTATTCAAATTAAGACAAACTGAGTTTATTAAAAGCATATTAACAATAATCAAGAAGATAAAGAAAGATATTTTGAATTTTACTTGCAATAAATTTCTCCATAATGATAGTATTTACACTTATTTTAATGCACTGTAGATTATCTCCCAAAAGATTATTTTCAAATAGCATATTATCATGTTCTAAAACTTATTATACATTTTCTTTTCTCTATCAATACAACAAAATGATAATAACATTTTAAGAAATTCTGTGTTTCACTTTGATATCCTGCGATTTATAAATTTAAATAATTCCATGAAATTTATTACCAATGCGAAGCTTGATGTAATTCAGTTACAATTTAAGGTCTACACAAAGTTAAGTATTTCTTCTATTTGTAAAATCATTCATATCAGTTCTAAATAAAAAGCTTTAATAAATTATTTTTATTTTATTATGAGATTTATTTTGATAACAATAAATAATAAAGTGTTATTAGTGAATAACACTTTAAACTTTATAGATATACAAAATACTGGGGTTCTTTTCCTTGCTATTTCTGATGGTTAATATTTGTAACCAAAAATAATACAATTTTTAAATCACCGTTTCCCATTCTCCAGAAAAGAATCCAAGATTGAATCATCTGCCTTTGAATTTCACTTTGTCATACAGGAGTTGTGAGTTAAAAGGAAATCTTAAAGGAGAAAAAAATGGTTTAAAAATTATTTCCAAATCATATGAAGTGTTGTTTTATTGTATTATACTATTTTGCTTGAAGAACACATTTTAATAATATAAAATAAATATAATAATTTTTTTCTGTTTTGAAACATAGCTGTTCTATATATAGTCACCTTTTACTTTATTAAATTGCTTATCTAAGAAATGCTTACAAGTTGATAGATTTACACTATGAGATAATTGTAAATAACCTCTTATTTTTTTCCTCCCAAACTCCATCCATCAAAAGCAAACCAGAATAAGCATAATGACAAAACTATATGAAATGTACCTAGTATTTTATTTCAGTGCAGCAAAAAAAAAATCTGAGCTATTAAAGTCAGTGATTTTTTTCCTAAAATCTTATTTCTGAGGGGGATTTTAACGTATTCTCCTTTAAAACAGTAAGATTAAGCTTATCAGAGAAAACTAATTATATACAAAATGTTCTTAAACAGTTTTATTGCAGCATATTTATTAAAGAAAATATTGGAAACCATTTCTTTAAATCAATGGAATAACTTAACTATGTTGTAAAGTTAATATTAAGAAACCCATTATTTTTAAAGCAAACCAGTATTTTTTTCCATTTATATAATTATAGCCATGGTCCTTAACCTAAGAGACCTAATGTACCTTTTACAACAAAGTTTTTTAATGTACCCATACTGAAATAAAATCCATAGGAAAGTAAACAATAGAGTTACACCATAATATTAAAAGAGGTAACTATCAAGATTTAGCTGTAAAGTGAGGAAGAAATAAATTACAATAAAATTATATCTTTCATTAAGTAAATTCTCACATGCGCCTAGATTAGAAAACCCAAAAAATGCTAAGGGCTTTTTTTGTAGAATCATGGTATAAAAACAACTACAAAGGGATGAACACAGGTGTGTCCTAACAGGGTTACTGACAGTGGCATCAGCTACACTAATGATGTGGCTTCCTCAAGCAGTGAACAGTTCCACACTGTATTTCAGGAATAACCACCGTGTACTAAAATGCAATAAAACAGTGCAGTACTTGGTGTTTATCTGTAGAACAGAGTTCAGATCTAGGCTCAGCTAAATAAAACAAGTTTGTCATGTACATGAATGGCTGAGAGGCTGTCTGAAATCCACATGAGACACTGAAAATTATTTTGTTGTGCTCAGCTGTCCTAATTTCTACCCATCAAAGAGGAGCCTAGCCCCCAATTCCAGTAACAACTAAAACATCCCTACAAGTTGCAGGAAAACAAACAAAGAAACAGGGAACCACCGAATTTTTGGATTAGCTCCCAGTTAAGAATTTTAATTTATATTACTTATGTTGATGGATAGTCATTTTAGGTAGAGAAAAGGCCAGGGCAATCAAATGCAATCAAGGGTTTAAAATTGTTCACAATTGCTGAAAGTAATTACAGTTTGGATTACTACCAGTTGACCTAGCTTTTTGTTTATTGTTTTTCTTCTTAAGAATCTGTCTCTCTCCCCCTCTTCATACACAATTACAAACACAAACATACATGAGATTATATAATGTATAGTATATTCTAATTTAATATATAATACATGTAATACAGTATATGTGTCCAAGAATCTATAAAAATTCCAAGCAAAACTCTTGATTTTTATTCCAAGAAGAGCTAATATTTCCCTTCTTGTCTTAGATATATTCTAATTCTTTTAATTCTTATGTAATTCAGGTAAACTGAAAGTTAGTAGCTAATCTCACTTGTGTTCTAGTATTTTTAACTACTCTGGAAATTTCAGTTTGCTGGACTCAGATTTATCTGTGAAACCTGGTGTTGAAAATATACAAATGGCAATTCTAAGTATGTGTTTACTTTATCTTAGATCCCTAGCCACACCCATAATACAGACTTAATTTATTGCTTCCTGATTTATATCTAGTGTATAATAAGATTAAAGATCAAAAAAGTTCATTGTTTTCATTTTTCCTATACAACCCAGATTCTGCTGTCCAATCTTTAGTTTATGAGATGTTAGTATTTTCTGTTCCAAAAGTCAAACTTTTTACTGCTTAAATGATCATAATACATATGTTATTTATGTAGCTAATTATTTATAATCTATGTTCCAAAATCTGATATTTATAAACCAATATTTTTGTTTCTATGGCATTATTTCTATTAAATTTTCTTTAATTTTCAAAAATATTTTTGTTTAATTCCATATTAAAAACATCCAACCTGTAAATAAAAACATGTAATATTATTTCAAATTCAGTTGACGACAAGTTGGGCATGGCCAAACTTTTAAAATGCTTTAGTAAAATGTTACTGTATCACTTGTCATCAGAACTTGCTGTGTGTGCCCCAGTGTTTGATGTTTTCAAAATAAGTGAATAGACAGGAATACATTTTAATTGAAATAACCTTTAAAATAATATCTCCCTCAAAAATATGTTGGCAGAAGTGAATTTTTATACATATTTTTTATAATGCTGTTCTAAACATGGACAGCAACCATTAAAAACAAAAGTTTTCTTCAGTTAATTAGCAGGTCCTTCTCATGAAGGAAGCATATGAAAATAAACTAATAGTCACTGTAGAAACTCAGGGGTGATGCTAGTAATGTGAATGGTGATATTGCTGTGTGTGTGTATTTGTGTGTGTGTGTGTGTGTCTAAAATAATAACTCCTTCATCATGTCTCTTGTAGAACATTTTGGCAAAGGAAGTATCTGCTGATTGGCACGTAAACAAATTGCTTTCAAGTTTTTCATTTGATGGGAGAAAAGCACCACTTGCTAGAATATTGTTGCTTTAGAATTATGTGACTGGACGTCTACTACAATGGCTGGATGTTGGATGCCCTCGCGTCATGAACGTAGGAGACTTACACCAACTTTTGAAAGAGATGCCTGGTGGGATTGGGATTCTGGTTCCTAAGCCAGTGTGCTAATTCCTCCTTCTGTTTGCTTGGGTAACTCTTCTTTATCCTTCATTGTCAGTATACAGGCCACTTTTCCTAGGAGGCCTTTAACCTTGATGTGGGTTATTTTCTATTATATGGGCTTCCATGTGAATTTGACTGACTCTTATCATCTCTCCATTTTATTATGAGGACGTGTCATTGTCCGGCTTCTTTTATAAGTTGCAAACTCTCTGGGGATAGAAAAATACAAGTGCATTTTTGCTGATCTCTGTCTCCCTAATCTCTCTCATGTTATCTGTCTCAGTGCAGCCATTTGCTGAAGAAAAGAAAAATGGGAGACAGAAGGAAGAAAGCAAAGAAGTAAGAAAAAGATGAACAGTAATTTTGCTATCTATTTATTAATAACAGTCAAGAAAGTTTTTAAAGTGCCAGGAATAGGGCATGATATAAGAACGAAGTTAAATAAGTGAGCTAATGGGTATAAAAATAAGTAAAATTAAAGTCAGAATGGATACTTACTGAACAGAGCCTAGTAAATACATCTTTTGTAGCTCTTACTGAATTGGAGTGCCATCGCTTGTTGGCATATTTGTGTTAAGTACACTCTTGTGTTATTTGACATTTTGTGTGACCAGAGATGGCAGCATGAGATGGACTCAGCCCAGTGATGCTGGCTTTGAAGATGGCAGAAGCGGCCACGAGCCAAGGAATGTAGGCAACCTTAAGAAGCTGGAAAAGGCAAGCAAACAAATTCTCCTCTAGAGCCTCCCAAAGGAACACACCTGTGTAGACACCTTCATTTTTAGCTCACTGAGACCCATTTTGAATTTCCAACTTCCAGAACTGTCAGATGAGAAGTGTCTGTTGCTATAAGCCATTGACTGTGTGGTGATCTGTTACAGAAGCAATAGGTAACTTACACAGATTTGACACATTTAGTGTCAGGAGATCATTGATGCTCTTTCCTGCTCCATCTCTGTCTGTAATATTCCTGCAACTATCAGCAACACCTGCAGCCTCGGCGTCTTGTCTGTGCAGCTTCCACTCACCTGTGGCGTCTTGTGGCCACTGCTGTGTCTTAGCCTCTGCCTCCTCCTACCACCCTGGGTGTCCTTTTGACTTTTTCTCTTGACTTCATTTTTTTGAAAGTGATCATTTCTTTCAGTCAGCAAATTGACACTGCATTCTTTGTTTAAAACGTTAATGCCAGTCCACTTTGTTAGCAGCAGTTAAGACGTTCTCTATGGGATTTTCCAGTTCTGGTGGCCAGGGTTAAGGAGGACGAACTAACCAAGGCTGATTCCAGAGCAAGTGTACTGATTTGTACGTTATATCTTGTGGCATTACCTTGTGCACTCTTTCAAGGCAAGAACTGTGTCTTTTCTATCTTTGTATCCCCAGGAGCCAGTACTGTGCTAAATGGCTATCACAAAGCAGGTGCTGGATTTATTAAATTCTTTTCGATTGAAGAATTACAAAACGCACTGACATACAACTAATATACAGATAGAGCATTTCGTGGAGGCGATGGCTTATCCTTTAGCCTTTGATATGATTACCTTGATAAACATTAAATGTGATCATTTATTTTTCCAATCAGAAGTATAAATCATAATGTTGCTATTCGGTAATTGCCCTATCAGCTGAATGATATATTATTGAGTATTCAGTATGGTCCAATGACTCCAGATTCTCTATTACTAGTAATCAGGTAGTTGGAGCAAAGGAATCATCTTTGAATTATGTATCTCACTTTTTGTGGGATCCCCTTTTGCTTTGGAACTGTCTGTGTGACTTTTGCATGCATCTTAAATTTCTGCCATTTTGATAGATTACAAAGATACCAAAGTATTGAATTGATTACATTAAATTAAGAAAAGTTAAGTACAAAGTGTGTTAACATATTTGTAGTGAGAATAGAGCTTTTATGCAAAACATATTTGATTCTGAGCCAAGAAAATTATGGTATATAATGTTTTATGACTTGTTATGATTTGGACTTTCAATCAAAAGTCAGTATCTTGGCATCAGAATATAAGAATAGTGTCCTCAGCATGTCTCCATAGAGTGTAAATGACTTTTTTGAGATGAAGTGGTCAGAAACAAATGAAACAATACTTGATAAAAAGGGAAAATAGAATTTAGTTACAAGATGAAAAGCTATTGCTTGTAGAAATATGTCAGAAAAAGATGGAGAGGTCAAAAGCTGCAAAAGCTGCCTTTATTAAAAGCTGTAAAAAAGTAGATGATTTATTAACAATTCTTCAAAAATAATACTCTGTTGATTATGATAACGCATAAGCTACCAACAGATTGGTGATACTAATTTCTTCTTGTCAATTAAATTGAATCAGCAAAATAATCAAGTATCCAAAGTAATAAACTCTCACTTATTTGGGGGCAGAATGGATTAATGATGAAAATCAAAAGAGTGCTTGATTCTCATCTTTTTGAAGACTTGCAAAATGTCACACTTAATTTGCCATCTGTATAGTAATTTGGGATAAAGCTTTACCCAATTTCCTCGTGAAATATGTAGGAAGAGGTAACAATGAAGGACATCACAGCCCCACAGAAAAGGAAAATAATGATTTTCTTAAAAACAGAATCTGGAAAGAATAGACACTGATAATTTTTTAAAAAGTAGTTCAACTGAAGAAAACCTAGGTAGGCATAACTTCATGGGATACACAGACTTCACTTTATGAAATGAGTTTATTTAAATACGGTGAGCTCATACTTTCTCCTTCTCCCAAGGTCTGACTTACGGTTCAGAGGCCCAGGATTTCTAGAACAAGAGATCGGGGCTGCTTTTCCTCCATGATTCCCCCACCTTAACTGCACAAAGTTGAGAACGTCTCTATGGCCTTGCAAAATAAGGTTTCTTGTCTGAACCACTGGATGCAACAAGCTGTAGATGTGACTGTTTCTCAGTTGTACCAACAACAAACAGTGAAGAGCCTACATTCATAGGAGAGAACTTGTCTTCAGTGGATGCCTTAGGTCGTTAGAGCTTTGTTCTCTTGCAGTACTAGTTGAGAATGGGTCTCTCAAGTTTGGGTTTAGATAATCAGTACCACCTAGAGGTTGCTTTTTGATGCAGCCAGTGACCATTTCTTCTTCCTAGTTCTCACATCATCCCAAAGCATGTTTCCAAATGTGTGAAGAGAATGAGAACTCTAGGAAACGAGGCAAGAAACAGAAGGAGGATCGAGGTCCTGGAAGAAAAGGACCCTCATATGAGGCATGATGTGGAACTAAGATAGAAAGGACCCCAGTGTCAGTGCACAGTGAGAACTGACAGTTTTCAAGTAATCAGTCAGATCCATTAAATCAGAACAAGATTCTGGGAAAAGAGGAACCACTTTGCTAAAACAACTGCACTGTGTGATTGCCTGTTTGAATGTGCCTACTACACTGAAAGCTGTTTGCGGTGGTCTAACTGCCGCTTGCATGTGTGAGGTCCGGCCACAGCGTAAGAAGGGTGGCGAAAAATACTCTTGTCTTTTAAACAAATAATATGTATGTGTAAGTCTTGCTATGTATAAGGCAAATAAAAACAAACAGAACAGTTCATAATTTTAAATACAAAGAAAATAACAAATCCAGAAGAATTGATAGGCAAATATAAGCACTATTTTTAAGGTTGATATAATGGGGAAAACTCCGCAAAGTGTAATTCAATAAAAAAGGAAATTCACATTTAAGCAATTTAAAAAGTGATATACTCAGATTACAAAGTTGTAAAAGTTAAAAGTTGTTGTCATGTTGAAGTTTATACTAGTAAATTTTAAGCCTGGAAAAAAGAAAATAAATTCCATGAATACATAAGTGACTGAAGTTCACTTACCCAGTATAAACCCGAATATAACAATATTCTTATATATTGTGCTCTGTGATTTATCAGTCTCTTACAATTTAGTGCTAGAACGCCTTTTAAATTGTAAAGAAGTAGATAATCGCTCCGCTTTTCTAGTCTGATCTGAAGCACAGAAAATGATAAATGTCTCAAATTTATTTATATATTCCAGCATTTGCCTGATATTCCAACTTGTAAAATATAGAGGAAGAGAAAAGTAAAGCAGATCTTAATATCAAGTATTGGCATGTAAAAAAATGAGTACTTTGATAAAAGGCTGTTGAGAATAAATTAGGATAAGACATTTGGAGGGCAAATTGGAGATTCCGAAGGAAATATAGCACAGAAATGGTCATGGATATATTAAAAGAGCTAGCTAAAAAGTTATTCATTAAACATTATTTATAAGAACAAAACAATATAAGCAATGAAATATGGAATAATTTCACATTTTAACTGAATTTTTACCATCTAAATAACCAAAAGCATACAGCTAATGAATTTAAAGTTGAAGTAATATTTGATGATATGAAGATACGAAGAAAACATTCAACATACTTCATTACGTGAAAAAGGAATTTACACAGTTGTATTTAAATGTTTAATTTTTGTAAAAAAAAAAAAAAAAAAAGCATGGACACATGAAGAAACTAGACACCAAAATGTCAACAATCATCATCTTTGAGAGTTTAAGTATATAGGTGATTCTTATTTCTTCTCTTTGTCCTTTTAAAAAAAATTCTGAAAATTTTATAATAAATATGTACTGTATAATAATAAAATATTAACAAAAATAAATAAAAATAGAAACATCTCAATCCTTACATATGGCTTCATAGGTTTCTTGAGAATAATTTATGATGAAACCTATTCTTAGAAATTATTTTCTTTTAAAAGCATTTATTTGGCTTTAGTCCACCTGGATTGTTTTTTTAACAATTTAATTCTGTTCAATATTTTCAAGCAAATAGATTTTCCTACCCTATTATTAGAGATTACTTCATTGACCAAAAGAATTTCTTAGCAAAAATTTACAAACATGTTACTGATTAGATAGTCTTGGAGTGCTTTTTAAAAATTCAAACCCCTAAGCCTCTCTTCTGAAGATTGAGATTCAATTACTGTAGTCTATGTCCTGGGCATCTGCATTTATAATTAGAGTTCCAGGAGATTCTAATGACCAGGCACATATGGAAAACAATTGTCTTGAAAAAATATATCTGTAGACTGATTTCATAGATGTCTTCAAATAGACAGTGTACTATTCTAACAAAGTAAAACTTCATTAATTCTTCAGTGGGAATTAAAAAACAGAAATAGGTATATATCACACTGTCAGAGAATTAGGTGAGATATAATAATACGTGTCTTGATGCCCAGGTTTGCTAAACGTTGGGATGAATTTCCTCCGAAATTCTCAGAAAAAATGCTGTTTGTTTTCCATCTGGCATAGTTAGATATAGCCTTCTTGGTGACAAAGGGTGACTAACCTAAAACAAATGACAATTTCTAGTTTCAGTTCTGCGTGTTTTAGTGTTTTATATAATCTGCTTAACTGCACTAATCAATTTTATGAATTTAAAAAATATTATTATAAATGTAAATACATTTGAAATTTAGGAATACATTTGTCATGAAGTTATGATGCCAAGGGTCACTAAATCCCAGTACAGTTGACCCTTGAACAACATGGGTGTTTGGGGGCATCAACCCTCCAGGCAGCCAAAAACCTGGATGTAGCTTACAGTCAGCCCTCTGTGTAAGTGGTTCCTCTGTGTCCGTGATTCCTCTGTATCAGAGGTTCCCACATCCACGGAGTCAACAAACCTCAGAAGTAATACTGCAGCATTTACTATTTTAAAAACTCCACTTGTAAGTGGACCCATGCAGTTCAAACCTGTGTTGTTCAAGGCTCAACTGTACATCATGTTGCTAATGAAAGTGGAAATGACATTGTCTTCTCAGTAACACATGATGTTATTTTGGTGAACATTTTCTCATGTAAGCATTTCCTAGGCATGCCTCTTCTGTGGCAGATTGCATCAAGTGGTCAGGGGTTGTGTAAGTGCTGGTAATCTAATTGTGACATTACAGTAGCCTCACGGTCAGATCACAAGGCTTATTTGGGGACGCTTGCTAATTTTCCATCCCAAAAGATAAAGATTCTCTTCATCATAGCAAGGTTAAAAAAAGAAAAGGAAAGAAAAGAAAAAACTTTATTATATAAGTGATAAGGAAAAGGAAAAAATGTCTTTAATAGAGACAGTGTCCCATGATCTTACATTACATGATGGGGAACTGCGGGGGTGCGTACAGCTTTTAACCTGACAGAGATAGATAGCATAATGTATCACCTAAGATGAACGATAGCTTTTCTGTAACGTGAACTTAATGATAAATTTCCTAATGAAGGAATCTGACACAAGAGTAATGAATGAATAGGGTTTTGTGATTTTCCACTTGTAGAAAGTTGAAGAGATCAATGCTTTTGATTGTTGCTTTTACGTTGATATTATCACTTACCCCAGACGTTTTGCTTCATTAATAACACTGGTCTGACATTCTGTTGAAAGTAAGCAATTAACTTAAATCAGCTCATGTATTTTACTTGGACTACATGGAGACAACTAACTTTTGGTAGAGATAATATTGTCACAAAATATGGGATCCCACAAAATTAAAATATATGTTTATTTAATAGAACTGCCTTTTAGATAGATGAATTAGATGCTTACTTCCAATCAAATAGGGTTTAGTTTTCACAAAACCTTGCTTTTAACCCCATATTTGTTTCCCCCAAGTAAGATCCATTTTTCTCTCTCATCAAGTCTAAAATTCTGACCAGCACACTCACACCTTTTGGGATTGATTAAAAATGTATAATGAAACATTTTAAATTTTTATGTAAAGTGCCATGTCCAGTCCATCCTCAACCCACACGCATGACCACCATTGAAATGTGCTCAGCTCAGCTGCTGAAAATGAAAATAAATTTTTCTTCGTTTAGATAGATAGATAGATAGGTAATTTGCAAATGAGATGCAAAAGAGAACAAACTATTTTGGATGCATCTGGAGAGAAAGAAGGATTCAGAGCCCTTAATGGTACCTGGGCATCTGAGCCACTAAAGACAAAGGAAGACAGATTGTTAGAAAATCCATCAGGAGAGTTTGCTTAACAGGATTTGCTTGGGCAGCAGAAGTCTCCCCAGATTTCCCAGTTTTGCTTAGGTGTCACTGATATTTCTGCTGGCAACAAGAATAAAGCACGATTGATAGGCTACATTATTGAAAAACAGAAAGTGAAAAATATAAATCATAAGAAAAATAAGGACAGGAAAAATACACATACCATATTGGTTCTTCCACATTATTTATATATGGTAGCAAATTCACCAAGGTAGACGGTCTGAACATTCTTTTGAAGTCTAATAAAATCTTTGTAATATTTACTGTCAAATAATAAGTACAGTATTTTGTATTAAGAATTATGCTTAATTTTTACATTAATAAAATTGTCTAAATTTTACACCAAACCTGTGAGGCAAGTTTTATTATATTCTTCATTTTAAAAAATTGAAGTATAGTTGATTTACAATGTCATGTTAGTATGTGTATGTATATATATCTATATACTGTTTCAGATTGTTTTCCATAACAGATTACTACAAGATATTGATTAGAGTTCTGTGTTCTACAGTAGGTTCTTGCTGTTTATTATAACCCTCATTTTAAAGTAAATGCAGCTAAGAAAAAAACTTGCTCATGAGTCAGAAAGCTTGAGTTTGTAGAAGTTGGGCTCAGAACAAGATAGGTCTTAACCCACTGGACACCATGACTTAATGGCACTTTGCATTGAAACTATTAGTCTTACTTACCCAACCAAATTTACGGAGGACCTGTAAGGTAGAGGCATGATTTATTCATCTGGATTTATGGACAGGATAATACTACCACAACTCCTGCTAGCTCCCTCTACGTTCTAGTCTGTGTTCTGAGTGATCATTTAATTCACATAACAGCCCAATGAGGTAAGGATTTTATTATTCCAATTTTGCAATTGTGAAAAAGAGAAACAGATTGAAAACATTCTCAACATCACACAGCTATAAATGATGTAATCCCTGCTCCCAAGGGAATATATAAATGGGCATATATATATAATATAAAATACATATCTAAATATTTATACTAAAATGCCAAATACTAAATGCTGAACACGTTATTTGTTGCTTGGATCCCACAGTATATACCATTATTATACTTCCTGTGTTGAATTTTAATTGTGGGTATTCTTCATTAGAAAAGATGAATAATGTCTTATTTATATGCATATTCTCCAAAGAACACCAAGAAAATAGTAGATGTGAATAAACTCTATTTGCTTCATGTTAATAATGGTGATAAGAAAAGGTTTTCACAGGAACCTGCAGGAGACCACATGAGGGATCAGCATTGGTTATATGTGATTTCGACAAAAACTGCCAGAATCACTTTTGAACTAATTGATTTCAAGCTTATTTTCAAGTTTTTGTTTTCAAACTTGAGTTAATAAATTATGACGCTCACCTCAAAAATCATTTTTTCTTTTCTTTGTTTTGTTTATAGTTTGGGACACAGAAGCTAAACATTAGCAGGAAACCTCAGAGAGGTCTTCAGAAGTGTAAATACATCTGAAAGAAGTAACAATAATGGTAATCTTCACCCATTGTTATTCTCCACAGCAGTCATTCCTCATGGCTTCTCTTAACCATGTGTTTCACAGTCTTTGACTTTTATGAAAGTTTATATTTAGATGAGCAGCAACATAATGTAATAGCAAGTAACTGCTCTTTTTAATACACAGTGCATGGCAAGAAAATGTAATAAGGGGGATCTGCCACTTATGATAGCATAAGATCAAATTTTTAGTCTCACCTGCGAGTGTTTCTTAACTAATTAAGTATCAAGAGACGGAGGAGAAGGTGGAGGAAAAATAAGGGTTTTAGGACCCTGGTAAAAAATTGTGTAGCCTCTAGCTTCTCTTACTAGCAAAGAAAAGGTGATTTGCAGGGCATAATACATGAATGACCCCAAATTTAAGTTCAACTAATCCACTTTAATGTCATTTTATTTAAAATAATTTCACACTTAAAGTGATATTCCTATTTCTGATGTCATGTTTTCATTGTTCCAAAAGAATCACATTTTCCTATTTCTTCACCCTTGAAAGCAAGCTTGAGTTTCTGCAAGTCGAGAATGGGAAAAAGCAGTTTCTGCATATTCGAACTCCAGACAGAGACAAGTGCATGTGACCAATTGTTTTAGTAAACCATTATTTTACTTCTATTTAATAGCATATGAAAGTCAATTAAGTGATTAGAGAATAGTGAATAGCCCAGTCAAAATGAATGGATATGGATATGAAATTGTTAGAATTGTTATATTGAGCCCCCAGAGAATAATAACATTTGCAATTAAAAGTGATTTAAGAGATGATCTAAAAAGTGGAAACAGCCCAAGGTCACACATATACGGGAAGAGCTTGGATCATAATCCAAATTTTTCTTCTTCCTGTCAAGTGAATCTTTAAAATTAACTGCTCTTTTTTTCTTAAAGAATATATTATTGTATGTCTAGTTTTTTCTTAATGCCTATGAAATAAGACGGTTTTTAGCAATTCTTGTTCTTAGATTTTCTATTAAACATTTTCTTTCATTATTTATACATTCAATATGGCCATAGAAAAAGAGCAACAGAATTAGAGCACCCAAGACTGTTGATTATATCTTAATAGTTTATTTTTCTTTAGATTCTAGATTGGAAAAAAAGGGTGTAGAGGAGGCTTTGGAAAGCTAAGCATATACAAAGTGCAATTTTATATTCAGATTAAAAAGTTATACAAAATAACTTAATAAAACAAACATAAATGTTCTATCTACTTAAGTTTGGAATGACATTTTCTAAAATATTTTCTGATTGGATCACTTTTTGTTTTCTAGGCATTCCCGGGTTAACAGTTATTCTAAAATGTATCTTCTAAATATAAGTCTATATTTTGGTAAGATAGAAAAAATTTACTAGAGGTGCTTATTTGCTATTAAATGACAAGTGAAAAACAGTATATCTATGGATTCAAAATAATTGATTTTCATTATGATTTTTTTCAAGCATTAATTATTCTAGAAACATCTTGCCTTTGTTCTCCATAGTAGTCAGCATACACACTTCTTTAAAGCTCTCGGGAAGTATTAGGAAGCATGGGCAGTGTATCTGCTAGGCTCTGCTGAATAACAATCACAACTTCATTTGGTAACAATAATATGCTTTATTTTGTTCACAAGTCTATGAGTCAGCAGGGCAGGTCTGCCAATATGGTTTTCAGCCAGCGGGTGGGTCAGCCTCGATTGATATGCCTCTTGTCCTCCAGCGGGTTAGCATGGGCTTGTTCCCATGGTGGAGAACAAGGATCTACAGTGAGTGAGTAGAAGCATACAAAGTTTCTTGAGATCTAGCCTGGGAATCAGTCACTTCTACCACGCGGATGGCCAAAGCAACTCAAGACCAGCCAACATTCAAAAAGATTTAGGAAAAAAGACTTCACTTCTTGATGGGAGAAGCTGAAAGTCACATGGCAGAAGACATGACTCAAGAGAGAGATGGAGACTTGAAGCCATTTTTTGCAATGAAACACAAGCAGTGCATGCTGTTTGACCATGTTGGCCTTAAAGTTCCCCTCAACTTCACTAAGCTTTAGACAGGCTTCTTCTGTTGCCAGGACTCAGCACCTCCCCTTCCTTAGAGCATTTACTTTAGAAAACTTGTAACTACACATCCTTTCTCTGCTCTTTTGAAATTTTACAATGTATGAAGGCCTTTCTCAAGGACGTGGGTGATATCACTTTGAAATGTAGTTATCATGGAAGAAAGAGGCCCTTTCTCCCAGTTTTTGTAGGAAAAGTAGGCACCAGTTAGCAAGCATAGATGGCCTAATTACAGAGATTAATATTTGCAGACTCAGGAGTGATCCCATGTGCTCCGCATATTGTGTTGGCTGTTTCCTGCCCCTAATGTCCTCCAGTGCTTTTCTACCACCTCACCTCAGAATTTAAAACTCATCCTTCCTTTTGTTTCAGGGGAGTTTACCATTTAGGTAACAAGTAACTACCAAGATTTTCAGGTAGATGAGAATTAATATAGATAATTAAGTATACATGAGTTGACTGTTGAAAGAGTAGAAAGGGATGACGATGGTCACCCACAGATGGTGACTACAGGAAACTGCTACAACTTTTGGGTTAAGGGGGGAAAAAAAAAAGGAAAAAGTAGAGCACTATGAACCTCAGAACTGAAAGAAGACCCTGGACAGAACTAATACTCAGAACATCAGGTAGATAATGCACCAGGGGCACCTGGTATCTCTGAAACTGGATCTGAGGACACTGGAAGGAGGTTGAAACCATGGCTACTTCCAGCATCATCAGAAGTTGAGGCATCTCTGGTCAATACATATTTCCAAATTCCTTTGTGAAAAGTCTTACGTCAAGGTCCATTCCCAAACTTAACTCATTAAGTCTCAAGTCATTTTCATTAAGAAAAATGTTCATTTTAGGAAATTTTTTCAGTTTTTTTTAATTGAAATACACTTGATTTACAATGTTATGTTTGTTTCAGATGTACATCAAAATGATTCAGTTATATATAGTACATATACATTATATATATTAAGTATATTCTTTCTCACATTCTTTTCCATTATAGGTTATTACAAGATACTGAATATACAGTTCCCTGTGCCATACGGTAGGTCCTTGTTGTTTATCTGTTTTATATATAGTAGTGTGCATCTGTTAATCCCAAGCTCCTAATTTATCCCTCAGCCTCTTTCCCCTTTGGTAACCATAAGTTTGTTTCCTACGTCAGTGAGTCAATTTCTGTTTTGTAAATAAGCTCATTTGTATAATTTTTTTAGATTCCACATATAAATGATATTATATGATATTTGTCTGTCTGACTTACTTCATTTAGTATGGTAATCTCGAAGTCCATCTATGTTACTGCAAATGGCATTATTTCATTCTCTTTATGGCTGAGTAGTATTCCATTGTATAAATATACCACATCTTCTTTATCCATTCATCTGTCAATGGACATTTAGGTTGCTTTCATGTCTTAGCTCTTGTAAATAGGGCTGCTATGATTGGGCATATGTATCTTTATGAATTAGAGTTTTCTCCACATATATGCCCAGGAATTTTTTTAAATAATTATGTAAGTCCTCAAAGTGAAGGAAAGCGTATTTATAAATAAATGATTGAATTCTTGAGTTTTACAAATATTTCATTTTCTTGAATTTGTACATGAAAGAAAAAAGTTTAATTTCAAATATACATGAGCATTGTTGAGCATGAGTATAACCATTTCAATTATCACAAGAATTTGATGAATTTCTTTTTCTATTTTTAGAGAAAATAATTGATTTATATAGTAGACATTGTTGTTAGATATTCATCTGCTAATTGTAGTACAATTTCCTTCTCTAGTAATATTCTTTTTGCTGCCATCACAACCTAGTCCATGTGGTTCTTACAAACTGACTTCATCCCTGTCGCCTAGGAGTAGCACAAAATCCAGGCATAAGGTAATTCATTCTTCACATTCATTTGGCCAAGTAATCGGTTCAAGGATTGGCATGTGATCTAATCAAAGCAAATAATTTTCAATTGCATTTTGTATTTGTGTTCTCAGAAAAAGACTTGCCCTTTTTATCACTACACAGGAGATCTGAGATGGCGTAGAGACCGAGGTCTTTGTGTGCCATTTAACACTACGTGATACTTGAGACTGAGTCAAACAAGCAACACAGGACTCAAATATGGAGTCCAGACTTGGATAATGCCTGTTCTATCCCTTGAATTTTTGGGTTATTTTGCTCAACAAATACTCTTTTAGCTTAAGCTAACTTGGGTTGAATTTTTAGTTATTTGTGACTGAAAAGCCCTCACTATTTGACTAGAATATATGCTCCATGAGGGATTCTGGTTTTATATATTTATTCACTGATATACCTGTATGCCAAAAACAATTTCTGATATGTAATGTACATTCTGATATATAATAGACACAATTTTTTGTAATGGATGAATTTTTAGAAAAAATCGTTTTTATGCAAGAGAAGTTTGAGTTTGTAGACTTTAAAATCACAATTAGTTAAACACTGCAATCTAGATTTATTAATTTTCAGGCATTTCTAAATGGTCTTTTTGAAGGAAAAGTAAATATCCTTGCAAGGTCTGATAGATTTTTTTATCTTTCACTTTCTAGCCTTTTTCTTTCCTGAGCCTGAGTTTCAATGTGAACAGAATGATTTGAATAACAATCTGAATGGAAATACTTTACTTTGACAACTGATTAAAATTATTTATACTATGACATTGTTCAGTGCATTTTCACTTCATTATGGTAAAGATCTTTTAATATCTTCTCAAGTGCTTGTGGGGTATCATTAGATTTCACTCTCTTGATTATTAATAGTTATACTTAGTGTACTTAGTACCATAGTCTTTCATCCTTGACAGTCCAACAATGGCTTTTCCACTTTATTCCATTGGAACAATATCACCATTGTTATTCGTGACATAAAAATGTCTTCATCAGGCATACAGATAGCATAATATATATTTTCATTCTATTCCCTTCCTCTACTTTCAAGCATTAGTATCTCTTGAAGCAATGTGAAAATTATTGTTTTCTCTTATTTTTGAATCACATTTTAATTAGTAGATTTAAGTCCTGCACAGTCTTTGATTATATTCAGTAGTTTTTGTGATTCCATTTACTTTTATTTTTAATCATAATGAATCCTCTGTTAGTCCTTTTTCCATATTTTAGTTATAGTATAATGTAGTGAAAACATGGAAAACTTCTCCAAAAATGACAAATTCTCATGCTTCAGAACATGAAGAATATCATATTTGTGATCTTATTCTACTTTATATTTACCTCACATCTATGAACAATACAATGTAGATTTTTACATCAGGGATTTGATTTGAATAATCTTTACAGTTAAATTTTTGAAGTATAATTTCCTTTTCTTTTATTTCTCTTAGATTTTATTCTGAGATAATTTTAGATATGCAGAAGAGTTGCAAAAGTGGTCCAGGAAACTTCCAGCTTGTTTTTGGGTTAACATCTAACAAAACCATGGAAGAATTATCAAAAGTCCAAAATTCTCTTTGGTGTAAATACTGTTTTAAATAAACTATGAAATGTATTCAGATTTCACCAGTTTTTCCATTAACATATATATTTTTCCACTAACATATCTATATATATGTGTATATTTTTCTGTTGCAGGACCCCCTTTTTCATTTAGTTATCATATTTTCTTAATTTCCTCCAGTCTATGAGAATTCTTTAGTCTTTCTTCGTCTTTCATGACCCTGATACTTTCGAAAGCACTGGTCACTTATTATGTAGATTATCCATGTATTTGGGTTTCTTTGATGTTTTGTCATGACTGTACTATGGTGAAGGGTGTCAGGATACACCACTTCTAAATATCCCACTTTGGCGAAAGCATTATTTTGAGCTAATGGCTCTTTAAAACAAAAAAACAAAACAAAACAAAACAAAACAAAAAAAACAGCAAATGCAAGGATATTCTAATCTCCCCTTTTCTTCCTGAATACGAGATAAATGCTCTCACTTAAATGATGCCCCTCTTGTACTAGCTGCAAAGAAACATTCTTATCATCAAAGACAAGAGCATGAAACCAAAAGAATTTTCTAAGCAGACCTTGTTAACATAATTCTTATCCCCACAGAGGTTTTAGTTGCTTTTCCACAATTGCCTCTCTTTGTCCAACCTGTAGGTCTCACCATTTCTTTGGGTTGTCATTCCTTATGAGGGCACCATGTCATATGTGCATTAATATCAATGTGCATGTTTTTCTCCTGTTGATCTGTCTTATGTCAGTTTCCATCCCAGGCTCAGCTGGAAAACCCGAAGAGGCTAGAAGTAGAATACTGTCTCCCCTGTAGGGGTTGTCCATCATTGGGAAGGATGCCACAGACACAGTGGGCCATCCTTAGCTAGCGCATCATGCCAGAGGGTGCATGATGTCAACATGTGTTACTGTAAATCTTAGAGTGATGACTCAGTTACATGTCTGCCAGGATTTTTCATTGTAAGTTTACTCTTTTTCCCTTTGTGATTACTAAATGGTTGTGGGGAGATATTTTGAATGTATGCAAATGTTGTTTCTGCTCAAAATTTGTCCCATTCACAACCAAAAGGTCTTTTGAAAATACGCTAACTCTTTTGGATCAGAGGAAATGTGAGTTATCTGCCCTGTGTATCCTTTCTCCTCTGTGCTCTCTCTCAGTTGTTAAGTTCTAATAAAAGAACAGAAAGTCTACCTGTCAGCTTGGTAAGTCCCCTCTGTCCTTTTAGGCACTTGGACAAGTGTAAACAGAGGAGTAGAGGGCCTGTTCTCACCCATCCCAGTGGCTTCTCCTTTGGCTGGCTCGATGGCTGTTACCTAGAGTTAATATTGTACATCCGTTAAATAGGATGGCTGTGAATGAGCTCAAAACTGAACCCACAATTCATGAACATGCATGACACCTATGGTTTTCTGTGCTCCCACATCAGAGCATCACTTAGCTACCTCAGTGACAGAATAGCTACATGGGACAGGTTGCTTCCAAAAAAAAAATTGTAAATGTAAGGACTTTCAGCCAGATGTGCTAAGTTTTTGCATTAGATAAATCCTGCTTATTCAGCCTATCTCTGAGCATTAGAAATGTCACCACCTTTGAAAAGGTCATCCTGACTCTCAATTAGTCAAGAACGAAAAAAAATATCATGACTCAAGGGTGTCTTTTTAAAACTACATTTGCCTCCTGAAATTTTACACTTGCAAACAGTCATTTAATTTCTTAGTGGGGAGTGTTTTCTATTCGATGCTCACATAATTGAAAAAATTTGTTGCAAGGGCTTGAAAACTTCATAATATTTGATCTGTCTATATTTTTAACATCTTAAAATGGTCATTCATTAAGCTAATATTATCATAGAAATACAATTTTAAATCTTATCTCACACATACACATTAAGTGAGCAAAACACTTAATTGCAAAAGAACTAAAAAAACAGGGCTCTTATTAATACGTTTATTTGCTAATAGGTTTTTCTCATTTCCTGGTTTTAGCCCAAGTCTACCGTTAAATTTACTGATACAGCATTCACTGTGGAGTTTTGTTTGTTTGCTATTTTAATGCTTTGGTTTCTGTTCATGAAAAACACACTGTGAAATATATTTCAGACCCTGGAAATAAAAGGTATTATTGTTTATGAATCAGTGCTTTGTATACAGCAGATGCACTTTCTTTTCTTTTATGTCTTAAGGTAATTTCATGGAAAATTCAAAGATCAGAATTCTCTTTATATGCATGTTTCTTCATATATCTTCATTTTGACATTAGGAAACTAGTAATTTTAATCTAAAAAGTGTAATTGCTTTTTCCCCCTATGTTCTAAAGTAGAAAGATTTTTTTAAGGGAAGTAACATCTGATTAAGGTATAAACTAACCTTGCTCACAACGAACTCTGCTCTTCTAAATCCACTCATTATTATTCATAAACAATCAAATTCTCATCCTATTGTCTCTGGATTTAAATGAAGAACTCCATCTTTTTTTTTTTAAGTCATATTCAAGCCTTTGAAATATAAGTTTGACACAATTTCACTGGTAGTGTTCTTCCTAATTCTGACTGATAAGAAGCACTGAAAACAGCTTAGCTTATTGTTAAATGCATACATTCTCTGCAACCTCAGGAAAAAGAGTTTGTTATACAATAGAGAGAAGAAAAAGATGTTTTTGTTTCCCAAGTCCTATCGTTTCCCATTAAGACTCCAGCACGTGGTGAGGATACTAAAGACGTATGTCATTTCTGTGTATGTCATCCAGGGAGAGTCAGATCACTGCCTGTCTACTTCATTTGACTTTGGAAGCTGGAATCTCAAACCAAATAGTCGAGGAGTGCCCTCCTAGTCCAGTTACCTAAAATAACTATGCCAGCAAGTGTTCTGTGAGCTTGACCAAAAGGATTAAACCCACAAACGGTAATGGATGCTATAAAACATTTATAATATCTAATTATATATGAGGAGGCATCATGGGTACACAGTGGATCATGGTAAATCTCGAGTTCCTTACGCCTAAGGAATACCCTTGATCACTGTGACTAAGCAAATGAACTCGGAGAGTCATGTCACGCTCTTTTATTCGGGTCATCTGAGATATGATAGGGTATCGGTGGCCTCTGGGAGGGCCTGTCTTGGCTTGATATTGGTCTGTTTCTTGATCTTGCTCAAAAGTAGAGTTTTCACTTTGACCTGTTAACTCAGGCACAGATGTGGGACACCAGCACCGGTCTTCTTTAAGCTGGGGATGCTGGCCCAGTGGCTGGCTGTTCTGCTTGAGGTTATCAACTTTTTAAAAAATTTAGTTAGATGCAGTGCTTTGTTTTCCTGATGCTGCAGTCTGTCTCTGTGGGAAGAATCTTCATAAGAACTGAGAATACATTCCTCGTTTGTGTAGGGCCACAACACTTCCTGGGAACACCGTTAGGCATCCTTTTAGAAAGTGTGAGAAAGGAGAGAGTCAGGGCTGATTTTTAATTATGCAAAATGAACTAATATATGCCTTTCTATAATAAACTAATGTTTATCTCATGTTAGTTAAATAATGAAAAAAAAATAGAACAATATGAGAGAAGTATCAAAATGAAAAATTTAAAACCATAACAGTTCCAACACAGATAGGTAATATATTTGCATTTTTATATGTAACCAAGCCAACTTTTTCTTTTACAGTAGAATTTTAAAAAGTGCAGAGTATGCCACTGAAGTAACTTTCTATTTTGCAGTCAAATTGTTTCTAATATTTCTGAAACTGTAATGAGTCATCTTTTAGCTACATCTTTGTGCATGAATACAAGTATTTCTCTAGGAATTTTTTTCAAAATACTGTATCAATTGTCCCTAATTGGTACATTTTTTTTAAAAAAGTTTGAGGTACATAAGCCAAAAAGGTTGGCATCATCTTGAGAATGATATTTAAAACATTTTATTGGAAAATGATTAGAGATTCTCAGGAAGCAGCAAAAATAGTAGTGAATGGCGTCCTTCAGCCAATTTCCCCCAAGGCATACATTACGCATAATTACAATACAATATCAAAACCAGGGAATTCCTATTGGTTCAATATATGTGTATAGTTCAGTGCCATTTTGTCACATGTGTAAATTTGTATAACCATCAGTGCAATCAAGATACAAAACTACTGTATGACCACAAATATCTCCCTCCTGCTACCCCTTTATAGTTACATCCATCACACTTTTGCCCCTCTCATCCCTAACCCCGGCAACCACTAATCTGTTTTCATCTATAATTTTTCTATTTCAAAAATGTTACATAAGTGGAATCCTATAGTATGTGACCTTTTGAAATTGACTTTTTTCCTCAACAAATTGCCCTTGTGATCTATCCAAGTCATTGCATGTCCCAGTAATTTGTTCCTTTGCTGAGCAGAACTCTTTTTTGATCTTTCTATAGTGTTTTTGTGGGTCTCAGTCCTAAATCAAAGTGTCGGCAGGCCTTCCAAGGGCTCTAAGGAATCGTTCTTTGATCCTTCCAGCTTCTGGGGGCTGCCTACATTCCTTGGCTTATGATTGCATAACTCCGGTGTCTGCCTCCATGGTCACATGGTCTTCTCTGCATGTGGGTTTGATGAGGACATGTGTCACTGGCTTTAGGGTCCATTAGGGCAACCCAGGATGATGTCATGTCAAAATCCTTAACTTAATTACATCTGCAAGGATTATTTTTCCACATAAGGTTATACTGATACAATCTGAGACACACATCTCTACTGGGGCCATCATTCAACACACAGGAAGGGGTTTAAGTACTTATATTCCCAGAAGAAGATAAGCACAGTTTCCTAATTGGATTCATAGTTTCCATCTTTGCTAACTTACAACAAATTTCTCATGAGGAACCCAGAGTAATCCTTCTCAAATTCAAGTCATGCCTTGGTACCTCTCTGCTCAAACCCATCAATGGTTTCTCTTTTCACCCACAGGAAAATTAAAAGCCTTTTTCAGAGGCTACAAGATCTGATACTTTTACCACCTCTTCCTCCAGTGCGCTAAGTCTGCTTCGTCTTCTTAGCACCTGCCTTCCCCTGACATGTAACTGTCTGTTTTCTCCCTTCTCAAACTGCAGTATTAGTTCTTTCCTGCTGTAGCTCAGCTCATAGGAGACACCTTGACACACAGTAAGTAGTTAATAAATATTTGTTGAATGAATGAAAGAATAACATTGCTGGGAAGGATCTTTGAAGTTATGTAGTAACTATTTGTGACTTATTTTGCTCATTCTATTGAACCTGGTTCAGTAACATTATTTGTCTTTTTATTTTTATCTTTACCAATTTGATGGATGCAAATGTTATTAAGTAATTCCTTAAGCATTTGTTTGACTGTTGGTGAAGATGAATATTTTCATGCTTAATTGGTGGGGATTTGCTTTTTTTTTTTTGGATGAATTGTTTCTTCACAGTTATTGGTTACATCTTATTGAATATTTGCTCTTTGTTTTTTAAATTAAAGACATTTGATTGACAGTTACGCACTTCTGAAAACATTTTTAAAGATTTGGCAGGTACTCTAATATCTAGGGATATTTTGCCATGTTTTTGTGTAGTTTAACCTAAACTTTTTTTTTCTTTTGCAATTCCTCCATCTGTTCACTTTATTTCTGAAATATGTTTCTACATCTCTAATGTTTCATGCATCTCTTAAGTTTTCACATAAGAAAAAGAAGAAGAAATTTAAGTTTAGAAATTTAAAGGTTGTTAATTTTTTTCCTTCTCAATTTCTGTGTAAAATTAGTGATACTTCTATATGGAAATTACCTGGCTTTTTCATAGGGAAGAGAGAGCAAGAGAAAATCAAAGAGATGTAGAATTCAAAAGGCAATGTTTACAAATTGTGGAAAACTGTAATCTTTCAAGCACTTACAATACCAAAGCTCACTTTGGTTTTCTTTTAGAACCTAAAGACAGATACAATTATTGATTATATTATTAATAAGAGCATTATGAGAAAGAGAAGTAGTGACGATTTAAGAATAATAGTAATAACAAATTGATAATTCAATGATATCTTCTTGGAATTATTATCCATTCAGTAGCCCAAGAAGAGCAAATTAGCCTAAATGTCTGGCATTTTCCAATTTTTAGATTTTATGAGTTTGTTTATTTAAACTTAAATTTAATTAATTATTTAATTTATTTAGATTTTATTGAGAGTCACCAGGATATGTTAATGTTTGCAATTGTTTGTTTTCTTTCATTAGATCCAAAAGTTGGCAGAATAAAAGAAATAGAGGGAAAAAAATCAAGAATTCCGTCTTCCATGATTATAGGGATTGCTTTTTTTAGGGAGGGGCTCATCAACACTGACTCCATTCCAATGTGTATCACCCTCCGTGTGACATCCGCTGACAGCTGCTTTCTCTCTCACCTTTTACTCTTACTTGTGACAACATTTGTACAAGTGAAAATAAAATCGTGCTTTAAGTAAATAAGCTAGAGGGTTGGCAATTTTTTTTTTTTTTTTTTTTTTTTTTTTTGTAACTACATGAACTCAGATCTTTCTTTGCAGTATGTTTTGGAGCAAATCGGTTTTCCCTGAGAATCTGAATCTTTGTCCCACGTTAATCTTGCTTTCTAACAGAAGGAGCCCGGAGCCAATACCTCCACAGTCCTAACCTGATTGCGCAAAATCGCAGGTTTGCCTCCTGCATGTAGACCAAAGCTAGAAGGAAGCAGAGTAGCGAGGTGATTACAAGGTTTACTTAAGGTGCCTGTAGTAGTGTACCCCTCTATGTTTTGGGGTGCATGGGTTAAACAACAAAGAAAGGGATAATATTTTCAAAACTGTACTGTTAAAAATTCACATGTGGCTTCAGAAGGGAAATTTATGAAGAGAAAGTCATTGGAAAAATGCTAACATACTAAAAAAGCTAGGTTGTGTGTATGCTTTTTGGCAGCTAATGTGGTTCCTCCCTGTGGAATCAACCCTGCACGGAGGGGTTTGGTGATGAGAGAAAGTTTGAATTTCTCAGTGGGAAGGACTTTGATTTGAAGCTAGGTGGAATATGTAAAAAGAATTAATAAATAGGAACCTCAAGTGAATAGAGTTGGAAAACCAGAAGGGAGGGTTGTCATGCCCCGAAACTAGCCGAGCTCACGGGAAGAAGGACTCGGCCAACGAAAAGCCATGGACTCCTTGTTTACCACAGCCCTCCCAACTTCCTTCTCCCCTCTAGAAAAGGATCTCCTTCCTTTGGGGAAATTTGCACATGGCTCGTCATGACTGTAAACCCTGAGTAGCAATTATCTGCTGATCCCAAAGAAACCCATCTTTGCTGGAGAAATATCTGGCAGTCTGTTTGTTGTAAGTCAACAAATCCTACCATTTAATTATATCGTGTGCATTGTGTATCAGTTATTCACATTATCCTTTTAAAGTAATATGTGATATAATTCATTGTGGTTATCATCAATATTTATACTAATATTAGTGCCATTAATATATAACATAGAATAATTTAATATATTCATTTGTTGTCCCTACAGAAAGTCCAGAAGAGTGTCCTCAGTTGATAACTCACTGTAAAGAGGGGCGTTTTCAAGGAATAGGAGGTGACATGAGGCTAAGCAGAGTCTCTCAAGCGGCAAGAAGACATTTCCTACTGGCATGAGTGTAAAAAGGTAAGTGAGAACACAAAACCACGAATCCTTTGGTATGTTAACCAGATGGATCTAGACCATGGCAACACAGTATTTCCACACACTGTTAGTGGTTACATACTGATTAAGCACAATGCCAGTGCTTACACCCTGCTTGTCTTGTGAGTAAATATATGTCAGATATCCTGATACTTTAAAAACTCTCTCCTTACTCCATTTGATCTGGTTTAGGGGGCCAAAAGCAAATTAAAATATTTATTCACTTTTCA
Source organism: Camelus ferus (assembly GCF_009834535.1). Classification (NCBI taxonomy): domain Eukaryota; kingdom Metazoa; phylum Chordata; class Mammalia; order Artiodactyla; family Camelidae; genus Camelus; species Camelus ferus. The sequence goes on along the minus strand of NC_045725.1, from coordinate 9,587,950 downwards.
AGAAATGTTTATTAAAGTTCTATTTCTAGGCAGGCACGGCACTCAATTCAGAAGGACCAATGGTGATGAAGACAGAGCAGATGCGGACCAGACCTGTGGACTCGTGGGACTTTTAGAATATAATAAAGTGTATATTTCTGCCTGAATTTTAACAGAATTCTAGTTAGAGCTATTTTTTTCTCTGTGGTACTTTATGTTCAGGGAAATCCATGTAAAAGTGCAATTAAGTGCAGTCTTAGGAAAGATCTCTTTTTGACTCCATCATTTCCTTATCGTAGTCTTTAAAGATCAATCATGCCAATTATGTTTATTGTTTTATTTACTGGATTCAAAACCAAGTTATATTATGTGATGACAATCATAACCAAAGGACTAATACATTAGTTCTGCTATTACTAAAATGCAATCTTTTTCACCCAAATATTCAGGCACACAGAAATGTATATGCACACAACAAAATTAAGTAAACACACTGATAAATAAAAGGGACAACTTAAACAGCAAAGTATGTTTTTATTATTTCTCCTTGACTAGAAAAAAATTTAAAAAGCGAAATTCAGGGACTGATTGATTGATTGATTCATTGATGGCCCATACTGTCAGTTTCTTTTTCACATCTCTGTCCTAAAAACCAGCTGACATTATACAGAGGATTCATCATCTGTCAGACTACGTTGTCATGACCATGTTGTGTAGATGGCAAATACATTTAGCACAGAGCTTCAGAAAGCTCTTCTAGCTAAGTTATATGAGGTAATAATATAGGTGGAAAATTTTGCCAGGAAAATGCAATTTTTTCTTGAACTAAAGGTCACAATTCTTCATGCAGTGGTAATTCCCTCATTATCCCTTCATGCTGCAACTAATCTGACTAACTCACTAAAAATATTTATCATTTCTTAATCAGTTGAAACACTGTTGATAGAAAACAAATATCCCCTTTTTTTTAAGTTGGACAAATTTACTCAGTACAAGAAAACCTCAATAATTATGTCTCCAAAAATGATTCATTAATTTTAAGGAACTTAATTCCTCTCATTTTTTTCATTTTAAGAGGGAAGAAATAAAAATGGGTGGATCACTTCTTCTGAGTAAAGTGCATTTATGAGATACTGTATTCAGATTGTAGTTTGCAGATCATATTTTATTTAAAATTTCATTACTTTTTATAGCTACCTGGGGTTTTGGACATGAGAAATAGTTTATCTAATTATCTTAAATTATATATCACATACCCATAAACTACACCTTCAGCAAGAACTGGGAATTAAGTAAACTTCATTTCATGCTGTCATGGTATCATGCCCAAACATTTTAGATAAAGTGATTCTAGGTTAAATAAAGAGCAGTCTGTATAGACTTGTAAAGGAACTTAAGATAACGGTAGGTGGAGGAAAGTGCGTTAGGGAAGGGACGTGACACAAAGTGTGCCCACGAGGGAAGGCCATCTTCTGCTGCCCTCAACAGGGTTCTTTCTTCAGTTACTATCCAGGGGCTAGTCAGGACCCCGTGAAGGCACAGGAGCCTGAACCCCTTGCAGAACTTAGATCCAGGGTCACCACTCTGATTTGTTAGTTTCGACATCTATTAACAGTAGTCTGTAGTAAATAAGCAGCTACTGGACTAAAATTTTAATTATTATTTTCAGTGAAGAAAAGCTGTTTTATAGTGAACTGTGATGGTTGATTTTCAGAGTCAGCTTGATTGGGCCATTGGATGCCCAGATGAAACTAAGTGCCTGAAAGCTGATTCCAGGAGAGATTAGCATTTGAATAGTATACTCAAGAAAGTAAATTGTGCTCCCAGTGTGGGTGGGCTTCGTCCCATCCCTTAAGGCCTGAATGGACCAAAAGGCAGAAGAGGAGGGAATTCATTCTTTTTGTCCTGCCTCACTGATTCAGTAGAACATCAGCTCTCATTCTCTCTTGCCCCTGGACTCGGAGTTACACTACTGGTCTTTGGACTCAAACTGATTTACAGCACTGGGTTTCCTGGGTATCCCGTGACAGCCCGCAGGTCAGGTTAACATTCCAGCCCCCATCATTGCGTAAGCCAAATCCTCACAATAAATCTCTCTCTTTCTCTTTTATGTATGTATTTTATATCTATCTGTCTATCTATCTATCTATACACACACACACACTTATACATATATGCATATGTATACATATGGGTGCGTATATATACACATACATAGGAAATATAGGTATGTTTATCTTATTGATTCTGTTTCTCTGAAGAACCCTAACTTAATACATACACATACCCCAGACACACAATTTAGTAGAAGAAACATAATGTTAAATCACAAAGATAAAAGATGTTTAAAAAGAAAATATTGCAAGTCAGTAATAAAAGATTAGATGAAAAAATGAGCCACAGCAAGGATGAGGCCCTGGAGTAACAGTAGCTTTGTAATTGTTATTATTAGTATCAGAGTCCCATAATAATAACAGCAATGCAGATTTGTAAAACAATTATCTGTTTATAAGGACATTCCATATCCATCACCTCATTTGAACCACAGAGAAGTCCCTTAAATTAGAACTGTACGCTATTTCCACTCTATACAAAAGAAAAGGGATTTTTGAGCAGTTAAGAATGTGGCGAAGGCCACACAGAAGGCCACAGCCTGAATGAAGACTTTGACGCCTACCTACCTTCCCAGTACAGCCCCGCTCCACTTTATATGGGAAGTAATTGAAGATCTAGATTAAAGAAATTGATTTAATTCCCCAGGCACTTTGTTCATCCCTTCAAACCTTTTTAAGACCAAGCTCATAGAATCTTAGCAATTCTTTTCTCTGTTTCCCCTTACCATCAGAATATGTCACATATTTTACACTTATTAACAGCTTTTATGTGCTGTTCTTCTCCTGTACTTGTGTCTTCTGACATTTTTAAGCTCATGGGAGGCTTAGATGAAATCTGTGTTAACATCCCAGAAGCTACTATCGTGCTAACAACATAGCAGATTTTAAAGCTTAGAAAAGAGACTCAAATTCACATGTTTACTGATTAATTTAATTGCTCTCATTCTATTATTTTTTTCTGGAAAATATGATGACAAACTAATACTACACTTTAGGTCACTAATATTTACTGAGTTTACCAATACTGCTAAGCATGCTATTGGTAATAAGATATATTTGAAAGGAAAATATTTTCTAACTAACAGCAATCCTGTTTTGTTAACGTAAGGATAAAGTAAAAATTCTACTGGCTGTGAATAGAGGTATAATTTTATTTAAGAGACCACAGCCTAAAGGGCAAATGAAAATTATCTCAATGCTCTCCCTTCTGTGTTTTAATGGAGTGATGTCTCCACTAGTCAGTTTTACATCAGACATTTTAGTCCTGAAAGTCTGCTGATGATCAATGGATCCATAGAAGGAACATATTTTCTCTGAAATACTCCTCTGGGAATTACCTCCACAGCTTACTTGTGATGATTAAATGGTTTTATGGAATTTCTAAGATGCTTCTTGATTCCTATTTATCTTCTCCTTATCTAATGTGTATACTCTGGGGATTATTTCTGATGGAATTTTATGGTTAGTTATTAATTCTTTTATATTGTTTAATAATAATGGGCATTTAAGTTTTTCTTTTGTTGAAAAAAACACTTTATATTTTGTTACTTATGAAAATCAGCCTTTTAAAATACTCTGTGTTGAATCAATATGCAACAAAAACACTCAAAATCCTTTAAATTTTATATATAGATTGCCTTTATCATAACCTTTTAAAGCTGTAATAACTGTATGTCTGTCAATGTATTGAAATAAGCCTATTTATACATATGGCTGTGATATTTCCTTCATTATTGAACTATCATCATTAAAAAAAAATGGCTTAAGTCAGCAATGGCAAGTTTCTAGACAAATAAAGCAAAAGATCTGGGCTGAAGGGCTGGGAAAAGGAGGAGAAAGGATGGGAGAAAGCTTTATCTTCTAGTTTCTCCAGGTCTCACATGTCCCTGAGTCTTGAAATAAGCCACGAAACATTGGCTTTGGCTCCTGCCCATCCCTGCTTAGCTCAGCCTCTGAAGAAAACTTGCCTGTGAGTTCTAAGGTGTCTCCATGGGGTAATTTCAAATGTGCATGGATGTCAGCTCTCAAGGGCACCAAATGGTTTGGGTTTTATGCACATGAAATTTTTTTGCAGATAAAACACAAACTAATGATAATTTAATTAGTAAGACCATTGTAGTGATTAAATGTGATTACACGTGGAAGGCACTGGCAGAGTGAGTGCCTAATATTTTTTATGTATTTTGTTAACATTTTTGTGATCTCTTAATTGTGCCAGTTTCCAAACAGAAATTATTTGCTTTAGAGTAAATGTTCTTTCATTTTCTATAGTCTTAAAAGAAATGTGCAATATATGCATTAGTTAGCATACGATTATACATGCAGGTGGATCAAATTATCACATTAATATAATCAAAACGATGCAGTAACAAACTTTCCACATTATCACTGCATTCTGATTTGACAAAATTACTAGATAGAAATGACTTATAACAACTTAGTGTTGATTCTTCTAAGGAAAAAGTGGGTGGAGGCATGGTTGGAGGATGGGAACTTAGTTCCTGTTTGTGTGTACTAATGACAAAGTGGGACAATTACAAATTAGTGTTAACGAGGAACCAAATTTGTGATAAAAATACAATTGTAAACAGTGTATATATATGTATGTACGTATATATAAATCTTGCATATTTGGGGGTTTGAGATTTACAAATGTTAGCCACTATATATAAGAAAGATTTTTTAAAAAGTTTCTTCTGTATAGCACAGGGAACTATGTTCAATATTTGGTAATAACCTTTATTAAAAAAATATGAAAACAAATATATGTATGTATATGCATGACTGGGACATTGTGCTGTACACCAGAAATTGACACATTATAATTGACTATATTTTAATAAAAAAAACATATATATATAGATAGATATATCTTAATTATCTTGACAAATTTGTGAGGAAAGATGCAGAGAACTGAGTTGGTTGCCTAATGGCACATAACTAATTCAAGAAAATGCATTTAGAATCAGATCTTCCCGGTTCCCTATACTTTTCACGTTTCATCTTATATCAACTGCGAACCATAGGTAATATGCCCGTAGCAGTACACAGGAATGGTACCCAGATTGCATGTTAGCTTTGTGTCTACCCTGTATTAGCACAGAAGGCAGGGTATAAAAGTAAATTACATGAATAAAGCTTTCCATTTAGACAGAACCACCTCCAAAATGCGCTGCTTTGAAATAACATACTAGAAATATAGAATACTCAGGGCATTAGTACTCAAAATATTAACTTTTAATAGAGACAAAATATGAGTGATAATGGTGTCCACATTTGGTACATTTTAGTCTTGCTTAGAGGTGAAGCTAAATTAATCATGATAATTAGCTTTAAGTTCTCAAAAGTTCCCATTACCATTTCTTTAGCTTTTTGCATTAATATTTTATATGCATTTTATACTGGGAAATTCTGTCACAGAAACTGTTACTATGAAAAATATATTTTTTTTTACTTTGAAAGTCAATTTAGATAGTGAGTAATGTGAAGACCACTATTTTAATTTTTCTTCATAATCACTTCTTAAATTTTAAATTACCATTAAATTGCTATTGAACAGCTGTAAGGGATGAGAATAACTGTTCATAATGAGCGATGGATCTCTTAGAAGGGAAATTCTGAGGCTTGGAAGATAATACGAAGGAAAATCAACATATTACAAAATAATTTATACCATACTGAGTATGTCTGTACCTTTGTGTTCTAAGTAAAGGTGACAAAAATGTATTTAGGCAACAAGCTTTTTGTGTATTTACACTACATTTTTTTAAAAGACAGCCTTGAGCATAAACTTGAAAAAATTTTGTTAGAACTTTCTTCCCTCAAATGCATTTACCAGAAATAAATTTAAGTAAATCATAATAAAAGAAGAAACATTAAAAAAAAAATCCCTGCTACCTACAAAGTTTACATATAGTCTTGTCATTACTATAGGAAAAGGACTGAGTCCTCAAAGGGAAATAAAATAGTGGTGGCAGTCACATGGCATCATTATTGCCTGGGTATTGACAGAAACTTTCTTCTCAGGTGTCCATATCTACCCAATCACCCTCATGATGGAAGAATCAAAGTTTTTGTTTACATTAATGGAGTTTTCCTCAAAGTGAAAATTTCCTTGATTCCTTAACACTTTTTCCATATCAGCGATTTATTATGTATGGTAAATGCATTTTAGACATGTTCTTAAGAATGAATTCTTGTAAAAATAGCTTGGGGAAGCAAGGATTCCTAGAATATAGAAGTTACACGAATAACTTTTCTCTATTCACCAGTATGGGTAGTGTGAAATGGGATATATTAAATTTTTTTGTTTAAAAAGTTGTTGTTAGAAAAGCTATGTCTACAAACAAAGTCTTTTGGTTTTAAGGACTCTGTGGCAGAGTCAGCAAATATCAGATACAAAATAAAGTCCCCTCTTCCATAGTGGGCATCTGTTTCTAGAAGGCTGCCCAGCTGCCCATTCAGGGATTACATTTCATAACCATCTTTGCATCTGAGGGTTCTCAGCTGATTTAGGCTGCACTCTGACTGGGGAGTGTAAGAAACAGCTGTGTCTCCGCTGCTCCCCCGCCTGCATCTGCCAGCTGTGTGTAGAGACGTGTCCCAGGGAAGGTGGGACCACGTGTTGAAAGAATCCATATGGGACAATTGCTACAGAAGGAAAGTGGCCCGCCTACAAGGAACATCTGCTCTGGGTCTCCACATGAACAAAACAAGGCTTTTATGGCATTACAGTGTTGAAATTTGGAGAAGGAGATTTTTAAAAAACAAGAAGGAATTAATAGGCAATATTAAAATATCACTGGAACATATCATGAGGCATTTACATAAATATAACCTAGGAGCAGTAGATAAATAATAGATATAAAAAATAAAATCAAGACAGGTAAAGAAATCTGTAGAAGTAGTGGATAAATAATACATGTGAAAAAAATAGAAGAAACAAAAATTAAAATGTGAAGCAGAAAAACTGTGATGACAAAAAGGAGTCTAAATATACAAATAAATGATAAGTTTAAGACACATATTTTCAAACTGGATAAAAAATTCCCAGGATATATATTCTACATATTAACACCTCAATAGACTTTGATATAATATACTATGCTTTATAACAATTATAGAGGAATGAGAAATATGTACAATTAAATGGCATGAAAACACTATCTAAAAAAGCCATGAGGTCATTAGCATTATCAGAATATACTGTACTTTCCATCTAAATTACAAATACTATTTCTCACTGAAGAGCTCATTTTATTATTAGAATGAGTCCTCCTTTATCCAATTTGACACTTTTTAAACAATAATAACATAGAAGCAAATATGCAAAGTGAAATCTTATGTATACAAAACAAATTGACAAATTTATAATTGTGGATTTTTTAAAAAAAGATTTATAAGAAACAGATCTTTCAGAAAAAAATAGTTTACAATGCTACAATAAAACTATCAAAATTAAAATGATAGTTATTGAGCTCAATGAGTAAAGAAGACATATTTTTTAAAAATCAACCTAATATGTATTTTAATTTTAATTAGCATACCTTTATTAAATGGCAATATAAACTCTAAGAAAAGTCTCAACAAATTTTAAAAAGTTACTGTGATACAGAATATATCCTCTTATAACAATTTATTTTTGAAACAAAAAATTTTTTTAATCTTTAAAAATTTAAACGCTTTTCTAAAATTCTTGGGGTTAAAAAATCATATAGGTTTTAAACAATGAGTACTGCAAAAAATTGTAGAATGCAATTAAAATCTTCTATTGAATTATATTTATAGCTAAGCATGCATTTATTTAAATTCATAAGAAAGATTGGAAATAAATGTTAGAAGTTCAACTTAAGTTAGCTGAAAAGGTATAATTATGACGAAAATATGAGAAAAGAAATAATGTTTTCAAGAACAGAAAGTAATGAAACACAAAAAAGATCTGACCAACAAAACCAAATACTGCTTTTAGGAAAAAATACCAATAAAATAGACTCCTTTGAAGCAAGGGTTATTAAAAAAAGAAAGGAGATAAGATTAAATAGCAACATTAAGAATGAAAAGGGGACATAACCCAGAGTGGAAATTGTATACACCATAAAAGAATAGTAAGTACAATGTTCTCACAGTGTATTTGAATTCTCATAGGAACTCTCTGAAGTTACTTCATATTTTAGCAGAAGCTCTTTCTGGGTAATGATATGCATTGATTTTATTTTTAAAATAATTTCATGTATTATAAATTATTTTAACTGTTAGAAAATTAAATTATTAAATGTTCAATCAAAAAAATCTCCAAAGGAAAATTCCTTTAGAAAAGTAAGAAAGAAGTCAAATATCTCAAGAAAAGATCCTCTGGTCCAAAAAATGTGGTTATTTTTATCTTTTGTCAGTCTTTACTATAGTAATGTAGAATTCCAGTTACTGAAGTTATAAACTGTTATAAATCATTTATAGTCTCTTTCATTCAACTGTAATCATGTGCAAAGAAAACAAAGATCTTTTTTTTTTACTTCATTCCACAGTCTGATTAAATTACACTTATTAAAATTTTAAAAGTGACAAATAATATAGCTCCTTTCTTAAGAGCTTATGCCATAATCCTGTCACAGAGTAGAACAGACATAATTCATGGAGCTACTGGAAAAAATTGTGTCTATTCAGTTTTAGAGAACACTCATGCTCAATATTCAGAATGAGGTTGCTGTAACATTTCCAACACTTACTTTGTTTTAGTAGGCATTAATATTAAACAGTTAACTAATACTTTTTTAAAAAAATTCAATATTCTTGCATCCACTCTGGGATTTTGAAATTGAATTAGCTTTCATAGCATAAAGAAAAATACTTTTCTTTATCTATAAAAGAGTTTGTTTTACTGCTTGAATGATGAGAAAAGCAGAAAGGACAAAGGACAACTTGAAGTACTATACTGGTGTGAAATGGAGAGTGCCAGCATCTATGTAGTGTTTTCCAGACTATTGACTAATTTTGTGATCCAATCAAACATAGTCCTGATTAGGAAGTTCCTCATTTCTGTAACTTCAGTATTAAGTCAATAAATCTGGGAGTCCAGGAAATGGACCAAAATATACCCATAGTGGGTAAAGTTCCCTTTCACAGGAGATACTTCAATGAATGACTGAGTTTCCTAGGAGAAAGGACAAAGTTACACTTAATTTTAAACCTAAAATTAGTCATAGTTGTAGTTCTGCACCTTAATGAAAACTTGATATTTCTCTGTCTAATTCACTTTATTTCTTTTGTTTTCCCAGCCATCAGATCGACAGACTAGACCTGATCCCTCCATTACACAAGCTCATTCATCTCTATGACTTCATGATATTTATCAAAAAGGTGATGACATAGTTCATTCAGTAATTAGTTTAAAATTGGTCTTCACACATAGTAGCCAAACTTCATAAGGGCAGAAATTGTCAATTTTGCCTACATTGCGTTTTCTGTGCCTACTAGCTATTTGGTAAAATTTAAGTTTAGCACACCTTCTAGGTGCCCCACACAACGTATTTTTTCTCATTAGAAGATACACAACAATATCAAGCCTGGAAGGTAGCTATTACCATCTTCGTTGTTTTAATAAAGAAAGACATTGAATTTCAGAGAGATTAATTAACCAGGTCCCACTGTAAGTGACCAAACCAGCATTCAACCATTTGGGCTGCCCATCAAGCCTGGACTCCTTCCACTTAAACTTTATTTTATACACGTGTCCCCAAGGCCTGGAAAGAGCTCCTGCATAGTAGCTGCTCAGGAAATGAGAGAGAGTATCAGTGGGGTCAATAGCTGAGTTGGGAGCAAATCAAACCAGGAGTTAAATCCTAACCTGACTGCCCTCCTGCTGTGAGACACTGAGTAAGGGAAATCACTTCTCTGACCTTCTGCATCTGGAAATGATACACATTGATAAGAGTGATAATCTGTAGGGCTTTGGGGCAAGTGAAATGAGTCTCTTCATAAGATTAACTTGTAGTTCCGAAGTGGCAGCTCTGTTCTATATGTTTTGTGTGTAGTCCTAGATTTCATCATTGCAAAAATCCTATAAGCTATGAGGAAAGGATTATTTATTCCCCAGGATTTAATGATACAGAAACAAGCATGGAGAGATTAAGCGTCTTGCCCTACATCATGTGTCTTGTAATTCACAGGTAAGGTTCTTAACAATGACTGAATGTTCAACAAAAGTTAGATATTAGTTGGTGAAGGAAAAGATGACAAAATAAGTGAATGAATTTAATACTCATGGCCTTACGCCCTCTGAGAGCTGAAAATCTACTGACAACCATTTAGGAAAATGAATGTACAATAATGAAGCACATTGGAAGATCATTTCATGTTATAATGAGCATATAACGCTTGCATATTTCTTTTCAATTATCCAACTTTCCCACCTTTCACTAAAGACAATACTTTTTTTTTTCGCCCCAACTACTTTTTATCTAACAATAGAAGTACTAACTCTAACATCGTTGAAGTAAAGGAATACCTAATAAAAATATCTTGTGATACCATGAGGCAATGCCTCTTTGTTACACTCATATTTGTCTAAAATGAGGGTAGTTTTCACAGCCCTACATTCTTTCACCTTTGAAAATAAATATCGCTTCGCTTCTCTATTTTGGCGAGAAGTGCTAGTGAAAAAGCATAAAAAATTACTGTGATATTACATGCTGTTTTTCATCAGCACAGAAACTATTTTTCAAAAACAGAGATCCTTTAATGGGCTATTATTCTACTCTTATAGGCAGCAGCACAAGAAAATCATTGGCTAAGCTTTTTATAAAAGCAAAGTTGAAGATGAAAGACTGGAAAGCCCTCCAGAAGACTGTTCAAATCGTTTGTTTCCAGTTCCATTGTAGTAAAAAGTACCTGAGACACGGAGATGACAGAATGGAATCTGACTTTCCAAAGAGCAGTTTTAAGTTTCAACAATTGAAAAGAAAGACTCCGGAAATGATTCGGAGGCGTGCCAAAGGAAGCCTTGATCCCCCGGAGAAGCAATACCGGTGGGCATGACTGTCACAGATCACAGGACGGAAGATCGGAAGATCATGGAGAGCCGGGGAACAGCAGAGCCGCAGGTTTCTTTTCCAGGGAAGGGCAGAGGCCATTCATGCAAGGAGATGGACTGCAGTCTTGATCTGAGGGATGCCCGACCACTCTCTGGCGTGCAGAGTTCCTGTATTTCCCTGCTTAGAACATATTGTCTAAGAACTTAGATGCTTGTAAACAACAGCCAGAGAGACCAGCACCCCTGACCCTGCTGTCCTGTGGATGCTTGTAGTTTTACACACAGTGATTTGCAAAAGCAAAAGTAAACAGCAGCGATGTAACTGCTTCGTGATGTTACCTTTGATCCCATCCTTGAGTGATGGGTCTGCGATTTTTTTTAAATTATATAAATAAAGACCATCTTGATATGCCACTGAGAAAAGTGAAGTTGTAAAACTTCATCGTTGTGATACAGTAATTGGCTGATAGCGGCTTGTGCAGCCCCAGGGGAAGCAGATGGGTTATCTGAGACATACAGTCATCTTACACGGTTTCTGGAAAACAAGCCAACAAACAAACCGGACAGACACATAGCGCATAACCATCCACAGAAAGGAAAAAAGGGGGCAGGAAGGGGAGGTTTCCAAATGGACATTCTGTGTAGCTATTAACAACCATTAAATTAAAATGGACACAGAGCCTGAAAGTTTCGAAGAAGAGCAAAAGATGTTTACCTGGAATACTAGTACGGGTTCGTTTAGCATGCTTCACACTGTTTATTTTATTCCTTCAGGAGCCTATGTTCAGTGAATTCCACCAATCCGTCCTTCAACCAAACACAATTGTTACAAGTTCAGAGCTTTCATAATTGTAGACTATGGATCATATAAATAAACCTGATCTCTCTCCCTCTCTCCCTCTCTCCTTCTGTCTCTTTCTCAATCTCTTTCTTCTTCATTTTTAAAATATTCTTGAAGGCAAGATACTATTTCTCCAACTTTATATGGCTTCTTATCACCAACTGCTTAGCAACTAAATAAATGGCGCTGACTAGAAGGAAATGGCATATTCCTGAATAAGTAAAAATAGCTTTGAATCCATCTGTTATAACTGCAAGTTAGTAGTGTGTGTATGATTTGACTTTACAATCATTTATATTTAGAACTGTAATTTCAAGGACTCTTATTTGATGACAGACTCTCAATTATCCATGTTCAGCTGACTGAATATTAGTAAGGCATCAACAAGTGAAAAAGATAAATAACCCCAGAGTTCTGTGGTTCCTAGTTTCAACCTTTTCATTCAGCTTTCAGGAAAAGCTACTAATAATAAATGACTTCAAGTGTGTTTGTTACACATCTGCCTCATTTCCTGGCCTATATTTTTATGGAAATGTTACAGAGGAGAGAAATGATCAGCAAAAGGGCAATCACACTCAGGTGGAGAGGAGAAGGGAGACGACGCTGTCATGAAATCTCAAATCTTGCACTCTCAGAGAACTGACTGGACTATGCAAGGTAGTAGGTTTCATTTCTGCCGATATTCTCACTGCTACCTGGAATAGTTAGCATTTAGATTTAGGAATTTCTCCTTGGTGATTGAAAACATGATAAGCTCCTGGTGGATCTGTGTTTACAGCTATTTCTGGCTTTTCATGCAGGAAAGTGGGAAGCAAATCTAACCAGGAACCCCTGTTGTTTCCAGAATTAATAATGTCATTAGAAGGAAAAGACAAACTACAAAGGGAATGCAAACAGAATAAAACAAAACGAAAACTCTGAATCACAGAATTTAGGCCTTGAGACAGTAACAGGTCAATATCATTCAGTGATTATCAAATTCTTTATGTTCTTAAAAGCAGAAAAAAAATCTTTTTTTGAAGTGTACAAATGTCAATAAATGAAAAAGATATTGGTGAGACGTCTCTGATTGAAGCAGTGCCTAGGGTATCATTTTCTCAGCCTCCTCCCCCGTGATGACCTACGATGCTCCTCTCCAAAACCCCGAGACTTCATGGAACAAAGTTCAAGGACACACATGGTTTAATTGTATAGATGAAAAAGCTGAAACCCAGGGAGCTTACATAACTTCCTCAAGATGCAAGATGCAGAAATAGAATATGGTCCAACAAGACCCAGCACCCAGGTTTTTCCACTGACCCACCAGGCCCCACAGAAAGTCTGGGTGCTTTGAGTATTCCCATTTCCAGCACCAGGAAACCTCCAGGAAGAATGGGAAATTCCTCCTTTCCTCCATGCTCTCTATCATAGCACCCACAATCTATTATTGATTCACTCATGCATGACTCTGTTCCAAAGAACAAAGCTCTTTGAGGAGGACTCAGAATTTTTCATTTTTGTATCCACACCAAGGGGCACAGTGCCTGCCCGCCGTGTGCTCAATCACACAAGCTTTCTTTCCTTCTATCTGCCCCATTGTGACCTAGATGAGAGAGAATGCACATGGCTTAAACTTTGTAACATTTGATTGGAGACCTTTTTATGGGAGAACATTTCTTGGGCCATTCTAAACTGGATATAAATTGTGTGTTAGGAACATAAGGGCTATTAAATTTTTCTCAAGGCTGTTATATTACCTATTTGAGCCAAAGACTTAAAAAAATAGCTTGTATTCTCAGCTATTAAATGTTTTAAACAAATTTTAACAATGTTACAAAGTAGGCTTGTGAGAAAGAAAGAAAAAGGAGAGGAAAAAGAAAAGAGGTTTGATAGTTCAGAGCTCTTACCTAATTCGTAGTTAGGTCTTTGCTGGTCTTAAAAGAAACAAAATATCCCAATATGACATTATCACACAAAGAGGAGCTTTCCAGTTCTTGCCAAAGAAATCAAATGTTCACCGGCATCACTGGGTTGTAGGTTGCCCTAGGAGCCTGACGTAAACTGCTGCGCTACGGAAGAGAACGTCACCCGCTTGCTGAACACATTTCCCACAGTACAAATTCCAAACTCCATAGGATGGTTTGGCTCTTCTTACATGGTCTGATCCCTGGCCACCGCTTTGACACCATCTCTCTCCACTGGCCCTGTGTTCCGCCCTCTGATGTGATTCTGCACGCAGAACAGCCATGCTCTGCTTAATTTAGTCCTACATCACGCAGTGCTCCCTGGCTGCCTGCCCGTGAGCCATACTAACTAGAGTTTCCCCTTTCTCCACTCCTTGCTAAATCCTACTCAATTTTCGCCTTACCCATATTTTCCGAGATCTGTCCTCTACTTTCATGCAAGTCCATTGAAACACCTGCTGTCCAGATTTTTGTGATACTCAGACTGCTTCTAATTGAGATATCTGACCTCACGCACCACTGGACCTAGATGATGAAAGACATTTTATTTATCTTGTACCATAACTGTGTTAGATTTCTTTCGTCACTCTAACACATTATCACCAACTCAGTTGCTTAAACAATATAAATGTATTATTTTACGACCCTGTAGGTCAGAAGTCTGACAAGAGATTCACTAGGCTGAAATCAAGGTGTGGGCAAGAATGCATTTACTTCTGGAGGTCCCAGGCAGCAGTTGGTTTCCCCAGTATCCATCTAGGGGGCAAGCACATCATTTTGCACCTGGCCCCTTCCTCCATAGTCAAGCAGAAATGTTGGGTCTTTCTTCCTTTACTTCATCTCAGCCCAATCTCTGATGGGAAAGATGGTCCATTTCTAAGGATTCATGAGATTAGATTAGACCAATTGGGACAATCCAGGATAATGTCTCCGTCTCAAGGTTTGTACTTCTGATCACATCTACAGAGTCCCTTTTGGCATGTAAGGCAGTACATTTACAGGTCTGGGAATTAGGTTGGGGACATTTTGGAGGAGTCCATATTCTGCCTACCACAGTGATACAGTCTACAGTGTCAATGAGCTTGGTTAATCTCTTGTGTTTTCATATTCATACTGGCCTATGGAAATTATATATTGATACCTGGAAATGTGCAAAATTTCCAAATGTAATGCACTATTTTCATTTTTGTTTAATGTTTGTACCAAGTTGGTCACAAGATGTTACAGTGGCAGCGTACAAAGTTTTCTCCATAGTTCATACAGAAGAAGTGAGGGCAGAATTGAGTCATGATGGTGCCCACAACAAAACACACGTGACGGTGATGTAACTTCCGCCATGACCCAGTAGATGTGGTTCAGAGATCCTGCCTGTATGTGTTGTATCAGGTTATACTCTACAATGAATAATTTATCTCAACACCATTGAAGTGTTTTAATATCATTTCAAGGATAGCTTACTAACTTGTTTGATCTATCAAGAATAGAGTATTTTTTTATTTTTAAGTATTACTGATTTTTACTAGGGCATAGTTGATTCACAATGTTACATTATTTTCAAGTATCTAACACAGTAATTTAAAATTTTTATGGACTCTACCTCCTTTAAGGTTATTGTAAAATAGTGTCTGTATTCCCTGTGCTGTACGATATATCCTTGTAGCTGATTTTATACATATACAATATTTTAAAACAAGATAAGTTTTTAAAAATACAATAAGAATTCTAGAAATGATTATTTAAATGATGGGTTGTCATGTTCCATTTCAAAAAATCAAGTAGATATAGAATAAGCTATTGTATCCATTGCTATTAAAGCCAGTATCACAAATTTAATTTATAAAATATTATCATCTGTCACATAATATTAATGGTGCTAATTACACTTTCACTGGCTATAGCTTTCCGTTGAGTTAATTTGTAAATAGATGTGGTCTTTATGGCGGTGAGAGATCTACATGCATAAGGACTTATTGCCAGTTTTGGTTTTACACATATTTATGTAACACTGCATTTTTGCCTTTAAACATTCTTGAGAATAATCAGTACTTTCTGACATTCTTCAAATCTCTTATTTGGATGTACTCTTATCTGTTGTCTTATCCACAGGATTAAATCTCAAATATTATCATCAAAATGCTAAAACTTATTTTTATACGCATTATACTGGGACTGTTGCATTCACTTTAAAAAATTTTCTTGACTATTTCACCTGTTTGTTCCTTATAATGTTAAAAAGCGACAAATAAACATGGTAGCCCACAGAGCCTAAGGAAATCACAAACTATATACACCCTAAGAAACAGAAGATAAATGAAAATGTCAGCGAACTTTTTCCTGGACAAAAATTCTCTCTCCTAGTATATTGGTGATGTAAAAGAACATGCAAATTAATATCTTTTGCAGAAATCTTGACTACACTAGCACCACACTTAATTCAGTCCTGAAAACAGTAGCTACCATTGTGGAGTCCTAAGTGTACTGACCTAATAGTAATCTTTTCACAAATAAATTAACTGGCAGGAGAGGCAGCTGATGCTGGGGATGGGAATGCAAGTTTAAAGTGTCATCAGCTGTGTCAATGTTACCTTTTTTAGATTAGTAACTAAAATATGATTAATTTTTAGCATATGCCATATTGCAGGTGGTTTAGGATCTCTTCAGAATACTGAGTGACAGATTTCTTAACTCTGAAATTCTGCATTTTCCCTGATGCATGGTACACATGCAAATTCAAAACCCATCAATTCATTAGCAGCATAGAGCTATCAGAGACAATTTCAAGCCCTAGGTAATACTATTATTAAGTTGTTCAGCCCTCTCGTTTGCTCTTGCTAACATAAATGTAAGCATTTGCACATTTGCATCCTCCTTTTCTCTTACAGCAGAGATACCAGATGCTCCAATAGCTGGGCTTTTGCCAACTCAAAAAACATCTCATGCAAAATTATTCTGAAAAATTAGATCAGGTCTCTGCAGAGTGGTTTCCTGAACGTTGAGTTTCTTACCTTTAATACTAGTGATTCATCATAAAATATTTTTATTACCTTGCAAAATTTTCCTTTTTCAGTCTCATTTGGTATTTCCTGTTGTGCTACTTTGGAAGAAATTTACCACCTAGGCATATTTCCCAGAGCCTGGGCTGAAGCTAAGGTGATCAGTTTCAAGTTGTGACCTATCTTTAAGTCCAGAAAATTATAATGCGCTGCATCATTTTACTCTGGGATTTGGGTCATTAACCTTACAGACGTTAATATCTTTTGGAGTCCTTGTCTGTTGAGCTTCCCTGTGGTGTTTCAGTTGTTGGATGTTGGACCCAAGAGGGAGAAAACTTTGCTTTATATAACCCTCTTTCTTATCTTTCAGATTCATCTCTGTGTGATCAAGGGGTAGAAAAGCGTGTGATCTAAAGCTCCTTCCATGTCTAGTTTTTCCAAGTTTCCATAATCCAGTAAACCTCAACATTGCTCTCTCTGTCCATGATCCATGGCAACTTTATACGTTTCTTAATTTTGAAACCATTTATTTGGTATTTTTCTTAATGTGTGCCAGTCATATTTACTGGCTGCTGAATTGATCGAATGTTCTGCTTTTGTGTTCAGCCTTCATAAACCCAAGGAATAAAAACATATGTTAAATATCTAACATAGTTACCAACAGATATTGAATGAATTAATGTAAAAAGTTGGCATCTCTTTACTGGACATAGCAAAGCAGTTGGGAAGGGCCCTCTTGACCGTACTGCTCCCGCTCTTCTCATTCACACAGCCCAGGAATCAAGGGTTAACCCTCTTGGGTTATACTGAGGAATTCAAGAAGATGGATTCTTGGTGCCAACTCAAGGAACAGATCAAGAGGCAAATTTGACCTCACCTCTAGTCAGAGAAAAGAATTATCAGACACACACTTATTCCCATGCCCACATGACCCTCTACTCTCTTTGGGTTGTATCCCTACCTGTCTTTTTTAAAAATTTCTCCAATAACAGCATTAAATGATTGCCCCTTCCCACCCCTACTCTGCAAATCTAATTTGTCTACCATCTCTCTGATTCCTTTCATCTGGTACCTCCCTCAGTTAAGCTTCTGACCATTATATCTCTGACTTCTCTACTGTTGTTTCCCTTACATATGAGACACATTAAAAATTTCCAATTTAAGAAAAAAGCAAAACAAAAATGAAAATCCTGCGGTTCCCTGTGGTTAACGACTTGCTGATTTTTCCTTTACCGTCAGTCATGATCTGCACATTTCAACCTGGGCGGGAAGAGTTGCGATTAGAAGGTAAATTTTTCAGTAGTCTGAGCTCCTCCTAAAACTAAAACCACAAGGAGCATCCAGTCTAGGAAAAGCAGTAGCGTTGTGTTTGTGTGAAGAGGGACCTAAAGATTCATCTCCATTTCGGAGGAAAACTCAGAGGGCCATTCTGACGTTATGTAACTGGACCAGCAGTCACGAGAAAATCTACAATAAAAACTTGAACAGGCATAAGGCTGAGAAGACATGGTGATAGACAATCTTGGGATCTGAGCAGTCACAATAGAATCCACATGTTAAGAATGTGTTTAGATAAAGAGTATAAACTGCTTTCCTTTCCTTGCTTGTTATACCCACCTTCCTATATGGACGCCCTCCAGTGATCATCTTGAGTGTTGGCATGAAAATGAGGCAGGAAACAGGACGAGAGAGGATGGCTGCATTCACTGTGGCATCTGAGAAGGCTGGTGGTTTCAAGGAGGCTGTGAAGCTCACACGGCACCAACATTTGGAGGCTACAGTGTGTGAGCAGCTCTGTGTTTCCTTAAACTGTGAATAATATGAGCCAAGTGAATACTTAGCATGTGTCAGACATTGTAATAGGGGCCTTATGAGCATCATCTCATTTATTTCTTACTCCCAGTGAAGTAGGCAGTTGAATGTCTGCTTAACAAACGAGCAGACTCAGTTTACGAGGCTCCATGGACAGCCTGCATGAGATCGCGCTCCAGGGCAAGGATGTTTCCATTCCCTCCCGAGTCCCCGCTCCTGCGTTCTCAGCCATATGGCTTCTGAACGGTACTGTGCCCGACCAGTCACTTCAGGTGGGATTCTAAAACTGAAAACAAGCTAACACACCTAAATCACCCCCTTGGATGACAACTGAGTAAGAGAGAAAAATTGCATGAGATTCAGAAGGGAATATCAGAGATGAGGGAAAAAAATACCAGGAATCTCAGTCGAGATGTGAAAGGACATATATATGTTATCCAAGACGGGCAATGCTCTCAGCAGAAGCAAGAGACTTGATATTTCAAGCTGTCAGATCTTCCAGTACTTAGAGAATCAAAGTCCCAATCTATTTCATTTTGCCACGTTGACAATATTGATATCACAAAAAGAAGGGGACATAGAGTATGCCTCATACTTCTTTTCTGAGGAAGCCCGTGGTGGGTAGAGAATGCTTTTCTCTGAAAAGCAAGCGGCTTTTGTTCCGGGTTTAGGTGCTGGTACGCATCCCTTCCACGTAGGCATTCTTGGTTAAATGCTACACATGGTTCTTGCCACCCAATAGTTGAAGCTGTCGGAAGCTGCTACCGTTCCTAGAGCCCAGGCAGCATTATAATGAAAATAGCCACGTGCTGAAAATAGCCGTGTGTCACTTCGCATCACCGTTAGGATGTTCAACCACGCAAATGGAGAAGGTGAGAGTCATGGCACAATACAACTGAGATTTCAAGACTGCTGGAAACTACCATGAACACAGAGTGCTTTGGCCAGAGAGGAACGGGGTCGGTTCCAGCACCTTCCTAAAGGGTGCAGCTCACCTTATCAGCCGCTCTGGAAACTGGAATGACAGCTGGGAGAAACATCACCTTAAGAGCAAATCCAAGGCAGTATCTCAAGAGGCTTTTCTGCTCAGGATTTCATAAAGTTAATAGAAAAAAATCTCTGGGGAAAAAAATGACCCTGTAGTATGAAATAAATTATATCTCAATAATTGAACTGTGATATTAAACCTGACCCTTCTCAACTATGTACCATAATTGTGTGGATAATGTTACATCTTAGGCAAGAACAACTTCCTATTACTGTCTTTCTCCTTTGCTTCAAAGTTAATTTTTAGACAGTCTATCTACAATGTCTCCAAACAAAATTGTATGATACATATTTACATATTGATAATATATAAACTTTTATACATATGATATTTATATGGACATATATTATGATACATACACATATGTATATACTCATATACATACACTCTTTAATAACACTTTCATTTTGTGTCCACATTTAGCTGTGCAAACAATAAAAACATGATTTTCAATAGGAAATTCTGAAAAATGCTTGCTATAGCTTTTCTGTCCTATGATACTACTGGTAGTCTTTTCTAAATTTAGCTGGATTTTTTTTGAGTCAAGCAACACTTCCAGGCTCAGTGTTTTCCTAAAATATCCCTTTAGTCCAAGTCAACCCTTTGCTTAATGGTTAACTCTTGATTTATACTATAATATCAGACATTCACCACAGCCAGTGCAGTTACAGGTAAAGACTTGCTTCCTTGTCAAAGTTTTACTACTTAATCTAGAGAGAAATACTTGTAAGGAAATAGAAAATGTATGCTTTGAGAATCATCACTTCAAATAATAACGCTCATGGGAAGTACTCATACTTTTTTAGCTCCTCCTTAAAGCCATGCTGTACTTGAGAGCTATTACTCAGATGATATCTTGTCTTGTTCTCCTTGAAAATTATAGTCCGTACTAGAAATGTAAAGCTGAAGGGAGCTGGCCTCTCTTCAGGCAGGAAGATTCCTTTTCTTTATATATTACCTTGATTGGAAATAGTTTATGCAGACAAATAAAGAATCCCCAGTTGTCTCCTTGAAGATTATGCATCTTGCTAGAAGGGATTTCATGGCTAGAGTCTTGGAAGCTCCAGTTACAGGCTCAGCCAGGACAGCCTCCAGTTTCGTGATCTTTTATATCTGGGGCATTGCCTCCAAACAGCAGGTTGAGTTTATCCTGATTTTGTCATCACACACACACACACAAACTATTAAATAGGAATAAATAAATTAAATAAATCTTACCATAAAATAATTTTGTTCTCCGAATCGGGATGACCACTCTCCCCCCCCCCAACCCACCCCAGCTGGCCTAGGGTGGTCCTGGCTGATGTCCATTGCTTTATTTAATTGATTGATTGATTGATTTTTGGTGACCCCGATGTGATGTCCATTGTTTTAGATTAACAGCAGCATCCACTGTCACTCTCAGAATGATTTTCGGGGGCAAGGGGCAGGGGCTGGAGAGCATGCTGTAGGGTCATGAGAAAGAGTTAAAGTGCTCACTTTCTTTAGCTGCCACTTAGTAAGTGGACTAAGTAAGCGTCTGCAAAATGTCATTTCTTTTCTAAGTTGATTCTAATAAAAATACATTCTAAGATGGAAAGAGATGACGTCTCTGCCCGTTTTGCTTTCGGACCACGTTCCCAAAACTGCCAGAAACTGGCATTACCCAAAAAAAAAAAAAAAGAGGAAAGAGCCTGTGCAGGAGAGCGCCTGTTTTGCGCCGCGAGTCCCCGCCTGGTAGCGGCTGCTCTCGGAACAGATGTGGTCTTTATCCTCATGCAGCAACATTTCAGTCTTCGTCCAAGGACAGCATTTCAGTTGTAAAGGATTTAAGAATAGAAATGGAAAATGATTCAGAGCAGAACTAGGAAAGAAGCAGAATGTAACAGCCTCATCATTCCCCTAGTGAGTTTATTTCTAGAAGGAAGGTTCTGGAAAACTCCAGGTATTGGGGCTCTGAAGCTTCTTTAAGATAAATCCTCCGGGGACTTGGTGGGTTTGCAGCCTGCAAGATCAAATCCTTTGAACTTATTTTATCCTGATACCTGTGGAACGACTTTCATATTTCAGGTGTCTTTAGGGGGTTGTGGGGAGAAAGAAAGTAGGGCAGGTGGGCAAAGAATGCTCTGAAAGTGAGCCTTTTTGTCTTTTTCAATAGTTTCTGTTTCTGGTTGTTAGAAATTACAGAGAGGCCTTTTGCCATATAAGGATGGGCATTAAATTCTTTTTAAACAACGATAGCCATAAAGATTTTACAAGGGAAAAAAAAGTGGAAAAAAATTAGAATAGCAGCTAAGTTGTACCTGATTTGCTCTGGTTTGGAGTGTCCTTCCTCTGCAAGGTGAGTCCCCGGTCACTTTAAATTAGAACTAAAGCATATTGCTACATTCAAAGTCTAGAGCTGAAGTATCTCTTGGTGACACTAGAATTGACAAATTGAATTCATAATTAAGCTTAATCTTTTCATAGATGGTAAAATTCTGTCTTGCTAAATGTGCCTCATAATTCCTTTTTTTGCCAATAGGTGATATTAGCCTGAGAGGAAATCTAAAACCTTCATCATTTTCTGACAAAGGGAAACCACAGATTTTTTTTTTTTAAGATGAACTTTCTGGGTCAGCAAAAACTGTCTTTAAGGATTCTAGCTACAGCTTATGAGTCAAACTTGTTCTATTCTCCCACCATTACTAGACAAACTGAAAACAATCAGATTTTTTTTATTGCATTGTAGAAAGTATTGTAAAGATAGAGTTTAAAGGTATTTGTTTACATCTCCTTAATTTTCAAATAAACGGTGATGAATGACTGTAGGCATGCTTGGTGTTGCCAGAAGCTAGAACCAAACTTTCCCATTAATGAATATCTCTTACTCATTGATGTTGCTAGCATTTGGATTATCTCAAAGGCTAACGGAGCTAAGTCTCAAAGTCTATGCAAGAGAGAGTAGAGTGTACTACAAGATGAAAAGATGGATTACCCTCTCGTCTCTAACCTTTACATTACTCAGTACTTAGCAGGTAAGGGTGCCACTAATGGTGGGAAGGTGTGTACATAAAGAAAGCTCGCCAAGAATATGGTCTATGAATAAGGCGTGATGACTTGCAGTAATTAGTCTTAATCCTACCGATTATGCAGCTTTTGTCAATTAAATAATTCTTTTTTTTCAAACTCTTGATACAGATGCCAGTCTCTAGGAGCGAACAATACCAATGAAAGTGTCATCAAACAGATACATGAAACAATTAAAATAACCGCAATGTTAATACTGCCAACCGCCAGTTACGAAGGACCTGGTACGGACCAGGCACTGGTCTGTCACTCTGCATACTTCGTTATCACTGTCATCCCTGTAAAATCTGTGTTAGTTTCTACTCTCCCTTTTTACAGAGAATGATGAAGATTATCCAAGAGACACGAAGATGATTGACTTTGCTATAGTGATGTGTCCTCTCAGGGAATTCTAGCTCTTGAAACTGATATCAATACTGCGGTTAATAAGTGAGCATCTGTTGTCTTTATTAAGCAAATTTCCATATAACTGTTGTTGTTAACCCACAGCTTTTTTGATATTTAGTAATTGTAACTTGCTGAAGTGCTTTCCTGCTGCCTTCTTTGTTTGAGGATAAATATCGGTCATACCCTTCCCTTGGACATATCCTAGACCAGCGATGTCCTTCACAGAAATCAGGGCTGCGCTCTCATCTAACGTCACAGGTCAACTCGCTTGGTCAGTCTGTGTCCTGGTCAGCGACTGTGGTTCAGTTTTACACAAGGACACAGGCTGTAAATGTGCATGTATACACAGACACACACACACACACACACACACACACACACACACACACACACACACACACACATATACACACACAGAGATTGAAATCGAAAGAAAGAGAACCAAAGGTTGGGTGTAACAAGACTAAGGGCGTAGTGAGATTAGGGAACGGAAAACTAAAACATGACAGGACAGAACATCTCAGTAAAACTGAGCAAGGCACAGAGTCCCAGTGACTGCTTTATCCAGCCTGCTAAGGGCTGTTAATTTGTATCACCACCAGGTCCTCCCGGATGGTAATCTGAACAGGCACTACCTAACTTGCCTACTGATTCTTCTCCAGAAAGGCCTTTCTCCCTGCTTTTCCTAACGGAAACATCAAAGAAGGAGCTAAACTCCACTGAAGTCACTTTCCGAACTCTTGAAAGTCTAAAACCTAAGGCTTTCAGCTGATATGGGTACCTGTTATGGAGAATCTTCTCTGAGCACCAGATGTCCCCAGCACCCCTGCAGGTGTGCGTGACTGCAGAAAACGGTGACATGAGGCAGCTGGGTTATCAGCCGTTTGTCCTGACGAGAAAGGACTCCCTTGCTGTCTTTTTGCTGGATTTCAAACAAAGAGTGTCCGCTTTAAAATGTGGCCTAAAAGGAATTCTGACTGAGAAGGCCTTCTCCAGCTGCTTTTGCATACAGCCAGCCCTTCTTTTTCAATGCTCGGTCACCATCCTGACTTAACTCTGCGGGGCCGCCTGAGTGTTTCTCGCACTTTGTCCTCCTGGAGCAGCGGGAAGAGCATCTCGTGCTGTCCTGGAGACCGGCGCTGGGTCCGGGCTGCCCGCAGGACGCGGCGCTGCCAGCCCGGTGGAGGGAAGGCCTGGGGAAGGCCGGCCTCTGGGAGGCTGACACGCTGGCTCTGAAACCCACTGAAAGGGAAGGACAGTGAAGAAGAAGCCATGCCAAGGCGTCTCCAAATAACGGCAGAAAGTGGGCCTCCTGCAGCTGCCATTTCCTGAAAGGTGCATTTGGTGTCCTCCTCAAGCCACACTTAATGACTAGTGACAAGACAGTTGGGTCTCGGCGCCTCGTCGGTCCCCAGCGCTAACACCGTGTTTGTCACTGCGTTACCTGGCTGGGCGGGAAGGTGAGAAGGGCTGAGGGCAGGGGTGAGGCAGCTGGCATGTCTGCTCCTGCGGAGGCGGAATCCTCCCTGGGAGGGCTGAGGAAATGCCTCAAAAACAGCCCAGAGCCTGACTTCAGATGCTGGAGCTTAATCATGGATGGCTGAACTGAAACACTGGACCAACCACCACAGTGAGGGACAGACTCAGGGCTCTTTGGAGGAAAACATTTAGCACAACGGAGGCTATGTCTGCAACCATCACCAACCTTCATGACAAGGTGGTGCCTGTACCCACCCCCCTGGTGGCCCCGAGGTGTGTTCACAACAGGTGAGCGCCTCCACCAGGGAGCCCACTCTCCGGCTCTGTTCCTGAGGGCGGCTACCTGTGGCTTACCTGGGATTTCCAATCTGCCAAACAGCAAATGTTGTTTGGGGCCCCACATTCCGGAATTCATGACAGCAACTCTATAAAACATATTAGTAGGTCCTAAACATCTTGTGATAACAAATCGGTATGCCAAGCGAATCGGCCGGTGTGTTCAAATGCTCCAGTTTTTATTTTTATTTTAGTTTTTCACCAAATAAAGCTCCTTGAAGATTCACATGGAGCAGTAAAATAGAAAAGAGACAGAGGGTTGGCCAGAAAAACAAGATGAAATGCCCTAGCTGCACAGAGAGTAATTTCAGAGCCAGATTATCCGCGTCACCTACAGGCACATCCTGAGGCTTCAAGGTGCATTTTAAGGAAGTCATATAAACTCTTTGGTCAGTAATGCCTAGGGGAACGTCTGGCCTGTCTGCCCTGGAAAATGGTGGCTTGGCAAACAGTATTAAG
Organism: Camelus ferus; assembly: GCF_009834535.1. Lineage (NCBI taxonomy): Eukaryota > Metazoa > Chordata > Mammalia > Artiodactyla > Camelidae > Camelus > Camelus ferus. Next base: position 9,562,486 of record NC_045725.1, on the reverse strand, counting down.
TCCACGCTATGCTTTGGGGCCGTTGATAGGCACTTGGGATACATTTAACGACATTAGTGAAAGCAGCGGAGAATGTGAGCTCCACACCAGGTAGCTGTGGGCGTTCTCCTTTGCTGGTTTAATCGCTTCTCACAGCAGCACTTTTAGTACCGAAAGCAATTTTATTCATTGTAAATAAATAAATTATTATTTTATATTTATTATTATCATGAAGAAATTGAGAAAACAACACACAGATTTCCCAATGTGCAGTGTTTGCAGGAACTTGTCACCCTCTGGCTCGAGGGTCCAGGTGGGCAGCTGGCACCGCCAGCTTCCCCGCGAGCTTTCTGTCCATCGCTGTTCGCTCCGCATTCTCTTCTCGCTCAGATAACTGACTGCTGCGGGTCCATGTTTGCCTTCCCTGTTAATCGCTGAGGCTCTATGTAGGATCAGCTACTTGTTTGTGGCAAATCTGATCTTATAATTCCTGGCTTAATTACTAAAAACTCAATTTTTAGCATAAAAATATTTTCACTTATTTCTAAAGAAAAATACTGCAAATGTAAAAAAAAAAGTACTACAAAATGATTTTTTTAAATGTACTACATCTGCAGATGAGTACGTGAAATCAGCTTCCAAAGAAAAAGCTTCTAATAAAAATACCCGTGGATCAACTCCATGCCTGTAAATGGAGAATTTAAAATTATGTTTGTTTGTTTTTAATGATTGGTGAGCTGAGTTATGTCTCAAAGAAACTTCTTCATTACCTGGAAGCTCCTTATATAGGTGACTTTTCAATGTCCTATTATAAAGTTAATTAAAATATTCAAATAAAAATAATATGAAAAATACTATAAAATGTCTTATTACAGATTTCTTCTGCCCAGCTTCTGCTCTGACCGCATCACCTATGGCCAACATGGGTTGGTAGCCTCACCAAAGCTTAGTTGATTGACTATCTCGTGCACACACACTTACAGAGAAATCACACTTACACATTACAGAGCACACATACAATACTGCGTGGCAGTAATAACTCCCAGTCCTTCCCCAGAGGCAGGTGTCAGTAAAAGGCACCCCTTTACTTATATAATGTATCTAATGGGAGTTTTCCCGAGCCCCGCTTCTCAAAGAGCAGTCTCAGTCTTGCCAGATTTTAACTGCCCTGTTTCAACAGCGTTTACTTGTTACACTCTGCTCACTCCCTCAGCCCTGGCACGAGTGCCTCACACAGGCAGTCAACAGCCAGCGTGCTCTTGTTAAAGCTCTGATGTCCTTCTGCACCAGCCCCGGCCAGACCTCTCGTTTCCTTCATGCACTCCTGCCTCTCGCGTTCCACTTCAGAAGCAGCCCTCTCTCTCCCCTTGTCTCTGAATAATAAGCACATTGAAAGCTACTTATTATTTCTTTGGTTTCATCTACACATTTTTTTTAAACTGACTTTAAGCTCTGGGAAGGCTGGGTTGTACGTGTCTTCACTGTCGGTTTATCTCAGCGTCTAACACAGTGTCTGATGCACAACAGACTCAACAGACACTTGATAAGGGATGAATGAATTAGCATTGGGACTATTGGTGAATATCACTGGTCTTGACAAGCCAGAGGGTGCTTAAACCTCTTTTTCTATCAATGTTGGATGCATTCTTTATAGATTGTTTTCAGATTTTCCGAGCCCAGAGCACTTCTTTTAAGACTTGCTTTTTCTGAGCCCGGGGCAAGCTCAGAATTTACAAAGCACTTTTCCGGGGGCGTTGTCATCAACTAGGTTTCCTCTCTGAGCTAAAAGTGGCTCGGTCCCAGCATTTCCTCCTGACTGGTAGCTCCTGCTCCCGCCGGGTCCCCTGGCTTCCACATCTCTGTAGGTCTGAAACTGTTTCCCTCCTGTTGCCTACACGTTGGACCTTAGGAACCTTGGAGCCATATCTAGGACAACATTTTCTAGCAGAAAAAAGTTTCCTTCAGTTCTGTTTTCTTTGTTCTCTGTAACACAAGCACCAGCATTGGCTCTTTTGAAGAGAGATGGGCAGATATGTAGGTAAATAGTATGCAGGCAGAATTTGCATAAAGCTACTATCTAGGGATGTAATATGACATATTGCTTAATTAGGAGAGGAAGCCTTTAGCAGTAAGAGCTCATCGCTACAATTACTTCTTTGAATCAAATCTGCTTATAGAGAGTTCAAGAATTTTTATACAGCATGCCATTCTTAAAACAGTAAAATGTGTTCATTTCATCTTTTATTAGTGTTTTATATTAGTGTCCTGGCGTACATATACTTGCCTCCTAAGGAGAGGAATTTTAATATAACATAACTTAAATATAAACCACGCACATGTGGCCCCTGTATTATCGCCTTCCTATATTTTGAGAAAGAAAGAAAAGATGTTTTCTCTGTATCATTCCCTAGTCCCCAAACTTGTCTTCCTCATTCTTCTCTGCATTTCTAGTTTCTCCTCCTTTGCGGCAGCAATTGCTGTGGGTAGAATAGACATTTCTAAGGAAAATGTGTTTTGCACTTAGTACTGTGTTTTGGGTTTAGTGTTGCTAGGACTGATGAAAGGTTAAATTAAATTCGGCTCTAGAATGTGAATTGGGTTAGGGGTAGTAGGAAGTTTTCCATCTGCAAGACTTTAATTTCCTTCTCTGTCCCTTCTTCTTTACAGGGTCATAGAAATTCAGGAACTGCCAGACTGTTTTCCTCCAATGATCCACAATTCCCAGAGGAAACACAATGGTGGAGCTATAAAATCTGGCTTCAACTTCTTGCCTAAAATTAGAATAATTTATCCTCAAAACTCAAATAGAATGACAGATATGCCTATGACACAAGAGTCTCATTGGTTGTTCGTTTTTAAGTAAGTATGATATTTTAATATTGGAGGAGATAAGTGCCACGTATGGCCAAAGACATTGAAAAATATAGTCATTTCACATGGTGGCTGTGTGAAATACTCCTTTTCTTGAGGCAATAAATGGGGGAGAATGAGTCAGTTTTTCAGTCTTTCAGAAACCAAGGAAATAAGTTTGAAAAGTTAATGAGGCTTCCATTTCTGGAAATAAGACTAATTGAATATCCTGAAAAAAATCATATATATGTATATGTATTAGGCACAACTGAATTAGCAACAAATAAGAGAAATATCATCAAAGGACGAACACCATTAGGCTTGTCCCAGAAAAGCATGCAGATGTGGAGGCTGATGGCTCTCTGGGGTCACCTGCAGACTTCCTGGGTCCCAGAACTTCCATTTTAATAGGCTGAAGGATGGGACAGTTGACAAGTTGTGACCCCTTCAATGTGGGAAAGTGTATTAGAGGCACCCCATAAAGGGGGCTTCTCCCTGAAACCAAAACCTACAATGTGTGCCCTGGAAAAGCACACGCCCCCCTCAAAAGGGGGACAGTATGGAAACATGCTCGTTTCCATCTGGATGCCGGTAGAGGAGGAGATACCTGCCGTGTGAGATCTTGATCACAGGCGGCCCATCTCGTGCGTGCATGGACCCGTAGTCACTGTGCCTGTGGACCTGAGAGAACCCCAGAACAAGTGCTAAGTGGAAGCGGTCGCAGCCTGCAATGACGCTGGCATTTGGACTGAACAAAGACACACATTCTCTGGAAGAGTGTTTTTATATATTCTTCAAGCAAAGATGCAAAGAATTCCCCCAGGTGAAATTTCAAGGGATGTGAGCTCAGAACAAGAGATTACAAAACATGAGCAAACAAACCGCTCACCATGTCGGTGGAATCAATAAAAAGCAGAATCAAACGTGCAAGAAACACTTCGCAATTAATGGATAAATAATAACGATGAATACATTTAAATATTTAAGGAAGAAGTTTTTCAGAGAGTAACAAGAGAACAGTGATGCTGCTCTGAACCGAATCTTTGCGTCTCTCCCAAATTCACAGGTTGGAGCCTTAACCTCCAAAGTGATGGTATTTGGAGATATGACTGTTGGGAAGAAATTAGCGGTAGATTATGTCCTGGCGGCAGGGCCTTGGACTGATGGGATTAGCGCCCTTAGAAAAGGAAATAGCAGAGGGCTTGTTTTCTCTCTCTCTCTCCACTCTGTGTGGACACCGAGAAGGCAGGCTGTCAGCAAGCCAGGGAGAGGCCCCACCAGAGCTCAGCCACGAGGCCCTTGCATTTTGGACTTCCAGCCTCCAGAATTAAGAGAAGCAAATGTCTGTTGTTTTAAGCCGGGCAGCCTGGTTCATTTCGTTGCAGCAGCCCGAGCAGGCTAATACAGCTGCAGGCCACTCCTTCCAAAGAGGATTCACGTTCACTCTTGCCAGACGCCTGGGCGGCTGCTTTCACTCTTTCTCATTTTCTGGTCCATGTTTGCTTTGTGTGAAAACTACAGGCCTAATTCCCTGTATTTTGAGAATCATGGGCTTTGTCTTCTGAACTCTGTACAGCTCTTAAGGTAACAAATTGTCAGCATTTATAAGACCCCCACCTACCACTGCCCCTGGGCAGCCAGATCTTTAGCATAAGGCCTCCACCTCAAGTTTCTAACCTAAAGGTTTCCTTCACTTTCTTAAGAGCTCAATATTACATGTTAAATGATCATTCGCCTATTCAACTGTTTATTATATAATCATTCTTTTAAAAAATATTTAAACATCTGAAGTCCACACTGCGTACCAAACACTTAGAGTGTGTCACATAACGTCTAACACACCCACAATGAAAAAGACACCCCCTGCCTTGTGGTTATGCCATAGTGTTACATTACAGCTTGGGGAGACACAGAATGTGGATGATCTTTAGTAATCTCTGATTTTTCAAACATGCTAGAAGGTGCTAAGGGTTATAAAAAATTAGACTGGTCATGTTGCAATTTTAGTAATTTGAGCGGACTCTAACAGAGCTCATTAGGCAGGTGACATTTGAACAGAGACCAAAAAGAGACAAAGAAATTGCCATTCTCGACGTGGGAAGGGCGTTTACCCAGCAAAGCAAACAGTCCTTGCAACGTACCCCTGTCAGGAGCATGCCTAGAATGTTCAAAGGACTCGAAGGAAGCCAGTGTGACCAGTGGCTGAGCAGAATGAGCAAACAGGACAGCGGTAAGAGAGGAGAACAGACAGAAGTAACAGGCACAGGTAGGGGGGAGACTTACCAGGGCTAGGCAGAAATCTCCAGAAGGGTTTTTTTTGTTCACTGCAAGGATTTTCATTATATTCCTCCTAAATTTCTAGTTGTTTCTAGCTGGAGGTTTCACTGACTTTATGGCCAATATTATTGCCCTAAAATATTCCCCCCCCCCTTTATAATAAAACATCTAGTTTATGAATCAGAGTTTGGTAAATATCAATCCATGACAATACTCTTCTTTAATGTAAATGAGGAGGCTATCAGGTGAGGTTAAGGAAGTCGGCGACCACGTCTCGTTCAGCCTGGAGTGACAGCAGGAATCCTTCCACACTAACGCATCTTTCCAATTACTCTCTCAGTCTCCCGTGGGAAATGGATAGGACCCCGTGTCAGCAGAGAAAAGGAACTGACAGAGAGAAAATGAATACATTGGAAACTCAGAAGACTCTTTGGCATTTCTATTTTTCTGGAGCCATCAAGAATAAATCTTATCTCTGAAGGACATAACAAATCTATCATCATTCACACTAATCATTTTCTGGTTATCTAATATTCTCTGTCTCCTCTATGCTCTCACGGTTAATGGATCTTTTCTATAATGTAACACTGGCTGCTTTGTGCAACAATTTACACAATTTCCTCATTCAAGGATAAGCACCTTGAAAGCATGAATGCTACCTATTGCTGTGGACTGAATACATGTGTTCTCCAACAGTCACGTGTTGGAGCCCTAGTTCCCAGTGTGATGGCAGAGATGAGACCTTGGGGAGGTAATTAAGCTTAGTTATGGCTCCACCCTTATGATGGGGTTAGTGCCTTCCTAAGAAAAGGAACAGGCCTCTCTCCCCACCAGGTGAGGATACAGTAAGAAGCCGGCCATTTGCAAGGCAAAAAAGAGTCTCACCAAAACCCAACCATGCTACACCCTAGTCTTGGACTTCCCAGGCTCCCGAACGCTGAGAAATAAATTCCTGCTTATCAGTCCCCCGTGCTATGGTACTTCACTCCAGCAGCAATCACGCTCCACTGTTTTCCTATAGTTGATGTAGCATCTGGCTCCAAGTATCCACTCAGTACTCTTTGTTTAATGAATGATGCTGTCTTGATACGTATCTAACATAATTATAGTACCTGATGGATGTGGGGAAAGGAATTCACTGAAATGGAAGTAGGTACTTGAAGACATATATCTTTTTTTTAATTTGGCTTAATGTCATTTTGATTTCCAAAATTTAGAAATAGTTTAAATGGAAGCTAATAAGGAGGAAAATCTGCACACACACAAATATATATATATATATATTGGGTAACTGTTTTTCTTCTAAGATATAATTTGAGGTTATATTGTAAGTTTTTTCTGTGGTTTAACTTTTTTTTACAACCAGAGTAACAAAATTTCTGCCAACTCTAGTAAATTTTGCATATGTTTAAAAAACAATCTAATAAGTGATCTTTGAAGGAACAGGTTAAGACAAAGCAACATCCACTCACTGTATTCAAGCAGCAAAATATCTGTAAAATCAACACTTTCTCAAAGAAAAAATTTTACTAGAAATCTTATAAATCTTTTAATCTTACAAATCTTATTAGAAATGGAAAATTTAAAAAATAAAATCTACACATTGTTTTATTCTAAATGTTTCATTATTTTGAAAATACTCCCTTCATAGTTTTACATAATTTATTGGAATTTTATCAAATGAAAATGACATCCTATACTTATTTTAATCACTAGACACTAATATCGAGCAAGCTCTCAGTCTTACGTAGCATTCTATGGCCAAAGAAGAGAGAGATTCTCTCTAATGACATGATTATGGCTATCACATCGCCACTGTTTTGGGGACAGTCATAATTTTAAGTATTTTGTCTTATCATCACTACAAATAAGCATTTTCTTATTAGACTGATAGTTCAAGCATAGGGTGGGACAATATGATAAAAAGTTTAATTTAAAGAAGCCAAATGCATCATCGTATCTTTGATGTTCCAATTGCATCCTCCTTGGAATATCAACAGAGTGCTCAAATTTATCCTCTCTCTCTCTCTTTCTCCTCCTGAAAAGTATAGTTCTCCTCAAGTCAGGGAATTGACCTAAGAAACTGAAATTTTGAGTTAAAATCACTGCTCCTGAAGAACTTTTTGAAATCAAGCCAAAGTTAAATCCTCACTTTTTGCTACATGGGAGTTCACTGTTTCTTGAAAATCAGACATGCCAGATATTTATGATTTAGACTTCATTTTCCAAATTGTTCTGTCCATTTTAATATAGTAACCAGTGTACTGTGTTTATTTTTTTTTTCAAATGTCAGAGTGAAACCTCTCCTTTCCCATCACTGAGGACGATACATACAGACTTGCTTTAAATGCTTTATTAATTATGAAAATGTTAGCATTGCACTAGCTTAGTTTTTCTTTCTCTTTTTCTATTTTAATTCTGACTTGATATGTGATAGTGTTTTATAGTACAAATTCTGAATCAGGATTTTCCCCAATAATGTAAAACTGTGAATCAAATTTCCCCATTTCAAACTGCTGTGTTGGTGGAGAGTTTAGCTAAGCTACTGCAAGGGGTTTCTGCCTCCGTGTCTGTATTTGTCTGGGGAAGCAGCCTGCAGGGACGTTAGTGCTCTTGTGCAAGATCATGTCACAGAGTCACAAGCAAATGTAAGTCCTGCTCCGACGTCCCCAACAGCCCCTGTGATCAGTCATCACCCTATTTCTCAGCGCCATTGGGCTTATGTGCCCCTTGGATAAGACCCCGCCATGGGGGTTACCAAAACCCTGCTCTTTTGGTTTGAATTGATTCATCTGGACCCAGCCAGGGAATCCCGAAGCACTCCATCCCCCAGCTCTAAAAAGGCAAATGCCTGGGTCCTAGGCTCTCTCTGCCCTCTGCCTTGACCTCCTGTGTGGCCCCTAGAAGCCTGCCGGGTGCTCCCTCCAGGACCTGTGAGTGATAAACTATTTTTAATTTTCTTGTGATCTGTTGTTGAACTGAGACTCACTTTGCAGAGACTCCCCCTGTGCTCTAGTGAACAAATGTTAATTTAACAAAGTCATAACACCACCGAAACAATTTCAGTCTGTTCATTGATTATATCACAATAAATAAACGTTAAAATTGAACTTATTGATACATCCCAATAAAGTATCTTTACGATCTGGTTATTATTATATTGATGCCACGGCAGACTGTGTGTGGAATTAAAACACTCCTTTGAGAGAGTCGGGATGTTTGGAACCAAGTAATTAGTCCCTTTCTTCTCCCACTGTGGGCCAAAGGCAGTTCCCCACACTTTGATGTTGGCTGAACAACATCAACCTGCTTTGGCCAATAACATTTTAGTGAATCTGATATAAGCAGAGGCTGAAATGTACCCGAGGTATGTGGCTCAGCTGTGAAGCTCTGACAACTCATCAGGAGAAGATCTTTCCTGGGGTAGCGGCTACCCTTTCTATTTGAGTCCCAGAATGAAAGTCAGTGAAGCAAACCTGCACTCCACGCACAGGTAGAGACATCCTTGACCAACTGCAGACTCGCTACCTGGAGCAGAACCACTCCCACTGAGCTTTGGTTTATTGCTCAACAAGTCTTCATCAACAGCTGAGTAAAAACATTTGGGAAGAAAGTTTGAAAACTACCACAACAGACCAGATATGTTTAAAACATTTTTTTTAAGTATTGGAAAGGAAGGAAGGAAGTAAAGTAGAAAGGAAGGGAAAAAAAGGTGGAGGAAGGGAGAGAGAGTAGAATAAATGGGTAAAAAAGGGCCAATTTTTTATATTTAACATTTAAATACAAAAAATAAACAAATAGCTAGTTGAACCTTTCAAATACTATCATAGGGGAAATGCTAAAAATTAGGCTAGCTTAAACTTAAAAAAAAAATTGGAAATTTAACAGAAGTTTCAAGATTTCAGCAATAAGTTATAGGAAAAGGTTTAAGTGATCCTTTGCCATTTTTCAGGTCTTTGTTATCCTAACCACCCAGATGTGCTGGTTGGATTAAAACAATCAGATGTTGCAGAGAAGATGGTCTTTTAGGATTTGTGAAATTAACCTGAAGCAACTCTTTCTATATTTGTGCTGTTATGTTATTACCTTGTTACGTGGATAGGCGCTGACTTTCAAAACCTCAGTATGCTAATGGTTCCTTCACTTGGGATCCATAAAAAATATATGAATTTTCTTTTCCATTAACTCCTAGGCTTCCCAGATTTTTCTGGTTTTCTGAATTATTCATAACACCAGGCGCTGCTATCCCCACCCCACATTTATGAAGAACGTAGCCGCTTCGAGCGCTGTTAGATGCTGTACAAAGAGTGTTGAAGAGACCTGACCCCTGCAATCTACAAAAAGTCAGTCTTGTAGAAAGAATTGTAAGAGACATGACTACAATGAAAAGATCTACTTAAAACAACAACAATTGCGCTGAACACTGGAATTTGACACAACATTGTAAAATGATTATAAATCAATGAAAAATGTTAAAAAAAAAATAAAACAACAAACAACAATGTGTGAAGCATAGAATAATCATACGTGAAAGAAAAGAAATTGACTTTTATGTGGTGGTAGAGTGTGGGACCTTGAAAGAGACTTCATTTACCTAAGGAAAATGTCCAAAGGCGTGTTGCTGGAAAATAGTTTGGAACCGGAAGACACTGAAAAGCTTGATAAAAATAATGAAGGCTGTGGATGGCAAAGTTGGAAGAGCAAAGCTGAGGAGGGAAACACGAGTCAACATCAATCAACAATTATTTATTCAGTGCCTTCTGGAATGGCAGCCTTTGGATAGGTGATTCTTAAATCACTATCCTTGAGGGGAAAAAAGGAGACATTTTCAACCTGTCTGAGTTTCCTGAGATGCAACACACACACACACACACACACACACACACACACACACACACACACACACACACACACTGCACAGACAGCTAAACAAAACAAGAATTCGTGTTTTTCAGTAAAATATTCAGTTCTCAGTCTAATGGGGAAAACAAGAATCTTTGTCCATTTCTATTCTCTCTGGCAACCTCGAAGGAGGATGATTGCATTAGTTTTGACAGGAAAGCGTTGATGCAACTTACAGCTTACCAACAGACTTAAGATGACATCAGAGAAAATTTAAAGATCAGTCTTTCCATGAACCCTGGAACAATGAAGTTCCTGAAACGTGTCTGCTGATGTGAACTTGCCCTCACCATATTGTGTCATATCAGAGAAATAAGCGTCGACGATTAGGGTGTGGTGTCTAGGGTTTGTGTTAAATGCCGTTCTCTTTACTGTTTGGAGCAAGCAAGGTACCACAAGATTTTTCTTAATTTGAGGTTGATTTCATCCTCAATATTTCCAACCTTTTGAAATTGGATGTGAAATTTCAGCTCCCCAGAGAGAAATAAAACAGAGTATTTCATGCACTTACTTGAGACAGCATTAAAAGAGCTCAAGCCATGAAAGTGTCGTGATGCAACTTAGCGAAAATTTATCTTCACAGGGAGTTGTTCAGTTCCTAGTGAAATGATACTGGAAGTAATCTTTTCTTCTATAAACCTTACACCTACAAGACAATGCATCTGCTTAGTATGTTCTATTTGTAAAATTCTGATCTGAACCTACTAGATTGAACTCAACAGCAGTCATACATGTAGGTAAATGGTATATGGCACATGTGTGTGAGTATGTGTATATATACACACACATATATTTATATACATTTATATATATATATACACTCCTTTCCCCAAAGCTGAACAAATATCACTTGTGTAGTTGGCCTTTTCGTACTCCAAATATAGTGATTACCAGTAGTTTACATTATGTTTACATTATGACTGAAAACATTTAGACATTTGAGATTTAAGTCTTTCACATTTCAAATTGACCAACAAAAACACAACTTATTTTCCCCTGGGATAAAAAAAAATACTCGCAAACATATATACACGTATATAAAGATAGATATCCTTAGTTTGGGGAACAGGAGTATTAAAAACATTTTGCTGTTAAATTTCTCTAAGCATGAATTGTATTTTCCCAGTGATTGCCACTATAAGGCTGCTAATTTCCTTAAAAAGCAAAAACCAAAACAAACGACTCTAAAACGAATGGAAAAAAATTTAGTAAGGAAAACTATGCCATGCCAGGGGTACATCCCTTCTCCTATATTTATGTTTATTTGGGAGAACACATATTTTTCCAAAGATGCAAAACATTAATTATAGGGCACATATCAATCAACAAATTACTGGGATTACTAAAATTTTTAAGTGAAGTGGTTCGCTTACATATGCCTGATTCTGGCAGCCTAAAATGTTCCAGACCATTCGGTTTTACCTTAGTACCATTTTAAACCCTAGGAGCTGCTGTACAAAAGAGAGTTCTCTTCAGAAGGTACTCCAGGTTAGCAATTTTCTTCCATTCACTCTACCAGAAGCCCAGATAATTTAGACGGTAGACAGCCAGCTTTTGTGAGACAGAGAATTAATGACAGCACCTAAATGCTCCCTTCATTTACTATTGTGATTTCAGTGGACAGAGGAATAGTTAGAAGTGTATTGATGGAAACAGAGGTCAAAAAACGTTTTTACCATTGTTACCTTTTACAACATAAAGGAGTTTTCCAGCAATACACTGTCCTGCTCACTGTGTGCAGATGAAAGAATTGTTTATAAAATGTAAAATTTATATATTTGGATTTCTTTGTCAATCAGTTTGGGTAGTGAGTTTTATTATTATTATTCTGCTTTTCTGTAGCGTTAAAAATAAATTTTGCATTAGTATTTTCAGAGCCAATGCCAAGCAGGTAAAATTCTCAACTATGAATTATTCACAACTTTGCTTATTCACAACTCTAATATCATCATCCTAATTCTCCTCTGGTGTCAGCCACAGGCGTTGTCACCAGCAGGTGCTTCCCAGTACCGTAGACCGAATTAGACATCAGTTTTGCCCTCTAGGAGCTAAAGAGCGCACTGTCAGCACCAGTGTTCAATTACAAATTGTGAAAAATTGAAGCAAAAAGGCTTAGGAAAACCATGAATTGCATGGGTCTCACAGGTTGGTGTAGGGAATATATATACATAGGATTCAGAGATCATTCTGAACAGAAGGCAACTGGGAATTCCAAGAAAATACTAGGCAACAATGTACATATATTCTGTTCAACCACTTCAGTCACAGGTACCAGTGGAGAATGACTGAATGACAAAATCAGCTTGGATGCATTTCAGTCTTTGACTGGCTGGTTACTTGTTTAGAAGCTTCCTTGGGACAGTGGTCTGCAAAATAGATGCTGATGGCCAGGTTAAATGTCAACATATTTCCTTAATGTCCTTCCTTCATTACGGACATAGGAAGGTAGTAGCCAGAGTCAGAGAACTTGGGTTCCAAACCCACCTGCCCGTTGCAGGAGTGTGGACCCTCAACTGTCTAGATTCACAGTTTGACTCCTCTGCTTTTCAACCAGGGATGCCATGTGCAATGATCAAGTTCAGAATGGACTGTGGTGTGGCCTTTAAATATTTCCTCCCCACAAAAGATGTCAAAATTATCCATTCTCTTTTCTTGTAGTAAGTCTTTGAGTGTATTAATGAAATGTACTTTGATGATGAGAAAATGCCCCCAGAAGGGATAATTTTGAGATGGGTTAGGAATGAGGGATGTAAAAATGAATGATACTGGCATAGTAGGTATGGTCATTGAGATTAAAATATAGGGGAAAAAAAAACATAATAAGGCAATCAGAATGTAGGATGATTAATGCTATACATGAGAAATGCATTTATCGGGGAAACGCAATCCAGACCTCAGATTCTGACACTTTTCAGGGCATATGACCTCCAGCTGAGACCTAAAGAATGAGTAGATGTTGGCCTGATGAAGAGAAGAGGGAGAAGGCTTTTGGAGAGCAGAAACAGTCTGAAGGGAGAAAGTGTTTCCATTGCAACTGGAAGACCCTCAGTGTGGCTAACACAACATGTGAGCAATGGAAATGGGCAGAGAGAAACTGAGGGGTAGGACAGCACCAGATTAGGAAGAGAAGCGTCAATCTGTTTTAAAGGTGCTGGACCTTCTTCTGAGGGCAATATGGAGCCCCTTTCAGGATATTAAATAGAGAGTGATGTGACTGCAAGATCATTCTGGCAGCAGCAAATGGAGGGACCAAACCTGGAGCCATGGTTATGGTTGAATAGGCGCTATTCTAGCGCTTGGGCAAGCGCTAATGGCAGCCTCTAGGATGGTGTCCAAGGAGATAAAGAGGAATGAAAATGGACAGAAGCATTCAGGATGCAGTGCTGAGCTGGGCTTGATTAGTGCCTGACCCTAGACAGCGTGAGGGAAAGTGAGGCATCAGAAGTCACCCAAGTTCCCAACTTCAGCCCACTCTGCTTACTGAGTTTCATCCTCGGCACTTCATTATGGGTGAGAGTCAAGTCTGATGGAGGCAAGAACCGCCTTGATCCAGGATACAAGGCAAAGGCAACGATTCTCAAGAGGGTACAATAGTTGTCTCAGAATAACTTCTGGGGAAGCAGGTTTCAAAACATTCTTCTCAAGCCTTTCTCTATTCTTACTTAACCCTCTGACAAGTGTGCACGTCAGCTTCTCACTCATGTGCTGGTGCATCTGTCACTGGAAGGGACAAGATTGTCAGTATGAGTAAGGATAGGTCCTGTCCTTCAGATATCTGAGGCTAAATGTAAATTTAGAACAACTGATCAAAGGCTTTAAAAAAAATAATTCATTAGGACCTCCTATTTCCTTCTTGGCAGGTTGACTTTACTGATAGAATGGATAGCTTCCTGAAAGGCTCATCTGATCCCCCCTTCTGCTTCTTTGCATTTAAACCAGCATTTATTGAGCTTCTGGTATACGATAGGAATAATCGTGAATGAATATTCATGATTTGCCTCCTGAAGGCACTCACATTTCATTCTTACCTACCCAGGTCACAAGTAAAAATGCCTGTAACAAAAGAACTTATTTCCAGATCACAGAGTATAGGAAGACGGAGTCTAGATCAAAGCAGGGTAGGAGGGGGAGGGGAAGAGAATTCAGATAAAATACCAGCTGTAGGAAAAAAACAAGCTGATCTCTGGGTCTGTGGTAGGAAAGAAAAATACTGGGTAATAGATGTAATTTGGAGGGGCTGGCTTGCTGACAAAGATTCCAGCAATGGCTCTGACTCTCCTGAGCCCCCTTCCTGAGTAGACCCCACTCAGTGGGCACCATTCCTTCCTTTACGTTTACTTCTTATGTGATGCCTATGAATGTCGCCTGATCTCAAGGACCATGGTGCTTTGTTTTAGAGTGCCAAAGGGGGGCAAGCTGGAACAAAATCACCCCCTCAGAATTTTCAAACTGGAAACAAGAGAACTTTTTTTTTTTTAATGAGAAGGTGGAAATACATGAGCTCAATGCTGGCCAAAGGCACTCAAACCTTGAGCTTCTTCTTATGAAAGAAGATGCTATGTATAATAGGGGAACGTAAACCTTCCACATGAAGATGCACAGCGTTCAAGCATCTGGTCAGTCTCTCTCCGCTGTTCCCATGCATGTTTTTTTACATTACCTAATAATTGGTTTATTTCTTACCTGAATTTATTCTTTTTGTTTTCCCCATGTAATCAAAATTGTTCTTCCTAATGGGTGTGAGGATCTGAGCAGTCCTGGAGCTAATCAGTCAAAGCCCGTATCTTCAAAAATTTCTGTGAATGAGAATTACCTCCACTGCTTACATTCTGAGGTGATTCTGAGATTCAAATGAGCTTTCTTTGTTAGATGCAAAGAAAGTATATACGCTTCAGGTGTTTGCATGCTCTGAATAGCTAAATGAGAAGCAATCTGAAGAAAAAAAGGAAGTAGAAACAAGAATTAATAGTATTTCTAAAAGTTCCCTGCAAAAGAAACAAACTTGTAAATTCAACGAGCATCAATTACAACTCAGAGGAACCTTTTGAAACTACGATTTGACTGTGCAAAATTGAGCACATGTTTGCTTAAAACTTTTCTTTGCCTAACAGTTCAGTGATACTGGAACCCTTTTACAGAGCTTTTGGTTACTTGTCCCCATTCCTGAGAAGTCCTAGATCAGTAAACTTTCCATGAGAAGTCCTTACTAGTTCACCCTATAGTTCCATTTTCATTCTCTTGATAGAGTTAACTGTTTCTAACTGAGCTATCCTCCCAGTAGTTTCATTCCTTTCACATTCTCTCTAGCCCTCAGATGCTAAACTAGTCCTTCCCTCACTGCAGCCAGCCCCCCTCCTGGACACCTTTCTGGGCTAAACCGAAGAGCAATTGATGACTTGGTTCAATACAATCTTTCCAAACTGGACACATCATCATTTTCCACATTCACCTCATAGATTTATTCTTTTTCACAGGTGAACATGTATTGCTTTTCTATTATTCAAATTTTTTATACTGGAAATATGAAGGCAAAGTAAAACAGAAGTTGAAATTATATAATACAAAGTTAATTATTTCTCTAGGTGTCTCTAAAGAATCTAGAAGGAAGACTCAGAGAATATGGACAATGGACCCTTTTCATTCATTTTTTTTATAATTGTGGTTTTTATTTATTTTTTCTTACCTGTGAAGTAAAAACTAGTCCCACAAAAGGAGAACTAATTCTCAATAAGTGAAAGTAGGAAGATGGATAATTTTATACGCATTCTTGTGTCAATGCTACAATTACATATGGATTTCAACAAAGCAGCAATGAGGTATGAAATTCTCCAGCTCCTAGGCTTTAGATACCACTTTACTCGTTAAGTACTTTGGTTTCTGCTTTAACAGAGACTGCTGAAGTGATCACTGGGGACAATACACCTATTTATTTTCATTTCTAAGTGCTGGAAAATCATACATCCTCCATGCTGGGCTCTCTTACAGCTGAGAAGGAAGGGGAGGATTGACTCTGGTTTGGCACAAAAATCTCCAGAATACGCTGGGATTTTGAGAGGAGGAAACTGGACCTCATCACACTACAACACTAGCATAGAAATGTGTGAAAGTTATCTTTTTTGGCTAATTCACATTAATAAGTTTATCATGTATCCTAATTTTATTCTATTTAAATCCTGGCAGTCAGGAAAACCCAATTTTAAGGAGAGTTAAAAAAAATCTTTTCCCACATGCAACTGAGTGTCTAACAGATAAAATAAAATACATGCATTTATATTCTTTGCTGAAAGTAATAGTAATTTTAACCTTCAAAATGTTGGTGATCCTTCTTTCATGAATAGTGTCTCTGTCAGGAGGGATGACAGTAAAGTTTATACACAAACTAGACAGATTTAACTACATTCTTAACCAAAATGATTTCTTTCAACTAGATGACTGTTTTCGCCAATATCCCTAAAATTGGTTGCTTTGATCTGCTTAAGATTCTGGTTTTATAAACACACTGCTCTACTGTACACATAATTGTGAGACTAAAGAATGCAGAAGCTCATGGTCTAGAAAGAATAATTTGAATCCAGTGAGGATGAATACAAAGAAATTCCTATATTTGAGGAATTTTTTAAAAAATCTAGTACTTACAATTATATTTGAATTTTCTGTTAACTCTGAGAATATTAAATTTCCTTCAAGTAAAGACATTTTCTAAAAGACTCTGCTTCTGTAGTAAGCAGGCACACAGAAGAGCAGCATCCCTGCCATGGCAACGAAATCTAAAACTTCTTATTGTGGGTCTGAAGCGAAAATTGAGCCAGAAGTGAAGGAACAGCATAAAGAGAGAAAAAAAATCGGCTCTGTGACTCCAGAGAAGCGAAGACATTATTAGAAAAGGATGTAAAGAGCAGTATGTGATGAATGAGAGAAAGCAGGTGAGGTTGGCAGTGACACCAAAGAGACCTGAAGTCTAAGCCAAAATGGATTCAATGACATTCAGTTCAAATGTGAACCTTAAGGGCAACCTGTATAAATGTGTATTGGAAATCAGGTGGGAATGAGATATAATTTTTAATATATTACCAGGTGGATTTTTAATCCTGCCAGAGACAAGTCTTTTTTTGTCGATGGCGCAGTCGCATGGCTTTTTCAGATGCACATAAAATGGAAATGTACAGACTTTGAAATAATTTATTATCTTCTCTTCTTCTAAAACACGTGAGCACTCTCGCCATACAAGGCATCAAGTTAAAATGAGAAAAGCAGAAACAGAGAAAATGAGGACGGTAGCAAAGGAAAAGCCAGAAAGTGAATACAGGAGAAAAATTAAGGTAAGGAAAGCTGACAAAATTGTGTACAGAACGAAAACTCTGCTCTTCTGGGCAATAGAAGAATTAAGAAAAATGAAATAGACCACATCTCATTATATCATAGAATTATTTCAATCTCACAGTTTATTAGGCTCATATCATGAGCCAGATACTATGCCATATATTAGGCAAAGATAAATAAATGGATGTACTGTGACTTCAAGGGATACAGAATCTGTCTTGGGTTGTACAGACTCATTCTTTTATTTCCATGATTTCAATATAACCCTCATCCACAGTTTTTCTAGGTAGTGGGTTGCCAGAACTTTTATTCTGTTAATCACAGATTCTTTTCTGATAAAACGGTGTAAAGGTTTAGTTTTATAAATTTAATTTACTCTAAATTAAAGTCTTCCAATTAAAATATGCTTAATCTAGTTGACAGATAGATGTCATGGTGGTGAAAATAAATCAATTTGCCAACGTAGTTTACATCTTAACAGTGATATTGGGTGATCATATGAGTTTGAAAAAGGGAACGTCTCTTATTTATATTTTATTCCACTTCTAAAATATAATTGTTTAATAAGATACCACGGTGATATAGTTTGAAGTAAGGAATGCCCAAAATGCATGCTGTTCAAGTAGTGTGTCTTCACTCCAGGTTAATGCTAAAAACTGCCACAAGGTTAAAACAAACTAAAAGTCAAAAAAGCATTCAAGCAGCATCATAACTAGTTTGTTTTTTCCAGTCTTCCTGTGCTCAGAGAATATTCCTTTGAATTACATCATAGGAGTATAAAAATGGGGTGGTGGGTGTACTTTCTAAGGCTAATACAGGTATAATTTGAGAAACTGTATGTTCTTAGTTGTATCTGTGCTCTCAGATCAGACCACAGTTCTTTGAAAATAGAACCACTGTTTTGACTTTGTAATTTTCTATCCTTTTTAGTACCTCTGGGTACCCTGATGCTAATTTATGCTGATATGAGCACAAATGGAGCAGGAAGAAATACAATAAAACATTAGAGAAAACAGAATGGCTTTGCAAAGCCGGACTCTCATGGTTAGAAGGCTGAAATATAGGACAGGTAAACTCAAGGCGTAGGAACGTTAGGCAACTCATTCTGAAAAAGAAGGATTCTACTTTGCCTGCAAGCCAGAGGGGCGTTCAGGAGGGCCAGATTTTTTTTTTTAAGTATTTATTTGGCTGAAAATTGCTCTAAGCAAATATAGAAATGTTTACTCAAGTCTGTGTGAACAGAGACGTGATCATAAATACATCTTTGCCAACATGCAAAAGATAAAATTCGAATTCTTAGTTCTATTTAAGAAAACTTTTCAAATACAAACAGCTAAACTCTTCATGGTCATTATGTTTACTAACGACCATTTTTCTAGATCTTCTTTGTGCACATTTCTCTGAAGCAGCAAATGTCATTGACCACCCCCTTCTTAAGAACACGTATTCCTTGGTTTCCATGGCATTACATTTTCCTTGTTTGCTTGCGCCTTCTCTGTCCCCCGTGCTGACTGGTATTTCTTTTTCAAACCTGGACTGTTATTCTGTTTGTTTAGTCACATGTTTAGCTTCTTCTCCTCTCCCTCTCTCTGTGCTCTCCCTCCTCCCCCTCCTCCTTCCCCTCCCCCTTCTCCTCTACCTCCTCCTTCTTCTTTGCATGTCTTTAATCCAAACTGCTCTACAGATCATCACTCATGTATATAGTTTATATCCCATAAAACTAAAACAAAAAACCATTAGCATTTCTCTTTAATCCCTGTCCTCATAACTCCACGTTCAGCAACTATGATTCTACCTAAATCTAACATCCTAGCAATATTCTCCCTCATGGTTTATCACATCCTGGGGGAGCCTGTTACGCCTTGTGCTCAAATACCCATTTTGCTAAAATCATCTCTCAGATTTCTCTGTGTATCACATGTAGAAAGATTTACTCAACAGACTTTTTGCATCGTATTATAAGCACAATTTTGATTTCATTATACATAAAAGTAATTTTAAAACAGGAATCTGTTATTACATTTCTTTACTGTAGTCACAAGTATCATCATTCTTGAATAACTGATCTGGGGCACAACTGTGGAAGCCTCGTACAGGTGCCAAATTAAAGACTATTAATTTCTCAGTAATTTTCCTGTTTTGAGGATGGTAATATAGTTATACGTATTTAATATGGAATAGTAGTTAAAAGAGAATGCTTAGAGTCAGACCAGGGTTTCTGCTGGCTGTGCCATTACCAGCTTCTAAAAGTAGATGAAATCCATAAAATGAATGGTTGAGAGTCTAGCACAAAGTAAATGTTCAATAAATGGTATGTGTTATTGTTATTGTCCTGTCTACATTTTTTTTTTATTTTCTGTAAATTATACTGTTTTGACATATTAAAAAAAAAAAAGAAACTTTTTTGATAGAGAGCCAGATTCTTGGGGCTCGCTAATTCTTAGAGATTCTTAAAATTCCAGCCAGAGCACATCTTTAATATGCACATTAACGAGTCCAGAGCCAGCTCACCTCTATCTGGTCCATACACCCCAAAGACAATATTCCTTTGCCTTTACCGGTCTGGACCAGTTACCAGATACCTAGTGACCACCCCTATAGCTTAGAGCCGCCACAATTATTCTAACTAGCCAATCCTAACTGTTTACCCCCCCGCCTGCCCCTACGAAACTTCTGCCTCCCGACCACCTTGGCGTCTTCCCTGTGTGGTCTCGCATATATCTGTGTCCCATCTCGACGACTTGGGGATATAATAAACTTTGTTCTCTGGAGTCTCTCCTTTGTCTCCTCTTGTGGCCATACCTGGCTGACCATATCACCAAAGTACGCAGAACGATTATCCTTCTGGATTCGGGGTGTAATGTTCAGCTACGAGTCCCAATAATTCTGTGATCTTATGTCCTGTAAGTGTCCCAATTTCTCTCCTGCCACTTTTTTTGTGTATTAAATGGGTTTTTTTTTGTAAGCGCCAGTTTGTTTCAGAGGTTTATTTTGGAGCAAAATGGTTTTAATTCCTTAGAGTATCTCCCCAGTAGTGAATTATTTGGATGTCTCAGAGACCCGTACCAGGCCAGCACAGCAGAGCATTAGAAAAGGAGTTTCAGTCATAACATAGGAGGATGTTCTGTCAAAGAAAAGCACTCACAAAAACCACAGAAAAAAAGTAGTTGCATTATTTCTCAGCATGATTTTCAAGTAACATGTTTCATTTGTTGACCTTTCGTGGATACAAAAGCCAGCCTCCTATTATTCTGTTCCTTAACTGTCCCATTCTAAACTCTCTCTTGGTTACTTTGTCTGCATGTGTGTCATCTGTAGCCTTAAAAGAAACAAACAAAAATCTCAAATGCATGTGATTTTTTTCAAGTATTTTGAAAACAGAACTCAGTAAACAGTGATATTAAGCAGATTCTCACTAGTAAGATGTTACTAAGTTGGTGAGCACCAAAATTATTTATTACAATTCCATTAAGTAAAAATATACATTAAGATTCTCTGGGTTTTTAAGTATTTCAAGCAATCGGGTAGTAGTTTTAAAACTGGAAAGATAGTATTTGGGAACAAAAAATTTACCGCTTATTTATGTTACTGTTAAATTTCCATTAAATTTGCTTAATTTTCCATATCATTTTTATATCAATATTTTGGTATCCCATTTTTATCTGTAGTTAATTGTGGTTTTATATTAACCTACTTTATATAAAACAATTTTTTATATAAAATTAAATGTACAACTATTATTTGTTTGGGGAGAACATTAAAAATTAGCAAACATAACTCCTAATTTTCTTAGTCTAATATGATTATTATAAATTTTGTTACACTGATATAAGGGCTCTATTATCAACATTGTATCTTTAATTTAAACTACTATGCAAACGTAGGATATTGTGGACATATAAAACAAATCTATTAAACCAGAATTTTCTGAAACAGGGAGAGAGAATCATGTACTGTTTAATTCTTACCTTAGGTTCTATCACACTCTACCTTTCCACCCCTAAACAGCAAAGTACCTTAGAAGTATTTATTTCTTGAAACATCTGAACATATTCAAAAGAAAGTAATCACAATATCTATTTTCAAAAGACAGAACAATGGCTCTAAAACGATAAAAAAAATAGTCTAAGTTATTCTAAGACTGTCTGTTTAAAAAAGCATTTAAACTAATTTTAGCAAAATAATTTTGGGTAATTTTCAACCTAAAAAATGAAGGCACTAAATCGAAGGATGGAGATGACTGAATTAGCTTTCATGGGTTACAGCCAGGTTCAGAGCATTTCTCAGGTACTAAGTCCACCTTGCTTGCTTAGCAGTAAATATAAGAACAAAAGTGCACAAGAGCAGCACCTGGGGAGATTTAAATCACATTTCTCTGGTGCCCGTGGGACCTGGGGTGTTCAGCTTCCATCTAACAAATTTTATTCTCCTTAACTTTTAGTCTGTGAAAAACACAAAGCAGACACACTTGCCAACAAAACAAGATATATCACTCTTAATGAAGATAAAAATTTTACTGTGTTTGAATAATACTTGGAAGGCTACCAAATATAGAATACGTATGCAGAATTTGGAAGTGGAGTTTCATGTTATGCATACAACGCACGCATGCATGTATACATGATACTACAGGATACACTGTACACGTGATGTGTAAGACACGATTCGTGAGGTCCATTTAGCTTAATCCCGCAATATATTAGGTACAGCAAATACTCAGTGTCTCATACAGTTTGAATCGCCAGCATAAAATTTGTCTATCCTGAAGGTTAACTCTAAGTTGGTGTTTTTTTTTTTTTTTTTTTTGAGACTCTTCAGTGGTTTAAAATGGTCTGGACAATCATAGGAGGTGTCATTTATTTAAGGAGAAGCATGTTTGATCTTTTATAGAGATACCTACTGAGATACAGCTGGGAATAATTTAATTTCCAGTGATTTGAGGAAGTGCAGTGGCTTGAGTCTTCTCTCTCCCACTGCTTTTCTCATCTTGATGAGATCTTTTTGTGTGCCTCTTGTCTGAGACAAAACCAATCTGTCATTGACTATCTGGCTCCTGCAAACAACTTTGCGGAAAGGCTAAAACTTTTGCTAAATCGTCTGTATTGTGAATTTTGCCCGAGAAGCTCAGTTCATTGCTACTGTTCTACTAAGTTTTCCCTCTTGCTTTTTTGAAATGAAAAATTAAACTATTATAGGCATATGATAGCTTACCAATTTCTCAGTCTGCATGTAGACATTATACTACTAAAAATAAAAATAAATCCACATTAAACAAGTTCCATATATTTTTACATTCAGCTCTTTAAAATATTTTGTCTATATATGTTCATTTGTTTCTATACTCCTCTACTGTATTAGTTCTCACAACAAACATTGTCTCTCAAAAGTGCAAGTTGCCCTCTTTTTATTTCATCCTTGCCATTTCTTGCCTGTATTGATTATTGAGCTATGTTACAAACTGGAAGAACAATATTTGTTACCATCTGAAAGATGAAAGTCAGCTGGGAGTGATTCTGTGTCAAGATGTTTCTAGTCTCAACTCTCAAAATAGAAAAAGGAAGGGAATGTGCAGTAAGATCTACTTGCTACAGAAAGTGCTGACTTTCTTTTTCTTGAAAAGCTATAGGTTCTGCTTTTGACTTTTAATGTATACTTATTTTTTCCGTAAGTGAAAATGTCTAAAACATAGTTGGAGCATTTGTCACTTTTTAAATAAATATCTCATTCTAGAGATTAAAAACAGTTCTGGGGCCGAGTGGTTTGATCTCAAAATACATGAGGTATCAGTTCAGGCTCTTTTAGAGAGAGATGCCAAGATGGAATTAGACGTCCTGGGAATGTGCTGGGGGAGACGTGCATGAAGAATGAAGACAGAAACACCCAGAGTAGATGGCTCACATCACGTTGCACGTCTGACCTCTGTGCAAAGTGAGCGAGGGAACCTCACTGAGCACAGTGCGAATCTGAGACAGCTTCAGCCAGGCTGACCAGGAGTGCTCAGGTGCAAGTTTCCCAGAGCAAGATTCCCGCAACGATGAGGAAGAACGACTCATCACTAGCATCCCTTGCATACTCAGTCAGTGGCTGGAAGCAGCCCAGTGAAAGCGTAGCTATGGAGTAAAATCTGAAATGTACCCAAACGTGTGCCGCTGAAGACTGTCCATCGGCCATGTCCCAGGGCAGACTTGCAGGAGGGTGTCCGTGGGGTGGCCTGTGGCTGCCTCACTCCCAAAGCTTTTCCTTTTTTTTAAATTCTTCGGATCCTTCTCACAATATTTCACAGTGCTGTGAAAGATCCTTTTATTATGTAAGCCAACTCCTATTTCTAAATATCACGTAACAGAGCAAGGCACCAGTCTTTATGTGTACACTGGAGAGATTTGATCCAGCTTTTATGTAAAACACACGCATTGTTCTCCTGTCATAGCAAACAAGAAGACAAGAGTACAACTCAATGCTGATAACCTCAGCTTAATGTTCTACTTTAGAAAGTCACCTCAAGAAATTATTCTGTGAGAGCAGGCAGATAGCTAGATATGAGCAGAGAAAGGGGGACACAGACCAAATGGCAGGAATTGGGCAGGAAGGAGGGGCACAGGCCAAATGCAGGAAACCACACATCACATAAGCAGCAGGGATCCCTAGGGAGAGAAAGAAAAGCAGGAACCTTGGGGCTGATAAGGGATCATGCTTTTGGGGATGACAAGTGGCCTGGAGAAGAACAAAGAAAGGTGAGAAAAGGCAGGAATTTCTAGTGCCTGAGTGTAACCTTTTGCTCATTATGCCCTCATTTCAATAAAATTAGCCTTGCAGATCAGAAGTCCCCATCATGCCCCGACGCCATGACACTTCCGATCCAGACTAAATAAGGACAAAAATCCCTCCTCCCTTAGGGAAGGTGGAGTTGGGATGATAATCAGGGAATACAGCCCCAAGCCCTTCCCTCCCCAATGAATATTCCGCCCATTCATTTTTACACCCTATGTAAGCAACTTGCCAAAGGAACTCAGGGCAGCCGCTCACCTGAGCTGCCCGCTCTTCCCCTGAGTGTACTATCCATCCTTTAATGAATCCTCATTTTATCTTTTTTAACCTCTAAGTCTTGTCTCTGAATTCTTCCTGGGATGGGACAAGACCCTGGAACACCAGTTGCATCTATCGGCAACAATTCTGTATCAATACGGCAAAAGCAATTTATATTTTCTTTTCTCAGAGACATCTTCAAGATCCTTACGGAGAACACTAATTCCATTTAATAGTTTATTTCACCTAATTGTATCAGTGTGTATCTTGTACCTTTTATCCCTATAGAACCACTGAGGACATTTTGCTCACAGCTAAATCATTTTTATAAATCTGGCCAAGGTTATTTTTCCCACAGTGAGGGTAGATTACTAACTCTTATTCTCAAAATCTTCCATGCCAAGGTTCTACTTGTTGACTGAAATAAATGCACAGCCTAAAAGTTGAGAGTTATGTTTTATTTGGCGGGAGGACTCGAACCGGGATGACAGCCTCTCAGATGGCTCTGAGGGACTACTCCGAAGAGGTAGGGGAGGAGCTAGGATATACGGGAGCTTTACAACAAACACCAGGTAGTTGGAACAATAAAAGGTTACTTGTTATCTAAAGAAAACCAGGCATCTCAAGTTAAAGAATTCAGCGCTTTTCTATGTATGGGAGGAAGCAAACATTTGGGCTCATTGAATTCATTCCTTTGACAAGCACCTAGCCATCTAGGGCCAGTGTCCTGTCCTTTCTTATTCTGCGTCCCCTCAGGGTGCACCACTGTGAGTGGCTGCAGAGGCCATGCTGCGGGCTTGTCTTCCCTGGGGGGTGGCGGCAGCCGCTGATGACTTGATGGCTTCAGCATTCTTTGTTTACTGATACGGTCTGCAGTATTTTTCCGTTCACATACTATAGGACTTAAGATCTTTAATCAAACCTCCTTTGAGCAGTAATTATGCTTTTCAGGGACGTTTTAGATTGGCCTGCAGAAAAGTCTGCTATCACCTACAGGGAAGAGGTAACCTGTATCCAGGCACAAATTTACTTTTCTTAACAAAATGTTAACTTTGAAATCTGTACACTTAGCTTCTAGAGTACGTGGTTTTTTTTTTACCACCACATTTCCATCTATTATTCAAATAACTGAATTCTTGATTAAGTATGAGAAAGCTCTGTTTAAAACTGTTTGCTAACCAGCTTAGGTCACATGACTAATGTCTAAAGGCTATTTACCCGCTCACCTCTCTAATTCAGCTAAATCCTGCTAGCACAGAGCAGCCATATATGAACTGCTGTGATAAGCACACTCAAAATCTGAGTGGCTTAAATATGTTAAAATTTCTCCTTACAATCCCTTAAAGGTTGTGAGGGTGGCTTTTTTTTTTTTCCACTGTAATTTGATGACTGAGCTATTTTCCACGTACACTGGATGCTCCAGAGGTCAGCATAGGAGCTGGGAAATGTCGTCCAGTGGAGAACCAGTGTGTTAGTCCATTTGGTCTGCTCTAGCAAAATGCCACAGGCCGGCCAGCTCATAAACGACACAAATGCACTGCTCACAGTCCTGAGGACTGGGAAGTTCGAGATCAGGGTATCAGTACAAGACAGGAAGGGAGCAGGGCACGGCCATTCAAGGAATGCTACAGCAATTAACATCAAAATGGTGAAAGATTCAACCCCCAGGAGGCCTCCATGCTCAAGATGGTGGGAGATTTGACTTCTAGTAGACCTTGAGCTTCATTATACGCCCATTGTAATATATTAGCATGGTGAACAACACACCCACAGGCGCCACGGCAGTCCCAAGGCTAGCCGCAAAAGGTCAAAGAGTGGGAAATGGCCAACTTCCTGGGAATCCCAGCCCCCTCCCCATACTAGTTAGACTGGTCCTTCCACTTATCTGTGTATGAAGCTACCAAACCCCTTAAAAATGGGCAACACTGCCCCTCACGGCCTCTGCCCCTCTCTCTCCCTCTTTGGAGACGGCCTGCACTCTGTCTATGGAGTGTGTACCTACTTTTATCTAATCTGAGCACCCAACACCCACACCTCGTGGCCTTTCTCTTGCCTTCTGATGTCTCTCTCTAAATAAATCTACATTTGCTCAACTGTGGCTGGCTCTTGCAGTCTTTCCTGCGTGAAGCCAGGGACCCACACTTGGCGGGTCACGTACCAGGGGCTCAACCGAAGCCTCGGACACGGCCCTCTTCATGCCCCACATCCGTTTTCCCTGCATCAAGTACATGGGATGAAGGTCCTCTTTCTGGTTCATAGCCTGTGCCTTCTCACCATGTCCTCACATGGTGGGAGGCTCAAGGGATCCCAACCAGAGCCTCTTTTTAAAGGGTACTAACCCCATTCCTGAGCTTCTGCCCTGGGGACCTGAGAACCTCCCAAGGGCCCTGCGTCCTAATGCCAGTGTATTGGGGGTTAGGATTTAGCATATAAATTTGGGGGAAATATATTCAGACCGCAGCTGCCAGGAGGAAGCAGCATACTGTTAAGCAGCAGTAGGAAGAGACTATTTGTAGAGAACGAGTTAAAATAGATGTCTTGTATTACTTCAGCTTTCAGTAAAATAATTTCACAGAATTATGATTTCCTCTTCATGCTTGGTTTTTATGTAATTTCATTATAGTGCCCAGCTACAAAAATGGTTTTTTTACCCTTTATATATCTGTCATTGACGAAGGTATGGGGCATTGTTTTTCAACTCACTCTTTTCATATCAAATTGTATTCATATGTTTTATTATGTTACACTTCAATGTGTTTGATAATAGAAGCACATTATAAACATGAATAAATGCTGACGGGAGCTTAGTTTGGAGAAATTTTAATTTTTGATTTTTGGTAAAACACAATGTCTACCTGGGAACTACTCCCTATAAATCTACGTCGTAAAACAACCACTGAAATTGTTATTGAATGTGTCCACTTAACAAGAAGTTACATTAAACAAGAGAGAAGTTCAACTCATCTAGATCCTGAGAGCAAGAATGGTACCTGAATTCAGAGTACAGTCACCCCCTTACAACCAGTTGGAGACAGCTAAAGGGAAAGAAAATTCTGAATCACACTGTTTTTTGGTGGTAGGGAGAGTGGAAGAGATTTTTCAGAGGTAGCCATGGTCTCCAAGTGAGATCCAAAAGTCCCCAGTGCTCCTTACCACTGGCATACACTAATCAGATCAATTAGTAGACTGAAAAAAAAAAAATGGGCAAAAGGAGATACATGTTTCACTTACCTATGATCAATCTTCTTTTTTTTTTTTAATTGAAGTACAGTCAGTTACAACGTGTCAACTTCTGGTGGACAGCACAACGTCCCAGTCATGCAGATACATACATATATTCGTTTTCATGTTCTTTTTCATTAAAGGTAATTAATGAGCGAGATGGCCTTAAATTTCTCCTCAACTTCGCTCAACTCTAGACAAGTTTCTTCTTGACTCTAGACCCTTAACCTCACTTTTCTTAGAGCATTTACTTTAAAAATTTATCACTGTAATTCTTTCTCTCCCTCTTCAAAATGTAAATATTTTAAAAAGTCTCTTTCCTGTTTTAGAACCCAAACAGTCTTTCTCTAGCCCCTAGGGGCCAGAAAGATGGGACCTCTCTCTCTCAGTCTCTGTGACAGGTTAGTGCTAACTTTGATGGACACCACTTAGTAAACACAGAAGACCTATGACCCCCTCACTTCCAGTTATCTCCTAAAAATCCTGTGTTTCAGCTGAATTGAACTCCGATTGAGTTCTGTCTGGGGAATTCTCTCTCTCCTATTGTAATAGCTTTGAGGAAAGTCTTCCTTACCTGTTTCATGTTGTTCAGTGCAATTTTTGCTTTAACACAACCTTTTGCTTATCTGTCCATTCAATGTTTCACAATATGTGTGTTGAACAGGACTGTAGGTTAATATCATTTTTTAAGTAAAGTTTAATTTCACATTCAGGCTGAATAGATATTATTCATAAAAAGCACACTTGTCTCATAGATATATGTGTATGTAGTGCTTTATTATTATCTCTTACCTAAAGCTTCTATTTATTAATTTTCAAAGATTTAAAAGACATCCATTGCTTTCAGAGCCATTACTTTTAAACTGGAAGTTTAATTAAATTCATTCTTCACTGAATTCACTATTTTTTTTTTCTTTTGACAATCCCTTTACTTGTCCTTTCTAGGCAATGATTAAAGTTATGAATAACAGGAGACATTATTTAGAGGTAACCTTTCATGTTTACTTTTAACGGTCCAAAATGAAGCTGTCTCCAAAAAGTGAGGACTGGAAAAGGGAAAATTTAGTGGACTTTTCATAAAAAGGAGACTACAGTACAACATTGAAAGGATCATACAAGTTAGCAAAAAGCATATGACTAAAAGAGACACACTTTTATTTTTAAAGCATGACATCCATTGTAATTCTTGGTATAGTGACCAATTTGACAACATACAACAATATAGGAAGAGATTGGTTAAAATTTGTAAAACAGTATTTAAAAATATTGAAAAATGGGGGTAAAAACATCAAGTAAGCAGTAAGTTCTTTTAATGGATTAGAGATTAAAAAAAGCACTGGATCAATGTACGCTGTTTTTTTAGCTGGCTTGGCTGTTTGTGAGTCTTACTTTTCTATGTATATTTGTAAGGAAAAAATGCTTTGCTTTGTAAGCAAAGGTGTGGCAATTTGGCTGTCCAGGTCTACATAGTCCAAAGCGAGAAATGAAAAAAGCTCCGGAATTATCCCAAAGCGAAGCCAGTTCCTGTTCCTGAGTCTCTTGGGCACTCTCCAGAGAATTTCCCTGGCAGGAGCCTTTCTCAGTGTTTTTACTTAACAGCTGACAGTTCTGATGACTGCAAACTGACAAGCAGAGAACACCACTGTAGGTAGGCCTGAGTTTTTGTAGGGTATCAAATCACTTCTGATCTTTGGTTATTGCAGATGTCTTTGTTCAAAGAGATTGTTTATGAATGGAAGCCTGTTTTGTGTATGCGCAAATGATCAAGTTCCCAGGTGCCGCCACTAACTGACCATGCAAACTTAACAGCTTACAACGTCGGGACCGCAGACTGGGAACTCCGGGGGGTGAAACAGCATTTAATTTGTAGCAAAGGGTAAAAATCATGACACCTGTGCCTTGTATGTCTAATGGCTGGCATTTTTTAATTGTCAAAAGTAAGTTTTGAAATTTTACCTTGGGCCTATTGGTATGTGAAGTCCGGAATGAAGGCGCCATGGTGTTCCAATCATAGACTCAGAGGATCTGAGTTTTTGCAGTCAAAAGTTTTTCAGTAGTCAAAGTACAATAACATTTAAAACAAACCAAAAAAACTCCCCATGGTTATGGGATTAAACTGAATCAGAATCCTAGATTTTGAAAATAAATGAAATTTAGACTTTATGTTTCATGATTTGTTACATTAAAATGTTTACTAGTGGGCAACAAAGTTCAGACAACAGTTAACAGGGTACCATGCATTTTAATATGACAGTTTCCTTTAACCATCCAAACTCAATTTTCTAAAATGGTATCAAAGCCATTTATTATTTTTTAAAAGCTAGAAGAAATTAAGTTTAGGGAATATGGAATAACTGTTACATTTACTTATCTCCTCATTTAATATTAGTTTGCATTTAATAATAAAAGCAGAGAAACTTGGCAATGTGGAACAGTCCCTGATATTTCAGTATAACACTCATATCTTCCTGTGATGCTGGATTGGTGGGTGGAATCATTACATGGCTTCTTTCTGTCCTAGAGTGTGAACTATAGAGAGGCATTACAGCCAAGTTGACCCATATACAGGTAGAAACTTCATTCATTTTCACCCAGTTGTGTTTGCTTAGCCAACTGAGAATAATGAATTACATTGGAATGCAAAAGCAATAACAATATGGATTAGCTAGGAAAACAGTAAACTACTAAAGGACACATTGGAATTCAATTTGAATTGTTTAGCCTCCATTAAAATGGCAAGAAAGTAACAGAGCAAATGAATCATGCTGGAATGAAGTAATCTAAACTGTTTCAACTCTTTAAAGTATATCCAAGTTCTGACAAAACTTAGAAACAGAATTATTGACAATGATAGATCCTTAGACACAACATATTCATTCATTCATTTGCTTTTAAACAAATGTTTTTTGATCCTCTCCTATATCTCAGGCAGTGCTTTAGGTCCTGAGATGTGTAACACTTTCACATCAGCAAAATGATCCATGAAAAAAATCAAGATATACTTTCATTAAAACAGTCTTGTCCAATGGCAGGTGGTATGAGTCTAATTTTTTTTCTTAGAATATTGCACAATTTAGAATTAACTGCAAAGTACCCAGAGTAATCTGGAAACGTTTTCATTGATAATTTCCAGCCTACTGAAATTAGACTTCAAATCATCAGATTGCCAATGAATCTTCAGAGAAGCAATGAAACAGTCTTTTGATGCATCCATAGAAAACCTGGTAGCTCCAGTAAGGATGAAAGGTATTACAGTACAGTAGAATCTCCTATCATTTCCTTGGATTACTAGTTGGTCTGTCCAGACCACCAGAAAATTTCTCTTTGAGCTAAGACATTTAGAGAATAAGATAATTTTTCCTTGGAAAATTAGGTGGGCATAAGTGGCATTAAACCATTTATTTCTCCTTGCTTTGAAAAACCCATGCTGCAAATAGTAGGTACCTTCATCATTACATGGCTGTGAATAATTACTATGAACCTATCTTTCCATTTCAGTGATAACTTGCATTATTCACTCTTGTCTTCTACCTGGCAAAACATCATCTTCCCCGTGCACCAGGAAATGCCAACAGGAAAGCTTCTCAAACGTGCAAGGCATGATACAAGCAGAAACCACCTAAGGGTAAGGTTGACAATGACCTCACCTTTGTGGGTGTGTTGTGAGGTCTTTGGTGGCACTTTTTATTCTGATGCTGCATTTGATAAGAAATGACATTTGCCTTGAGCTTCCCACGGCTAATGTTGATGCCACTGGGTTGTGTCCTACCAAACGGCCCATGGCCTTTGGGGACAACATTTGTTTTCTAAGGAAGCTCAGTGTTAATTAAACAAAGGAAAATAAAATGGTGGTGTGAATCAAGAAGGCCATAAATAAGCAGGTTTTGGAAACATTTTAACAAATTTTTAGCCTTTTTATAATTTTTCAGTTTTCATTGTTTTTAATATTTTAATAATGGATCTATGATTCCATTTTGAAGAGTTTTTACAAAACATGTAATATTCATTCATTCACCTATTAAGTTTTGAACATCTACTGTGTGTTCTGCACAAACTAGTTGTAGAAAAAAAAAACAAAAAACATGTTCCATGAAGAGCCTATAACCTAGTGAGCTGAATAAATTTGACAAGAAAAAAAATTGCACATATCATGCTTAACAGCAATTAGGGGGATTAGGGAAGTTTCTGTAGTGAAGGTAGAATTCAAACATAACCTTATAATTGATTCAAAATATTTTCATAATAATGACAGAATTTAAAGCTGTCCACCTGAATAAATAACAGATGCAAAGACACAATCAGGAAGGTTCACAGATATCCATAAATTTGGTAGAAGTCCTAATTTAGATTAAATACCTTTAGATCATTCTTGTAAACATATATAAAATTTTTAAAGAGCCTAAATAAGTTAGATATTATATTGAGGATTTCCAGTTTTCTGTGTTACTGACCACTACCTACATTAAAAGCACTCCATTTCTTATGTAGAACCAAATAGAAACATAATATGAACAAATAGAAATCATCTAAAATTAATGTCTTGGGCAGAGGTAGAATAAAGAGAAGATTATATAGTCAAGTGGGTAATGATACCAGTGAGACCAGGTGACTTGACCACACACTCCTGCCGGGACCGGGTGGAAGGCAGAGTGACGAGGACCAGGAGATCCTAGCAGGAGAAAAACCCAGACGACAAGGGCAGCGCTCACCACAGACAGAACCGTTTAGAACTAGATGAACACTTGGCTAATCAGAGCAAGCCAACGAAAAAAGTAAGATCCTGGAATGTGCAGAGCATAAGCAAGAGCAGTTCTGCAAAGGTTTCACTTCTAAAGAGGGCATGGGAAGCATTTTGGGAAGCAGTATCTATTAAAAATGGTATCCAGTAATGAAAGAGAAAACATACGGTAGTTGATAATTAGGCTTGATTTAACAATATGGAATCTAAGCATAAATGATACAGAATTTATAAACATACAAATGTGTGTATATATATACATATGTACACAACAGTAATAACAAAAAACAGACCAAAACACATCTAACCACTAGTGATCATATCATAAACTGCTCTGTACCCTACAAAGAACAATGAACCACTGAACCACGGAAAAAAACAAAACAGAACAGAAACCCGATCTCCTTTCTCCTTCCTCACATTACCTACAAGACTCTCCTTCCTGGTAACCACTAGTTTAAGGAATTTCAAGACATTAAAACTTAATGAGAAAAATAACATGCAAATATAGATAATATAGTTTAATATAATACAAATAATATTTAAATACATACCGTAGAAGAAAATAAAGTAAAAGAACAATGAAAACAAAAACAACAACCCACAGGAAAATTTATCACTGACAAGAGCAAACTGGAGAAATCAGCAGTAAAACAGAAAATGTAACATGAAATTCTAGTATTAATTAGAAATAGTTACAAAGATAATCGCAGATGTGATCAGAAAGAAACCACATCAGAAATGCAAGATTACAGAAAATACAGTGTAAACTAAAAAACAGTTCAAGTGTGAAATGACAAAAACCCAGGAAATAAATCCAAGAAAAAATAAAATATTCCCAGATCTGAATTTTAAACTCAAGGCACCCAAAGGGCAATCAATTTGACTAAAAATAGAAGAAGAAACATAAAAGATGTAAATGAGAAAAATCAAGAAAATAAAATAGATGTAAAGAAAGTGGCTTGAAAGGATCAAGGAAAAGGAGAGTCTGCATCTTCCTGCACACACTACAGGACAGAGCTCTTATCAGAGGCAAGTGACAGAGACTGTGGACAGACCAAGACCAGATAAGCAGGAGTAACTCTCAGAATGGTTAAGTGTGGAGAAGGAAGTGTCTGCCTTGACAGGAAAAGCACAAAGCCCTACCCTTCCTTCCTGCTCAAGTAGTTCTCTCAACAGTCTTTAGTTTACAGTGAGGGACAGGTGTGCTGCTGGGCGAAAGATCTGAGGGGAAAAAAAGGTGGAGGAGGCTCTTACAGGGTCTCAGGTTAATTCTATGAGAGAGATCCCACAACAGACAGAGAGGCAGAAAACTACTGCACAGAACATGCCACACTGACTTGGCAAAACGTAGCCCATAGAAGGAGAGGCAGAAAATCTGAGAAAGCTTAACTGATATTCATGTATAGAAAATTCCAACCAACAACAGCAGAATCAACACTTTTTTGAATAGACTTTTTGTAAAGCAGCTTTAGATTCACAGCACAATTGGGCATAAAATACAGAATTTCCATATACTGCCTATTCCCACACGTTCATAGCCCCCCCCCCCCCGTAGCAACATCTCACACTACAGTGGTCCATTCATTACAACTGATAAACCTGCATTGACACATTATTATTATTTAAGGTCCACAGTTTACCTAAATTTACCTTCGGGTTTACTCTTGGTGGTTTACAGTCTACGGATTTTGAAGATGTATTAGCCACATGTATCCACCATTATAGTATCATACAGAATAATTTCACTGACCTTAAAAATCCTCTGTGTTCATCAGTTCAGCCCTCCCATCCTATTCCTCTCAAACCCTGGCAACCACTGATCTTTTTACTGTCTCCATAGTTTTGTCTTTTGCAGAACATCATATGGTTGGAATCATACAATATATAGTCTTCTCAGATTAGCTTCTTTCACTTAGTAATACGCACTGAAGATGCCTTCATGTCTTTTCATGGCTTGATAGCTCATTTATTTTTAGCTCTATATAATATTTCCTTATCTGGATGTACCACAGTTAATTTATCTATTCACTTGCTCAAGGACATCTTGATTGCTTCCAAATTTTGGCATTTATGAGTAAAGCTGCTATAAACATCCATGTGCAGGATTTTTTTTTTTTTTGTAGACATAAATATTCAACTTATTTGAGTAAATACCAAGGAGCATGATTGCTACATCATAGCATAAGAGTGCGTTTAGTTTTGTGGAAAAAACCTGCCAATTGACTTCCAAAGTGGCTGTGCTATTTTCCATCCCACTAGCAATGAATGAGAGTTTCCGTTGCTCCACACCCCCATCATTTGCTATTGTGATTTGGATTTGGCCATCTGTTAGGCATATAGTAGTATCCCATTGTTTTAATTTGCAACTCCCTAATAGGATATGATGTTGAGCATTTTTTTCATACGTTTAGTTACCATCTCTATATATTCTTTGATAAGGTGTCTATTCAGGTCTTTTGCCTATTTTTGATCAGTCTGTTTTCTTTTGTTGGGTTTTAAGAGTTCTTTGTATATGTGCGATAATAGTTGTTTATGAGATATATTTTTTTGCAAAGATTTTCTCCTAGTCTGCACCTTGTCTTCCCATTCTCTTTACATTATCTTTTCCAGAGCATAAGTTTTTAATTTTAATGATTTTTGGTTTATCAATGATTTCTTTCATAGATGATGTGTCATGTTATAACTAAAAAGTAATTGCCATATAGCAAAATCTAGATTCTTTTTTCATATTTTATCTTTTAATGGTTTTGTAGTTGGACTTTGTACATTTAGGTCTATGGTCCATTTTGAGATGATTTTTGTGAAGTGTTGTGAAGTATATGTCTAAATTTATATTTTATGTGGATTTTTCAGTTGTTC
Organism: Camelus ferus; assembly: GCF_009834535.1. Lineage (NCBI taxonomy): Eukaryota > Metazoa > Chordata > Mammalia > Artiodactyla > Camelidae > Camelus > Camelus ferus. The sequence continues at coordinate 9,527,313 of NC_045725.1, read as the reverse complement.
CAGCAGCATTTGTTGAAAAGACAAAATATATTTCTCCTTTATATTGCCTTTGTTCCTTTGTCAAAAATCAATAGATAACACATAACACATTCTTCTCACATCCACGTGGAGCATTTAGCAAGACAGACTATATTCCGTTACATTAAGTGGATCATAAAAAAATTAAAAATAAAAGCATACAAAGTATGTTCTCTGACTACAATAGAATTTTAGTAGAAACGAATGAGATAGCTAGAAAAACTTCCCAAATATGCAAAAGTTAAGTCACTTAAAAGTACCTCATGTGTCAAAAAGGAAATTAAAAAAACAATATTTTGAATTAAATAAACTGAGAATACATAGTATTTCACAATTTCTAGTAAACAGCTAACACAGCTCTTTTTATAGCATTAAATGTTATAATGTAATGTAATAGATTTTACTGAGTTAAATTTTTATATTAGAAAAAAGGTATAAGATTTATGATCTAAACTTTCATCTCAAGAAATGAAAAATAAGCAAATTAAACAAACAAGACAGATGGAAAGAATGACTAACGATAATAAATAATAAAGATATTAAAATTTTAAACAAATAAAAAATCAATGAAAACAAAATCTATTTCTTTGAAGAGAGAAAATGTATACACTTCCAGGAAGATTGATCAAGAAAAAGAGAAAGAAGAAATAAATCATCAATACTGGACTTGAAAAGAGGAGACATTACTACAGACCCTACTGACATTAAGATAATAGTGAGGACATACTATGAATGACTTTGCACCAATAAATGTGATGACTTAGATCAAACAAATTCCTTGACTGACATAGACTACAAAGGCTTATGCAGAGAAAAATAGATAACTTGAATATTCTGTGTTTATTAAAATAATTAAATTTGTAGTTAAATGTAAAACTACTTTTCAAGGAAAAAAACCTCCAAAACCAGAAAGTTTCACTGGTGAATTCTACTAGTAATGCTGGAAATGGTATCAATTCTATACAAACTTCCTGAACAAAAACATATCAGAAATATTTCCTAAATTATTCTAACACATCATTATTAGCCTGATACCAAAAACAGACAAAGATACTGTACAAAATGACAACTGAAAATCAATCCCTCATGAACATAGATGTAAATATCTTCAATAAAATAACAGCAAATTGTGTCTGGTATCATAGAGAAAATATAGTATATCATAGCTAAGTGGGAATTTTCCCAGGTAGGCAAGGTTTGTTCAACACTCAAAAATCAATCAGTGAGATTTATCCATAAAATACCAAATTTAAAAAATCATATAATTATCTCAATGGATTCTGGAATAGAACTTGACAAAATTCAATATCTATTTATATTAAAACTCTAAGAAACAAGCAGTTAAAATCTACCAAGAGCTACAGTTAGCATAATACTTCATTTTTTATTCTTTGTTCCTAAATTCAGCAACATGTCTAGAATGATTGTTCTTATCGCTCCTATTTAACATTCTCCCAGAGACCCTAGCCAGGGAAATAAGACAAGAAAAGAAAGGGAGGGGGGTGCACAGAGATTAGAAAAGAAGAAATACATCTGTTTATATTTGAAGATAACACAATTATCTATATGGAAAACATCAAAGATCCTGCAAAAAGACTTCTGGATCTAATAAATTAATTTAACAAGGTTTGGGGACACAGATCAATAAAAAATCTTAACTAGATTTCTTTATACTAACAATGAACAATCAATGTTTAATTTTTAAAATGCCATTCACAATAGCACCGAAATTATGAAATATTTAGGTTTAAATACAACAAAATATATGTAAAATTTATATTCTGAAAAAAACATTGATGATCTCATCAAGTAGGATATAAATACAAGAAGAGATAACTTTGTTATTGGATTTGATAGTCAATATTCTTAAATGCACATTTTTCTCCAAACTGATTTATAAATTCAAAAAATGTCAATTACTCTCTCATTTTCTTGAGATCTTGAAAAGCTGATTCTGCAATTTACAATGAAAAGCAAATGAGCTAGAATAAACAGCACAATTTTGAGAAAAAAAGAAAAAAGTTGCAAGACTCGAACTACCAGAATTCAAAACATTGTAAAGCTATAGTAATTAAGACAGTCTACTCAAATGCTAATCTTATCCAGAAACATCCTCACAGACACAACCAGAAATAATGTTTCACCAGTTCAGTCAAGTTGACCATAAAATTAGCCACTGCAGATACTAAGCAGACAAAACACATAACCACTCCAGGAGTTAATCAGGTAAAGAATGTAGGGAAAATCTTTCTGAGCAGCTGGACTAGTATATGCAAAATTCCTGTTGAAAGAAGGAGCTGGTGCTAGAGAAAGGTTTGTTTTTAATAGAGACCAAGGTTAAAAAAGTAGCAGAAAAAAAAAATAATAATACACATGCAAGATCTAGAAACCATTAAAAATTTGGTCTATGTCATAAGAATAATGAGAATGCATTCAGTATGTTTTGTTTTAATATGGGAGGCATATTCAAATTTGCATTTTGCAAATATTACTCCGATTACATGGAGAACAAAAATGTTGAAGGCATTTGGTGGCCACTGCGGGATGCCAAGGGAGGAAGACCTTCAGCTGCACAGTAGAAATTCAGCTTCTAACCTTGTTATGCTTTACACAGACTTGGCAATGCTTTCCTGATTTTTATATTCCTGCCAGATTGTGATTCATTTTCCCTCCACCCTGGCTTGGCATCAAAGACCTATTACCTGAAGGTTCTGCTTCCTGTAGGAAATAATTCCCCGATCTCAGACTCCCCACACAAGAAGACCCTGGTCAAACACTGGGGAAGGCTGAGACAGAAGCTGGAAGGTCTTTCGCTTATTTTAAATCATATTTTTGTGGTCTGAGTGCTGCTTAAGCAGCAGGATTAGTATGGAATAAGTTAAGGTTGGAAGACCAGAGGAGACACAGGCAGATAATTAAACTATTTAACAAAATTAGGCTCTGATGGAAAAGACTGAAAGAGTTAACAGTTGGATATTTTATCATCTCATCACCTCCCTCCTTCTTTTCCTCCTTCCCTACCTCTCTTCCTTCTGTTCTTTCTGTAAATGCCTAATTTTCTCTAGGACAATCTAGTCTGGCTCCATCGTTTCAGTGAGATGTATTTAATATTTGTATTATTCTGTTTGTTGCCATGCACTTGCCTTTTTATTCTCTTCACTTTCTACTTGTCTGTCTCTGTCTTCTATTTACACCTTCTCTATTGACCAAAATGTAATCTCACCCTGACTAATTTGCCCTTTAAAGCATATATCCTTTAATGAAAAAGAATATGAAAACAAATATATGTATATATATGCATGACTGGGACATTATGCTGTACCAGAAATTGATACATTATAACTGACTTCAATAAAAAATGTGATACACACACACTCAAAAAAAAAATACATCATAGCAAATTATTTGGACTTTAAAGTAAAATAATGTGACTCATGTTGATGATATTATTCTCAACTACAATTTCTGCATATTTATATGGCAGGATCCTGTGCTGAGTATATAATATCAAGTGGTCACTTAAACAGGAAGTTGTCAACTAGATAATAGAAAACCATTCCAATTATGTAAATTTGTGTGGGACATTTTAATAATTCAAAAGGTAATATGAGCTGAAGAGATTAAGGTCTTAAAGTTCGAGCATATGAGAATATAACTCTAAGTAATGTCAGCATATATTTTCACACACACACACACACACACACACACTCACACACACACACACACACACACACACAGAGACACAGATGTTATACTCCTAAGAAGCTGAATTGTTTGAGTGGTCAAATCTAAAAAAGGTAGGATTTTTTACAACCCTAACATCCTCATCCTGAGAGCTGACGGCTTGTACTCTTTCTGACGAGATGGCGCTGGAGTAAAGAAAATTGGCTGATCCAGCGCCTTTGCTCCGTCTCCTTGTCAGCCTTTGGGTTCTTTTATTCTACAAGTGCCATAATCCTGTTTCAAATTATTATTTGGTCAGGAACTTCAGGTTGGTGATGTCAAAAAATGCAATAGCACAACTTCTGAAATTGTATTTCACCTTAGAAATAACTATGCTAGAATACAAACTGATTCAAGAATCCATTTAATCAGTAGAGCATACGATGAATATTCATCTTTTTATATTAGATATGATCTTTATCAATTGCTGTTACACAAATTGAGATCATCTTGCCAGTCTTCATAGATCTATAGTTTTCTGCTAGTTTTTATTTATCCTAGTAAAAGCCAATAGCAGGTTAATAGAATTAAAATATGAAGAAAGTGAAAGCCAGTATTCTGAATTTTTCCTGAGATACAAAATTAAATGTAAAGTTAATCAACTGCATAAAGAAGCGTATATCATGAAATTCATAGTTGAGCTCCCTAATTTTTTTTCTAATGTGTAATTTGAAATATTTATTTATGTTATGCTTTCTAGAATAACACTGAGTAAATTAAATAATACTTCTAGTTTTTATATTTTATATAAAACTTTATTTATATAATCTGAGGTTTTTTTTTAGGAATGTTTAAAGAAGAATACTTTTTTAAGGAATTATATACATACATACATGTGAGTTGCTCTGTTTTTACACACACACACACAGATAGCTTCCTTATTACCATATTCAAATAGAAATGATACATGCACATTATGTTTGGGTGGAATGTGCTAAATGGAGAGCAAGGCTGTCCCCCAATGACACATCCTTACACATTTCAGAATGAAAGGACATTCCATTGGATTACACCGCACAAAAGTCTTGATAATTTCTTTACAAAAGAAAAGGCTTATACTTTATGAGAAATTAAAAAAAAAGGTTAATTGTAAGTTTCCTTTAAGTCCTAAAATGTGATTTTTTTTTTGTTTCTATCCTGCTTTTCCCATACTGGAAATAACCATATATTTTATGTATTAATGGAGCAATGTATGCTCACAATGTTAGTACCATAGAATGGCATTATTTGTTACTTTTATTCAGTCTTAAGATGCCTACACCAAAAGTAACTTCTATTTTTTGATTTTCAAAATGTCTAGATGACTGATCCCTGGAGTTTCTAATCAATAGGATCATTTCATATGCGATAAAATGTGTTTGAAAACATATTCCTATATCAGTGTTACCATTTCTTCTTTTATAACCTCAAGGTTATAAAATTGAAACCTGAGGACAACAAATCACAAACAGCCAACTAGGCTTTGAGCTATGGCCAATTTAAATAATTTATTTTCTTCACTTCTATACTTTCTTTACATAAATCTTTCCCTCAGTTCCTGTCCATGGAACACTTTTAAACACTCCCAGTTTGGCACTGCCTGATTCAAATCTCTAAGTGCTCAGATAAACTCTTAATCTTTTATAATATGCCTCAATTTATTTTTTAACAGCATGTGTGCTCTGGTGCAGGCCCCTCAGTATTGCAGTCATGTAGTGTCATGGCCAGGACAGCCACACTAAGTCTCCAGATCTCACGTGATTAAAAGGGACACCCTCACTTCTCTCCTAGCTCTGCTGGAAGGTGTTCACAACACGCTTTACTCTCCCTCTGCTTTCTGCAAACCTAGAAATAATATTAGCTATAATTATCATTATCCTCAGTTATCTTCCCTAGTGCTTAAGAACTAGAATGATCTGATATTTCAGTTTAGTAGGGCATTCATAGTCCTGAAAACCTGGTCTCAGAGGGTGAAAGGAGCCTTAGGATTTTATTTTATTGTGTTTGTGTTCGCTATTGGTTTTCCCCTGTTATACAGACCTAATAACAGCTGCCAACTAGGATTATTTTAAAGTCAAGTGATACAGTGTCATCTTTGTTATTTCTCTTTCTCTGGGTAATGTGCTAAGAAAACACCTTCAATCTCTAGCTCTTTACAAAAATCAGAAATTGAGCTCTATCAGCAAGGGGGACTTCAGTATATCTACCCAGATAGTGTGCTAAACCCACCTGGGCAAAATCTTCACACAGGAAAAAGTATAATTTATCTGAAACAAAACAAGTTAATGCTTAAGTTGCAATGTGCTGTGGTGATGTGAGACAGAGACATTACTGTCCTGCCTTTGGTGAACGTTTTCGTTCTGTAGGTATCGTACTAACTATAATGATTCCATATTCCAGCAAACTGACGAGCACGATTCTCTTATGTCTTTCCCTGTCCTGCGTCTCCTAACAATTTCTTCCTCTGTATAGGGTCTTATTCTGGAAGCTTCACTGTTGTTTCTGCAAATTATAAGCTGTAGGGACTAGAACATTTTTGTATAAAATCTACCTTGACTTTATTTGCATTCAGTTCCTGCATATGTAGTATCTGTTCACCCATCAGATATAATTACAATAGGCGGGCTTGAAATTTACACACCTGGAAAGGTCACTGGAGTTAGTTCCAAAGCATCACACCTTTACCTGATATCCTTTCCGCGCTGTCAAGAAGGCAAGCACCTATCGCAGTAGTTTAATTTATGCCGTTTATATGATATTAGCACCCTTCGTCATTTTCGATGAATGCTGTGAACATAAGCTCTTAAAACAATGACATGAATTAAGGTTACAGAACACTTTCACCCTTCACGCCTGAAAGTTTATTATCAGGAACCTGTCTGATGGTGACAGCTTGTCTCTCCTTACCGGTGCTCAGTGCCCTGCATTTAAACAGTGGGGGCTTTAATCAAAGAGACACATTTTCTTCCCTGTTAGTGCGCTGTAGTTTCACATCACAGTCACGGTCAGTGACATGCAGAAAGGTCTGTGCCCAACTATTTTTGACGTTAAACATCAATCATTTTTCCATCTGAGGCTGAACATGAGCTATTAATCACGGAGAGAAATTGTGAATTTTGACAAAATGAATCAAATTAAGTTTTAAACAAATGTCACACCAGGATCTTGTTTTAACAAAGATGTTTGGTTGTTATATTTCACCACCGGGGACCCGTGGGTATTTCTGTGTTGTGTATATATGTGCGTTTGGATGTGTGAGCACATCTAGCGATCACCCTGGGACACACAGAATCACGTTTTGATTCATACAAACAAAATGTGAAGATACTTCAGCTGTCTGTGAAAATGGGAGAAAGCAGACTAGCAAACAAAACTACAATCGGAGGTGCTGATAAATATTCCAAGCAGAGCAGGAAGACGGACAACATCATAGAATGAGTGAGGCGTGTTGTCTGGTGGCTTCACCCTGAGGAGCGGTCACTGTGGCCATTAGTCTCGCTACTGGTTCATGCTGGCGAGGGGCTTAGCAGCGCTGCGTCAATTCATGGGAGTGTCTATTTCATGGACAAATAAAGACACAAGTGGAATGTTCAGGCTTGTCTATTAATGCATGTAAAGACTGGGAGAGAGGAAACTTCAGTTCTCTCTACGTGTGCACACAGCCTCCGTGTCATCTACAGAAGACCCAAAGATGTTCAGCAAGTGGCCTGTTGTATTCCTCACAATATAGGATCATTTTTATTGACAAGGGGGCAGCAAAAAATGTTTTCAGTTATCATCATCAACGGCCTGCAGAGGGGTTGCCGTACAATAGGGCAAAGACAAAGCCCTTGTGACAATTCTGTCTCAATCCAGAAATGTATATTTAATTGACCAATACCACTGGAGAAGTGTCTAATCAGAAATACTTCGTTTTTTTTTTATGCAGGCCACCTAAAGACACTGCAAGGGCACACGTACCTGGTGATGAATGTTTACCTTTAGAGAAATACATGATGTATTTTCTAAGTGTTCAGATTCCTGTGAACGTTGAGGGTCATCGTGATTTTGATCTCATGACAATAGTCCTTGGCAACTGTAAAATATGTGTGTGAATTGCTGAGGACAATAAGCCATTTACAGAGGTTCTTAATTGCCTGTTAACACTTATTTAATAACCTTTTCATTTCTCGTTAGGGGTTTCAGCACCTAATGATTAAATAATCAACAGATAGAGGGCTGTAGGGAAAAGTGAAATACAGCTAAAGTGAAGTAAATATTGTGCTCAGAATGAAGAAAGTAAAAAAATACTCCGGCAGGCATTTTTAAACCTAAATTAATTATATTGAAGGAGAATTATAATTAACCTTTTATTTGTTGTTTTGCTTGCAATGAACATTTTCTCTAACAACTTGGGCAGGCTTCTTAACTTGTTAACAGGAATACCTAGTCTTCTGTACAATAATCTATGCGGTGTCATAAGAAAGACTTACGGTTTTTCTTCTCATGTGATAGGACATTTTAAGAGCGAAATAAGCTCAGAGCAGGTTTCAACACACAGCCTAGTTAGTACTTTAGATAAATCAAACTTCCTTTGAAGATGTGTGGTGTTACAGAAGTACTGTACACCTAATACAGCAGCTGGGACCGGATAATTGAGTTAGACGCCTGGTGGGCGATAAATCTAAGTTAGATTCATCCAAGATTTATGCACAGAATAAGGTAGAAAGACAATCATAAAACAAGACTAAACAAAGAATAACATCAACAATATTCTATGAAGGAAAATAAATGAGTTCGGGGGTAGAGTATCTTTTTTCCCAAGAGTCCTAACTTCCCGGGCAAGGATATGTGCTCGGTTATTTGTTTTCAGTTCCATATGACTGTGCCACCCACTTTGGAGATTTCACCGGCATGGCAGAAAAGTCAGATTTCCCAGGACCCCCTTCCTTGAGTACACAACAGGTTAGCATCTGCCAACAATAGGCAATTAGAAAAGATTTGGGGGCAAAAGAGAGAGGGAGGTCATTACTCCCCACGTGCAGTTTTAAGTGTGCACTAACAGAGGTCAGGTCCAAAATAGCTGCTGGGAGATTTTCTTGAGCATCTGTGATGTTAATGATGGAGATTGAAATAGAAGGTAGAGCTTTCCAGAGGTCTGTGAGATTGACAGGGGCTTCAGGCTGAGATGATCTTGGATTCTGAGCAATTGCTCGGTGAGATTTTTAGAACTTCCTGCTTTGGAGAGGCAGGCTGATATCATTGGTGACAGCTTCTCTGACCTCTGTCCTCCCAACTTTCCCACTGGTCACGTCAGCCTCTAGTTCTTTTCTGTTAAAACTTTTCACTTATTCTGAGTGATATGTGGTGTTCCATATATTCTATTACTCTAGGCAGAAGATAGAAGGCTTGCTTCAATTCAGAATTATTTTTTGGAGATGGAACCAAAAAATTTGAAGTTAACTTAGAGGAGGAAGGACAATTTTGCATTCTTTTTATTCAACAAAAATTTACTGAGTGTTCCTAATGCATCAAGCAAGGTTCCAGAAAGTGGGGCGCTTCTAATCCAGGGGTGTGTGTGGTGGTGGTGATGGCAAGATAGGGGTGTAAGAGGGGGATTCAGCTAAGTGGGCAGGATTGTTTGCAGGGAGTCCGGTTAGGAAGGAATTGCAAAACTCCAAGGGAGTTATGATGGCTGATGGAACCAGAATGGCTAAAGTAAAACCTTATACATTTAATTGAATGTTGACTAATTTATTCATTCAAAATATTATATCTAGTATCTGCTATGTGCATGAAGGAACTATAGAGGACACTGGAAATAAAACAGAAAAAATATTACCTTACCTTGCAGAATCTGGATAAAGAAACATGATAAATAAGTAGACTATATATTATCTTATGAGAGTTTGTGTTATTGAAAAAAGACAAATCACATTCAATAAGAGAGAATGAAATTGCTGGGGTAGGTCCGAGGAACATTCAAGTTAGGGTTCCTTTCCCTGCAACCTTGTGTTCTGCTGGACAAGAGGTCGTAGCTTCAGAGAGACGATACTTCTACCAGGAAACACATCGATGATTCCATTGAACTGGACGTTCAGACTGCCGTCCTGCCACGTTGGGCTCCTCACGCTTGCGAATGTGAACGAACGAACTATTAATCTAGACATATTTTGAAAGTAAACCTAACAGAATTTAGGTGAGTAATATAGGCTAGGAATCCAGAAAATTTCTAGTAAAAAAATTTATGTATATATATTTATTTTGTCCTAGACATTCTTTTTCTAAATAACTGATTTGGACAATCAACTTTAAAAGACTATATTTATGTATAAAATAGAACATAAAAGTTGCTTTTGGACAAACATGTATTTTAAATCACCACTGATTAACTAATACTAGTTCAATAACAAGAGTTGGAACAAAATACCCCTGTGCTAATATGTTATCAACTACAAACTTAGAGATGAAATTCAATATTTACACAGTATTACACACTCACATGTAGGATATGTTGGATATGGAATGCATTCCCTATTCCATACACATGTAGTGTATTATTAATTATGAATTACTCTTTACTAAAATGCTTTGGATTGCTTTTTAATGATGGACATGAAATTTTGTTTGTGCTTTTATTTTAAAGAAACTTTTTTTCTTCTTTTTCTTTCTTTGTCTCTTTATTTCTAGCCTTCTTTTCTTTTTTCTCTTTCTCTCTTGTCCCTTCCTACTTTCATTTCCCCCCTTTTTTTCTCCCTCTATCACTTTTTTCATCATTTAGCCTAGCAACATTAACGTATTTACTAAGAATTCAGTGTGTGTTGCAAACCATGATAAATACTTAAAGTTTTCGAAATGTAGACAAAGTTGCTGCCCCTGAAGATTTCATGGTCTTTATTAAAGAGACAAAGTGAATGTTTATGAAACAATTAAAGGAAAGGAATGAATGTTTAATATTGTCAATGTGAGTAATAATAACTCTGGGAAAGATGAAGTTTGGAAGGAAAGATCCTTTTGGACAAAGTTTCATGAAAAGGCTAGCGCTGGAGGAAAGTATCCTGTATCTTTTTTAGCACAATCGTGAAATATAATAAGGTATTCATGCCTATATTACCTCACAATGTATTCTTTTCTGTTTTCCACAATCATGTATAGAACAATTCTCAGGGGTCTCCTGTAAACTATATTCTTCACATTGACAGTTACAGTGAATTTTAAAATAGCTCTTTCTGAAGTTACCTACAGTCAAAATTAGGTCATACGTATACACTGGTCAAAATAAGAGAAAAACTGAGGGAATGACTCAGTGTTAGACAAACATGTCTCCTTACAATTTGTGTTTGAATCTTTTCTCTTTTCTTGTGTGTGTGTGTGTGTGAAGTGTCTGTGATACATACACAGATCAATGTGTGAGTATCCATACTGACACACATAACACCTAAGAATAATTCAGAATGTGGGCAAAAGGGTTTGATTCGTTAAGAGATAAGACCACTTAGGTGGCACAAACAAACTTAAATTCAACATTTTGTGAAGCAGACAATCTTCTTTCCCAAGGTCAGAAAAAATACAAAATAGGGTGGAAGGCAGAAAGCTTTTATATGATGAAGAATAAGGAACAAGAAAATAAGGATGGAGCCCAGAAGTGGCTTAGAATTTGGAGCTGGCTGACTGGATATGTATGGTATTTCTGGTCAAGGGGAACATTTACAGGGACATGAAAGTTATCTAAGTTTGCAGACTTGCCTTCCCAGGCAGGTAAAGCTCCATTTTGGGCCAAGAAATTTATTTCAACAGATCTGAGTGGAAGTGAATGCATCACAAGTAGACCTGATACGTCGTAGGAGAGAAAGACGAAGTGGGATCAGCACATGGAGAGCATAAAGAAGCCCAGCCACTGAAATCAGGCTGCTGTCTTTCTTACAAGGAGCATTTTTATTTGCCACGTAGAGTATTTGCTTAAAAATTTCCACCAACTTGTTTCTTTTCCTTTACTGAAACGTGTCCTTTGTCAAGTGTCGACTTTATTCTTCGGGTTACAACTTCTGCCATGTGTTCTGTAGGTCCTGCAAATTAAAAATATACTGTTCTCCAGCTACTAATTTGGTAATAGACGCTAATCTGGGAGGTCTACAAAGAAAGTTAAATTTTACAGCAGAGAAAAAAAAGCAGCTAGTTGTTCTACATTATTCTGTCCAATTTTTACTTTGAGTTAAACCATAAACTACTAAATGCTCTTTATTAATCAAAATAACTCATCTCTGTACTTCCCTGAGAGGCCAAAGTATCTTAAATTGACTTCTTATTCAGAAGCCACCTAAAATGCTGCACAATAGAGATCGGCCTTTGCTTCGCTGTGGCTTCCTTCTCACTTTATTGTGTACCAGCACAATCTGCTGCCGACGCCCTCAGTGCACCGAATCTTCTTTGGAAGATACCACGGTCCTTTTATCGCCCCTGCATGCTTGCTATGATTGTTCTTACCATTATCATAGGCACAGTTCTACCTACGTATTGTATGGCTAAGTGACCCCTTCACATCCTATCCAGGCTGCCTCAGAATCCCATATTCTAGAACATGTAAGACACCAACCAAACCATGTGCAATCATCTATTTAAAGATAGAATTAATTTCAAATGTTTCTGGTAACTAAGGTAAAATTCAAAGGCTACTGTTTCTAGATTTACACACCAAAGGTTATGTTGGGAACACAATGACAAGCAAGTGAAACCCGATCCAGGTGGCCTGATTTCATGCATGAAAGGCAGCTCACTCTTTCCTGCAAAACATCCCCTCATCGGCAAGGCTGATGCCTGCCATTCCTTTACTGAGGACAGATAGTATTTTATTCCACAGTACCCCCTGAAGCTAAAAATACCAGTGCTTCAGAGAGGTAGCTCGTTGATTTATATTTATTCTATGCCGTAGATGACTGAGATCTAATCCTTTCTTGCAAGGAGGTTTTGTTACGAGGGAATTACAGCTCTGGAAAGGAACAGAAGTGACTGCCCCAGAGGGAGGTAAAGTTGCTAAGCAAGAGAAGGTACATCACTCAAGACCATTGCTCCCAGTTCAACATTTTGCCTCGGGACACCCTGATAGCAGCGCAGCTCTCTTAAGCCTCCTGAAGAAGTAAGCCCTAGTGTTCTTTGAAGCCGGGAAGGAAAGTGCTAATGAAAGGACCACATTCCCCCTCTCCATCCTCACTGTCTAATATCTGTTACTGTTTCTGCCTCACAGCTGAAGCTCTTTTCCTGGTAACAGATGGGAGAAAAGAGGACAGAGATGCTTAAAGGTCTGCCTGCTTAATTCTTCCCTCTCCCTCTGTCCAGCTTAAAAAGCGAAACATTCAGGATCGTGAACATTTAACAGATATTATCTCTGTATCCGAAGACAAATACGTAAACAGGATTCTATGCCCTGCACAGAGAAGATAACACCTGGCTTTGGAATGTGAACTCTTGATTCAGGATCTAAAACAAACAAACCAAAAATCAAAAATCAGAACCACCTTACTTTAGCTGTGGTTGTATAAACAAGTGAATTATTAATTTAATGTTCAAGATTTGAGCATCCTTGGATTTGGGTACCCACGGGTGCTCTGAAACCAGTACTCTGTAGATACTGAGGGAGGACTATACCCTTTCATTACAATAAACTAGTGTTGAAGTTTTCATCTAGAAGGTAGCGCTGTTTTACAATGGCAAAATCATGTGGAGGGACTTGGTTACATTTGACAAGTGGTAAGTATGATCATTATTTCTCCCACTGGCTAGGAAATGAATTGAAGAAACAAAATCCCTTGTTACTTCCAGGAACTCTTTAACCTCTATATTATTTTAGCTTATTCTTATTCTCTATAGTAAACCTGTGAGCTATTACTAACTCCTTTTACATGGGGAGAATCTGAGGCAGTGATAAGTGAGTTGCTTCTGATATACAGTCAGTAAGGGGCCAATAGAGGACTTGAACCTAAGTAGCCTTTTCCAAGAATCCACTCTCTAAACAGTATGCTTTGCTGTCAGTTGTTTGACAAAAGAAACATACTATTCAGGAATTTACATAGCTTTCAATTCTGTATTTAATGTTCTTCTTTATTCGTGTACATGAATATTCATCCATATTGATTCACTCATATACATATTCATATGTCTATATATATTCATATGTGAAATTCTAATTATAAATACATGTACATTGTGAAAAATTCAAAATAAGAAATGTTTTCATAGAAGGTTCAATGCTCTTTAATTCTACCCAGGAGGAATAACCACTGCTAATAGTTGAAGGTGTATTCCTCAAAACTCTGCTTGTAGGCACTGTGCTGTAGTCCAGGAGACCCATAGAAGAATGCTCACAGCAGCACTGTTCATAACCATAAAGCAGTGGAAACAACACAAATGTCACTTGAAGGGGAAGGAATTAATACTTTGAGATATAATCTTTTGTTCTGCTTTGTTTGAGATATAATCTTGATGGAACACTGTATTTGTCTCAGCTGGGCATCCTGGGAAGCAGACTCTGAGAAAGGGAGCAGGGACTTCATGGGGAAGTTGATCCCAGAAAGCTGCAATGACACTAGGAAGGAGGAAAAGTCAATAAAGTGCATTATGAGAAATGCAAATCAAAACTACAATGAGGTATCACCACACACCGGACAGAATGGCCATCATTAAAAGTCCACAAACAATAAATGCTGGAGAGGCTGTGGAGAAAAGGGAACCCTCCTACACTGTGGGTGGGAATGTAGTTTGGTGCAGCCATTATGGAGAATGGTGTGGGAATTCCTTAAAAAACTAAAAATAGACTTACCATATGATCCAGCAATCCTACTCCTAGGCATATATCCGGAGGAAGCTTTAATTTGAAAAGATACATGCACCCCAATGTTCATAGCACTATTCACAATAGCCAATACAGGGAGGCAACCTAAATGCCCATCGATAGAAGACTGGATAAAGAAGTTGTGATATATTTATATAATGGAATACTACTCAGCCATAAAAAAGAATAAAATAATGTTATTTGCAGCAATAGGGATGGACCTGGAGATTGTCATACTAAGTGAAGTAAGCCAGAAAGATAAAGAAAAATACCATATGGTATCACCTATATGTGGAATCTAAAAAAGTGATAAAAATGAACTTATTTATAAAACAGAAACAGATTCACAGACATAGAAAACAAATTTGTGGTTACCAGGGAGGGAGGGGGGGTGGAGGGATAAAGTAGGAGTTCAGGATTTGCAGATACTAACTACTATACATAAACTAAATAAACAATGAGGTCCTGCTGCATAGCACAGGGAATTATATTCAATACCTTATAATAGCATATAATGAAAAATAAAATGAAAATGAACATATATGTATAACTGAATCACTATGCTGTACACTAGAAATTAACACAACATTGCAAACTGACTATACTTCAATTAAAAACTAAATAAAGTGCATTAATGAGCTGTTCTCCAGGGCTGGCAAATGGGGCTCAATCCCGTTGGAGACACTCTAGGGAAATGTGTGGACTGGATGTCAGAATCTCAGTAGTGAAAATCAATTCATTTCCTTCACTGAAAGCAGTCTGGCACGCACATAATTTGTGGCCTCAACAATCTGGTAGAAGTCACCGCGTGGCAAGGTTCCAATGACCATGTCTTCTCTCCACCTAGTTCACTATCACTTCTGACTCAGATATGTGTCCATCTGTCAATAACCTTGCCTTGCACATCAAAGGGATTCAGTAAACACATAAAAATATGGACGAACAAGTGAACACACTTAGTATATGATTTCATAATCAGGTTTCTTTTTTCTTTCTTTCTTTCTTCCTTTTTTTTTTTTTTCTTTTTTTTTTTACTGTAGAGATAACCTCTAAGAGATCTCCTGTGACTTCCTTTGGATCTATTGTGACCACTAGTCCAGGACCTTCTACTTAAGCTGTGCCCTCTAAAGCCTGAGTGCAGCTGCGTTAACATAAGAGTCTTTGAAATTTGAGCAACATGGTAATTCTGACAAACAGGAGATCTCTGAAACAGAACATCCCATTATGCTGTCATGAGAAACAAAGATACGAATGCCTCCAGGTGAGTGCACCGAGGATCATTTGACGAAAGTCAGGCTTCATTGCCAGTAGGTAAATAAATGAACCTCAGCTTTAGTCACCCCTCACTTAACTCATGAGTGATGAGAGAACACAAAAAGCAAATACTTTTTACATTGCTTTGCAGTCTATCAGAGCATAATCTCTTTGGTACTTCAGTGTTTTATAATCTATATTTTGTCCCTTTCGATGTGTTCTCGTGGTCTAGACACGGCTTCTGACTTATCATCTTAGTCCGCCCTATAAACTGAGTTCACATTATTTGTCTTGGAAAGATATGCACCTATATCAAATGAACATTTCAATAAGATGTTCCCATTTCATTTTCAGCTGATTTAAACCAGCAGCTGAGCTCCAGTTTGTAAGTTGAATTTGTCTGTTCTAAAATGCCACTGCTACCAACTAATACAAAATTTGCTGTCCTTAATTCTCCTAGGATTTGATATCTTGCAACGGTGGGGGTAGGGGTGGGTAAAGAACATTCATATTTATTTCTTGACGGGCTCAGAAATTCTCTTCCCTTAAAAATGGAGAACAATTTCAAGTCATGTGTGTGACGTATAGATTGAAACTGCACGTGTACACCCAGAAGAAAATCGCACAAGGCAGGAAGATTATGCTCTGTAACGGAAGGTTTTGTGCTGAATGTGTTTCCCTGCATCATATGTATGATATTCAAAATGCTAAAATTCCGAAAGCCTGGATAAGCAGACAAGTCATAAGAAATAATATATTTTAATATAATAAAAATATACACAGTAAAAGGCTTCTCAACCATTTTTAATGTCTTACATATTAACAGTCACCTAAAGAAAAAGTGGCAGAACATCGTTCATATAGTACTTTTTTTCATGTAATGATTCCAAACTCAAATGTAAATACTCATAATTGAATAAATAAGTGGAAGTTTTATAGCAGGACACTATTAATACACATTGAAGTGCCATTTTACCAGTGTTCGCTGCTTAAATTATTTTCTGATACATGGTATGACTGTAATGAAAGAGTAATTATTTAGAAAACAAAGAATTGCAGGAGAAGATAGATAAACATGCTGACTATCAGACACATAGATTTCTGTATCATAGAAATTTTTAAAGCTATCCATTGAACACAATTGTTAAGATTCGACGGTTTTGATAATCTCCACTTCACTCTCTTTAGAGCAACACAACGTGCCATGCAACATTCAGGCCTCTCTCTGTCGGTGATGTCACTGGTGGATACATCACAGACAACGCAATGGGCAGCTTTGGGAACAATCTGGGACTCAGCAGACCTTTTCTCATTGCTGTCATTCACACATGCCAAGCTCGGCCTTCTTTCTCTATCCAAGTGTCCCCTGTGTTAACAGAGGCACACGAATTACCTGCAAATTCCTTTCCCCCCTCATCTGAACAGAGGAGTGCAGGTAATCACTTCTTCCCAGGCTCTATGAAGATGGTCAAGGTTACACCTGTGGTGTTTTCTTGCACAGAGTGTAGACTCCGTAAATGGCAGTGTTTTGTTTTCTTGTCCCTCCCTGAAGTTGATGACCTGGACTGCAAGCCAGTCGTGTGTTAGAAGGTATTTAGCGTGGCCTTGACCAACTGTCCTTGAATGAAGTTTTTAAGTAACATATCTGCAGAGCAGTAAAATCTACAGAGATTTAGTAACTGAAGTACGTAGAACAGAAATGCTTCTGAAGTACAGAGCTGAAAAAACTACTTGGCATTGACAAGTCCACAATGTGTTACGCTCCTATGCTTTGTAATCACATATGATATCATTTAAAATATATTGTTTCATTTCAAAATTGTAGAATAGATAAACAAGATTATACTGTGTAGCACAGGGAAATATATACAAGATCTTATGGTAGCTCACAGAGAAACAAATGTGACAATGAATATATATATGTTCAAGTATGACTGAAAAATTGTGCTCTGCACTGGAATTTGACACAACATTGTAAAATGATTATAAATCAATAAAAAATGTTAAAAAATAAAATACATTGTTTTATTATAATATTGTTTACATAAGCATTCTGTAGCGGTTAAATATTACTGACACCTTGGTGCTGCACAGGTCACTATTACATTGCAACCATTTGTGCAAGAAGGAACGGTGAGCCTAATGTATATGAAATAGTAAGCATTTGTCAAATTAACTGAAGTGTACACTCAAAAAAGCAATGTTATTTTATTCCTTCTAGAAAATTAGAATGCAATACGGTTATAATTTTTTAAGTTATCACATAATAAAATATTATGCAGAGTTCACGGAGAAATAAAATTTTTAATATTTGTTTACTAGGGAAATTGTGTTAGAGCTCACTGTGTCCAAGAATTTTGTTTCAGAGATTCTGAAACATACACAAAAGATTCACAGTCATAGCTGCTAAGATCTCACTAAGGAATAGCTCTAGGTCTAGGAATAGTTCAAGATCCCTAATGTCCACATATCTTCTCTTTTCCTAATAAAGTTGTACAAGACAATCCAAGGAGGGTAATAGCTCAGTGGTAAAGTGTGTGCTTAGCATGCATGAGGTCCTGGGTTCAATCCCCAGTACTTCCATTAAAAAAAAACTTAGTAAAAAAGAATGTCTAATGAGCATGACTATTTTTGGCTAAAGTGCTCGGTAAATTAGAAATAATGTTTATTTAAGAAACATTAGTTATATATGTATATAGGAATGGCTATGTACCTGTATACAAACATACTTTATTCTTCATTAATATTAAAATACTTGACGTAGTTATTTTAAATATTTAACAGCAAATGTTTTGACATAAGAAATGTAACAATTTCCAATATGTGTCAAAAAATGGATCATATTCAAATATTTCTGTTGCCCTCCTACTTTATTAACATTCCCCTCACAGTTCCACACAGCTTTCCTGGTGCTGCTCTAACAAATACAACAAACACGGTGGCTTAAAGCAACAGAAACGTGTTCTCTCACAATTCAGGAGGCCAGAAGTCTGAAATCAAGGTGTCAGCAAGGCTGGTTCTTTCTGGAAGCTCTAATAAAGAAACTGGCCCATGCCGCTCTCCCTGCTCCTGCTGTTGCTGGAAACCCTTGGCGTTTTTTGCCTGTCGCTACATCACTCCACGTGCTGTCTCTATCGTGACGTGACTTCTTCCCTGTGTGGGTCCGCGTGTCTTCTCATCTTATAAGGACAATGAATTAACGTCTCCACTCTCATCCAGTATGACCTCATTAATTAAATCTGTACACACCCTATTTTCAAAGAAGGTCACATTCTGGGGTTCTGGGTAGACATGAATTTTGGGAGGATATTATTCAACCCACTAACTCCCTACTAAGGAATTGAATGGTGTGTATGATTTAGGGGTATAGAGAGAAAGAAACTTGCATGTGTCAAATCTTGCAATATATCACTCTCTTAAATTCTCCCTTTGGCAATCAGAGAGTATACAGAATTGTAGATAATTCTATAGATTGCCACACCATCACTCAACTAGTCTTTTTTTTTTTCCTGGGAAAAATTATCTAATTGTTTTATCTAATTATCTAACTGTGGCGTGTGCTTCAGAGCCATGCCTTTTGAATCTGAAGAAAGAAAAGAACTATTTCAGTCTGTTTGCCAGAATTTCTTCAATTTCTTATCCATTTAACAAACAATGAGCACTGTATCTTTTCTCCATGAAGCTATTCTTTAAGAGTTGATACTTTTCGAGAAAACAAACATTTGTGAAGATATATTTACTTGGACTGAGTACATGAAATGCTATAGACTTTGGAACTGATTTCAATAGATACTGAATCTGAGAGCCTACTTAGTTGCTTTTCAGAAATTTTTCTAAGCTTCACTTAAACATTATTTGGAAAACAGAAAGATAATATTCTTGAGGTAAATAGGCAAAACTTAAAGTTACATATTTTCACTCTTACTATGGAAGCTGGCATTCCACAGTCTGCCTGGGAGAACATGCCTCAGACTCTCTAAAAAGACTGTCCCTAAAAAGATGGCAGGTGATGTTTCTGAGTGAGTAAGTAGCTTATTATGTTATTAAAGAACACATGATGCGTGGACGATACGCAGTTTGCAGAATGTTTATTATCATCTGCAAAATGTTGTATTAAACTGGACTGCCAAAATTAATTTGAATTTGGTGAAAAGTAAACAAAACAAAAAACAGCCTCATAGCATTGACTCAAATTAAGTTGCTTGGTAACTAAACTTTAATTGGGTGCTGGTTAAATCCTTAGGAAACTAAATAACTTTCAAAAAACTTAATTCTAGGTGTGACTTTTTTCTTCTTTTTTTCTGGGTAGCTATACCTACAATCACCCCAAAAGCAACTGAGGAAATGAAGATAAAATTGGGAAATATCAATAAATAAGGCAACTTGGCCACTGATACACCCGAGATAGAGTGGTTATTGTATCAGTCAAGGAAATTTTTTTCTATGAGCCAAAGGTTTGACAGCAACAGACTCTATAATTAATGTCATAATTATAAACTGCAGAAGAGTTTTTCCGTCTATCCTACATCTGAAACATATCTGGCCACATTATTCTCTTAAGATATATTTCTATATATATTCCAGATATATTTCAGTTTTGTAGCAGTGTTTCATATTTGGATATTCTTGATTTTAAGAAATAGTTTCCCTTTAAAAAAAGTACTACCGTCATTGTTTTTAAACCCGTTCAATTTTTATGTCCGTATCTTTCGTGTAATTTTCAGAGAATGAGGCAAAACATGTATTTATATCAATCATCTTCACTTGCGAGTCTACCCTTGTCTTTCCAACGATCCTGAACTTTCATCAAAACGTCTTACATTTTGACCGAGTGACTCTACAAGGAAGGAGACAGGGCTGAACATAAGCTGCTGAAAAAGACACCGTGTAAGAGAGGACTGGATCACTCTTGCCTACACGGTATGGTTTAGCAGTCGGCTTGGATTTTCTAGTACTAGCCAGTTCCGTCGGGAGCATTTCCCCTACACGTCAAAATGATTCAGAGTGTAGCCCACTGACACATAACATGCGTGGTGCATAGTCATTCACAGGTTAAAACATTTGTGATTTTGAATAGATGAGGGTTTTATGAATAGCAATTTTTACATTACAGGTATTATGTTGTAATATTATGGCTTTTTAACCAGAATTGAGTGAAAGGATTTTTCTTCATTGAGGGAAAACATCAAAACTAGTATCTTGGGTGTGTTCTTGTACAGCTGGAGTCCAGACTGAATAGTCAGGAAAGAGACTTCAAACAATTATGGGATCATTTCATTTTTTTTAAACTCCTTAAATATTCTTCTTTAGTCTTTGTCCTGATTTCTGGTGGAGGTGAAGAAAATATTTTGAAGTTTAATTTGTGAATATTTGATTTGGAAGCTTGAGTTTAATATCACAGGAATTATCATTGCTTCATCATGCACCTTTGGGCTTGTTCTCAGATTTTAGCTATGTACATTTAAACTCAATTTCAATATCTTGAAGTAACTCATGGTGAAAAAGAACATGAAAATGAATATATGTATGTTCCTGTATGACCGAAGCATTGTGCTGTAAGCCAGAAATTGACACAGCAGTGTAAACTGACTATACTTCAATAAAAATAAAAAAAATAAACTCAATTTCATAGGCTTCTCCTGGTTTAATAAAACCAAATTTTACTCTTTCTGGTTAATAATTTTACTGAATATACATGTTTAAATATCATAGGAATTAAAACTAAATCCAGTTTTAGGAAGAATTTACTGTGCTTTAAGGTGAATTATGATTTTTTTAACATTTTTATTGATTTATAATCATTTTACAATGTGTGTCAAATTCCAGTGTAGAGCTCAATTTTTCAGTTATACATGAACATACGCATATTCATTGTCACATTTTTTTCTCTGTGAGCTACCATAAGATCTTGTATACATTTCCCTGTGCTACACAGTATAATCTTGTTTATCTATTCTACAATTTTGAAATCCCAGTCTATCTCTTCCCACCTCCTGCCCCCTTGGCAACCACAAGTTTGTATTCTACGTCTGTGAGTCTATTTCTGTTTTGTATTTATGCTTTGTTTGTTTGTTTGTTTGTTTGTTTGTTTTAGATTCCACATATGAGCGATCTCATATGGTATTTTTCTTTCTCTTTCTGGCTTACTTCACTTAGAATGACATTCTCCAGGAGCATCCATGTTGCTGCAAATGGCATTATGTTGTTGGTTTTTATGGCTGAGTAGTATTCCATTGTATAAATATACCACATCTTTATTTTTTAACCCTTTAGAGTCTTAATTTAGATTTTAAAAAGTGTTCTTGGTCTTTTTGCCTTTTGAAAACATTTCAATTTTAATGGCTTTTGCTTCATAACTAGAAGTTAACTATTCACAAAGGAGAATTAAATGGAAGTTAACATATAAAACCTGAATATAAATTTGGAGAGACTTGTGATGGCTATATATTATTGCTAGATTAGTTTTACAGAGCCTTAGCTTTCAGAATTTGTAAGTAAAAATAAAAGCCTGATCACATAAAATACAAATGCTGAAGGATCTTAAGCTGTTTACTGATTGTACAATATTGCAAAGGTGTTTAATTTCAAAAATGCATCTTTTTGGTTTCTCATCATCTGCAAAGTTTAACTATGTTTCATACAGTTAAAATACATGTTTTATGCAGTTGAATTTTTTCAATGAAAACTGACACTGTTCAATTAAGCTGTGTGTTTTTTTCCCTCTATTGTTTCAAATTATGAGAACATTTTAATACTCTTATAGCAATAAAAGAATGCTTAGGCAATAATATCAAAACACATAGTAACTAAAAAACCTAGGAAAAATTAAACATGGTATCCAACAATTGGCTTTCACATGCTTTTGAAAAAAATTAACATGGAAAATGAGAAAACACACCAGATTATTGATTTGATCTAAGACACATTTTAAAATACAACACTTTTTTCATTTCTTCCATATAATCTGTCCTTTTTTGGGGTGTTTCAACTTTCATTTATCATGTTATTCATGTATGTATAAACAGTTTTCTAAACACTGTATTTTAAAGGTCTAGTAATTTAAAAAAAACCTAAGTGAAATAAGCACTTGCAATTAATATTTTTATTCTATTTTTTAAATTTTCTTTTTCAATACCTAACATGTCCACATACAGAGAGTAGTACTTCAGAATACAAAGTAAATACTTAATACATTTTTCAAGAAATTTCATCTTTTAAACCTGTAAATTGTTTAACCTTCTTAAACGTGTTTAACTTCATAGATTATCAATATCTATATCACTTCAAAGCAAATATTTGCTCCTAGTCCTTTTCAACAATTTTCATGATATTTGCTAATTTTAAGTGACACATTTTACTGCCTAGAAATTTCACTTTCATTTTCTGAAATGCAATAATCATCTAAAACACCATGCTGTGATAATGGTATTAATTTTAAAAGTCATTTTCTTTTCAAGTTTATACCTGCAATTTTTATGGATGCTACGATGTCTGAGCCTTGTCTCAGAGGATTTCAGGGAGGGCAGAAGTGAAGAGCGGCCAGGCTGATCAAGATGAAAACAGAGAGCACACAAAGATGTGAACAGGGACCAGTATGAAGTAAGTTTGGCCATGACTTAAACAATTGTTGAATCTAGGTCATGGGTGTGTAAGGGTTCAGTACACTATTACTTCACTTTTGTGTGTGTTAGAAAGTCTCTGAAATAAAGTTTTAAAAATATGATAGAATTTGTCCATTGCTATTCAGTACCACTCCACCCTTAGATTATGATTGCTGTAAAATCAGAATATGGTAATTTCCATTCTGAAACCAGAAAACTGAAGCAAAAAGGAATTTTCTTATACTTACACTTGGTTGCAATACAATTATTTATATGTGCAATACTATTGGTTATTTATATCTGCATATGTATAATTACACATATATATGATGTATGTGGATTTGTGTGAGTGGTGGAGACTTACAGATGTCCCTGAGTGCAATGTCATATTCCAGCAGAGGAAAGAAATACTGGGCAGAATCACATGGAGTTGCAGAAGAGAACCAGAGAACATCTAACCCACAATCGAGAGGAGAATTTTAGAAGCTGGACAGGGATGTATCCCTCAGTCACAGGCTGAAGGGTCTCCCTACTTCCTTAGTGAGGAGGAAAGAGACGCAAATACAGAGCTGTGATGCACATTAAGTACAGTGTTCTGTTTGTTTATCTCGCTTTCTTCTTCTCTTCGGTAACTTTTAGAAAGTAATGTTGCATTCTCATTATAAGTGGGTTTAAGGACCATCAATAAATTTTTTGTTGTTGTTTTCCTTTTCTTTGTCTCAAGTTAAAAAACTCCTTCAGTTATTAAATGTATGTTGGAATGCACCCAAATATAAACTACCTATGTATAAATAGAAATAATATTTAGATATTTTACGTATTAGAATTGCTGCCAAAATTATTCTGCTCAGTAGATAGAATATATATCAGTATATCGTACCTATGGCTTTCATGCTCTCGATATCAGAAGTCCACAATCAACATCACTGGACTAAAACTGAACTTTGCAGGGTGGGACCATTCTGCATTCTTGAGGGAGGACTCTGTTTCTTTGCTTTTTCCAGCTTCTAGAGGCTTCCTGGATCCTTTGGTGCCCGGTACCCTCTTCTACCATCAAAACCAGCAGAGTCTGTTCAATTGTCTCCTTCCTCTCTAGTTTCATTGTCACATTACCTTCTCTACCTTTGCTTTCCCACTTCCCTCCTACGAGCATCGCTGTAATTACATTGCGCCCACCTGAAAAATCCGGGATGCTCTCCCCACCTCAAGATCCTTACAGTAACCATATCTGCAAAGTTCCTTTTGGCATAAAAAGTAACATATTCGTAGGTTCTGGGGATTAGGATGTGGGCATCTTCAAGGAGCCATTATTCAGCTTGCCACAACATCGAGTGAAATACAAATGTAAATTTGCAGTTCGAGGTTTGATCAGAAGCCATTGATATGTAATTAGAGGGATGACATAACCTCATTTAGGTTTGGGGAAAAAATACGGTTGTTTTAAGCGGATTATAATAAAGGAGAGTAAGATGGGAAAAAAAAAAAAAACTACTGTAGTAAATCAGGTAAGACATAACCAGGAACAAGGAAAATCATCCCCAGATTAAGCATGTAAGGACATTATTCTAGCTCTGGGGATAAATGCAAACAAGATCAGGCTAATTAATACCTCCTTTCTAAATCATGTCGTGAATCCCTCAAGCAGAATCTGCTCTTTTACTCAAGTTTCCTTTACTCTTCATATAAATGTCCTATCATATGTAATTGATCAAACTTGTACTTATTTAAGTATTTGTCTCCTAAATTAAACTTTGGGCTTCTTATGGATAGGATTATTTACTTAAATTTCAATGTATTCTCTACACTTTGTCCCCAAGCCAAGCAAAAAAGGATCTCAGAATATATATGTTTAATTTTAAATAAGGGATGCTGGTAAAAATTCTTAAATTAATGGCAGTCGTCACTTGAGCAGGACAGAGTCAAATGGTGCTTAGGGCATGTAAAATTATAACAAAATTCCATCCTTACTAATCCAAAGTAATTCATTCAATTGGCAAGGTAAAAGCTAAGGTTTTATAACTACTGTCCTTATATGTTAAAGTGGGAAGATAAAAACTGCTAGATTTTTTTGGTTATTATAAAGTTTTTCATAAAACCGTAATGGTTAGGTTTGAGAAAAGCCAAGCATGTCTTGATAAGCATGAAATTGATTCAAATAATTTGTGCCTTTGCCTAGAGTGAGACCCCGTATTTTAATTCAGTTGCTTCCATTCCTTAAATATAATGTATAAAATGTCTTCAAATTAATTCTACTATTTTCCACTCAATGATATTTTAGCATGTGATCATATACAAGTGAATATTTTTCTTTTGCATGTATACAAACTGAATGAAGTGACCGATTCAAATAAATAGTGAACTGGGATAGAAACACAAAAACCTGTCTTTGTCAAATTCTCACATTAAATGAATGAAATAATGAATCAGCAACTGTGAAAATATTGGAGGTTGGTCCAAAATTACATGTCTTGTGAAAGTGAGAGAACTGACAAAATTTTCAATTACTTTTCACAGCAAGAGTCTACGGGCAAATCCGTATCATTGGGTTTATATGCTAAGTTAAATGCCCCTGTTGCAATACAAAACATTGCTTCAGAAAACTTTAGGATCTGTCCCTAAGAGCAGCTGGATGGAGATGTGTGCTCATTCCCGGAGACTGTTTACTGGTATCATAGTGTAATATTCATTAATGATATATTAGCTTATTCAGAAACTATTACCACCATCACATTTCCATACAAAATTATAGCAACAATATAATCAACTAGGTAAGTTTTTTTAAACATTTTTTAATGATTTATAATCATTTTACAATCTTGTGTCAAATTCCAGTGTAGAGCACAATTTTTCAGTTATACATGAACATATATATATATTCATTGTCACATTTTTTTCTCTGTGAGCTACCATAAGATCTTGTGTATATTTCCCTGTGCTATACAGTATAATCTTGTTTTCAACTAGGTAAATTTTTTGATAGATATCCCATAACAATGAATTCAGGAATTCTTAAACTTTGGTACAGAAGTAAAGCCAGTTACGTATTTCTGTTCTCATGTAAGTTTTGTACTCTAGTAATTCTGATCATTTCTTTGAAATTAAGAGCTAAATCTACTTATTTAGATTGATATTTAATTATTCTGGTTTGGGGATAATTTTTTTAGTACCAGTTGAATAGGCCTCTTTGTTGCTGGTTTAGATGCATTAAATTAGGCATCAATCCTTAGATTGAAAAACTAAACAAGACACTGGTCAGTGTTGCTGTAAATGACCACTAAGAGTTACAAGGAGACATTGTGTACCAAGAGATACCCAAGGAATCACTGGAGAATCAAACATACTCTTTTTTGTACCCAGGAGCAATTCTACCTCCTCCCAGTAATCAGTGTTACAATAGTTTTTAAAACGATAAATTATTTTTTAAAGAGACTTAGAAACAAAGAAAAATGTCTTATGTATTTATCCAAGTTACTATTTCTGATGCTTTTCTTACCATCTTTCCATCTGATATTATTTTCCTGCTGCCTGAAATGCTTTCCTTTATATTTCTTGTAGTGTGGGTCTGCTAGTGTTGAATGCTTCTAGCTTTGGTATTTCTTTAACCATCTTTGGTTTCATTGTTGAAAGACATTTTCACTGGACATAGTTCTATCAAGAGTCACGTAAGCCGCTATGTATACCTTAGCTACTGCTTGGTGTAATTGGCAATACTCTCCTATTACCTGGCATGAACTATCCAGTTTTGCTAAGGCCAGACATAAATTAAATACATTCTTTACATCTTTAAGTGTGAACCACCCTGTGCTATTCCCTTGGGATACAATATTACTTTTTTTTTTTTTTTTTTACAATATTACTTTCTATTATCTGGACATGGGAAAGGGCCAGTTTCAGAGGCTTCCACATGAATTTTCCAGTGATAGTAGATTTTCTCCCATTGAAGTTTGGTTGTAGACATCCAAGAATATTCATTTAAATTATACATGTGGAATCTGAAGAAATGACTAGGAGGCAAAGCCATGTACATGATGGACACATTTTGAAACAGATATGGGTTAAAGCTCCAGTTAGTATCCAATCCCCATGGATGCCCTGTATCCCAGAGCTCTCAAAAGAACTCAGAAGTCCTCTGTCTCCAACATATGGCTGCCCTAGGAGATGGCCATAGGTTTCTTGGAAAACTGGGAAGATCACAACTGTTTACTCTTTTCCTGGTGTTACAAGTTCCTTCCAATGGGGATTGTCTCTCTTCATCAGATGAAACTGATACAGGTCTGAAAAAATGGGCCAAGTGTTAGGTTCAGCACCTCCATTCTTAATCACTTCTGATTCTGTACTAGGAAATACTGTTTTGGCTGTCCACCAATTTCGTTCCTGGAGACACCAGGTCCTATGAGTCATCTCTGTAGGTACCTGCTGATCATACCCCTGATTGACACGCCTACTTCTCTGAGACTTTGGATCCACTTTGCCACAGTTTGTTATGATAGTTCTGACATCGCTACTCCATTTAATGTGAACCAGTAATTGTGTCACTTTTTCCAAAGCTTCCAAGAGCTATCAAAGCAGAGCAATAGAATGGTCACCAGAGTCTTTGCCAGTGTTTTGGATCCTGCATAACGCTCACAAATACTTCTATCCAACTTTATATTCCACGTTTCTTATTCTAGCCTACAGGACACATTCTCAGGCTGACGTCTGACCCTGATTATTACGTCGTGCTGGTGGCAGGGAGACAGACCCTTTAGCGGGAAAGCTTTTTCTTGTAAGGTCTCATGCCTACTTTGAGTCCTCTGTCTTTTCTTCCAGCAAGAGGGTCTCTCTCTTCTAATAAAGGAGGGTGGGCTATATTTGAAGATTCAGTTGGTACAGGAGAAACTGAGGATTCAATGTTCTCAAATGCCCCTACCAATGTATTCTCATACCAAACTACAGGGCCCCATTCCTTGCCTGTCAAAGTGACTTTAATGTGAGACTTTCCTGCCTGTCTGCTGCTCTCAGAATTAAGTGTTACACCTGATACTCAGCTCTATCTGATTCTGGGCTGTAAGAGGTGAGGGTCTCTTTAAATGCTCTGAAGTCTCTCTAACTCTCATACTTGGATTTAAGTTGCTAATTAATTATCCAGGCTTGTTATTTCCTCTCCTAAATGAATCATGCTGAGAAATGGCCACCCAGCTCTATGGTTGCTATTTCTTCCATACCTCTCAAATCCCTGCAAGGGCACCTGGGTCCCATCCCAATTTAAATAAGTAAAAGTGTTTGGAATCACATTATTCCGGTTGCCAGGAACTTTGATGACCTCACCTACCACCACGAATGGGGCAGTCCTTGCAATTAGCTGGCAAGTGACACGAATCCAGAACATCCTCATTTTAAGTCTGCTTTCTCGGGCCGTTCACTGCACACAGTGCCTTAGAAACAGCGTGAAAGATGGGGATTCCTGTTTAAGTGACTTACTGGGGGTTGCTCTCAGGACACAAGGACTTCCTCCATAGTCAGTCCTGCCTTGAGGCAAGAAGCTTGCGTCTCATAGCAAAGTCTCTCACAGGCAGAGGAGGCAGGAGTCGGGGAGGTCCCCAGGGAGGTGGCTCCCTTCGGCTGAAGGCACTTTTTGGGGAAAATGAGGCAGCTATGAGCTGTTAACAGGCAACCCTA
The DNA here is from genome assembly GCF_009834535.1 of Camelus ferus. Lineage (NCBI taxonomy): Eukaryota > Metazoa > Chordata > Mammalia > Artiodactyla > Camelidae > Camelus > Camelus ferus. The sequence goes on along the minus strand of NC_045725.1, from coordinate 9,498,276 downwards.
ACAGGCCGATAGGTGCCCCTGATAGCACAGGGGGCACCGTCAGAGCCCTGCTGTAGGAAGTTTAACACCAGTGAAATTTCTGTGCGTTTCTTAAAGCTGATGCTCTTAAGACATCAGTTTCACTAAAGAAATGTTTACTGAGCATTTACGATATGACAGATTTACTGACAGGCATAGTTCCCCCTTCTTAAAGCATTTGGCAGCTAGAACAAAAGAGTAGAGGGGCACTCCTGGTAGCCAAACATAGGGCGGAATGTGGAAATTGCCTTAGGCCTGAAGTACAGGGAGATTAGATCGACGAAACATTTATTTTAGAGAAATACTTCCATGAGTATAACAGCTAGGGTTTTCCCTGACACTGTGACATGTAAGAAAACTTGCTGCCCTTCACCGTGAAGTTAGTATGACACCTCTATTCAATTTAGTTCTGTGATCATTATGAGACACCGGGCCCTGTGGATGTAAAAGTATCACCACACTCTCTGACTTCATGAAGTTTAGATTCATGCCAACATTATATTTTGAACGTTTTTTTCTTGATTTAATTGAAAAGTGATGATAAAGTGAGTATAAATAGCAAAATTTTCCTAAAGTTTTTTTTTTTTTTTAAACAAAGGATCTCTTAGTTTCTAGAAAGGAAGTGAAGTTTCACTTGGAGTTCAGGCTAATGAGAATATCTGAGGGACCCCAACCCCTGAACTCCTTGTGTACATTTCTTATCATTTTTGGCACGCATTCCAACATGTACATGTTAGACAGTATTGAAACGCAACACCAATCTTCCAGTAGCCCCAAACTTTTGGTGAAATGCAGCTTTGTTTTGTGATATTGGGAAAATGCAAGTATCAGGGAGGTATTTGATTTAAAAAACCCTGTTATATAGAAAATGATAGTCCTACAGCAAGGTGAGACTCCTCAGAGGACGAAGACGCTTAGAGAAATTCTGTGTGATTATACTAATATTTATTTTCTTCTAAATAATTGTTATAACTTTGGAGGCACCTCTCCCTTTAAGAGCTCTGTAAAGAGCATGCGTGAGTATTATGATATTCGTTTTATGAGGCAGAATATTGCATTAAAAGTAAATTATCTCCTCTGAGTGTTTGATGTTAGTTGATATGACAGCTGAGATACACAATTTCCACCTCAAAGCTTTTTATAAGAACGATTGCCTCATGAAATTAAAATAGCCTTGATTTCTGAGGCCAGTTTTAGAACTAGTATTTTTAATTATGGTGCGAGCAACAGGCCATTTTCCCTTCCGTGTCTCTTGTCAATATCTGTTGATAGATGTCAGTTCAAAAGTGTATCCGAGTTTGGACTGAAGTCAGTCTCCATTTCCTGTTTGCATTTGAATTTAGGTCTGTCACGAGTGATAAAGAGTGACGAATGTGACATTGCCATGTTGAAAGATCATTAAATGTCACTCCGTGTCCCGGCAGCCAAGTGGCTGGCAGAAAGTCAATGATGCAAACTCGGTGTGGAGCGAGCGTGGAGAGTGGAGATGGATCTGGGCAGCCCAGGACCACGCGAGCTGTGAACAATCAATCAATCATTTCATTCAGAGGAAGAGAGAAATGAGACTTGATGGAAATGCTGTGTGAGTACCTACAGCCCTGGACATCCAGCTTACAAGTGTTTTGATTTACATCTATAACCATCTAGTCACCAGCCGCTAGAATAATAGGCTGGGAAAGCTACGTGTTTGATCAATTTATTTGAAAACCCCCATGACTTTAGACGTTCTTTATGCACCTTACCTCTTGTTAAGCAGCTTTCCTAGCTCTGGAGCACAGGTGGCCTAAATAACTCTGGTCTACAGTCAACGTATTGGGGTACAATTTATACCCCCCGGTAAAGAAGGCACTAAATCTGACAGGTAACACGATTTCACTTCTTTGGGGGCTTTCCACAATTTGCGTGTAATTTATTTAGCTTTCCACTTCACTTGCTGCTCTTCCATTTCTATGAATTGATTCCCTGAAGTTGCTAAATATAAACTGTACTTAAAACAGCACGGAAGTTCTTACTCATTATTAATATTTACTTTCAAAAAGCTTTTAAGGCCGTAACACAAAATATGGAGCCCCTTTTATATGTTTATCTAGTAATTTACACCATTGAGTCCTAAATGTAAGCTAGAAAATGAAAAACATGGCTATTGGCTGCTACCAGGTGTCCTTTAGATTGATAAATCTGTTTAATCGAGTTCACCTCCATTGGATGAAAATGGAGGGTATAAAATATCCAAAGTGAGAAGTGAAGCAGCAGGCATTACCGCAGAAGGCTGCATTAGTGAGCTCCTTCTGCGTTCACATATTTGACTCAGGGTATGTTAGCATGAGTTATGAATGTGTCAGGATAAGTGTACTGAGAATAATATTATCTGTTTCAAGTCATAACCATATTTTAAAATCTTTACTAGACTGTACAGGTAGCAGCTATTCTAAATCAAATTCAGGTGGTTATTTTCTGAGGTGGAATTACAAACCCATTTTTCCCGGAAATTTATGTCAGTGAGATTCAGAGAATTTGGCAGTGTTCATTTAGCAACGTCCAGTGTAACGTAACCATCCAATCCCTTTGGCAGAATTATCACTAAAGACGGAAATAATTGGATGCCTTTTTTAGCCTAATGTCATCAACAGTTAAAATTGCTGCTCAAATCCCCATATTCCAACTTCTGAGGAACAACAAGCATTGTTCTGACTAACACTTAGGTTCCCATCTAGATTTTCCTACAGGAAGAATGAAGAATGTTTAGTTGGCATGTTATTGTCCAGAATTTTCTGCAATTATATTTTTATTTGAGGATGAATAAATGGCATCCTGATTAAGTTTAAGTGAACATTTTAGCCTAATATGCCTATTTTTAAAAGCAGTTATCAATATTGCCTTCAGGTTGTCATTAGACACGTACCTGCATCTGAATCCATCTTCCTTTTCTACTCACATGCTGTAGGGTACGTCTGTCCTTTTCTACCGAATACTAGACTTCGCCTTGCACTGGGATTTCTCTACATTTGTCACTACAAAAACACTTCTTTTGGCAATTTCTCTTTCCTTACAGCTTTTCTTTCCTCTTTCTCCTGGATCATTCCCTTGCCCTATTATTTCCCGACTGAAAAACATGAAATTTCCATGTACTCTTTACCTCTTCTAGAAACTTTAACTTTTTTATCTTCCCTCTTTAAGGTTACATTTCTCTAGAGTTTTCTTCAGAGTTCTTCATTTGTTCATCTCCCCTTGATTCATTTTTTTTATAATGTTTGAAACAGAGCATACTTTCTGAAATGTCCAAAATCATATGATAAATTAAAAGAAAACAAAAAGTAGTGTTCTCAGCAGTCAGCTGGGAGAGTTAGCTACCAGACCTTAGAAGCACCTATGTGCATTTTCCCATCGCATTCCTTCTCTTGCTCCTAGAGGTAACCACTATCCTAAATTTTATTTCAATGTGTATAAAGTTAAATAATAGAGTGTTCAGTTTTCTTAACTTTTTACATTCATATGAATAGAATCATATGACATCCATTCTTCTGTGGTTTGGGTCTATCAATCCGTATTATGTTACACTATGGATGACTAAGAGTCATCCATCGTAATATCGTGAGCTGTAGTTTGTTTACTTTCACTGTGGTATGAATACATCTCTGTATGAACATAGCACAGTTTATGCTTCCATCAGCCTGTCGATGGAAGTGGCCATTTTAGCGGATTCAAATCCTTTGATATACCTCCCACCCCAGCTAATAGCAATGCTCTCTCCTTTCTCCTCTGAGCAGGTCTGTGTATGTTTTGGCAAATAGAGTAAGGCAGAAAAGAAGCTTTACTTCCAACGACAGATAATATGTGACCATGGAACTTATATCTTTTTCACTGGAGTGACTGTTCTGATTGCTCTGAGATGTAATTGTCATGGTCCAGTGACCCTAAGATACCCACCTACTATGATGGAAACTAAACGTATAGACACTCTGGTCAACAGTTTGAGTGGATACCAGCCTTCTAGGAATCCCCATCAAGAAACCAAATGTATGAGTGAGGTGTTCTAGAACCCTGCCGCCCAGCCCATCTACCCATTAAATACTACCAAGGGACCTCTGTTAATACTGCACGGGGCAAAAAGATTGTGTAGCCAAATTCTGCTAAAACATTTGACCCCCAAATCATGAGAGCAACAAAATGATCACTGTTTTAGCCACTACGTTTGGGGATAGGTAATCTCATTGCTAAAAATAAGTGCAAAATAATTTTTCACCTGGAAGTGCGCTGATGGGATAACAAAACCTAAAGTTGTCATGGGATCGGGCGGCAGTCAAGGGCCTGAAGGGACTCCAGTGGTGAGAGTTCGTGATAAAGCGATAACAGTGAATTGGAAGGCAGAGAAAAGAGGGCTCGCACTAGCTGATGGTGGAGCTTTTGGCAACACTGCTGCCTGCTCTAACGTGAAAAATGGGAAACATTCCAAATGAACTCAGTGATCTAGTTAAAGAGATTTCTGGGCTGAGTGTGAAAGTTGTCACTTGCCTTCTTCTATCTGCTTCTCATAAAGAAGTGGATAGATGAATGAAAGGTGTAGCTTTAGGTTTTACATAGAATTCAGATAAAATGCTAAGGATCCACGACAGTTTTTTCAACCAGCAAAAGGTTCCCCCAAAGAGTAAAAGTCTCAGGAAAAAAATTAAATCCAGCTCACTGTCAAGTTGTCATCTCAGTGCGAAGATGGAGCCAAAGTTGTAACTATAAAAACCCTTTTAAAACCTGAGAAAGATTTAAGCTGATGCTTCAAAGACCCTTTCAGATAGACAAAGGCTTTCTTTGGATGGCAAGATAGGCCCCACAGGTCTTATTTGTGAAATGAAAGGGCTTCTAAGAACCTTCAGGGCATTTTCCAACTGCAGTCTTATAAAACACCCAAAGTAGAGAAAAACTTATCTCAAAGAGATCTGTGGTTATGTACTTGGCCTAGTGGAATGAGTTATAGGTGGATACATATTGCATCCATGCATTTGACAGGATTACATCAACTTGGACTGAAGAGGATGGGGACAATAATTAGACTCCTAATTTTCTATGGGAAGAAAGCAGGCTAAGAAAACCATTGAGCTGGAAACACAACCAATTTCTTCTTCTCCTTCTCCTTCTTCTTCATCTTCTTCTTCTTCTTTATTTATTTTTTTTTTTCCTGAGGAAGAATGACTCAGAATATGGAATCAAGAGCCCAGAGGCAAAGGGCTAATTAAGAGCCATAGAGATTCATTCCCAGGAAGCAGGTTTGAGCCCAGTACAAAGATTTGGCAACGTGCCCAGCTGGTTTTCAAAATCGCTCTGAACTAGTGACAGCTGTGTGCACCCATTTCTCCTGTTTTTGGAGGGGAGTTTCTATTAAGGTTACCCCGTGACTGCCATACCACTCTGTGCCGGATTCGTGCACGTTCGATAGCTGGTCTCTAGTTCACAGCTCTTTGGGTCTGAGAAACTGAATGTGAGGACCCTCATCTGCACTTGGATTTGATTTGAATGAAGATGCTAGTCGTTGAGTCCATCCCATGCCATCATGTGAAGTGACTTTTGAGTGTTTTTGGCAGGAGTGACTTCATTCTGCATTTGGGAGTATTGTATGCGAAATGTATGGCCAGAGGTGTAGGTTGGTGTTGCTTTTTTTTTTTTTTTAGTATGGTGACATAGTTTTGCCAGCCCTCCCAACAAGATTTGTGGTCTCCGTCCCTGCCCTTGAATGTGAGTGGGCTCATGTCAGTTTTAACCGCTCCAGTAAAGCAGAACTACTTTCCATGTTAGATCACACAAGTGGTGTGGCTTCCAGCTTGCCCCCGGTTACTTTCTTTTGGAACTCTGACCTGCATGTAAGAAGTTTAAATACCTAGAGACACCATGCTGGAGACATGGCACGCAGGGACTCTGATCAAAACAGCTGAGCCCAAACTTCCCCTGTCCCTACTAACGGGCATGGTAAGTAAGTGCAGACGGCCCTTCCATCATCTGAATAATGTCAAGTAACCTCAGTCAATGACACGTGGAGAAACTGAGTCACCCAGCTGAGCTCTGCCGAGTTTCCAATTTCCCTTTCCCACACTATTCAACATTTTCACCCTAAAGTGCATCCTAAATCCATCACTGATTCTTCCTCTCCAAGAGCGACTCTCTAACTTCAATGCTTAAAATACTCAGTCCATCTTTGTTCTCTCTCAACCATCCTTTATCTCAATTCCCTATTTATCTCTTCAGAGCAGTTAGTAAATGTCTGAAATTCCATTATCTAGTTATGTACTTAATTCTATGTTTATCATCTGCCTAAGAAAATATAATCTTTCCAAGGGCAAGCATTCTCTTGTTTTTGTGTTTTAAGTTATCCTCAGGCCAAGAAGAATAGCTTGAATTTTTGTGGGAGCTTCACAAGAAAACACTGACTGGGTGAAGAAAGGAACCCCCGCTGTCCCATCTCCCCTTCACTCACAGGACAGCTTAGTAATTTTTCAATGGGTGTCTTTACTTTTATCTTGTTTTGATTCAAAAGACCATGATATCTTGCTTGGGAAAACTCCAAAACTACAGATTTTTAAAAAAATTTTCAAACTTTTACCTTAAAATTGATTTTCCTCAAGGACGTATTCATAGACAAAACAAAGTCACTAAATCTATGCTAGGAGCATTTAATTTAAACAAATATCAAAATTCGTAACCATGATTTGAAAGATTGTGCGTGATTTCTCCTTTTCATCCTTTAGGCTAAGGCTTAGAAGTTCTCCAAGGGAGGTTCTTACCACCCTCAATCCACAGGCAAAAAAGCAGTATTTTTCATCCATTCCAAGTGTCCAGCACTGTGTGTAACACACACTCAGGAAATACTGGTACTCTGTAAATCGTGGATGAATGAATGCATCTATCAAGGAACTAATCAGATCCAATCAATGTGTATATGAAAGAACAACTTCACATGGAAGACACGTCCCAATAGATTTTCCTCTCAAAAACGCCTTTGAAATATTAGCATATTATGTTTGTATATCCAACTGGAAAAATGCTGGATGATTCAATTCATGTACTTCTTAAATCCACAGGATGCGAGGAAGAGAAAACGTTTGCTAAAAGGCAATTAATGCAGAGTCTAATGCATTCACCTTTAAGCAGTATTTCACTATTTCTTATATATGTAGCAGAAGTACTACAGACATAAATACCACAGAGGCTTCCTGCTTTAAAAAAAATCAAGTCTCTATATAGGAAAGCTCTAAATCTAAGTTTAAATAACTCCTTGCGTTTACTGACTTCCCGCTCTAGTTAGTTAGTCTTATATTGTTTCCCAAATGGGATCAAGTGCATTTTCATCACTAGTCCTACTGTCTCAGTAATTAGAGATCTAACTACTAGTCAGAGTAGTATGAAAGGCCATAAAATCATAAAATATTCTAGATAACAATTTTTATTCTTCCCATATTTTTACTTCATTCCATTTCAAGACATGTCACGTGATTAAATTCCATAATTTTATTTTATAATTATAAAGTCCCCAAAACATATACTCACATATTCATTTACTCGACAATTATTTAAGTAATATGTGTCTAGCATGATACATATGAGGGACAAACACAGACCCATCTCTGGTCAATGAGGAGACCACCACTACGTAAAGCAGCCATATAATTCTATAAATCATGATTAAGTGGTAGGAAGAAAAACCACAGGTTACCGTGAATATGTACAACATGGCAACTTAATTAACTCTGAGGACTTGGGTAAGTCCTCCATGAGGAAAAAGCATTTAACCCAAGGCCTGGAAAATAACCTGGTGTTATACAGGTAAGAGGCTGGGGGGGGTGGGGGATGGGAACGGAAATGCAAACTGTGTCTCAGGCAGAAGGAAAGCATGGAAGGAAATCTACATGTTCATTATGTAAAGCATTTCCCACGAATGTTCACATTTCTTCAAGTCTTGTATCTCATAAAGCCTCTTAAAGATAATGTATTTGTCATCTATTATTGTCTTTCCTATTAATGAGTACATTTCTTCCACGTATCCTTGAATAACACATTTTTTATGACCACAAGCTTTTAGAGGACACCATGCTGTCTTCTTTAATGCACAATTGTCTTAAGATTCTTTTTTATTTCTAAAGAAGAGTTGTAGGAAGTTACGATTTCTATTTCCATTACTTTTTAAGTAAAGATCCTAACCGTGCCCCCAATGATTGAACACACTGGCCACCTGCGTCCTTTCTGTCCTGTCAGGTAGATGATTTATCACCTAAGTAGTTAACCTACTTTTCGCTAACAACAGAAATGGCTCCCATCAGTACAACAGTGTGCTGGGGGTGGAAATCCTACTTAAATAATGGAAAACTTACAAAAGGAACTGCTCTTTCTAAGTCTGATGAGAAAGGTCAAATACCCATCAGGCGCACCTGGAATTTATTTTTGTTATCCCTCCCCATCAAGGTATATACCAAGAATTTTCACTTTCCCAATCTCTATACTAACATCTTCAGTAATATCATCTCTCCCTTTTATTTTGCTCTTTCCTGAATTTCTTGTCACTTTTATGTTCCAGTTTATCCTGTATAGCTTAATTTTCAAAATGGCCTTTTATTCTCTGTTTTATCACCATGATGGTATAGGAATGTGCCATTAATGGACACTCTCAGTTAAGCCATGCTGTTCTGTTCACTTTTAACCGGCACACTAAATGTTCATCAGTTTTAATATGTACTCTCTGAGGAGGGTACCTACAACCAACACAAACCTCAGGGCGCTATACAGCCATAGGATTGCCTGTCCTGCGTCTCCTGGTCGTTTTATTTCTTTCTTATTCATCTGTTGAATGATGACTTCTTGACACTTGTCTTCAGTTCTCTAATCTGCTACACTTTGCTGTCTTCTAATGAATTTGTCATAATTTTGTATCTTTCCTTATGCCATACTTTGAATTTTCAGCAAGATTATTACTAAAATTTTGTACAATAGCATTTGGCATTTGGTTGAGATTCTCTGATTTCTGAGCTTTCCCTTAACTTCTTTTACAATAATTATTTAAAGGCTATTATGTTGCTAATAGTTTTATTTTTCTTCTACACCTAGAGACAGGATGGTCTAAAAAGAAGTCAGGAATTAAGCTGAGGGCACTTCGCCATACTTTTAAACTGCATCCTTTTTTTCTTTCTTATTTCTTTCTTTCTATCTATGCATTTTTAACCTGTGCAGCCATCAGCAAAAGTTTATTGAATGCTTTTTGCAGGCACTTGTGCTAATTTCTGGGTATGTAGAAATGAATCAAATCAAATCATTTCTGCCATCAGGTGGTTTATAGTCCAATAAAGAAGAAAGATGCATAAATGAATAAATGAAGCAGAAATATAATAGATTTATACATGAGGCTGAGTGGTGAAGGATGATTAAGTGTCCATCTGTTAAATGATACATAAAAGGGATATTCCAGGCAGGGAAAAATAATCAAAAGCAGAACTGCATGTTGGAATCAGCAAATATGTTAGCATGTCCTCTCAGGAAGAGAAGAATGAAAGTAAGGCAGGACAGATTCACTGCTTCATGGTTTGAAGCTCAAATTTAATGTTACATAATAAGAAGAGAAGATTCTAAAGAATTTTAATTTGGGATAGAAGATCACATTCGGATTTTAGAAAATTAAATTTTGTTTCTCCGTTTTTTTAAGTCCTGCAAATATCACACTTTCTTGGTCCACTTTTCGTAGACCTCTTTGTCTGTTTTTTTTTTTTTTCACTTTGTCATCAATTGAACAATAGCTATTCTGCTATTGATAGTACTTATTTTAGTCTGATTTTATTCTGACATTTTTGTTTTATGTTCATCAACACTCTCCTACAATTTCTTTACAGCTTATTCATAGCCTGAAATGAAAGCTTTGTTTGACTTATTTTTTGGCCATCACTTTGAATAAAATTTGAATATATTTTTCTATTTGTTTTAGACTTCTGAAAGTTTACTTATTAAGGCTTTAGTTTTAGTCCAATTGTAGGTTCACAGCAACACTGAAGGGAAGACTCAGAGATTTCCCCTATGCCCCTCCCCACTACAGGCATAGCCTCCCCCATTATCAACATCCTCACCCCCGTCAAAGTGGAACAGTCATTACAATTGATAAATCTACCTTATTAACACCCAAAGTCCATAGTTTACATTAAGGTTCATTCTTGGTGTTGTACATTCTATAAGTTTTGACAAATATATAATGACATCTATCCATCATTATAATATCATACAAAGTATTTTCCTGACCCTAAAGCTCCTCTGTGTTCTGCCTATTCACCATGTTCCCACTCCCACCCTGGCAACCACTGATCTTTTGATTTTTTTCATAGTTTTGCTTTTTTCTAGAATGTCATATAGTTTGAATCATACAGTATGTCACCATTTCAGATTGGCTTCTTTCACTTAGAAACATACATTTAGAGTTTCTCCACGTCTTTTTATGGCTGGATAGCTCTTTTCTTTTTTAAGTACTGAGTAATATTCCATTGTCTGGATGTACCATAGTTTATGCATTCACCTACTGAAGAACATCTTATTTGCTTACAAGTTTGGGCAATTGCGAATAAAGCTCCTATTGACATCTCTGTGTAAGTTTTCGTATAAACATAAGTTTTCAATGGGTTTGGGTAAATACCAAAGAGGGTGATTGCTGGATTTTATAGTCAGAGTATGTTCAGTTGTGTAGGAAAATGCCAAACTGCTTTTCCAAGTGCCAAGACCATTTTGCATTTCCCCAGTAGTAAATGAGAGTTCTTGTTGCTCCACAGCAGAAAAAAAAAAAGAAAAAGAAAAACAAAACAAAAAAAAAATTGCCAGCATTTGTCATTGTCAGTGTTCTGGATTTTGGCCTTTCCAATAGGTGTGCAGTGGCATCTTACTTTTGTTTTAATTTTCATTTCTTTGATGACCTATCTCATGGAGCAGTTTTTCACATGCTTACTTGCCATCTGTATATCTTTGTTGCTGAGGTATCTGTTTAGGTCTTTGGCCTCTTTTTAAATCAGTTTTTTTTCTTTTTTTAATTGTTGAGTTTCAAGAGTTCTTTATGTATTCTGGATAACCTACCTTCATCAAATGTATCTTTTGTAAATATTTACTCCCAGTCTGTGGTTTGTCTTTTCATTCTTTTGATATTACCTTTCACAGAACAGAATTTTTAAATTTTAATGATGTTCAGCTTATTGGTTATTTATTTTATAGATTATATCTTTGGTGTTGTATTTTAAAAAGCATTGTACATTTGAAATATGTGTAGTTTACTGTACAGGAACCATACCACAATAAAAATGTAAAAAAAAAAAAGTCATCACCAGCCCTAATTGGTATTTTTTCCTATATTATCTTCTGTAAGTTTTAGAGTTTTCCATTTTATATTTAAGTCTGTGATCCATTTTAAATTAGCTTTTGCGAAGAGTGTAAGGTGTGACTAGATTCTTTCTTCACATGTGGACATCCAGTTGCTCAAGTACCATTTGTTGAAAAGACAATCTTTGCTCCAATGCACATTGCCTTTGCTTTTTTGTCAAGGGTCAGGTGACCATGTTTATGTGCATCTATTTCTGGGCACTCTATTCTCTTCTATTGATATGTTTGTCTACTCGTTCAGCGAGACTGCACTATCTTGACCACTTGGAGCTTTACAGGAAGAACTGAAGTCAGGTAGTGTCAATCCTCCAACTTTGTCCCCATTTAATACTATGTTGGCTATTATGAATTTTTTTAGTTGGTGTTATTATTATTACATTATTTTAGGGGTTTTTCTCCTGTTTAACTCAGTGCCAGATGAAAATCCCCCAAAGTCCTTTTGGTTTGTGGCGATCAGGGATTATGGAAGTGAATTTACATCTGGTTCATCTTTATTTCAAGAGAGCAGCCTTTTAAGTCCCCAGCTGAATATGGTGAGGGTCCTTATACAATTCCCACCCTAGATTTAAATTTTATCCCTCCCTTTCTACTTACTCCATAAGACTTTGAACTAATACCTACATTTGCTGGATTGTCAGGATTGACAGGACAAAGATATCTATATACTCAAGTATTATGCCTGCATTTCTTCTTTTAACATTTTCCTGAGCGTTTGTCGTGGTCATGTCCAATTAGCCTGACAGCTCTTTTGAATGCATTCAAGTCATTAAAAATATTTACTCAGCAGTTTTATGTTTTCCTTGTAAAGGTTGATACTAATAAAGAACTTAATCCAAATTATCAGAAACAGAAGTCCTCATCTCTGAAACCCTAGTACTCTGTAGAGTACTTGACACAAATTAAACACTTTGTAATGAAAAGATGAATTGTTGAGGTGTGATTTTATCAATCACTTTTGGGCCTTGGTCACAAATTATGCATTTCATAATTGAATAATTTGAAATAAGTGACTTCTGAAGTCCTGAAAATAAATAACTTTTAGAAAACAAGTATCGCTGCTTCAGGGGAAACTTTAGGCTAAAAGGTTTCTGTTAAATTTTAAAGTGATTTTTTCATAGTTAAAGTTCCCCACTATGGAGCTTTCTGAAACCAGCTTTCACGATTCTTGCTAAAGCTTATCGGCTGGAATTTAGATTTGGTAAAGTAACATTTAACAGAGAATATTGTTCATAAATGAAAAAAAAATTAATGTTTAAACATCAATTTGGTCAAAACATATTGGAGCTCAATGTCAGTTTCGTCAAGTACTTTTCAAATATCTAAATAAAGCATTTAGTTTCTTAGCACTGAGGTCAGTTAAGTCATTTGTATAAATGGATAAAAACAGATAATTCACAAAATTGTAATGAGACTTCTTTAAAGATGTTTAAAAGTTTACATCAAGAATATGTGATAAATACTGTGATTCTAATAAAATATCAGAGGCCTTTTGTAGAAATCTAATAAAAGTAAGGGTAAAATATACCAAGTAGTCAATTTCAGATGTGGACGACATGGACACACACTGAGAATTTTATGAGTCTCCATTAAGTATCATATACATTTTCTGATTGTGATGGTCATACCCACCCTAGAGTGACTGAGCCCCACTGAGTCATGTCTTTGTATTGAGTTCTTCCTTTGGACTGTGGGCTGTAGCTGTAAGTTGCTTCGAACCAACAGAATGTGGCACTCCCTTAACTAGGTAATGTTACATGGCAAAAGTGAAGGGATTGTACAAGATGTTATTAAAAGCCTTAATTAATTGTCTGTAAGTTAATCAAAAAGTTAGCTTGGGTGGATCTGACCAAATCAGCTAAAGGAGGCTCTTGAGGTCAGAGGCTCAATGCAGCAGAGACACCAACCTGTTGGCCTTGAAGAAGAGAATGACTGTGATGATGACCACCTGGCCCTGAATGTCACTTGATTTCGAGGAGCTAAGCCCTGCTACTTCAAGGAACTGAAGTAAATCTGCCAACAGCAAGTGAGTATTTAGAAGCAAGTACCAAGATCAGATAACATCACAGTCCCTGGTCAACTCCATGACTTGTGAGCTCCGGAACAGAAGACCCAGTTAGGACACACCCACACTCCTGATCCACAGAAACTGAGATAATAAATGTGTGTTGTTTAAAGCTGCTAAATGTGTGGCATTTGGTTACATAGCGACAGAAAACACAAATCTTCATTCCCATGTTCTTCTGGAAATAACGATATCGTAAGGAAATATTCTCCCTTCAAACTCTACCTGAAAGAAAATTTTACTGTCTTTATAAATAAATAATTGAATATAGAGTAACATTAAAATAATGGAATCACATTAATATAACACTTTAAGAATGCCATTATCCTTTACTATAGCCAAACACTAATTGTTAACAAGATTATTGTAGTGTGTTATGACAAATTGATTTCTGAACTGATCTCAATTACTCTTTTTAATTTTTATCTAACTAAGCAATTAGTTCATTTTCCTTTCAGAAAATACATTAAAGCAAAACTTAAAAAATAGTAAAAGACTGTGTAATAAGCACTTAATCTTAACTCAAGATGTTAATGAGGACATTTTGATCTTCAAGTTTTAAAATATTTCCTATGCCTTTCTGCAGAGAAACACATACATACACACCCACACTCAAATATTTATAAAATTGGGACAATACTACTCCCATTCATCGGAATCTTTTCAATCAGCTCTGTATCACACCATATTTAACATAATGCATTTTCATTTTAAATACACATCTACCTCATTATCTGTAAAATTGTTTAATAATTTCCTATATGATATAAAAATATATTAAATGTATATCATATTCGTGATTATACTTTTTGAAATTTCTCTTTATTTTAAATAGAACTGTAAAAAAAATTTTTTGTCCATATGTACCTGAACACATTTTCTGATTACTGCATTAAGAACCTTTCTAAAAATAGAATTACTTATGATCCCTTAGCATTAAATAGTCATCACTGGTTTCAAGATGAGCCACGTTATTCTACACGGTTTTATATGTGTCTCTCGTGCTGGTAACCCTCCTTTTGATTTGAGGATATTCTGTTAGACACATACGAACACTCCACTATGCTTGAGAAGTCCAACTCCAGGTTAGAGCCCTCCGACCACGGGCAGCTGCGACACCCTCCCTGGCAGGTCTCAGGGAAGCCGTCCCGCCCACACTGGACGGTGCATGGACGGTGCATGGACGGCGCGCTGCAGGCTCTACGGAGAGCTGCGGTCAAGGACTCAGAGGCCAGCCATGCTCACACGCGTCTTCGCACTTCCTGTCCAGATACCTCATTTGCGAGAGCTTTTCATCAGGGGACCTTGGCTGAGGCACTTCTAGGTTTTTCTCCATGAAGACTTCCTTATTGGGCCGGTCTTGACACTTGTGTCCTCCTGGACTCGAGCTTTTTTACTCCTCACCCTTCCCTGCTGTCCCTCTCGACAGTCTCCTGGACCTCTAAAGTGGCAGCAGCCTCTCCTTCAGGGCCTCTCATGAGGGAGAGGACTCCCCCATCTACACTAATGCACCTGCCTCTCTGGGTGCTGTTCCCCGGGTACAAATAAAAGACTGGAAACTGGTGAATATTTTTGCCTCTTGCTAGAGAATAAAGCCGAGATTGTTTTTCTCAGTTTGGCTCATCGTCCTAATTGACCACCCCAACACCCAGCAGGATGAAGAAAGTCATTACGTTGTAATAGCCACCATGCATTTATATATAAACATTAAGAAGAATAAAAATGAAAATGATCGTTGAAAAAAATTTTAAGTTTGAATAGTGTAATCAGAGTAGTTAAATAATATGATCAGAGCACAAAGAAAAAAAAATAAAACATAGCTATTATTTTTCAGGAACTCATCAGTTAATGGATGCTTTCACAAATACAAAAATTTAACCAGAATTGAATAAATAAAAATGTTTCTGTATTTTAAATGTTCAAAATTGTTTTATTGTGAACCAGAAGCAAATACATAAATCTTTCCTTGAGCATTGGGCAAAAAATATCAGGACTGTGTGATTATTATTTATTGAAAATATTAGGAATCAAGTGTTTTCAATTGATCTCACAATCTATATTCTGATTATCAATGATTTCAAAAATTATAACTGTATCATTTTATCATTTAAAACAAGCCCAAATGGACCAGGTGAGTGTCATCATTATTTATAAAAATGTATGAAAATAATAAAATGTGCTTCAGAACTTTGAGAAAACCATCTATCTTTGGCACACTCTCTCAATAACAGCTGGGGGGACAAACTGCAGAAATCTGTATCTATATTTGCATAACTAAAATATCTCCAAAACAGTGTCTTTGAATTCAAACACCTTGATATTCTCAAGTTATTGAATTAAAACAACATGATTCTGATCAATTAGTAAATGAGTTATTTACAACTCAAAATGTGTAATATTAAAGAATCATTGGGTGGATTAGATATTCAACAGAGAATAGCACTTTTCTGAGAGGAGAAAGACATTGTCATCAAGTTTTACTCTTTAAGATTATCCTGAAGGGAGGGTATAGCTCAGTGGTAGAGTGCATGCTTAGCATGTAAGAGGTCCCGGGTTCAATCCCCAGTACCTTTGATAGATGAATAAATAAATAAATAAAAACCTAATTACACACCCCAAATAAAATAAAATTAAAAATCAGAAAAAAATAAATAAAAGAATCATACATACATAAAAAAGGAGTAAGTTTTTTAAAAAGATGAAGGTTTTTAAAAAATTATCCTGGGACCAAATTAACTTACTATCTTTGTATTTATCTATGATTTCTGCTCACAGACATTTTGGTGTCAGGACCACTTCACATCCTTAATACTTATTAAGGGATAGGAAGCAATTCAGGGATGATTTGAATAAGAATTGCCAAATATCTGCTTCTCTGTGAAAGAAGTATGAGTGTTGGCAGAAATTGTCAAAAGTCAATTTATTCAGTTTTATTCTGAAAACTAATTGACGATACTAGGAACGTTTATTCTAGAAGTACTGCTGAATTTTGTCATGAACAGGGAGCTTTTGGCGTGCTGTCTCCTCTTTATCTCATCTCGTTCTCCCCAGCTCTGCACAGCGTTGAAAACCAACAGCCTGCCAACCACAGTAGCTGTGAAAACCAGCCGCCAAGGGCAGGTGAAGAATGGGTTTGGAGCTCTCCAAAAGCACCACCCCTAGACACGGGTCACTCTTCGACCTTTCTGGGCTCTCACAGGAATGCTCCCCTATCAGGGCTTGCCTTCATTTGACCTGACTCAGAACTCACTGGGTGTGATCTGCCGTACGCCTAGGGCTTTTGTCAAAACCCTTCAGTGGGAATTGTTTAACATCACAGCTGCCTGAGGTGGTGTTACCAGTTGGAGCTAATAGGGGCAGACCAAACAGCATAAAAGGAAAAAACTAAAATGTAGGCTGTCCATTAAGAATCTCTGACATGTTCCTGGCAGGGGCAGGGTATAGCTCAGAGGCAGAGGGCTTACCTAGCGTGCGTGAGGGCTTGGGTTCAACCCCCAGTACCTCCATCAAATAAATAAACCTAGTTACTTTCCCTCCCCAAAAAAAATAATAAAAATCTCTGACATATTCCTGGTATTATAGAAGCCTACAGGCATGTGCAGAGCTCTCTGTATGTCCAGGAAAGGCTTCAAACATATTTATCCACACAAATATGCACAGATGATCTCTGGAAGGATATATATTAGAAAGTTCAAATGTGCTGTCAGTGTTAGACATTTTAGTGATTTTTCTCTTCTCTCCCTGGACCTCTATATTTCTATCCACCTTTCTCTTCCCTCCCTCTTTCTTTCTCTTCCTCTTTTCTCTTTTTTTTCACATATCCATTATTATAACAACTGTATATTAATTCTATTTAAAGATAAAATGGAAGCGTGTATTTTGAAAAGAAACATTTCTGACTGTTTTAATTCATTATGGGCTGCAATTTAAATGAGTTAAGAGAAAACGGAGTATATACATTTGACTATCTAGTCAGTTGGGATCTGCCAGAAAACATCTTGGTTTTATCTGATTGCTCTTTAACTTAAAAATCTGTTTTTTTTTCCCACATGTTTTGCACATACAATGCATGCTCTGGGCATCAAAGATTCTTAACTTGAAGAAGTCGACAACCCAAAGAAGCAACTTCTTTGTTATGTTTAAGAGTGGTTACATCTCAATTCCTTCAGCCAGTGATTTGACTTTCTTCCTCTTGGAAAGAAGATTTGGCATGTGTTTCATAATAATTGATATCAAAATCTTATTTACCATATATCTCAAATGTACTTAACTTTATTCGCCATATTTTGCATAATTCTGGGGCTTGAAAAAGTTAATGTTGCCTTTTATATAAATTTTAAAGATGCTTAAAATACTTCAACAGATGAATGTAGATAATAAATAAGCGAACTTTTAAATTATTCCTCTATTCTGAACATTTTAGACATTTGTATTTTACTTTTGTCCAATTTAACAAACATCCATGGACCTGCAAATCAGTACAACTGACTGTTAGAAGTGATAAAAGTTGAGAACCAAAGATTAATAAAACATAATCTTTACATAAAAGATTATAAATAGAAGTAAACATTATTCAGTACATTTTAAGCTGAAAATGCCTTAGTTAAATATGCAATTGCTTTTCTTAGTTGAAGTTTATTTTCTCTGACCATTATGTATTTTGTGTCCTTCAACTGGTCAGTCATTTATATAAATTGTAGCTCATCCAAATTAGTAAGACATACTCATCTGTAACTTCTCCTTATAAGTAATATTTATCAAAAATTACAGAAAATGTAAATTTTTACTTCACTTTAGTGTACTATGTTGAAAGTAGTTATATTATGTAAAAACATGCTGTTGTTTGTGTAAGTGCAAAATGGAACCTTCAGCCAGACAAGTTTAATCTCATCCAATCTAAAGCACCAAATATTTAATTGTGCTAACAACACGAGTTTACGTATCAGTGGCTTAAATCACCACATAAGCATGTGTTTACAGAATTAGGTGATCAGTTTATTATGTTAGCATCCTGCTGACTCCGAAGCAAAAATACATTATATTCATTATGTTGTTATTTTATTCTTTGTGAGTAATGTGATTGTCCATTGAATATAATTAAGAGTTTGAAAAAGGAGAAACGCCAGCAGAATTTGACAATGGTATGAGTTGTTTCTTAATATAAAATAGCCACTTGTATAAATTTGATACAAAGCTCGGGTTCGTTTCAGGGAAGAGCAAAAAACTTGCGCTTATAGACTGAGCCTCTTGTTGCAAAAAGCAGCACTCGTATTCAGGAAAAACTTTGACAAATCATCTAAAAATAATGCTGACTCTCAGGATCAACACTTAGGATGAATCAAGGTAAAACCAAAGCATATCAGGCAATGGGACTGTTAAAAAGTAGAATTAAGAAGGTTATTGATGTAATGATCATACTCAGATAACCTTACCATCAACATCTTGATTGATGATTCAGATATTAGGATGTATAAAAATTCACTTATATTTTGGTTTTAGGTAATGAAGTTTACCTACGGTTTCACCACAACACCAGTCATATAGGAATCCTGGTTCTTGCCTACACAGAACATAAAGTATCACTGAGGAAGAAAAGAGACGCATGCTTAAGACAACTGTCTAGGATTTAAAACAAGGAAACAATGTCAAATGTTTGCATATACATTGAGGCCCAGGTTTAATAAATGGCAGGAGGGAGCAGACAAAACTGGGATGACTGAGTTACAGGAGTCACATTCTGTTGGGCGACTAGGCATAACAGGGTATATGTTGGAAGCTGAAAATAATCTTGAGGCTTCTTCTACCACTGGTTGAAAGTTTGACTTAAGGCACCTAAGCATGAGCACTTTATTCTTGTTCCATAATTTGTATTAGGCAAGATATTTTTTATCTCTGCCTTTTAATCTTAAATCTAATTTGTAATTTTAGAATTTACGTTAGGAATTTTAAATGAAGGCACATGGATAAAGTATTATACAAAGAAAATGTTAAGTGCCGTTGCATAAATTCAGATTAAAACATTACCTTTGCCTTGTAATCTGCTGGTGTTTATTTTAGAAGTCCCTGGTTACCCTGTATTAGTCCTCTTCAGAATCCTTATAATAGTAAAAACAGGGCTTATGGTTACAATGAATATAGAATTACATTAGTGTGTGTATAATCTGTTTTATTCCTGAAAATTAATTCTAATTACAGTAATAAAAGACTTTTAACTCACATTTTCACCTGTCATTCCTTTAGCTAAGGGGAAGATATAAATGTACACAGTCTTTTCAGAGATAAATCTTTTAATGAATTATAAATGTGATAGGCTTCCATAGACTGAGAAAGATTGGGCCAATGAGTAAGACCGTAGTGTATTTTCTCGTACTTCTAAAAAGTCAGATGCTAATTAGAAGTACTGCAGATCGTAATTCTATCCTCGGGAAATGACGTGCATTTTCTTATTTAATATCCTACTTGTTTATGAGCACTAGTTAAATGTTCTAAGCTACACATCGAGTCCTTTTTAAATGGGTTATTAATGATTAGTAGATGTTACAAAAGTGGAATTGGGAGTGTAATACCCTAAATTATTAAGAGTGGAAATAGAATTCTTGTAAAGTATTCACAGCTGAGTTATTAAAATTTTATTTAATTGAACATGTAAGTGATCATTTTCTGATCCTAAATAAACACAGATGTTTATATCGCTCGATTTTTGTACCAGATGTAGATTTAAGCCAAACTGTCCAGTTCCTACTAATCTGTGAGAATTGTGGTCATCTCTTTCCAAGAAATCATAAGATAAATGAGTTGAGCACATTTAACCATCATCTTTTTTTGCAAAAATTTCATAGGTAAAATTGTCTAAGTAGACTTCTTAAAAGGGCTTGACGTGGAATTGTGTGCAAATTATCTTTGAGTTTCTGCTGCTATAACTGGTGACTGGAGGTCAGACCAAAAGTTAAGGAAAACTAATTAAAAATAAACTTTGCTTCAGTAATAATTTTGATTAGCTCTGGATAGTTTTAGGACAGTAAGAAATTTTGACTAATAAGGTGTGACTAGGTGGTAGCATTAAGGAAATGTTCCCCTCTGGCCAGAAGTGCCACTGTTGGTATAAGTGATATAAACTCATCCATAGCTTTGGGGAATTAGTTCAAACTGCTCATCAGCACTTGGATGTATCTTTGGCAACCTAAGGATGAAGTGTCTCTCTTCTTGTTTGATTAGAAAGACTGAAAGAGCAGCTATTAACCTGGTAGTATTAACTGGAGAGCACTCAACATTTCTGAAGGGGTAGGTGACTATTGCATCTAGCCTTTTAAATAAAGCAGGGTTGCCGGATAGCTCTGATGTCTCCAGAAGGAATGGTTGTACGGATTGAATGCAACAATGGACAAGAAAACACCTGATTAACACAACAGAGCCTGGCGTTGTACCACTGCTGTTGTTACTTCCCTTCTGTATATTTTGGATCCCGTTTTTCCATAAGCCAGACGTCCACTGCTCTATGTAGTCTCACCAGAGTTAGTTCTCTGGACCAGAGCCACTGTACCATTTGGCAGAATAGCAGTGTGATAAATGAAGCATCAAACTCAAGGCTAAAGGTTTGTAAACTGAAGTGTGGCTTGCAGTCTGTTCTGGGTGTCTGAGACTTGAAAGCGATCACGACCATCTTCTAAGTAAATTGTGTTAGCCATTCTTGTGCATCATGGTTATACTCAGACATACATATATGAGGATATATATATATATATACATATGTAAACACACACACACACACACACACACACACACACACACACACACGATAAAAGATCATTTCAAACCACCAAACTGGGAATGAAAAGCAACAGTCTAGTAAATGAAAATTTGAAATCGTCCTTGTATGAAAACGAGTTGGTCTTTTAAAAAGGAAGGGATGCAGCACTGCAAGCAGCAATCAGCCTTTTCAGCTAAGACCCTTCTTTCTCCAGGTGGAGCAGGTGCATATGAACCTCCTGGCCAGTTATATCTTCATTATTCTCCATCATTCGCCACCCCGAGACGTTCCCGGCCACTCTCAGAATGGGTTTTCAATTTGGAAGATTATGTTGACATACAAAACTGCAAAGGTTCACAGACAGTTTATCTCAATGTCATGATTCTGAAAGCATCTGATCACAGTTTTCACTTTTTGTCCATTTTTGAGCAAAATTAATCTTTGTTAGGCATGAGCCAAAAGAGAATGTCACGTGAAACAGAGTAATGAAAGAATTTTCAATATCATTTGGTTCCTCAAAGAAACAAGATTTGTATAAATAGGAGTCATTTTATTTTTGTTCATGCAATTGTTTTTGTTGTAATAAATCTGAGTGAAATCACCTAAACAAATAATTAGAGGAAAAGAAAAGCCATAACAGGATTTTGCATAAAATCATTTCAAACTAGACTCAGCATAGCCAGGCATTCTTGTCTCCTGCCAAAAGTTCCCCTGACATATTAGTGCTAAATAGTATTACTAATGTTTCAGCACAGTAGTTGTTATTCACTAATTTATAATTAGGCTCAATATCCAAAATTCTATGCCAAAGACACTTATTTTGCAAATTTATCCCAGCGAAATTTTATATGTACTTAAAGCTGCAAGGTATTTCTTTAAAATAATATATTCAGAAGGTTTAGCAGTTGCAAGTCCACTTAATTTAACAGAAGAAATACGTATGTATGAAAATTTTTATAATGCAATTTTAATATTATTGAACCATACAGTGATTCTTTTCTACACAAGGATCCCTTCTATACTTTTATCAGAAAGTTGAAAAGTCATGGACCAGATTAGTATATGATGCATTTTAAACAAATAGAGAAAAGTTTGATTTGAAAAATGGCTTAAAAGAATACAGATTTGTTAATGATAATGACACGCTAAACTCAAAGATGCACAAATATTTAAAATAAAAATCTTGATTTTAACAGTAAAAAGTGATGCAATATTTAGTATAGAATGATGTCTGGTCAGCAAATCTGGCCAAAGTTCTTTTCATCTTTCCACATACTTCCCATCGACAGCTTATGATGAGAAATAAACTCAAGAGGGAGTATAAAAGGCTAAGATTTAAAGGTTTCCTACCATCAGAATCAGCAAGGAATTAAATCAGAGATTACCTGAATTGGTCACTCAAAATCCAAGAACAGTATCATCTGAAATTAGGTTAAAAGTACTCTATTCTTTCAAATTCCCTGCCCCACATTTACCAGACATCCACGTTAACACTATATGGACCAAGGAGAGCTTTGGACGTATGTTTCTGTACTTCATGACCATGGGTTTTACCATCAGCCAAAAATGCTGATGCCAGATGATCATTTCATCTACACCTTTCACGTTTTGAAAGATGAAACTCTCTGAAAAATAATTACGTGAGAAATAAGAGTGAATTGACAGTGCGATGCATTTAATTTGGGAGGAAACTCTTCCAAATTAAGTTTTGTGGGCAGGGTGGAAACAGGGTATAATTTGGAAGCCATCATTTTGAATATTAAAATTCTTCATGTACTATATTTTTCAGGGTATAAGATCTTATATATAAGATTTTCCAGTTCACAAAATAGTATGAATAGAAGAAAACTTGTATTATGGACCAAAATGTGTTAACTCTGCTGACCACTCACAGATTAAAGTACACAGAGAAAATGCTATACAAAAAAGCAAAATATTAAGCTCATACTAAATAAACTGTTTTGAGTTTTATGAAGATCAAATATATACGTAAACCAAGATTTGTGTTACAGCAAAACAAATTTAGAGATGCCAATCATTAACATACTATAGAGTATTTTAAAATTCAAACTATGAATTAAATAATATAAATACTAGTCATTTTGTTAACACTGTTTTCCAAATACTGGCATTTTGTAGTGTGATGAAATTCAATGCACCTGTGTTTTTTTTTTTTTTTTCTATTGAGAACACTTCACCAACTCCATTTCCCTTTTTTCTGATTATGTTCATGTCTGTTTTTTGACATGTTGAGAAAATTGAACATATTTATAATAGATGCTAAATACCCCTGCCTCCTAATTACAGCTTTCTTTTTCTGGCTCTGTTATTATTTACCAAAAAATTTTTTTTCATAGTCATGGAACACAGTTTTTGGTTTTGGAAACATATAGTGATTTTTCATTAAATGCTGGAATTTACTGTCATACATTGTCAAATGCAGAAATCCGGTGTATTTTAAAAATGATACTGAACTTTGTTTTAACTACAATTTCCAAACAGTAGAGCAACTATATTCTAATGAAATTTCATGAAATCCTTATTGTGCAAGAGTATATAATAAAGCTCCTGGTTGTGAAACATTTTCTTATTTTCAACATTTTTATGTGTCTTTGAGACTATACTTTAAAATCTTATGAAAAAAGAAATATAGAGTAACTGTTAGTTCTGTTTGGTCAAGTCTTTTTTTTTTTTCATAGAATCATAACGTATTTATATGAGAAAAAAATTTGTGTGAAGGCAACAAATTAAATTTTTGTTGTTCCAATGTCAAGTGTAGCACTGAAGTATTCTGACCCTTCTTCTAGAATATCTCTTGATATCATGTAATTTTTCCTTTTAATAATATGGGTTTGTACTTCCAAATCCAAGTGGATTTGGTTTAGCTTTCCACAATGGTTCTGTATGGACTATATATTTTGTGTATCTAAGAACTGATAAAAAAAATTAGATAATAGAACCGTCTTGAAAATATGGGTAACAACTATATCATTTTCTTGATTTGGGGGACGAGTGACTGAATTTTCTCTTTTTTCATTTTTGAAGAATATGGCCCATGAATGGTCAATAGTGTATCTTTTTGTTTTTTAACTGCCTTATTGAACTGCATTTTGAGCCACATTGTCATTTTAGATCAAATTTACAAAATTAAGTTTAAACAGCTAATATTCAATACAGGTACACTCCAATTCCTGAAACTTTATTGCCGGAACAAATGTAACTTGAAATGAAATTGAGACTAACTTTGCAGCGAAAGTACAGTAGAATACTAGAATTAGATTAAAATGACTTAAAATGCATCATTAAAATTTGAGGAAATCAAACAATTAGATTAGTGTCTGTCTTCATCTAGTGTCTGTCATTTTGTTAATTTAATCATTAACAAATAGTCTGAGCAATTTAGTAAAGAGTTACATGTTCAGTAGAAATAGTAAAGAGTGAGGTAAGCTGGTTCTAATAGGTTTCCTTGTTCACGTAGTGCCTATCCACTGGACTTGGATTCCCTTTCAAAACACATTCATTTTGTATAGCATATTAGTACAACGTAAATATATTAAATGAGGATAAAACAAAAAGTGTGAATTGTATTCCTACAAAGTAACATATATACATGTATCATATTAAATTATAAAGTATATGCATCTTATTTTATATATAATGAGATATATTAAGTATATTATGTAACATATAATGTGTACTATGAATTATATACATTTTATATATATGTGTATTATTATATATACATATATTATTCATAGTATAATTTATTAAATTATTTAAAAGTTACAAGTAGGGAGATATGCATTGCAACTGTGGTCCTATAACAACTGTGTGACCTTACTTAGTTCTTCAATGTCTCCATCCATATGACAGGAAGATTAGCTTCCTAAGAATTCTTTCTGCTAAAAAGCTCTAATTATCTATGTTAAATTTTTTATGTACCAGCCTTTTGGTAACAACCTTTATAAGATCTTAGTATTTTAAAATAATTTCTATGTTTTGATAGTAATAAGTGAAAACAGATTAATATAAATGTACTTATCAACTATCCCTTTATATGAAACTATGTAACAGGATATATGAAATATTAAGACTTTTTAAATTGAGAGAATTATTACGATGGCTGGTCTCCAAAGGACATGAAATATTTATTCTTAAGATCGGGTCATTTACTCAATTTATCTGATTTCTGTAGGGTTACATGGTTTTCTACATCATTTTACATACATTCTATGCATGTGAAAGACCTTAAATTAAACAATGTGCCACAGATTTCATCTGAATTGTGCTAGAAAAATCAGCCAATCATGCCACATCACCTAGATAGACCCAAAGCCCTGATGATAGAAAAATGCGACCGGCAGTAAATGCTAAAACAGCAATCTGTGCAATGTAGAACATTAGCTAAAATCTTAAAACAGTTTATATTCCACGTGTGTGTCAAATTGCAGGTGTCATGTAAAATTCACTCACTGAGGGAGATTACACGTCGCACAGAAAGGTCTTTTAAGGAAACTTCCAAGGTGATGAGCCATAATAATAAATCAGCCAAATGATCCTCCTCTCCGGCTGATGGAAGAAAATTCTCCTTAAGATCAATCATCATGAACAAGCTGCCAACGAAGTAGCCTTGCTGATCTCGTGTGCCAGACTATGTGGAAGACTTCACACATCCTTGAAATACAACTAGTGTGATAATCACACACTTGTCACGTAGACAATTTGGTTCAGAGAGAGAGAGAGAATGATAGCCTTTTGACCTCAGAAAAAGAAGAGAGTAAAGCCCTACAAATGAGAGGGGTGTGTGTGTGTGTGTAAATATCAGAAGGAGATTTCAAGACAAGAGAGACATAACAGGGGTTAGGTAAAGAGGAGACAGGACGGGTAGGGCAGCTACAAATTCTAATGGAACTTCTCCAGTCTATTGACCGCAACTAAGAGCTCACTAGGGAGTCAGCCTCCAGAAGCTGATTGGAATCACTGTTTCCCTAAAATCTCCATCAACACCTCTCTACACGCACTGTTTAATACAGAAAATTGCATCTTTCCCACTATTGTGTAAATTGCTATGTGAAAAGAACCTCAAGCCTCACTTACGAATAGATTATGGTTCCTAAAACCCTCCCTCCACACAGAAGTTTGGGTGCACAACTGACTTGTAATTGTGTCACTGACAATCGAATAATTCAGCAAGTGCTTCTCAAGGTAGGAAACTGAGGTATTTGCTGGAAGCACAGGAAAGTTACACGCTTTACATGTAATCAGGAAATGTGCTTAGGTTAAGTATAACACTCCATTCTGAAAGACTCTTCTCAGCCATCAGCTTAAAGATCCGTGTACCTGCTCAGGCTGGCTTGACATAGCCTGTGGCGGGAACGTTGCTGACAGGGGCTGGCATCAGGAGACCTGAGATTGTACTCTTGGCCGCGCTGCTAACCAGTTCCTGGACTTTGAGCAAGTCACTTAATCTTTTTTGACTTCAGCTTTCCTGGCTTCAAAGGGAAATTCTTGCCTTTGATGAAATCTAAGGTTCTTATTTTCAAACTTGCTGAAACTTAGTCCTCTGTACTCCCTCTGATTGTAAAGAATTGCCTGTAACGTGATTCTTCCCAAGGAAAAATATCACACAAAAGAATGCGGTGTCTTCTCACCTAGCTTATTCACGGTGTTCCCACAGACATCCACAAAGTGTCTAGTGACGCGAATTTTGACCCTTTATTTTCATCACGTAAATTATGGTCAGAAATCCAAATAATCTCCTTCCTAATGATCAACCGGTAAGGAAACATTGCTTGTAAATCTTTCTCAATCATCTTTTTTTAAGTTTCAACTTTAGCCTTATGCATCTGAATTATTTTCACAGTTATTTTAAAAAGCTTGACACTCAATCAGAAAATCTAGTAATTATAAGCAAATGTTTGAACAAATACCAATGTGGTTATTTTTTACAAGCTTTTAAGTTCAAAAACCCTACTGACGTCTTCCAAATGTGTCATGTTAATGCTTGCATTAATGAATAAAACATGGCATTTTTTCAAAAATATGATTTATTGAATGTCAGCTCTTTACAATAATATAGGTCTTTTAATTTCCTTTCCTCAAAGTGGACATTACTTAAATGAATCAAGAACAAGGAGAAAGAAAACTCACAAAGTAACTGCTTACATAAAATGAAGAACAACTTCTTTCCTACAGGTCGACTGGCTGCATTTGTGAAAAATGTAATCAAATATACTGTACAGTTCTGTCATACTTAGTGATGTTCTCTGATTGTGGAAACAAGTTTTTGATTAGGAATAATTTTACTTTCCAGCATTTTGCCTCCTTTCACTGAAAACATTTTCCATATGATTTTAAAGTAAACATTTTCCGTCTTATAAAGTATCATCATGAAAACTGAACTGTGTCTCTGAAGTTGAACACACCGTAAAATACATTGCTTTCTGTCAACTGGAAATCATGGCATCTCTTAGTAGAAATCTTAGAATCAAGGTGGCAAGAAGATGAATGACCTTGTAGGATATTTCTTTTTCTTATCTTTAAAGTCAACAGACTCCGTGTTTAAGGTGGAAAAAAAAAAGACATATCTAAGGGGTTATAGATTCCAACATAGGTAGTTTATGTAGCATCGTTGCGTTGTTTGCTCTGGGGAGGACAAAATCTTAAAGTGTGCATCGGAGTCTTCTAACAACCCCGTGATGTTGCTACTGAGACAGTTACAGCAGCCTGAGAAGCACAGAGGTTTGGTTATAAATCAGGCTCGAGGATTATAATAAAGTTTATAGACACCATATCAACAGCATATACTCAGTGTAGGAGGAACCACTTTTGTCTTCTTCGTGTCTTCCTGCTTTTATCCCTACAGGAAGAACTTTTGAATACTTGGCAAGTTGGCATCTAAAGCCCCTCATCGAGTCCTCATGAGGGAGGAGAAACAATGTGTTCAGTGAGACAGGAGAAAACGCCTCTCTCTTGGGACAGCCAGTCCTCAGGGCGTCCCGTCTCCTTTCCATGCAGTAAAAAATTCCGGGTAGAATCCTTGCCTTAGAGAGTTGAATATGAAAGTCAATCTTTCTCTCTGTCTTTCTGTTTCTGTGTCTCTCTCTGTCTCTCTCTCACACACACACAATATGTAGCCATATATTTCTAGAGTCTCAAACCAGATTTTCATGTGATTTCAGTCAAGGAACATTCAAGTATTCAGTATTCGGATCTCAACTGAAAATGACACTTGCTAATTTAAAAATCGATACTGATAAATGCCAACCCAGGCTATTCTGGGCTTTATTTTCACAGGCTTTCTGAATGTAAGCTTAGAAATTCTAAAATGTGTAGTGTTAAACATAATGCTGTTTGAATTTAATTATAATAAGTGTTATAGTAATTGTAGTACAAAATTATGAATGTAATATATGTTTCTGAGGGTTTATATACTTAGACAAGAAGATTTACGCAAAGCTTGAGGTAAGCCACAGGCAAAAAGTCCAATATTGTACAAAATGTAAAGGAAATATTGGGGGAGGGATCAAATTAACTATTATGCTAAAATAGATCTGTAATGTTGAACATGAGATGGGGGTGCAGAAACAAGAAATTAATTTTGTAAATGAAAGAAAAAGCAGAACACTGTAGGATTGATGACAAAAGATAATTAATATACTTTAACCCATGTACAAGAAGATAGCAAAACAAACAAGAAAAAAGGTTTACAAAGTTGAGTATTATAAGTCTAGATTCAGAACAGTTGTTCTCACCCTTAATGACAAGCAATCTGATGCTACTTTAGGCTTCCTGAACCACAGTGCACTCAATATTTTTCCTAAAAGACATCCCATGTATTACATTGGCAAATATTTCTAGCAAAAATTTAGGAAAATGATTGACATGTAGTCATTGCCTATAAAGTTTATATTTTAAAAAGATACTTTTAATGTATTTAGCTTTTTTCAAACAAGATCCACTAATCAGACATGTGACAGAATCTACTTCTAAATTCTAAAACTTACATTACATTAAAGAAAATTTGGTTCTCTCCAGAGTGTGATTATTGGATTCTGTGATCTGGGAAGTAAAGGTTCATAATTTAAAACCTTAAAATTTTTTATGTTTTATTAGTGATATTTTCAAGTATTATTAATACCTGTATGTTAGTATGGGCATGTAGCCGGTTCTTATAAGGATGTATTCTAACAACAATAGCATGCCCATGATTTGCTGACTATTAACCATGGGCTCCAGCGTCAGAGAAAGCCTGGGACTTCGCCTTTCCACCTGCTAACTTCCTCAGCTTCCAATGTGGAGGGCTGTAACCTACAAGGTTACAGCTAAGAATGTAAAAAGAAAAGTCAAATGGAACTGGTATTGCTAAGAGAGTGCTCTACAGTGGAGCCAGGAGGCCGCTGAGGAAGCGTGACTTAGGCACAGCTCAGCCTGGATGGAATCTGAGCTTCGATGACTGATTCTCTTAACTCAGGCATCCTGGACATCTCCCCAGTGTTCCAGAAACTCACGACGCTTATGAGACATTTACCCTAAAATAACTCATTACAGCCTTTCCCTCAAGGACAAATATTTCCTTTCCTGTGTCAGAGGCAATCATAATTCCTGCTAGACAACTTTAACAACTTTGTGGGGTTTTTTTTTTTAAGTCCCTAACCCGTTCTCTTCCCCAGAACATGTTCAGTTTTACCAGAATCTGTGTCCCCAGAATTGCAGTTCCTACGACCCCCAGTAAAGCCCTTTGTTCTTTGCAGCCTCGATTCTGATTATTGTTCCACCAGCAGCACTTCTGCCAAGGAGCTAGTGTGAGCTTTGGGTTTGGTAGCAGATGCAGACATTGAAAGCTTTTACATTCAAACGATAATTTTGTACCATCTCCTACTTGGAATTATCACTTAAAATGACCCCTGCGAAGGTCAAAAGTTGAAACTAGTGTGGACACCGTGAAGGAGCCTCAAACAGACATCAGAAGTTTTCCTCAAGTCTAAGCGAAAAGGCTCCAGGTAACTTAAAATAAGCCTGTCAGGAGCACCTGGATGGCTTGAATACGGACCGGAAGGAAGGCTCAAACTAGTAATGAAGTGTGGTTTGTAAATAGTGCAGCCCCTTTTTATATTTCCGTCAGGTTAGGAGCCGCCTCAAGGTAGCCGGACAAGATTTAAGGACTTAGAGGTCCTTACCCTGCAAAGAACATCCTCATTCAGCACGTTCTACATTCGGAACGTGGAATCAGACACTGCTGCCTTGACAGGCTCCACACAACGACCTTCGTGACCTTCAAGGCCACAGGCACATTCCTAACAGTATCCTTGGCAGAGATATAAAAATAGTTTGAGAAGTAAAATACATTTCTTCCACTGATAATGTAGCAAAATTTACATAATGAAAGTCAGTGTGTCTGTCTGGCTTTCATTATTCATGCATGTATTTGGGACTGTGTTTCTGTAAGGACTACACATTCATCATTTACATTTCAAATATCCCACCAAGCGTTTGCCTTCATCATTGACCACTGCTGCAGAGATGACTGAATATCTCACAGTTCTAGGGAGACAGTAAGGCTCTTCCAAGCACTTACTGTTATGTGAGGAAACAACAGTAGAGGAAGCAAGGGGAAGGTTGTGAAACGTGAGGAGGGGCCTCAGCTTTGCAAGGTAGCTCTGTAGCACCGCCACGCTGCTGAGTTGTCATTGCTAACCTCCGGAGAGAAAACAGACAAAGGCACCTTATTGCTTTTTGAAACTTGGAGAGGGGGAAAAAAAATCTGTTTCTTAAATAAAGATTTCAATCTCTGACCTCGCTAGCCTCCTTTGCGACTGAACCAGTCATTAATTTTTAGCCTCAAGTAAGTGAGAATTTGGGATTTTTACCTCTGCATGCAAAAACTCAATAAAATGGGCCCCGTTGGTGGGGTAGAACCACTACATATGCAAATTCAGACACATTAGCAATGGTTTCCATTTCACAGTGTCACAGTAAGTCACTCTAATAGGAAGCTACCGCGCTTTTTCTAAGAAAAATCACGTTTTTAAGCATTCTACGCTGAACTTTAAGCAAAAGTTTTTGTTTCCTAAGTCATTTGGTATTTGAGTTTGGATTCCTTTCCAACTGCCAAATTGCTGCCCCACAGACGATCATGTCTGATACCGCGTCATCATTTTAAATTGTCTCTTGGTGAGTGGCCGTGCGGTGAATTAGGAGACACAGGTTCCACTGCAGCTTTGTCACCACGGTGATTTTCAGCAACTCAAAATATTTGGGTTTCTTTGTCCCATAAGTAGTGAATGGGCTAAATGACCTCTAAATCAATCTCTTTGGAATTAAAATAAAAGGCCTTTCATCAGGGTCTTGGCCCAATACAATTGCCAGAATCCTCAACTACACACATCGATAAATCACAAGTCAGGATCATGGTCAATTTCTGAAGTGACAAACCACCAGATATTTTATTTTCATTTTTTTTAACATTTTTTTAATTGAGTAATAGTCATTGTACAATGTTGTGTCAAATTCCAGTGTAGAGCACAATTTTTCAGTTATACATGAACATACATATATTCATTGTCACATTTTTTTTCATTGTGAGCTACCACAAGATCTTGTATATACTCACTGTGCTATACAGTATAATCTTTTTATCTATTCTACATTTATTTTATTTTTTTTTAAATTTCTGTCTCCTAGTTAATATGCCTCTCTCTCTCTCTCCCTCTCTCTCTCTCCCATCATGGGATCCACAAATCAGTTGTCAGTTAAACACTGTTTCTTAGTACAAGGAAATGATTTTATTATGAGATGTTCCAGCTTCTATAATTGTACTCCTGTTACACTGTGACTCAGTCCAAACTCCAGGAAGACTGATTAGAACCCAACAGCTGCAACTGCTCCGTAGCAAGGACTTAACTAGACACGGCTCGATGCTCACTGTAATATAATTAGCACTGTTGTTTAGCCCCCGACCCCTTGGGTTCTTCTGTGTCCATCATGGGTAAGGACATGTGCAAAGGGGCCAAACATGACTAAGCATTCCAGGGGCGAAAGCCATCAATCAATCAAAAGACCACCTATAAGTGTGGGTATCAGAGAAAGGGCAGACAAAGACCACTGCTCTTCCTGCCTTGGGTCACCCACCTCCCGTTTCTGGAGGTGTACTTTCCCTTTTCTAAATAAATCCTTCAAAATCTTTCGCTACACAAAGCACCATCTCCCAACTGTAATCTTATCTTTCGAGTATGACAAGAACTGGGGTCTTTTTCCTTTTTCTTTTGGGGTAACAGTGAGGTTACAACTTACTCTGCTCACATGATAAAGAAATTTTAAGCTAAGAAAATAGCAAAATAACTAGATCTGTGTCCATGGAATCCCCAAGGCTCTGGGAGAAGCAGTGGTGAGCCATACTGTAGAGGCAGACTTAAATGAGACCCTGAGAATAATAATCTTTGCTAAAAATAAGCAAAAAAATTTAAATTTAAAAGCCACATGAGAAAACAAGTCATCAACGGGTAAAATCATGGTAATTAGTACAGAAGGATCTGGGATAATGAACCAATGTGAGAAGTATAAAATCCGTATGCATAAAATGATGAAAGGAAGACAAAAGGTAATAAAAATCAAAATGAATAATTTAACACCATGAAAAATTATGGAAGGATGTTTGAAACATGACCAAACTGAAATTCTAGTATTTCAAATCAGAATGCATAAAATAAAGCACTTACTATATTTCTATACTCAAGTAAACCAGTGGACAAGAATAGATGTGGACTACATTTTAATTCAATGTAGAGATAACATTTTAATTAGAACAAACATTGGCTGACACTACCATTTACAACATCGAATGAGTTATAAGGAATGTAGTTAAGTAAGAGGGAAACCAAATTCTTTTTTTTTTATAATCAATATTGTATTTTTCTTTATATTTTTTAACATTTTTATTGACTTATAATAATTTTACAATGTTGTGTCAAATTCCAGTGTAGAGCACAATTTTTCAGTTATACATGAACATATATATATATTCATTGTCACATTTTTTTCTCTGTGAGCTATCATAAGATCTTGTATATATTTCCCTGTGCTATACAGTATAATCTTGTTTATCTATTCTACATTTTGAAATCCCAGTCTGTCCCTTCCCACCCCCCTCCCCCTTGGCAACCACACGTTTGCATTCTATGTCTATGAGTCTGTTTCTGTTTTGTATTTATGTTTTGTTTGTTTGTTTTTTTATTTTAGATTCCACATATGAGTGATCTCATATGGTTAAAAAAGAATGAGAGAAAAGAGATGATACTGAGCAAATACATTTAAATAAACATTAGCCACAAGAGTCAATATAAAATAATGTTAATTTGGGTAGTTATAGAAGGGGAGCTAGAATGCTCAGAGATCAAATTTAAAGCACTGTATACAGGGAAAATTTAGAGCTTTTGAGAACACTAAACATTAGGTCAAGATTGGTTGCTAAAGATCTAGCGGTAAGTAGAATGCATGGCTTCCAAACTACAAGGGTCAAAAGGGGGGGAAAAAAGAAAGCAAGAAACACAGGAAGCCTGAACCATCCAAAATCTTGCCAGATAAAACTGATTAAAACCTGACAGTGCACATAGTGGATACATAGTGAAATCATCAAATACTTCTTTCATTCAAAGTCAGTATCTACTATCACTGCTACCTTTTGGCATTGACTGAGGTCTAACTCAGCTGAATAAAATTTGAAAAGGATGTAAAATGCAACCAGGGAAATGAAATTGTCCTCTGACTTTGATGATGTGATCTTTTGCAGTGTACAGCATCAGAGAAACACTAAAAGCTATAAAAAGGAATCAACAAGATTGTTAGATCCAAAAAAATCAATATATGAAAAGCATTAGAAAGCTTATAGGCCAGAAAAAAAATTATAAAAGATTTAAAAAAAAATTATTTTAATAGCAACAAAACTAGTCTTTTATGATGAACTTCCCAAAATTGTTCAAATTTTGTAAAAAAATTATCACATTTTATTAAAGTCCATAAAGATCTAAATAAAAATGAAATTATTCATAAACTCCAAATCACTAAGATATCCTTTTTGCCCCAAATTATCTCATAATTATAATGCAATCAGGCAAGCTGGTCCAAAATTTCATATAGAAGATGAATTGGCTCAAGATGAAACAAATTTCATAAAGAGAAATAAAACCCAAACTTACCATGTTAGATAGTAGCTTATTAAAAAGCCGGTATTCAAACTGTGTGGTAATGGACCTAAGGATAGAGAAACAGATGGAAGAAAATTTATACAGAAGAAAGAAAATGTATGTATACTGACACTTAGAAGATGATGAAGATGGCCACAAAATCAGTGGGCAAAAGATGTACTAGTTAACCATATATAAAAACATTGTCTTATGACATACTACAATATATTTTATGTAAAAAGTACCAACAGTGTTATTTATATTTAAAAGGATATAGCAGTACATTAATAGATTTATGGGTATATAAATGTACACACGTACATCCATTATGGCAATTATTAACATTTAATAAATGGTGACATGTCTCTGGTATTGTTTGTTGTCTTGTTCTGTATATTTCTGGATTATTTCATGATAAAATATTTTATTTCATATTTAAAGATAGATGAAATAAGAATAAGGTCATAGAAGAGAAAGTATTCCAGCCTTCCACAGTGCTTCTTCCTTAGGCAAATGTGTTATGTTATGTTTTTATTCTTCAGTCCTCCCTGGGCAGTGCACTCCTCACCACCTATCTGTGTAATGAAAACATTTACTGAAGTTTTCTAGATCCAATAAAAGTGCTGAGTTGTTTTTTTCCCCCCTCCATACTTCTTTGCTTTCTTTCTTTCTTTTTTTTTTTTTTAGATCTTGAGTGTTATGTTGAATGAAGAGTTTCCATTTTGTTTTTATTTCCTAAACCTGAGTCAGCACAATTCTATTTTTCTGGTTGCATATAAAGGCATTTTTTAATCTGGAAATCATTTAAGGGATTAGAGGATGAGAAGAGTAATTACCAAAACCATTCAAACCGCCCAAACCATGATCTGTCTGACTTCAGCCAAGTAGGGTGATTCGCTGACAAACTACCACGCAACTCCAGGTAAAAGAAGACAAACAGACCCTCACCATCTGCACCTCATTTTACTTTCCACTGAGACGAAGTATCATCTCTCACCATCTCTTGCGTTTTAATTCACCCTCGGAAATGGAATAACCCACGCTGCAGTTACAAGGCGGATGGACATATGCAGGTGATTTCTGAGAGCGCTTGGCACCCTCTCCTCTCCCGTGTTGCTGCCTTTCCTCAACCTGCTGTGCTCCGCCCCCCTGTTTGAGCCTTTCCTGTTCGGGAGCCAGCCGTTCCTCCCACACAGAGGGCGCTTTTGGCAGCTCCAGGACTCATAAGCACGCAGGACGGCCTTAGCTGGTTATGGAACAGATGTTGGGGAAGTCACATTTTTGGAATTTATATTCTCTGTAGAGTAGAGGACAGGGTTTTAAAAATAAT
Organism: Camelus ferus; assembly: GCF_009834535.1. Taxonomy (NCBI): domain Eukaryota; kingdom Metazoa; phylum Chordata; class Mammalia; order Artiodactyla; family Camelidae; genus Camelus; species Camelus ferus. The sequence goes on along the minus strand of NC_045725.1, from coordinate 9,462,562 downwards.
TTTGTCCACATTACACTTTCTGCTCTTTTGATAGTTAGGCCCTTACAAGGGAATTCTTGGAGAAGCAGCATAATATTGGGATATTTTCTGCTGATTTCATTACGCAATGATCTGATGATCAAAATAGGTGTGAGAGTCTTAATACAACAAGGGCGGGTACCCTGGCTGCTCAGCCAGAAAAAGATGTCAAGCTACACCAAGGAAAAAATTGGAAGAAAATACAGCTTTCTCGCCATACTGTAGGTTTGCTAAATTAATAATAAAATTTTAGGGATCGCATTTATGGAAGCTTATAAAGCCCTGTTCTCCCCTGGGGAAAATGCACGGGGTGATTAATTAATGGCCTCTACCCTCAAAAGAACTTACAATGTAGTAATCACAGAGAGGGAAGAGAAATAATAAAATACAAGGTAGATGGGAAAAAAATGAGATGGAAATAAAATGCCACCTGTATGTAGTACGAGCATTGATAAAATGCCACCTGCATCTAGTAGGAATACGGTGTAAGGCGTGAGTATAATTTGAAACAGAAACGTTGGGCTTATTCTGCAATGTTTGGTTGCTTGTTTTATATCTTGATATTCACAGTTCTTTTTAAAGTCTGAGTTGGCGATTTTTGAATCCATGAAGGGGAAGCACATTTGAGTTATCTCCGAGGCCAATTTCGAAGTCTGGAGAAAGAATGGGGGATTTCTCTTTTCTTTTAAAAGGATAGAATCCGCGTGTGTGGAAACAGAATGTGTATGTATAGTTAGAGGTATCAAATCATACTGGTCTGAGCAAGATTACCTCCCCTCCTCACCTGCCAAAACATCAAATCATTTCTTTAATATTTGACTGTATGTCCCTCTAGCAGCCGAGGGAGAAAGTGATAACGCTGTACCGTTAATGGCTTACAACTCAGTCATAAAATGTCCTTTCCCCCTGAGGAAAAGAAAAAGAAAGAAAGAAAGAAAAAATAAACTTGGCTTATCAGGTCCCAGAAGGAGGAGAACTATTCTTAAAACTGATTTTTTTAAGCCTGTCTATTTAAATTTTAGAGAATCTTTTAAAGAATGTTTTAAGGACATTTTCAACTCCAGAATTTTCAAAATGGGGTTGGTTTAATATGCACTGAGCCTTAGTGATGGAATCATTTTTTAGTTGAAACTGGGGTTGATTTCCAATGTCAATATTCTTTAATATCCATGATAATTGATGTTAAAGTCCTATTTCAGATATTTTCTATGTCACATGCTGGTTATGATGATTTAATCTCTGCTAAGAATCTTCTGAATATCAAACAAACTGAAAGAATCATTCAAAATCTGATATCCAAAAATTACATTTCAGCTAGCTGTACTATGGCCAGCCAGATTCCTAATATCAATTTTATGTATAAACTTTATTTTGATAACTGTGAATGAAAATAGACACTGTGTAGTCGAGAATTTAACCTTGAACAAAAGAGGTCTGGTGTTTGCCCTGAATTCTAGGAGGTCATAACTGAACTCGTGGATGGCCATGCCTAAGTGGAGGGACTTAGGCCAGCCAGATGGCTGTGTGCTTTAGAGAGAGAGCTCTGAGCCACACCGCCAGTGGGACGTAGACTGAGGCTTTGATCCACGTGGTAGAAGTGGAACTCTAGAGGGGCTGGAGACGGCAAGGAGGCATGGGGGCAACCTCTCATGCCTAAGTGATGGAGCACCATAAATACCCTTGACAACAGGGCTCAAGTGAGCTTCTCTGGCTGGCAATACTCTGTGCATACTGTCACCAGAGATGGCTGAAAGCTCTGTGCTTGGTGCCCTCCTGGACTCTGCCCTGAGCTTACTTTAATCTTTACTCTTCTCCTGTAATTAACTGCAACCATGAGCAAAACCACGTGCAGTGACATCTATGAGCCCTCCTAGGGAATTTTCAAACCTGAAAGTGGTTTCGGGAAACTTCTAAAGTAGCAACTGGTGTCAGAAGTGACGATGGTCTTGTGTGGACTGTTCCCTCTAACTTCAGAGTTGGCTCAACTCTATGATTATTTTGAAATAATCATAGTACATCAAAGATGTATCTTTGTTACCTTGTAAATTACCTCATGGTCTGTGAACCCACTACTTGGAAGGCAGACTTTAGTGACAGTTCCTATAAAGAACTTCATTTGCTTTTTCTCTATATGTTAACTACAAACTCTGCAGCCTTCTGATATAAGCTATAGAAACAATAGCAATGGGAGAATACTTTCCAGAACTGAATTCCATTTTGTATAGCATTTCTATGGCTATGCATAAGAAATATATAGGAGAATCCCACCGAATTTATCCTTTGCTAAGTTTCCAGCCTTTTTCCTCAGCAAATTATAATTAAATTTGTATAGTTTTAATTTTTATAATTTAATATTATAATTATTTATCAATATTAGATTCAGAAAACTGTGCCTTTACAGAAAAGAAGGTACAGAATGGAAGTAGTAATCTTGGCTCCTCTAAAGAACACTTGGCCTGTTTGCCTTCTCATTCTGCTTTGGTATGAACGAGATGCCTTTCCTTTGTCTTCTAGCTCTTTAAAAGCTCTTCATAGCAATGGCCCCTCCTGTGAGGATTATTAATTTATTCACTTATCCTTCATACTAGATTGGTAGTGTTTTAGGATCATGATCTGTGCATTTCATCTTCTGATGTTCAGTACCAGAGCACAGTGCCAGGTAAATATTAGACATTTTATAAATATTTACTGAATGAATGGATGAAATAAATCAGACCATAGCTTGAGCATCTTGCTTACTGCTGTATCTATTGTGTTTTGGAACCAATTCTGCTTCATAGATTTTGCCTCTTTTTTTCAGCCATAGGCATTTTTTCTTTTATTATTATATACACATGCACACACACATCAAACACAGATACATATACACATAAATAAATTTTATTTCCTTTACAGATGTGAATAATTTTTTAAATAAATCTCTTAATAGTCTCTGACTTGCACTTCTGCTTTTACTTTGTTTCCTATCATCCCTATAAGAACTATATTTTCTTTTATTTTTTTGTACATAGAACTGACATATGTATAGTATTTTTACTTCTAATTTGGTGATTTTTTTAAAAAATATATTTGAACTTATTTTTTAGTAAGCATCAAAGAAATGGAGAAATTCATACTACTTTTTTTTCCATTTTCAAAAAAAGTTTTTTAATGCCATCATTTCTAATTATATTACTATTATTTTTATTTTATCTATTTTTTTCTAGACTTATGCATTCTCTGTCTATTTTTTCCCACTGCTCCTTTTACTTTTTGGCCCAATGAATTCTGGGGAGAGCTTTCTCAAGTTTGTTCCTCACATCACTAATTTAGTTTTCTCTTTGGTATCAATTTTACATTTTACTGCTTCAAGCACAGATTTTAAGTCTACAGTTATATCTTTATTTTCCTGCAATTCTATCATATTTAAATGTAGAATACAAAATAAACATTCATCCTCTCATTTTCATCTTTTGTTTCCTGGAGCACATTTCAACAATTTTAATTAAATGCAAAACAGATGTTTTCTAACAGTTGCTTTGCTTCTGTACTACTATCACAATCACCATCTCTCTCTCTCGATTTGTTTCTTTCTCTTTGCAGAATTTTTCATGGGTTCCTGTCAAGATGTTTATCTATTTGTTTATTTATTTTTGTTCTCCTTCAGGAATTTTTTCTAGATGTGGAGTTTCCAGTAGAAGCTGCTCTGTAGATATTTCTTGCCTTCCGTAGTGCTCACTCAGTCGCCGGTTAACATCCTCTTAGATCTTAAACTGAAGGGCTGCTCACTGTAAACATTTTCAACCCAAAAGGAATGGTATTTAACAGTTCCTTGTTAAATAAGGATCCACTGACCCATTGCCTAATTATGAACAAATGGCTCCTTTTATCTTGGATAGCAAGTAAATTGAGGGAAAAACATAGACACAGAGACCAAAATTTTAGTTAAATGCATATTAAAATATAATATTTGAATATATACTTATTTACATATACATTTGTGTCAGTGTATGTATATATGTATGTGTGTTTGTATATAACTGGGTTTCTTCAAAGGTATAGGATAACTGAAGACATTCAATCAGCATTTATTTCATATTTATATAAATATATCCAATATGTATATCTGTTGATTTCATGTATAATTCCACATACATTACATATTATATACTTAATTCCTTATATATGTTATATATACTATAGTATATATGTATATAGTATATCATACATAGAATATAGTAATATATAGCATTACATATTATATATCTAATTCTTCACATATATCATATATACTATGTACATATATAGTGTATATTATATAGTATATGGTATATATAGTATATAATAATATATAGTATATATTATATACAATACATTCATATTGAGGAGAAAGAGAAAAAAAGACTGACTATTGGTTGTGAAAACAAGAAAGAAAATCTGATCAACCTGGAAAGGAAGTTCAGAATTGAGTAGAAATAAGAATTAAAACAAGAAGCATCGACTAGTATGTCATTTCCTCTGTGAAATAGTCACTGTCCCTCGGGAAACACTGCAGTGACGAAATACTACAATATATAAGATGTCCCATGACTTGATCAACATTGATACTTAAGTCGCTGATACATTTCAATAGAAAATCAATAGTTTTATAACAAATCCTTATTTTCCTCTCTCTCACCTCTTTGTTTTTTCTTGCACAAAATACACTGCCTCGTGTTCAGGACAGCATAAAATATATAGATCACACACTATAAGAATTAGTTTTGAGGGGAGGGAGACCTCAAGTAACTTCATGAAATTTTGACCAAAGTAATTCATTTCTCATAAATGTATTATCTCTTCTGATAAAGAATCTAAAAAAATCCCTGAAGCTGGTGATGCATAATTAAAACAGTGAAGTACTTCATTCTGGATGGCAAAATAAGCCAATATTCTTCTCAAAGCTTAATATAATGAATTCACAAATGGAAGGAATAAATAGACTAATATCTCACAACTTACTTCACTGAATGCGTTAATATTGCCTTAATTTTGTTTGTCCAATTGCCCCTTTGGTTTATTATGACTCTCTCGCTATGTTTCACAGTCGGTGTTTACTGTAACTCCATTCAAGGCCACTTGTAGCAAGCAGAGCAATTAAGTATGTGATAGCTTGAGCTATAATCAGTAGTTCAAACATTTTAGGTACTTTTTATGAAAACAAAAAGAAAAGAAAGAAAAAAAAAAGAAAATTGGCTCTTGACTGTAGCCAAGTAATAGTGTTGAACTCTGTTCGTTAATTATTTATGAAGTATCTCTTCTGATCCTGGAGTAGGCTATGCCCTGTTGTCTTGCTCAAATGAGTAATGACTTAATTCCTGGTCTCCATGTGCTCATGGTTGAAAAGGGAAGATTTGAAACAGACTCAATAACAGTGCGTAGCTGAACGTGAGACATTCCGGAAGGAATGCAGATACAAGATACAGAGAGAGTTTAGAGGAGGCAGGTGTATCTGGGCTACAAGAAGACGTGAAGGCTCTGTGAAGAAGTCACATGTCGATGGATGGGTAAGATGTAAATAGACAGAGACAGGAAAGTGCCATTCCAGGTCTAGTGGAATGTATGAATAAAGAATGAAAGTATGGCAAATGTTTCAGAGAAAGCCAAGGTGAACATTACTTAGAGTGTTTGTACTGGAGCTCAGCGGACTTGGGGACAGATTGTATGAGTGTGAATGCCAGGCTGGTTGGGTAGATATTTATTTGGAGTCTATGTACATCAAATATCAGCCTCTGAGTGTTTTGTAAGCATCTCTTTATAAAGGACCAAAATATATAAAAATAGACAGCATATTTTCTGTGGGAAAATTGTAAAACCAGTTTATATAACTAATACTGACTCTTGTGACAGCTAGCTTTTGTTATTTTTGTAACTCTTACTTAAAAATGCTATTCATTAATGCACTTTCACCTTCATAATCCAATGGTTTTATTTTCACGTTTGAAAAAGAAAGATCTATCGTACTCAAACGTAGCGTATGGATACACATGCTGAAATTCCAGCTATCCATTTGTTTTCATGTCTACATGTCCTATTGCCTTTAGAAATCTAAGGTCTTATTATCAGTTTGTGACAGTCAGCCACATATAAAATGAATGTTGGAAGGAAATACAAAGCTATGCCTGGCAACTTTACATTATTTAAGGGCTGGGAATGCCACTGCTCAGTCCATTGTTCGCTGAGATAATCAGATAAATGAACAGAACAGGAGCCAAGGGGATTTGGCATCGCCCACAGCGTCCAATCACACCTGCTCAGGGACAACCTTGCCCCTTAGCCAGAAACCAGGACAGGCCAGTGGGTTCTTTTCAAAACTAAAGAAGATAACATATGGGGAAAACGCAAGGCATAGGAAATGTTTGTATTAATATTTCCTCTTGGCTTTCACATAACTTGTACACAAGTCTGATACAATGCATGCTAATTGCATGCACTGGATTTTTAGTTTAACTAAAAAGACCACTTTTTTTTTAGTTTTTATTTGCTTGGGTAAAATTCAAAATAGCAACTGATCTGGAATAAACGCTTACGATGGGCACTGCAGCAGGTAGGCAGATGCTTCCTCCTGGTCCAGGCGTCCATCCTTCAGCAGGGGGCTGATGTGAAGGTAGGAGGTGGTCCATGCTCACTGGGCATGTGGCAACTCGCTCAGGGAGTAGTGACAATTTGCTAACCAGCCCAGAATTACTCAGCGTTTCACTGCAGGGCTGTACCAATGCCCTCTCTGTAACTACAAGTAATACAGCACTCCTGTGACATTCTGCTAGTTACTAATCCATCAATTAATTAAGAAAAGAATATCCATTTTCATTTTAGTAAGCAGGAGATCTGTGTGTTGGCTCTACAGCTTTTGAATAAGCTCATCCTATTGCACAGTTACACTACAGACAATCATCTTCAGGCTGCCATACAAGGGCCCCCACTCCAAGACCAATTTATGCAATTTGAGCATTTGGGGAAGGATTACTGGTGACATTGTGAAGCCTTCCTTTTACCCATCTATTGTTTATTTGCTCTTGGTTTCAATCTAAATTCCATAACATTGTCTTTCCCTATGTGTTAGTATCTTTCAAAACTGTAGAGGCACAAAGCTGCGCATCTAATTACACGTTTTGAAGTATTAACGATTTGCTGTCTCAGAACAACCCTTATAGATGCCACTCCGTGACAGAGCAAGAGAAAACTGGAGTGAGCATATTTGGGAGAAGGGAAGATGAGAAAGAAGGAGAGTTCAAAGAAGTTTGGGAGACTCTGAGCATCAGAGAATGAGAAGAGAAAGGAAGAAGGCAAAGGCCAGTGAAGGAGCCAGAGAGATTCGCAGAGACTCGAGAAAGACAAACGTGAAATTATCCATGGCCGGCTGAAAGAAAATATCTGAATGGTTTCAGGAAAATAAAAGAACGAAAAAAAGAAAAATGGAGAGGAAAACAAGGGAGCCTTAGAAACAAGGTAAAAGAAAATAATAAAGAATGATAAAAGGGAGGGGGAAAGGAAAGAAAAAGAAGACATAAAAGAAAAAGGAAAGGTGACAGTGATGAGAACAGTAAGGAAAGCTGAGAGGCAGACAGGACTAGACTGGACACTGAAATAGGGGGGAGCACAAGATTTTAAAAGAAGAAAAATACAAACACAATATAAATGGAGTATAAACTGGAATTTAAGAGAGAAAGAAGCAAAAGGCCGTTCAACTCTGGGGGAGAGAATTATATCCTTCAGGTGTTATTAAATGTTACTCAGCTCAGGATCAGAGACAATGGAGTGCTTAAAAAGAAACCCAGCACTCTATGGTAATGGAGATAGTTGGAGATTTTACCTTCATCAGTAATTATCTAAAAAGAAAAAAAACTAAAACGAGAGAAAACCACCTTGCGGAAAGCGCCGTAGGCAGTCTAGGGGTTAGCTCTAGAATGTGCATTAGACAGGTCATTTTCTCTTTCATCCACGGGTCATGAAGAGATACATCCATAATTTCAACTGGCAGCCATGTGATTTTCTCCTCATGTAATATGAATGACTACTTACACGCTGAGCGCTTGCTAAGCAGGTGGAGGAGCAAGAAACAGTAAGAGAAAGATTTATCCTACTTTAGCCCGTAGAACTGATGGAAGGAAGAGTGGAGTGTGAAATGTACTTCTTGCTGGTTACAGAAACCATGAAATAAAATTTTAAATTTATTCGAGATGAATTAAGTCCTCTCATATGAGAAAAAATATAAAGATATATTCTGGGGGCACGTATAGCCTGGGGTTGTGCTGGTACTAATTTTTTTTCTTTTTAAAAATTATTTATTTTTATTAATTTCTTTATTGAGGTAGAGTTGATGTGGAATATCATACAAGTTTCAGGTGTACAACATAGTGATTCACAAATTTTAAAGGTTATACTCTATTTATAGTTATTATAAAATACTGGCTGTATTCCCTTTGCTGTACAATATATTCTCATAGTTTATTTATTTTATACCTAATAGTTTGTGCCTCTCAATCCCCTCCCCTTATCCTGCCCCTCCCCACTTCCCTCTGGTAACCACTAGTTTGTTCTCTGTACCTGTAAGTCTGTTTCCTTTTTGTTATAGTCACTAGTTTGTTTCATTTTTTAGATTCCACACATAAGTGATGTCATACAGTACTACTGATTTTTTTCAGTTATTTTGATGCCAGGAGAGAGGATTTGGGGCTTATTCCAAGATGGATATGTTAACTTTCAAGTTTGCAGGCAAAGAGCTGCTGTCAAGGCCATAATGATATATATTAAATCGTGCATCTGCATCAGGCTGAAGTTTTAAAAGGATGAACGTTGTTCAAAGAATAGAAACAAAAGCAAAAATAATTTGTTTTACCCTTGCCTTATCTAATGCTTTTTTCCTGTCTCTTTCTCCCCTTTATGCTCTATATTATATCTGCTTTGCTGTCAGCTACTCCAGTGCCTCATAGATAATGCATCCTTAAATAAACGTTATTTCAATAAATGAATGACTTAATTACTTAATAAATATTCAAAAGATTGGGCTCAAAAAGGGAAAGAAAGGGAGAAGAGGGGAGGAGGGGAAGAGAGAAAAGAATTAAATAAAAATATTTTAAATAATTGAATTTGAACCAAAATTTGATAAATATGACATGAACAGTTTGGAAAAGATACTATAGTCAATCCTGAGCAGGCTTTACTAGGACATGGAATGTCATTTTGAATGTTTGTCTTTTAAAAAAAAACAAAGGGAAATTGAAGACAATCCAATACAAACAATTAAAGAGAAAGAAAATAAAATCTTTGAGTAGGGATGAAAGGAAATCATATTTAAGCTGGAGGAATCAATACTGATGATCAAATACAACTTTTTTTTAAAGCTTTAAAGAGCATCAGCCCGCCCTCATCTACACAGCCCACTCATCTACGTTTTTGCAGATACATTCAAAAAAAGATTTGTAAAACCAAGCCCCTCACTGGCACTTATCATAAATTCTTAAGGCACATTGCACTTTCAATGCCAACTTGAGCTAATAATCCTAAACATTATTAAAAACAGATAATGTCTGAACAGGACAGTTCAGGACAAACAGGAAAAAAATAAATGAAATCCAAATGTGGATAGCTTTTTATCATTCGTTTGACAAACATTTGTTAAGTTCCCCTTACATACTAGATGTCAGAGATTAACGAGGCAGGGGTAGTGAGGAAGGCAGCCTGGATCTTTCATATAGGGAGTTTATATTTCTTGTAAATAGTGTGGTGCTGAATAAAGAGACATTTGAGACCCAGTGTAGTTCCGGGCAACCCGTTAGCACTAGTCTTAGCTGAGTAAAAGAATGATAATTAACACATAGATCTTTAAAACACTGCGTAAGAAAAGAATAGGGCTCCAGCGTGCTGACTCCAAGCCAGGTGAGAAATAGCGTTTATACAAAATGGATTAAGATAAAAGATTGTGAAGCTTAGGGGGCCCTTGATCCAAAGATTCTGACAATCACAGCAAAGAGAACAGCTCCAATATTTGATGGCGCCTCTGAGAAGGGGGAGGTCAGGTAATCAAAGGACAGGATAATGAGTCTAAAGAGGATAAGAGACAAACCCTTTTAGATTATAGTTCAAAAAGTTTCTATTTAACAGATTAAAATTCTGTTCCGCAAGTTTTTACTACAAAAAAAACATACGGTGGCATAAATGGAGTCTGTGTATCACATGCAGCACTCTCAGTGCTGGCCACACCACTCGAGGGTTTTTTGATGCTTTTTTCCTGGTTTGTGGGTATTTCCTCCAAGTTCCCAAGGTGAATGTAATGTGTAGCTAAGGTTATGGACACAGTTAGGAATTTAAATATAATATATCTAAAGGATTTCCAATCACGTTTTTGGTAAAGTTTTGTTGTTTTATGTGGCTGTTCGTGTTTTCTGTGACTGTGTGGACATGGGTTTAGGTGTGGACATGCATGTTTTAATTTGTCTCAAGATTCCTAAGATTGGAGTGAGGGGGAGGTGTTCTGAGAGCAAAGTTTTAGAAGTCAGTTGAACTGTGGATTTGATAGTTTGATAAAATTCTGGTTATTTAACTTACTGATTATAACCTGGATATGAAATTTAACCTTCCCATATCCCAGCATTCTCACCTACAGGACAGTATAATGAATAGAACCAACTTCATAAGTTTGTTATGACAATTGAATTAATGTGTGTGAATTCTCTTTTGGACTCACCAAATCTGTGCTTAATTGTTCAGTATTAATTATTAAGACTTTTTGCCATTATTAGGCAAGGGACAGTGAGGAAAACATCTTCAGAAATGTGAGAAGGGCAGTGCAGAACGTGCACCTTGATTTAACCCCTTCAATTTCAGTAGAGGAATTGGTAAAAAAAAAAAAAAACACACACACATGCAGCAATAAACAAGATATTAAGAAGCAGGCGATTATAGCTCTAATGTGGCTTGTTGTTGTCCACTATTAACGCAGGTAATACAATGTTCTTTTTTAGTGTAAGGAGGACAATCTTATTTCCTTCAGAATCTCTTTTAAAGTAACATCACTGTTGGAATAAACAGAACTCAGAGGAAAGTTTCATGTGGTATTTCTTAATGCTAAAGAATTGATGTAAAAAGCAGCTCCTTTGACATGAAAAATGGGGAAAAAAATTAAAATTATGGTAACAAGAATGACATTTGTCTTAGAGTTTATGTATTTCATGTCTGTAGTCCTAGAACTTGCTAATTCATTGGAGATAATTTTTAAACCTTATATTTCTTTTTTATTATTAGTTTCAACAATGTTTCAAGAAAGTTTTAACATGATGTTGAAGGAAGAATTGAGAAACTCATGAATAGCAGCCTTTTAAAGAGCTTCTTTGCATAATTTGAGTAGCAATACAAATACATCACATAATCATCAGAATATATTCCCAAGCGCCTTTTCTATACCTGTCAATGTTCTTTGTTCTGTGATTGATCACAGAAATGATGTAAAAAGTCAACCCCAGCCCTCAAGATTTTAGCAGTTTGAAAGAAGAGATGATGAAAATATTAATGAGAGAAAATATTACTTTCCTAATTTTCACTGATTTGTCCTTAATTATTTGTAAAAGTTAATGGTATATTGTCTTACCATTTTACATTATCATTTTCTCTTTATGTGTGCTTTTTATATATATTACACTTAATTGAATCCACTTGTTTTTCTGTGATCCTTCTAAGAAAATTTTATGTAGATACTGGCTAATTTTTTTTTTCTCTTATGGCTTAAATTTCTCTCCTTGTATGGCTTACATTTTTCTTTTCCTGTTAAAGGAGGTCTTCCCTACCCCAAGTATATACAAATATTATAAAGCTGTTAGATAGAAATTATATTAATGAAGCCAGTCAGGGAGTATGAACTGTATCGGTTTAAGTTTAAGGATATACAATGCTTCTAAGCATGTTGAAAATGTAAAGCTCACTGCACTGGTCAGCAGTTGCTGTGTAGTAACAAAGACTTTCAGCAGTATATACCAATAAGCATTTTCTTCTCATGGATGTTTGCATTGGCTGGGGAGCCCATGCTGTTAACCTTGGGTTGGCTGTGTAGTTATGGGCAAATTCACTGCATTTCACTTTTGGTCCAGGAGAAGCTCTTCTTACTGCAAAGACCACACTGCAAGAGGGAGATTTTACTGCTCAAGTATATTTCAAATCCTGACCTGCATTAGGTTTGCAAACATCCCTTTGGCCAAAGCAAGTCAGGGGCTAATAACCAAGTTAAAGGCTGAGGAAGGAAGTTTCGCCTTTAGGGGAGAGACTTCAAGGCAATGTGCCTGGGTACAGGATGGAGTAAAGAAACAGACCCATAATTCAATCTAATTCATTCACATATAATTAAATACACACACATTCACATATACATATATTTATGAGCATAAGTGCATAAGAACATAAATATAAACTATGGTGGAATTTGCTGAGTGCCAAATGCTTAATCATAATTTTAGAGATTATCTCCAAACAGCAAACTCCTTCTGCAAAGACTGAAATTAGCTCTTCCATGCAAAAATGTAGAATTTCATATCTCGTGTAAAGCATGGATCTTTGGGAAAGCTTTGCAAGAAAATCAACCATGCATGCCTGTGTAACTGAAATAATTCATCTGTTCCAAGTGTTACTTTACTCCATTTAGACTTCCTCACCGCTAAACTAATTTAACCTGGCTCTGCTCAGTCAATTATAATGGAAACCATACATCATCCAGGAATCCAGGCCGTGGTCTTTTATTTTGTTTACCTTTTGCCTGTTTACATTTGGTAGCGGGAGACTTCAACACTCTATTTGTTCCTTAACATAATGCTCAATGTTATATCATTTAGTCAAACCCTTTTAAAGGTTATCTGTTGTATCATTACCCGGAACGGTGTTTCACAGAGTTCTAGAACTGGGGAGGAGTTTTCTACAATAATAGGATCCTCCAATATTTTTCACATTGCAGATTATTAATAAAGCTTTGATTCACTTACGCACACAGACATACAGACACACACATGCACTGCGTTTGATTGAATAAAGGCAACATTGATTAAGAAGGAAGGAGGGATCCGCACAGGTTAAATGTTAGCTAAATAATGCATGGACCTTTTAAAATGTATCATCAAGTGATCAACCTAGAGGTAACCAACTGGTGCCAAGAAAAATGCCTAAAGAGCTTGCCAAGGAGCCAGATGGTCCTACTGCTAAATTATCTCCTGCAGATTGTCATGGGCCCCTTACAACTGGCACGCCCACAGGTATCGCTCACACCACATCGCCTTATGGTTTGAGCTAATTATGTAAAAATAGTTTGCTTCTTATACAGCAAATGTGCATGCTCTGTATATATTTATTTTATTCTCCTAGGGAATCAGTTTTTTTTTTTTTTTTGGTAAGTCATGAGATAGAAAATAATATGTGTGAAATAGACTTGCTTAACCTAAATCAGTTATTATATAAAAATGACATATCATTCATTGGTGCCAGGTCTTTCTACCCCTGCTTGTGCTTGTGTTTTTCTTTCTCTCAGTCCCTTTAGAAAATTGGGTTGTAGGACTCCGATAAAGTGGGTGACAGTAAGATTTAATCATCAGGTGTTCAGAACATTGATATGCTGTGGATTGTGCAGCCAACAAAGAAACAAATGCACCTGTTTTTGATTTGTAATCTAAGTATTTTATGAACCTAGCCTGCGATAAATACTTGTAGCTAGGAGAACTGAGCAACTAATTGAACTGCATGTAATTGATTATGCTGCGATGTATTAATAACAATTAAAAATTGTTGACACTCTTTCTAATAGTCTTTGCCTTTCTCCAAATAGCATTTGGAGGTGTCCTAAATGCATAACAATATTTCCCACTAAAGCCAGTGAATTTAAGAAAAACACTTCTTAGTGAATTAGAGCAAGTTGAAACAACTTTCCTTCTCTACAGTTTCTACACTGTTATTTTTCTAAATGTGTCAGCAATCTTTCAAAATATTGGCTTTTATGTTTATCTAAAGATAGAAAAAACTTTTTAAACTCTTATTTTTATTTTGAAACAGACCTTATTCCCTTAGATATTATGGACCACTGTGCCAAGTGAGAAGGACTAGAAAGAACCAGAATGACATTATGTAAGGTTGATACAAAATAGGAGAGCTGAGATACTTTGCTATAAACACATCTTTTTAACGTATTCAAAAATATTTTATAGTGGAGGTGGCACATTTATTTTAGAAAGGATTTTGAGGAATAAAAGGGTGTGACATACCACATCATAGCAGCTTGTGCTGGTGATAATAATTGGGTTATACAGAGACTAAAGAAATATGAAAGCCCCCCCCCAATTTACTTTTCCTCTAGGCTGCTGAAAATTAAAGGCAGAGCTTACTTAATTTAATGCCAAGTGGGTTCAAGAACATACATACTGAAATTAAATATAAAAGTAAAGAAATTGAATTATTTACATGGTGTTATTAGCAGATTTGTATCATGATTTAACAAGTATTTCTCATTTAAAGGTTTTAAAATCAGTATTCTCTAAGACTTACAGAACAGAATTTTGCCAAAAGAATAAAATAGATGACCACTTGCTTGCTACACTCAATGTAGGTTGCAATGGTTTTTCCAGAGTCAGCATATATACAAAAACATATATGCATCCATAGGTGTGTGTACAATATATCCATATAAGATCTGAATTTACCAACACATTATCATATTTGATAAACTGGCTGATCATATGAATTTACCAATTTATCATATTCTGAAGTTAAATTGAAAGTTTGTATTTTATATGGTTAAAGTACAAACTTAGGTGCATCTCTTGGGAATTTATGTTTCACATGTAATTCATATGCAATATTTAACCTAAAATTAAGCAATATTATAACAAGTACATTGAGGGACATGGGTATATATTGAATCCATTGCAGAACTAGCTGCCAGGGAAAAATACCAATGAGATTTTTAAATTATTATTATTATTATTATTATTAAAGCAATGAATACCAGATTTTGAAAAGACTTTTAAAGTAGAGAATTTTCTTCAGCCAGACGGAAGCCTGTTCCCCTGGGACCCTGCCTGCCAGGAAGAGGGCTGGGTGGGAAAGTAGCAGCAGCTGGCATGATAATGAGTCCACTTCACTGCAGATGAGTTCATTATTATTCCATTCCTGCAGTCTTGTAATTCACAGTTGTATGTCATTTATACATAAATAAAAAATAGGTATTATATATAGCTAAACTCTGGCAATCTACAAGAGCAACATTTACAAACATAAGGGACAAACTGGGAGACATATGCAAATGAAGCTGGATGATAATGGGAAAATACAGAGTTTAAATGTCCCATAAAAACACCCTTTCTACTAAAAAAAAAATCAAAAACTAAACAAATCTGTGTGAACTTGTACTTTTCGTACTTGGAATTCAGCTTTGTCTTACTATTACATGAACCAGAGATACGAAGACAGTATAATTTTTTTGACTATAAGTGATTTCTCAGGAACTATTATTTTATATGAAAGAGAATCTTATGAAAACACATGAAAAATAACTCCATGTATACAAAATTAAACTTAACAATAATTGAAAGTAACGTTTTTCCGTTTTGTAAAGCTTTTTGACTTTCGCATATCATGGACATTGAAATTTTAAAAAAAGGAAAAATATTGTATTAAATGATACTGGGCTTTGGTAACACACAGCTTCTTTGGGACAAGAGACTGAAGAAGTGAACCTCAGTTGTTGAGCACATCACAAAGTTGTTGAGGAGGTAGGAACTGAGGAAACTACTACCAAATTAATCTGATGAAGTTCAGAGACTATGTCTCTTTCCGCAAAAATCAAGGGTTACAATTTAAGAGTAAGAAATCTTATACTAGGAGTAACACATAAAATCTAGGAACTTTAGGAAATATAAACAATTAATAACAAGAGATACTGATATATGAAAAAATATTATAGAAATAACCATGCTTAAAACAGTAAACAAAGATGAACTAGTAACTGCCAATAATGTTCCGATATTTTAAAATAAAAGTAAAAGGAAAGAGGAAGAGCAATAACCCATCGCGATATGGCTGAATGAGCTTAGGCAGGATTTGGAAAATGGGACATTTATTTTCTACATACATGTTAAACATTTCCAAATGGCTGAATTACTCTTGGTTTACAATTATTTAAAATTATTACTGGTATAATAATTTTATACCATCTCCATAAGGAGATGGAGAGGGTATTGTTTTAATCTCACAGAAGAACACAGTTTAGAGACAAAAGCATTAGCTATTGTTTAGGTTCAATAAATAGTATCATTTGAAGGACTATACTCGTCAGGAATTCTCACTCTTGGCCCCAGAAGCATCATGATTGCAGTTGTCATTTGCACACTTTACAGACCACCACCACCTCTTGGTTCTGGTCCAAGTAACTAATTTAAATTACCTTGACACGATTTGTATCTAGACCCCAACAGCAACAAAAAAGATCGGTTGAAAATGCCTAAAACCTCATCATGGAGCTTACACTGAATAACTAAATCTGTATCTACATCTATATCATCAATAACAAATATGTATATTTAATGAGATAATTAAATAATTATATATAATGAGTATATATGTAATTTTTTTAATCTAATCTATCTACACTTGAGAATTCATGGACCCCCCTCCCCCCCTTACTAAGGACTGAAACAAAGTCTTTAATAGTTATCTTCTTCTGTGACTTCCTTCATTGTCCTCTTTGGGATACTCTTATATCTTGTGCCTTTTGATAAAAATTAAAGAGAATTTTATCCTCTTAGTAAGGCTTAATAAGACTTAGCAAGTCCCTCAGAGAGAGACTAACTGAGATTTGCCTCATCCACTAAATCCCGTGCCTTGTCTGCCAGTGGCTCCACGGCACGGGCATGTGTTCCGATAGCATGGGGGCGCTGCAGTCTTTCTCCAGGTGCACCTCACTGTATGTCAGTGAGTCACCGCCATACTGCCAGGGGTTCAGGAGCTCTAGGTACTAAACAGAAGTTTTAGAATTTCTCTGAACAGAAAAATTATTCTCTACTACAAAAAAGGTCACAAATGTCATGATGCACTCTGTGCAACACTGGAAATTTTCCTATCTGGCTGGACAACCTGGTATTTTATGGTTGATTTGTTATCCACTTCCATGTAAATTGCAATTCTCCTCTAAAACTGGAATACCTCTTCTAATTTTGGGGGTTAAGGCACATTCTGCAAACTTTTGAACTAGGTAATATCTATTCTGTGCTAATACATGTGCTGTGAGTTGAAGAAACTTCAGTATCATTTGAAATTGTGAAACACAAAATTCCTTGCAAACATTTAGATTCATTTTATACATCCAAACACACCATATGTTATTCAGACGCTTTGAATATCCCCAGAGATTTTTTCGCTGTGGTGCGTGTTTTCCATTCTTCTACTTAGAAAAGCCAGAAGGGAAAAATAAATAAACAAATAAATGAAGGCAATCTTTAATAACTAGGAAGAATATAAAAGTCACAAGTTATATCTGTTGGGAGTTAGATTATCTGTTAACTAAAACATTGAGTGAGTGTGTGAGCAAGCCTGGAATGGAGATTCTCAAGGGTGCTAAATATTGTTTCTTCCAAATGTTTTTCACACTCTAGAAGGTAGGTAAATAGCCAGTTTCTTCCAAACTGTAGGGGAATAACGTTTAATTCATACAATTGTTTCTTTCCTTCTGAAAATGCATTTAATACTCAAGATAACAACAGACAGTAGTTCTAGAAATTGCCTGTTTTTTTAATTTTTAGGTATGCAAATTAGATCTTCACAGTCCTCATCATTCTCTGGGTTTGTGTTCTTCCATCCTTATATTAATATGAATACCCAAATTCCATTTGGTCCTTAGCTTTAAAATGCATGTATTATCAGGGCTGGAGTCTCCCTCCACTGTAGTTTCTAACGATAGTCACCTTAATCGTAGACTCAGTGTCTTTCTGACTCATTATACAATTACTCAGGAATAGATTCTGCATGTGCTCAGGAATAGCTTCTGCATGTGCTCAGGAACAAGGTGGTGCGGGCACACCAGCCCCAGCCTTTTCTTAGAAATCCATAAACGAGGCAACGGAAAGGGTGGTCAGACCGCCGCCACGCCCAGACACTCACGCAGCCTCTTTTTGGTGTTTGCCAAATCTGTCTTTGACATTTCCCAAACTTTGTCAGGTTGACTTCTAGGCAAGATAGCTCATGTGAGAATTGTCACCAAACTTCTCAAAAGACAATTGTCACCCCTTACACTCTTTCTGTAGAAGTGGGACAACGTGGTCTCCCAGGTGACTCTCAGCCTCCTTCCCATCTTGCCACTCCCAGTCTGCCCTGTTTCCCCAGATGCCTCTATCCACATTCATCTGAGCCTTCACTCCACCAAAAATAAGTAAGCAATAAACACCTACATTTAATAGTTCATTTAGATTGGACCATGGAGAGGAGACATTGTTGCTACCACCAGTGTCCCACTCTCCTTGGACTGAGTGACGCACCCCTCTATGTAGAGTCGCAAACATATAGTCAAGGAGAGGGGCGGACACGGCTGACTCTGGGCCATGAGTTAAGCAAAGTGCAGAAGGAATTATGCCTTTGCGGGTACCCTAAATCTTGGAATCATTCATTCAGGGCTCAGATAGTTTAGATTTACTCTCTTTATACAAGCATACTCAGGAGGAGTGTTTGGAAGAATTGGGACATAATACTCAAATATGCTGTGAAATTGGAGCTGGTGCACACATTTGGTTCACACCACAGATATCTTATTGAAGTGATACTTTGAAAAGGTAAAGAAAGTTTGCGTCATATTCAGCTGAAACTGAGATTGAGAGTAAACTCCCAAAATAATTAATTAAAAATGATGTGTTAAAGAAGAGATGAAGGAATTCGATTCAAGGGATGTTGAAAATCATCTCCAACGGCATGACTATGGAATAAGGGAGATAAAGGAATATAGCATTTTATCTAAAAGATAATACAAATAATACATCTTTATCTTTTATGAGATCTATTTAAATTAAAGTGTAAATTCATATAAATTACAAATGTACTTTATGTCATATAATAAATATGCCCTTTGTTGCCCAAATAGAAGAGAGAAACACTACACCAAAACCTATGAGTAGGTTCCATTGTGTAAAATAATTAACTTTCTTCAAGAAAGTGAGAAAAGTGTTAATAAAATGTAACACAAGCTCTTTTCTCTACATAGTTAGTATAGTTTTTCACTCTGTGAATGAAAAAACAATACGCATCATTTCTCTCTTTTGTTTACAACTTTTCAGTGTGTTTTGATAATAGACAATTCCAACTGTAGGACTGGAGCAAGACAAAGGAATCACAGAAAAATTTCCATAGTAGCATAAAGTTTCCAGTAAGTGGGCAGCCATCCTAAGAATAATTGTCACACACAGCAATAGAAATTATACTAAGTCAGAGAAGTGACTATTAATGTATTTAAAAGCTGGAAACCTATAATTAAAATGTTTCAAATCTAATAGTGAGTTTTAATTGAACATCAAAACCCAAATTCCAAATGTAAAGAATGGACTAGAAATTGAACTGGCAACAAACAAAACAAGTGATTAATTTTATTGAACAGAAAAAAAAATTCAAGAAAAATGGTTCCTTATCAGTGTTTCCCCCTAAGTAATCTTAAGTAATTCCCAAGAAAAAGACTGAGGCTAATTTCTCTCCCTTGATTCTTGAATTTTAAAAAAGTATTAGCAGAGTATGTCTAGGGATTGGCATCTTTTCATTAAATATTATTAACATATAATTATCCATTTAAACCTCAACTCTTTGTCCTTCTCTAGTTCAAGCTGAGTTCTATTATATTTTTCACTACGTTTGTCCAGCGACTTGTCGCAGGATTATTTATCTAAAAATTGGCTCTAAATTAATGACCTTTTGTTCAACCTTTTCATAATTTTTTTTTCGTGTTCAAGCATTTGGTCTTATATGTTAATGATTAAATGTTCTGTAATGATTCAGCTCTTTGTTTCTTCCAATGAAAATTTCAGCAATCTGTTGCATTCTTATTTTCCTGCTCGTTTCCTTGGTCATACAGATATTTTTCAATTATTCATATTTGCTTGCATCTTTTTTTAGTTTCCTTTTGATTGGAATCTATCACCTTATCACATTGTATATCTCTGATAACACATTTACGCTGAAATTTTACTGAAAGCAAGAAACAGACATTTTCTCTATTTTTCATCTACGTCCCTCAATATATTTTTCTCAAAAGTGTGTTTTTCTTCTGCATCTGCAGTACTATGTTCTTTGTTCATGTTACACTATTTTTTTTATACTTATATTTGGACGAAGATGTTGGCCTTGACTTCGGCTGCATTCAGGATGTGTGTCTTCACTTTGGATTTTCTTGCTCCTCAGGCTGCTGTCTGAATCCTCCTCTCTGACCTAAATTGCTCAGTTATCTTACTGTTAATAATCTGCGTCCATAGATTCTGCCACTTCTGCCAGGCAGCCTGGCGCGACACTCCTCTAGGCGTTGGTTGATGCTTCATTGGGCTACACCTCTTTTCTGAGTCTTCTATGTCTGGCCTCTGTGAGTGATGGTCTTTATGGCCATGCTCCTCTCCTCCCTAATGCTGTCACTGCAGTGTTGTTTTTAAACCAGGGCAAGACTTCTGGATTTTTACCACCTTTAGCCATTGTCTGAACTCTGATCCTCTGGAGCGCCACAGCTCTAAAATGCAGCTCATTCACACAAGTGAAAGTTCTCCCAAATGCTCCTGGTCTTCCTACCCCAGCCCTTGCAGGGGTTCTCACAAAGTCTCCCTTACTTCCAGGAACACTGATGTTCATCAGTCAGGGCTCCTGCACTGATCCTAAGTGCTATTGTACAGTATTCAAAATGTCTTTGAATGGTCAATTTTCTGCTTCTTACTGAAAAGTCCCAAAGCTATCTTAAATTGCTTTAACGTCATTTACTAATTTTATCAAATTATTTACATCTAACTGGCCAACTAGCTCTAGAATAACCATTTACTCCCTTGTTTGTTATTTGTGCATCCAATCAGTAAACCATCACTGAGGATTTCCTGCATATTTTGAGTACCTAGAAAAGCATCAGGAACTATTCGTTTATACTGAGTTTTGTGGATTTCACGGATTGTGCTTCCTGGTGTTTGGGTGAACTCCTAGTAACTGGAGATTTATGTTTGAGCTTTGCTATCTAGAAATTGGTAGAAACACCCACAAGTCTGATAATTGCTCTGGCTCAATACTTGCAACAGAGTGGAAGGTAGTGGCATCCTATAACACATGGAATATTAAATAAAAGACTGTGGCTTAACAATAAATATAGGTAGGAATTTGTGTTCTGACGGATGTGAAGGCTTTATCTACTCAGATATATGGGCAATCTTAAAAATAAAGTCTGGTTGGAGAATCAGCAGATGGCCAACTAGGATGCCTTAGAGAAGAAAAATAATAGCAAAAATATATGAAAGCAATGATTTAATAAAAACTTTGTAGAGTAAAAGTCTTTGTTTCTCTAGTTAAGGAATAACATTTCAGATACTTGATGCAATGCTTCTGTTTTGGTTTAAACAAAATCTAAGTGAATATAGGCCTTTAAAATCTCACAATCCTTGAAATGGTATTTTATTCTCTAAGCTATAGATTATATTCATATACTTCACATTTACCTCTACACCTCCTCTCTTATAAGTGTGTTTTGATTTATACATGCTGTGTCTGTTCATAGGCATATCAGTGATAGCAATCAACCAATCATTTTATTGGCAATACTTCCTATTAGAAATTTTACACTAAGTAATATTTAATTATGCATATACTTATACAATACATATTTTAATGACTTTTGAGAATGTGTTAAGTTCAAACAACGGAGACTTTTCAAAAGAACAAGACACACGACCTGATGGTTGAAACAAGAAAGACCAACTCTATCCACCAGTTGGTAATAAAATGTCAATCAAAAGCTGAACTTGTGTTTCAAGTTGAGAATCATTCTGATCTCATCTTGTGCGTCTTCTTAGTAACACCCTCCTTTAGTTCTTGAAAATTAAAATTATGTTTATTTGAATATTATTTAAATGTATTAAAATTGTATTTATTTGTAGCATCAGGAAGAAATAAATTGCAAAAGCTATAATCTCAACTATATTCTATTAAGAAGCACATGAAAGAATATCACATACTACAAATGTCCTCTCTTACATCCACATTATTTAAGAAGAGTTTCTACACTTTGTTCCTTCCCTTAGTTGCCTTTTATTACATTATTTACTTGACCAGTTTCTAACACTCAGATCAGAAAAGTTTTTCAAATGTTTTTCTTAAAATTGCTACTTTGGGTACTTAGTATAATCACTGAAACCAAAGAAGGAAGAAAGCTCTCGGATTACTGAGTTCATTTCCATTGCAAGTGTAATGACTGATCCCTGAATTAGGTTAGAGTTTTATGTGCCTCTAACTACACTTAAGCATTGTTTCTTTCTTTTTTTTGGCGGTGAGGGGGAAGCATGCCAATGGCCAATAATCTCTTCAATTCATTTTTCAAAAAGTCCCCTCATACACATAATTCTGATTATATGAAAATTGAATAGCTTTTTGTGACCAAAGAGTAGTTGAAATTTGTCATAAGTTTGACAGCTTTTATTGCTTTAATGTTCTATCATTAATTATTTAAAAATTAACCAAAGTAATGAAAAATTCAAGCTAGAAATTAGCTTGTATGTACCTTAAAGGTACATAGTTTGTGTCAAATGAAAACGTTTCCTACATGGAAAGAAATATGTGTAAACAATATCTGTCATTTTATACATATATTACTTTATCTTTTTTTTTAATTTGAAGTTACTGGACCAGAATGTGATATTCTTAATCGGAATACTATAAAAAAATGTAAAGTATGAGCATTATCTTTGAACTGAATCTGATTCACATAAGAATGAAACAAATCTGTTTTGTAGCCAAAAAAAAATCCTAATATAACAAGTTACTGCTAGAAGCGCAGTGAGGTAAGGAGCCACCTCAGCTTGTCCACCATTGTAAATCCAACCCCTAAAAGACTGTGTAGATCCCAGTAGAGGTTATTATTATTAATATTTATTAGGGAAGGAAAATATTATAAAGAATTGACAAATATTTCAGCCTCTGCTTTCCAAGTATTTCCAGACTAGTAAGAGTGTTGAGGTAAATGTTTAAATAACGAAAATCAAAGTTGGTTTATGACAATTTACACATGGTGGCTGAGGTCCTGAGATTTTCATGAGTTCCTGTAAGGAGAGATCATTTTGGAACAGTTTCATCTAGTCATTCTCCATAGACAGTGTGAGATTTTAGTTTGATCTCAAGGAATGAAAATATTTAGGTCAATGAGAAAAAGGAAGGAATGATAATATTTAGATAAGATGATGAAGAGAGAGATGACTTAAAGGTGCATGGGAGTGTTTAGGTTAACAAAGATTTTATGACAATTAATGGGAAGGAGAAGGCTCCCTGAAGAATGATTTTTGGGAATATGGCTGTGTACTGCTTTCTGGGGAGTTTATCAAGAAACCTGAATGGTAGATAGAGGAGTTTGGGCATCATTATAAGGGTTTAGAGGTTATTAAACAATTTCATTGAGGTATAACGTGGTGAAGGGAGTAATTTTAAAAGATTTGTCTAATAAATACATATTCCATGAATCAGAAGAGAGATCTAGGGGCAGGGAAACCAGTCAGGAATCAGATTCAATCATGCTGGCATAAGATAAATAAGAACTTATGTTCAATTTTATACACGTACATATTTCTTAATTTTTGCAACTAGGGTGGAGTTTGAGCCCACAGGGCGCACTAGTTGGCTTGAGGTGTATGAGGCAGTAACATGTAGGTCCAGATGGAGGGACAGGGCTGAGATTCACCGAGCACAGAATGGCAGAATCAAGACCCAGTTGCAGCTGCCATGACCACTGTTCCCAGAGGAAGCCCAATCTTGTGGGTTCTAGGGAGTTCTATGGGGTTGGCAGGAGAGTCTGGGCATGAAAAACACCTGGGGAATGCAGGTGTCTGAGATCCTATATTAATATCTTTACAAAAATACAAAATAAAATGTTAATCATGTGAGTGAAGTTTCGAAGATAGGATCAGCAAGACTGATGATTGATGAGGTATGAAAGAAGAGAGAAAAAAATAAAGAAGAATTTTAATAGATTCTCAAGGTAGCCCAGAGAATTGATACTATAGAAATGTTTTTTGTAGAACTGAAGTAATGGAGGAAATTTTCACCACTTAGGGCTTCCTTACAAAATATACCTACGTAAGTTTACTATTGCGTATACACAATTCAAACTGCCTATCACCTTCTCCAGAGAAAGTTTCTTTTCAGTGAAGAAAGGGAACAGAAAACTGCTTCTAAACCTACCCAAGCACATATTTTTTGATTTATTACAGAGGATTAAGCCTTGGCATTCTCCAAGTAATTGCAGTATTTGCCTACAACAGTTTAGAATAACAAAACTATGCAACCATAAACTTCTTATGTCAGAAATTCTTTTAAGAGTTACTAGAAATTTGTCTCAATGTCCTAATGGATGAAATTCCCATAATTTCATTAGTTTCGTACTGCAAAAATATCTATGCATGGAAGCATTTAGAGAATATCCAATCTGGCTGTGTTTGCAATTAATGGCATTATCCCTGATGACTTGGAAAGGGAAATTGAACCACATACAACTCTCAAGGTTAATGTCACATTCAGGTTGTTAGTATTTTTAATTTTCATAAGAATACTGACAACAAAGATGATATATAGTTACTGGGCTAAAAGGGAACCGGAAATCTCCTAAAATACAAAAATGTGTCACAAAATAGTTCTGAGCTTAACTGTAATTGTCAGATGGGACATTTTCCTATTTTTTAAAGCTCTCATGGAACAGAAACCACCTGGGTAACACATAACCATTCTGATCAAGTTTTACTGTCAGTGCCGGGTAATTGGTGGCCTAAAAGAGAACCTTAGTTTCTACCTAGAGAGCCAGTCCAATGGAGGAACAAAATTATATTATTAATAGCCATAATCATAATCAAAAAATGAAGTAGTTCAGTCAGGGTCATTCTTATGTTAATAAAATTTAGGTATATGAAAAATACATTTTTTTCATTTGTCTTCTTTCATTATACATGATTTTTTCAATACGTGAGACAAACTACTAGCAAACTTTTTGGTGGACTCTTTCTGATGAGCTATAAGATGGAAAGTATCATGCCGATCTAATGAAGGTGAAATTTCCTAGGAAGTGAGAAAGCCAATTATTCAGAAATACCATCAGGTCACCTTGCTCATAATTCTCAAGCATGTCTCTGGTGCATAAATTACCAATGCACAGTTCATGTTCAATATCATCCAACCTATGCTGAATAAAATGTTGGCTTTTATGGTCATCTGAACAGAAAGAGCAATCTCAAACACACAGTCATGAATAATGGAGCTAGACAGAGAAGCTAAGTAGACACACCCTTTTCTCTGCCTCCCTGAATCTGAGTTAAGCATTCTCCTGAATCTTCTGATTATCATTTCCTTACCTGCTACCTTACAGGGCTTCTCTTTATCTATATCTATTGCTAAAATGTGGGTTTATGTCCTAATTGCTTTTGACATTTTCAAAAGTGTAGCATGTCATATATAATTTTTTTCAGATTCTGATTTGATTTGATTTTTCTAAGATTCACCCATATTGGTGCATATAGCTGTGGTTGTGTATCGAAGGCTATGTATGTATTGTGCCCATGTAACATTAATTGTCTTTGCTACTTCTGGGTAGTTGGACTGTTTGCAATTTTTGATGTTATGTAGAATGCTGCTGTGAACATTGATTTGCACATGATAAACTGGAAAGAATGTTTCATTTAAGTGTTATGTCTTGCTTGTATATTAACATAATTTTTCTTCAAACTAAATTTAACATTTAAAAATTTAACTAATGGAAATTGTTGACGTCTCTTTAGCTTCTATGAAATACTGTTGAGAATTTTATTTAAAGAAAATATATTCTATAATTCAGAAATTTCCTAACCAGGGTTAAATACTAAATATCTGTTTACACAATTCCAACTGGATAAATGTCCCTGACATACGTGTGTCATTCTAAAATCAATTTAAGTTATACAGATAATCTCGGTTGTTTCCTATTATCTGTGTCTACTGGACAAAAATAAAAATTTATTGCCTATGGGCGTTGAAATACATCTCTTCTTTCCAAAGCTTTCTCAAGGTTCCATCTGTGACTGAATTGATAAAGAAATATTTATATTTCAAAGGCATATTTTTAGAGTTTTTGTGCACACTTACTCACTTCCCACGGTGGTGGATGCCCAACTGTGCAAACAGCAAGCTTCTGGAAACTGTGTATCCAGCAGCTCTCAGTAAGGTGACTCTGAATCGTCAGTAACTGTTTTTTGGCTGCACAGCCACTGCTGCCGTCATTCACTTGGATTTCAATAGAAGTGAATGGATGAGCAGAACAAGGGAGGAGTGAAATATGTCTTTATTGGGTGGAATAGAAGAAGCAGAACAGGGAAACTGCTTATTTTCAAACGTGAAGCCGCAAAATCTGGTGTTACACATGCACAGACTATCCCAGCACATTGATTTCCTACTGTGTGTTTACAGACTTGCAGAGTTTCCTGGTTGGATCTCTGGGGATCCCAGCCATGGGTACTGGGGCAGATGAGGCAGTGCGGAGGGGTGCATGCTCCAAACAGGTCTTCTCTCTCCAGCTAGAATATCCCCTGTTCTCCTGCCTCATATACTGGAATTCAACTTAATGGTTTCTTTAGAAGTATGTTGTTGCTAAATATAATTAAGGCAAACAATCTACTGGAACATTTTCCTTTCACCTTTTCGAATTTTTTAGTATCCCACATGATTGGCAGTAGTCAGACTAGAAATAACCAAGGGAAAAGAAAATAAATTTTGAAGTAAATTCTGCTGCTTTTAAGATAATTATCCATAAATTACTGAAAGAATGTTGTATAAGCAATCTCAAATAAAGGTCTTTACCTTATGTTTATTTAAACACTTTATTTTTAAAATGGAAAAGGAATAATTAAGAGAAATGCTAAATAAATAAATAAAAAGAGAAATGTTAAAAATCAAAGGAACTGATCTTGTTTGTGAAAAAACTGAGGTGTTAGTAGACATGAAAGTATGTTTTCATTGGAGAGAGATGCTGCAGACCGTAGATCAATGAGCTTAATGTAAAATAATGGGTAAATTATTTCAAGTGAATGGTTGTTAAGCACTCAGAGACAGAAGTAAGGGTTACTAGAACTCAAAAAGAATCTAATTAAAATGAATTATTGAAGATTAACCTCACTTCAAGTTATGGTATTATTGGTAACTAATAGTCCAACCAACTAGAATAGTTTTAATATCCAAACTTCAGCCAAGTTCCAAAAATCTTACATTATTCTGAAAAGAAATGAACTATATGCCCCCAAATTTGGAAAATAAAAAGAAATATAAAGAAGAAAATTACTCAGAATTCAGAAATTCAGACATAACTATTTTAAGTTGCTGCTATATGCCCTTCCAGGATTTTTTCCTCTCTGTGTATTGGATAATGTATCATGTACACTGTATATTTTATTTTAAATATAAATTCGCTCCTTATATTTGTTTGGTCATGGTTGTTTTTTTCAAATGCCATTATTTCATAAGCATTTTCCATTGTCATTATTTTTTAAATTATAGTTGTTATTTCTACATATATTTTATCTATGACTAACACCAAAATAGATTCACTCAAATTCCTATTATTGATCATTGAATTTTCCTCAGTTTTTGTTTTTATGAATAATATTATTACTAACATGGTTGTCAATTTCTCTGGTTATTTCCTTAGAATATATTTATAGGAATGGAATTTATGCAGTCTGAATAATTTAAGGCCCTTGATTCTTGTTGCCAAATTACTTTCCAAAGTTTGTAGCCATAGTCACTTACGCCAGTGATATATGAAAGTGTCTTTCTTACTGCACCCACATTAGCATTTAGAATGATATATTTCTAAACCAGTAATGCACTTGACAAAGTCTTTAATAAGCCCCATATGGAATGTGGGCTGGATGGTAATGTAGACAGGAAGATTCATAACTGCTACTTGTGTCTTTAATGAGGACATAGCTATGATCTTGAATCAGGGTCAACTTCTGCAGGTTTCTGAGAAATATTTTGCAAACAGAGGCCACTCCAGCCCAATGTATCTTCTTTACCCTAAGTAGGATACTGGCTGAAAAATTCCAGGTAGATTTTTGTCTTGGCAAACTGAGTTGAGGGAGATGCTGTGATCTATGCTTCCCTGAAATGCAGTATGGAACCCATTCCATGGCTTTCTACTAGTGACTTTGCATCCTCCCAAAATGTTGATGAGAGGTGGTGACCCTATTTGGTGATTGCACTAATTGTTCTGGTATCAGCAGCATAGGTGATTCTGTGACTCCCAGGTAACTTTTCCAAGAGACAGAAAAATGTCCCAAAAGAGTTATTTAAAAAATATTACCTTTACAATGGTCATCATGTGCTTGTTTCTGTTTAACCGTCTTGTGAGTACTTACTCATTTAATCCCCAAAGAATCCGAGCAGTCTATAACATTATGTTCATTTTTTTCAGATGAGGAGAATAAGACAAAGACATGGAATAACATACTCTTTCTCCAACAGTTGAGAATCACAGAGCCCAGAACTGAATTCAGGCCATTTGACTCCAATGCCTTAACCACATTAGTACCTCCTACGCACACATGTACACACACACTCAGAATAGATGGCGCTGCTTTTTTGAGACAGACTTTTTTTAAACATCTTCCTTCCTCTCATCAAAGTTCTATCTGTAGCAGTTTGTTCCACTGATAGAATTTGGTGGTCTCTATGGTGCCTTGGCCCACACTGTAGGAATGGATTCTGGTGGAAAATGGAAAGAGAGAGAGAGGAAAAGAAGTCTAGCATTCCGTGTTCCATTAGGTCAGACCTGCTGGGGCTCCCTCCCCTTTAAAAGAATAATGTGAAATTACATCACACCGAATTCTGTGATCACAGGTAATTCACACTTGTATGAGTCATTCAGACATATGCTAAGGGAGTGGGAGGGACCCACCAGTGAGAGGGCTTTCTGTGGTCCTAATGTTGGGAGGAGGGGGAGAGAGAGAGAGAGAGAGATGGAGACAGAGAGACCGAGACAAGGAGAGATATCTTAGAAACAGATCTGAGGGACAGGAGCCCCTTGTGGGGGGTTTGATTAATGCCAGGAGTGGACTTATTTCTGGGGCCTGTGCTGGTGGGGAAGCATCAGAGAGACAGACAGAGCAGGCTGCCTCACAGGGGACCTTACCTGATGTAGCAGAGTAAGTGTGAAGACATCTGCCAGTTCCCACCCTAGCAGATGTTTAAAGGTTTAGCCAAATATAATTTTGCCATGATTGATTTAATGCTTCCAAATATCTTTCTCCTTATTTTCCTTAGGAATGAGAGTATGTTCTCAATATTTTCCTAGGCTTTCTTTTCTCTTTCTCAGGATCCAAATAATTGAACTTTGCAAGAACAGTGAAATGAACGTATAAGACACCACGTCATGGAAATCCAGCAAAAGCCGTGTTTCATGAACCTTTACTACAGCGATCAGCAGCCTTCAAATCTCCAGTCTTGCCTCAACAAACATCTAAGTCTTGCTCCCTTTGGGTGGGGCTCTGGGCAGCCGTGGTTATTCTCCTGGTAGAGAAAAAAGTTGAAATAGGGACTAGGGGGAGGAGGAAACAAGACCCACAGAGCTTCGAAACCTTGGGAACACATCAAGCTTCTGCTGGGATGTGGTCTACATCACTGCCACTCCCATCCCACTGGACAGAGCGGGACACACGCGCTGACCCAAGTTAAATCACCATGGAAGTTTACCCCACCTAGGAGACAGAATGGTGGGAGTGGCTGGCACATCAGGGCAGAACTCGCCCCAGGTGTTTTCTCTGCGATAAAAGGTTTTCTGCAGGATAAAATTAAGAACTAATTGCCTGTATTGATTTCTAATTTCCCCGTCGGTGAAGTTTTTTTCCTGTTGTTTGGATTGTTTTTGCATCTGAGATCCTGCAGTTCTAAGAGAGGCAGCCAAAGAGCTCCATCGGAAGGACCTGGTAACTGCTTTTGGGGGGGCAACTGACTTGACCCCATCATTCTTCATCCTGGTCTCAGGCAGCAATGTTTGGCAGTGATGACGTCCAATGATAATTTTCCTTAATCAGAGCACTGAAGAGTAAGCAGTTTGTGTCTAAGAGCTAGCTACTTCCATGTGACTTCCACACTCTGAGGAAAAACAAAGTGACATTTTATACGTCTCATTATTTTACCTGAATGTTCACCCATCACTAGGTTTGAAGGTAATTACCAACTATCCCATTGTAAAAGGAGAAATAGTCAATTTGTTAAAATTTTTCACAGGGTTATGATTCAGCTAATTTGGCAACATCTCAATTATTGAACTAACTTTTATTTTTGTCAAGATGACTGGTATCAGGTAGACCCGAAATGTGTTTTATTTAAAATTTACAACCCTATGAAATGCCTGCTCAACCATCATAATCCGTGTGGTCAGCAGCCACTGAATTGTCCACCTGGTGTTCACCTCTTTGTGTAACCCCTTCCTCTTGGATGTGAGCTGGACCTACTGACCTGTTTCTAACCAGCGGAGTGTGGTGAAGGTGACGGGCTGCCCCTTCCAGGATGAGGTAATGAGAGTGTGTAACTTCCATTTCACTTGCCCACTCTCTTGCCCGATTTGGTGGAGCCAGCTGCCATGTTGTGAGCTGCCCCTGAGGAGAGGCTCACATGGCAATGAACTAAGGAAGGACTCCAGCCCACAGCCAGCAAGGAACTGAAGTCCCGAGTTCAACTGAAGGACACAAGGAACAGAAACCTGTCAACATGAGTGAGCTTGGACGCAGATCTATCCCCAGTCAAGGCTTGACAATGCCAACCGACATTCTGGCTGCACTCATGAGAGACCCAGAGGACTCAGTGAAGTACAAACTCCTGAGATGCAGTAACTGTGAGGTAATAAATTAAATTAAGGTATGAAGTTCATAAGTTATTAATAGATAACTAACACAACACCTACAGGATTCTCAATACGTTTGGCAAAAATTATTAAACTGCATTTATTTTCAGATGACTGTCATGACTGATGTTAGAAATGTTAGAATATCAAGAAAATGTATAATGAGAGTCTAAGAGGTGTGTTAATATTCAAATATAATATATAACTCATGGATATAATGTTGGATTCGTTCATGTCTTTGTTTATTCAAAAAGTGTACAAAAGCCTTTCAAGTTTTTAAACAAAAAGTTACTAATTCTGAAAATGTCCTTCATTAGATAAAACACACTAAAACAACAATTTAATTTTGTATTTATATTGTGAGATGATCTGCTATGATTTTCCTTCTTTATACTATTATCCTAATTGTTTTTTTTGGTTTTCTTAACCATACCTGCCGCTAAAATTATATTTTCAGAAGAACAAAGATTTATAGTATTAGCTGTGGTGAGGAAATGAAAAAAAACCCAAGTTACTTGTTTATTTTTTAGAATTACTACGAATACTCTTTTAAAACAGTTTGTAAAATACCAATAACTAGTCTCTTGATTCTCAGGTCAGTGCCCTCCAAATATAAGTTATTTTGAAAACAAAGGCAACAGGAAAGTCATTACTTGGAATTCCTTCACGATAATACCACGTCTAACAACTATATAATTTTAAACAACCAAAAAAAAAAAAAAATAGCCAACATCTTGGGGAACTGAAATAGCAGCTTTTCATTCCCTCTTAAGAGAATGAACTTGGATGAGCAATGATTCTTCATTGTTTCTGTTTGATCCCTTTGAGGTATTCATTTTAGGGATAAAAATATATATGCTGAAAATGCTGCAGATTTTTCAGATTTATCTTAAAATGGGAATAACAGGCCCCCCTCTGAGCATATCCTTGTGCATATAATACAATGCTGCAGAAACACTAAACAAAGAACATCTAAGCATCCGGCTTTACCTTAAAAAAGGCACCATGAGAGGCCAGAGTTCATAACCAATACTGTTTCTACAGTTTTAATAAATATAAAGTTATTTATTCCATCCCTGGCTGTTTTATCCTGGATTAAGATGGTCTTCACAGTCGGAAGAATGTTGTTTATTTTGAGAAGACTTTGACATTCCATCCTGCCTTTTAATCTTTGCACTGAAATTAAGACTTCTGAAGTTTAAAAGATGGCTCTGTAAGCCCCAGGGGAAGAATGAAACTTCCTGAAAAGTAGCAAAGCCGAAAGAATCTTCCTGCTTCTTAAATTGTGGTAAAAGAAAAAAATCACTCAGTATTTAATGGAAAACTTAGAGTCGTATCAACCCCAATGTCCCACACAGTTCCTGCCAACTGAGGAAGGGACCATCAGGAAAACTGTGAGCAAAGGGAGGATAGCAGTGTTGGTGTTTTAAAATTGGTTCTCATCAGACACACCCCAGCAGTAACTGTGGGAGGTGGCCAGTGTGTTAATCAACGTGATTGTGGTAAGTGGTTCACAGTGTATGTGTCTGTTGAATCATCACATCATATACCTTAAAAAAATCACGGCATACCACTTAAATATATACAGTTTTGATCTGTCAATCATACCCCAACAAAGCTGGGGGAAAAAATCCTGATCATCGAAAATCAAAGCTACTTCTAAATCCCAAAAACTAAACCACAAAGATGGCAATTGAACACAAATAATTTTAAAAAACGAAATGTAGTAGGCGTCGTTTGAAGTTACGCACTTTCCTTCAAACTTTCCATTACAAATCAGTTGTCAGTATGCAGGATAGTCAGAGCTAGCACCTGAACTTGCGTGTTCTGGTTCTAAACTCCATGTCCTTGAGCACAGAGTTAGGCGCCCTTCCATTTGGGAGAAGAATTTACACTGTGAAGGCTTTTCACACCTGTATCCTAGTCCAGGAGAACGATGTCGGTAATCAACATAGCTCAAAATCCATTTGAGCTAGAGTTGGGTTCAGAGTCCAGCCTTCCTAATAAAATCCAGTGCCCACTCTCATGATATAGTCTGCAGACAGTGGGAGTTTCTAAAACTTATTATTCGAATAAATAAAGTACAAGTGTAGGTATAAGAATAATATTCTATGTTCAGGAGTCTAGTCTGCTGGTAGTTCACTGAATTTTGAAAGCCCTGAAGCTTCGATTCTGTAAGCCACACCCCTATGTTCAAACATCTTTCAGAAACTCCCTGTGTGAAGCCACCATGAACACAAAGGGTAGAATCTTGCTAATCATGTCTAGTTTAACTATTTTTATATAATTGCTAAAAAAAAAAAAATAGCCATACATGTGGCATCTCTACTTATCAGATTTGACATGACAGCTCCACAAATCCTGAAGGTGTCACCAAATCAATATTCTCAATGGTTTCAGAACCACATGCAGTACTTGAAGATATTCTTGGAATGTACTTGATAACAGGATACGGAAAAGAAGCAGAGTGAGAATAAGAGCATGAAAAGTTGAACTGAAGCTTTATAATGTTGTGTTTATGAGACTTTTCAATGAACTAAGCCTGTGCTTGTTGGAAAGCAGGTTGTCACGTTGCCCTTGAAATGTAAAAGCCAGCAATTTTGCCAGCGTATATTTTTTTCCTCTCAAACATTTCAGGGATTAGGGTCCTTTTGGCAGCTTAAAAGCCTTTGCCAAAGTTCACAGAATCTCATTTTTTTTTTCCTCTTTCGCATTTGTTCAGGTGAACGA
Source organism: Camelus ferus (assembly GCF_009834535.1). Lineage (NCBI taxonomy): Eukaryota > Metazoa > Chordata > Mammalia > Artiodactyla > Camelidae > Camelus > Camelus ferus. The sequence goes on along the minus strand of NC_045725.1, from coordinate 9,428,715 downwards.
TGTGGATCATTGATAAGTGTCTTTATCTAATTGCAGTTTGTCTCATCATTATTGGCTCTACTTTACGGAGGAGCAAATACATTTCAGGGAGACCTCAGATATGAGGTCCTAATTATTTAAATAAATAATGAAGGATGAATTGTTTCTCTTGACAGATACGATTTACAAAGTCATATTTATGCTTCAAAGAGGTGAATGGCTCGAGAGGTCACTGGGGTGAGCTAATTCAGTCTTCTCATGCTCTCATTTGCTCTATACAAGGGATAATGTCCATGTATTTGAAAAAAAGGAGTGTACTTCAATAAAAAGAAAAAATGGGGTGTGATTTGACTGATTTGGGTAATAGAACTGACATCAACTTAAATTTTTTGCTGCTCGGTGATTTTATGTCCTATATTTTGGTTTTACAGTGGTGTAAATTAATTCAATTTGTGAGGTTCTGTAACAGAACAAAGGTAATTATGAAGGATGTGTCAACCTCACTTAAAATATTACTACTTTAATGTGCCTCTTGAAAAATATTCCTTACTGTAATTGTGGTGAAAGAAATCATAATTTTTATAAATCGCTTTTTGGAGGTAAAACATACCTGAAGTGTATATTGTTATACAAAATATGCAAATAATAAAAAACAGGCAAAATAATTTTCTACCTTGCCTTATGTGCAAGCAAAGGGATTAGGGATAGCTATAGATTTGTCTCACTGGAAATAGAAGACAGAAGTGAAAAAATATATATGCATATGTATTTATACATGTTAGAAGATACAGTTAACGGCAGAAGCATTATGTAGAAATAACTTTTAGTTTAGATCCTTAAAGATCTAAGAGAAATATGTATGAGAAATACCCAATGAAGAAATCTCAACACACACCACTAGCTAAAAAAGTGTGATTTCAAACATATTCTTCTCAAAGAGCTCATCTTCAGGTATCTTACCACATACGCACGAAACACACACACACACACAGTTTTTTCTCTGCCCTCATTCTTCATTTCCAACCTCCATTGGCTATAACATGTTTGTGCTTTTTGATTAAATAAAATCATTAAAAAAATAGAAATAATGGAAGACCTAAAGTCATGTTTATTGTTAGTGGTATATACTTAAGACTGTGAAAATAAAATGCTGGGTACTTAGTCATAATAAATATATTCCTCTGTGATTCTATTATTTACAGTGTTGTTTTCTAGTTTGATTAGCACAGCTACTAATTGTGAAGTTTTAAGGCAGAATGTTTCATTTGCTCCTTTCAGGTGACTCTTGCAGGGGTTAATCTCTTTTTCCTCCTACTTTGTTGGAGTGCTGAAAATTAGTGATTCTGGATATGTGTGTTTACTGTGCTAACCCAAACTTTCCCTTGTTCCAGTCTAGACACTGGGGGAAATAGTGCGGTTAAAAAATCTCTGTCCATAGAGCCAAGCTATGTCTTCCAAGGCAGCTTTACCAAAAATAAGGATTTTATTCAGATCTCAATTTATTCTTTTCCTAGTTATCCATTGCTGAGTAACCAATTGCTTCAAGATTTAGTGTCTTAATTAAAACCACAAAAACTCACCCTAGCCCTGAATCTGTAATTGGGACAGGACTCATGGCTCATCTCAGCTCCAAAACGCATCAGACAGGGCAGCTCAACTGGACCCGGAGGACCTACAACCAGAGTAGCTTACTCCCATCTCTGGTAATTTGGTGCTGAGGTCTCACCTGGGATTTCAGCTCAGCTGGTTGACTGGTTCCTTTCCTTGCATCCCATCTTTATGGGATTCCACACAGTGTGGTGCCTGCAATTCCTTTAGCACACTGGCCAAGTTCCAAGATAAGTCGTTTCAAGAGACTGGGAATGAGAACGTAGCTGTCAGGGTTCTCCAGAGAAACAGAACCAACCAGGATAGACATATATCATTGGAAGAATTTATTATAAGGAATCGAGTCACACAATTATAGAGACTGAGATTCTGCAGGATCTGCCTTTTTGCCAGCCTGAGACCCAGGGAAGTGGGTGGTGTCATTCAGCCCAAGCTGAAGACCTGAGAACTAGGGAAGCCGAGGGCTGAAGAAGGTCAAAGTCCAGCTCGGAGCAATCAGGCGGGAAGGGCTGGGCGCTGCCTTCCTCAGCCTTGTCCTTCAGCTCGGGGCACAATGCATTGAATGATGCCCGCGCATATTCGGGAAGAGAAAACCACTTTACTAACTTCTCTGATTCAAGTGCTAATTTCAGCTGGAAAAACTCTCACAGACACACCCATAAATAATGTTGAACCAGAAATCTGGGCACCCTGGGATCCAGTCAAGTTGACACAGGAAGTTAACTATCACAGGAAGCTACCGGTTTGGCTTTTTTTTTTTTTTTTTTTTGGCAGCAACGCTGGCGCGCACCTGCCAGAGCAGCCTGGGCCACGCCCCTGACGTCACGCCCCTCCCCCACGTCGCACGCCCCTCCCTCTACGTCACGTGCCGCACCCCCCACGTCGTGCACCCCTCCCCCCGGCTCGTGGCAGCCTGGGAGCAGCGCCCTGTTGGAAGCTACCTGTTTCTTAGGAGATGGAAAAGTAGAACTTCCACCATATTCCGTTGGTCAGGTGTTTCTGGAAGTCCATCCAGATACCCCGGGAGGGGGCATAGAGCACCCCCCCTTCCCTGCAACGTCTGCCGCCGCCTGTAATCGGCCACGCTTGTCCGCCCAGGTAGGGGTGAGAGAACGGCCCTGCACCGGCTCCCTGGCGGTGCCGCCCTGTCCACCCTGCTAGTCCTGAAACGGAAATTGCTCAACAATAAATCTAGCGGTTTTTTTTTTTTTTTTTTTTAAGTGAAAGCAAGCTTATTTAGAGGGATACACACTCCATAGACAGAGTGTGGTCTGTCTCTCTCAGAAGGGAAAACGCTTAGGAGATACACACTCCGCAGGCAGAACGTGGGCATCGCAGAGAGGTGAGAGGGAGAGAAACCGACAGGTGTGGGCTCTTCAGGTTAAAGTAAAAGTAGGTACACACGCCATAGACAGAGGGCAGGCCGTCTCAGAAGGAAAGAGAGTGTGTGAGTAAATTTAGTATTTTATGTTTTACTTTATAAACGGTGGAACTGAGGCATAAATGATTAATTTACTTTAGTTTTCCCAGTGAATCCATGGCTCAAAAACAATATATTGGATTGGGTTCTAGAATACCTAAGAAGTAAATTAAAAATATGTTCGGTTAATTCACTTTTAAATATATATTGAAACCCTGACAGGTTTTATGACACACACATCCCCCCAAAAAATCCGACCTCAAGAAGCTGACAATACAGGGAATGACCCCTGAAATATGCCATAATACAAACCTTGAAAAAAGAACACACTAAATTCAGCTGCATTAGAAGCTCAGGGGTGTTATATTTGTGTTTTCAGACAGAATGCGTGCTCTAAAATGTGTTACAGTTTCTGTTGGCATGTTGGAGCTCCTCAGAACACACACTGAAGCCCTTTCCTCTTCTCATTTTTCATTAAATTTGAAAATCTCATTCATGAGGCTGCCTGGAAAAACCAGTGACTTAAGTGTTTATCCCCAGCTCTGACTTCCCAACTAGCTCCAGACAATATATCCAATTGTGGACTTCACACTTCCAGTTAGAAGCCTTAAAGACATCTCAGATTCAATACTCCCAAGCTAATGCATGCTGTTTGCCCCCAAAGCTGGTTTCTCTCCAATGCGCTTTATCACAGTTCCCATGGAATTAACTGCAGAAGTCAAAATTCAGAGTTTCCCGATCCTATCATCTCCCTCAATGGCTACACTTTATTTATTGTCTCCTACATTGTAAACCCCGCAAAGTAAAGCTCACAAAGGCAAGGATTAAGCCATTTTTTTGTTTACCATTGAAATTCCCATGCCTGGTATAGTGCTGGTATTTGGCACACTTTGCTGAATGAAAGGATCGTCCCTGATTTTGTCTTTATTTTGGAAACATTTTTGATGAATTTATAAAAGCAAATGAAATTCTGAAGTGCATATGGCAAGAAACATGTAAGAATATATATTTTTTAAGTTTGAACATTTATAGAGCTGAATCAGAGTGCCGTAGGAATTGTTAAAAATGAAAAATATATATTTGTTGAAAGGATTACATCTTACAGATATGGGGAGGTAGTTTTAAGATTCTTTAGGGACTGTACAGGCTTTTCCCCAAAGGAAGCACTAAATTTAGGACATCTCTGAATTCACATCACAAAAGTAGTCAGGAGATTTTATAGTTCAGTCACCAACAGAGAGAAATAGCAAAATAGCACAAAAGACTGTTTCTCACAGGGTGTAAATCATGTAGCAAGAATAAGATTTTCTGTTTTCTATAGTATCAATGCAGCTGAAAGAATTTCCTCTGAGACAGGTAACACAGGGAGACAGGCCATTCATGCCATTCAAACTTTAAACACTGATGGGCCAAGTGCTACTGTTTCTCCTTTTCCTATTTATCAAGTTTAAAGTAACCTCATCATGTTTTTATCTCTCTCTGTCAGGGAATCAAATCTCTAGATGAATTTTTTTACTCCTAAATTTCTTTAAAAAGTGGGCTTCGAACAGTGCCTTTTCCCTTCTCAACACCAGTGTGTTCTAACGACACCTCTAGTTGAGGAATAATTTTCTACTTACTTTGCAATGAATTGTCAGGTTCTTAAGACTCTTGTGTTATATACATTCTTGTATCTGAAGTGCTTAACACAGTTCCTGACACGCCATACAGGACTGACATATGCCTACTTAATCAATAAAGGAATGTGGTGTCCCGATAAAATTTAGGAAGTGGAAACAGAATGCCTCCCTGAAGGAAAACATGGGAAGTGACACAAAATGTCACCAAAAGAGAAAAGCAACAGGGAAAACGGGGTTAAAGAAAGTCACATTAATTGTTTTGCAAACTTCCATTTATTTTTTTACTCTAGTTTTAAGAACATAAGCTCATCAGGCATATGTCCACTTCATTCAGAGTAGTCTTTTCAAGCGTGTTTTCCACAAGTTGTATTAAATATATTGTGCATAAAAGCTCAGTATTCAGATACACACAGACACACACACGCACACAACTGAAAAAACATACGTAAGTGATACATAGTCTTACTTTATGTGATGAATTCCAAGATTTCGCATTATGTTCTATCTTGTGTCTGTTTTATAAATTGATTTCACAAGTCATTAGAGGGTTGTGACCTGTATTTTGAAAATACAGTCGATGAGAAATGTTCTGGAGGCACCTATTCAAGGAGCATGGTGTGCAGAGCATCTATGAACAACAATTTGCAGTGGTAGTTAACCCTGCAGTGTGGTTCTTCAATGGCTGTCAGTGGGGAAGGTCTGAATCCAAGGTCTTTAAATGGAACCTGGTCCAGACTTTTGTGAAATCTCTGCCCCAGGCAAAACCACAAGATTCATATAAAGGGACTTCTTGAATCATTTAATCAGTATGTTTTGGGTCAATAATTTAGATAAATGGCTTTGAGTCACTATGTCTTGAATGAGTCCAAAATATCTTAGAGGGGATAAAAGACATATTTGATTAATGCCTGATTTATGAAGATTAAATGATTCTTTTTCTTTTGTTGTCAAAAGGATTCTTTTTAAACTTAATCAATTTATTGTGATTAAATTCTGCCTTACTAGATTTCACAAACTGACTTGATATTACAAAGGAAGATTATTTGCATTTATAGTATAACAGAATTTTGAACTACAAGTGCTATGTTGGTCATTTTTTTTTTTTCAGATAACATTATGGATATAAGAAAAAGTCAAAATTCTTTAGTGAATTTTTAAAATTTAACATGAGATTTTTCATCTTTAGTTTAAATTAAATTTGCATTTTCTAAGATAAAAACTGAAACAACTTGAAAGAAGTCAGGACACTTGGAAGTTTATAGATTTCTTTTTTGAAGATTTAAATAAATGCTGGGGCATTCACAGAAATAAATATAAGGTGGCCAGTGAAAAATAAATAAATATAATTACCCAGGTGACAATGGGTGAAGTTTTGGGCGTTACATTCAGACATATGTCCGTCTAATTTGAAATTCTCCTTTCTTAAGATGCCACTTGTATTTTCAATTCAGATCTAGAATGAAAGAACGTATGTAAACGTCAGAACTGAAAATGTATTTTCAGCATACCTCAGTATGGCATGTTATGTATGCTTCTGAGGATATATTTACTTTAGATATTTTAAAGAGTAAAATAATATTTTATAATACAATGTAACTATTACTATAAGAATTGCTGAAAAATGTAAACCCCTCAAAGTGATGTCCCACTTAATACAAATCAATATAATGCTCTAGAAGTAGAAGTGACAATTTCATTAATAGTACAAATTATCTGCTTTATTTAGAAATATTTCTCCACTCATGTTCTCATCAAATTTCCACTTTGCCCTTGACTATTGTCTGTTGAATATTGACAACAGCAGTTAAAAATAGGCTGCATTGTTGAGGCAGAAATTAAACAGAAATGTGTGCAAAGGAAATTGTATATATATAAATACAAAAAGAGTTCATAGTTACACTCGTCACATTTTAAAATATGGTTAAGAACAATATCAAAGATGAGAAAAAATATGGGAAACAATAAATAACAAAATACACAAATTCATGAGGATTGTCATATATTTGACAGGTTTTGTCTGTGTCATGTTACATGTGTACATGTTGAAAACTTGATTAATTTGAGATGCAAACAAAATGTAGAAATCATTAAGGGGCAAAAAGAATAACACTATGATTTGATGGCTTTATTTCACTTTTCCGCCCATCAGTTTGATATCATGTAATGAAATAAATTGACAAAGGCCTAAACATCATGAAACTTTTAGCATATGTTTAGTTAAGCTTTTAGTTTAGTAGCTGAAGTTACTGGAGAATAGTAGTTAAAGGCATGATCCCTGAGTCCAAATCCAGGATTCCTAGTGTGTGCAAATTTGGGTAAAGTATTAATTAATCTTTTTGTGCCTTAGTCTCCCCAGATGCAAAACGTGGATATACAATTATTAGGTCAGTTAATAAATAATAATAATAATAATAATAGTATAATATTATAATAGTATAATAATAGTAATATTAATAATAATAAAAGGTATGCAAGTGCCTAGAACAGTGATTCCCAACTATTTAGCACTAAATAAGTCTTTGATTTTACTGTCTAGCATTAGGACAAAGAAGAAACAGCTGTCTCCCAATAAACTGACAATACATCTGTGGATAATGAAGCAAATAAAGATTATCGGAGAAGGTGGTACGCTTACAATTCGGGTGAGTGCAAAATCACACCTACGTATGTTATAGAGAAAATAAGCTAGAAATGTTTCTGTATTAATATTTGGTTATTGTATGATTCAGTTAAGAATAATCAATTATTATAATAATATTTGAACTTAAATTCATATTTTTCCAACTTCTTCAGTAAATGTGGCCCAATAACATTTGCCACACAGTTTCCACCCTGAATCTTTTAGTACGTAGAGGTAGTTCCATAAAATTATAAGAAGTAATGGTATTTATGGAGCAGCCTGTTTCATGTTTGGAACAAAATCTAAAATCATCATTGGTTTGGAATATTTTGATAAAGTGAATACCATTAGCAGTGTCAGGAACAACCCTAAAAACATGAAAGAGCCAGGATTTCCACTGGCCAAATTAGAAAGAAATCAGAATCAAAATAATAATTGTGGTAAAGAGAAATAAATTGACTTTTTGAAATCACAATTTCATAATAACAAAATGCAGTTGAAATGACAAAGAAGGTTGCCTGTAAGCAGATGTGACTGTTTTTACTAGTGTTTATTCTTCATCTTAGAAAAGGTAAAAGAGAGGGTCGAAAAAACTATGGTAAAATCAGATTGTCCTGAAATAAAAGATAGAAGAGGACAAGAGGACAGAACAGTACCAGTAGCCCCAAGTAAAAGCCACGCTAGAAAGTTTGTCAAAATAACTGGTTCGCGCACGTGGATGTTCACAAATAAAACTGCATAGATCTTACTCCTTGTGTCTCAGGAGGTGTACACAGGGGAGAGCAAACACACAGATGGTTATGTTGGCCAACTGAGACCAAGCCTGTGTTTCCTTTAGTTCTGCAATAAGATTGTAACTCCACAAAGGTACCTGAGAAAATATGTTCCTAACTGTAAGAAATTATCAAAAATAAATGGATGGAGGGGTATAGGTCAAGTGGTAGAGTGCATGTTTAGCATACATAAGATCCTGGGTTCAATCCCCAGTACCTCCCTCCTAAAAAATAAATAAGTAAACCTAATTACCTCCCCCTTAAAAAAATAAATAAATGGGAAGTTAAATACAGGAAGCTATAAAATAATAATAGTAATAATAATTATAATAATGGATGTATATACTTATAATTATAGTAGTGATTTGAAAAAATGAAGATATAGAAAAGTAAGTATTGCATTAGTGATATTAATACTTTTGCAACCGGATTGTTTTTGCTTTGTAATCATTGAAAAATTTCACAAAACTAGACTATTTTTAAGTGCATCTAGTGTAGTGAATTTATACCTTTAGTAAAGTTAGAAATTTAACAATTAAATTATTTAAATTAACATTAAGAAAAATCTTATTAAATACTGTTTAACCAATATTTACACATCTGGGAAATTTTAATGTTAACTGTATTTTGTTTGCTTTATAATTTATATTTACTTGCATTTAAATTTTTAGAGGAATACTGATTAAACAATTTTGTAAAATGAATTAACTACACAAAAAGTACCTTGGATTACAGAACCTACTTAATAGTATATAATTTTATTATAACTTAACAACCCTAGGAACATGTTCATAATGCCAATATATGAACAGCCAGTGTTTCATATTTTTCTTTGTTTTTACCTAATGAATGATTGTATCATGTAAACAGTTTTGAGATGGGATGAAATAATCAACATTACAACATTGATGATGATGTCTAATAAACGAATTTTCATTGGTGATGTTAACTATGGTATGAAGAGAGTAAGATTTCTAGCCAAATAATAGCTGTTTTGAAAAAATAGCACTTTTCACTTTTGGAAGTTAAATTTTGATGAAGTTCTCCTGCAATTTCTTTTTAAGAATTAAGAGCAAAATTGAGTGACTAACATTAAAATGAATACACTGTATAGTGCTGAGAATTCAAAGTCTGCTGGATTCAGTCAATTTGAGGTGGGAAGCCCCATGAAAAAGATGGCAGGACCCCCAAGACAGGGCCACTACTTTCCCGCCAGCACCATCTGGTTCCCTGGCCCATTGGCATTATCTTGCTTTTTGGCTCTAAGATGGCTTGCTTCTAGGAAGGTGGAACTTACCCTTAAGATTCTGTTGGTTCTCTGAGCTAACTCCTGGTTGGTCCATTTGTAACACCTTATCTGCATAAAGCTCTCTCCTGATTGGTCCATTTCTATCACTCCTGATTGGTCCATTTCTACAAAGCTCATTCCTGATTAGTCAACTTTGTTACATCTTATTTGCATATGTTTCAAAGTCTAGCCTGGCAGCCTATAAAAGCCTGTGTAAACGTACAGGCGGGGTCTAGAGCTTGGAATTTTAACTCCTCTGAGCCTGCTGGCGTAATAAACCTGAGTTCTCCAATCCTCTGAGTGCTGCTTGGTCTCTCGCCAAGATCCAGGTTGCTGTCACAACTGAGCTGTAACACTGAGCTGTAACATACTTTGCTGCAACAAATTCTTTGATATGGGCATTTCATAATCATGTTATACATATTTGAGACTGTTTCCAAAAGGAATAGTCCATACGGCCCTTCACATTTTACAACACTTAAAATATTAGTAAAAAAAAATAATAGTAATAAAAGCCCTAATATGTGCCTTTTCTTTTAAAGAGTGACATAGGATTTTAAGTGTTGAAAGGAAATCTTTTGCTTTTAGTATGACTTTTATCTTATCATCTTCCAAATGATGGTTATGCTGTTATGGGTCAATCATTCCCCTCTGTGTTTAGAAAATTTGAGGAAGAAATCAAAATAAAAGATCAGGTTTTGTGGAAAGCATTTCTAGAACTTTCTAGAAAATTTTTGCACCATGTGAACATCATTTGAAATTACCAGGGAAGCCAATTTGCCTTCTTAAAATAATGTGAGAGTCTTTTGTTTCTATGGTTTGTGCATGGCCTGTCACCCTGAGATGTCCAGTACCACGCAGACAGCGATCTGCAAGAGGTCCCAATTTTAATACAGGAAAGTGGTTCAAAGGACAACTTGAAATTGTTTGCATAGTAGTTTCACATCTGCCTGACATGGATTGCATTTACATGCAAACAGCCAGCAGGCCACTTCTGGAAGGAGGCAAGTGGTATCAGTGTGGACAGGAGGTAGAGTCGAGAGGCCCAGTGTCTAGGCCTCACTCCCACATCAAGCCACCAGCTTTGGCCAGTATGTTAATCCTTGTGATACTCAGTTTTGCCATCTGGAAAATGACAGCAAGATCAGATCAGTGGTTTTCAATTTGCGCTCTGCAGAGTTTTCATGGATTGAGGGTAGCAATCTGAGGATCCCCATGTGGGGAGGACAGACTGTGTTTTGATCTGATTTTTTTTATTGGAGTTTGCCCAAAGATTTTTGAGATTTAAAAAGATACAAGCTGGTGAAAATAACTGGATTAAATGGTCTGTAAGGCTGCTTCTGTCTCAGTCTATGGAATGCATTTCCCTTCTCACTGTAGTCGTTTCATCATGTTAAAAAGACTGAACCTGGTTTCGATTTACTGTTATCTGCCTAGGGGCGTAACGTTCCACTTTTTTCAGTGAGAACTTCCTAGTGAGGTATTTCAGAGCAGACCTCCTGTGACTTATTACATAATGGATATACATCTGAGAATTGAATATACTTGACTGTGTCCATTTTTAAACATTTAACTTTAAATAAAGGACTATCTTTTTCCATATGTCCTATAATTATTCTCAAAGAAAACATGCTGTAACATATGCCATTTCAATTTACTGCTTCTGTTAGTTTTCAAATTCCTCCAGATTAGCTTTGTTTTAGACTGATCAATCTTTGTACTTAAAATATTTAGTTGGGAAAGGAATCTAAAGCATGAGGACAATTTAAACTCCTTTTACAACAAGTTAAATATAAAATTACAAATATGAAACCATTATGCATCTAAGCTAGAGTATCAGAATTCCTAGAAAAAATGTTACACAATGCTCACATTTCTTATTTTGTGAAGTTACTGAAATGTTTTTCTGTGGTGTTTGACGAATGATATATATCATTTTTAGAGTATAAGTATGCCTCAGAGATATTGTGGGCTCGGGTCCAGACAAGCACAATAAAATTAATATCACAATAAAGTGAGTCACACAAATTTTTGGTTTCCCAGTGTATATAAAAGTTATATGGATACTGTAGTCTATTAAATGTGCATTATGTTCAAAAAACAATGTACATACCTTAATTTTAAAAGTACTTTATTGCAAAAAAAAAAAAAAAAAATGCTAGCCAGCATCTGACAACACAAGGTTGCCACAAACATTCAGTTTGTAAAAGAGGCAATATCTGTGAAGAGCAATAAATTGAGGGTTGCCTGTGTAGGTTATTTTAATATGTGTGTATTTTGAATAGCTTAGCACATGTTCAAATATAGAGAATTACTGAGATTTACCCCCAAATTTAAAAAGTTAAAAAAAAAAAACCAACTAACTATAGGCAAGTCAATGTCCATTGAAATTAATAGGAATGCAGTTTAATGTTTTAGGAATAAAAAATAAACTTGAAAGTCTGAAACACTGAGTGTCTCTGGTAAATGAATGAGAATTCCTGGAAACTAAAAGTTCCTTGTTGAGTTTTTGTCCAAATAGCCTCTGTGATTTTTACCTTTGGATAATTAGAAGTAAGACTAAAGAGTATTTTAGTGGGGAGGTTATAGCTCAGTGGTAGAATGCCTGCTTAGCATGCACAAGGTTCTGGGTTCCACCCCCAGGACCTCTATTAAAAATAAATAAATAAATAAATAAATCTAATTGTCCCCTAAAAATAAAAAAAACAAAAATTTTTAAAAGAGTATTTGGGGGGAGTGGGGCACACCACATTCTATAATTATTCCTTATATTCATATAAACATCATATATATGCATTTTCTTATCCAAATATTACTTTAAGTGGAATTTAGAGATGTTCCTTTGTCTCAGTGTTACAGAAATGCCCGAGGACTCTATAGCTGGAAACACATCAGCAATTATTAAATACAATTTATTTTCTATGTGAAGAAACTGAGAACCAGAAAACAAAAATTGAAATTTACACGGTACTCATGGGCAAATATAATTAGTGATGGAACAAGAATCTACATTTTTCTTTTCCAGGAGAGTTTTGTCCATTCTCTTGAATCTATTTTAAAGGTGGATATCCTGTTTTTATAGAAGGACAAATAAATACAAAATATACAAATACTGTTCAGTTTCCAAAAGAAAAATCACTTACTTTCTTAATTTCCTTTACTATTGGGTGATAGTGCTGTATATAATTTGAAGTGGTCTTTTTCAAGTCATTATTTAACATTTGAAAACACAGATCGATTCAAATGAGGGAGTCTAGTAAGTACACATTGCTGTAGACCAAATCTAAAGCACGTGACAGCCGTGAACTATTTATCAGAGTTGCTTTGAGAAATAGCTTTCTTTTACTCATAGACATCTACTTTTAGCTGTTTTCTTCTTCCTATTATTTGTCAGTGCCTTGAATGACAGTCTTTCTAACATTCCAAATCTATCTTTGACAAATAAATCCAGCCTCTCTCTCCTTAAGATATACACGGAAATGAACATACTTTAGGGTACAGTTTTCAGCCACCTCTGGAGGGAAAAATAACACTGGAGGCCTATGACCCTGGCTGAGAAACTTCAGGTTCTATTGCTTCAGCAGTGAAGCAGCTAAAAATTGCTGTTCTCTTCTTTTACCATTAATTTTTTTTTTTTTTTTGGTGAACTCTGCTCCCTGCACGAAACACTTTGGGGTCATTCTGAGGTTTGGGCAGAGTTTATTTTCAGAATTTGAGGAGATCCCTCTCTTTCTCCTTTGTCAGATTTTTATTGTCACATTTCAGCTACTGAATTCTCCCTAAAATCTTCATTCTGATTTCTTAAGACTGTGTGGGTTACTATTTTATGTGGGTCTGCCCTCAGGAAGCCATAAAAATTGGAAAATACCTCCTTCCTTCTTCTTTTTAGTATCAACTCCACTCATTTCTAGCTGTTCTTTTTTTCTCTTTAGATAGTTGATTTTTTAAACATTTTCCAGAGTTTATAGTTGTTATCTTCGAGAGGATTGGTTTGGTAAGAACTATCCTTCTATTACTAGAAGTGGACTATCAATTCTATTTTGATTGTTATTTTTAGCCCATAATGAAATCTTTTTCTACTATCCAGTTTGGATTTGATACTACTAAAACTTTGTTAACTCCATAGGGCAGATGTTAATAAAACTTTCTAGTAAATTTTAGCCATTCCCTGCTTTCCTTCTATCCAATGTGCTTAACTCATAATATCCTCCTGAGTGTGTTTCTTATAAGTTACATGTTTACCATTCAGATGAATGAACCAGAGGTCCTCCATCACCAAATGCTTAAAATTACATATTTTTTTCTGGCACTAGCAATGCTTGTAAGGAGTTATATCCGTGATACATCTCCTTTCCAACAGCTTTCCTGCAATTACTTAGCCTGTGGTCTGTCATTGTTCTAATTATTTATAAGACTGCAATATCCTCCCGATTAGTAATTTAATTAGCTAATTAACTGACTATCCAATACCTCTTCAATTTTCCACCCACTCCCATAATCATATTTTTATTCCAGAAAAATGTTTAGGTAAAATTTTATTTTAATATTCTTATAAATTTTCAAAATTAAAAATCCAAACCTAGCCAAGTGTCTATATTAATCTCCCAGCCAAGTCAAGAAAACTCTTTTATATCTAATGACCCTAATCTCTGGTTTAAAAATTCTAGTAGTGAGGGGTAGGTGTAGCTCAATGGTAGATCGCACACTTAGTGTGCACAGGGTCATGGGTTCAATCCTCAGTACGTCCATTAAAAAAAAAAATGAAGCTAAAAATTCCATCAATATATCTAAGATAATAATTCATTTTCATCAGATTTTTTAGGTTTTTAAGTTTAAGAATAGTTACAAAGCATGTAAACTATAAAATCCCACCTCGGTTTCTTACACCCTTTAATGTTTGACAAATGATAATAAAATTCACAAAATAAATTAATGACTTTGTAGTTGATGAAAACAAATCAAAAGTAATACCCCTTGTATTCTAACTTGGAAAACTGATGACTATGTAAGTTTTTGTGCTTTTCAAAAATATTTCCTTTCAGTTGTCAGATATCAGGGTAAAAACTGATCATAAACACAAAAATGAAACAATTACAAATTTTGATAACTGCTTCAAAAGACACGAGGAGACAGAGCAACACAAGATAGGGTGTTTTGGGCAGAAGGGGCAGAAAAGGCCTCCAGAGCTGTCACTTCAACAAGAGATAATTTGTAATAAAAATTCAACCATGCAGAGAAGGATCAGTGAGAGAGGGCTAATGGGAGCCAAAGCACTGAAAACCATGTGTGACTCAGCATTTTATAAGGAAGGTTTTAAAAGTTCTGATTCCAGGGCAGGAGGGAGGAAAAGAGGGAGGAAAGTAAGAATGAATTGTTGGAGCTGATTTTGAGAATAAGAGTTCATCACAGGACTTGGAGGCTAACATCAATAATTTAAATTGTACTTTAAATACAGTGATAAACTTTTGAATGATTTTAAGCTAGGGAATGATATGATGTGATCTCCATTTATATCAAAACATTGTGGCTTCTGAGTGGAGAAGACAAGAGAAGAATCTCAAGTGAAATGGGGGTTGAGTAAATTAGTTCTCATGACTTCAGCTACGTGTTTCTTCCCTCAGCTGAGAGCCGACTTGTCCAACCTTGTAGCCTGTCCCTCGGAGAGCCAAACTTATTCCCCCAAATCCTTAGCCATCGGGTCCAAATTTGTTAAATTAAGCTTTTACCTCAGAGGATTTGGTAACCACAGTAACACAGCATACAAAGTGTTGGTAATCTCTGCTTCTCTCTAAACGCTGCACTTTGATAGCATTAAGCCTGGATAACACTATTGGTTGGGAATCAAAAGTCATGCTGTCTAGTAGATTATTCTTTAAAATATGCTATTTTCTGCAGAATGAGTGTCAAACAAGACCAGAGAATTGCATTCAGTTTTAAATATATGTTATAGTTACCAATGCTTTACAAGTATAATGTACTACTTCAATAATGTAGTCCTGGTTCAGATTTGACTTATCTTTCCTACACAGTGCTGATAAACAATTTAGGGCTTCCTCTCTCAGGCTCTGAATTTCCTTTTATAGCCCTAAAGTCTACTCCTGAGTGCTGTTGTTTAAGAAAAAGAATTTTTTATTCTGACAACCCTGGTATCCTTTGCATTCTCTACAAATGAGTGAAAGGAAGATATTGTGTAAAGGGATTTGATTTGTAACACAATAGCTGCTTTGCCTCCGTGGAAGTAGAGAGCACGGAACACATTTACATTAAATGTGTGCTCTTATGAAGGAAGAAATAAGCATTTGGATTGAAATATGTCCAACACTGTTTTTATGAAGGGAAAGTCATTTCGTTCAGCTGTGATTTTAGTTCTAACTAACAAAAGCTCACTCCAAGCGTTCATTTTCTACTTCTGGGTGTCTTGTTGGTTAAGCTTTAAATCTTCCACATGGTCCCTTTCTTCCCTAAGAGGTAGATTTCAGACAGTGTTGGCTCCTCTGTTAAGTTTTACAGCTCGGTGGTAATAAAATATCAAGGAAGCTATTTCATGGCCTTTCAGCAATGGAGATAGATGGATTCAGAACAGAGAAATGTATCTGGACATGCAACGCATCTAACATATGCCCTCATTTAATTGATGACAGATCTATTAGCTGCACAATACAAGCCTCAAAACAGATTTTGTGCATGCACTCTAGTTACAGGTTTTTTGTTTTGGGGTTTTTGGTTTTTTTTTTACTGTCAGTGAAACATATGAAAGATATGGAAAGGTTAAACCACTGGTGGTCATGGTTAATAGGAAACATTTGAATAGCAGATGGTGGGATAGACCACAAATGTACAGCTTGAGCAGCTTCTTGGGCCCCACGAGACAGAATAATGGACTCAAGCATAGCTGTGTCTCATTTACTAAAACACATGTTACCTTTTGTGCTCTCGATAAAAGGGGATTCTGGTATGATAAATGCAAAGATGGTACCGTGATCTTATTCTCACTGTCTTTCTACTTGTTTGGATGATGGTCAGTGACCCTGAACTCCTTAAATGGTGTTTGTGTTACACCAGACAATATGGCTACCAGTGTAGCTTCTGGAAATAAAAGACATTACTTGATATTTAAGGTCAGCTACATAGGTCAGTCTGCATGTCAGCGTACTCTAAGAGTTCCCTCACACCGTGGACATGTTCGGTTGCTTTTGGCTATAGTGAAATAAAAAGTCCAACTCAAGTTGCTTTTAAAACAGAAGGAAAAATAATATTAATTCTTATGAATGAAAGTCTAGAGGTCAAGCCACCTTTACCATTGACTTAATTAGTGAAGGTTTCAAGCTCCATTTTATCACATCTCTCTCATCTCAGCCTTCAGTGTTCCTGGTCTTTAACCTCAGTTGGCCTGGCCTTAACCATGGACCATCAAAAACAGCTACAGAAATTTCCAGGTGGCACATTTGAATGACAGAAACTGTCCCTTCCTGTTATCTCAATTCCAAGTGAAGAAATATTGCAGAAGCCCAGCAGAAAACTTCTCACATCTCATCAAATGCCAATTCCCAAAAGATGCTCTTGGTGTGGGGAAACTGCACATTAACTGGTTTAAGTCTGATTCCTGGATAAATCAGTGGTGACAGTCAGGGCATTTCCATAGATGACTTTAAATAATTAAAGCTCATCTAGAATGGATATGGGAATATTTAACACACTGTCAAACTACCCTCATCCTGATTTTAAAATGAGGTTTTCTGACGTGGGTGAACAAAACACCATAATTAGGGTATAGATTTTTCAGTGTACCTTGGGGAAGGCAGAGAAAATCAAGTTTCCTCCTCTGTGTGACATGCTCTTTGGTTCCTCCTTTGTTCCATGTGGCAATGTAATGAGTTCAGTCGTTTTTTGTTTTGTAGGGTTTTCTTGCCAATGAAAGGCCTAGAATGATCTGGATGTTGTAAAAGCAAACATATAAATATTCTGCTTTTTTTCCTAGACCATGAGATAAAAGTCTCTCTCCTTGCTTTCTCCAACAGGCATAGCAGTAATATCTTCAGAAACAAAACCAGAATACACCCTAAAAGACACTTGGAGAAAAATTAGTCTGTTTCCTATGTGAGTCAAAGGAAAACATGCATCTCAATATGTTAACCAGAACATACTGATGTAACAAAAAACTATGCAGAATTTGGATCGTTGCCCATAACTAATAATAGAAGTGAAATTGCCTTTATGATGGTGCACATATAACCCTTATGAATCTGGGGCAGTGGAAGATGGGGAATCCAGGATCCTAGCCTCATCGTTCTCCTTCCTAAAGCCATTCACTAGCCTGTCTATCTTAGCACACAAAATACGAAATCTCATTTATATTGGTCTAAGTTTTAAAATGCCATTCTAGGTGGTAAAATAATTAATATACTCATTTTTTTATTTACCCTAATATGTAGCATCTTTTGTTCATTCATTTTGTTGTTGTTGTTGTTGCTGAGATATAATCTACCCAACTGCTGCACGATTCTGAGTGTTCAACATTGCTTTTCATGGATGGCGCTTACGTTTCTGCTAGCTTTTCCAAAACAAGAGAGGTGATTAACAAAACTTTGCCATTATAATTGGTTTTCTTTTGCTAGAAATTCATGAGTTTAAATATGATTTGGGATATTCTTAGTATCAAGAATAAATTAGGAAAGAGTGCAAAACTGAGTTTCCATTTAAATCCTTATTTCCAAAGCCTTATTCCTTATCTGACAGTGTTCTGTCTAGGTGTCTCCAGCTCGAACATGCTGTGAGTCCATGATTGCCGTCCCTACTGCATAACACTTGATCTACTATGGACTAGAACAAAGTGGGTCTCCAAGGTCCCTTGTCCTCCTTTGTGTAAATTTCTCATCTTGCTCTTGATAACGTCCCCAGTTATTTCCGACATGATATCATGATTCCCTCTTTATAAAAATTTCTCCTTGGAAAGCACCTTTTAAGTTTTGATAATTTATGAGCATCAAGATATAACTGACTCATTAACATGATTTCTTTCAGGGCTTGGCTTTTAATAGAAACAGGAAGAGATTCTAAATCAGTCCTGTCCATTACAAATGTAATGTAATCCACAAATGCAAGCCAGAGACAGGATTTTAAATTTTCTAGTAGCCATCCTTAAAAAAAAAGTTTAAAAAATTGATATTAGTATTAATAATATATTTTGTTTAAACCAATATATATTTCAACATGTGATTACTATAACAAATTACTAATAGAATATTTAAGATTTTTTTTGATACTGAGTCTTCAAAATTCAAAACATATTTTATACTTACAGCACATCTCGATTCAGCTACATTTCAAATTCTCAATAGCCACATGCATTTGGTGGCTACCTAACTGAACAGTGCAGGTCTAGTGAATAAAATCTTGACTCAACATTTAGCAGCGTTGAAAAATAGAGTATATATCAGGATGGAGACGGAGAGAGCAGGGAGGAAAGGGAAGTGGCTTAGCTTGGGCTGCCGTAACAAAATACCGTAGGCTGGATGGCTGAACAATAGAAACTTACTCCTCACAGTCCTGAAGGCTGGGAAGTCCAGGACTGAAGTGCCAGCATGGCCAGTCTTTCGGAAAGGCTCCCTTCCTGGTATGTAGACGGCCACCTTGTGATTATGTCCTCACACAGCAACAGAGGGGTGGTCGGGGTTAGAATAAGCTCTCTAATATCTCTTCTTATAAGGGCATTAATCCCATCATAGGGACTCTTACCCTCATGACCTCATCTAGCCCTAAATGCCTCCCAAAGGCTCCATCTCCAGATACCATCACATGGTGAGTGTTAAGTTTTCAGCATACGAATTGGGGGCAAGAAGGCATAGACATTCAGTCCATGACCTTGCTGCTGTGTTTCTGTATCATTATAATTACTCCTGTGACGTGTGAGTTTAGAATCATAGTGATCGTACCTATGCTGTTCTCTTGGCTTTTAGAAGGGAGAACTTTTTTTTTTATTTGTTGTTTTCATGTTTAGAAGTGCTTTTATACGTATCTGTAACTGCAGACTATAAAAGATGGTTGAAGGAGTTAAGTAGAAACATACGCTCTCTTAAAAAGTGTTAATGAGAAGTTAAGTGGAGGTTATTTTACCTGGGAAGTAGCACTATCCTCCTTGGTCTACTTATCTTCTTTAGTGTTTGTAAAGTAGGAACAGAGAAATTATCTTAATTGGGAAATATTTTAATTAAGGAGAAATAGATCATTTGGGGAAAATTAGCTGACTGGTTGGTAATTTAACTTTTCAAGCACAGAATTTTTTTTTCCTGAGCTCCCAGAATTTATATCAAATCTCTTATAGCAGTTTACTTTCTGTGCCTTACAAAAGAGGTTGAGACAAAACTGGCTTAATACTTGAATTTTGTTTCACATTTTGTTTCTCCATGTACTGATCTAAAACTCTAAACTCATTCACAAGTATTTAGAATATTTGATTGAGGGCTAAAATTATTCTACTTTACGAATAACTAAAATCATGATAAGTCTGATAGTATGAGCTGTAAAACAACTATAAATGCCTGAAAAAAGAAAAGAACAACTTTCTTCGGATATATCCCTATTACAGTCTAAGCAGGTATACAGGGTTTTAGTTATTATACTATAGTTTAAGAAACTGAAGAAAGAGTATTTGTTTAAGGTCAAGCAAATAATTTGTATCATATCAATGCTAAGTCTCCTGGTTCCTAATGCGGTGCTTCTTCACTGTGTAATGCTGAACATCCACATCATTGGAATTCAAGTATCTGTCAGTGTTGGCATATTGCCGCTAAATCACATCTTAAGGCTTGGTGACATGAATATGTAGATGAGCTGTTATGTAGGGTCTTCAGATTTTCCACCACTTCATCTACATTCAGTGTTCTCTTAGACCCCACTACATAACAGGTGCTGGACAAGTGGCTTCTACCTTTGTCTCGTGAAATCTGAAGAGACTTGAGTGCAATTGAAGGAGATTAATTTTCCTTTTAATAAATAGATATTCACATGTACCTGAGTTACTAAATGGCCATTTTTCTTAGCAATTCTATTTTGAAGAGGAAAAAGAAAGAAGACAGTGGATGAAGGGGGAGAGCAGGAGAGGGAGGAGGAGGAGGAGGAAAGTATAAGGAAGAAAATTAGCTCTCATAATCCTAGTAAATTGTAGGAAAACCTCTCATTCTCCACAAATTTAGGACTGATAATTTAGGGCCATTCAGGCAACACTATGATGACATCAGAAAAGAAATGCTGATTGATTAAACTATCAGATTATTATGCTCTATTCTTCTTTATTTATAAAGTCAGAATCTTCCAAAAGCACTCAGAAATAATGATCCACCAATGATCCACCAGTATCAAATTAGCAAATTATCCATCTGCAGGAAGTATAGTAACTTCCCCAAATTCCTAAATCATTCAAATGCTTTAAAGAAACAAATTCAAAATATTACAATTTTAATTGTTTGAAATAACTTTACTTTGTGTTGTATTATTTCCATATGTATCATTTAAAAAATCAAATATTTTTATTTAGCCAAAGTGTTAAATAGATTTATCTTTAAAATAATTTTCAGTCATTTTTTGTTAATACAAAAAAATAGATTATTTTTAAAAAGTGGACAATATATTAAGTGAGGAATTCCATTTAATCCATTGCAGTAGGAATATTTTGAATGTTTTGTTCTCTTAAAAAACGCTATAATATGGAATTTGAATGAGTGTTTACAAAAATGTGCATTTTTCCTACTGTTTTAATTTTAATAAGCCAATGGGAATTGTTGAGGATGGTGTAGCTGTTTTTTGTTTGTTTTTCCTGCAACCTGCTTAGATATCTAGTGTGGAGGATCAGAAGCACCCTAATAAAATCAGGTTGTAGAAATGAAATAAAAAACCTCATTAGGAGGGTTAGTTATTAAGTTCAGGGTACAAAGTTTCATTTTTGGCCAAAATTAGTTGTGGTATGAAGGAATTTAGGGCCCTCATTAACATATTTCTTCTGTATAGTTCTACTGAATTTATGAGATCACATTTTTGAGTGCTTGTTTTTATCAGATACTTTATAGATAAGGAAACGGAGGCTGAGAGAAGAAAAACAAATTCCCCAAGGTCAGAGCATTAGTATCTGTTAATTCTGACCCAATTGAGTGTAACTCCAGCATTTAAGCTTTAAAAAAATCTTGCTCAATGTTCTATCTACTTCTTCCAAATCTTAATCATGATTAATTCTTTGGAAAATTTCTGTTGCCTATGATCCGAAAATGTACATTAGAATAAAGATGAATTGTACTCCTCCATCACCACTGATGAGAAAGCAAGTTATTTTGAGATGAATTCTAAGTGTCACAACCTTTGACCTACTAAGGGTAACCTTCTCATTCAAACAGCAAACGTTGACATAATGGTTTCATTGTCATGTTAAGTAAGTTCTAATCAGAGTTACTAAAGAAACTAAGTTTAGCCTTTCAGGACATAGGCATGTAAATTCACGTTGGGATCCTAATTATTGTCATTAGTGATATGGCATATCCAGAATGTTCCATTGATTACGGTTAAGCAACATGACAGATAAAAACCTGATGCCTTTTCAAAGCATAACTAAGCATAACTGCTTTTGACTTGCTGCATGGCTAGATCTTTGCCAAATCTTTCTGTTTTCTCCCTCTATGACTTCTACAGTAGCAACAACAAATATAGCTTATTCCTTTTGGAACAATGCCTTGTAATTTTCCTTTTGAGGAAATGAAAACATATTTTAGTGATGAAATACACAGGTTTTCAAAACAAGTAAAATAGAATTTAAAAAGTGCTATTTTTGAAGTTGCGTCATTCTTATAAGTGAGAGAAAATACCAAGGAGGTATGACTTTTTTTTCCCCTTTGAACCAGCTATAGAAGATGAACTGACCCCTTCCTTGTGTCTGAAAGATGGGACACTATGTTCAAGGTCAAAAGAGATGGTAACGCAGAAAGATAAAACCAAAGCCTTTTTTTTCAGGAAGATGTTAAACGTTGAGTTAAGATTTTATTCATTAGACCTGCACTGTTGAATCAGGTAGCCACCCAACACATGAGGCCACTGAGCATTTGAGATGTAGATGTGGCTGACTTGAGGTGTGCTGTGAAGTGTAAAACCCATTTCAGATTTTGAAGACTAAGTATCCAAAAAAAAAAAAAGACACAAATATTCTATCAGTAATTTTTAATTTTAATCACATGTTGAAATGCATATTGGTTTAAATAAAATATATTAATACTAATATCAAATTTAAAAAATTCTCTCTATTAAATAGAGAAATCCAGCAACAATATTTTTGAACATTGAACAAAAAATATGAGCCAGTTTCTATGGCAGGTGCTGAGATTACAGAAATGAATATGACATGGTCTAAATATTGGCATAGCTTAATCTGTGTACAAGACAAAATATTCCTAAGGCCACATCTTGTAGATTGGACATCTGTGTGTGTGCAGTGAGCCAACGGCTAGCGAAGTCCAAGTTATACCCAAATAACTTCCCTAATGAAATTTTCATCACTGACACCATCCTTTCGAACACTGCCACCATATTGTGATTAATGCTGCAATAAACACAGGAGTGAGGACAGATATCTCTTTCATACCCTGTTTTAATTTACTTTGAATATGCCTGCTTCTTAAAGATTGCTTATGGTAAATAAGTTCCTAATCTATAGTTTGTAGGGCCTGACTGCCAGCAAAATATTCTATCAGCCATGTGACTATCTGAATATAAAATGAAGATGGTTAATGAACTAAATGACTCTTTTGGTGTGTAAGTGTGGTGATCACACTACCAACTAGAAACTGCATCTATTTTGGGGGCCAAAGCACATTGGATATGCAAAGAAAGGACCAAGGGACTTCCGCTAGTAATGCATGATTATGGTTAGGACTAGCTTGAGAATTTGGTTCTTTGTGTTATCTCACACTCTGGAGATGATGGGATACAGCACATCCAGCAGAATAATGTACTGAAACATGTGTATATGATTTTTTTTTCTCTATGTATTTTTACCTCCTCTCCCTGCCCAACTTTTTACCATTCCACATGTCAATTGACTGTCCAGATACTTTATGAAATTCCTTGACTTAGCTATTTTGGTGGGACGTGAAGCAGAAATATTCTATATAAACTTTTTTTTCCTAAGTGAAATTCTGATAGTGGAAAAGGGTTCCACTAATGACTGGGAGGGAATTTGTCATCAACCTAGCAAAGAAGGAGATTCAATATGCATTTAAATTTACTTAAGAAGAAAAAATAAAGGGTATTTATTTTACTGGAACTTTCATACTGGAACCCACATTAACCCAGGAGCAATTTGCTACTGAGGCCGAGAGGATTTCAAAAACATGACAGACAGAAAAAAAGTGACCAACATAGACCAATAAAATGATTTTTAATATTTGTTTTGTGCAATCTCTTACAAACATAAATAATAAACAGTGTTTGGACTATGGGCTTTGGAGCCTGGCTCTAGATTCCAGCTTCATCAGTCACAACCTCTGTGGCTTTAAGAAAATAAACATACTCTCCCTGTGCCTCAGTTTCCTCATCTGTAAAATAACAAAAATATAGTAATGGAAATCACCTCATAGAATTCTTGTGCTGAGTGAATTTATACATATAAAATGACTAGAGTATCTCCTACCCCACAGGAATTGCTCAACAGGTGTTAGCTGTTATGTTCTCTTCTATATAGCATTTTTCAGTTTTCACAACCTTTTTATAAAAGAACAGATTGTAAAGATTTCTTTACAAATCAGAAGGATTTGTGTGACCATAAAATGTGACTACAAAGTATCTGATAGTCTTATTAAACAAAAAACTAGTCAGTTGGATTAAATTTCCAATACTGGTTATTAGCATATGGGATTTCTCTCTGCAAATGCTAAGGATTGTACAATTATGTTTTTTTCAATGAAACATTAGTCTTTATGACAAAATATTAACATTTTCATGATTATAACTTAATTGAAACATTTTCCTTTCAGGGAAACACTCTAGGTCCATTGGTGAGATTTTAGGAAGAACTTTATTCATATCAGCACCCCATGTGCAAGTAAACTCTATACTACATTATTTCTTAGATGATGTATTATTATTTTTCTGTTAAAATGTAACAAATTACCACACATTTAGGACCATAAATAACACCTACTTATTAGCTTACAGTTTTGAAGATCAGAAATCTGGCAGGATGTGGCTTGGTTCTCTATTTAGGGTGTCACAAAGCTGTAATCAGATTGTTCCTTGTGGTGACTTCTCACCTGTAGAGTCTGTGAGAAACTGGCTTCCAGGCTCATCCAGGTTGTTGACAGAAAAGTCAGTACCTTGCGGTTGTGAAACTGAGGTCTCCATTTCCTTGCTGTCTGTAAGCTGGGGTCACTTTCTACTCTTGATACCGCCTGCATCCCTTCTTGTGTGGCCCCCTTCAAAGCCAGCAAAAGTCGCCAAGTCCTTCTTGTACCTAATATCCTTTGCACATCTTTCTCTGCCACCAGCCAGAGAAAGCTGTCTGCTTTTAAGGGTTCATAGGATTAGGTCAGGACTACCGGGAAAATTTCCCGTACTTAACATCAACGGTACTGTATACTGTAACTGAACCACAGAGTGATCCCTCATTGTATTCCCAGTACTGGGGATTAGGGTGTGGAATTTTAGGATGGGGGCATGCTTTTTAGAATCCTGCCTTCCACAGACGATGCCACAGTTGGCTAACATGGCTCTTTTTTCCAGTCCTTCCCTGTTCAAAGTCATATCATGGATAGTATCCCGCAGTTCTAGGGGTACATTCTTTGGGGTCTCTAGACACTTTTAACTGAGGATAGGTAGGAACTAGAAATATGAATGAAAGCTGTAAGAGTTTACTAATCCGTCTTGTCCAACAGTGAAACAAGTGAAATTTTGAGGTAGTATACTTGACATTTCACAGCGTATTTGACTGATGGAAAATGACCTCTTTGTATGGATATTAGTGTGAAGTCTCTGCTATGAGCAGAAAGAGTGGGCTAAATGGTTTTTAAGTTTCCTTCCAAAGCTGATATTGTGTGACTCAGTGACTTTGAGAATGATTTACTATGTAGCCTCTTAAATGATGAATAGTATTAACCTTGAATAAAATAGAATTTAAAAAAACAGGAATTTTAAGAAGAAAAGAACATAAGTATTATCTAAATTTCTCACATTTTACATACATGAAAAATAAAGTTCAGAGAAATCAAATGGCTTTACCAGTTTCCTCAATAACAGATTTTGGACACTAATCTTCATATTGTTCTCCAGTCTACATGAGATTTTGAATATGTTTCGCTTCTTGACCAAATTATAACTGTAGAGAAGAATGTCAGGATGAATAATGCCTAATTTTGACAGCGGACTTTTTCATTCTCCCTGTAATCTTTACAACTGAAACTTATTTTAAAGAAGTTGATGAGGTGAGCAGATTCACCTCTATCCTGAGCGCACAAGGACTCAGCGAGGACAAGATGGGCTTTTGGTGAAGGGTCACTAAATGGGTATAAAAACAATTAATTTAAAAAGGCATATTAGTTCTTACTAGGACATTCTTGAAAGAAAGCAGAAATTCTATGCAATGTAGTCTAGAATTTGGTAATTGAAAATGATAGAATTGTTTGAAAAAAGAGATGATGCAAGCAGAAGGCATGAAGTGGTAGTTAAGAGTCTATTCAGCAAAGCGAACTTGGAGGGGAAAGGTTCATCGATACTCTGTCCAGTATGTCACAAAGGCAAATGGGCACTGACCCCAGAATAGTAGATACTGAAAGAAAGAAAGCCCTATGGTATAAAAAGTTAACTGTCTCTATGGCACACGTTTATGGATATTCATTTAATTCAACAAGCATTTATGAGTGGCTACTGTATACACATCCTCAGACTAGGCACTGGGTAATACAGAAGGAGAAGCACTCTTGACCTAGCAGAAGAGAGAGGAAGTTCACAACTGACTGGAAAACATTACAGTTACAACAAATTCTGTAATGTGAATGTGAGGAAAGTAGTATTGTGGGATCACAAATGAAGGAGTGACTAAATCAGGCTAAGAAAGTCACGGACGGACTCACAAACATGTGAACACTGAGCTGGTTCTTAACAAGATTCAATGGAATAAAATTAGTGGAATGAAATGTCAGTTGGATTAAATAGGATGGAGTATCACGTGCAAAGCCATTGGGCCGTTCCAAGCGCATTCTCACATCAGCGAGGGAAGAAATGCTCCGGGACAAAAACACACCAACTGTAAGGTAGTTTACATGTAGAGAGGGGAAGTTCTTGATTATTAAATTGACTGAATCTTTTCTATTAATTAAGGGAAAATCTGACTTTTGACCACAAGAGATATGAAATAATACTATGTCTTAGAATAGTAACTTCAGTGGAGACGGAGAGGAGAGCCCCAGGAAGGATGTAGAATGTGAAGAGCTGGAGGTCTGTCAGGAAACCGTTCCAGACATTCAGGGGTTTATAAGAAGGAATTTACATCAAATGACGCTGGGCAGTATGAAAAGAGACTGAAGGATTAAAAACCACTCGTTTCTTCTTCTCTGATTCTGTAGGACCTTTTTACTTTCTCGTATTCAGTTTTTAATTTTGAGTTAATGGAATTAGAACAAGATGTAATCAGAACAAACAAGCAGCCCTGCATTTTAGAAAGATGTGCTGCCTCCTGACAGTTCCTGTCCACTCTCACTGGATTGTTTGAGCTTTAATTATATGAAACCATTTCCTGAAGATTAAAAAATTCTTAATAAAACACAACCAAGGTTCCATCGATATGTAGCTAAAAAAAATTCCTTTCTTTATTCAAAATCCAAGTCATAATAAAGCCTTTGATTAAGCAGTTGGTATGCTCTGTAACTTTGACTTACACTGGTTGATACACACATGCTATGTAACTGCCTTCAAATAATAATTAATTCTTCCTTAAGATATAATATAATAATACTGTAGATTAATATAATATAGATTTTAATATACCATCTTTTACTTACTTCCCAAAGAAATGCTATTTTAAAACAAGACTCATAAAAATACAAATGGATGGAACTTCAATATTTTATATGATTGTGGCTTTACTGAACTTAGTAGGGGTACCATATATTTGGCATTAATTCTTAATTAAGTTTTCTGGAAAAGTAATGAGAAAAAATTTTTCATACTGATCATATGCCTGTAATTACATTCACTTATTTTAGAATACTTTCTTGTTTTTTTTTTTTTTTTATTAATTTCAGACTCATCTACTGCCAAAGAAAACCTCTAGACATTTAGTACACATTAATTCTTATATCACAAGTCTAACCCTTCATGTAAATCAACATAATATGATTCTGGTATTTCACTGAATGATTGATGCTGTCTTATTAACTTTTCAAAACCACGCAAGAAGATAGATATTATTTCATCATTTAATAGATAAGAAAATTGGTTCAAAGTGACTCAAAAATGTATTAAAAGTTTCTGTTAGTAAATTAGAATATCATGGTTCAGATCTAAATCCATCTGCTCATTTTCTTCCTAATATTCAGATCCTCATCTTCTGTTCCCTCAGACCCCATTTTGTTCGAGGTTAGAAAAGTGTACGTATGCAGATACTTCCCAAATACTCACTTGTAGTTACCAGTTGCCCTTTGACCCAGTTACAGATAACTAAATATAAATGAAAGTCCACTCTTTCATTTAATCTGTGAAATTGCTCGGAAAGATATCCTTTTCCTGATTAAAAAGTAAAAACAGTTTGGAAAAATGGTCAGTGTCTTTCTACTCCTCCTCAATTGTGATTGCTAGACTTAGCAACCATAATGACAACATAAAGACAAACAAGCCACAAGCTAAAAAACAGGAGAAAAGAAGACGGTCCCTTGTGACTTAGTGGATTACTATCCATGCACTTCCTGCCCCTGAATTTCTTTCTGCGTGAGAAATACCTTTCTCTATTTCATGAAACCGTTATATTAGGGCTCCTATTAAATGTAGCCAAAAGTAATACAGATGATTGAACATAACATTAAACATGAAGAGATTATGGACTGCACAGTTGAAATGTGTTAGTTAATGTCAACTGAACAATTCTGAGTTTTGAGTGCCACCAAGGTTATCAAGGAAATAACATTCAGTTCTGTAACAATAAGAAGATAGAGATCATGATCAGCAATAGGGATAGCCTACAATTTAGAGAAGCTGCTTTCTGTGAGAAACGATGCTAAGTGCTTCATATGCATCCTCTTAGATTCTCAGGGCAACAGAAACTCCACTTGGTACAGCCACGTACGTTTCAGTAGGAAAGTCCTAGAAAAGCGCACCATCTTTAAAGCCTAGAGCAATGTAAGCATGTAGCAGATTCTCAATAGATATGTGCTGGACTGGGAGAGAATGGAGAATTGAGATATTTGCCATGTTTTGTTTCTGTCTTCAAGAATCCTGAATTAGAATCATATAGACTGCTGAGCAAGTGTATCATAAAAATAGATACATGAAGTTATAATTAAAAATTTTTGAGACAAGTAGCAATTGCTGAGTGAATAAAAAATGCCAATAATACTTCTGGAAGCTGTATATACCCTTTTTTCTTTGTCTTCCCAGTTACTTAAAGAGATTTTTTTATTTTTATTTTTATTTATTTTAGTTTTAAAGGTAAATTATCTGAAGAACAGGCTCAGAGCCAGCATGTAACATATTCAAATTTAAAGTAACATATGGGAGAGATCAGGTCCAAAGCTTTTTGCTTTGTTTTTTATTATATATATATGTGCTTTTTTTTTTTCTTTTTCCATGTGTGCAAAAGGATGAAAGAATCCAAACTTGCAAGAGTTTGTTCTGGAAAAATGCTAGGGGATTTTGCACATATCATCTCATTTAACACTCATTGCAATCCTTAAGCTATTACAGTCTCCACTTTTTCTAATAATTGAGTATAATTTAAAATTCAGGTAATCCTACAAATAGGAAAGATTCACAATAGTGTCTTAGACCACACATCTAATTTGCATGGTGGTGACTTATCATGAATGACTATTTTAACATACTCAGGAAAATATATACGACCTAATTCTTTTATTTGTTACGAAAGGATTTTAATGCAAATTGAACTTCCTTGATGATCCATTCCACTTAGAAATGGCATAATGAGCAACAGTTCTGGCTGAAGAAAGTGGAGGGGAAGGAGTTCTTCAATCTCATGTAGACTCCAAAATGTTTCCAAATTTCTCGCTTTTTCCAATTTAATTAAAAGGAATCCATAAAAAATATGTAGACAACAGGAAACATTGACTTTCATTATGTCTTTTCATAGTGACTGCTTTAATTTGTGCCAGCTTGTGTACAACTAATAATCTACAGCACAAATTCATTCAAGCTACAGTAATTTAACAGGGATTTGCATCTGTAAGTTTTAATTATCTGTTTAATCAGGCTGTGAATAAACCAAAGTAGGTTAATTTTTAAAATCCTACTTGGAGCAAATGTTTTTGACTAAATTTGAAACTTAGCCAACACCTGGTGAGATTATAGGAAAGAAGTAAAACGGACAAACTGACTAAAATTATGTTTGCCATTATCTATCGCTTGGCTTTGTTTTGATAAACCAACAGTTTTCTAAACACAGCCCTTGCAATTAATTAAAAGGGGGTCATTAAAGCAAATGCTGTCTTCTTTTAAATGTGGTTATTTGATAACAATGCGTTGCTATGCTATGCTAGTTTCAAGAACAGACACTTGGAAATATTGGTTGAAATCAATATTATGTATGATGTACCAGCATAGTATGGCACACTCTGAGTAGTTACAGGGCCGTGTCCTCCATATCCTGATCTTCCTAGGTTTGTGGGTGTAACTGATTCTTTAGTGTATCTTGACTGTTAAAGGAATATGTATTTATATGTAATATTAGGGTAGTAATAGTACAAGGCATTCCTAATGTGTAGTTTAATCTCAGTGCTCATTACTGCAGTCTTCCAGGGGTGGCAGCTCACAGTGCAATGTGAACGCTAATTAATTTCAATATTCCATACTTAGGAACTAGTCTCTTTTCAAAATTATTTTCCTTCAACAATCATGTGGGAAAAGCAAAGCAATTATTTTCAACTACAGAACTGGGAAAGGAAACTCGAGTTCACTCAACATTTCACTCAACACTGGGGACAGGACTGAACATTTATTGCAGCAATAGATGATTCTGGAGTTCTGTCTTTGAAGGGAATACACTGATTCCCCAGAGAAGCAATAACCAGCTATTTTAGTATGATAAAGAGAAGAGTTGTCTTGTTTTAGTACTTGATCGAGGTACCTACGTTTGGAAATTTTATGATCAAAACTCAAGATACAGCATTTTATAGCACCTATTTCACTTAAGAGCTAGAGCCCAGATTCTCCAAGTGCATTATTCTCTTTGTTGTAGGGAACATCTGTTGACTTTAAAGAGAAATGGCCTGGAAAGAAAATTAAAATCCTAACTCAGGTTGAAGAAATTATACACATTTTATTATTAGGAACAGACAGTTCAGCCTATTAAGTGATACTGGGATGGTTCATTATTTTGGGGTAGGTGATATTTATTATAGCTACATAAATTAATCTCAAAGCTAGGCAAATATGTACCTTATTTTCTAAAGTAATTCAATTAGTGAAGAAAAGACCCAAAATAGGAGTTGTGGCTATAAAGTTATAAGTTCCATACTTGGGTAATCATTAAAAAAACTTAAAATATACCAAAAGAAAATGAGAAAAAAATCTAAGTGATACACAACAGAAAGTCAAATTAAACATAAAAGAAGGCAATAGAGGAACAAGTAACAGAGGAACAAGAAATATATGATATATACAAAAAAAAAATAACAAAATGGCAGAAGTAATTTCTTACCTGTAATTACAAATACAAAAAGTATCTCAGAATTATTATTAACTCCAAAAAGACCTAAACATATGGCTAAAACTGTAACTCAGAAGAAAATATAGGGGTGAATCTTTATGATCTCAGATTTGGCAATGGATTTTTAAATATGGCACTAAAGGCGCAAGTAACAAAAGACAAAATAGATAAATTAGACTTAAATATATAAACTTTTGTGCATCAAAAGGCAGTATCAAAAAAGGGAAAAGAATCTACAGAATAAGAGAACATATTTGCAAATCATTTATATAAGGGTCTAATAGCTAGAATATATAAAGAACCCTTAAAATTCAACAACACAAAGACATTCTAAATTTAAAAATTGCCAAAGATTTGCTAGACCTTTCTCCAAAGAAGATATACAAATGGCCAACAAGCACATGAAAAAAAATGCTTAAAATTATTCATCATTATGGAAATGCATATCAAAATCACAGTGGGATACCACTTCACACCCACTAGGATGATGATGATATTTTAAAATGGAAAGTAAGGGTTGGTGAGAATGTGGAGAAATTAGAACCCTCATACAATGCTGGTCAGAATGCAAAATGGTGCAGTTTGGTGGTACCTCAGAAAGCAAACAGAATTACCACATGATTTGACAGTTCTGCACCTAGTTATCTACCCAAAGGAAATGAACACAGAAACTTCAGACAATATTTGTAGCACAGTGTTCATTGCAGTATTACTTACAATAGCCAAAAGGAGGAGGCAACCTGTGCCCATCAACAGATGGGTGGGAAAACAAAATGTGCTATGTACCTGCAATGAAATATTATTCAGCTTTAAAGAGGAATAAAATTTTGTTGCAAAAACAGTATGGATGAACCTTGACAACATTATGCAAACTGAAAGAACCCAGACACAAAAGTTCATATATTTATGATTGCACTTATATGAGATATCCACAATAGGGATGTCCAGACAAGAAGAAAGATTGGTGGTTGCCAGTTGGGAATGTGGAGTGACTTCTTAATTGTGTAGGGTTCTCTTTTAGAGTGATAAAAATATTTGGGAACTTGATAGAGGAGGTGCTTAGACATCATGTGGTGTAATAAATGCCACTGAACTGTGTATTTTAAAATGGTTAATGTTATGTGAATTTCACCACAATTTTTTAAAAAGCAGTTGTTCATTTTCTGCAATGTTGTAGTGTGAGGAGTAGTGATGGCAAAGCTTTTGGGCTGCTTGACTCATATCCTCTCAACCTTTAGGAAAATATTCAAGGGTCTATGCTCATATTATTGTCAGATGCTAATACCAAATAAATACACCATACAAAATATAAGTCCCTTTTATAAAGATAAATAACATCTCATTTGTTCTTTTACTGCAATTAAATAAAACCACGAAATGTATAAACCTTTCCCTGGATAATGACTTCTCTTGCTCTCAGTTTTATTAACACTAAGTTGCATTTAGTCTTATGCTTTAATACATTTACTTTTCAACCATTTAGTCAACAAATATTTATTAAACTCAGTCTCTGTACACAGGATGCCCCAGTGAATTTAAGAAAAACAAGATTCCTGATTATAGGAGTCTTTATATAGGAAATTTACATTTCAGCAAATAGAGATAGATAATAGAGAATAAAAATAATAAATAAGTTATGTAAAATGTTCATAGAGGCTACTGATAAAAAAGTTTAAGGAGACTGGGTGATTGTCCTGTTCGTAAGGTTTTAATAGACTAAGAGGTCCCAACTAGGCCACACCAGTGCTGCCATTTTTCACTTGATTATATATTTTAAAAGTTCACAAATTACTTTAAAAATATGCTATATTGCCCTTAATCTTTTTTTTTTAAATTCTACTATTCCTTTTTTTGCATCTTGGAAAATTAAGACCAATTTTTGTTATTAATTTATTTATTTATTAGTATTTTCCTCCTTAAATTGTGATGTAGGTCACATTAAAAACCATATAATTGAAATGAGCAAAAATAATTGGTAAAACATTAAAATCTTTTGAAGTAATTAATAATGAAGTTGAACC
This sequence comes from Camelus ferus, assembly GCF_009834535.1. Taxonomy (NCBI): domain Eukaryota; kingdom Metazoa; phylum Chordata; class Mammalia; order Artiodactyla; family Camelidae; genus Camelus; species Camelus ferus. The sequence goes on along the minus strand of NC_045725.1, from coordinate 9,395,486 downwards.
AATCTTCTTATAAGCTTATTCATCTCTTGTATTTCCACTTTTATGCAGTGCCTGTTTATTATTCATCATCAATTAAGAGGTAGATTGCTTTTGAAAACGTGAATATTTAAATTATTCTTTGCTTGGGATAGTTATTAAAATAAATATTTATAAGTAGTTATGGGTATGTTTTGCTCTTGAAAATCTAAATTACTAATTAACATACCATTTTACTTTATTTAACACTTCCTTAAAGCAAGCCAGTTCAAATATAGTTTACCCACATCTTTAAATCAACATTTTACTTAATGCACGCTGCACCTGCATTTGGAACCATCATAAGGTTGTCACAATCTGTTGACACAAATGATGATACGTTAGAGTCAATATCCCAAGTTTTCTGTTTTTATTACCAGCAGCAAAGGAAGGATCGATAGGGCTCTGGAAAATTCTCAGTAATGATATCTGAAGAGGTATTTTGAAGGCTAACCGACCTATGTACACACTAGAGTTCCCACTCCTTTTGCCCTGTTCTTTGCTCTACCCCAGTTCACCACGGGAGAAGCCTGGGGCTGCCTCAGTGCTCTGTGGCGTTCGGAACTCACGATGAGAAGACCAGCATCCACACTAGAGGTGATATGTACCAAGGCTTTCAAAGCCTTCCCTTCTCCTCCTTCCAGCCAGTGTTGAGTTCTTTACAGAAGAGCAGGGAGTCCATTTCCCAGTGATTGTTTGCATTGTCATCATCTGAAATTTGAAGCAAATGTCCTGGGCACACGTTCTAAAATTTTCTCACAAGAAATCAACTTCTTTAGCAATTTACCTCCAATAACTCGTCTCATATGGAATGAAACTCAGTTCAAAGAGGTCTGGCAGGGCACAGAGTCCATGCTTTCCTTTCTATAATCTTTATTTTGACTCAGAGACTTCTGACTGGTCCACCTCCCTGTTTGTCCTAGTACATTCAGTCAAACATCTCTCAAGGTGCCGACTCCTGCTAAAAGATTTCCAGGCAGCTTCCAAGTGCTCACCATTCAGCAGGCACTCACACTTGAAATCTCCATTCTGCAGCAGGTGCCCGTGGTAAATTTGGAGGCTGCCACTGATTGACTGTGTGATTTGAAAAACTTCCTTATACCATGATTCTCAGTTCCTCTCTTTAAAAATTGAAGAGGGTAATAAGATCTGTGCAATGGAATTAAGTAAGATAACACACATAAAATGCCTTGAACATAGGCCAGGTGTGTACTTCACATTTAGTACATTTATCTTGAGTAAAAAGATGAAATCATGAATTTGGATGCTATTAATTTTGGGCTTTCGAAAATTCAGAACTGTTTTGCTATTTTCGCTTGTTTGTCTTTATTGGAGCTTCCTCCTTTAACTGTGAAATACAATGTATAACAAACATATTATTTAAAATCCATCAATTCAGCAAAAAAGTCTAATTGTATGATATTAAAATATTTTGTGTAATTAATAGTGAGGTTCAACACATATGTCCATTTGTTCCTTGGATTTCTACTTTTGCAAAGAGCCCTGTTCAAGCTTATTGTCCAATTTTTGTAAGTTTTTTTTCCTATTGGCTTTATTCCTATGTATTTCTTATACCAATTCTTATGTCAGTTATGCTTGTTAACAAATATCTCTTCCCACACTCTGTATAATTTTATTTCCTCTGTTTAACATGCCTTCAACTTAATGGTGGTTAAATTTATTGATAGTTTTCTTTGCAAAGTATTTTCTTTATTTTTTGACTCATTTAAATATTTTTTTCCTACCCTGTTCTAAGATCATGATAATATTTGCCTATATAATTTTTTCAGAGATTTATAGTTGGGACTTCTTGTTTAGTTCTTCAATCCACTTGGGGTAGATCTTTCTGTACAGTGTACGATGGGGTCTATTTTTTTAACTGGCAGGGATTTTAGATGGCATTATTTTCAGCACTGCCCTACAGTGTCACCTCTGTCATATGATGAAGAGCCCCTGTGTGAATACATCTCTAGGTTTCCCATTTTTGTTCAATTGGTCCATTTGTTTCTACTTGTCCATAGCCACATTTATCACAATGTCTTTGCAAGTAATTATTTTCTGGTAGAGAAAAATCCTTCTACCACTTCCTTCTATTTCAGAAGAGCCTTATCTATCCTTAACTTTTGAAATCACATATACATTTTAGAATTAGCTTGTCAAGTTCCACAAAGTCCGTATAAGCAAACCTTACACGAATTTGATTGGCTTGTACTGAATTTATTAATCGTTTTGAGTTCATTGTATATTATCTTGCAGCTTTGTGCAGCAACATACTATGTTCCACCATTTATTTATCTTCTTTATTGCATTTCAATAGAGTTTTATATTTCCTCATGGAATTATTTTGCATCCTGAAAAAATATTTCCATATAATAATACTTCTATTTATTTTAACTAGCATCTTTCTTGATTTGAACTTTATCACTTTGTTGTGTGTATATATAAGCGTTGGCACATATTGCTTGTGGCCAGATCTGGCACTTTGCCTATTTTTTGTAAATAAAGTTTCATTAGAACACAGTCAAGTACATTTGTTTATGTATTGTCAATATTACTCTTGTGCTGGCGTGATTGAGTTGAGTAGTTTTGAGAGAGACATTATGGATTGTGAAATCTGAAATAATTACTATCTGACGGTTGACAGAAAATATTTGCCAACCTTTGGTATACAGGGATGTATTGACAATGCTTTTTTTTTTTTTTTTTTTGCATGTAGCAAGCCTTCCAATTCCATTAATTAATCTGTACACAATTATGTCATCTGAAGTAATAACAGATTTGTCTCCTTTTTCTGATTCTCTCTTGCTCTCTCTCTCTCACTTCACTGAGCTGGGTAGAATTCTAGCACAAGGTAGAAAAGAAAAGATACGAAGTCTATCCCATGGATAGCTTTGTTATTCTGTTAAACGTTTTGAACATTTATTTAACTAAGAACATCTATTTATATTCCCACTTTGATGTTTTCTCTTAGATTTGGCTTTTTCCAAACTGCTTTTTTTTTTTTTTTTTGCATCAGTTGAGAGAATTACTGGATATTTTTCACTTAATCTACTGATGTGGTAGAATATATTAATTGATAATTTGCATTTCTGGTACAAATCTAACTCCATCAAGATGTATTTTCTTTCTTACCCCTTTCTAATTTGGCCTAGTTCATTTTGATTTTTTTTTCAAATTTTTGATGTTCTTAAGAATTTTATTAGTTATTCTCAGAAGGATGATTAATGTGAATAACCTAGTCTGTGGTGCCAGAAATGAGGTTCTGTTTTTATGATTTTTGAATACATTAAAATGTTCAAAGCAGTATCTTCTTCTGTACAGTTTTATCTTTAGACCCTTCAGAAAGGAGAGGCTGACTTAAAATCAGTAACTTTTTAAAATTAAGAGCTCAATAAAGAATTCCTTTAGTTTGTGGTTCAAACTTTAGGAATAATAAAATTATTTCCTTTTTCTATTAACTTTCATGTAGAACTATTGCAAATTCTGTTTTTCATGTATGTATTTCAACATAAACATAAAGCAGGTGTTGTCTATAAAGCATAAAACATTTTGGACATGGTAATTTTGTCTCTAAAATAAAAATCTATGATGTATTTTCTGCTAAATTATACATGTGGCTGAACATTATTTTGAATGAAATTATTCTAGGTATATTTTTCCTTATAAAAATTGCCTTCTGTGGGTGGTGTTTCCACTGTTATTTCTGGTTTTCAAGACTTTTGTATGTTTTTTGGGGTCATTTATCTGCACGTTGGGCTAGAGTAAGTATCACAACTGACTTCTAAAACCCTATTCCCTGGTCTGTATGGGTTGCTCACACGCGCACGTTGGCAATGAGCGTGGGACAGAGTGTCAGTTAAGAATTAGAGATCCCCTTGTCAGCCTCTCTTCTCTCAGGGATTTCCCTGAGAGCCACCAGTTCTCTTTACCTGTTCACATCACACAGGGTTCTCCCTGAGTGTTCTTCTCCCACACTGTTGAGTGGTCTGTGGGATGGGGCCCGAGCTTGGAACAAAGCAGTGAGAAAGGAATGAAGAAAAACCATTGAAATTCCCTTCACATTCTTCCAACGATGGGGGCGGGGGCTTTTGCCAGCTCTTCTACCCTGGGGCCTGAGCTCGGCTTTGTTTTATTTTTTGTGGGGATTTACCTGTGCATCACACCTACACGGCTGCAGTGCGGTGCTTCAGTGAATTCTGTCCCTGAGGAAGGGCTGAAACCTGGGAAAGAGAAAGGAGAGGGAAAACAGACGATTCTCCCCACGTGTTCCAGGACAGAAGGGCCTCTTTGCCATCCCTTGGATAGAAGTGCTGGGTTCCTCTAGAAGTTTTACTGACTGTGCCCACCATGCAGTTCTATAATTTGACCTGATTTGGGGTCAAAGCCAGGAGATAAAGGAGACAAACACACACACGCGTGCACACACACACACACACACAAACTCCTGCCACCAAATGTGTTGTTCTTAGAGACTGACCCCCTTCTCCCTTCACAGTCGGCCTATTTATTCTTCTGTCTTTTGTTTGTTTGTTTGTTTGTTTCAGTCCAGAGGTTGTATTGTGATCATTTAGAAGAGCAGACAGCAGCTACAGGGAGCTTTCTCCGTTTTGGCTGGAGCTGGAAACCTCTTTTAATTTGAATGTTTAGTTCTTACCCATATGAATAGGAGTAAGAAGAACATTTTACTTATTTTTTTCTCAAAAGTTCATCCACTGGTTACATTATTTAATGAATACTCAGTCCCATTATAACTGACTTAAACACCGCATTTATCATATATGAAATTATAATCTATATGAGAATCTGTTTTAGGACTTTGTCTTGTATAATAGTGACTTTGTCTATTCTCATATTAGCAGAATGTTCAATTGATTGATGTTTTCAAATATCAAATATAAATATAATAGCTCGTGAAAAAGGCTTCACTATTCTTTGTAAGACAGTGTTACGACTTTATTTTTCAAAAAACTTTAGAGTCAGTTAAGATTCAAAAACACTGCAATTTTTATTAAAATTATTAAATGTTTAATCTGTCTTACAGAACTGGCATTTCTTTAATTATTTCCTCATTAATAATTATCTCTCCATTTTGTAAAATATTATTTATGTCTCTCAAGAAAGATTTTAGCTTTCTTCAAAAATAATTAAAATGTTTAAACTTCTTTCTTAAGCATTTTTTTCTCCGGTATACTTGTGTTTTTCCCCTTTGGTTTATAACCTGCAATTCAATACTGGTTTTATCAGTATAAACACAGAAAACTTTGTCTAAAATTAAAATAAATTTGATGAGGTAAAATAAAGCTAGGCATTGTATTTATGACTATCTTTGTTGAGTCAAGAATTTCAAAAGATATTGACCTTAAAATTCATCACATTTTGCTATAAATATTTGCATTTGTCTGAGATGTCTATAATTCTTTATCAGTCTTTATAAATATAACTTATATTTCAGTATTTTAACAAATTGCGATTTGATCTCTTAGGAGTTTTTTAATTGGGAGGGGATTGAAGGGGTTCAGATCAGGTCTCCCCAGAATGTGTCACTGTCCTGAGCTGTGGACTATTTTGAGCTGAAAGCCATCAAGACCCAAGAGATTCGAGAGAAACTTCTGCTCTCCCTCAACTGCCTGAAAGAATTCAGATGGAGGGCTTGGCCCAGAAGAGAACTATCACCAGAGATGACTGCAAAGAAGGTGGGTTAGGTGTGATAAGCTGGTGGGGAGCTCTCTGGGCCTGGAGCTCCAACTCCTCTTTGTGTCCTGTGTCTCTGCATATTTGCTAAACGTCTGCTCTCCCCATGCTCCTGTGGATTTGCTTCCTCTGCCCTGAAGTTCCAGACCCCTGCCCACTTCTCCTCAGCTCAGAATGGCATAGACGCCTCAATTGCTTGACTGGACATGCCTCTCAGATTCTTAAGGGACTCCTGTAAATATGTAATTAAAATTGTTTTTCTCCTGCTAATCTGCCTTATGTCAACTTGATTAGTAGACCAGCCAAAGAACATAGAACGGTGTAGGAAAAATTGTTCCTTCCCTACAAGACAAAAGGGGTAATTTGGTATAAATAAAAATTTAGTACATTTTTATGAAATTGTGAAGATGGCCTAGAATCTAGCATGTAGCAGTTGCTTCATAGGGTCAGACTCACTGTGGGACATCTGGGCAAATCTCCAGCTCTCTATGAAGACAACTAGTTCAGTGTCTCAGAGTTTATGCTTTGGAAAGAATTTGTTTCTTTTTTCTGAAAATGGGAGGAAAATGTGAATATTTAGGTTTAAATTCAGATACTGTTCTTTTTAAATACACAATATTACTAAGTGAATTATTAAATGTAAAGTAATTAAAATGATGTCCAGGATATAAAAGGAGTTAAAATAAAACAATCACTTATTTTCTAATGAAGTTCTACATCTCTGTCATCAAAGGCAATCTATTTCTACTAAAGCTTCTGTTTGACTTAGACTCTTTTCTTGTATATAAATTATAAGTATATCACTAGCAATAGTAGGGAATTTAGTGTTGTATTTTTACAACACTTCGCCCAAGTCATAATAGCAAGATGTTGATGTTTGAACACCCCACAGGCAGATTTTGGACCCTTGAAGAATAATCAAAGCATGTGTTTATAAACATTCATTTTAAAATCCTTTCCAGAAGTATTGCCATTGTCTTAATTCCTCTTCCCTCTCCCAAACTAGATCTTTATTCATGCAAAACTTCTCATTTGGGAGTAAGAAAAGCAATTATCTAACCTTTATTTTTCCCTTTTGAACATCTGTAGTGGGGCCAACTGTCCCCACCAGCTGTCATGGGCAACACAAGCTTACCCTGAACACAATTCCAACCACTGACTCCCTTGCCTGCCCTTTCTAGAGAGACTGAAAAAGCTAAATATGTCCTTTTTGAGTCTCTCTTGCAGATGGGATTTGCTTATGTCTGGCTAATGAGATGAAGGCAGGAGACTCTTGGCATTACCATGGAGACATAAACATGGTGACCAGACTCACAGCAGCTGGTCACACCATGAAAGAAAAGCCAAAGGAGTCACAGAAATCAGGGTGGATGGGCATCAGGGAGCCACAGAACCAGTGGTTTCGTTGGCCCACATGCTTCTTGCTATAAGAGAACATTAAACTTCTAGTTCCTGAAACTGACGTTAGTGAGACATTCCAACTGACCCACTAGCATTACTATTTCTCAAGGGTGTTGTAAGGTGTCATTCCCATTCTATACTTGAATGGGTAGATGAAAGATAGAAAGAAAGGAAGGAAGAAAGGAAGAAAGAAGGAAAGAAAGACAAGCAAAAATTCTTCCCAAAATAATATAAAATGCCAAAGGAAAGCAGTAATTACCAAGAACTCAGAATGCATTCCAGCTGTTTCATGGGACCCTATGAGAGATACACACACACACACACACACACACACACACATTATTTTGTTTGTGATTGCATAAAATATATGGAGGAGTGAGTATTTTCAAAAATCACATGTTTGCATTAATATACTTTAAAAAAAAAGATGTATTCACATGATGTAAAAACACAGCAGGAAATTTGGATATTGTTTCTAGATGCACAGTGAGAAGTTTCTCTTTGTTGTCCCCCAGTCACCTCGTCTACTCTCCCTCAGGAGAAGAGACAACCTCTCAACCTCTGCTATTAATGCTGATGTTTTCTCTCAGAATGTTATTGATCTGTCTTTAAAGGTGTGTGTAAAATATGCTTTGTGTCTGTAAAGTAAAAAGCAGACATTTAACAATACACATGAGAGTTCTGTTGACCCTACCCTGTGATTTTTATTGGGAGGAATGTCATAATGGACAGTTTCCTGTTCTGTGTTGGACGGCTATCCAGTTTTGCCTCCACACGGTATCCTCCAGCGTCTGTTTGTGAGCAGCTTGCTATGATTTAGCTACCTAATTTGTTCATTTTATTTTGGGGTTCAGAACTTCCTGGATTATCCAACCTCCTCCATTTCCCACAAAAATCCTTTAAAATTTGATTGCTCATCTCATTTCCTGGGTAGAGGCCTCAGTGGCCTTAGACCATTCTCCTTTCTCGGAACTTACTGCTCTTTCCAGCATTCTCCCTGCAACTCAGATGCCACCACCACCCCAGCTAGGAGCAACGTATTGATTTTGTCCTATTTCCCACACGCAGGGAATGTTGTACAATACAAATGCATATCAAATTGGGTTAAATGAGATCAAGTAAACGTTGTTTTAGTGTGACTCTGTTGCTTTGATTCATATAAATTATATTTGAACTGAACATTCAACCTCTAAAGACATTTTGTTTTACTTATCCTCAGCCCGACTGTGAGAAAGCAAAGCCAGTTACTACTCAGTTAACTGAATTGCTATTAATTTGTACATTCTTATTGAACACAAAGGTAACATATTTTTCATTTTGGTGTCTTCATCTACTGGCACAGAACTCGATTCAGTAAAGTGTAGTGATCATCTGCCTTAATCAATACTTAGCTTACCAACCAAGTAGGAGTTTGCTAAATTAGTTAACAGTATTTTCTGATTTGACCCAATGTGTTGCAAGGTAGCATTCCCATACCTAATCACCTTGTGATAAAATTGTTGTTGCAATGACCCTCCAATTTGCTAGGGCAAAAATATGATTGTATATTATGCTAATATGTGCTTATTGTTAGTATAATGCATGTGTGTAAATGATGTCCCGTCACTTTAGAGACTGAGTGGGTCACCTGGACACAGTCAAGGCCGTAAACAGTATAAATTTGGGAGCACCATCCAGCGACTCTGTTATCTTAAACCCTTGTCTATGTTAATGAGGTGCCTCAGATGCCTCTTGTCTAAATTCTATTAGAGCTGTGGAGTAGTCGTAGTTTGAGTGGATAGCTTTGAGAAGTACCCTCTCTAGCTCAGCCTAGGCAAGGACATAGGCTGCAAGCACTCAGCAGCTCATTTAATAGCAGTATTTGTGTAAGGATTTTTCTCATTCACATATAAGCAGAGCTATGTTGACACTTTAATCTCATTGTTAACAGCACATTTTATTTCTATGGTCAAGGAAAAGTGAATCTATGAGGAAATTCTAAAGGCCAAATTTTTCTTCAGTGTTTATATCTTAAGAAGAAAACAAGACATTCAAAATTTACATTTTCCTACTGGAGGTGAACCTTTGAAAAAAGTGTCAGTCCGTGTCTCTCTTGGTTACAGCAGAGCTCACTAGAATTTTTAAAGAGTACTTTGGATGCATTATTTTCTATAGGCAGCTGTTTATTTACAGATGATCCCTTTTGTTATGGCACCAAGTTCAATAGTGAAACAGTTATAGCCAATAGAAAAAGTCTTTGAAAATGTAAGCAATGCATTTTATATGCTCTGGGTTAAAAATCAAACATTGTATTGTACAAATTCTCATTAGAAAATGTGATCCGGCCAGCACTATATAAAGAATTTGAATTCTAAAATTCAAGCACAGAAACTCAAATATGTATTTTGAAAGGCGTAAAGAATAAAACAACAAAGAATAAAGATTATTTATCTCAGAACTTCATCATTGTTAGTGAATTTCTCTCTTTATTGCAATCTAAAAATACCATTTGAAAAAAATTCAAATATGATTCAACTCTTGATAATCCTTAGAAATAGTTAAATAGTTCAATGAACTAGCCATATTGGTCAAAGAGAATGGAGCTGTAAGTTAAATTGAAGAACAGTAACAAATAGGAAACACTATCTTTGAGCATAAAACGAAGTTGTTGCTTTTTCCCTATTTTGTAAAGCTCAAATTTTATTGAGGCCTTAAGGAGAGATTACAGATATCAAGTTCAGAGGCATTAATGTTGAATCTCCTGTCGGTGAGGAAGAAATTTTCCTCTACCCTTTTAGGTTTTTCTGGCTGGTCTAAGAATTAACATGAGACAGATTAACAGGAGAAAATCAAACGAAAGTTTAATAACACATATACATGGGAGAGTCCCAGAAAACTGAATAACTCACTTGAAAGGTTGAAGCCCTCATCTTCAATACCATCTTCAGCTAAAGACAAAAGAGAATGTTGGGGGTGGTGGTTTGGGACTTCAAAGCGGAGGAAGGCAATTCACATGGAGAAGAATAAGGAAATGTTGGGTAAACAAATGTTTGCCAGCCCAGGCAGAGAAAAGGGGACACAGAGTGGACTCTGATCGCTTTGCCCTGGCTAGAGTTTCCTCCATCACGCCCAGTCCATATTCTTCACATATGCATCCGGTGATAGCTCTGTTCTGGGAACAGGGCCTTTTATCCAAATTGTCTTAGGCCATTAAAGGGGAGGTAACAAGAAAAATCTTCCCATGTCTTTTGTTTCTTAAAAATAATCAGGCTAAATTAATCCTCATGCCAAAGATGCATATTTTGGGGTGACAAACTTTGCTTCCCTACACTACTATCAAGAAAACCTCTTTGTGAGTCTTGTGTTCATCCTTTAATATCTGACAATGATGTCTATGTTGCTAAAAGAACAATAATATTGACTGTGAGGAATTAGACATTATCGACACATCAGTATAGTGCAAAGATAGACTTAGATTCAGAATGACTAAATTACAAAACCATATTTTTACAATAAAATTTGGAGGAGAAAAGTAAAGGAAGCTAGCTTTCATTTTAACTACAAATACTACATTAAATTAAGAGCAAGGGAAATGAAAATTAATAGATGTGACCTAGTATTTGAGCATGAAAAGAAGATCCAAAAGGTTCAAGAGGTACTGTTTAACTAGAGAAACTAAATTGTAGAAGCATTATTTTAGGTACTTTTTATGCACTTTAGAGTATTTTTACTATAACACTTGGTAAATTAAAATTTTTCCCATTGTACCAATAAAAAATTAAATGAATCACATAAATCCACACCACTGTTAAGCGGCAGGCTCAGGGTTTTATTTTCACTCCAAAAACTATGTTCTTTCCTATGTACTACATCTTTGAAGAAAACAGCTTTTGAGATTAAATTTCAGAGCAATCTTTACTTTGCCGATGAAAATGAATCACTACAAAGTATACAAAGGCGATCCGGGATATGTAATGCGTGTCACAGGGCACACTCAGGACTTTCTTTGGTTTTCAAGTTGATTCACTAATACAGCACCTTAACCATCAAATGGAATTACGGTTCTTTGATCAATGGAACCACCTCATTCAATCATGCCAAGTTTAAACTCAGAAAACCGTAAAATTACTCACTTGGTATCTTTCTTAAAAAAGGAAAATAATTTATCACAGACAGTTGTGCCTACAGGCTTTAAGCATGGCATTTATAGTCTTTGGCAAAAGTTCAGTCATGTGGCTTATTACAATGCTGCCTATATAGCACTGGCAGAAATACAAAATGAAACATTTTGTTCAAATGTCTCTTCAGTCATTAGGGGGAAAAGTCTTTTAAGGACCACACTACCCCAGAGTAAATTCTGTCTTATTTTCATAAAGATATAGAGAGGCTTTTAATATTTAATGGCTGTGAATCATGTTATAGCCAGAAACTGTAAGATGTAGCACAAGGACTTCTAGAGATGGCTTATCTCCTAGGAACACACCACGGACACACATGATTTATTTCTCCTAAATGCCTTGTACTTTTCTAAAACTGTTTAATATCTGTGGTATCAGAAGATACAAATATAACTTACTTTAACTCTATGATAGCAGTTTTAAGGTAAATTCATGGATTGGAGACGTACATGCCTGGAGTAACAAATGAGAAAAATTAAAACATTTAAAATGGTTTCTTTGATTATGCTTTGTAATTCAGAGTCTTTCCTAAGACTCTAAATATATATGTGTTGATTCATGCTGTACATCAATGTGTGCTATAAAAATAACAATTTAAAAATATTGATTTCCAGTATTGAAAAGTCAGTGTCACTATCATTAGTTACATAGACATATATCATTATGCAGTATAATTATTAAAATTCATTATTGGAGAATAACTTTTAACTTATAAGTTGACATTCATTAAAAAGATCAGTTCAGTATGTTTTGTATTATTTACAATTTAATTTGTAGGAAGAAAGATGTAAGGTAGAGGAAACATTTTGATTCAGAAAAGTGACCCTCCTTGTCTGCAGGGGTCAGTTTAGTCAGAGAATACGACTGAATATAAATCTCACTATTTGGAGCAGTAGAGAAAGCAAAGCCATGGAATGAGATATCATCCTTGAACTCTAAGTTCTGCTTGTAGTCTTAAGTAATATTGATTTAAACGGCAGCAACAAAAGAAACACAAAAAGAAATCCACACTTGCCCAGGTAGCAGAAGCGCAAGCAGCTTGGAAACGTACCTGGTACAGACTAGCTGGGGCTTTCACAACAGACAATTCTGGATGCAAATTTCAACCCTGCGCAAACTGATCCTCTCCCTTGACCCCTTTATTCAAATCCTTGAGTCACATCCCAGCATCTCCTACCCCTCCTGATGCAAGGGTTACTCTTCCTTGATGTTTCCATTTGTAAAATTCAAATGATACTGCTGAGTAAATGCGATTCCTGTATATTAAATAGGTGGCAAAATACAGACATTCAAAAGAGTTTGGTTCCCTCTTTCTACCTGTGTGTTTGAGGCTGTATCTATATGAGTAAGTATTTATACACACATAAGCCACAATAACGAATACACTGTTTTATAATTGTGGAGCTTCATTAGTTATGAGATAGGTAAATTTTTTCCTGGTCAATTTTTATTAATGTGGATAGACTATAAGGTAAAGCAAACCAGCACAATTTTAAATGAGTGAAAGTTTTATATAAGACTTGACACTTTGCCAAATACTTACACAAACATTAATTCATTTAATTCAAACACAATGTGGGCATTAGGTCTACTACAATTCCAGTTTATGAGATTATGGAAGTTCAGCTGTATTGAATGACTTGACGAAGATCATATAGACAAGAATGAAACTGAACATCCACTTAGGACAGTGAATTCTCATTGATTTTCATGTTCCATGTTACCATACACTTCGCATGAGATGTTACAAACACAGATGGTGCTATTACCTTATTAATCACTTATGTTATTGCCTGCTTTAGTGAATTCATGCCAGTTGGTGTATTGAGAAGTTAGACTAGAAGAAAGAGTAAACAATTATTTTTTTTAAAAGACATTAAAATGTCTATGTTCAGAAAACTTAGAGATTTTAAAGACTGAACATAAGGAGTTATGCCCAATAAATAAAGGAAGAAGGAATGTCTAAAATGTATGATGATCATTTCCAAATAAGACCTCAATACTAGGGAAGAAGCAGAAATCAAGTCATCAATGCTTTATGGAAATAGAGAAGATTGTAGTGACCTTTGGGTGGAAAATTACATGTTTCTGACTTGAGGATTTGAATAAAGGGGAAGAAGAGGCATCATGGCAGGAACTTTTACATGAGAATAATTTGACTTTGTGTATGTATTTATCATTTTTAACAGTATTCAGATTTTTCCTTTTTTTAAACACCATTTTATTGAAATACAGTCGACATATAAAATGCTGTACATACTTAATATATATAACTCAGTGAGTTTGGGGACAAGTATCCATCCATGGAACCATCGCTTATTAATTTATTTGCTCTTTCATTCACTCATTCATCCATTCATTCTACCCTGCCAGCTTCCCAGGCTCCAACCTGGAGAGTCTGATGAAGGGGTCGGGTGAAAGCCAGGGACCTGCAGGTTTTACAGGTACATCGGGTGACTCTGGTGCAGGTAGGAATACTCTGAGATAATCTGCTTTTGGAGTTGGTAAGTTGGTGGAAAGGTAAAGTGAACATTTAGATAAGTTCAGTAAATGAGGTTGAAAAAAGCAAAATTTTAAGTTTCATAAAAGCTGAGATTTATACATTTTTTTTTCTGTAGAAGACATGGGTTAATATTTGATGTTGCATTTCCCACTATATGGAATAAGGTGCCCTCTGTACTCAGAAGTCCTTGAATTTGGATGAAGGAATGTCTTAGGGTTTGAACAAAGGATTAGGGCATTTTGTTCAGCAAGAGAATACAAGACCACATGGCCAGTGGCAGAATTATGTGACATGACCACTGTCAGGCCCACGCTTTTGATAAATTTCATGTGAAGTGCTTTTCGAATATTCTGTGTTTAGAGCAAGGTTACTCAAGGCAATGTTTTCAAAAGATTTTGCTCAATTACTTCCACTGTTCACACCACAATCTTTAGGCTGTTCACAAATAACAATGTTGATTTCTATTATTTTAAAAAGTGAAATGTTATTTAAAATATACAAGCAAAGATACTGTATACTTTTACAAATTACTAAAATTTGCAATTTAATCCTATTGCAATAATGAATTCAGTCTCTGACCCTAATTCCCCTAAACAATGAGATTCAACAGCAGAAGGTAAGAGTGTGATCGTCTGAGTCAGGTCACCTAGATTTACATCCTGGCTAGATTCCTGGGAGCTGTTGACTTGGAATAAGTTATCTGGCCTCAGTTTTCTCACCTGTAAAATGGAGGTAATAATAATATTACTGATTTTAAGTTTGCTTTTAAATGATCTAGCAAATGACAAGGGCTTAGACCAGTGCCTGGTACAAAGTAAGTATTCAGTGTATTTTAGTTGCTTTTAAAAACTGTTGTTATTATAAAATGCCCTCTAAGTTCACTTTCAATTCTTATTTTCTAAATGCTTAGATTCCTTTAACTGAAGTTTATAGATGTAAGCACTCAAAATAGTGAAAACATCTGTTAACTCTCCTCCATCTTTCTAAATCCCCCAACGACAGCTCCTGGTGCTCACCAGTTTCAGAGTCATGAGACTTAAGAACAAAGGTTCAGTTCAAGCCCACAACACTGAGCCGGTGCCAGTCATTTACAAGACTGACCTTGCGGGAAAAGCAAAGATGAATACACTGCTGTTGCCAATCCTGAGTTCATACACTGGTTGAAGATACCCCCAGCATGTAGCAGCATGTAGAAATAGAAATGGGGACCACTGATGAGGGAAAGTGGGTGCGAGCCCACTCTGGGATTTCACTCTGACACAGTGGCTTTCAGGCAGTTGAAGAATAGAAAAAAATGTAGTTCCTTGTCAATTCGATAAGATGGAAGGTGGCAGTAAACTGAGAGGGAAAAGGCTAATTTAAATATTACATAAAATGTAACGAAGAAAGCCCTAGAACAAACTAATTTTTCAATTAAAAATTTTCAAAATTGTTTACTAAATGGAGTGAGGAATTAAAAGAGATGGTTGAGGTCCCTGCATATCTTCTTATCAGGGTATCCACACAACATTAAAGACATAATCCAGGCTCTCTGACAAGATTACTTTCTGTGCACAGTGCTTCTCGAGGAGCAAAACTAAGTTGCATAAACCCAGTCCTGTATCCATGTATAAATATGTTATATCTCAATGATAGTTTATCATAAACTCCTCATTTGAAAACAGAACCCATATCCAACGTTTCAAAATAAATTTTGTGCTTCTGCAGCTGGTTTAAGGGTGAGTAGGAACTGGGTGTTGACTCTGATTGTTTTGGTGATTTGGACTAAAATATTGTTCCATATCTGAGACAGATATATACAGAGGAGGAAGGCTGGGACGATTGAAACCAAACATCACACCTGATTCCATTCAACTAAGCAGGAGAAGGGTATTAAAAAGTGTTTTGGGTATGTGAGGGAGATTAATGAAGAAATCCTTGAGATTTAAGAGATATCTTTTAAAGCCAGCTGAGCTACTGTCAACAGGCAACAAATGACAAAGGCTCTGAAATGGGAGATAAAAAGAAAATTAAGCTTAGATCCTAATAAAAATTCAGTGTAATGTACTTAAAATTTTTTCTCATGGCACTCTTGCAATTGGAATAATTCCAAAACAAGTGACTTTAACCTGAAAAATCTCATTTCTAGAAGGAAGCTGACATCCTCCTTCACTTGAAATCACTGCAAGTGTTGATAAATAACAAATCTCTTATCAAAGCATCGTTGTGAGATATGAAGTGAAGAACTATCTGCAGATAGTATACCAAGATGCTTCTTTGGTAATATTAAAAACTATCTTTGCCTCTAATAACACCATGCACTGGTGACAGAGCAAACTAATTATAGTCTGTATTTTTTGCTTCCACCCATTTAAACAATTAATACTCAGTTACTGAATACTGCATTGTGCTAGGAACTGGGTTAAGTAAGACACACACATACACTGCATCACATACACATAAAAGAACAGGATAAGTCCACTGAAATTATGTCTTGACTTAGCTTGGAATCTAATTTTGTTTTCTAACTTTAATGCCTGGAATTACGATAAAAGGGAGCCAGGTTATCATCTGAATTTTGCTGCAGGGGTTTTTCTAGTATCAGTTTTAGACACTTCTGTTTACCTTTGGGCAGACCACTATAAATTTTCCGTAAAGAAATCTTAAGATATCCCTTTGTTAAAATTTGATTATATATTTTTGATTGGTTGTTTTATGCTATTTGTGTAAAATTGAGAAAGTCTGTTGGGTTGATTTTCCAAGGTGCATTTTATGTTTCTCTTGATTTTGTATGAATAAAGATGGTTATCTACTTTGGAGGATAAAGGGGTGTGTGTGTGTGTGTGTGTGTGTATGTAGTGTGTGTGTGTGTGTGTATGTAGTGTGTGTGTGTGTGTTGCTGCTGTAGTTATTTCGGTGTTTTGAGTTACTAGCTGGAGGAGCACGAGGTCTCCGGCGTTAGCCATGTTGATTCAGAACCTGAATAGCAAGGTGCTGCTTAGAATATCAAGAAGAGGACCATTTCACTTTTTCTGCACAAAACGAGCAATGTCTGGCTGCCTGAGTACTTTGTGTATAGACACCAAGACTACAGCAGAGGCACTGTAATAGTGGCAGCAGAGGGGTCCTCTGAGTCAGTCCCAGGAGAGTTACAAGTACAAGGCCAGGCAAAATACACCGAATGCATCTGGAGACTGAAAAGGATGATCTGGTCTGTAAGCATGACAAGAGCACTTTGAGTGATTCGAGGAATTATTTCAAGGACATTTCTCATGAGAAAAGGGGTATGGTACGGCGATATTGAAACATTTTGCTTTTTTGATTAGGAGACAAAATTAATCCCTAAATTTTAAATTACTTGTCTACGACTCTTCCGTTTACTCACTCTGCCCGGCTCTCTTGCTGTTCCTCCAATGACACACTTACTGATGCGTCAGGACCTTTGCTCTTGTTCCTTCTTCCACCTGGGATGTTCTTCTCTCAGTCGTTTGCTTCACCCATCACTCCAGTAATGTACTTACGTGTTCCTTCTCAGAGAGCTTCCCAAGGTCACCCTAACTGGGCTGTTTCTCTCTGCTCATGTTACTCTTTCTTGTTCTCTACTTATTTTTCTTCATATCACTACTTGGCAGTCTATTATATATTACATATTTATTTATTTGCTTTCTTATTTCAGTGCTGCCCCAGACTAAAGGCAGAAAGCTGTATTACGCTGGTATTAAATTCATCTTCATTTGTGTATATCTAGCTTACGTTCAGTCCTTTGATTCAAGAAGATCCACTCATCACCTATCATAAACAATGTAGTCTTTCATTCACATATACAAATGGACCATCAAGAGTCCTGAGACAGCTGGAGATATTTAATAACTCAAAGTAGAGAAAAAATTAAAAAAAAATAGGGGCAAGAGGAAGCAGAAATGATGCTAATTATTATCCTAAGATATATAAATATTTTCATTAAGTTATTTTAGGGTTCAGTGTGCCTAATAGTGAAATGAAAAAAATATTGGTAGAGATGTGGAATATAAAAGTAAAGGTAAAAGAAGGTTAAGATTTGATAGAGGGAAGTTGTAAAGGAATGAGGGTGTGGAGTTTAAATGCACACACGTATGGGATTGATTTCCCTTTTGCAGGAGAGTCACCACATTTACTGTGATAGGGAAGAAGAATCAAGAAAAGGATTTACTTAGGATTGGAGGTAAGTGAAAAATCTCTTGGAGGAGTGATTTTTTAAAAAAAAAAACTTATGTCATGACTTCTATTTTCTCATTGAAGAAGAAAGTGCAGTATTCTATCTAAATGAGGTATGTGCATGGTGGTGTTCCGTCATATTTGAGGCAAGTGGAAAAGTTAATCAATAACCACTATAGAAAAGAGGCAGTGCAGCGTACTAGGTAAATTTGAGTAATATACATTTCTAGCAACATTATTTACATGATTTTATGGGTTTACTTCAAAGACAATACACAAGTTTGGGTTTTAAAGTATAGAGGTGAACAGATTGATACAAGGTTGGGCATTTACTATATGCGTGTATGTATATGTGTGTGTGTATGTGCACTTGTGTGTGTGCAGGCACAGAGGTGGGCCAATTAGGTAAGCATGTTGAGAACACTGGCAAACAATTAGTGGTACTTTAGCTGACTAGAAAATTAGGTTAAAAGAGGAGGAGCTTGCTGGTAGGAGGAAATGACATAAGGCTAAGGCAGAAGACTTACATGTTCTTAAAGAACCATGGTGGAGACAATAAAGAGATAAAAGAAACAGGAAATTTGGAGGACATGATATGAGAATAGACATAGTAACATTTTAGAGGCTGAGGTGTTTTAGGTGATATCAATTGTTAGTATTCGAGATAGGAGGCAAAAATGGAAAGCAGATGAAAATCACTAGAAATGAAGAGGTTAAAGAAATAAAAGACTCTCTTGTTGGATTCTAAATTAATGATAGAATGGAAGAAAGTACTGTGAATGAGAACAAAGTGTCCTCAAAGAATGAGAAGAATTCAGTAATTAGAAGACCATAATAAAATACAAACTTAAAGATAGTATGAAGGAGTAGCAGAAGTGAGATTTTTATAAGAAGATAAAAATATGCCTCAAAGCAGACAATTTCTTAGGCAGAAGGGGACATAAAAATGAGCTTGGTTATAATGTAACTTTCAATATTAGTGTTCTTAATTTAATTGCCTTCAGAAGAGGTAGGAATGTGGGTGGTAAAAATCAATCCCCAAACTGGGTTTTTATTTTGTACTCATGTTATATGTACAACATGAGTTGGTGGGCTGTCTGATCTATATATCAATCAGAGACCTAAGCTGATGGAGACATTGTCTTGTAGCTGATGGTCAGGAAAAGAGGTCTTCCACTGTCACCTACACAGAAAAAGAGAGAATGGGAGAGCTACTCAAAAATATAAAATGCAAAGATCCAAACATGACCCAGGTACTATCCTCAAAGCCCATTGGCCAGAGCAAATCACATGCCCCCAACTACTTGAAAGGATGCTGGGAAATTTGGGGAAGCAGTAAATATCTTTTCAAATAAGGGGTAGTTAAAATTAACTAAAAGGAGCAAAATACCGAAAAGTCTATATTTAGCTACAGAAATGTTTTAAAGAAAAAATATGCAAATTATACTTAACTATCATTACCTGAAAAATAATCACATGCATAAACATTTGAATACATACAAGACAAAAATAATGTCGCTAATCTTACCATTTACTTGTTCATTATTACCTTCTGGAAGTGTGTGTCTTGGTTTGATTTGGTAAATAAGAACAGAATGCAGAAGAAATATATTGTTATAGCTATTAGTTATTTACATAGAAGGGCATTATTGACAGCTACACTTGTCCCTTTGTTTGACTTCCTGGATAAATAATGTTATAATAATTTATTTGGATTGATCCTTAAAAATCAGTTTCATCAGGCATGATTCACCAAGCAGCTGCACACTTCACAGCAGCAGTTAGGAGAGACGTATTTTATATTGGATGAGAAAAAAGATAATAAAATTGTCAAAATGTATTGGGAAAAAAAAGAAAAAGGTTTGTTCAAGATGTTGACCTTTTGGTTTCTGGACTAGACTTATTTACTGAAAGAGAAACAAAACTGAGATTTCAGGACACACACAAAGTATAATACCCAAGATGAGTAAAGAGAATTGATTCCAAACCGAGTAAAAGCCAAAAAGAGAACAAGCCAGTGAGAAGACATGTTAAGTGGTTTCAGTTGTAGAGCTTCTTTTTATTAGCTAGGTTTTAGAGTTGCTTAATACTCAAAACTGACTTTTTAAATTTTGATATTTTGTTTTGTTTTGTATCAGTGAGAGTTTCCTATGTTCACAGAGTTGAGGTTTAATAGTGGTTGGGAGAAGCTAAATTAAGCTGATTTCTTATAAAATGCCCCATCTTGAAGGGTAAGAATTGCTTGTGGTGAATAACTTTCAAATATCATCCTTAGATATCCCCCAAGGAAACACTTTCCTTTTACCTGTCAAATATTCTGTCCTATTTTTTTTAGTTTTTGGAGTATCCATCACTGTTCACATGAGAACTGTTACTATTTCCCAGCATTGTTTGAACGATGACCTGGGTTTTGGTTTTCTATCACCACACAATTAAAGCTTTAAGTTGTAATATCACTACTTGAAGATTTCTGATAATCTTACTAAAATGAATCTATGTTAAACCCAAGCAAAGTCTGTTTTCCTGAATTGTTCTTTGAATGCCGTTTTAAATCACTTCAGGTGCTGTCAATTGTTTATTGCAAAAAGATGACATTTCAATGGTAGGCTTCTTTTGAAATTAAAGAGTTTTCCTTAGGGATGACTTCCCTTATGCTGTGGTTGAAAGTCTCAATAAATGTGGCATTATTTCACATCTTAAAAAAAAAAAAAAGTCAGATTTTCTAGAAGTAGTAAGAAATACATGAATTTTATGTAGTAGTACCAGAACACAAACACCCTTCAACAAACAGAGCAGGTAATTGTGAATTCCTCCATTGATATGCAAGAAACACACTGGATAGAAACCGATTTTTACCAAATCTATGTTTCTTTTTAAAGTACCACTTAACTAGTTTCGTTTATTCTTGAACTGTCCTTTATTCACAGAACCCTGAGGTGAAGGCCAGATCTTCACCAGTTGCTACTTTATGTTTGAGGTTATGGGGGGTGGGGGGGGAGTAAGTGTGTGTTAACCAAACTGAAACATTATTCTGAATCTGACAGTTTCAATATTAATTATGTTTGTAGAATGTCAGCTGGGAGATACTTTCCAAATTTTTAATAGTATTTTGGACTGATACTAAATTAATTTAATTGATATTCACTGAATACCTAGGTCATTTATAAGTCAGAACACTGAAATACTTATTTCTAAGCAGCATTTTAAGGCTATGTACATTTGCTTTTAATTTTTCTGTATTACGAAGAAGTTCTGCCTTTTGAGCTTATTTTCTGTGCAGCAGGGCGGGGGCAGGGGCCAGGGGCTGGGCGCCGCAGCTAGGAGGTACCGCAGGCTGGGCTCTGAGGCTGCCGGCTGCCAGTTCGCTCTCCCCGGTCCAGTGGAGCCAGAAGTTACACTCTGCAGCTCGGTGAGGCTTCTGGCTGGACTTTGTCCTCCAGGGGCTGCAGGATGGGCTCCAGGGCTTCTCAGGGCCTCAGGCTAGGCTTCCTGGTCGGAAGGGGCTGGGGGCTGTGTTGGGCGGTCCTCGTGCCAGACTTGCTTCCCTGTCGGGGCGGAACTGTACCCCGGGCTCTGTGGCAGGAATGGCCCCCTGGCTGGCTGTGCAAACCAGGCAAAACTGCCAACCCGGCTCCCTGGCCAGACGCGGCCTCTGGCGTGGCTCTGCCCGAAAGCGGAGTCACCCGCTGGGCTGTCTGCTCGCGGCCTCGACCCCAGGCACACGGTCCACCCCCTCCGCGCACGGCGGCCTAGGCCCCGCCCCCTCCCCCAGGTGCTCTGGTCCCTCGGATTCTGCCCGTGGTCCTCGTGCGGTGAGACCTCAGTGGGCCTCCTGGGAAGCATCCTGCAATGCGGAGGAAGCTGGGGGTTCACCTGGGACTCCGTTTCCACGGCAGAAAAGGTAGGCAGGGGTCCCCGCTCGGGCAGCACTGACTGTGCCGGCCTGGGGGAGGCGGAATGCTGTCGAGGTGAAACCGCTCCTTTTACCCATCTAATGTGGTGGCTCTTGGGGTTTGTGGTCCAGAGAGATGCTTTCGCCTCACCTCCATCTTCTGGGAATTTCACGAAGGCACCTTGTTTATGGCTAATTGCTGTTTGGCTTTTCTGTGAAGGGGGCTCTTGTCGGAACCACCTGAGCTGCCATCTTGCCGAGGGCGTGCCACACAGCTGATTTCTCAAAAGCGCCTCGCACTGTATTTAATAACTGTTTTGGGGTGGGGGGTGGGGGGCCTTTTATAGGAAAAAAATCAAAAATTTTAACATTTTTAATAATGAAATGCTTTCGTCAGAAATTCATGGCCAAGAGATAACCTGGTCTAGGTATCCGTTTTTCCTCACTTAGGGGAGTATCAGTTAATGATGGTTGTTTCCACAACTTTCCACTGGTTTATTTTATTCAAATTCAGAAACATATTCTCAAGTGTTTGTTTTCTTGCTGGAAATAAGCCTCTTGCTCCTAACTGTTTCATTCACTGGGGATTTACATACGTCTGTTGTTTGAAAAACCTCTGGGTAAGGTTCGTTCCGAGTGAATCTCTAATATAAAAACAGCTTGAACAGAGTTTGAGGCGTTACCAAACCTGCTTCTGTGACATTTTGATTTGATTTTCATGAGACTCCGCAATTGATAATTCAGATTTTTTTCTTCAGTTGGCAAACACTCAGGGAAAAATAGAGTAGTTATATTTAATTAATAGATATAGTGACACTGATGACTCCAGGTAATGTCAATAAAATATTGAAGAAACTGGATTTTCTGCAGTTGCAATGCTTTTTGAAAACTATTTACAAATATTGTGGAATGAATTCTAGCCAATCTACCTTCTATTTTACCTTGTGTCTCACTCCCTGAGCCATTTACCATCTGTGCCTTGATTTCTCAATTACATCCTCTAGAATTCTACTTTTACATGTTTCTGTAAGAATAAAAATGGCATTATTACATCAGTAAAAAGGGAGAGTTTCTAATTTTCTGGTTTGTTTTTTTCCTGTAGAATTGGAGAAATAAATATTCAAAGCAACAATATATGACATTTACACATTCACGAATAAAAATAGTTTAGTCAGTGTCTTGATTCACACTGGCCAAAACTTAATATCAGACTCCAGAGTCCCTGTAGCTAACCAGGCCCTCCTCCTAAAGCATAAATCCCTTTACAATAATCCCAATAAGTGGTCATATACATGAGGAAGTCCATTGCATTTTTAATAATTCAACTTGTTAGAATTATTCTAGTATGATAATGAGTTGAGTTTTTCCCCTCTCAGGAACCCTTCCATACACTTCATATGCGTTATTCCCGCAATTTTGCAAGATGAGTTTTATTACTCTGTTTTGCAAGGGAGATGCTAAAATTTAGAAATACTGATTTTCTTGCTCAAGTTCACAGAACTAGTAAGCAACAGAGCTAAAATTCCCATTCCTCTCGTCTTCATTCCATATTTTCTTCACTTTGTTGGGTCTCTGATCATATTTCCCCTGGTGAATTTCTATACCTTGAGCTAAGAGTGGCACAAGAGAAATACAGAAGGCGCTTGTTAGGAAGACAATGCCAAGTGTGTATTCATAGCTTACCCATGGAGGGCCTGGTTTGAATACAATGATTTCTAGAATTGCCATGTGCAGTTCTCTAATGGATCTCTCCTGATGACCACTAATACATCAAAAATTAACTTTGGATTTTTCTTCAGAGTGAACTGATGAGAACGAATTGGAATATGAAGCTGAATAGTTGCTACCTAATGCATATTTCCAGATAATAAAAGCAAAATGCAAATTAAATAACTAGATGATTTAAAAGGCTATTTTATACTCTGTGGACTTAGCCATTGAGTCATTTTCTGAGGTACAAAGGATGAGACATGGTCTTATCTGTTTATCAAACATTTATCAACTTTAATTCTTTACTTGAATTACTGCTGCCATTCTGAACTAAGTATAAAAGAATAAACTACTGAGGTACGTTAAGTAATGGAAGCTGCTAAATTGATTTCAATAAATAATCTCGATAAGACTTGCAGTTTTTAATTAGTTCAATCAGAGAATGTAATTACCACAAAGAACTCTTCTGAACAGTGCTCCACTTTTATATGTATTTCTGAAAAATGCCTTAAAGGCCATTTTTATTTAAATGTAGACTTTTCTTCCTCTTAAGAACAATTTATAAGGCAAAAAAATGTATAAATACTTTAAAATGAAGTAAAAATAGTCTAACATTCAGTGCATTAAAAAAAATGTCCTTCAGGGGAAGTTTCTGCTAGACATGACCAAGGAGTGTTTTACAAGTTTAGAAAGTTGTTTTAGTTACAGAGGTAAAATACGTAATAAACCCTTCTTTATATAGTATTTCTTCAATAGCACACGTGAATTGCTAAAATTTTCATTTTGTAAGTCATGTTGCATACTTAAAAAAATTAAGAGGTCATTGTAATCCCCCGACCCTGGCCATACACGTACCAACTGGGGATGCTACACCCAGAAAAATCTCAGAAGTCAATATGAAATGATGATTAAATTATTGCCCATCCAATATAAACTCACAAAATAGGATAATTTCTTCAATTGTGTATTATAATAATAACAACCACTAAAATATTTATTGGGTATTTGCTGTGCAGGGGTCTTTCCCCCTTCATTGCTATTTAATGCAATAATCTTTTGAGATAGGTGTTAGAATTAGCTCAGTTTTATAGATGAGGAAACTGGGATTCAGAAAGGTTGATCAACTTAACTGTAGTCACACTGTTAACAGGTAGTGGAACTGAAATTCACAGCCAGGCGATACTGCTACAGAGCCTGAGCTCTTAGCCACAGCACAGACAGCCTATTGGTTGGTTGCCTACAAGTCTATTTATTATTTTTAGTTTCATTTTTTGATCTTAATATTCTTTTATTAATTGAAGTATAGTCGGTTTACAATGTGTCAGTTTCTGGTATATGGCATAGTGATTCGGTTATACACACATATTCCTGTTTATTTTCTTTTTCATTATAGGCTATTACAAGGTATTGAATATAGTTCCCTGTGCTAAACAGAAGGACCTTGTTGTTTATCTGTTTATCTATAGTATTTAGTATTTAACTCATTGACTGCATACCTTGAATGCTGATCACCTTGCTATATCATCATTTAAGCAGATACCTGATAGTAAATCACACTATTCTAAACAGTGAGGTATTAATATTGTCAGCAGTTCAGTTTTACTCACCCATTAACAGTAATGTTCATAGTAAGACTACAAGTGATTTCAATTACAACTAATGCTAAAATTTTTAGTCTTTTAGTACCTATTATTTTGTGTCATAAAGATCTTTCAGTACACAACAGATATAGTCTTAAAATGGTAACTTTAAAGAAAACTCTATAGCAATGTTTATGTTATTGTAAAATTAGAATTATGTTGAATTACTTAAGAGCTCATATAATGGTAAAATACTAATAGCATAATTGTACATTATTAATGGAGAATTCATATTCCTATAAACTAAATTCCTCATTCTGTGAACTATACATATTTTATAATTTCAGTAATGTTATAAAACATATAAGCATAAAAAAGTCCCCATTCCTCCCCCCTCCATTCACTACAAAAGAACTTAGAAATACAGAGAAAATTAAAATCACTCATCATTAAATCACTCATAAAATTTGCCCATATTTTCTTTACAGTATGTTTAAAATTTTACTTCTGTTTTAGGAAAAAAATGCCCTTGACTTTGGAATGAGATATCCTGGAGAGAAAACCATGTTTTGCAACTAAAATCTGGGTAGTTTCAGAGGAATTTCTTGACATCTTCAGGTTTTAGTTTTCTCCCATGTCAAATGAGATAATGAAGTAATCCTTTAGGTATTCAGTGAGAATTAAGGAAAATACTGTGAATGGCAAATAGGACTGGACACTAGTAGATGTAAGAAGTATATTCTGAAAGCAAACAGTTTTAATTAGGTATAAGTGTAGTGTAGAAATAGAAAATATTCTAGTATAAAACTTCATATTTTTACTCATATATATAAAACTTTCCTCAATACTTTGATATTAAAAAAATTGGCTATCAGGTATCATGACAGGCAAAGAGAATATAATTATAAATAATTAGTTGTATTGTAAGCATATTTTGGATGAGTATTTTTTATCTACATGTTCATAAAATCAGTAATGTTAATATTCTTATGAAAGTATAAATATTGAAAAAACTTGAAGAATAGAGAACAATATAATGGGGACCATTCAAATAACTGTAATAAAATCTAAGTATAACATTTTTTATTACTATTTGGAATGTTCTTTTCTCTGAAAGTTGTCAATGCATAGCAAATGTATTATCTTTTCCACTATTTAGTTTATAGATTATTTATAATTTAATAACATGGCTTTTTTATTTTATGTGACACTTTCCATTTCATGGAAGATCCTTCAGAAACACGATTCTTAATGGCAGTTTAAATATAGGAATAAATAAATAGAAAGTAATACTGTGCTCATGGATTGGAAGACTCAGCATAGTAAAGATGTCGACTTTCCCCTAATTGATATACTGATTTAATGTAATTTCTGTCAGAATCTTAGTGAGATATTTTTTAGACATAAACAAGACTATTCTAAAACTTAACGTGGAAAGGCAAAAGAGCTATAATAACAGCTTAAACAATTTTGTAAAAGAATAACATGGAAGGAATTAGTCTACACAATTTCAAGATTTATTACATGACTGCCATAGTTAAGATGTGATCTTGGCACAGGTGTAGACACAAAAATCAAATGCAAAAAATAGAATAGAAAATCCAGAAACGGACCCACACAAATATGCTCAATTAATTTTTGACAGAGGTGTAAAAGCAGTTCGATTAAATAAGAGGCTTTTCAGCAAATGATGCCGGAGCAGTGGGGCATCCACAGGAGAAAAAGAAGCAGGACCAAGTCTCACACCTTATACAGAGAGAAGTTCAGAGTGAGTCATGGACGTAACTGTAACCATAAACTATTAAACTTTTAGCGAAAAAAAAGGTCGAGAAAAATCCTCAGAATTTAGGGGTAGGCAGAAAATTATTTAGGTTTGACACCAATAGCACTATCCTTAGAGGGGAAACTAGGTAAATTAGACTTCATCAAAGTACAAAAAAATTACCTTAAAAAAGGTCCCATGAGGAGATTGAAATGATGAGCTACAGACCAGAAGGAAAGTCCTCACAAGTCACATATCTGACAAGGAACTAGAATTTGGAATCTATGAAGCAAGTCTCAATACTTAACAATAAAAACACAAAGAATCCAATTGGAATATGAGCAGAATATATGAAGAGATGCTTTACCATAGATATGCAGATAGCAAATAAACAATGAAAATATGTTCAATATTATTAGCCATTTGGGAAATGGAAATTAAAACTCAGTGAGATGTCACTATACACGTAACAAAATTGCAAAAAATAACCATTGTGATGTCGAATGCCAGTGAAGGTGAAGGGAAACTTGATCACTCAGACTTTGCTAGTGGAAATGTAATAGAGTATTGATAATTTAACAACATGCCTTTGTTAACTTAACATGACACCTCTACCCTGAAAAACAATTTGACAGTTAAATTAAAAAACAAACAAAAACTAAAGATGCAACTAATACTGTATGACCTGACAATCACACTCTTAGACATTTATTCCAAGAAATGAAGCTTTATGTTCACAAAAACATCTGTAAGTGAATATTTAGAGCAGCTTTTTTCATATAGCCCAAAACTGAAAACAATCACTTGTCCTTCAACAGGTAAGTGATTAAACAAACTGCAGTACCTCCACCCCATGGAACGTTGCTCTGCAGTATAAAGGGATGAACTGTTGGTGCACAGGACCACATGAGTGAGTCTTCAGAGAATTATGCCGAGTGGGGAAAAAATCCCCAAAGGTTACACACTGTGATTCCGTTTATATAATATTCTTCAAGTGACAAAAATTATAGAGACAGAGAACAGATTAGTGGTTGTCAGGGGTTGAGAGAGTGCTTGGCAGGAAAGTAGTGGATGTGGCTACAAAAATTCAGTGCTTTCATAGGGATCCCTGTGGTCATAGAAATGTTCTGTATTTTGTCTGTATCAGAGTCAGTATCATGGTTGTGATATTGCACTGTTGTTTTTCAAGAATTTACCATTGGAAGAAACTGGGAAAAGGATACAGAAGATCTCAATCTGTTGTTTTTTTTTTTTTTTTTCCTTACAACTGCATGTGTCTCTTCAATTATCTCAAACTAAAACAATTTAAAAATATTTTTCCATTCTAATCTGTTTATTTCTGATAAAATTTAGATTTTTTGCTGGGGGTGGTGGTTAATTAGTATTTCACTTCATTAAGCCTATATATTAATTTGGGAAGATTGCCTTTCTCTACAATATTCCATCTCCCTTTCAAAAGTTCTATGTATTTCTTCTTAAAGTTATCGTTAATAGTGACTATTAAGTGAGATATTTCTAATTTGAATGGTGCCTGGATCAGTTAACTATCAATAAATTATCAGTTATTATCTGACATAAAATAAACACGTGGTAATAAGTCTGATATAAAAATGTAACAGACTTTAATAATGAGGTTATTTTACCAAGTAGAAAACTTAAAAAAAAAAACCAAAACAAACCAGCTTTATTGAGCTATAATTGATATGCCAAAAACAGTAGGAGCCTTTGACAGTGACTAGGATGGGCGGAGCCGCACTTTACTTCTCACAGCTGCATTTTGTTCTTGGTTGCTGATCCTAAGATAACATGACTGATGTTGTAGATGACTCACCCACAGTGTGGCTGTGAGTTGGGAAGTTTTAATGAGAAGAATGCTTGAATGAAGGTGAGTGGTCTGTAGTCCATCACTACCATTTAGTTAGCTGTATGTCCTTGAGACAAATTTTTGGGACTCTATTTTGGTTCCCTATTTGTAAAACAAGAATGTGGGATGAATTGATCTTTTGAATTGCCTTTGGTCCTGTAAGATTGTAATCCTATGATAAGTGACTTACTGTGGATTTTGTATCCCCAGTGCACTTATCACTTCAAGTTGTTAAAAGTCCCAGTTTAGAAGTCTCCTTAGCAGTACATGGTTCCCAGTGCAAATCACTGGACTGTAAGACATTGTCCAAGGATCAGTACTTCCAGCAATAGCCTGGGAGGCACTGGGAGCTATTTTACATGTTCCTTGAGAACAGATTATCTGTCTTGCTCACTCTTAATGTGTCCTAAAGATTTGGTTCTTAATCTCAGAGGAAGAAGGAGGCATTGGGTTTTAGTTCAGCAAGAATTTCCCATAACTATCTTGTAAGTTTATCTTTTTTGCAGACCTGAAAAACAAATCTTAGTCTGCCTAATGGAGTGTGCCATACGTGTAATTATCATCTACCAAGTGTGTTGAAATAGACAGGAATATTTTGAACCATTGCCTAAATTAGATGATGCAGTATTTTTTTTTTTTTTTATGGAGGGAGGTAATTGGGTTCACTTATTTACTTATTCTTTGAAGAAGTGCTCGGGATTGAACCCAGGACCTCATGCATGCTACGCATGCACTCTACCACTTGAGCTATACCTTCCCCACCAATACTGCAGTATATCTTGTGGAGAGAAGACAATCAAAATGTTATTGAATCAAAGTAAAATACTGCTTCTGTATTAAACTTGGCAATTCTCAATATAATTTCCTTTGTCCAAAGATTTGCTTTAGGTATAGAATAGGATTTACTGGAGCATTTTTTTTCCAGTATTGGCTGGAATTGAAAACAGAACTCTAAAAATGAAGGATGTCTGTCAGCCTTGTTACTTAAATGGATAGGCTAGTTGTGGTCCATAGTGTAATGTAAAGATGTAAAGACAAGAGATTCACTATTTTCTGTGATGTTTGATAAGAGCATACTCACATATTATTTGTACCAAATATGTGTGACTAATTAATTATTGAGAAATTATTACACTAACCAAGTTTCCAGCCCTTCATTCACTAAGCAACTGCAGTGAACGCATTCTTCTCTGTTATCCATTCTGATTTCTTCCCGAGGTGCCAACAAGGGTACCATTTTGTCAAGAATGAATATTATAAAACATTTAGAAAGCTGAAAATTCACAACAATTGTTCAAAGAATAGTCCAGCACAAAATGCTTTTTTCACTCAAAAAATATATTTAAAAAATCCTCATTGATGCCATTTGAGGTTTCTTAGAATGAAGAAAAAAGTAGTTTGAAAATTGACTGCCAAATTGCAGAACTTTTATATAACCAAAAATCTATTCACAGTATTCCTAGTGTGTTAAAACACTGCTTGATACCATACAGCGCAGCATGCCACAGGCCAGCTGAAACCCTGCCCCAGGGGACCTTTGTTAGAGGGCTCTTTTACCCAGAGCATGTCTTCATAACAGAGACTCCAAAGACAAAGGCTGAGAGACTATGTAATAACAAAAAATGGTGTGCGCTCAATGATTTGAGTTTTATTTTGCAGGCAGTTTCTCAGTGCTGTGGTTTGGTTGATTTTTTTTTTTTTTAACCTGGTCTCTTTCTCTCTACCCAACCCTAACCGTGAATATATCCCTATTCTCTTTTTGTATTTGAACTATATAGTGACATTTCTTACATTGAGTCATTAGATCATTGGGAATTTTGGAGGGGAATTGTGTGAAATAGAGATCAAACCTTATGTGTTTCCAACAGTTTTAACACCATTTGCAAAATAGCCTATTTTCCTCTTTTGTTTTTCAATGCTGCTAAGGCTTCCTGGGTATTCATGAGGCCCGAAAGCAGTAACAACTTAATCAACCTTGTCTTCGCATTAGACTCAACTGAGAAGCTTTTGAAACATAACCAGTGCTTGAGCCCTGCCTCTAAAAATGGCTGGTTTGTTTGTCTGGGGCAAGGCCTGGGTGTTGACATTTTCATCACCCACATTATTCAAAATGTGTGCAGGTGGAGCTGTGCTCTAAGGTTAAACTGCTGGAGGTTGAAGCAGGTTTTGTCTTATGCTAACTGTGACACTGGGAGTTACTTAATATCTCTGTGCCTCAGTTTCTTCATCCAGCAAATCAGCGTATTAATAGTTCATAGCACATGGAGATACTTTCAGGATTGCATGATAAAATGCAGAAGTGATGAGACTTAATGAGGAAAGCTGTTGTGAAGAAATGGATGTAGATGTCACAGAAGAAGTGACACAGATGAAAATTTCTCATTAAAGGAACTCAGAGATATTTCATGACATTGAAAGTGCAAAGAATAAAATGTTGGCGGTCGAGGCAAACAGAAATTAGCGATTTGCCTCACTTCATATCCCAAGTTACATAATGAGAAGACTAACACTGTTCAAACTGCCCTTAAGTTTTTTACAAAGACATAAAACACTTTAATTCTGAATGTTTCTAATGTTTTTCCTCAAGGTGTACTAAGTACCTATTATTTTTACTATTTTTGTTCATTTCCCTATACACTGATAACCAACAGTAAGAAAATGTTTATAGTGTTTTCACAAAACATTTCATTGGTCATGGAACAATCATAACTCTTTCCCTTAACTATTGAGATCACTTTGTATTTTAACTGTATACTATTGGGAATAATTAAAAATATATTTTATTCAGATCTTTTTTGAAATTATTCTTCAAATGTGAATGGAAAGAAAGGAAGGAATGAAAAATCATCTTATTCTTTACAATTATGTCATCTCATACTAATAATGGTAGCCCTTCTAATTATGAATTAATTTAGAATATTATATAGTACTGGAAATCTTTCTAAGCATCTTTGTTTACCTATGTCTAAAAATGCCATTTGGATTTGTGTGTATGTGTGCGCATGTGTTTAAGATTATATAATGTGACCTATGTTCTATTTTTCTAATCATCACAGAGGTTATTTTTTTGAGCAATAATTTTTTTTTATCTAGCAACAATTTTATTGCTTTTTTTAAGCAATAAATATTCTAATATGCCAAGCATTTCTCTAAGACATCTGGTTGTCTTAACTAGTTGAATCTACATAACAGTTCTCAAAAGTAGATACAGTTTAGATCCTCCTTTAAAAACAAAGAAATTCAGCCACAGATCAGTTAAATAATTTGCCCATATTCACACAGCTAGAAAGAAGTGGAGCCAGAATTTGAGACAAAATAGTATAATTCCAGAGTCAATATCTTATTAGTCTAGCTGCCTTCAACAATTATTAGCAATACTAAATACTGAATGCTAAACACAATTCAGGCAACCTGTTCTATCAATCAACATTTATATTAAACAAAGGTTTTCGATAATGATCAAATAAAGAAATTTTATTATTTATCTTACTGTAAAAATTATAAATCCCCTAATTTAGTTTCATGTAGTTATCTCTTTATATTAAAACAATAATAGTATTCTAATTTCTTTATAGAATACCATGATTTAGGGTAAACTCTGCTGATAATTTAGCTAATAGGTGGATGTGGTAGCTGAAAAGTGGTCTGAGTTACAGAAATTCTACTTCTGATGCTCATTCTCGTCTTGCCAGGGGCAAACATCTGTTGATACCTGTCATCATTGATAGCAGTCGTGTCATTCATTTTTCCTTGTTTTAGTCTTCCCCATGGTCATCTTTGATCACAGGATGTCCATTATAATTTGGTTCTGATGCCCTGTATGATGATCTTTTGTTTCATTTGTTCTCCTTTATTAGAGAATGTCAACACCCTTATCATTATATTATGTCATGATAACGGTGTTGACATTCAGTTGCTGTTTCACCAGGCAGCTGGCCTGCTAGTTCCCATCTGTCACAGTGTCATCATGTAAACTTTTAACTTGCCCAAATCATGGCCCCCCTACGTAGTAAAAAGAAGCAAATTAAGACATATTAGAAAAGTAAATTACAAGGAATAGAGAGAGAGAGGATTTAGCTGAGCTATAAAGAATATTATACTTAAAGTACACAGACCCATGGTGTATATCATGATAGTCATTGTAACTAACTACTGCAGCTCAAGTTTATTAAATATTTACCTCCATGATGCTTTATATCTATGCAAGATGTGCAGCCCTTTGCCAAAGTGAGTTTCTTGTTCCACTTTGTCATAACTGTCCATGAGAAAATGTTGCATGGAAGTTTAAAAAATTTTACCTCTAGAGAATGTTTAAAATGCTTTCTGTTCAAGAATGTCAACTAATTTAGACCAAAATATGTGTTAATATTATCATTAATGATTATCCTGTATTTGCATTTAGGTCAAATAAAATCAAAACCTAAAGTTTTCTGCAGTAGTCCATTAGAATTTATGACATGGTTTGAATTAAAAAATAGCAAAAATTTATAAATAATATCTAAAACATCATGAGATTTGTGTGACTCTAAGCCATTGCAAGATGGATATTTTAACTTATATCTAGGTTTCAAGGAAAAGAAAAATAAACTTTTAAATTTAAGTGGGGGATCTTTTTTTTTGCTGTACACCAGAAATTGACACAACATTGTAAACTGACTATATTTCAATTGAAAAACAAACAAACTTTACACTAATAAATAAAGAAAAATTTAAAAATTGGGGGTCCTTTTCTCAGCCAAGATAGTATAATAGGAATCAGATTTATGCTCCCATCTAAAACAACTAAAAATAACACAGAAAATATAGCAAACAATGATTTTCATGCATTAGAATCAGACAAGGCAGAAAGGGACCCCTGAGAGAGGAGAAACAAGTGACTGGAGCTTTACAGTCTGCTGGGGCGGCTGCCTGGATAGCACGATGGGGCTGACATGCAGGAGAGGGGCATTCAAGCCAAGTCTGGCCATCCTCCTGAGTTGAGAAGAATCCAGTGCGGTCAGGGGGTATAATCCACAGAGGAGAGGGCTAAAGGGAAGAGAGAAGCATAGAGGGAAACTTCTTGAAAAGGGCAGAGAGTCCACCTCTAGTTTTCAGCTGACTGCTGATCAACAAAGGAGTATATGAAACTCTGGAGGCCAGAAGAGAAATAACTGAAAGAAGCAGAGAGAACACTTCCTGGAAAAGTTCATGCCCCCACCAGCCAAAGTGGAAAATCTTATCATGCACAGGGCTTCACATACAGTTCTTGGAAAGGTGTTGCTTCTGTAGGGAGTCAGAGTAGCCCTAGACTAGAAGTTGCTGTGTGCTCACAAGCAAAGCCGAAAACCAATACTTTACAAGATCAAGCTATTTCCAAGCAAGTTAGTTTTGCCCCAGAAAAATGTAACATTTATAGTAATATAAAATTATGCAATGCTCAAAAAAGGCAAAGTTTGCAGTGTTTGGCATCTAATCAGAAATTTCCTAGCATGGAAAAGAGGGAGAAATATGACACATATAAGAAGAAAAATGAATGAATTAGAAGTAGCTAAGAAATTACACCAATGACAGAACTAGTAAACAAGGATTTGAAAACAGTTACTAGAACTATCATATATGTTCAACAAGGGAGAAAAAAAACGGGGGAGGGTATAGCTCAGTGGAAGAGTGCATGCTTAGTATGCACGAGGTCCTGTGTTCACTCCCCAGCACCTCCATTAAATAAACAAACAAACCTAATTACCTCCCCTGAAACAAAACAGAAAACAAACAAACAAACAAAAATAAAAAGGAGAAAAGAGACGGAGCTTGTTAAGTAGAGGTATGAAATATATTTAAAAAGAAAAAATCAAACTTCTAGAGGAGAAAAATGCAAGGTCTAAGATAAAAAAGACACTGAATAAGATTGAGAGCAGACACTGCCAAAATGTGAAAAAAAGATTACTGAACTTGCAGATAAATAACCCATGCAAATTAAAACACAGGGGAAAACACAGAAACGAGAAGATACAAAACATCAGTAAGCTGCAGGAAAGCTTCCGAAGGCCTACTTATGTATAATTGGAGTCTCTGAAAGGGGGAAGCAAAAATATTTAAAGAAGTAATGGATAACATTTTTCTAAGCTGGATGAGAACAACCAGCTGTTGGGAAAGGCAGGCAGGTGCAGCTTGCTCAGCCCTCTCTTGGCTGCATAAGTGTGCCTTGGGCCTGAAATAGTTCCTTACATGGAGCTGTACTGTGTTTATTGCCTTGCTTGGGAATATCTTTCCCTGTTCCAGGCTTGATGTATACTTTGTTTTGCTTAAATAATGTGTCGCATGGCACCTGGTCAACCTCACTGCTTTATCTGCTCCTGGTGGGGAAGGAATGGCATCCTTTGTCTGTCTCACAAGAGGGGGCATCCAGGCATTGGCTGTGGAATGACACCTGTTGAATATGGGGAACCGAAAGTCACTATGAAAGCTGAATTTGCTCTGTCTTCTCTGTGTGAGTCACATGTTGTTCCATCCAGTGCCTGCATAATTTGTGTCTTTTATGGCGACTCTGCTACCTGGAGACCATGCAGTGGGTGGATATCCTGGCACTGCTGCTCCTTCTCGGGCCAGCAGGCAGCAGGACTCATTTGTTTGACACACCCAGCAGATCTGAGATGCTCAATAAACCAACAAGAGGAAGGATGGAAGGAAGGAAACAAGGAAGGAAAGGAGGAATGGTGGGAGGAAGGAAGGAAGGAAAGAATGAAGGAAGGAAAGAAGGAAGGAAGGAAGGAAAGGAAGAAGGGAGGGAGGGAAGGAGGAAGGAAGGAAGGAGAAGCAAGAGAGAGCAAAAGAAAATGAAAGTAAGTCACATAATCAATTTGCTTAAAATAAGTGATAAAGAGAGTTGAGGTAAAGAGAATAAAAATGAAAGGGACAGCGGACTTACTGATGGAGACAGTGGAAGCAGGAACACAAAGGAGCAACCCTAATGTACTGAAAGAGCCTCTTTCAATATAAAAGGTACACCAAGCAAAATTATCTATAAATTAGGGTCAAGTACTTTATCAGACTTAAAAAGCTGAAAAGGAATCAGTGACATGATCTTCAAAAATGTTAAAGGTAGACCCTCAGGTAGAAGGAAATGTCCCCAGAACTGATATGTACTTTATAAAATATGTAGAAGTGAAATATATATCACAGTGCCAAAGCCTTGGCGAGGGAAATTGCTGTACCTTGTTGAAAACTTTTTATACTACATGTGATGTGGTATAATGTTACTTTAAGGTAGACAATGATAAATTATAGATGTATACCATACTCCCCAAGCAATTGCTCAAAATAAGTATAGAGTAACAGATAATTAGCCAACAGATGATAAAATGAAATCATAAATTATTTAATTGAGTGCATAAGCAAACTGTGGTATATCTCTGCAATGGAATTCCATTCAGTAATAAAAAGGAATAAACTGTCAATTCATGCGGCAACATGGATAATCTGAACATAATTATCCTGAATGAAACCAAGCAAAAAAATACAGTATGGTTCAATTGAAAAAAAAAAGAAATATAAAATTCTAGAAAGTGCAAACTTATTTATAGTTACAGAAAGGAAATCAGTGGTTGGTTGGCATGTGAAGTGGCGTTACGAGGTCGGGAGTGGGAAGGAGAGACCAAAGAGAGGTATGAGGAACTTTTGGGAGGTGATGAATATATTCATTACCATATTGTGTTGATGGTTTCATGAGTGTGTACATATTCAAAACTTATCAAATCATATACTTCAAATATGTGCCATTTATTACATATTAGTTATACCTCCATTAATATATAAAAGTTTAAATTGGGATAAGTTTCATTGTAAAATCAGAGCGTACTTGTAAAGAATTGATTTTTCTCTTTCCAATAAGATAACTTGAACGTACTTATAACTTCTTTACTACATTGGAATTTGGAGGAGAAAATTGAAAATGGGAAAAATAAAAAAACTCTAAATGAATTAAATAACAGTATTCTCTGGACAATTAATACTTCAGTAGAGTTTTTTGGTTCATCTTTTTTTCTGTAACAGATAGAAATAAAAAGTAAAAAATCCTCACTCTTGTCTTTCAAGACTTGCATAATACCAGAGAGATTTTTCAGTCCTTTTTTTTATCAGTAGGCAACATCCTCCAAAAGCATAAGTGTCATATTTTCTTGAGACAAAAACTTTATTATTTTATTTTGCTAGGAATATGACTTCTACTTTAACTCCCTAACTTTTTCCTGCTCAAATATATTAAAATGACTGCAAATAATTAAAAGCACTTGTAACAAATGACATATGAAATGATCTTGTTCCATAAATGCTATCCTGAGTTATACTAAACAATTAAGAAAGCCTTTATTTTCCATTTAACACAAGCTTATTTGCAGCTCTAGTGGGAGAAATTATGGAGAAGGAACACCAGCCACCCCTGCTTCCGCAGTGCCAGAAAGGGCCCTGCTCATTGTAGCTGCTCTCAATACTTTTCTATTGATGAGGGTCGAGGCAAAAGAGGCCATGGTAGACTCCTTGCTTTGTCTTACACAGCTCAAGCGTAAGAAAAAGGATATTAAGCATCAACTTTTCTTTTACAAAGGAAAACTGTGAAGGCAAAATATTGAGATTGAAATGTTTCTTCTATCTGTCGTGGAAGAGCTCCAGGGAGCCTGGATAATGATGTGGTCCTAAAAGATAAAGAAAACTTCACAGCCTTGCATGCGCCATTGAGAATGTTCCTTCAGAGGGTCTGATTCTCCTAGCGGAGCTCAGATCCTGTCTGTGCAGTGTGTGGGGTAACACAGTACTCTTCATCCCACACATCCCCTGGATTTCAATACACTGCAAGTATTGTATCACTGGTTTTTTTCTCTGAATTCCTGTGGAGTACAATTTTTTTAAATTGTTAGTATTTGGAGGGGAAACATCAGAACAAAACAAAGTCTTTTCTCTTTACAAGTGATGACCTGAAACTTTTTTAAACACCTAATAATACCTGGCATTTTTTTTTTATTATCTCATACTCTAAACACTATAAAAATGAAAGCAAAATCAATATATTGGGCATTATGATAGATTAGTTTGTCTTTAAGAAAATGCAGACATTTCTGGCCCCTTAAAATGTGCATTATGTATAAAATGTCTATATCAGATCTTTTGTATTCTGGGCTTCTCTGTTATTTTATCCCTGTGGCATCAGGGTCTTCCATAGATATGGATTCAGCCAGTTGTCCTCTGGCCAGAAGGAAAATGAAAAGACACACCTTAAATTGTTCATCACTAAATAGAACTGAGTATGGTATTCATGGGTGTGCTCTGGAACACTGGCGAGACTTCTCCCCAAAGAGTCATGTCTCGTGGTCCTGCAAGTGTTTGGGAACCTCTGGCAGCCTCAGTTGTTTAGCTGGGGTACTCAGCTCACATTCACTCGTGATGACAAGATGTTCCTTCTCTATGCAGCCGACCACTGCCCTCAAGGGCTGTCGTGAGCTGTGCTGTTCATTGGATCCCAGTTAAGAGCCCCAGAGCTAGATTCATTTGCTTAATTTAAGCCTGCCCAGTTTTAGAGTCAGTTTCTTCAAGACATGCTTCCCAGCAAAGACCTTAAAACTGCTTGCTGGTGGAAATGAGAAGTCATAATTAGTGAAATAAAAAGTTTCATAAACATTGTTATATACAACAAGTCTTGCTTTTTAGTTCCTTAAGAATCAGTTTGGGATTTTTTTTTTTAAAGAAAGGATAACAGAACCTGTAAACTTGTAGTGTGTCCTGTCTACATGACTGAAGTCATCTTTGTGAGCTGAACACTGCCTTGCAGCTGGTCATTTCTTGGTATTGATCATGTGAAAAGCTAGACTGTCTAACCAGTTACGTTCCATAAAGCTAGATTCTCTTTATCTGAGGTTGAAGTGTTTAATAGCAGCAGAGATGTTGGCCCCCTGCCCTAGCCTGCATTTTTTCCTAGAAGATGTTAATATACTTTCTTTCCTCTATTATGCCTGTATGAACATTTTAGCAGTTTATTCATATGTTACATTAAATATATTAAAAGAATATAAATTTCAGTCAAATGTAAACCCAAGAGAAGTAGAGGAATATGTTCATTGATGTAATAAGGCCATATGTATTGCAGTATGTAGTTTTCCAAACATAACATTTACAACACATATATTTCTGGATAACTGTTTCCTTTAGTATATTAATTGTGCCAATAGTTTGATATACTTTAACTATGACTATGAAATCAAAAAAGTTCATATTTAAGTGAATAGGTCTGTTACTATATAATTTTTAAATGATAATTTAAAATAAATTTCTGTGTATAGCTAAGATTCTAGTGGTATAGATGTGTGTATGTGAAATTGTACAGCCAAGAAAATGCAATCCAACTATTAAGCTTAAAACTTTCATCGAGGCTATCTTCATTCTAGAACTCAACTTATTTATCATTCAAATTTTTCTGTTAATCTACTCTGATTCCAGTAAAATGCTTTAAAAGAATATCCTGAGTTCCCCTTCCCTATTCTCTGCAAACGTACTCCAATCAGGCTGTTGCCTTCCCCACTCCCAAGTCCACCAAAATCGCTCTGAACAAGGGCGCCAGTGCCCTCCTATGTGTTTCTAAGTTCAGTGGTCAGTTCTCAACCTTTAGCTTACTTGACCTACAGTAGTGCTTGAGCCAGCCACTCCCACCTCTTTGATATACTTTCTTCTCTAGCCTTCCAGGACATCATTCCCTCTTTGTTTTTTACTACTTTTCTGCTCACACCTTTCCATTCTCATTTGCTGGTCCTTCCTCTTCTCACAGACTTCTTCATGTGGGTGCCCAGAATCTGTCTTTTGCGGTTTGTTTTGCTCCTAGTGGTCCCGTCCAGGATCATAAATTTACATACCACCCGAATCCCAACACCACTGGAGCTCCATCTCTAACCCGATGCATATGTATTAAGCCATCTGTTAGATTTCTTCTCTCAAATGTTTCGTGTACATTTCATTTAACATTTTAAAACAGAACTCCAGCTCCCTGTAAACCTGCTCCATCTTCAGTATTACTCATTTCAGTGGATGGCAATTTCAATATTCCAGTAGTTCCAACCAAAAAAAAAAAATTTGGATTCATTCTTGATTCTCCTTTGGTTCTCACATTATGCCCGGCCCACCAAAAATCCTGTTGTCTTTGAACTCCAAAATATATTTACAATGTGACTGCTTTCACTGCCACCACTGGTGCCACCCTAGTCTGAGCCATCATTACTTCTACCTGGATTTGTACCATTAGTGCCCCAGGTTTTATCATTCCCTCCCTATAGTCTAATCTTGACAAAATCTAAGTCATCTTAAAATAAAAGATGGATCTGTCACTCCTACACCTAAAACTCTGGCATGGCATCCCAGTGAACTCAAAGGAAAAGCCAAAGTGCTTACATGACCTTACTACCTCATTATCTCTCTGACTTATCCTCGACTTTGATCTCCCTAGCTTGCTCCATTTCACCAGCCACCAAGCTTACTTGCTGTTTTTTGCAAAAGACCAGAAAGTGTCTTGCCGTTATGTGTTGTTGCATTGGCTGTTCCCTCTGCCTGGAATATTTTTTCCTTGTCTCTCTAAGCTATCTACATAGTTAACTTTCTTCAAGTCTTTGCTCCAAAAGTCACCTTAACAATGAAGCTATCTGCTCTGAACTCACAACTTAACACTACAGCCCATCTCTGGCACACCTGATCCTTCCTACTCTAGTCTCTTTTATGTATTTTTATAGCATTTATTATCTTCTTTTATATTATTTATACACTCATTTGCTATGTTTATTGTTTATTTTTTCTCACTTTCCATTACGGTGTAAGGTCCATAGGGAGAAAAAAAAATCATTCACTTGTTCACTGATGTCGCTCAACTTCCCATAAGCACAAACCAGGCACTTCATTATAGATTTGTCATATTGAATTGACTCTGCCATATTATCAGGAAGAACATAGAGCAGAACCTTCCCTGGTCATCAACCGTCCTTCTAGAAGAGTTTAATATAACACAAAGTGGGGCAAAAAACCCTACATGGAATTTACGAGGCCATCTTGCACTCTTACAACTGTGGGCCCTCGAACAACTATTTCAGTTAAATAAACCTTAGTTTTCTTAAACAGCAACATGGCTAAATTAGATAAAATATGTAAAATAGTTTTAAAAAGCTAAATTAGATAAAAACATGTGAAATGCCTGGCGGATTCCCTAAAAATGAAATGGCAATTAATTAAAATATGGTTTTCTTTCATTCTTCCCCCTTTCTGTTTTCTTTCAGATTTTCAGTTTCCTTACCCTGAGGAATCATGGCTTTAAAGGTAAATTTTTATTTTTGTTTATTTTTAATGCCGATTTGTTGCACACTTTTGTTGTGCCATTTATTATGCTATTATAAAGTCATGTATGTTACTGCATGCCGTGAACCTGAACTATCTGTTAAAAATAACATATGCGCCTCAAGAAGCAAATTAGAATTGGTCCAGATGTCATTCATTCACTGTGACAATTTAGGAAGCAAATTGAACTTCCTCTCTGCTCGAAGATTATGATTTACTATTAATAAGAGAAGATAACTTTAAAAAACAATTTAAAGATCTCCCAGTATTCTGTATTAGTAAAAGCAAACTTGATCTTAGGAATGATTTCTGTTGATAGGCAGGCGTAATTTGTTTCAGTTTATGGATGAAGAAACCAAGGTTACATGAGCTGTCTAGATGCAAAACTCAATCAGTCAGTCAACATGTAAGGCTTTCAGGGTGTTCTTCCCACTTAGCTCACTCTTTGAACGCTCCGTAGGCGCTAGCCCATGTTGTCATAGCCACTGTTACCAGGTATTCACAGGGCTCTGTCTCGCCACCTGACACAGAACATCTGGTGCCTCTGACTTCAGTTAACCTATCCGTGAGGACTGCTAAAGGTGTTTTCATGCACAATGCATTGAGATTCAGATGAATGGGAAATATTTAACTTTTATATATATATATATGGCTTTATATATAAAACTATTTGAAGCCTTTGTGGAAAAGTGTCCCACTTGGCTATATAACAAACTCTTCCTTCCACTCTTTGAAAGTGTAAAATAGAGTAAAGGAATTCAGTCTTAAAAAGAAGTATGATTGATGACTCTCTCCAGCCCTCTTCCGTCCAATCTTACCATGAACACTTTAAATATTAGAAGATGAAAGTGTGTGCCATATAAGTTAAAGATGTTTTATATGAGGAAAAAAGATTATCTTCAACAACTCAGAAACATTCACATATATTTCTATTTCCCAGATCACAAAATTCAGGATATCTTTTTGCTAATG
Organism: Camelus ferus; assembly: GCF_009834535.1. Taxonomy (NCBI): domain Eukaryota; kingdom Metazoa; phylum Chordata; class Mammalia; order Artiodactyla; family Camelidae; genus Camelus; species Camelus ferus. The sequence continues at coordinate 9,353,433 of NC_045725.1, read as the reverse complement.
TTTTCCGCTTTACAGTGTTGTTTTTTTTTTCAAAAACAAGATAAACCAAGCAAACAAAAAATAGAAAAAAATTTTAAAGGAAGTGCATTTAGGATAATGTAACGTATATTCATAACGAACACCATTACACTGAACCCAGCTCTGGGACTTAAAGCTGAGAAAAAGGAGGCTGCCCTCCCAGGGCTTGAGAGCAGGATGATGATGATAATGAGAGGTGACAGCTGATCAACCTGCGGCCCATAAGTAAATGAATGCATGGGTATGAATTTAGTGCCTGTTAGGTCCCACCTGAGAGTTATTGTCTTCAGCAGTGAATGAAAGAGAGAAGTGAAGATGGAGGAAAAAAATAAAAGAACATTTTTTAGCACTTACCGAAGGCCAAGTAGTTGGCTCTGAGGTTTTATATTTAATTGGATTTAATTTTCTCAGATGACCCTGGAGGGTATAATTGGGCCTGTTTTTCTGAGGCTTAAATGTGAGCCTTGACTAAGTTGAGTCTTGTTAGACTTTGTCAGTTCTTGATCTTGTCGACGTAGCTAGTAATTGTCAGCACATCAGTGGGTGAGCCAAGAGAAAGGTGTCCGGTAAATTCTATGCAATGGGAAGAGAATGAGCTTATAGTCAGGGTCTGTGATGCTTGATTTATTGACAGCATTCAAAATATGGTTGGTAAAGGTAAAGGTGGTGGAAATGTTATACCAGACCTACAAAGCTTATTTCTGTTGAAAGTCTTTAAAACCCTAAGAGGGCAAGTTTTTGCCACAGAGTAATAATCTGAACATCAGCCAAGTAAGATATATTGGATTTTCGGTTATTAAGGATTTTTGTTTGTTTCCTTATTGAGACTTAGATAAAATTATCTGACACGAAGTTTGGGAAGCAAAAATAGGTGATAACAGCTTATATTCTACCAGAAATGCTGATTGGTACGAGAGGTCTAACAAGACGTGTGACAGACGTGCTCGGGGACCAAGAACCCTGCATGATTGCTTCCTTTAGACAGGTGGCTGTGGAATTCTTACATTATAAATTAAGGAGACAGTTGGAACTCACCTTTAAACATCAGCTTTCCTGTCAGAGCGCTGACAAGGTGATCTGTGGTGCTGATTCACTTCCAGCAGCTGTTCGAAGGCATATTTTCAGTATGAGATGCTTACTTTAAACAAAATACGTTCCATCGCCACCGAGTCGTAGCCTCCAGTCTATTTCTTCTCTCGTGTCTGCCTTTACAAGTTGAGCATTTGGTTTGGACAGAGAGGTTGTGTTTTAGTGTAATACACAAATTGTGATTCAAGGCCAAAACGATTAAAGGACTAATAAAACAACAGTGTAGAAGATGTTGTGATTTGGGCCATAATTGTTCGAATAGAAGTGTGATTCCTCCTAAATGTTTCATCTTCACTTTCAGTTTTGTTAGGGAAGTGAAACTTGCTGTTACTTTACATGCTTTTGCATATTTGGTGCTTATACACGCCATGAACTTTTCTAGTTGATACACAAGTCTAGATATAAGTATATCGGATATTTTTGGTAGGTCAAGCTCACTTGGGTCTGACTTTTCATGTGTCTTTAGAACTTAAAAAGAATAAGCATATTTCAAATGGGCTCTGCCCTGGAAAGGCTGTCTAACTTTGGAACTTTATTTCCTCATCTGTAAAGTGATGATAACACCTAATCTGTTAAACTAGATTGATACACGTGAACCTCACACATGTGGACATGTACTGAATCTCACTAACTAAATTGCATATATCGTGTAAACAATACTAACTAAATGGAACGGTGCATGGAAGAACATGGCACACTATCTGGCACCTAGAGGGTACTCAGTACAGGGATGGCAGAGGTGATGAGAGATGATAAGGGTGATGGTGATGATTTTTATGATTATGTCAGCAGGCAATTATTATCTACTCAAATAAGCACAGCATAGACCTTAACATTTACAAAGGTTGTTTGATATATTTGTTAGCTTGATTTTTTTTTAAAACTGAAATGTAGTTAAATGAGTGGTATGACCTTAAATGAGCAGGACGCTGGGTAGAAGTAACTTAGGATGTCGGTGGTGAGATGTTTAATGAGTGAACTTCAGCACTAACGGGAAATTGCAACCGGGTACCTGGAGGGAGGGATTGGAGAGTAGTCAGCTCTGAGAGCCAAGCTGGAGAAGCAGTCAGGTGAGAAGGGAAAATTACTTCCTTCTGATTAGAAACAGAGAGCCATGGGAATTTGTTTTGCTGATGAGCAGACATGTAACAGAATGGAGATTTTTTTTCTTTCTGCTTCTGGCTGGAGAGAGAGAAACAGAGAAAGTCTTATAACAAAGAGTAAGGGGAAATAGAGCACGGACTTTCTAGATGATTAGGAAACCCAGGAAAGCAGAAAGGATAGCCATCTCCCTAATAGACTTAGGAGGCTGATTGAAGGAAAACCACCAGCAGAAAACTCACTCAGATTGTTTTACACCCAGTTGCCTTGGAATCCCCAAGTTGCTGTTACATAAGTGACCCAAAAGATTGTTTTGGTCTGAAGTTATCTTCTAGATTCAGCTTGGTATTAAAGGAAATGGCCTCGGATCCAGGTGGACCTGGGTTTCTGCCCTGGCCAGGTCCTATATTGATACCTTTGTGCAAATTCTTTAAGCTCTCTGAAGTCCAGCTTCTTCTTTAGTAGAATGTTGACAGTAATAACATCCTGAAAGTATATGGTAAGAACAAATAAAAATAAAATTTACGTAAATAATTTCTTGCAGAAAATACTCAGAAAATGCTAATTATAACCCCGCATCTGAGGCTATCTCCTCTTTGTCTCTTCTCCTAGTGCATCTTTACCCTTCCTCCTCATAGGGTTCTCTCTTCCTGCTCTGTTTTTAAAAAGCAGTATTTGTCATTCGTAGTCAATATTGGCTCGTCCTTTGTCTTCAATAATTGAATATATAATGATGTTTGGCTGCAGAGATCTTTTCCTCAGCTCCAGATCTGCATTTAAACTGCTAACTAAATTGCCGTCTTCACTTGTATATCCTGCAGATGTAATAGACTCAACATCTCCCAAAGTGACAGCTTCAGATCACCTCTTAACCTCTTCCTTCTCCTCCAGTAATCACTAGCTCAATTAATGGCTTTGTAGCACTACTTATTTTCAAAGCTATAACCCAGAGGTTGGCGCTCATATTTATCACTTCCAACATGGTAAAAAATCATGTTCTTTCTAACATTTGGAAGCTAGACTCATTGCCATTCCCGTAGGTTGTCTGTGTCATCATCAGCCTAGACTGATCGCTTCAAGAGTCACTTTTCCTCTAAACTCTTCCCTCTCCAGTGAATCACCAAAATTTGTCCTGGGTTCTGTGAAAGTCAAACATTTTATAACTGAGCACAATTAAGCTATACAAAAAAATAAAACGTAATAAAAGAACCCAATAAATTAGAGCTAGAAAAAAATGGTGCATGATTATATTAGGTTGCAGCGCAACTGGTACTAGATATTGGTTTTAAGTTCTCACACCTCATCAAGTAAGAAGTATAATTATCTGTAAAGGATTTGTAAATAATGGAGTAAATAGAAAACATCAAAACCTTCACCGGGGGCTTAAATTCCTCCCCCTTTGCTCTCAACTGATGATATTAACTGTTTCTTTCCTGGAGAGACTGATGCCAGGCAATATGAACCCCCTCATTTTCCCTAATTTCTATAATAAACTACTTCATATATTTAGTTAACATCCTTCTCTCTCTTGTTTTATTTATATATGAAGTAGTTTCTCCTGTTACTGCTGAAACAAATGTGCGGCTTCAGTCATATTGTGGGAAAAGCATGCTCACATATGTCAGTGATCCACAAAGTGCAAATTATAAATTTACGTTCTGCCATCCAGATCATTCCACCATAAATTATTGCCTCCCACTGTTGAACCTTTATCCTTTTTAATAAGCTGCCCCATCTGTTATCCAGAGCATAAATACATAATATGTTCTTCCTTAAATGAAAATAAACACAGTATAACAAACAAACAAAGCAAACAGCGGGAAGAGCTCTGCCGCTTGCTTCCACGTTTTCTTGTCTGTCCACTTCGCGCGTCCTGAGGGGGCAGCCGGCCTGCAGCTGGAGCGTGTGCCTCATCACTGCTCTCTCTCTCCTGTCCGTCTGGCTTGCATTCCCACAGCTTACTAGAAAACTACTCTACGAAACACTATATGTAATACCATTACTAGCTTTAATTCCTTGAATCTACTTAGCGTGTGTCAATCCTCATCCTATTTCGTATTTCCTGTTTGTTAGGAGTCTAGCACGGTCTGTCTGAATGCTGTCTTGCTGGGCTAAAACTGCGACATCAGCCAAGGCTGCTGTCTCATCTGGAGCTCTGGATCCTCTTCTGAGCACAGTCATTTTTGATGGAGGATATTTCTCATCCTTCCCCTGGGGTCCCCTCCATCTCCAAGCAAGTCAGATCCTTCTCTTGCTTCAAATCTCCCCAACTGTCTCTTCCCTTTTGAAGGGCCCATGTGATTGATTACATGGACCCACCAGGATATCCAGGATAATCTTATCTTAAATTCAACTGATTAATGACTGTAATTATATTTGTAGAGTCCCTCTTTTTTTCAGATAACATAACATTTTCATAGGCACAACACCAGAGGACAAAGTCCATTCTAGCAGTCACGGCGTACATACGGCACGTGTCAGCAAAGCACAAGAGTACAAAATGTATCACTCTATGATTGCAAGTGTATCACAGAATGTGAGCAGGCAGAATCAGAAAAGTATCCCCAAATATTAAGATTCATATAAATTAATTGTTTTCTCTACTTATAAAATATTCTTTTAACTTATATAATTTATAGAATAAAATAGAAAAAATATAAATCCTAACAAAACTTTAAAATGCAGCTAAATTTTTATTAGTAGCCAGGTTTAAATTTCTGACTTTATTGCAAAAGGTTGAAAATTCTCCTTGATTTAGAAAAGTTTATGGGGTTGTTTTTCATTTTACGGGTAATGATAATCTATCTGTCAGAATCACCCAATAAATCAAATATCTAATTTGTGTAGCTGAGGCAGAAAGAAAGAAGCATTATTACAGTGCTAATGGAAGAAATGCAGTCATATATTAACTCAGCATATGTACCCTGGAAATAGAATGAGACCCACTGTGATACGTTCAAAGATGTCCATGGGTAAGAACGTTGACTTTCATTCTAACCTTAACATTAGGAAGCAAATTTTATAATTGAGCAAGTACTCATATTAGGGTAAAAGTATGTCTAACAACTATTGTTAGAAATGTTTATTTTTATCACCTTTTAACACTAAGTTCTTTAAAATTTTAATCTTGTTAGCAATTAATATCCACTGGAGGGTATTATGCAAATCCAGACAATAATATGAGAATCTTCCAAATGAAACGTATCTTTACAGATGGTGTGAAATACTGAATTGTTTTCAACTTAGTATAGATTAACAACTGTCCAAAAGGAAGTACACTTGAAGGACTGCTTTCATTTTCCCTGGCAAATCATGAATTATTTTGAGACATAGTAATTTAAGTTGGATTATACTCAGTAAAAACATAGCTCTTTCTACATTGTAAGTAAACTTTGAAAATACACATGAATAAGCAGATAGCCCTTGGGATGTGTGTGACAGTAGGTGTGTGAACAGATTTTGAAATAACTGATTTTTTAAATAAATTTAAATATTTTCTACATTTTTCCTCCTTTCCTCCTACCTGTCAACATCCAAATTCACTCATAGTTTTGTGTAAAAATAATGCATACTCCTTCTCAGTGGCTAAGGATGAAACGACTGCATTGGACCATGGTAGATGGGATTTATTCCCCAAGGTGTTTGGAGCTGTGAGGGGATTGAGGGAGTTGACAGGGGTTGATACCTTGTGATATAACTAGAGACCATCAAGAGATTTTTTTTATACATTATTTACACATTGCTTCTATCAATTCAATGGCACTCAAAAGAGCCTTTCCATTTTATAGCAGGCTAGTTCTCTGACTCTGCAAGTAAGGATAAGGCATATATTTCTATACAGTAGAGAAGAAATTGTGTGAAATTCATATTTTCATTTTTAATGTATCAGGCTTTAAAACGTTACAGAATACTGTTTTTATTTTTAATTGTAAAATAGCACTCTTGGATGAATCAATTCCTTTTCTAATAAAATAATTGCTTGTTCCTACTTGTAAAATGATCTTTATCCTTATTTTTTTTATAAAATGGATAAAATGCGTAAAAATTGATAAAAATCATAAAAAAGAAACATAAAATGTGTATCACCTAGTATTCTGTTTTTTAACTATAAATTATCTTTACTTAGTTTCTGTCTATCAGCTAAGTCTTTTCTTATTTTAAAGCTCCAGTTGGAAGGTTGGCAACAGGGAAAGTCCACAATTATGCTAAGAAGGTGCTGTTGAGAGCTCATTTAAAGAAACTGTGAGAGAAAAAAAAAAAAAAGAAGCATATGTAGAGTGAAAAAAAATACTGCTTTCTTAGGCAGCGATGTGATTACATATTAGAACAATCACCTTTAATTAAGCAGAAATTAAACTCAGGAAATGAGATAAAATAATGCAATGTGTAGATGGGTTAAGGAAACATTTTTACCAAATAACAGTTATAATTGCCTTTTTCTACACTGATTATGGCTACAACTCTTTAATTCTTGAGCTCTCTTTTGATTCATATGTAGTTCATAAGTGAAGAATATTTTATTCATTCTTATCAACTTTTTAGTTTTCTTTTTCATCTTTATAGAGGGATAGATACGCAGATAGGTAGATGGATAAATATGCGTTAAAATCTTCCACATGCTAGGTGCTGGGAACAGGGAGATACAAAATCTAGTGGCCAAATTGGAAATACAGAGTCAAACAAATATATAATTATGGGAGTCTGGAAAGAGGTGGAAAGTGTAGAGAGTGAAGGAGACAGACCAGGATGCTCACAGGAGGCTTCTCACTGCTTGGGATGGTCTAGGGGGTCAGTGATGACTACGTTCACTAATGTGACCCAGTAAATAGATAGATGAGCAAATATCAGATGTGCTTCACGTGGGGAGAGCATGACTTGAAATATCTACAAAAGATGAGGACAATTTATCAGGTCAAAGGAATATACAAATTGTTAAGACATTTTTCCTCACAAATAAATAAGACCTGCTCTGTCCTGACCCAGACCATCATTTAGAGTTAATTTAAGTGGTGAAGGAAAATAGCTTAACAAAAACAGCGTTCACCCTCCCAGTGTCTTGCCCACGTACGTGGTTTAAACATGTTTGTACTCTGATGGAAGCCTTGAATCCCACCACCTTCCCAAATCAGATTGTTAGGTTATGATGGGGTAGTACATTTAAACGTCCTTGATTCAAGGAAAAATAGTAATATTCGTGAGATTCAATATACTTAAGATTTCAGTTTCTACCTTAAAGTATGAAATCAGAAAATAGATTCTTCATAAACCCTAGTGTAATTAAAGACAAAGTCTCTGTGGGCTCTTTTGTGACACTCTGGAAATCGCAAGTTTACCAGAGCACAGCTAAGAAGCAGGCAGAGGGACATAAGAATGAATGGTGAAGGATGCTTCTATCCAAAGGCATAGGGCCAGGAAGCGACAGTAAATAATACACGGAGGCTGTAATAGTGGAAGTGAACAATTAAACACCAAGTAAGTGTAAAAACAGAGTGATAAGTTCTGGCAAAATGCATGTCAAGGGTCTTGCAACTATATTTCTGGACTGTGGCAAGACAGTTAATGAGGATGGCAGGAAAGTCAGCAAGTGGTACGTTATAATTATCAATCAAAAGTGCAATGAATACATTGATTGAAGTCTAAATACCTCCTATGTTAAGCAGGGGCATAATGGAACTATAATTGCCATATCGGTGGAATCCCAGAACAGTTTTTTCAAGGTCAGTCATAATACTGAAATGTGAAAATGTTGGGCAAATAGCCCAATTAGAGGCATTTGTAAGTTGGAGATAAAGGAAGCTGGGAGACAGCTGAGCCAGTAAATGATAAGAATTTTCCATGCTTAGGACTCACTGGGGTTCTGATTAGCCGAAGTTTTAAACTGAGATTAAAACATAACTAAAGAGAAAAAAACACAATGGAATACTCGCATTTATTAGGGTGAAGTTGTGTGTTGTAGATTGTGTGTGTGTGTTCTGAGGAATGTATAAAATTACATGTTAAGTTGTTTACCTCTCAGATGGGAGCAACAAGAAAATGATTGACTTGCTGCAACTGAAGGGAACGTGAAACTACGTAAATATTACTTTTGGTTTTACTTATCAGGAGCTTAAAAAGGAAAAATTACGATACATGATAAAAATTCATATTATTCCTTGTTTTAGGTTGCTCCTGTGTACATCTCTTTGGGGTGTTGGTATTATTGATGAGATTAGATTCGGTTTACTTCAGGATGCCCTAGACCAATTTAGCTGGCTAGCCTTAAGTGTTCCAGCTGACAGATCACTCTTCTCCGTGTCACTTAAAGGGAATTGCAGGGAGTTTTTTGACCTCCGTAAAAAGTGTCATTAAGGATTTCCTCTATGCCAGGCATGACTGCTGCCTTCAGCCCTGCTTTGACATTTCATTTATTCAAGAGTGTCCTTGTCGCCTTTCCTTTTTCTAAACTCAGTAATTATGATGCCACACTGTTTAGCCTTAGAGATAAATTTCCAGAACAACTCCAGATAGTTCAGAACTCAGCAAGCTGTCAATCCATTTGCTCCAGCAATGATGAAACCATTTATGTTGTAGAAGAATCCTATAGCCTATGAGGTCGTATGAACTCAAAAATAATATTTTCACCCACAATTTAAAATATTCTCTTCTCGCTTTGCAAAAAACTTCTACATAAGCTGCTTTCAGTGTTGTATCTCTTAAAATATCCGTGTCAATATTTATTAAAATATCAATTTAAAATAGGCTACAGGAATGAGACTTAATTCTGCATCAATACTGACAAACTGAACAATAATCAGAAGTATTAAATATAAATTAACCTAATTTCAAATATTTCTCTTCCATCACCAGATTTTTTTTTTTTAAGTTCATGGCGTTAGATAGTACCATTTGCGGCTTTAATTCATCCTGTTTAGCTACCAATCAACTAGTTAGTTCCCCTTGTTTACTGAATGACTGAATTCCCTTCCACCACTTCTGGGATCATTCCTGATAGCTTTTAACATCACAAGTAGCACAGGGTCCTTGTGCTGGTTGTTTTACTATTTGATTCATTCAACACGTCATGTAGTTCCTTTTCCTCCTCACCTCTAACATGTATTTTCTTTACCTCCTTTGACTACCTACTCCCATGAGACTGGCTTAAATCTTTACATGACCTGTAGCTTCTTCCCCAAATCGAACATATCACCCTAGCTTTCCTAACTCGTGGTCTCAATTACTCTCACTTCAACACTTCAGTGCTCCAGAAAACTTTCCAATCCATCGATATTACCATTTTTCCGGAGGAGTTTCAACTGAATGCTGCATCAAAATTAAAAATATGTATATATATATTTGTAAAGAAGAGAACATTAAAAATCATAAAGCATATTCTAATATACAAAAAAGATTTTAAAAGCGAGTGAATGATAATTCATTTACTAAGGTTAATGATGTGTAAAGGACTGGAGAGAAACAAGTTTGGGGAGGGAAATGAAAGTCATGTTTTGGCATGCTCGCTTTTAGCTGCTTGTTGGATAGCCAAATGAAGATATCCAGTAACTGTTGCACTGTATTGCAAATAAGTGTGCATATGTGCATAATCTTAATATTATAAATTTTTTTCTTATGTTTAGATTTCACTCCAACTTCCGTTCCATTTCTTTGTTCTGTTTCATGGCAAAACTCTTCACGAGCTGCCTGTGTTTGCTGACTGTATTTCCTTTCTTCCTTCAGTCTCTTTAGTCCTCTCCAGCCTGGGGTAGTCTCTGTGCGTTCACAGTGACAAGTCTTGTCTAGACAATGCATAACCTACCTCTTCCCAGATTCCACCTCCCTGATGAGTCTCCGTTTGCCTGGACACACTTTCCTCCCTTGGTTTCCAGGTGATGCGCTCTCACAGTTCTTCTCCTATCTCGGTCACTGCTCCTTCTAGGTCTCCAAGCTTAGATGCTTCATTCTTTGACCCCTAAAACTGGGCTCAGATTTTGGCCTCAAGCACTCTCTATGCACACACTCTCTCTAGGGGAGATCTCCCTTGGAGATCTTATTTAATCCCAAAACATTATATACCATCTAAAGGTCATTCAATAGCTTGATCACTGAAATTCCCTGGAATCCAGATGCATACAGTGCGGTAGTTACTTGATAGCTTTATTGAATGTTTTATAAGCAGCTATAATCTAACATGCCAAAACATGACTCTTCCATTTTTTTCCCAGGGGCTTCCTCTCACCTCATGTGGTCTGTGGCTACTTTACCTTCTTTGTACTCACACTAGTGCTCAGTTTCTCATCCTTAGCATCACGGCCATCTGGAGTGGACAGTCACCTGTTGTGAGGGCCTTTCCTTTGTACTATAAGATGTTTAGCAGCATCTCTGGCCTTCTCCCACTGGATACCAGTAGCACCCTCCTGAGCTGTGACAACTGGAAATGGTTCCAGACACTGACAGATTTCCTTAGGACCCCAAATCACCTACCATGTTGGGAACCACTGCTCTAGCAGACAGGTCTCAGAAGGAGAATTTCTAGGAAATATCTCTTCCCTTGACTTCCATGGGCTGATTCTCTCTTATTCTCTTCTTGTCTGTCTATTCCTTCTTTGTTTTTTAAAAGAAATGATGTCTTGGAGTTCCTCAAACTCCAACCTTGTGTTTTTCTCTTTTCATTTTACATGTATTATCGTGGGAAATCTGGTCACCCATAACTTCAGCATTAACTTAAAAATCGTTTTCTTTGGAAAGATCCCAAAAACCCCAGTATAGGTCATATTTCTTTGTTAACACACTCCTTTAAGCCTGTTGCTTTCCTTTGGAGCACTAATCTCAGATTGTAAGTTTTATGTAATGCATTCATGATTACGATGCTGTTTTTATTAATGTCTGTCTCCTGTATAAGACTATAAGCTCCCTGAGAGCTGGATCAGTTATATATTTTGTATGCCACATATTCCAACAGAGCTCAGAAACACTAAAATGAGTTCTAGGAACAACTTGGATTTCCCCAGGATAGACATAAAGCATATACTTTGAATAGCCATTTTAACCAAAATTATTTCTGACGATACCCGCTTAGTTATTTTCAATAAACCCAGTATGTTCCAAATCTGTAGATTCAACCTTCTCACTTGCAAGATTTATCTTGACGTAAAGCATCCAGTACTGTCACTGACTTCATTCAGGAGAATGGAGCTGCTGTCTGTCAGGCTTAAGCAAGACATATGACCTGTTGGTCACTTATTGCGTTTTTTGTTCCACGGGATACAGCCCTTTTTCTGCACCCTCTTTTTAGGCTTACTATTTTTTATTCTAGATTTTCTTCTTGTCTCTATTTTCAGAAACTGACTTAATTTTGAGTAATTTTCTTCTTTGGAGCCTGAAGTCTTTGTCTGTGGTCTGTTGCCTGTAGACAGATACTCTGGCAGGCTAGTGGCCTGCATCATGAGTGTGGCTCACCCTTGTCAACACACTTACCTACTGGGAAACATTCCTTTCATTACGGTTCAAGCTGCATGATGGGAACTTTTCTTTTAATTGAAGGATAGTCAATTACAATGTGTCAATTTCTGGTGTACAGCACAATGTCCCAGTCACGTATATACATACATATATTCGTTTTCATATTTTTGAGAACTTTTTACCTTATTTTAACATAAGCTGAAATCAGCACAGGACAGACCCCATGTGACCTTATAAGGTGTAGGCAAGTCTAAAGGTTAGTCCTGAACCTTCCCTACTGCCTCACTGCAAAGAAACAGATCTCCTTCAAATATAAGTGCAAAATATGACAGTTATTTTCATGTAAATGTTGTCAGCGATACGCCATTACCAAAAAACAGAGACGACAATGGAAATGAACCCTAACAAAGCATCAAAATTATTTTATCCACCCAACAAATGTTTATTGAGTGCTGGTCATTTAAAACTCTGGCACTCTTCAAGACTTTGTGATATATCAGTGCACAACACACTCACACACACACACACACACAGAATAAAATTTAAATAAAAAATTCAGGCTCTGAAGGACTGTCTTCATCAATAACTCACAGTGAGGATGTAGTTGAGTGATTTTTTTTTCTTTCTGATTTTCAGTATTCTCACTTGTAGAGATTAATAATAACAACTTCGCATGGTTATTGGAAAGACTAAATTAGAGAAGGGTAGTAGTTAGTACTTGGAATAAGAGAATATTAGTAAATGGTAGTTTTTAATTTATATACTTATTTTTAGATTATTTGTAAGTTCTCTTCCAAATCTAACATGTGAGACTCTGAGCTATGCATTAAAGATGGGGAAATACCATCACCCTAACTCTCTTATGTACTATTTCCATAAATAAACTTAGGTCAAAATCAAGAGAGCCTCTTCGAGAAATTTGATGTGATTTATTCAGACCTGATACAAACTGACTACAGTAATAATCATTTTGCAGCTAAAGATTTTTAAAGGTTTTTGTTTTTGTTTTTGTTTTAAACAGAAGGAATTAAAATCCAGTTGTAGGGATGGCTGCACTTCTGGTACAGGGAAGTAAACAACTAAAAATAATACTCTCACAACTAGGACAGGGACCTCCCTGCTAAGTGCCCTCTGTTGGGGACACTCCCTGTCAGGGTGTTGAAGTACACGGTCTGCACTTGAGAGCAGCAAATGCAATGCTTCCTTACACTTTATGCCCTCGGTGCCTTGCCTGCCCCAGACGCTCTTAACGTTCCTGTTCCACTTGCTGCGTGTAGTCTTGGCTCCGGCAATGAAGCAAAAGGTCAAAAAAAAAAAAGCTGACTGGAGAGGAAGACTAAAACTCTTATTTGCAGAAGATGAATTGCATATGTAAAGGTTCCTAAGAAATTATTACGAATAATAAATGAATTAAGTAAGGTTGCAGATGGCAAGGGCAGGAAAAGTATAGATTAACTGCGGTAAGCAAATGGAAAATGTCGTAAATATTGATACTGGCCTCACAGAATTTAAAATGTGCAGCAAAGTGTATGGTAGAAACACTGAAGACTAAGAGACATGGCTGAAAATGAAAGGAGGCAAATAAATGAAAATATGTCACCTTCATGATTGGAAGACAATGTTGTTAGGTTAGCAGTTCTTTCTAAACTAATCTTTAGTTTCAATGAAACACCAATCAAAATCTCAGCAGGCACATTCAAAAATTAGTAGGGAAATGAAAAGGACCCAGATAATCAAAACGATCTTTAAAAAGATGAATAAATTCGTAGAACTCACTGCCTGATTTCAAGACTTTGTCAAAATCTACAAAAATTGGGAGACCGTGTAAGAATAGACAGATGTATGTGCTTTATACCTTAAGAAAAAAAAAAAAGAAAAGCAAATTAAAAATAGAAAAAAACTGTAAGGGCAAATGCAAATAAAAAATAAGAGGCTTAATTTTCCCTGTTCAAAATAAGGGAAGAAATTCCTCCTCACTCTTTACTTAGAACGTGTACTTTAGAAAACTTGTAATTATAACTTCTTTCTCAGTCTCTTTGAAATGTATGTAAATCTTTTCAAAAGCTAAATAAGCCTCTCACCAGCTTAGCAACACAGGAATATCTTTCTCAAAGACCTGAGAACCATCTCTTTGAAATGTCATCATCAAAGAAGTTAACACCCCAGTTCCTGGGGGGTGGGGGTTGGTGGTGGTAGGAGTCTAACTTGGGCTGAGGCCTCCTTGCTCCAGAATGAAGTCCTGCCATTAAGATGGGAGAAATGAAACAAGTGAACTCCACTAAAAAATATTTTCATTCGGTTAAGAATTGTCTCATACACAAGTATAAACTGCAAAGTACTGAGTTCTCCTAAGTGTACAGTGGAAGAATTTAAACTCCCTTTCAAATCCCACCTGTCTTAACCTCCATCCTTTCGGAAGTAAATTAATTATGGAGTGTAGTATGTGAGGGTCATTCAGGTGAGGCTGTGAAACCAAGATCTTGTCTGCCTTGTGTGGATGTTAAACATCCCGTGGCACTCTTTTACAAAGAGAGAGTTAATCCTGGTGTGGCCTTGATCAAACTTCCTTTTTCTCTTCCCTTCGTAGATTGAAGCGGCTCCAATAGCAGCTCACTGAATTCTGCATCGTGCCATAGTCACTTTCACACTTGTTAATCATAGCCTTAAAAAGGATCTAGGTATCAATCACAATTAGAAAAATGCATACATTATACTGGTTTCTTATGCAGCATTTAATAAAAATCTACAATGTTATATAGGTGGGGTATGCATATATATATATATATTATATTCATATATTACCTATACTGTATGTGATAGACAAGTAGGTAGATAAATAGATTTTCATTTGATATAGACAGGTGAGTAATGCATCAAATACCTGCTTAACCAGAAGTCAGACTTCTATCTCTCCATAGATTGAAATGGTTTCATAAGCTTTATATTTAAGAAAAGTAATGATTAGCTATACAGATTTGATTTCTTCCAATATTTAAGGTCAATACACATGATCTAATAAGAATAATACCCATATATTGAAGAAAGATTAAACCAAACCCCATTGAGTAATTGAATATCTTGGGAGGAGGGGAAGCTAGAACATCTTGAATATTAAATGATCTGTGATCAGTAAATCTGTGATTTTAGGCACTAGTTAAGTTTATTTTTTTAAATGAAGAATAAATATAAGTAGAGCCTATCTGTTTAAAATAGAAAAATAAATCTCAAAAAAATGACTGTGATCCCTGAAAGATGATAATCTAACAAACTCCATGTTGTTTCACAGCCAGTGAATCAATAAAGTTTTCAGGAGTTCATCCATTCATTTGTCAAGTCCTTTAAATTTTTACTTAATTTTGTAGACTTGGTGCTGTGAATAATGACTAATTCTATCCATAAAAGAGAGAAAAATAACTGAAAAAAATGACATCACTGAACAATGGTCAGTAGTTCATTTTTATTTGAAGCGATCACTAGAAATTGGACGTGTATAGATACCAGATTAAAAACAATAAGACTTTTCCACGAAATTACTTCAGTAGCATTCATTTCACAATGTTTATTACAGGCTTTTTGGATTAAAAAGTTGTCAATTTAATTTTAAAATGTACACATCCTCATGATTAAATGTTCTAGTATAGATGATAAATCATGGGTTCAGTAGGAATTACTTTTTCTTATTTGAAATACTGTTATTCATTACTCTTGATTCAAACGTGCTCAGAAGAGGCATATAGATGACTTACAGATTTCCACTGGCAACTTTACAAGGACCTTTGCATAGTACAGACTCAAACTTTAGTCTGTTACTATCTCTATAATTTATACTAAAGATCAAATCGAAACTCTTTTGTGTTAAATAAGTTGTATAATAAATGACATTTGGTCAAAGGCAACAAACCTCCGCCCTAACCTTTTATGATATGCTGAAGCATCATATAACTTAGTCTCACAGTTTGGGATTAGATAGAAAAAAGGTGAGTCATGGCTTTTGCTTCCCAACCCCTGATGCACTTGGGTCGCTCAGCAAGTTTTCAGGACCTAAATCTGTGTTCCAGGCCTGTTTCATAAAGAGACCTTGCTTGTGCTTCACTAACCTGCTTCACACCAAATTTTGATATGTATCATTGTAAATGTCAACATGGCTGGAAAGGAATGACCGTACAGAGTAACTGCTTGGCGATCCCATTTAAGAAAGAAAAGTCTGGGTGATAAGATATAAAGCGTGTAACCTTTGAACTAACTGATTCTTCGGCCCCAAATATTCTTCCTTCAGATACCCACGCAGCAATCACTTGTCTTTCCTAAACTGTACAATCCCTGTAAGGCTTTCCCTGACATTTTAATTTAAATTTAGACCACATCACTCACCTCCCTGGTACTCCTCTCTCTCCCTGCTTTTTTCTCTAAGCCATTTATCACCTTCTAATTAGCTATAGTGCTTCACTTGCAGCGCAGGTAGCTCATAACTGACTGTTCTCAATCCCTCTCTCCCATCCTTGTGGCGCTGCTGTCATTCATCTCACTTATCCATGAGCTTTATTTATCCAACGCTGTAATACATTATTAATATCAGTGCTTTAAACCAATAGATCTCTTAGATCAATTAAAATAGGAAATATGAAAGATTCTATTTTAGCATGATTTATTTCTTCTCCTCTGCTCTTTCTGTATTTGATCCTAGCTTTTTATCTGTATCGTTTTCTTCTCTCCAAAGAACTACTTCTTCTTCTTCTTCTTCTTTTTTTTTTTTTTTTTACAGCATATCCTACAGGGCAGGTCTGCAAGCAGTAAATTCCCACAGTTTTTGTTTGTGTGAAAAAGTCTATTTCACTTCTGAAGGGTAATTTTTCCGGATGTAGCATTCTAGGGTGGTAGTTCACTCATTCGGCACCTTACTTACTCCACTCTTTTCTCACCTATAAGGTTTGTGAAGAGAAATCTGATGTAACTCTTACCCTTGTTCTTCTACAAGTAAGGTGGATTTTTTTCCTCTGGTGTGGCTTAAGATTTTTGCTTTGTTTTTCTGCAGTCCAAGTATTATATGCCTTGATGTAGATTTAGGGGGTTTTATTATGCTTGGTAACCTCAGTTCTCTGATTGGTTCAAGAAGAGGTGTTGATTTTCAGTTTATTCTGCTTTTTTCTTGTTGTAAAGGTAAGAGTGACAACTTTAAAGCCCTTTTCATGTCAGAACTGAAACCTGTTTTTTTCCAGTGGCCCCAAAGATAGGGAACAGTAGTATGTTCGCATTTCACGTGTCACAGGAACAGAGCCCTCCCTGGGCTCACTCACAGGCCACGAGCATTCTGAATAAGGTAAGCCTCACGACATAATACACAGCACATTAAATTCAATGACTTTTTATTCCAAAACCCTTAAGTACATGCCTAAATACTGGGTAAATTTTTTACTTAGCATTTACTGTTCACATGGCATAGTCCATTGGGTGGTGAACACACACATACACTCCTCTGTCCTCAAAGCAATTCAATACTATAAAAACAACTCCTTAAAAGTTTGCCTTGTGTCAGGCACTGTGCTAATTCCTAGTGATTCAAAGAAGTAGGGAAACATATTGCACCCCCTCTCCAAAAAAATGTTTGTACACCTAACCCTTGATCAGCTACGGACACCGAACACCCCACCCCTGACACATACACGGTTGAAAATCCGAATGCAGCTCTCTCTGCCTCAAAAACAAAAGAAACAACTCACCCAAGGGCAGGAAGGTGAAATAGTTTGGATAGACTCAGGACTCAAATCCTAGTTTTTTTTTTAAATTTCACATATTGTGATCTCTAATCAAACAGACTTTCCTCCATCCTTAGTGAAGCATCTGTAAGATGAACATATTGAAAAAAATCCACATATAAGTAGCCTGTGCAGTTCAAACCCATGTTGTTCAAGGGTCAACTGTAATTTTAGATGAAGGAAGTGAGTAAGTAACAAGAACCCTCGCAGTCCCTCACCTCTGTGTGACACACAGCGCATACATATTTGCCTTAGTGGTGTCTGATCGTAGTAATAACATTAATTCTAATAATATGAATATAAAACCTTTTTTTCACATCCATTTTATTTAGAAAGGTCATCTCACTACCAAGATAAGCTAAAAAGTCATATAGACTTAGCAAGAAACTTGCAAACTACATGCATCCCTGTGGGTTGGTAGTCATGAACCAGGATGGCCCAGACACCGAAGCACTGAGTGTGCCCCGTTCTTAAGGGGACCCCTGGACTCCTACACACTGTGAAAGCACATTTTGAAATGCAATTAGCAGATACTTACTGGGAACCAATAGCTTTACTCTAAAAGATTTGTCTGTCTTTTTATTAATAACATAGATACTTACTGTGAAGTGTTACACATATTTCTAGATGGGCAAATAGGATCTGATACTGCATTACTAGTTCCATTAAACTACCCCTTCTCCATCCTCTTAAGAGACGCACTGACATAGACATAGATAGACATATATTTTTACTCTACAATATGTGTGTTTCCATAGTCTTAGACACTGTTTCCTATACTGCAAAGTAAATCTTTACTAGAGTATTTTGCAAAATGATGCATTGCAAAATTTAGAAGGTGAAAAATTGAATAAGGGATTGGTGTATTATTCTTTCCAAAAGTATAATGACAAAATCATCTCAAAATATTAGGAATAAAGTTTTGCTGAAATGGCAGTTTTGTCTAATTCAGATAATCACGTTTTACTTAATTAAAAATATCCAAGTGCTAATTGGGTGTTTCTCTTCCTTTACTGAATTATGTAAAGCTTTAATTTTCATTTTGTTCACCAACATGTTCAGTGCTTCAAGAAATTTCAAACCAAACAATTTTCCAAGTGCTAAAATTATTTTCTTTTTCCATTTGTAACTCCTTAATCTGATTTGGAAGTGTGCAGTTTAAAATGGTAACACTGCAAAACACATACTGTGTTTGCTCCTTGGAGCAAGACTGCCAGCTGAAAATGACCATAGACTGAGAAAAGTCTTTTTTTTTTTTTTTGCATACTGATGAGAGTTTATGGTTTCTGTTTCTGCAGATGGTAGTCTGTCTTATTTCATAACCATTTTAGAGGTAAAAGAAATCTTGCCAGGCTTCTCTCTAGCACATATTTGCTAGACAAAAAAAAAAAAAAAAGTAACTCTATTTCTTACTTAGTCACTCTTCACCTCTTTGGTATAAGTGGAGTATTTTCCTTCGGTGCCAAAAATAAAATTTATAACTCCACCTTCTTCCTCTCAGGAACTTTATTAATGCGTAAGAGAAAGAAAACAGTATTAAATTATATTTCACTGACTTTGTAATTTTCTGGTGAATGTTTCTAGATGTCTCTTGTCAGGAGAAGCAGAAAGGGCTAAGAAGGACAGTGAGCTGACTGCTGGGATAATGGACCCACTTCCCTAACAGAGAATTTAGGATTTCTCTAATGCTTCGGCTTTTATCATTTTGATGAGGTATAGAATTTTGTAGCTCATTATTGGCTATAAAACAAGTCAAAGAATAAAGGAGTCTGTTGGCAGCAACACAACCTCAGACAGCTTGGAAAGAGAAAGGGATCCTCAACTGTGTAAAAAGGCAATTTAAAAGCAAATAGCTCTCCGATCGCTGAGCCCTGCTAGGAAGACTCAAGAGAACAAGGGTGGTACCCATATGTTTTTAGTATATATGGATGCTTTGTTACGCATTCGTGTTAAAAAGATGAATAATTTGTCTCAACTGTAAATGTATGTTTTCTCAATAGGGCAGAGATGTTAAGAGCTATTTGGGTTCTAGATTAACATTGTAGACATCAAATGTCAATGTATTTAGGATTGTTGAATTGTATGGCGCACAAGGTATTTATTGATGTAAAAGCAACGGCTCTTTCTTTCAAATGACCTTTTCAGATTTTGATTTTTCTATCATAATGAACTGAAGAGTTGGAGTTAATAAGAAGTGAAAATGCACAGCAAAACTTTACCAGATGTATTGTATTACACTTCTCTGAATGGTCCTACACAGCCTACTAGGATATTGATTTCTAGGCCAGTGATTTTCTGCCTATCAAGAGGGTTCAGAAAAACCAAGCCTGCATTGATCAGAACTTCCTGTGGAGCAGGACAGTTTGATGGGTGTCTGGTCCCAGCAGGTGGACCTGGAAGTCAAGCTGCCCCACTGTAGGCCGCCACTCTGGTTGTCTCAGGGGAATGTTGCATGTGGTGCTCTTGGTGCAAAGCTCGGTAGGAACCGAGCACAAGGGACGGTAGCCCAGACGCCCTTTGTCAAATGTTCGCTCTTTGGACAAGCCCAGAAATGTTAAGGTGACGTCGGACAGCTTGACAAAGACAGAGTGAAACAACATCCAGGTAACACCCAAGGAGTGAGACGGGGGTATGCCCTGTTCTTTCGCTCAAATTCCTAACAAGTTGTGTGGGAAGCATTTGTTCGTTGTGGCCTATCATCTTCTGATATCTGAGGACAAAGTAACTTCTACATCCACAGATTACACAATGTGGGGGAATCTGACAGTACTGTCAGGCACAGAGTGACAGGGACTAAATCATTCAGAAACGAGTTTCTCTTCTTTCTTCTCCTCCTAAAGTGCTTTTGGCATGTGATTGATAGATACTGTGTTAAATCCAGCGGGAATCGTTCCAGGTAAAAACTTAGATGTAAACTCTTATCTTTTTCTTCATATCCAAAACATACACACAAAGAGAAGCAAATGAAGTCTCAAGGTCATACTGCTCCAGCATTCAAAAGGACAGAATCCAGTATCTATGCCTTTGATCCAATTCAAGCACATGCACTGTGTTAAGGGCTGGAAGGATGTCGAATGCTTTTTTTCATCTGTAAGTTGGACTAAGGCCCATGAAGGCCAAAGTCCAGGTTTTGAATTAAAATTTTTTAAAAGCCATTTGTATTTCATTCGTGAACACTTTATTTTGCTTAGCTGGAATCTGACTGCAGTGGCTAAAATGAAAACTACTGTATCGTATGTACTCACTGGCATATTGCATGAGCTTCAAGTAGTTTTTACCTGTGTATTACTGACAATTCTCCCTCTTAGTTTTTTTTTGTAAGGCCTGCCTCTCCCATAAAATCACGTACAACGTGGGTGGAGTAAACAGTATCAGTGAATAACTTAATTGCTTGTCTAGAATTAAAATATTACTCTTACCTGTAGATTCAGTTTTGATAGAGACATTGGCAGAAGTAGGACACCTGATACGGACTCTAGATATGACTTTTTTTATTCTTTAACGTCTCTATAAGACTGAGAACAGAGGTGATATCCTGCAGATAATTGATGTTATTTATATTACATATATTTCATATTGTTATTTTGCATATTGCGTTGCATGAAATAGCTGTTATCAAAACTACTAAACATTTCCTTCAATTAATGGTTGAACTGCCACTTTAGATGGGATGTGAAGTGTACGAATGATGGATACTGCTGGGTGTTAATATCAATGCAGCCAGATTAAGTCACTGACTTCTTTACCTTGATCCTTTGGTAGCCTTCCCACTCATTTAGCTCCCTACTGTGAATGTTTTAATCCACGAGAATCCTTCTTTCTTATGATCGTCCTTCTGCTCACCTCTGTCTCTCATATTGAAGTTGCCTCCCAAACTTTGAGGATCATTAAGTATTCAATTAATGACTAATAATTAGCTACACAATATACATAATATTACCAGCGGGACCTTAGTTTATATAAAAACTTAAGGAAACACATAAATGGGCACAGATGGATTCCAGTGTCTACACATAGCGGCTCGGTGTGTTTGCTTTGCTTTCTGGCTGCAGCTGCCCTTGCAAAGGTTTGCTCTGTCACCAGTGTCTTTGGGACAGGACTCTGGCTTCTCTGTCATTGCTACTCCCTCTGGGGATTTTACGTGTCTGTTGAGGCTCTGGACTGTTGCTGTCCTCACTCGGTGAACTTACCTTAGAAGAGACAAGAAATATTGGAGCAACTCTGCTGCCTCCAAAACACCAAAAAGATTCAGGAGCCTGCAACATTGGTACGTTTTTAGGAATCCAGAAACTTGAAGCATTCTTAACATCTTCTCTGAGATAGAAGATGCAGTGTTTCTCCTCATGTCCCCCGCTACCTGGGAAAGACTGCACATGCTGATTCCTCAATATGGTGTTGTTTCTTCATGAGGCCACCAGCCATCTGGTGGAAGTTCAGTTACACTTGTCCCCTTGTCCCTTGGAAGAGGCAGCTGATTTTCATTACTGGAATTAATCTTTGCCCTGGATAGCGATTTACTTCTCCGTTCATAGAAGGCCAGCTCTATAGACTTAATATTCTACACGTTGTCTATGACCAAGAGGCTCTTTTTATGGCAGATGACAGAAGGATTCACTGGCCTTATGTGCATTATTAGCCACACGTAGCCAATCTGGAAGCTCAGCTAAGAGTGTCAACTCAGGGAAAATACTTTGTGGGTTTGGGACATCATCCTCTACCACAAGGTGTATGCGCTGATGTGGTGGCTGATAGACAGTACTACATCCCCAGTATGTGCCATGTGTAGGGGCAGGAACCAAAGCGTAAAAGTAGATCTGGCTTCTATCACCACTACATTAAGGATGTAATTGTGGGATTTATGCTTTTCAGTCCACAATCTTAAACTCTGCCAGTTAGAAGTTCCGGTTCCCAGGGGCAGAAAGCTTCTGTCAGGTTCCATTGAACTGAGAGCTCTTACTGCCATCTGATCACTTTAGTATCCTCTGGCCAAAGGACCAGAAGGCAAGTGAAGGAGTTACGAAACTGGCAGGAATAATCTGCCTTGATTATCATAAATGTCCAGGGTAGCTGCCACACAGGAATAGGAGGAAGTCTGGAAACAAGTCTCTTGGTGCTGGGATGTGTCGGGGTGCCCAGTGATAGCTATCATTTGTACATGTCAGCATGTCAGCAACCATGGCCCAACAAGGGTGAGATGGCTAAGGATGCAAACCCCTCAGGGGTTAAGAGTTGGATCATACAACCAGACGAGCAAACCAGACCAGCTGGAGTGCTGTACAGGGTGAAGGAAACTGAGTGTTGATGATGGAAGAGGGTCGTGCTGGTTGTCGATGATAGACTCCAGAGCAGATACGCAGCAACGCTTATTTCTTTGTAGATGGCAACTTGCTACCACCTTGACAGATTCTACTCCTCACCTTCGTGTCCCACTCCAGAAAGAAAGTCATTTTTAATTCCAGGAAAAATCTAATTATTATAAGATGGGGCAAACCGGTCTGAGTGGCCTGCAGAGTGGACGTCGTCAGATTTACAGATTTATGAAATTCCCTTGATCTGTGGGTTGGGGATTTCCTAGTGTTTGTGCTGTGTCCATACTTTTGTTGTTCCTGCTGCTGCTGCAGAAAGCCAGGGCCTACTGGGGCTTGAAGCCAGTGGGCCAGCTGCTGCTGGTCCCTCAGGGGGCTCACAGGCACGTCCAGCAGGACCTCGTGTCCTGCTATGCTGTGCAGTGCTCGGTAGATAAATTCTCTGTCTCCCACTGCAGATGTGGCTCAGGGATGCAGTAGTTTTAGAGAGCCTCAGTGCAGACAGCCAGTGAGCCTGCGCAGTCGGCACATCCTGCATCACCCATCTGCTTCCCTGGGAGCGCGCTCCACAGCAGCATTAGCACATGAGCTTTTGCCCCGTGCCCTGATTTCTAAGAGCCTTTGGCCATGAGAGTCAATTTTTTTTCATTCTCACTCACCCTTCCGTACAAATTTATTCAAAGACATGCTGTCATCTCCTTTTTGAGATTCTGTGTTTGAGATTTTTGGATATATTGAAGCAGAGGGGAAGTTTATTTTGAAATACTTGTGTTAGCTCACAGGTTTCCTTGTAAATACAGATGATGGGAATGAAACAGGAGAACACCTTTGCTAATTTTATTATCCTCAAAATTGTCAATTAATTCTCAGATGTGTCATTTTCAAGTATTGTTCCCCAGTGTGTAGCTTGTCTTCCCAGTCTTCTGATGTTGCTTTTAATTTTGATGAGGTCTAGTTTATCAGTTTTTCCTTCATGGATGGTATCTTTGATGTTGTATCTAAAATGTCTTTGCCATACCCAAGGTCATCTAGGTTTTCTCCTGTGTTATCTTCTTGAAATTTTATAGTTTTGCATTTTACATTTAGGTCGGTGATCCATTTAGAATTAATGAAGGGTTTAAGGTCTGTGTCTAGATTCATCCTTTTGCATGTGGATATCCAGTTGTTCTAGCACCATTCCACTGGATTGTCTGCTCCTTTGCCAAACATCAGTTGACATACTTATGATGTATTAGTTGACTATACTTATGCAGGTCTCTTTCTGATTCTCTATTCTGTTTCACTGATTTATTTGTCTATTATTCCACCAATACCACACTGTCTTCATTACTTCAGCTTTATAAAAAGTCTTTAAGTTGAGTCATATCAGTTCTTCTAACTTTATCTCCTTCAATTTGTGTTACCTTATTCCAAGTCTTGCCTCTCCATGTAAACTTTAGAGTCAATTTGTCAATATTCACAAAACCATTTTCTAGGATTTTGATTGGTACTGCATTGAATCTATAGATCATTTTAGGAAGAACTGACATGTTAACAATAGTAGTCTTCTCATCCATGAACATGGATTATCTCTTCATTTTTTTTGTTTTTCTTTGATTTTGTTCCTCAGAGTTTTGTAGTTTTCCTCATATAGATCTTATATGTATGTTGTTGATTTATACTTAAGTATTTAATTTTGGGGGTTCTAATGTAAATGGTATTGTGTTTTTAATTTCAAATTTCACTTGTCTATTGCTAGCTTATAAGAAACTGATCGACCTCCCTTTTTTTGGAGCATTTATCTTAGAAAGACTGTAATTGTAAACTCTTTCCCTGCCCTTTGACATACATATCTTTTAAAAACCTCCTTCTCATTTCACAACCCAGGGATGTATTTGTCAAGGACCTAGGAACCATCCCTTTGAAAGGTAACTATTAAGGAAGATAGTATAGGAGCCTCACTTAGGTGGGTACCTTGCCCCAAGGTATAAAACTACCTCCTATCGTGAAGTTATGAAAAGTTTACTTTTCCTTTGAGTGAAGCCACTTAGTAACTCAGATAGTCTAAGATCTCTCCTCCCTAATCCCAGTTCTTAAAAACCCTGTTTCTTCTGTTTCACGCTGGCTGGGTTCACACTCAGTCATGCCTTTCTCCCTTGTTTCAATATCCTTGAACAAGGTCTTCCTTGCCTTCTTAGACTGAGAGAAGATCAGCAAGTGAGGTACAAAGATTCAGGCTGTGAAGGCCCTTGTGGGCCGTTTAAAACACTACTTCTTGCCTCTATGAGATGATAAGTCATTTTCACTAGGGGAGCGGCATGCTCTGATCTGTTTATTAAAAATTATTCTGGACTCTTAAGTGGAGAAGAGGAATGACAGTTAAGAACATAAGCATACAGACCATTTAGGAAGTGGTGCAGGCAGGTATCAGGTAATGGAGACTTGTGCCAGATTATTAGCAGTGGATGTGGAGGTATGTAGTCAGAGTCCACTCCAGTTTAAAGGTAAATGTGACAGGATTTGCTGAAAGACAGTGTTGGATAAGAAGGGGAAATAGGAACCAAAAACAATGCTTAGTCTTCTAACTCAAGACGTGGGTATATCTTGGGATCGAAGATTTGGGACACAAAAGCAACCTTTTGTGGAGGGAATAGGGGATCAAGAGTATTGTTTTGAACATAGTGGATTTGAGATGCCTGCTCAGTGTTCATATGGGATTTCTAGTAGAAAGTTCTGTATATGCATCTGCCATCAGTGAGAGCACATGACTGGACATGAACTTCGTGTAATTGGCTCCAGGGCTTCTCAACATTCAGAGGAGGAGTGGGGAGGAGGAGGAGGTTCAGTTATAGGTAATGGGGGAGATAAATCATGCACGGGGATTATCTAGATAAAATTATAGGAATAAATTGTTAATATAGTCACTTTTTATATATGGATAATAAGCAATCAACTCTAACTTCTTTTCTAGAATTCAAATATTTTTAAGACAAAGAAGAAATGTAAAATATATGTTTAGAAAAACTAAAATTTTATCTGGAGGAAAAAAATGAACTACTGTTAAAAGTCTAATAGTTTGTAACATTATTCTCACAAATAAAATGTTAGTGTATTAAAAATTATATGGTAAATATTGTACGATATAATTCACATCTCCTCTAAGCCAAATGTTTATTTTCTAATAAAATTTGAGCTTTTATTCCTTCTATGTCCTCATAAACAGATTTGGGACATTAATAGCTTCTTGAGTCAGTACGTTTAAACTATTTTTAGTATGTGAAGAAAAAGGCTAAATCTTTCCCAGTCAATCAAAACAGGGTATTTTCTTAATAGATGTCATGTCTCCAATTATTTAATCAGCTGGAAATCTGTATATGCAAAATTACATACTCCTATCCCACAAGGCAGATCATTTTGAATTGGTCATAATGAGATACATACCTGAAAAAATAGTTTTGTTCTCTCTTTAGCATATTAATAAACACTAGTAATATGTTTAAATATGACTTAAGATATTCATTTAAAAAATCTTTAATTCATTTTTGAAAAAAAAATCCACCTAAATCTGATCTCCAAGCGTGGTGCATTTCGGCTGACTTGATTAATGGTCTTCCTAACTGTGTTATCCCGGGTGAGAAAGTACGGTTTTATGACATTTTAAACACTATTTATACTAATTAAACTGCTGCAGTAAATCCACTAAGAGAGTAGGTCTTAGAAGTACTCATCCCAAGAAAAACATTTTGTAACTGGTGACAGATGTTAACCGCACATTTTAGTGATCATTTTGCAATATATGCAAATACTGAGTCATCATGTTGTACGCCTGAAACTAATACAGTGTTATATGTCAGTTACACCTTAATTAAAAAAAAAACAAACAAAGACCTACATTTGCCTGCGTACTGTGTAATGGAGTGCCCCACCTAAGCTTCCTGCCCTGACACACTTACTTGACAGAAATCCCAAATTCTGCAATGTCAGTGCACTGTTAATATCATCTCAGAAAAGCCTGAATTAAATGTGACAGTCGATGGCGATTATTAATCTGGCATTGAACCAGTAATGAAACCATGCAGTCTGAGTGGACGGGGTGCAAGCTCACCTCCTCTTGCTCACTGATCCTTCTGATTCTAGGTCCCTCATCTGACGTTATTTAAGCTCATTATGATCTCCTGTTGAAGCTTAAGGTTTAAATGATTACATAGGACTTTTTTTTTTTTATTATGTACCTATTTTATTTCCAGGCATACTTGTTGTGTACTTCATCTTCCATTGTATTATGCACATACTTTAAAAATCATTTTGGCAATGCCAAAAGTAACTTTGTATTTCTGTCAATACTGCTTTAAACTGCGTGATTTTGTTTCCATGCTATGACCTCATCCCTGTGGCCATGGGACTGTCATGATGTCATCAGTGGCTTTGGTCTGCCTCCCGTGGAATCTAGAGAATCAGATTGTATGTCTTATGTCTTATGTCAATTAGGCCCATCCCTGTGGTGGAGGGAAAGGCTCAGTCTGACCCAAACTATAAAATTGTTGTAAAGATAAAAGGATGAAATGGGCTTTAGAAACCAAGCAACAGTGCCTGATGCAGCAGTGTATTCATTATGAATATTTAGGTCATGGCAGTGGCGTCTTTCCTGTTGGTTCTCACCGTTGCCCTCTACAGTGCTGCTAGAAAATAGGAGTGTCTCCTTTAGGTCACCCTCTCCATCTTCCAAAGAGTCTTTGAGCTTGTTGATCAATGGATGCACCAAGGACATGATACCACTGTTCTTCTGCCCTGAGTCAACATCCCCATGAAGACACCTTGTGCTGCCTGAGTCCTGAGTAAGCCCCTAGATCAGCTGGCTCCAGAGAC
Organism: Camelus ferus; assembly: GCF_009834535.1. NCBI lineage: Eukaryota > Metazoa > Chordata > Mammalia > Artiodactyla > Camelidae > Camelus > Camelus ferus. The sequence continues at coordinate 9,325,886 of NC_045725.1, read as the reverse complement.
AGGTTCTTTGGGGAGTAGAGATTCACAACCAGAAATAAACAGCAAACCTGAGAACCTTCTGCCTGGAAGGTGATTTCCTATTGGAAAATTGAATCCTTAAATCTGTCAGAAAACTCAAGTTCAGAATTACTCATGTACATTTAAAGAAAACTGTCTATGTGAAGAAACTCTAAATTATTACCAGGTCAAGTTCTTTAAGATAGACACTGTTTTGTATACAATTATTTTCAACAAATATTTACTGAGTGACTTCTGATTACTGAGGACTCTGTTGGGCACAACGATACAAAGAAGGGAATGAAATATTAGCCTCTATGAGCTTGCGGACTAAAGATAAGCAAACATCATTTGTGGAACTGTTACACGGAGGAGCATCTCAGTATCACAGAGTGACATCTGTGCCTGGGTATCAGGCAAGACATAACACAGGAGATAACAGTAAAGCTAAGACATGAAGCCTGACAAAAATAAACAAGTGGGACTACATCAAACTGAAAAGCGTCTGCACAGCAAGAAGAAACAATCAGCAAAATGAAAAGGCAGCCTACAGAGTGGAGGAAAGATTTGAGAACCACGTATTAGATAAGGGGTTAATATCCAAATATTCAAAGAACTCATACATCTCAAAAGCGAAAATCAAATAGCCCATTTTAAAGAACGGGCAAAGTTCCTAAATAAACATTTTTTATTTAAGAAGACATACAGGTGACCAACAGTTACATGAAAAGGTGCTCAACATCGCTAATCATCAAAATGCAAATCAAAACCACAATGAGATGCCACTTCACGCCTGTTAGGATGGCCATCAGCCAAGAAAATAAGCTATAAATGCTGGCTGAGGATGTGCAGAAAGGGAACCCTTGTGCACTGTTGGTGAGAATGTAAACTGGTGCCTGAGCTGGTACAGTCACTATGGAAAACAGCATGGAAGTTCCTCAGAAAAACAAACAAAAACCCGAAATACCATATGATCCAGCAATCCCAGTTCTGGGTATATATTCAAAGGGACAAAATCAGGGATTTCAAAGAGGTATCTACTCCCACGTTCATTGTAGCATTGTTCGCAATAACCGAAGTATGGAAACAACTTGTGTTCATTGGTACATGAATGAATAAAGAAAATGTGGGATTCACCCTAAAAAAGAAGGAAATCCCTCCATTGGCAACAACATTAATGAACCTGGAGGTCATTTTTTTTAAAGGGAAACAAGTCAGACAGAACACTGTATGGTACAACTTTATGTGAAATCTGAAAAAAACAAATAAACAAAAAAGTTGAACTTACAGAAACTGAGAGTATAACTCTGGTGGCCAGAGCCTGAGGGTAGTGGAAACATAGAGAGGTTGGTAAAAGGGTACAAACTTTCAGTTATAAACTGAGTAAGTGCTGAGGCTCTAACGGTAACTTTGAAAATACTGTTTTGTATAACTGAAATTTGCAAAGAGAACTTCACCTTTCTCACCAAAACAAAACAAAACGGTAAATATGTGAGGTGATGAATGTGTTAGTTAACTTAATGATGGGAATCCTGTGAAGCCTGAGCCACACTGGTAAGTGGTGTGTCCCAAAGTATCTCCCACAGAGCTTAGGATCCTCAAATTATCCATCCCTTTAAAGGTCCATTTGTTTAAAGATTGTATGGCATTGAGATAGTGCCTCAGAAATTAGAAATAAGTGGTTATTACCTTGATTTAAATGCATTCATTGATCACATTAGTTATTCAGCCACATTACAGAGCCCTGGAAAAATGAGAAACAAAATGACCCAGTAGAGAAAACCGGCAGGCAACTTGTCCTGGAAATTACCTAGAGTAGGAGGGCAGAGTCGTCAGCAAAACTGGCAACCCAGTGCATCACAGTAGGAGAGACTTAAAGAGAATTCCGACCACTGTAGAAACACTGCTTCTTCCATTTCTTAAGATGCCCAAATTGAGTTCTCAGAGATGTTAAGTAATTTTTTCAAGGCCACAGAGACCAGGAATTGCACTGCCAACATTCAGACCCAAACCTTTCAGACTCTAAAGCTGGGGTGATTAGGCCTCTACCACCTGCTTCATAGTGCTTTGGTTGTGGGTTCTAACTGACATTATTTTATATTTAAATAAACTTTTATGGAAATATATATACAGAAAAGTACATAAGCCAGTACATTTTGGCAAAATGAAAGCAAACATGTAATTGGCACCTACCTCAAGAAATAGAATATGATCAGTGCCTCAGAAAGCCCCACTCATTCTCTCTCAGTAATTAAGCCACACTTGAAAATAACCGTTATCTTGAATTCTAACACTATAGGTTTGTGCCTTGTCTGTTTTTTTTAATAAATTGAATCATTCAGTACATAGCATGTGTCTGTTTTCACCCATTCAGAATTGTGTTTGTGAGATTCAAATCTGATGTGAGTATAGCAATTGTTCATTCATTCTCAGTGCTATGTGGTATTTGTTGTAATGTACAATATCTTTCTCTATGCTAATGGTGAACATCTGGTTGCAGCTTTTTATTATTATTTTGATTATAAATAGCACTGTTACGAACATCCTTGTATGCATTGTTTGGTCAACTATGGAAACAGTTCTCATGGGTATTTACCTCACGATGGAAATCACTGCATCAGAGTGTAGGGCAAAGCGTCTTTGAAAGTGATGAGAGCAAGAGTAAACACTGCTGCTGGAGCACTCCAGTTGCTCTTCATCCTCACTCCTTCAGCCTTGATGGTCAGTCTTCCTTTTGCTACTGTAGTGGTTATCACATTGGTGGCATGGGATCATGCTGTGGTTTTGATGTCTTTTTTTTTTGATGACTTAGGAGGGTGAACAGATTTGTATGTATTTATTGACAATGTGCATGTTCTATTCTGTAAAGTGAGTACTCAAGATTTTTACTAATTTTGAAGACTTGGACTTTCTGTATTGTTCTTACTCATTTGTAGAAATTCTTTATGTATTTTGGATACAGGTTCTTTGTCAGATATAAATATTGCAAATCTCCTCCTCTATTCTGTGGCTTCTTTTTCATAATTTTGATAGTGTGTCTTTTAATGAACAGAAATTCTTGGTTTCAGTGTAGTTCAGTTAATTTATGTTTTTCTTTATTTTAGACCAGTTTAAAAAAAATTCTTTGCCTGTTCCAAGGTTAAAAAAAAAAGTTTGTAGTTTTATTTTCTTGAAAAAGTTAATATTTATTGGCCATAGTTACTGATAATATCATCTTAGGAACTTCTTAAAATCTGCAGAATCTGTGATATTGTCCTCTTTTTATTCCTGCTATTTTCTTTTTATTCTTGATTAATCTTACAATAATTATAAATTTTAGTAATCTTCCCCCCCCAAAATATTTTACTTGGTTGATTTTCTCCATTGTGTATTTATTATCTCTATCATTGACTTCTGTTTTTATCATTATGCTTTTCTTTTACTTTCTTTGAGTTTAATGTTCTGTTCTTTTTCTACATTCCTGAGATGAATACATAAATCTTTGCTATTTGACTATTCTTTTCTTATATATGAATTAAACTAGGAATTTCAATAAGTGTATTCTTCCATTGTCATCATTAAAAATTTAGCCTTCTTTCTTGCTGTTGCTCTTTTTAAGAATATGCCTTTATTCTCTGACTTCTTTTAAGATGTTATCTTTGTTTTCATATTTTGTTTCATTATGATATGAAAATCTACAGTGATTTCTTTTTACATACACTACTGGTGTTCAGTGAGTTTCCTGAAGATATACAGTGATGTTTCTCACTGGTTTTAGAAAATTGTTAACTTATTTTTCCAAATATTTCTCTGCTTCATTTTTTCTCTCCTGCTTTGCTGGAACTCCTGTCATACAACCGTTAGGCTTTTTCACCATGTCATATATTTTTCTGTATTGTCTATAGTTTTATTCCTTTGACATATTTTCTACTAGTCCTTCTAATGGTTTATTAATTTTCTCTTTCGTTGATTCCAATGTGCTGTTCAAATTATTTATCTGAGTCACAATTTTATTATATATATATTTTTAAATTTCTAGACTTTTCACCTGACATTTTTCATAAATTTTAATTATCTGGTAAAAGTTTCCAAAATCTTACATATTTTCTTGAATGTATTTTCCATAGTTGTTATGATAATTGTAATAATTGTGACATTTGTTGCTCTGAATCCATTATTGATTTTCTCTAGGTCTGTTTCTGAACATTCCTGGTACTATCTAGTTGAATGTGGATGTGATCATTTCCTAAGGCTACTACAACAAAGAACCACAAAGTAGGTAGCTAAAAACAATAAAAATGTATTCTCTCACAGTTCTGAAATCAAGGTGTTCAGGTCTGTCTTCTCTGTGAAATCCTTAGGGAAGAAATCATTCCTTGCCTCTTCCAGCTTCCGGTGGCTACTGGTGATCCTTGGCATCCATGGCTCACAGGTGTATTACTCCAGTCCCTGACTCCATCATCACGCTGTTATTTCTTGCGTTTGTGCTTCACTGTGTGTCCTCCCCTCTTCTTAAAAGGACACCAGTCATTGGATATAGGTTCCACTCTAACCTGTGATGGTCTCATCTCAGCTTGATTACCTCTGCAAAGCCCTATTTCCACATAAGGTCACATTCACTGGTACCAGAGATAGGACTTGAGCATTTCCATTTTTTGGATATACTAGTCAATCCACTTTAGCTGGATAACTATGAAATATTTTTGAAAATTTGATAATATTTTTCTCTAGAATGAGTTGAGTCTCTACTTTTTGAGTAGAGCAGAAACTGAGCTCACTTAAGTATAATTTTTTAAGACTGTCCTTCTGATTAGCCCCTGGATCTCCAGGTTAGCCTAAAAGGTTCCCCGCTGAGAGCTGGGATATGCTAGATGCTAGAGTATTTCCTTTTTGGCAGACTCTATTTTCAACTTTTGTCTCCCTGGCACTATAAGGACGATCAAAACTCTGCTTTTTAGAAGCTTTGTACTTACCTGTGTGTATCTTTGCCTTCGGCAGCTTAAGAAATTGGCATGTGCATCCAGGGGAAACTGGAATGCCAGATTCATTTCTCTGTACCTCCATTCTGTCTAGGATTTTGAACCTTCAAGTTTGGGGTTCCTTGGCATTCTCAAACTCAGAATTTTGTCTCTACAACATTGTGATATTGCTGGAAACTCTGATGGCTTCTCTGCTCTGTGTTGTAATCCTCTTGCTGTGCTTGCCACAGCCCTAGCTTACACCTTGTGGATCAAAGATGATAAACTGAGCAGTTGGTCCCTAGCTTATACCTTGTGGATCAAAGATAAACTGAGCAGTTGGTCCCTAGCTTATACCTTGTGGATCAAAGATAAACTGAGCAGTTGGTCCCTAGCTTATACCTTGTGGATCAAAGATAAACTGAGCAGTTGGTCCCTAGCTTATACCTTGTGGATCAAAGATAAACTGAGCAGTTGGTCGTTTCCTAAGTTCTTTGGAAATTTTTGAAAATCAAATAAAATTGTTATTTTAAAACACGAGGTTCTGAGATGGTTTGTTACACAGTAGTAAAAACAAAACAAAACAAAACAAAACAAAACAAAACAAAACAAAACAAAAAAAGGACTTGACGATGTTAATTCACTCAATGTCTATTACAAACGTTCTTCTTACTTGCCTTTTCATGCTGTAAGGGCTAGTAAACCAAATACTTCATCTAATAACATTCTTTCTAACTCGGGGTTGTGGGGTAGGGTGGTTCACACAATAGAAAAACGTCTAATGAGAAACGTTCAAGTCCCTGAATGTGGAGCATGTCCTAAATCACAAAAAAAAAGAAAAAAAAAGTCTTACTATGTGTAATTTTTTTTCCCCCTTAAACCTTCTTTATCTCCCTTCCTGGAACACACACACGAATAGCAGGACTCTTGCTTCCATTAATTAACAAGCGTGGAGACGGAGGTCTACCTGCTGCGGATGCAGACACAAAGGGTAGAAAGAGCCTGAACAGCCACACCGGCCCTGTCTCCTGTCTTCCGAGTTATTGTGTGGGACAAATCAATTATTATTATTAGGTTTTATTTATTTATTTATTTTTAACTTTAACTTTTTTTATTGAGTTATAGTCATTTTACAATATTGTGTCAAATTCCAGTGTAGAGCACAATTTTTCAGTTATACATGAACATATATATTTTTAAGATGCTCTTTGCTTAGGTTTTCTGTTATATATAGATAAATATGCTACTGAACAATACAGATATACTGTGATACAGTCTTCTGACTGGAGTTAGAACTGCTCTGAAATATTGCATTGTTCTTTTCATGTTGCTAATTCCTAGAACAACAAGATGTAGATGCATGACCTTCTGCAGTTGGTCGTTTTAAAAATGTATACTGCCTTTTAGAGCCTCATTAAAATGAATAATTGGCAAATGTGTTTCAAATACTAAAGTCATCAGTTTTTCAGTCAAAGAGAGAAGCTGTGACTGTTTTTTTTTTTTCACAGATAAGGTAATCCAAAATAAAACTACTTCTTGATAATTTGTAAAATATTATATTCAAAACCATACATTGACAAAGTACCCTGTGTGTTGTAGGCTGTAGACTCACTGTCTTGGAAATTTAACATGTAACTATTTGAACTTGATAAAGTTATGAAGTCGTAACCTAATTTATTTTATGAAACCACAGCACTCCATCTTAAAGAATTTTGAGGCGAAAAGAGTCAGGGTTAAATTCCTTTAGGCAATATAAATACTATTAGGAAACAGGAAGAGGAAATCCATTTTCTAAGATTGGAATCAGAGGCTCATTAAAATATTCATTATGTATATGAGATACTCTTGTGGTCCGCAAGAGCACCAGGCTGAATGATGGAAAAGATGCTGAGGCCAAAAACTTGCAGCACTGGGAACTTGATTTTATGTAGGTGACAGATCTCAGCAGTTAAAATCAACTTCTATGTAACATTTTGCCAGAAACACACTGTTGAATCTCTTTTTCCAAAACATTTTACTTAATCTTATTTACGTGGTAAAGTCACACTGATATGACATAGAATAGTAAAATTATCTGTGTTTATATTATGTATCTACAATTTATAGAGAATTTACTGGAATATGATGAATTCACAAACTATGAAATGCATATGTGAATATGAAATGTGACAAAAGATTTTTATCATTGTCTCTGTAGCAGAGGGAAAATTATTCCTGAAGAATTTTTACTTTGTTTCTTAAGTTTTATTCTATTTAACATGCCTAGAAAAGAAATTAAGTTGACTGCATTATAAGGAGACAGACTTGAGTGCAGTTGGGGGAGAAATTTTCTCCTCTTGACCCTTTTCAAGAAATCACTGTGATGGATCTTAATCAGGGCCAATATAAGAAATAGAGGAAATGGTTTGCCCTTCTCTAGACGCAAAGGAAACATCCATTAAAAAAACTATAGGTCTTTTCAACCAATGGTGCCGGAACAACTGGACATCCATAGGCAAAAAAAAAAAAAAAAAAAAAAGAAATAGACAAAGAACTTAACATCCTTCAAAAACATTAATTCAAAATGGATCACAGACCTAAATGTAAAATGTAAAACTTTAAAACTCCTAGAAAATAACATATGAGAAAACTAAATGACCTTGGTTTTGACATTGACTTTTTAGACACAACAACAAAGAAAAAAAGACTTGATAATCTGGACTTAATATTAAATGTTAATAACATTTTAATGTTTAATAACATTAAAAACTTTTCTCTGCAAAAGACATTGTTAAGAAAATAAAAACACAGACTGGGAGAAAATATTTGCAAAAGACACATCTGAGGAAAGACTGTATCTAAAATATGTAAGGGCTCTTAAGCTTCAATGTAAGACAACAAACAACCCTATTAAAAATGGGCCGAAGGCCTTAGGAGACATCTTATCAAAGAAGATACACAGATGGCAAAAATCTGCACGTGAAAAGATGCTCTATATCCTATGTCATCAGAGGAATGCAATTTAAAACAACCAGATACAACTACACACCTATTAGAATGGCCAAAATGCAGAATACTGACAATGCCAAATGCTGGTGGGGACGTGGAACAACACAAACTCTCATTCATTGCTGGTGGGAATGAAAAATCCCCTTTCGAAGTACAGACGGGTGGTTCCTTACAAAATAAGCATACTCTTCCCATAGAATCCAGCAGTTGCACTCCTTGCTATTTACCCAAGTGAATTGAAAATTATGTCCACACAAAAACCTGCACGTGGATGTTGATAGCAGATTTCTTCATAATTGCCAAAACTTAGAAGCTAGCAAGATGTCCTTCAATAGGTGAATGGATGAATAAACTGTTGTACATCCAGACAATAGAATATGATTCTGCACTAAAAAAAAAAAAAAAAAAAAAAAAGAGCTATTGAGCCATGAAAAGACACGGAGAAAGTTTAAATGCATATTACACAGTGAAAGAAGCCAATTTGAAAAGGCTACATACTGTAAAATTACGACTGTATGACATTCTGGAAAAAGCTATTTAGAGACAGTAAGAAAGATCAGTGATTGAGGCGGGCAGGAGGAAGAATAGGCAGAACACAGGTGATTTTTAGGGCAGTGAAAATACTCTGTGTGATGCTGTATTGATGGATACATATCATTAAACATTTGTCCCAACCCATAGGATGTACAACACCAACAGTGAACTTCAATATAAACTATGGGCTTTGGGTGATAATGATGTGGAAATGTAGGTTCACCAGTTGTCACAAATATTCCACTTGGGTGGGAGATGTTGGTAACGGGAGAGGTGATGCCTGTGTCGGGGCCGGGGGTATATGGGAAACCTCTGTACCTTCCTCTAAGTTTTGCTGTGAACCTAAAGCAACTCTAAAAAAGTAAAGTGTTAGAAAAATACAAATTTAGAAACTCTCTATAGAAGCTTAGGTTCTACGTTATAGTTCAAGCATGTGTTTTCTTTCAATGCAGATGATTTTTATTAAAAAGCATTGTACTAATTATCAGTCAGGGTTCAACCAAGGAAATAAAACCTGTAAAGAGGAGAATGAGAGAGAGAGAGAATTTGATTGTAAAGAATTGGCTGACACAATTGTAAGGTCTTGCTAGGCAAGTCTCGTGTCCACGGTCTGTAGTCCATAAAGCAGACAAGACGGGAAGATCACAAGCGCACTGGGACCCCACGGGCATGAGCTGGAAATAGCATTCAGAGGTGGGATCCAGTCAGTCAGTATCTGCCTCTGTCTGTCTGTCTGTCTTTCCCTAGGGAAAAAACCTAACTTTCTTTTAAGGCTTCCTCATTAAGTGAATTATCCAAGATAATCTCTCTGATTTAAAGTAAGCTTTAGAATGACCGTTAACATTCGTGGTGATGACAAGAGCTGTTTGATTGGTGTGACAGGTGTAAAATCCCAGCTGAAGTTTTTCGAGAGAGGAGAGAAAAAGCAGGTGGCTACTGAAGATATGTTTTTGTGGTATTTTACTGTGAAGGACAGGAGAGAACTGTGGGGCAGCTGGAGATAATAATGAAGCCGATCGATTTTTAAGGTGATATAAATACAATTGGGTGTATTGTCTTATGGGAAAATTCAATAGAAGGAAAACAAATAATCTACTTGAAAGGGGGAATATTGCTGAAGAAAAGTCCTTGAGTAATTGAAAGGGTATCTCTAGAATCAAATACACAGGGAGGTGTTTGGCCCTTGGTGGAAGCACAGAGTACATCCACATTATCAGAAAACATCGATCAAATTAGCACAATTGCAAACAAGTGAATAAATAATGTTATGGGGCTTATGAAAGTTGTACTCTGTTCCATTTTCTCAGTGAAACAGAAAGCTAAGTCATCAGCAGAGAAAAATGATGGGGGAGGAGGTATTGGGAATTAAAAGAGGACATGCCAGGGAGCAATCTAGGCATGTATGCATCTGAAAAAACTAGGAGCACGTTGTATGATTGCCGGGAACGCTCAAGACTGAATTGAGGCAGGAGGTTCCTGCATTTAATAAGACCAGTCAGTTAATTGTGTATTTCTTTTTGTCAAATTCACCAGCACAGTTTCTGGTACAGATGCAGAGTAGGTGGAGAGTTAGACTTAATCAGGGTGGAGGTGTAGCCAAACAAGGACAAATGTAGGGAGGGAACAGAGAGTTGAGGTTGGATGCAAAAAAAAAAAAAAAAAAAAAGAAATCCTTATAGTAATTGGACTTTAAGCTCCTTAAGGAAAGAAGTGAGGAAATGAAAGTGAAAAAGAGTGAAAAAGCAAGTCTACAAACCCCAAATTCTAGTGGGATCTAAGAATTTATTAGCATCAGAACAAGGGAAATGTCCTGGAATGTGAGTTGAGGGCAGCCAGAAAGTGGGCTGCACCTGCAGTCACTGACAACGACAAGGTCTAAGATGCGATTTGGAATTGAGAGGTTGCAGTGTGAGGGAGAACGCGGTCATGGAAGGAGAGGCAGGGAGGTGCTGGAGAGGTCCCGGGGTGTTGGAAGGATCATGTACGTATTTTTTTTACATCACCAAGAATTACCACAGGAGTAGTGTTGCAATAGTTTGGTATATTTCAGTTAGCTCAGCTCACTGAAATTCATTTTCAGTGGAAGATACAGGTTTTATCATTATTTTATGTTTAAGATTAACGGCATTGCATTTAGTTTACTCTAAACTTTTAGATTTTTCTACATAGATTTACATGTAACCAAAAGAAAGGAAAGAGATCATAGTTAATACCATCATGCCTGAAGGCATCATTTTTTAACCAAATCACCTGAAGATGATTTGTTTCCACTTATTGGAGTTGTGTGAAACAGGTAAAAAATTAGGAAATGTAATTTTTTTAAAAAAAATGCAACAATGATAACAGTTGCTATTATTTACAAGGTCCTGTGATGTATGGTTACACTAAACAGATGAGGTGAATGTTACTGTTATTTCATTGTTGAGAACCTGAGGTACAAAAAGTTTAAATGGATGTTCAAAGTCAAAGAGCTACTAAGTGAAAGAACTGCGGTTTTCACATAGACAGACTCCCGCGATCTTCCTCTGACCCTCTGACCAAGACAAAGCGCGTATTAATAGACTTCATGCCGACCATTATTCTCATAGCGCGCTTTTCTATTTCAGATTTCTTTGGTTGTTCACATTCATTACATCCTTCCAAATGGTCTCCTTTATTTGTCTGTCCTTAAATGAAATCATTTTGTAGGGTGTATTATCAATTATGAAGGTGATGAATTGCTGCATTACTTTTCAAAGAGCTGCTTCAGCGAGCTGCCGAGTCTGACATTTCTTCAGCAAGCACTAGGTCACGAGTCGTCTTGTCCCAGCCCTAACAAGGGCTCTTCCTTTGCTAGTGATGCAATTAGCTGTCAGGTCTCGTCACATGTTGTTTCCTCTTGTTTCCTCATAATTAATTCAAGAGAAATACTGAGTTGCGTGGAAGCTCATTTTAAACAGGATTCCAGGGGTCTTTTGAGACTTATTAGTTGTAGCACAGGCGGTGGGAGATACTAGACATGCAGTGGATGTTCCTCAACACAGTTACTCTATTAGACTGAGGGAATCTTGTAAAAATCTGTTTAATTAAAGCCAAATAAGAAAGAAGGTGGTAAGCTTATTAAGAAGTAGGCATAAGACTTAAAACACCCAAGGTTGTTCTAGGACTTTGTACTTGCTGTTTCCTCTGCATGGATTTCTTCCTGGGATTTTGTTTTCATAACTGCCTCCTTCTCAGGTGTAACATTTAATTCTCATTCTTAGGGAGATCCACTTTTCCTAAAAGAACATTCCTTTCTCCTGTTACTCTCTGTCACAAGACTCTGTTTATTTCATTTCTCATATACTGCTAGGGATGGAATGTTGGTGTCCCCCTTAAATTCGTGTGTAGAAATCCTAACCCCTAATGTGATAGTACTAGGAGGTGGGGCCTTTGGGAGGTGAGTAGGTCATAAGGGCATGTGTCTCTTCTTCTAAGGGAACTCATCCCACCCTCTTCGTAGAAGAAGAGACACCAGAGAACTCTCCAGTTCTTTCTATTACGATCCTGCAAGCAGGAGCCAGCCCTCACCAGACACTGAACCTGCAGGTCCTTGAACATGGACTCCCCAGCCTCCAAAACTGTGAGAGATGAATGTTGTTTAAGATGTAGGATTTCAGGACACTTCGATTTTTCTTCTGCAGAACCTCATCTTAAACCCTCCTTGAACTGATGAAAGTCATTAGCCAATGTGTCACTGAGGTCCCGGTTTTAGGGCTGCGTTGTGATTTTTATGTTATCTGTGTCTGTATCAGTATTTCATGTCACATCAGCAAGAAATTTAAATATTTGTCCAACACGTTTATATGATTCATGCCACTTCATTAATTGGATTGTCAAACAATTCAAAAGCCTATTCATTACCTGTTTTCAAAATGTATTGCTGCTTTTATGTGACTTACTGTTTTTGGTGTGATCTGAAATCATTTTTCATTACAAAATAGCACCTCCGTGTCAGAATTATTTTAATTTATTATTACTTTTGTTTTGTATTTCATTAATTTTATCTACATTTTTCCTCAGGCCTTTACTACATAAATTTAATATTCATATGTAGTTTCAGTTCAGGAGTTTACCGTTTCTTTCTTATTTTACAGACACTTTCCCAACAATGTTTTTCCAAATTGTACATCCCCCAGCATATTTTCCTTCCCATGTTACCTGGATCCATTCCAGTGAAACCCCAAATAAGAAAAATATTGTGGAGGAAAGTCATGATGGAAAGAGACACGGATCTTCAATACTTTTGGTTAAAGTATATAATTTTTGAAAAAACTTTTAAATTGTAGATGCCCACATGCATATGTTGACAGGTCTCTCTGGAAGTCAGGGGCCCTGCAACGTAAGCTTCCTGAATTCCATGGTATGTCCATCTCTGATCAAAGGTATTAAAGAGAAAAACCACAGGCCCCAGATGGCATCACTTGCGCTGAAGCCCGCGATACCAAACCTGGATTTAATACCTAATTTAATTGTAGTTTTGGCTGGCCTTCGCAGGAAGTGTAAGCGTAAGCAACCAGTCTGGAATTTTCTGGTCGGCACCAAGGAGGTAACCCGCCCTGCGGAGCCCTTGGGCCCTGGAGGAAGGAGGCAATCTACACATAAAATGCTTGCAATTCCTCTCCCTTCACCCACACCCCCCAAAAGGTGCCCTGGCCTAAAAATAACCCCTTCTTTTCTTTTGCTAATAGCTCCCTTGCCCCACCCTTCTTCCCATAAGAATCTTCCCTTCCCTCACAACGCCTTGAGCGCAGGGCTGGTCAGTAGATGGGACGCTGCCCGATTCAGGAATTGCCTAATGAAGCCAATTAGATCTTCACATTTACTCAGTTGAATTTTGTTTTTAACAAAAGTAAAACTAAGAATATTATCTCCCTCAGTAAGTGTCTCTGATAGGTATCTGCTTTCCATGCTAAACACCAAGGAAGATAAGAAACACACTTTTAAAAACATCTGTAATTATTTTATAAACAAATTGGAGAGAAACTTCTATGTAATTCTTTGAAAGTAATTTTATTTTCTTAAAATAGGTACTGAAAAATTGATATATTAAAAAGTGGACACAGCTTTAGGAACAATATAACCAAGTTTAAGAAAAATCGAAGCAAATTTTAGACTATAAGCCATTGACAAAGTTTGTTTAACTTATTACTGATTCTTAATGCCTAGCATGCAGATGGAACTCAATAAATATTTGTGACTGCGTACATTAATGAGTAAATGAACTACAACATTTAAAATAAGAATTCCACAACAATCTAATAGTTAATGGGCAGGATAATCAGACAACATGAATAGAAGGAAAAATGTTCTCCCGATTGAGAGAGAAATGTAACAGAGTAATATAATGTATTCACAGTAATGTTAATTGTTACTTAAAATTTTCATGCACATAAGGGAGGGCAAATGATGCAGAAAGTTGTGCTGTTGCAAGTAAAGAGACCCAGGGCTGGGGCTGAGTGATGACAGTGAACAGCGCGACTCGTGTACTTTCCAGACTAATCAGTGACCAGAGGTACGAGTTACCAGTGTCACTGGTTAACTGGGGCGTCTCAGCAGGAAGCAACTCTGTATTTTCCCCATTACTGTACGTCCCTTCTTCTGAGCCATATGAACCCATACTCCTTAATGATACCCTTGCCAAACTCTCTAACTTTTCAGCCACATCTGTTGTTATTATGGTCCTATTTTTGTGTTTAAGGCATAGTCATGTTCATTTTAAACTGGTAGCCACATAGCTAGGTCAAACAGCTTCTCTTGTCTCCAAAGAGCTGGCTAAAGACTCAAGAGTATGTGTTGGCGTGTGTGCCCGTGCACCCCGCTGCTGTGGGAAGAGGGCGAAGAGGTGATTCTGGATCTCTGATAATGTGTGTTTTGTTTTTTTTTTTTCTTTTTCTTTCTTTCTATTCTGACTCTCCTGGCTAAAGTCTCCCTCTCTGCTTGACACATTATTTTTTCTTTAGACAAATTAGTAAAACCAATTAAGTTTATGTCTTTTATAAAGTGATCTTCACTGACCCTCCAAATACTTGACAAAAAAGCCAAAATCCATATGGTGAGCCATCCGATCTGCCTGTGTTCCGCCCCTACACCCACCACTCCCTCACAAACTCTCTGAGCATTGCCTTCTCTTTCCTTGGCTCCCTGGCTCCATCCAGGCCCCCAGCTGTGCTCCAGTCAGCCAGGACTTTGCACTTGAAGTTCCCTTTCCCCAGAAGGCTCCTCCCCAAGAGTCCTGGCTCATCTTCTTCACTCCTTCGGATGCCACATCTCACTGAGGCCTTTTTTAGGACGATATCTAAAACTTCCACATTGTTCCCCCGTGGACATTTTCTATCCCCATTGCCTGAATCACGTTTTTGATTTAGCCTATCCACTCAAATTACATAACAAACTACATAATTTACTAATGTGCTTTGTTTTTCACCTAATGCCAACATGAGGGTAGGGAGTTTTATCTCTCGTTCACTGCTCCATCCTCAGCTCCTAGACTGGTGAGCTGCGGCTTGGTGCGCACTCTGTGCACACTTGTGGTATGAACTGTGGTAGTTGGTTGAGGGCTCGGGCTCTCTGAGACAAGTTAAAGGTTGTCTAAGAGTAGTGATGGTCTTTTTAAGCTAGAAATGGACATTTTAGGTTAGAAATACACCTATTTGTATAATTTTTCTCACCAAGTTCAATGCTCAGGAGTTGACAGTGACAGTAAGTACCTTGGCATATGTAAATCAGCATTGCTCAACAGAAATATAATGCAGACCACACAAGCAAGCCATATATGTGGTTTTATTTTTTAAATTTTTTCAGCTTTATTGAGATATGATTGACAAATAGAATTGTATATTTTTAAAGTATACAATATGATGATTTGATATATATGTGTATGTGTGTGTTTACATACATATATATATACACACACATTATGAATAATTATCCCAACCAAGGTAATTAATGAGATTTTACATTTTTTTGTACAAGGTCAGTGAATTCTGGTGTGTATTTCATTCATGTAGCACATTTCAGTTCATAGTAGTCATATTGCATGTGCCCAGTAGACCACGTGGCGAGTGGTTGCCATATCAGATGATTTAGAGCTGGACAAATACAGAGTTGGAAATGGCTTGGCTCTGCTTGAAAGATATGCTATAGAGACAATGGAGTGAAAAAGAGAGACAGAGTTGTTGAAAGGATGTACCATAAAGCCAATTGCATCAGTAGGGGAAAGAGTGGGGCAGAAGAGATTTATGAAAGGAGTTCCAAATTACGGCAAAGGGTAGGTTCATTGGGATGACAGGATAGGTATTTCTGGTTGGAGATTATCTGAAGCGTGAGCTGGAAATGAACGTTGTTATGGACAAAAAGTACAACTGGGTAGTAACAGTGGTCCAGGAAAATGAGAGATGGTGTTGTGAACAAAACTGTTGCCAAAGTCCTCAAGGAATGTGGGTGGAGGTGAGTGGCTTTCAGGTTCGTAGGTGACAGCAGTGGAGTGCTGAGGGTGACCACTGGAACTCACGTCACCTAAATTAGAGGACTTGAGCACAGGGTGAAACAGTAATTTTTTAAGAAGTGTTAATGTGGGTCTAGAGATGACTGAGAGAATTCAATCAATATGATAGAGGGGGAGTGATGAAGAAGAGGGCAGAATGTAATAAGAGGGCAAATCGTAGAAGAGAGTAGAAAGCGGCTGGGAGTGTCAGGGGAAACCCAAATTAAAATGAGCAGAGAATTGACACAACATTGTAAACTGACTATAACTCAATAAAACAAAAACAAAAACAAAAACAAAAACTGAGCAGAGCACTCTCGTTGTTAAATCTGAAGATGGGACTAGTCAATAGTATATCGATAAGAGTATTTCCCGGCTGTCCGTGAAGAATTTTTCCTCACATAAGCTGGCACTGTCACACTACTCTAATCTTTTAACATCATGTGGTTCTTCCCAAGGGCAGAAGTAACTCTTGGATAATGGCTCTTAGATCGCCAAGATGAACTACTTAAGTCGGAGAAGCTTTATCAAGGCAACTCTTTCCTAGAATTTGCAGTATATTTATTATCCTTGATGTCACTTTTCATATTACTTCTTTCAGAAGCTTCTTGAAAGGGATAAAGGAGCCAATAAAGGAGGCTCCAGCTGAGTCCTGGGGTCTCCAAGAGTTCATCTGAGACTTTAAAGGAGAATCTCAATTTGTAAAACTCTAGGGCAAGAGAGGAGAAAGTGTTCAGGTCAGATCATTTTGTTTATTTGCCGAATAAAGACTGAACTAGTTGCGAAAGTAATCTTAAATTATTCACTCAAGTTGGTCATTATTCCATATTCATTCAACAAACATTTGCTGAATTTTAGCTAGTTGTCAGGCACATGACAAGGTTCTGAAGACACAGGGGTGAAAAAAGATAAAGTCTTTCTCAGAGAGATTCAGATTAAACCGGGAGACTGAAAGTTAATTAAGGAATTAAAATAGAATGTGGCGGGACTGTCAAGGGGCCCTCCTGACATGCGGCGGTGGATTGGTGGAGACAGAACATCATCCCAGCCGTCACGTCGCCATCCCCCCGGTGACCAACACTGCGGAGTGTACTGAAAATGACGACGCAGAAGGCAACACCATATGACACATCAGTACAGCAACACTGCCTACTGTTCACTGCCAACATCTGTTTAATGTTTTGCTAAAAGTGTCATCTTTCTATGGTAATCACCACACATTGTCAGAAGTCTCAGATGTTCTCCTCTCTCATCCACATACCTTCTCAAAGTCCAGTCGTGCGCACATTCCTCTCTGCAAGGCAATTATAAGCTGAGTAGTTCCCCAACGTGGCTGCTCATTAGAATCACCTGGGGAACTCTTACCCAGAACTCTGCCCGGGACATACCCCAGACCAACTAAATCAGAATCTTTGGGGGTGGGATTCAAGCATCAGTATTTTTTTTTTTTTTTTTTATACAGCTCCCCAGGTGCTTCCGAAGTTCTGGCACGGTTGCCAGCCACTGCCTTAGAGTGTACAGGGAACGCAATCCCACTCGTAATTCAAACCGTGACTTCTTGTGCCTCGGGCATGACCTCTACAAAGAGCTTAAATTCCTGGCTCCTCCCAGACAATCCAGGTCAAATGGTGGTGGTATTCTGAATGCAAATTAAGAAAGAGAATCTTACAGATTTGAGTCTGGGTGGAATCAAAGCTGGTCCTGCAGTTTCTGGTCTGGGCAGCGGTGGAGAATGTAAGTGCAGCTCATTACATATAATTCATAATATGTGTGTAATAATTAAGGGTCACTGGCGTACCTAACGTGAATACAACCAGGTTGTTTCAGGAACTTAGGTTTATTTTTTTCCTAAGAATGCAATCATATTATTTTTGAAATGAAAGCAGTCAGAATCCATGTGCTGTTAAGGAAGAATCATCCACTCTAAGGGAGACTATTTCTAGATGATGACATTCAAATGAAGAAAATATTCCACAGTAATATGCTCTATTTGGGGAGAGATTAAGATTAGACTGGAATAGACAAGTCATGTTCGTTTTCTAAAGATCTCTCTCTCTTTTTTTTGTGCATTAAACCCTTCATTCGTTTAACCATTGAATCTTTAAATCTCAGTAGTATTCTGAAAGGAATAAGGCTTACCTCCAAGTGTATTTATGTGAAAGCTTTAAACAAAAGTGAAAAATAAAAGTAATTATTATTTTGTAAATGAGAAGGCCTGAATGAGTTCCACTCTTCAATTAGGGTCTTACCAGGGTTCAGTAGTGCAAAACGTGTTCCTGAAATTTCCTCACACTGTAATTTTATGTACTTTTCTTTGTAATTCCCCAAGATGTCTTAGAATTTCCACCATTTTTACATACCCTTTATACAGTTCTCACCAGTGAAGTTGTAAAATAAAGGCACTCTTAAACTTCTATCCATTTAAGCAATTTTGCACCCAGGGCATAAATACAGCGCTATGAGTTTGGTTTTAGCAAACAACGTACATGCCATAAATTATAATTCTTTCTTGGCTTTGGTTTGACATTAAAACAGGAGAAATGGCACACTCGGAGCTCCCTTACCTTTTACACCAGGCATGCAATGTTCTCCAAGAAGACGAATGACTGGATTACATTTTGATTATTAAAGTGAGGTTTATTATGCTGTTCAACAAAAGTGCATTTAACAGAATTTTCATTATATTCAAATCAATTCCAGAGTTACACACTTAAAAAGTAAATGAAGTGTGGTTCTGTAGAGAATTACTCCTGTGTGAATTCAGGCAAAGTAAGAATAGTATATTATTCTTACTGGAAAATCCCGAATACATATTTGAGCTATAAATACATGGAAAGATGAATGGTATGTTTTCCAAGGGTATTTTACTGTGAAGTTAAAGGTGGTTAAGGCAAGAATTTATAAGGAAGTTTTAAAATTTCTTATGGAAAATGGGAGGCACGATCTTCAATTTCTGCACCCTTATTGCAGTCCATCCCTCAAGTCACTCCATTTACTCCACGAAACACCTGCTCTGCGTGTGTCTTGATGCTCGTGTGCTGAGTGATGGTATTTCTCCCACTTCCTTTGGGAGACATGAGTTCTTTCTGCTTTTAGGAAGAGCTCCAAGTACATGTCTCTGCATAATATTTTCTCTTACTTCTTGCCCTGGTTCTTTGGGATTAGGCAAAATCCTTCCACATAACCATGCCCTACTAAGCCTGGCCATCAGGTAATGTAAAGAGTGAAATCTCAGCAAAGCTGGGAGATAAATAAATAAATACAATAACATGTAGATAATAAAAAGGAAAAGAATAGTAGATAATGAGAGAGAAAGGTTGTTTTACTCTCTCCTTAATATAAGCTGTGATATTTATCATCCAAAGGTGATGATGCTATAAAAAGGGAATTAATTCTGTAGATTTAAATAAGGGGGCGATCAAAAGTTAACCTAAAAGTAACAAGTCACTTACATTTTTCCAATTTTTGTGATTAAAAAATCTCTTTTATTCACAATTAATAGGTAAAAAGACTAATGAAATAATTTTTTACTCTATTACTTAATAGCCATTGACAGGATGTGTTGCTCTATATTATCGGTCCATTCCTTCTGCTTTGAATTACAGCAGCACATTTGTAAGTAAATTTCAGTGTATAGAATTATTTGATAACTTCAGGGATTTTTTTTTTTTTTTCATTCTAGCTTCTTGCGTCAGTCGTGTTAACCTGTATTGACTTATAATCTGAAAGCAATTAGATCAGGCCAAATGGAAGTGAGGCTGTTGGTAAGAAAACAGACTAAAAAAAGAAATGAAAACATGACCCACAACACTGTTTTTTATAACAGCAATGCCCTCTACCACCAGCTGTTTATGAAACTGGCAAGACTATTGAAAATGTGTTTTCAGAGCTCAGTCTCTTAAGAAAACTCATTGCATTTTTTACTTTGAAAAGAGACTAGTGTAGAATTGAGCCTGGTGGTACATGGTGGTAAACAAATATTTGGTCAAGGAAAAATATTTATATTAAACTGGTACCTAAGTGTCAGAATTCAGTATTGAATAAACTTGTTAAAACTAAGATGCATTTAAAGTTTTTAGTCAAAAATTTAACAAACACATCATTTAAAATGACTTCAGCTTTATGTTAGTTTTTTCTTTAATTTTTAAACCAATTTTTAGAAATATCTAATGTGTATCTAAGTCATTGTAATTAGGCCTATTTTTAAAAGGTCTTCATCTTAATATTCTTTAACATTATTTTTAGAATTATTTATTACTCTGTTTATCCTTACAGTTTCCTCTACAGCAGTTAGGTTGTATAGGATTTGAACAAATCTGAGTTACAATCTCAAATTAACAGGCATTCCAACCCAGTGAAAACCACCGACAAACTTTTGCTTCTTTAAGAATAAATTTTAGTTTTAGAATAAAAATATCAATATAATTTTGGTGATTAGCCCTTTGGGCATAGCACTAACAGTATTTAGATTATGAGATTACAGTTGGCTCTTAAGCAACATAGGTTTGACCTGTAAGGGTCCACCTATACGTGCGTTTTTTTCAATAGTAAATACTACGTACTGCGCGAGTCAAGGCTGGTTGAATCCATGGATGCCAGACCGCAGGTGTGGAGGGGTTGCATGTACAGAGGGCCGGCTACAGATTATATGCAGATTTTTAATTGCACAGAGGGTCAGTGCCCCACCCCTTGCATTGTTCAAGGGTCAACAGTAGTATTCCATTTCCTTCTTTTTTTTTTTTTTTTTTAATAAGCTTGGTTTCTTTTGTTAGTTTTAGATTTCACATATAAGAGAGATTCTATGATATTTGTCTTTCTCTGACTTATTTCATTTAGGAGAATGCCCTTTAGGTCCACCCATGTTGTCATAAAGCAAGATTTCTTTCTCTTCTATGGCTGAATAATATTCCACTGTGCACATATACCACAATTTCTTTATCCATTCATCCACTGATGAACAATTTAAGTTGTTTCCATGTCTTGGGTATTGTAAATAATGCTGCAGTGAACATAGAGGTGCATACATCTTTTCAAGTTAGTGCTTTTGTTTTCTTCAGATAAATACTGAGAAATGGAATTGCTGGATCATATGGTAGTTTTATTTTTAATTTTTTAAGGAACCTTGGTACTGTTTTTCACAGTGACTGCACCAATTTCCATTTCCATCAACAATGCACGGTGGTTCCCTTTTCTCCACATCCTCACCACTTGTTTCTCGTCTTTTTGACAATAGCCATTCTAACAGTTGTGAAGTGGTATCTCACATAAGACCTGAAACCATACAACTCCTAGAAGAAACTGCAGGTGGTAAGGTCCTGACATAGGTCTTGGCAGTGATTTTTTTATTCTGACATCAAAAGCAGAAGCAACAAAAGCAAAAATAAACAAAGTGGGACCACATCTAACCGAAAAGCTTCTGTGCAGCAAAGGAAACCATCAACACAGTTAAAAGGCAACCTACTCAGTGGGAGAAAATATTTGCCAATCATATGTCTGATAAGGGGCTAATATCCAAAACAGATAAAGAACTCCTACGACTCATTAGCAAAACAAACACAAACAATTCAAATAAAAAGTGGGCAGAAGGTCTGAATAGACATTTTTCCCAAAGAAGACATACCGATGGCCGAAAAGTACATGGAAAGGCACTGAGCATCATTACTCATCAGGGCAGGCAGATCAAATCCACTCATTTCTAAGGAAGGTGATACTTGCAATTTTGAAGACTTCTTCTGATTCAAAAATGCTGAAATATGAATGTCTCATGTGTGTTCAGCTTGTTATATTATAAATTTATAAATTACTCTTTTCAGATTAAGTAGAAGCGATAAGAGCTCACCTAAGAGTCCAGTTTTAATGGTTTCATTGAAATATACAGTGAGAAAAGCAGATACTCTGTTGAGGAGGTTTTAAAAGCTTTAGTCACTAAATCCTTTATATTTTTAGGACACTAGAATTCTCTTCTATATCAAATGAAGCTGTATCCAATTTCTATTGCACATCAATCACTTAAAAATAATAACACGTGAATTTTTTAAAAGGGGACACTATTCAAAGATGTGGTAGCATATTAATATAAAGCAAATACAATTATTAACATGATTTAGCATGCAACAGTAGGTTGCATTTGAATTTTGAAAGTGTATTCTTCTGGTTGTCTAGTTGTACAAAGAAGCTGAAATCAGTGCTGAGTTTTACGTCATCATTCTCCCAATGCCCAATTTATCCAATGGAACAATATGGCACTTTTTAAAAGTGTATCAACACTCCTAACCCACCAGGGTTTAATATATCGTTTGTGCAGCGCAGTGCGTAATTCCCTAGTGTTGTAAGGAAGCTAATGCTGTGAGAAAGAAGTCCCCAACGCCCATGAAAGGAATTATGTACAGGTATTTTCTGCTTTTCCGAAGTTCACTTTGCACCATTTCCCGTTTACAAAAGACCTGCATTAGTACCTGTTTTGATAACCCCCCCAAAAAATCTGAAGAGGATTTTTGTTTGTACGAAAAAAGATGGAAAGTTAGAATAGCGTTCAGCCTCTGCCTTGTGGCAGCTGTTGTGAAGGCAGCACACAGCCCAGACGTGAGAGTGGTACCACCAAGCCCCTTCCCAGGGCACCACTCTCAGCACCTCAGCCTCGTGCCGCCATAGCTGCCAGCTGCGTGTGTGCGCACCTGTGCTTTGTCTTGATTTACTTCGTGTCTCCTGGCAAGATGTGTCCTGAGGTAATTGCTTCTTCGCTTTATGCCATTTGGGCTTGTAAAAGGTTTCATGGGAATGCCGTACTTTCAGATGGCAGGGAGAACTGTACTTGGACAAGCAAGGTGAATAAGATCCTAGTTATATCATTTTATTGCGCTAAGGCTTTTTGGGTTTAATAACTGTAAAAACTGGAAAATAGGGGTCAGTTTTTCATGGTATCTCATCTCATGTTAAAAAAAAAGCACGTGGAGGACTAGATCTGTGCCACATTTCATGCTGCGCCCTCTGGGAGGACGGGGTCCAATTTAGTTTCAGTGGAGTCAGTTGAAACTTCCCATGGAAAATCTTCAACCTAGTAAAATGAAAGACTGAATAATTAACTCTCAAGTAAAAAAAAAACAAAAACACATGTATATTTCTGAAATATTCTCTGCTTAGAAGCCATGTGAGTCTTAGTAATAGAGTAAGAACAAATTAAACTTAAAAAATCTTTTTTTAATTTTTTCTTTTCCTCTGTTAACCCCCTAGCCCCTACCCTAACTCCCAGTTTGCATTTTAAGACCTTTCCTTCCTGGCAGAAATCTCACAAGCAAGAATGAGTCTGATGTATTAACTGGTGAAATTCGTCAGGCTCTTTTTCAGTAAACCAGAATATGTGTTCATCCATTCATCTCCACCCACTGTTCAAATCAGTTGCCTTGGAAATTTAAAGCACCTAATGTACTTGACAAAGAGCATCGTAATCTCCACACTTGTATCATGGTTATCAGACCAAGATGGCCTTAGTGGTTCCTTTATCTCGACTAACTTTAGACAGGTTTCTTCCTGAACAGAGGCCCTGACCTCCCAGAACTTACTTTAAAAAACTTGTGATTGTAAATTCTTTTTCTGCCCCTTTGAGATGGAAATCTTCTACAACCCAGAAACATTTTGCTGGAAGACCTGGGAGTTATTCCTTTGAAATGTAGTCATCTTGTCAAAATCACACCCCTACTTCCCAGTTTCTGTGGGAGGGCAGTAGTCTAACTTCCACAAGTGACCGTTAACAAGCACAGTGGTCTAATCACATGGACCAAACTTCCCCCTAATGTCCTCTAGTTCTTTTCCATAAAGGCACTGTAGCATTTAAAAACCCTTCCTCCTTTCAGCAGAGTTGAGCTCAGCCTCTCTTGACCCCTACTGCAATAGTCTTGGGTAGTCTCCCTTGACACTTTTAACAAGCATCCAGTGCGATTTTGCTTTTGCATCAGCTGCTACGTTTTCTTCCTCGCTCCCTTTTCTGTACTACCTACTTGTACTTCGTTCTCTTTGTCTTTTAGTTGATTTCAAAATTTTTTGAAAAACAACTTTAATAAGAATCATGATTTGTAGGTTACATTTCTTGAAACCAAATAAATAAATGAATAAAAAACGAAATAAAGAGAAAGGAGAGAAACAAGTCAAGTTCCCAGTATGCTTTTGGCAAAGGATACAGTAGATAAAGAAGAAGCTCATGAAGTTATGAGAACTAATTTAACACTCTCCTGGTCGAAAGGAGAGGTTGTGAATTGTATGATAGGAGGCCAGAGATGGATTTTATTTGACCTGCCCAGTGTACTAAAAATTAGGATATTTCACATAAATTTTTAGGTTTCTAGCATCTTAAACAAATTGTGTAATTTCCAACCATAGATAATCATTCAAGCAAGACAGAGGAATTAACTTGATTCATTCCAATCAAGACAGAGGAAACAGAACAGCAGCCTTCATTTAGAGGTACGTTTTATAGAGGTGTGTGGATACCTCAAACTTGTTTTGCTTCATTCTTCAAGCTGTACTGAGCATGTAATATATTCATTTATGCCAAACAGTTAAAGTTCTAAATGGCTTCTGATGAAGTATTTTGAGTTTCTGGTTCCTAAGAAACTTGTATTTTATTTTTCTTGGCTTTCTAATATGACAGCAAAACTGATAACCTTTGAGGCCATCCAAATTTTATACAGAACTTTAATTAAAAGTTGTTTTTCTTTTCTTTTTTTACATTTTTTCCATATAACAAAACACATTTACTAGCATAGTTTGATATTTCATCATTTTATTAATAAAGACCCCTATGTTTTATGTATTTCCGTTTCTCTTTTATTATTTCAGGATGAAAGCAGCTAAGGTTAATTCTGGGCTTAATATTCATGGTTAAATAAGTAATGAACAATTAATAAACAAGATTGGTTACAGCTGGGGTGTGTGTGTGTGTGTGTGTGTGTGTGTGTGTGTGTGTGTGTGTGTGTGTGTTGTTTTGTGTTAATTAGAGATGACCTAAACCAGCATGTTATTTGCTGGCTTTTTTTTTTTTTTTTTCACGGAACATTGGCTTCAAGTCAAGGTTCTGCTCATCACTAGCTGAATACATTTAGACAAATCACATGAGCCCCCTCAGACCTGTTTCCTCCTAGTGAAATAAAGAGGCTGAAGTACACATTCCCTAAACTTTCTTAGGCTCTAAAATAAGATGACATAACGTGGGGATTATTGCTGTGGTGAATGTTCGTGTATCAGGGAAGCAAGAGTTCTGAAGTGAGGCAGAAATTTTGTTCAGTGCCTGCTGTGCTTCTGATACTTCGGCATGAGATACAATGTTTACTAAGATTTTTTAATTATGGAATTTTTACTACAGATTTTTAAAATCAGGATTCTTTCTGTTCCATATTTCTAAGAGTATTTATCATGAATAGATGTCCAGTTTTTCTAAATCCTTCTTTGCATTAAGGTAATATTCTGATAATGTAGCAAAATATATATTTCCTAATGTCAAATGATCTTACATATTTTAATTGAGATAAATTCTATATGATTAGGTTTTACAAACATGGTTTGCTGGCTTAAGTTTGTTAATACTCTATTTCCAATTTTTATACTTATGTCTTCTCTTGACTTTGGAATACGATTTTTCTATTTCCTACTGTCTTTGGTATAAAAATTATAAAAGATATGGCAAGTTGCAGATGTGTGTGTGTGTATATATTCATAATCATTGAATCATTGCTTGAAAAATCATGATTATATATTATTTGAAGGTCCAAATCACCTCTTTGGTTTATCAGTAGAATTTAAGTGATTTATCTTACCCAATTTTTTTGGTTATAAATCTATTCTAGTTTTGTATTCAATTCTGAAAACTGTCTTTAGAAAACTGTCTACTGCCCCAAACTTTTTTAAATTAATAGTGTTTTTTTTTAAGTTTGAAGTACAGTTGACTTAAAAATATTATATTAGCTTCAGGTATGCAACACTAATTTGATATTTATAAAGATTCTACTCAATGTAAATTACTATAAAATATTGGCTATATTTCTTGTGGTGTAGATTACATCTTTGTATCTTATTTATTTTATGCCTAATAGTTTGTACCTCTTAATCCCCTTCCCCTGTCTTGCTGCTCCTCTCACCTTTCACCCCTCTGATACCACTGGTTTGTTTTCTGTATCTGTGAGTCTGTTTTCTTTTTTTGTATTTGTTTTATTTTTTAGATTGCACATATAAGTGAAAACATATAGTATTTGTCTTTCTCTGACTTATTTCACTAAGCACAGTATGCTTCAGTTCCATCCATGTTGTTGCAAATGGCAAAATTTCATTCTCTTTTATGGCTGAGTAATAGTCCATTGTGTGTGTGTGTGTGTGTACACACACATCTTTGTCCATTCATCTGTTGATGGGCACATATCTTGGCTATGGAAGAGATCTTATTACCATAGGGATGAATGAGTCAGAGGTAGTCACATTTTCTGTCACATATTCTTTTAACTGTCAGTATTTGTAAGATGGAGGAATGCAGAGAATAGCAGTGAATTTTCTAAGCTGTTTTCTAAGCTGTTCTAATCAACTGGTGACTCCAGTGGAAACCATCGCTCTCGATGCTGTCTACTTTTACCAGGGTAAATACACAGCCTTTGGCATCTGGTATGCAGCCAGTGAGCTGGTGAATATTTGTTTCCCCCTTTTGACAAATATTGCAAAACTCTGGAAGTTGTCTGAGGTTTATAGCTGACAAGTACAGCAGCACACCTCCACTGACTGTGCTGTCCCAGGCTTGCCTCCATCCATGACCCTGTCTACAGTTTAATCCAAAAGAAACAGCATTGTCCTCATCATTAAAATCACATGAAGCCAAATCATTCTATTGATGACAGCATGTTTTTTTTAAACATTTTTTTATTGAGTTATAGTCATTTTACAATGTTGTGTCAAATTCCAGTGTAGAGCACAATTTTTCAGTTGTACATGAACATACATATATTCATTGTCACATTTTTTTTCGCTGTGAGCTACCACAAGATCTTGTATATATTTCCCTGTGGTATACAGTATAATCTTGTTTATCTATTCTACATATGCCTGTCAGTATCTACAAATTTTGAAATCCCAGTCTGTCCCTTCTCACCCTCCTTCCCCTTGGCAACCACAAGTTTGTATTCTACATCTATGAGTCTGTTTTTGTTTTGTATTTATGTTCTTTTTTCCTTTTTTTAGATTCCACATATGAGCAATCTCATATGGTATTTTTCTTTCTCTTTCTGGCTTACTTCACTTAGAATGACATTCTCCAGGGACATCCATGTTGCTGCAAATGGTGTTATGTGGTCGGTTTTTATGGCTGAATAGTATTCCATTGTATAAATATACCACATCTTCTTTATCCAGTCATCTGTTGATGGACATTTAGGCTGTCTCCATGTATTGGCTATTATAAATAGTGCTGCTGTAAACATTGGGGTGCAGGTGTCTTTTTGAAGTAGGGTTCCTTCTGGATATATGCCCAGGAGCGGGATTCCTGGGTCATATGGTAAGTCTATTCCTAGTCTTTTGAGGAATCTCGATACTGTTTTCCACAGTGGCTGCACCAAACTGCATTCCCATCAGCAGTGTAGGGGGGTTCCCTTTTCTCCACAGCCTCTCCAGCATTTGTCATTTGTGGACTTTTGAATGATGGCCATTCTGACTGGTGTGAGGTGATACTTCATTGTATAGTTTTGATTTGCATTTCTCTGATAATTAGTGATATTGAGCATTTTTTCATGTGCCTATAGATCATTTGTATTTCTTCCTTGGAGATGACAGCATGTTGATAGATGCTAGGGAACAGAAAATACCTGAGGATTAGAGGGGAGAAATTAATGCCATGAAGATATTGGGCCTTGATATAGTTTCTGTGTAGAGAAGAGGGCTACAGTGGTCTGCAATGATCTTGATACCATTTTTACATCATAGAGAAAGATGTTGTACCATATGCTGCTACTGCTTCAAAAGGCACACATCTCTTTTGGATTTTTGGATTTTTGGAAGAAGCAAACCCTAAAATTAAGGATATTTACATATGGCACAAAATACTGTACTCTAATTTGAACACAGAACAAGAAAAGAAGTAAAAGTTCCTTTCTGATTCAGACTAGAATGTGAGCAGCATTAACATTTGGACCTTAAAACTGAGCTGATGTGGGTGTGTCAGTGGGCAGGGTCTTCTTTGCAAATTTTGTCAGGTGCTTACATCTGAACCCTAGTGGCTGCACACAGAGTTTTAGAGCAAAGTCATGCCTTCTTCTCCAAAGAACCACTCTACTTTTGAGAAACATTCTTTGCTTTTCTGCTGAATCTCCAAAATGATTAAATGCCAAATCATGAAACTCCAGGTGTCCATGCAAGCAAATCTGCTCAGCGTCAGCTGTTTGTCACATGTCCCACTTAGATAAGAGCCTGTGTGTGCTGAGTAGCACTCCGCAGTCCTATAGAAGTGGTCTGAATGGCATGAATGATAACTAGGTCTTAAAGCTAAACCAAGATGTACTGGAACTCCCAGCTTGCCCCCTTCGGCCACAACCCTGGGTGAGCGCTGCTTCTGTGGTCAGTCTTGGAATCGCCAGGGGACTTCCTTGTGACCTGTTTACTGTAGTGTGAAATATGGGAACCCGGTTTTGACAGAACTCTGTCTCATAGCAGGTGCCAGCTTCAAGATGACAGTAACAGAATGACTCCCGCATTCAGGATCAGCCTTGATTAGCACACTTAGTTATTCACTTTGCCTGGAGAGAGAGATGACCTGAGCACGAAATGAACAGCGGTCTGCGATTTTGTCCCTGCATTCAGGGACTTGAAGCAAGATTAGGTTTCAGTAAAAAGGGCTTTGGGGAAAGAGGGCTGTCATGTTGATGCGTTCAGAAACGTGATATTGTATGTGTCCAGTGTGGTTGCCCTCCAGAGGTCCCCGAGGACAGAGGAAGCACTTGATCAGCCAAATACTGTGACCTAGTCTATGGATGTTGGACTTCCTCCTCAACTGCCCCAGGTTCACAGCTTCCCCTCACTGTGGGGCAGTGTGAGTTCTAACTTCAAACCTGACAGAGATGGGTCTGTGGTTGTCAGCGTCTCTAGGGAATGTCACTGTGTTTTACTTATTTTGGACATTGACACATGGCTTAGTCAAGCTTTCTTACTTTGCCTCTGATGGAAGGATGTGTGACTTTTTTCTATGGAGGGTGAATAGCCCCTCCAGGGAGTCAGCTTTTTGCAGAGGTTTCAGTTTTAACTCCTTATTTCGCCACCTAGAGCCCTGGCCCCTTTTCTTTTCCCTGCTTGGGTTTTGAAACCCACTAATCACTTCTGCATCACCTGCCCTTCTCCAAGAAGACAGGGGAAGCTACCCCCTCATCCACTTGAGAACCCACCATTCTCGCTCCCGGTGACCTCTTCATCGCCAGTACCTGTCACTTCCCTTTCTTTCTGGCAGTCAAAGCCATGCATCAACATATCTTTTATTAAATTATTGTTTAGTTAGCATTCTTGGGTGTTTTACAGAATTGTTTGAGCACTGCCCTGTTCAGCTGTGAGATGGCTCATGTCTTTCCAATACAGCAGACCCTTTTAATGCTCATTTCTATTTTATTTGCATTACTGGAGTCCGCCTGCGGCACGCATCTAGCTCCATAAATACTATGAGCGAGTCTAGATTGAAGGTATGGTGCATATAATCATGATGATTTTAAAACAGAATTTAACTTGACTTAATAATAAATTTTACATTGCCAATTTAAATATATTTGCAAATCAGGAAACAGTCTATTGTCAAATCTTGTGACTCTATTCAAAAACAAGATAAGATCTGATTATTTAATTAGAACATATTTTCTTAAAAATAAACTTGTAGGGACTGATATTTATCTAGAATTTGAAAAGAATACCGGTCAGTGCATCTAATCTAGAATAGCATAGTAATTCTGGCATATCACTATTAGAAATTATTCCTTGTAATTTCTTATAGTACACATGGAGCTTTATAGGCTGTATCTTAACTGCTGTGTAAAATCTGTTTTACTCAAGTACAGAAAGTAGATGTAAACAAGCACATATTAGAAAGACTGAATGAAGGTCCCTTAGAGATTTTTTTCTTCTTAAAATGATGTTTCCTGAAACTGTCTCGAATACAAGCTTCTTAACACATTAAGCATGATTGGGCAGTTTAAAGAAGCACTAGAAGTAAAGGGCAAATAAAGTGCCTTTTCTTTTCCAACGAAATATTAAGTTAGCTCAACTTCCACGTTGCTTGAGCTGCAGCATGCATTATAGAAAACAGAGCTAATTGCTTTAGTGTTTCAACCCTCCAAGCAGTGCAGATGTTATGCAAATGTTTTAGTGCTCATTTTCAGAAAGTAAACAATTGTGGTAAATTTTGCAAGGGTATTTTCTTTTTTTTTTTTGCACTTGCACTAAACTTTCCAAAATTGTTGCTAGCTACAATGTTAGTGCTCAAATAAACTGAAATTTTTGTGGGGCAAAAACCTGTCAGATGTGGAAGCATAATGGATTTTTTTTTCTAATTGTAAGACTCCATTACATTAGAAAGCAAAATGAAGTTAAACAGAACAATTAGTATTAAGTAGGCTCCATAATTTGATGAACCGTGTTATTGGCATCCACAGACAACGAGCATTTGTCAGGTGTGTCTTAATAACTATAAAATACAAACGGGTTCATTTCTTCATGTGAAATGTGTACTTAGAATGCATGTAAGATTTTTCGTAATTCTGCCTTTATTTTGTATCAACAACAAAGATGAATTTAGAAAAAATTCCATCACTAATAAATTCTTATTAAGATGATTTTGGAATTCAGTGGCAAACTAATTTATAATCATTTGTGACTATATCATCTGTATGGCTTAGAAATCTGACAATTTCTAAAAATTTCTAAAAATTCCTCCTATAGGAAGGTAGAGTGTTGATACTTCTCGATTATGTGACTTTGAGAAAGAGCATGTTATTGGCTTCCTATTGCTGCTGTAACAAATTACTGCAAACTCTTGAGGCTTAAAACCAAACGAATTTATTATTTTAGAGTTCTGCGGTTCAGAAGTCCTAAATTCAATGTGTCAGTAAGTCAGGGTCTCTCAATGTGTCAGAGTCTCTCTAGGAGAGTCTCTGTTTTCTTGTCTTTTCCAGATTCTAGAGGCCATCTGCATCCCCTGGCTCCTAGCCCATCCCTCCATCTCCAAAGCCAGCAGTGTAAATCTCCAAATCTCTCTCTCCTTTCTGACCTTTGCTTCCATGGCCACGTCTCCTTTTCTGACTCACCCGTTTCCTCATAAGGCTCATTGTGATTACAATGGGCCCATCCAGATAATCCAGAATAACCTTCCCATCTCAAGAGCCTTAACGTAGTCACACCTGCCAGGTCTCTTCTGCCGCGTGTAGTGGGTTGAACAGCAGTAGCCTCCCAAAGGTATGTCCACCTGGATCTTCAGAATGTGACTTTATCTGGAATGAGGATCTTTGCAGATACAATTAAAGAGCCCCAAGTGAGATCACTGTGGGTTGGGGTGGGCTCTAGTTCCACTGAGGAGTATCCTTCTAAGTGACAGAAAATTATTAGACATCCAGACACAGAGTAGAACGTGATGGGGATAGCCTCTCCCTCAGAGACTCCAGAGGATTCAACCCTGCTAACACCTTGATTTCAGACTCTGACCTCCATACCTGCGAGAGGATGTTTCTGGTGTTTAAAGTCTCCCAGTTTGAACATTGTTTGCAGCAGTCCCAGGAAACTAATACACCATTTAAGGTAACATAATTACAGAATCTGGAGATTGTAGGGTGTGGACATCTTTCAGAGGCCTTTGTTCTATCCATCACAAAGTGCAAATCTGCTACCAAATTTGAGAAACTACTCTTGTAGTCTGGCATGTCACATTGGTTTTTTCTGTCTCATCAGCATAGCAGGATGCTTAAAATGTCTTAACATCTCTCTTTATGGGTGATAATGATGTGATTGACACTCAAGCACAAATAGTTTCAAGTCAAGAAATGTTATTCCCCAAGAAACAGCTTGCTAAAAGGCTGGTGATGAAAAAACTTTGGTGAGGTTACATTAAAGACACATGTTCTGGAAACTTGATATATTGGCTCTATAATTTAGAAATATTTGCTATTCTCTTTGTGCTGGTCCTTAACTGCAAGAACAATAAAATTCATGGAAAGTAGTTTATCAACTGAAATTCTCTGAGCAAGACAAGCCCCTGTGCCATCCCTGTGTTTTCCCCTTGAGTTTAGGTTGATTTAAGCAGAGGTCACACAACTGTTTATCCTCCATTTGTTTTCCAGAAGCTAATAGTTGCATCTAAAAGGCGCCGACTTCAGTTTGCCAGTGAGTTATTATTCAGTCTTCCAAATGGCTCCACAGGGTTAAATGTTTTTGTTCACAATTGCACTTTACTGAAAGTCTTATAGTAATTATAAATTCCTGCTAAATCTCCGCATGGATCTTTTTCATACTAGACAAAGATATTGATTTATTAGTAGATCAAATAGAATTGATTTGATCTACTCTCAGTTGAAAAACTACAGTTGTTATTTTCTGTATCGAATTCGAAGAACCCTGGATGAACAATAGAATGCATACAGACATCCTTTGTGAAAAATGCTTAAACACGGATTTGTCCAGTTGGCCGACAGTTCACTGCAGGTGCTTCCAATTTAATCAGATATCTTTGCACAACTACCAATGAAGTCACCTTGTTGGGCTTTAGAAATAGGAACTGAAGGTTGGCTCCTCCTGTAGCGCTTCATGTCCCCACTTACTTCTTCAAGTGATAACGACGTACATACGAGGACAGCAGAGTGTGCTTTCTCACTGTTTAATGTCAGTTGATGCAGGTAATTCAAACGGAGGACTGTTTTAGCACTGATATTAAATATCAGAGACAGACACAGCCTGAGAATTAAGCATTTAATACTTGTGACTATAATTTCTCGCCTGAAATTTCTTTTCAGGAGAGACGTGAATTATATAGTTTTCTGTAGATTCTATTTCTAGTTCCCTGTTACAAGAACATATGGGATGTTATGACTAATTGAAACTTAATTGAATTACAAGGGGCTCACTGTTTCTCAGAAACGTTATTATCTTTTTGGTCAGGAAGTAATATACAATAAGCAAGAGGGGGAGGGTGTGCTTTGCACGCATGAGGTCTTGGGTTCAATCCCCAGTACCTCCTCTAAAAATAAATAAATAGATAAATAAATAAAACAAATTACCCCCCCCCAAAAAAACAACAAAAAATTTTTTAATTAAAAAAAAGAAGCAAGAGAGTGACAGAAGTATTCTGACAACTACTATATGCTGACTGTACTTCAAATAATACTTACTTTTTGGAAAAGAGATCATCTTGAGTTGTAGAGCAATATTATAAAATATTAGAGTACTTTAAAATGAATGAACTAGACAACTTCTACAATGTTATTTTGTTTTTCTGTGATTTAGAACAGAAGTTTACCAGAAGTACAAAGCTATTTATACTACTTTAAATCACTACTGAATATTGTAATGCTTTCCTTAAAAATTATGTGAATCAAATACTATCACATTCCTAGAACACTGGACTACCTTCTAACGTTCTGATATAGTCATAAAATTATGAAATCCTAGGGACGCACAAGATACAATTGAACATAGTGATCACAGTTGAATATATTTAATCTCCATTGTTATTCTGATACATGATGGCATAATTTTCCTTGATTGAAATAAAGTGTTTCTAAAGACACACCAATTTCTAAAAACACATCTAGACATATGCATCTTTTAAGCTAATAAAAGGAATCATCCAAAAAGATGTTGATCCGTGCTTAACTACTATAATTACTAATAATTTCAAATTAGATATGAGTAACACACCTAGTACATTTCTTTTCTGAAACACAGGGCAAGAAAAGTGAGTTTACGTATAATTTCTTATTTTACAAAAATCATTTTTGAGATACTTCCTTTTGAATATTTAAAATCTAGAAAAAAATGTAAAATAAAAGAGGTATGGAAATAAGAGCTTCCATGAGGAAGAGGACAGGGAACATAAAGGGAAGGATAGAAAGATGAAAGGATATAAAGTGATTAACAAGAAAATAAGAGGAAAATGATGTAATTCCTGGACCAGTGGTAAGCAGAGACTCCGTTACACCCAGCAGTAACTCCGTTATGCACGCCAACAAGCAAACAAAACTACAGCAGTCTGATCCCTTAGAAAGTGCCCCTTCCCGTGCACTTTGCTTTCCATTCTCAGAACCATTTCTCTAACGCAGCATTCTCAGTGTTGTCTGGAACTACCAGCACCTGCGTTACCCACAAATTCTCAAGATGCCCCATCCTTGACCTACTAAATCAGAAACTCTGGGAGCAGAGGTCAGCAACTGGCTTTTACTTTCTTTTTTCTATTTCTTTGTAGCCAGCCTTCCAGGAGATTCTCATGTACACTAAAAAAGACACTAATCCAGACTGTCATCATGTCTTCCTCAAACTGTGTTTATAAGTTTCCATCCAAAGAGTCCAAACTCCATACAAGGCCTAATGAAATGGAAGACAGTGGTAATGTAAGGTACCCCCCTGGCTAGAGAAGTCCAAGACATTGGTAAACACATGAGCAAAACTAGGGTGCATTTCTATGCATGACATTCAACAAATTTTAGGAAAAAGGCAAATGAAGCTAATGAAATGAGAAATTCTCCCTCTGGCATGTTTTCATGGTTCAGTATTCACAAAGACAGGAGTCCTCAGACTGTTTCCAGTCTGTACCCCCTTTATCACAGCTCTGTCTAAAGTACCAGTGGAATCATCTTCCTTACAGTTAGGTCTAGAAAGGTTAACATGTGGTCCAAATCACTTTCAAAATTAAATGTAAATGATTTGGCACTTTTCAAATCCCCCATCTTCTACCTTCTCCCAACTTTTGCATCCTTTCTCCTCTCTACGTGACTGTGCACTGCCACGCCCAGAGCCTCATTCTTGGCAAGTCTACAACCACGTGCGATCATTTTTCCACTTGAACCAGTAAAACTTCTTTTTATTTTAAGTTCCCTTTCATGATCTCCTCTTGACTAATAAAATGGAATCACTTAGGTCCCCGTCTTTATTTTTGTTCCCCTGTTTTAGCCATATCTTTCTTTTTGTGTTCTATTTGATCGTTTGCTCACTTACAGTCTCTCTGTAAGAATGATGTTCAACTTTGACCACGTTGCTCCTTCTTGCAACACATTATATCCAGTTATTTTTTAGAGATAAGTTGTCCCACCTGGATTTCGGTCATTCGTCCATTACGGATGTTTCTAAACACCTTTTTAATTAGAAAAGCATTGCTTTACTTTCTGTATTAATTCGCTAGGGCTGCAGTAACAAAGTATGACAAACTGACTGGTTTAAATGATGGAAATTGATACTCTCTCAACTCTGGAGGCTAGAAGTCCAAGGTCAAAGTGTCAGCAGAGTTGGTTCCTTCCGAGGGCCCGAGGGAAGGATCTGTTCCCGGCCTCTCTCCTTGGCTTGTCGATGGCTGTTTTCTTTCTATGTCTTCACATCTTCTTCCCTCCATTCCTGTCTTTGTCCAAATGTCCTTTTCTTATAAGGATACCAGTCATATTGGGTTAGGGACCACCCTAATGACTTCACTTTAACCTAATTCTCTCTTTAAAGACCCTATCTCTAAATAAGTTCATATTCTGGGGTACTGTGGGTTAATACTTCAACATATGAGTTTGGAGAGAGACAGTTCAATTCATATGTACCTTCCCTTAAGTATGCAGAATGGCATAATGCATAATAACATGTATGAAAAGTGTACTATAGAGATTAGAGACTGATTATTTGGATACTTTGAGAATGAAAAAGCCTCACTGATTAATTAAAGATCATAATATTTAACTCACAAGGTCTAAATTGGTCAAGAACATCACATAGTATTTTTTTCTTAATAACTTCCCTCTCCTCCAGTTTTCTCTGTTGGCATGGTTTAAAGCCACAGGAAATGCATAGAACAACATCATGTTTACACATTTGTTGTTAAATAAAATGCCTTCTTAAGAGCCAGAGCAGATCTTTAGCAAATTATTGCTGAGTGACATCTTTTCTGATCCATTAGAAGATGAGTAAACTATGGGCATGCTGCTCTCGAGTAGAAATTTTAAAAGGTGAAAGTAAAGTCTTCATTGGTAGATCTCTCCCAAAACTCCAGGGCCCTTACAATGATGTTGAGAGCGCATTTCCTGTTATATAATATTCAAATCATGAAGCCTGAGTGAGAAAGGAGGTTATTTAATACTGAAGACATTTATAATGCAAGAAGGAAAATCTTACAAACAGAGCTCTTTGACAATAGGCAACTCTTCAAGAATTTATTGATTTATGGTGGAGTTACTGATTTATGAAGATGATGCAGCAGTGAACTTCTTGCTTCTTAATACATGATTATTACAACTTTTGGGGCCAAATTGTCTTCACAACCTTCCCTGCATATTCTGCTGATGGAGGTGACACTGATTCAATACAGGATTCACCAGAGTTTTGGCATCAAGGAGACATTCAGACTTGAAAGAAAAATATCAAAGCAAAGAACAAAGAATGGGAGAAACTGTTTTTGCCATTTTCTGGCTGGTTTCCAAGGTGTTCAGGAACTGTCTGACCACCTCGTGGTCTCAAATACATCTTTTATCTTCTGGAAAGGCCAGGACTTAGTGAACAGGGAAAATGCTGCAAAACTGTCAGCATCAAATAGTAAGGAATTTATTTCTATGTATTCATTTTGATACTCATCACTGATCAGAGGAAGAGGAGGATGAGTAGTCATGAAATAACTAGATGCCAAAAATGTAGTTGAAATTTTAATATGTGAGAAAAAAAAAAAGAGAGAGAGATCTTGTTAGTGAGAGTAATTGTAATATGAGCAGATGTATCACATTAAAAAAATACACTGTAATGACAAGTTGGTCTTCTGCTCTCAGGGTTCTTGGAGTTCTCAGTAGTCTTGAGGATATGGGTTTCTTGGGTTGGGTAACTGATGTATCTCTAGCATGTACTGTTGCCCTGCCTCCTTCACTGGCCCTGGCTTTAAGCCGCCACCCAAACACATAGTTCCTGCTTCCTTAATCTCTGTCCTCCCATTACCAAACCTCATTTAAATAGTCCCTCCCTTGATCAGCAGCAGTTTTGCTTGGTGTCATTTGATTTCCTTATCTATCCTTATGATATTTTGATTCTTAATAACATTAGAATTGAATGACTATCCATCACAGTTTATGAGTGTTGTCCTTATGTAATTTCAACATCACACCATTTACACTCAAAATTGATAGAGTCTGTATCTTAAAACACATAGTCATTGTAGTTGTGGTGTATATTTGCTAAAGTTTAGGGAAAAAATGGTTTTGTGTTTGATACTGTAACAGGATTATGCTCTGTCCCCCCCAAAAAAAGATGATAATAATGACCACCAAAGTCCTTTCACTGATAAGTAAGAGGGTAATTTGTGTTTTGCAGCTCCGGTGTGGATTTTTACATGGGTATTTCACAGGGTCTTTAAGATACGTAAAGAAATTTGGGGGTTTGTATAGATTGGAAATCTATTATTATTTTTCCTACTTAAATGAAATTTGGACCAAATTGTCTTCACAGCCTTCTCAGTATTCCCTAAGCAGTATCTGGTTTAGGGTGCTGATGGAGATGACACAAATTTCAATTGGAAATGTTACGTGTATGATCACAAAATCTGTTTGGTGAATGTTAGCAAATTGGTCATCTCGTATGAGTAGCACTTCCTGCCAGAATTTGATTTGTCCCAATGGGTGAATCAGTGATTTCTGTCAAAGAGAAAAGTATGCAGCCTCGGCACCGGCTACATTTTAGGAACATAGTGGATGTTTTCTTTTTTAATGGTAAAGATAATTCCCTGTTACACATACCTAGGATATAAACTTAGCGTGAAGAGAGCTGAATGATCAACTGGATCACAAACTGGTCATAACTTCTTGAGACGTGGCTCCTTTAATAAATACATTACATGTATTCTTGTTTAGTGTGATAAGTACACTTCTTTATTATTTTCCCAATAAAATAATTATAAAATGTGGAAAATAAATCCACGTCTACGTGATCAACTTCAAGTATGAATATTTTTATAATGCAAATTCAAATCTCTATTTTAAAGAAAAAGGAAGAAGTATTGCTAATTTGGCAAAGTCACCCAGCTCTTCCTCATCTATGTCCTCAACTGGCATCAGCTGTTTTCCCACCAGTGAAGGCGGTTCATCCTAGATGCAGTCTCCGCGATTTCACCCACTGTTAAAATGCTTCCTAATTCAGCTTTAAAAAGAGAAGAGCTTGCTCGCTCTATTTGAATACGCTCTGGTTTATTACAGGCAACAGAATGATCAAATAAAAGCCCAGCTGAATCTGAGTTACAGAAGAGATCTATTCATTTATTCTGTGCACTTAAGTGAAAGCTGTGTC
Organism: Camelus ferus; assembly: GCF_009834535.1. NCBI lineage: Eukaryota > Metazoa > Chordata > Mammalia > Artiodactyla > Camelidae > Camelus > Camelus ferus. Next base: position 9,287,432 of record NC_045725.1, on the reverse strand, counting down.
AGCGTATGACAGTAGTTTAATAATACTAATCTTGATAACCCATTATATTTTTATAACAGTTATCACTCTTCCTTTCTGTTAGACATACAAGTAGACTTGTTAATCCATGCCAGATTAACAAACAAACAGAACAATTTTTCTTTCCAAGAAGATTAATAAATTTGCCCTTGCTGGGTTTGTAATTAAAAGAGAAAATAGCACGTAACACAAATCAGATAAAAACAAACACTGTTCTAATTCGATTACATATAAACACAGTCCGTCCCTCAATGTCTTCTGAGGATGCTGACCAGCAGTCTTAACTTCTGAGACAGAGATAGTGGATAAGAAGCATTAGACTTTCTCCTTATTGCACTTTATTTCTGTGAACGAAACAGACTCAATAATGCTCTCTACAATATATAAAAATCATTGAGTCCTCTTTCTTTTTAAATCTATTATTCACCTCCTGATCAAATGGTAATCCAAGTAGTCCTCATTTATCAGAGTTAATCCGTTCTTTTCTGAAAATGGACTGCATTATGAATTTTTAGATAGTGAGCATCTACAGACCTTCCTGTTTGTTGGCAAGGAGATCCCCATCTCCTCTGTGTCTGAAGTCGTCTCTCAGCTACTAGAAGCCACCCATACTCCTTGGTTCATGGCTTTCTCCTCTTCAGAGCAAATAATAGAAACTAGAACCGTTCTCTTAGCTCATCTCCCCTGCTGCTCGTTGCATTATCACCTCTCTCTGACTGACCAGCCCTCTTGTCTTCCTCTGCCACTTCTCAGGGCTAGTGTGATTACACTGGGCTCACGTGGGGTAACCCAGGATAACCTACCAATCATAGAATCAGCTTTAACCGTCTGCAACCCTACTTTCCTTTGACCATGTAGCATAACATATACAGAGATTCCGGGGATTAGGTTACAGATATCTTTGCGGGACCATGATTCCATCATTTACTAATGCTCTCATCTAAAAATCGCACATCCCTCTAGAGGTTGACAAAACTTATTATTTCCAAGTAGTCTCTTGGAACTTCATTATAGATTATTCTCCCTGAATATGGGAAGTGATTCTGTTTCATTAATAATTTTGTGAAAATAATTACTTTTTGTATTTAAAATTTCTTTTCTGAGTTTCTGCTGTTTGTATTTACCTCAAAGTAGTATTTGTTGGATTATATTTTATAAAAACAATACTACTGCTTTGCAGCCTATTCAGTATAAGTTTTTATTTTGATACTATTCTTGGAATGAATCAGTCTTTATAATCTTAATACGTATGTACTTTTCTCACCTACTTTTATAATGGCAGATTATCAGGGTTTTTTTTTTTTTCATTTTTATCATTGTTCCTGTTTTTTCATTAGTAATTAATTATTAAACAGCATAACAATTGTTGAACCTCGTCAAACAGACTGAAAACAATGCTTTCCATCAACAACAGGAGCAGTCTCTCAATCCTACGACTATTTTCTGTATTTCGTGTGTAGGTTCTGGAAAACTATCCAGCAGCTGTTCTTATTTCAGGAAGAGACATTCTGACAAAGTTTAATCAATGCAGTGATATGACTAAACTATGTCCTCAGAGTCTTAGCTACGTGGAGGAGGAGTGGTGTGGTTACATCTGAAGGCTTGGAGACCTGAGAGTTTGCTATTACAATAGTCCAGCTGAAAAGTAAGAAAGTCTTGGAAATAAAAGCACAGAGAAAGGATCAGATAATGTTTTAGAGATCAAAGTAGGGTGAGTTAATGATTCCACTCATAATAAATGGGGAGGAAAGGAGTCAAAGATGACTGTCAGGATAGTGCCTGGTTCACTGATGGTGACTTCTCAGATATAAGGTCAGAGGAAGTGCAGGCTGGTGGTGGGGGGGGGGGGTAGTTAAATTCAGTTTGGGACGTACTCGGGTTGTGATACTAATGACAAACACAAATCGAGACGGTGATTTTGGAATCTTTGTAAATTCAGTCTATAAAAGCCATTAAGATTACTCAGCAAGAGCAAGCAGAGGGAGAAAAGAAACAACAGAGAATCTTGGGGAACACTAATATCTGAAGTACGGGCAGGGAAAAAGAGAATACAAGAAAGCATATGCAGAAGAAATGCTCAGGATGGCATGTTTTAGTGAAGACAAAAACCAGAAAAAGAAATTCCAGTAGACAGAATCTCCTAGTCTATGAAATATTTCAGATGGGTCAAGTCATTTGAACATTGAAATGTAACTATGAGAGTTAGTAAAGCTTAGGAACTATTCGATTTTACATCCTCAGTAGATGGGCTTAGAAAATTAAGTAACATGTCCAGGGTTACACAGACAATAAATTAGAGAATATAATTTTAGCCAAGTTTTTTTAAATCTTTGATCTTAATCATAGTAAACAAACAAACAAAAAACACCCAAATGAACAAAAAAGCTAAGGCAAAGGAGTGATAAATATTTATTGGTTCTAGTGGTGGAAAGGCTTCTAAATTTGAAAGCTTTAAAAGGAAACTAAATTACAGGGAAAAAACTTTTCATGAAAATCGGTAACATTTACATATGGAGCAATAATAGCAGTTTAAGAGGAAACATAGTCTCTTTCAGTGATGTATTTATACCTGCACATTTTAATTTAAAATGCATGAAGCTTGTACCAACTTTTCTTTGAAACACCTAAGATGATTCAGAAACACCAAATCTCATAAGAACAACTGAAAACTGAAAACATGACAATAACCTGAAAGGAAGTACAAGACCTGCGGGGCTGAGCTGAGAATCACAATTGGCAGCTGACACGAGCTCTGCCAATTGGAGCAGATGGTACGAATATGATTTGGTTCTGCGCCACAACCTCCCTCTGGTAAGAGACCAGAATTTGTGCCAACAGAAAACTTGGAAGCTGCCCTCCTACTGCACAGATAGAAGATATTCAGGGGCTCATAGTGTCCCCGCTTCCCTGTTGCTGTTCTGTCTCAAGGACCTCTCGTTATGCATAATGTAAGATCTTAAAAGGAAAAATGAGGACAGAGACACTAGGATTGACCAGTTGTATCCTGTGCGGTGCTGCCCTAACATATTAAATTTTGTGGGCAAATCCATAGGTGTGCTGTTAGTCCTACTACCTGCTGGTGAATGAAAGTGTTTTGTGAATTCGTTTCGCACAGTGACAGAAAAAGATGTCATCGTTTTTTGAGACCATTGTACCTCCATCAAGTAGAATCATGCTACATAAATATTTCCTAGCCCAGGAAATGGGTCTAGAAATTCTGTCATCAATCTAATGTATACAAATTAGGAAGCCCAGGTTTGCTTGTTTTGTTTTGTTTTTTCCCTTCTCTGCTAAACAGGATGGTGTGTGAGCTTTCTGTTTAGAACACAAACAAATGCTATAAAGTGTCTTATGCTAAAATGGTCTTCCTTACTTCACTGGCTTGAGCTAAGCAAAACTCTGCCAAATTGCTGCTTGAATATGAAAACATAAGGCTTCAGTCCAGCAATTCTTTTCTGATGCTATCTGAGAAGTGTACCCAGTGGACAGCGAGTAAACACAGGGTAAGCCATAACCTTTTTTTTTTTTTTCTGGAAACACTGAATGTACTAGCAACTCTTCATTCCAAGATAAGTAAACAGAATCAAAAATCCACATGAGACTCAAAAAAATATATAGAACAATAAATGAGGAATAAAGAAGTTTTAAGATTCAGAGAAAGATTTTGCTTACAAAGATGGTTTAATTTTCTGAAATCATAAAATTAATTATCCTCTATGACCACGGGGTGTAGTTCTTCCAAGGGTTCTGCACCATGATTGCCTTAACTCCTGGTTTGCAACATCACTGAGCCCTCCAAACCCCTATTTCCTCTTCCTCCTTCCGCCAGCCCCTTTTTTCATTGTTTACCTCTTTTCCAGCGCAGATGCTGGGATCTCTTCCTTGACCTTACTCTTGTGAATAACCTCAGCTTTTCTTTCTCACTCGTAACCACCTGGAATAAGTTCAGAGTTGGACATACCCAATATCTGCATTTTCTAAGCCTATGTAGGTTTGCTGAACCAGTTTACAAAAAAACAAACAAAAAACTATATAATTGCAAAGAGAATAAAAATAAATCATACATATCATGTATCTATATCATATATGTAACCTTGTATATATTTGTGTATATTTATTTTCACCCTCTTTTCAGATTCTTGCTTCTTCTACATAGTGGAATAGTTCAGTCACATCTTCTCAACTGTCCTCAAACTTGTCCCAACGTCCCCTCCCTCTCAGCACAGGACCTTGCTTTACAAATCAAACAGCGCCCATTAGATGAAAACACATTCCCCTGTCACCAAATGTGAAAACCATCAGTGTTGTTATTAGAATGTGCTTTTCCTGTTGTAGAGGAGAAAGTCTTTCCTGTCCGAGTAGTGACACGCTTGTCACGCTAGGAGCAGCACCACTGAAAAGGGCTGGACCTTTCGGGGGATGGCTGTTAGCGGTCATGTCGGTGGATGACTGTTACCCTCTACGAGGTGAAAATCAGTGAAACAAGAAGCTCTGAAATGTTCAGGGAAGTCCCCTCGTTGAAAATGTTTCCTCTCCTGCCAGGACTTCTAGATGTTTATCTGGGACTCAAATAGGTGAAAAATCTGTCTCTCATGAACTGAATGTGGACCATAATTCTGGTTTCAGTGTATCCCACCACTTTTTGCAAGTGTATAATGTAATGAGAGTTACAGCCGTGCAGCTACTATAAACATCAAGGGAACTTTTCGTTCCTTATAGTAAATAATGTACGTGAGAAAGTGATAAAGGCTATAGAAAAAAAAATGCAGAGCGAGGGGATTGAGGATTCTAGAGAGAGATTTGTGATACAAATATGTTAGCAGGATAGGCTTAATCGAGAATGTGGCACTTGAGCTAATACTTGGGGAGGTGACATATTTAGCCATTTATTAATGAAGGGATGTATAAGAAGAAATAGCTACGAAAAGGAACGTCACACACTCACACCCTCTAGTGTTTAGGTGATGACAGCTGTTAATAGCTCTTGTTTCTGGTACAGTTAATAGTATAGTCTTGCTGTGAAAATAGTGCACTGCCCTAAAAGGATTTTTACACTTGGACCATTCATCACAAGAAATGAGACTTCTCTGCAAACATGAAAATGTTTAGACCAAGTGTTACAATAAAATATATCATCATAAAAAGTTGAGAGTAATCAAAATGTCCATTCGAAAAATAAAATATTATAAAAAGCAGCTATAATTTTTAAATTCAAGGTTATTTTATAAACTTTAAATAAATAAAACACAAATGTTAGTTACTTTTTTCTGTAGTTAAGAGTTAGAAGTTGTTGGTTTAATATAAAGAGCAATAATAAAATATTTCTAATTAGGCATTTAAAATTTAATTTGTAAAGTAGCTACAAAATGTTGCTCTTTTAAATTGTTTTATGTAGTTAGAGAAATTATACTCTTTATATTTTTAAATTTAATTTTATATAGTTTAATTTTTTATTATAAGCATAATACATATATGACATTATTTCATCTCATTATATGTTAGTTCTTAAATATGTAAGGACTGGGAATATTTGGGACCAAATGTTTGTAAACACACAGTTAAAATTTTCATTACCAATGGGATTATTTCTATTGTAACACTTTAAAAAAAAAACTACTCATACATTTAAATAACAACATATTTGCAAATTGAAGATGATTGAAACTACATAACATCCCACATTTATCAAGATTGAATTTCAGAATATATTTTTTTCAACTTGACTGTGGGTGTATTGAGTAGTGACATAAAGAATGAGAAAAACGCACCCCACTATGAAGCCTTAGAAATAAGGAGTAAGAGTACCATCTGCCTTGGAGAAGATTGCATTTTACCCATCAGTTAAATGTTTGTAAGCACTGCAAATATTTCTCAAGGAATGTCTTTGCTCCTCCAAGTATATGTCATTTATGAAATCAAATATAAACATTAATAAATGTAATGTGTGGGTATATATAATATTGAATTTTTTTCTTAACAAGATCTCAAAGTGGAGCATTGTTGAAAGAATAGCAAAATGCAAAAGGAAGAAATGTTTGATTGTCTCTTACAGAAGGGCACTAAAAGAGAGGTCACCAATTTGAATACTCTCTTTTTTCACTGGAGCAAAATTTTTTAGTTTTAAAATTTAAAGTTTTCAAGTTTTTAGTTTTAAAGTTGTTAAAAGTGCTACATCCCACTCCATATTTTATCTTTAAAGGAGAGTTTGAATTTTTGGTCTCCAAAATATTTATATTTTTCCAAAGTATTCCAACATGATATTATTATACTTTACTTGCTAATGTACAGTGTACACCCAATGTATATAAGAAATGCTCTTAAAACATTCTCTTTTTTTGCAACAGTGCACTATACTTAGTAATAGTAAAAATAGATATATTCTGTGTTGATCATTTTCCCTTAATACTTTACCACTTTATTTTTTAATTACCTATTTTTTTTTTTTTAGTATTTTTGATTAAACACATTTCATTATTTATTTAATTTACTTAATCATTTCATTCACCTAGCAAGTGCACTTCTTTTGGTAAAATCTTTTCTAGATAAGAATAATTGATGGCGTATGATCATGTCATCTCAAAAAGTCAAGTGGCTTCCAATGGAGAGAATCCTTGAAAGGACAGTGGAGGCGGTGTCTGAGTGAGTAATTGTGTGACTCAGGCTTGACAGGCTGCTTGCTGAACGTAATGAGTGCCCTGTGTCCATGTCGACAATAAGAAAACCGAGTCATTGTCTATTTCCATGGGGCTTCATCTGTTGTGGCTGAAACTCAGTTAAACAATGGTTAACTCAAACTCTTCGTCTGACTTATTTCTTCATCATTCTTTTCACAGACTTAACTAGCTATTTTAGCTGTGACAACAGAATTAGTTGTCCAGGCTGACTAAACCCATTAAGGAGTAGGCCTTTTAAACATGTACATTTATTTTTTTGGTTCCTCTTTATTTTTTATTTTACTTTTAATAAAAATTGTGCATATTTAGGTATTGGTAATGACATATTGGGAGTGTTTTAAAAGAAATTTTGATGAATTCCAATTATATTGGACATAGTAAATGAATATCAATTTGTAGAAACTACCTAAAGATATTCCAGCTCTGATGCCACGTTGAAAATTCCTAGAAAAAGAAATTTTTGATAAACTCTAATTCTTTTGTATATAATAAATACATATTTATTTGTGGAAGTGGTTTAAATGTATATATTCAGTTCTCTGTGAATACAACACACTTGGTTTACAAATAAGACAATAGTCATATATTAATATCTATAAAAAATGTGTGAAAGTTTATGTGAATTACTGAAATTTGATGCTCTTTTAAATAATATAAATAAATATAAGATGATTTCAAATTGGAACAAAGTATTTGGAAAGGGAGTTAGTATAAAATAATGAGATTTTTTTATAGACTACTCAAGAAATAAATATCAACATTTTACATTGTAAAAATGTGGCCTAAATGTTAGAAACTTGATCTAAACACTACCTAGTTATTTCACAGGAACTCTCTTTTTCGGTTTCACATATTAGTTATAAAAGTTTACATCCTTTCAAATGTAACCTAAATGAAAAACATTCATTAATAGGAGCAAAGAGAGTTTTATGAATGGATGCTAAAAGGAGGTAGCTTCAAAATTAGATTTAAAAATAGTATATAAAAGGGCTGTGGCATTTTATTTGAGTATATTGTTAAATTTGCTAAATTCCAAATAATTGATCAACACTTTATTGTTTGTATGGATTTTTCACAAGTGGCTAAAAAAGTGGGGGGATCAATAATTTACATATTTGACACTATTTCCTTCTGAAACAGGAAAATTTTAATAATTCAATAAGTGGCCCTGATAATCTGCCACATTATACACAGTCATTATGACAATCTCAATTAAAAATGGACAGAAATCCTTCCAAAAGTGGTGGGTTTAGAATGATTTAAACTACTTAACTGTTTTGAAGATACAGGAAGGAAAAATTGAAAGTTTGAAAACTGTGGACTTGGGAAAGGAGACATTAGCAGACGAGGGCACTGCCCAAGAGTGAAATGCTTCATGGTCACTAAACTCATGAGAGAGCGTGCACCCAACTTAAACACTGCCTTAGCCTTTAGAATCCTTTAGAGTGTGCATTTAATGTTAAAAAAAAAAAAAGAAAGGAAAAGAATTTCTGTGTTAAAAGTGACATCTGACAAGCACTGAAAGGTTTTTGGTTAATAAAAGTTTTACTATCAATTATAATACAATAATAATAATTGAGCCTCATTAAAGTATAATACACATATATATCAGATTTTTTAATAAAAGGATCATCTTAGTCTAGAGATGGTGCTATCTTCTCTTATAATAGGCATCTATTATAATTACTAATTTGAATCTGGAGAAACTACGGCATAAAATACTCTTTCATTCAGAAAGTCAGTGATACAGTTACCAACAGGGTCATAACAATGCTATTTTCATTGTAATCTTTTATCAATGTAACAACTTACAAAATAAGTTGAGTACACCTTTATCTAAAATGGAAAATCATTATTTGATAATATTTAGATTTTCATGGTGTCTGATAATTCAGTTCACTTGTCTGTGTATAATAAGGTGATATTGAAAGTGGGTGTGAAATTATATTTAATAGACAATAAACTGAGAAGAGAACACTTCATGACCAATTCGGTTTTGAGACCTGATTGTATAAAAAATGACAAGGCAATTAGCATTACAGACTTAGTCCACAGTGAGAAATCCTGAATGGCTGATTTTTCTCAAGTTATTTTTCTCAATTATGAAACATCCATTTGCAGTAAAAGTAAGAAATAAGTAAGATTTTTAAAAATTTTATACAGGATTTAGCAATAAATGCATAAAGTAATTATAAATCCATGTTACTTTACACATCATTTATAAAGATAACACATTGTAACAATAACAACACAGAGAGGACAGGAGGACGGGGCTGTTTAGGTGCATGGATTTTCTGCGTTATTGAAATTAAGTTGGTGTTTATTTTAAATGGACTGTTATAACTTCAGAATGTTAAATATAATTCCATGGAAAACAAAATATTTTTGAAATATACACAAAAGTAAGAGTTTTCTAAAAAATGAAATAACACTAAAGAGAAAGTATGTTAGAGGTTGGTAGGCGTTGGGGGAGGGAAGGTTAGGGAGTGATTATATAATGGTTACAAAACTTCTGCTTAGGTTGCTGATAAAGTTTGATATCTGCCCAGCATTGTGAATATAGCTAATGCTGAAGAATTTTACAAGAATTATACACTTAAAATGGTTAAAATGGCAAATTTTGTGTCATATATATATATATCCCAATAAAAAATTTAAAAATCCCCAATCCACCAAAATATAAAATAAACAAACAAAACAACAATAACAATAAACCTCTTAATCAGAAATGAGGTGCAACATTAAAAATCTTTGCTGTATAGACATTCACCTGTGCTAAGTAATTAACAAATTATTTTATGTAATGTTTCAAATACAATAAAACTGAAAATTATCTTCTGTGAAATTCTGACTTTTCTGAATTGTGACTTTTAAAAGCATTAAAAATATAAAGTCACATAATTGATTAAAATAATTTACATTAGATAATGAGTTCCTGAGGACAGGAACCATTTCATACTTTAAAAATACTGAGGACCTTAAGAGCTTTATTAATGTGTCTTATACCTACTGACAGTTACCATGTTATAAATTGAAACAGACATTTTAAAAATATGTATTTATTAACTAATTAAAAAACAATAGAGACCTATTCATGTTAACAAATGCTCTATGTAAAATGTTTTTGAAAAAAATTTGTCATTGTTGTACATTTTTGCACATCAACTTAATGTCTCACAATAATAAGACAGCATCTCATTTTGCCTTTGCATTCTGCTTGTTAAGGTATGTTTTTTTGTTTGAAGAATATGAAGAAAAATCCAAAGATATATAGTCAGAAAAGACGAGACCTAGCTGACCCCTGAGAAAATCTGAGATCCCAGGGGACCTGGAAACCAAGGATCTATCTGGAAACCAAGTTACCAAAAAGACATAATCATTTATGACAGATCTGGATTCTAGCTAGAATTATTCTCAATCTCTGGGACTTAATATGAACGGACACATTTGTCAGGAAATAATCACACATGTACCTATTTGGGGATAGTCCTTCTGTTTTCCCACAAAACCTTGGCTTATATCTCTCCCCACCCTGTCATGACCAAGGCTGCTCACTTTTCTTTTCCCTCATTATGCTGCCGTCCCTTACAGGGCATGGGGAATGTCCTTCCACTCCTTAGGACCAAGTCACAAGTTAAGAGGACAGTGAGTCACTTGTTAAAGAATGAATGAATGCTTCTTTGAATGAATGGACGAAGGGAAATATGTGAAATTCTATTTAGAAGAGATTGCTATGTCTTCTTGTGAGATTTGGAGATAATGGAAATGTCTGTGTTCTGAGAGGCTTTGGAAGAATGGCAACTGAGAAAATTGTATTCATTTACACTGGTGAATAATCTGACATCTTACAGACTTCATACTGGTATCCTAGACAGTTAAAAAGAAAGTCTCTTCCTTTTTTTTTTTTTTCCAGTTTGCTAATGTGGTTTCAGTGGTAGCGTTGCTCTTATATTAATCCTGGTACCTAAAATCTAAAATATATTTTATAAAACCATTAATTTACTTAGAAATAATTTACTAAATTGAGATAATAGAGTGGGAGCAATAAGAAAAAAAAAGTTCTCACAATTAAAAAAACCTTTTTATTCGTACAGCTAGATATCCTATAACAACCCCTGGCAAGGTGATTCTATCAATTATTTTTTATGTTCCTCTGGTTTGGTCCTGATTGTAAAATTAAGTCTCTGAGTGCATGTATGCATTCGTGCATGTAGAAGACACAGAGGAAAAATAATGTATGGCCTGCAAAATACAGATAGCCGAGCTTTTCGTGAAACTTTTGTAGAAATTTTACCTTTTCCTGGTAACTGTATTATTTACAAAGTTTGTCATTTGTCTCCTTACAGTAATTTACAAGCAAGGGAAATTGAACTCTCCATGCTTCAAAGATTCGGAAACAGGGTTAAGAGAATCATCCAAATTCATGTCTTTAGCATAGAGTGAAAACTCCTGGGTCTGCACTCTTTTTTTTTTAACTCATTGCCTTATCTCTTCCCTCCTCCTCTCCCGAGTCCAATCTTCCTTCCCCTGTTGTGTGTCCCCTCTCCTCTGTGACTGTGTGCGTGGGCACACAGCTGACTCTGTGGCTCTTCTCGCACGGGGAAGCATCTGGTGGTCACCCTGAAGCTGCCGGCACTTCAGGGTGTGTTGGCCCCCCCAGCTCACTGCAGGTGTTGGAACCGCGGATGGAAATGATAGCCTGGCGTAGAGCTGTCAGCCACAAGGAGAGCCTCCGCCCTTGTGTTTCCAGGACCAAACCCACTCGGGGAAGGAATTCTCTTCCTCGGGGGGGATGGTGGCTATTCATGAGGTGGCCACTGGGTGGGGCGAAAGTGCATACTTTGTAAGAGGACGCAGACGTAATTGACAAGCATACTAAGGACAAATTAAAAACATTTCCCCACATTCATTTTTTCAAGCAAATTAGGAAGCTCAAATTCAGATTCTAAGGTCTAATTTTCATTACTTAGCATACCTCCTCTCTAATGTTTGTGTTAATTCCATTACCCTCCCCCAACGGTCTAAAGATGAAACACAACCATTAATTTGTACAAGGGAAAGTAGAACAGCTAGTTATCATTGCCACTTACAATAACATTTCCTCCCTAATAGATCTTATCTGCTAGGCTTTTTGTTTTTTTTTTTTTTTTTTTTTTGGTCTTTCTGAATGTTCATGTTGTAATTTTGCTTCAGTGGGGTGGTTTTAAAAATGATAGTTTCATAGTTTATTGCATTTTTCTCCTAACTTCTGTTGGTTTGTGATTGTTGTGGTTACATTCATCAAACATCGCGTTCAGATGCAGCCATGTAATTGTGGCCGTTTAGTGTCTATAATCACTTAAAGAGGATGAGTGGAAATTAGCCCTCAGCTGGAGTGTTTAAAGAGGGAAAGAGTGAGCTTTAGTGTTTAAAAACAGATGAGCCATTTTCTACCTTTAGATTTCTTGCGGGATTTGCGCCGAGTCTGATTGTATATGTATATTTTTTTTTGTCACTATACCCTCCTTGATTCTATAAACCCCTGGACTGCTTTAAAGCTAGACTACAGATCTGAAGACACAAACAGGTAACGGCATGTTCTTTAAGGCAAATGAACCATGTCTCTGTACCATGTTCTGTGCTCCTCCCAAATGTTCTGGTCATCTGACTTAGGAGGTAACCATTCTCTCCATTCAAAGGCTGCTCAGCTCCCTCTCTGCTCTTAAATATAACAAAAAAGAGAGGACCCTTTGCTTTTGAGACTGACTCAATTGTTTCCCCCTTCTTTTCTTTTGAGTGCGTCACAGAAAGGCAGGGATGGGTCCTGTTGATTCCCCCAAAGAAAATTCCTCCTCCTTTTTAAAACGCATCTAAATCAGTGACTCTCAGTGTAGGCATTCTGGATGTTGGTGGGGCAGTTTGAGCCCACCCCCGAGCATTTATATATTGAAATATACATTATTTTAATGTCAGTTGTTTTCTTTTTATCTCATTTATTTTTCTGTTGGGGCATTATATTAAGTTTTTTTGGTTATTCTAAGTGTAGAGGTAGGTTTATTATCTATGGATTTCATTTCAGGATGTTAAATGATCATTATAAAGCATTTGGTACAAAAGGAATCTTTGCATGTTATAGAAGTTTGGCTCAGTGGTGTGAAATAACTCATTATTGACTAGGAAGCTCTTTCTAGGTTGGATAAATGATGCCTCCCTTAGCTCTAGTGTTCATTTAATCCTTGGTTTAGCAGCTCCCTAATTTCCCAGGATTAGAAGATTATCTGATTTTTTAATTATTCATGGACAGATTGGAGTCCCATGGAGAAAAAAGTCTGTGATCAGTGTTGCTTCCTTTCCAATCCCTGCGATAATCTGCTCAGCTAACATTTACTGAAAACATACGTTGTGAAAAGCTAAGTGTTCAGAGAATCACATGGTCACTGTCTCAGGAAGGCTATACTTAACGGTTGGCAGGGAAGGAAGAGACACATGAATGTAAGGGCATAGGTGTTTATCAGAAAAGCAGTAGTATGCTATGGCATTGCAGGAGAGACAGTTCTTACAAGGGGGTTTAGAGCGTGTTTTATGAAAGAAATAACATTTGAATAGAGGCTTAAATGTCGAATGGGGTTTTGATGTAGTGGGAGAGCAAACAGTCTGAACAAAGTTAATTGGCGTAACAATGTGGCCATGTTCAGGGAATAATAAGCAGTCAGTACAGGCACCCAAGCGTGCTTGCTGACAGAGCTGATGGGCAGGAGGTGGCAGACCTTGGAGGGACTGGAATGCTCCCCCTGGGAATTTTGACCTGTCCCCTTAGACAGTAAGGACACCTTACTTGTTCTAGGGGAGAAGATACTGGCAACATCCAAACTAGTTTAGGAAAATGACCGGCAGCAGTGGAAGGAATAAAAAGCAGAGCAAATAACAAGACAGGCAGGGAGACTAGTGAGGACTTTCTTCCATAACCCAGCAGTGAGAGGACGCGGCAGGACTGATGTGAGACTGGGAAGGAGGAAGGCAGACAGGTGTGGAAATGGTATTTCCTAACCAGGTGTGGGGGGCGGTGAGGAAAATCAAGGAGGAAAAGACCGTGAGGCTTCTGCTGTGGGTGGTACCGGTAATGAAAGGAGACAATTTCACTCTGGAAGACTAGATGTTTGAAGAGAAGGCAATGAATTTGGCTGGAAACAGGCAGAGTATCCCCCAGATAAGCTTTGCTCTCAGTAAAGGTAATGTCAACATGGAAAGCAGAGTACTTCCCCACCCCATTGGTACTAACTTGGCGATATCAGTTGTCTTCGTGGGGCATGTAGGCGTCCGTGGTTTAAGAAGCCATTCAAAATACAAATGAGGTTTGATCATGATTTAAAGAAAAGATGATTGAATCATAGAGGCATCAATGTTATGGGTAGACTTTATTAGCAAATACAAAAGAAGTTCTTGAGTGAATGCTACAACTTAAAAAATGCACCGTGCGCAATGTCTGCCGATAAAACAGATGTTTCCACTACCTGACGTGTGGTAGAAGACAGGATATGATACTGTGCAGAGAGTAAGAGGAAGTTCTCTTTCTCTCCCGATGATCTTAGCTGGGGGTTATCAGCGAGAACAGCCGGGCTGAAGTCCCCATGGTATGCAGACTGAGATGTCTGAGTTCCCACTTCATTTGCTGGGAAGGGTTCCTCTGAGCACGCTTCACAGATGGAGACAGCTGCTATAAATCATGTGGAATTGAATAGGACATTTTAAATGTCTTAAAATGGAATTAATTAAAGTTAAAACATACACATGTGAGTGAATAAATATAGAAAAACAATTTTAAACTCAACAGCAAATTTCTGTTGCTCTAATAATCAGCTTCATGTTAGAAATTGCTTTAGATCACAATATCAGTGATTGTATACAATGTATTATTAAGATCAAATCCAAAGAGAGAAGCTCCAGGATAAGTGACTCCAACAGTGTAAATCATAGAGCCTACAGCCAAGAAAGAAGTTGCATACCCTGCATCTTGGCTTCTGATATAAATAGTACAATTTCTCTGAAATAAAGGGCCTTCCAACCTTAATGATTTTCAACAGACGTGTGGTCTTAGGCAGTTTAGTGGTGGGATTAAGAGCACCTCAGTCTAGTAACAGCAAATTAGAAGGGAGTGGACTTTAAAAAGGAGGAACTAAAACAAATTGGGTAGGATGTATTTAAATTTGATGTTATATGTATGTAATACATTTTTAAACATTAATTTTTTATTGAAGTATAGTTAATTTACAATGTTATGTTAGATTCTTGTGTACAACATAGTGATTCAGCTGTATATATTACTTTTTCATATTATTTTTCATTATAGGTTATTACAAGCTATTGAATATAGTTCCCTTTGTCTGTTTCGTATATAGTAGTTTGCATTTGCTAATCCCAAACTCCTAATTTATCCCTCCCCACCTCCACTTTGATAACCATGTTTGTTTTCTATATCTGTGAGTCTCTTTCTGTTTTGTAAATAAGTTCATTTGTGTAACTTTTTTTTTTAGATTCCACATATAAGTGATATATATTTGTCCTTCTCTGTCTGACTTCACTTAGTATGATAATCTCTAGATCCATCCATATTGCTGCAAATGGCATTATTTCATTCTTTATTATGACTGAGTAGTATTCTATCATCTATATATAACAAATTCTTTATCCAGTCATCTATGAATGAACATTTAGGTAGCTTCCATGTCTTGGCTGTTATACATAGTGCTGCTCTGAACATTGAGGTGCATGTACCTTTTCGAATTAGAGTTGCCTCCAGATATAGGCCCAGGAGTGGGATTGTTGGATCATACAGTAACTCCATTTTTAGTGTTTTTAAGGCATCTTCATTCTGTTTTCCATAGCAGCTGCACCAAATTAAATTTTCACCAACAGTGTAGGAGTGTTTACAGAAATAGAACAGATAATCCTAAAATTTATACAGAGTGACAAAAGACCCAGACTTGCCAAAGCAATACTGAAGAAAAAGAACGAAGCTGGAGGAATTACTGTCCTAGACTTCAGACAATACTACAGAGCTACAGTAATTAACACAGTGTGGTAGTGGCACAAAAACAGACATATGGATCAATGGAACAGGATAGAGAGTCCAGAAATAAACCCACACACCTGCGGTCACCTGATCTTCAACAAAGGAGGCAAGATACACAATGCAGAAAAGACAGCATCTTCGGCAAGTGGTGTTGGGAAAGCTGGACAGCTGCATGTAGATCAGTGAAGTTAGAACACTCCCTCACACCATACACAAAAATAAAGCCCAAAATGGCTTAAGACTTAAACATAAGGCAGAATAACATAAATCTCCTAGAAGAGAACATAGGCAAAACATTCTCTGACATAAATTGTAGCAATGTTTTCCTAGGTCAGTTGACCACAGCAGTAGAAATAAAAGCAAAAATAAACAAATGGGACCTAATTAAACTTACAAGCTTTTGCACAACAAAGGAAATCATAAACAAAATGAAAAGTCAACCTATGGGCTGGAAGGAAATATTTGCAAACGTTGCAACTGACAAGGGCTTAACTTCCAGAATATACAACTAGCTCATACTAGTTGTATAACAAAAAAAAGCAATAACAAAAAAAAGCAACCCAATCAAAAACTGGGCAGAAAACCTAAACAGACATTTCTCCAGTGAAAACATACAGTTGGCCAATAGGCAAGTGAAAAGATGCTCAATATTGCTAACTAACAGAGAAATACAAATTGAAACTACAATGAGATATCACCTCACACCTGTCAGAATGGCCATCATTAAAAAGTCTACAAATGATAAATGCTGGAATGTGTGTGGTGAAAAAGTAAACATTAAAATTTAAAAGTAAATAAATATACTTACACTATGCTTACTTATAGTTCTTTAGAGATTCTAAATTCCTATGAAAGAGAAACAGAACATGTAAAAATAAAAATTTTTGGTGCATTAAGTTAGGCAAACTGCAATCATGGAGAGAATCCAAAAGGCAATAGACCAAAAAGATAGAAGCTCATTTGTCTTTCAGATAATGTTTCAGGGAAAGTAAGCAGGTTCTGATCAACAAAACCATGCATCCAGTGACATAGGCCAAAAAGGGTTCCGCCATATTTAATACATAGCTTCTAAGATGACCTTGGACATGGTCTTTTCAGACCCGGGCGGGGGAAGGGCAGAAGAATAGAGTCAGGGATTTCCCCTTAGACAAACGAGGTGGAGGTGGCACACATCAGCACCACACACATTCTATCCTGGACCACTTGGGCCCTTGACCATGTGTTGCTTAAGGCAGGCTGACCAATGCACACCATTCAAATGTCCACAAATAGCAGAAAGGCCAATATTGATAGGCAGTTGCCAGTCTTAGCTGCTTAGACATTGCAGATATTTTCATCCTTTACCTGTATTACTATTACTTTGTATTATTACTATTATTTAGTATTATTATTATTTATTCAATAAAGGCAAATAACTTTCAGTAATCATTGAGAACTACTTCCAAATAATCCTCCACTGGATTTTCCGTTGAATGTTCAATGAAAACCCGAAGTTCTTTAAGAATGGAAGAGCTGGTCATGCCATAAAGGTGAAGATCACTTGACTTCGGTTGGCATAAACCATCATTTTGTCAGAAAGAAAAATAGGAGTTCCCCTCCTGAACAGTCAAAGGGTACTTCCCGTCTAGTGGCCAATGCCCGATGTTTCACTAAGACAAATAAACACACTTAATTGCACAATACCAATCGGGGAATATCTTCCTGACCCAGCTGGGGAGCAGCCTCTGCCCTGAAGCATGAAGACAGATAGCGGATGTGATTCTTTCCTAGAACTGTAACTGCACTCACTACTCTGCGTCACACCAATGTCTAATTAGCTTCAGGATTATTTTCTCTCATTCACATCCTGGCACCTACAGTTAGACAGGCTAAACATTTTGTTAATCCTTGACTGTTACTCAGCAAGGAAGGAAGGAAGGAAGGAAGGAAGGAAGGAAGGAAGGAAGGAAGGAAGGAAGGAAGGAAGGAAGAAAAAGAAAGAACAAATTTATGACAGCAGAATTGTTTTCAGGTCACCTGCTTTTTTGGAAAAACTGTTCTACTGATGTTTTATATTTCCCCCAGTGGTTTGAGAGGTGCATTAACAAACTAATTTTCCCTCAAATATATCATTGGCTCCATATCCCCTATGCCAAATGTCTTTGTTGATTTTCTATGATGATTTATAGTCATGAACTAACTTCCTTGCTGCTAATTTCACTGTAAATTTCATTGTGTTACCAGACACCCTCTGGATTCGACTTGAACAGATCAATACACTGAATTTATATTTGTTATGGAGCTATTAGCACCAGTATCAGCAGGGTAATTAACTTCCCAAACAGAGATATCATTTCCCATCTTCATTATTAATAGTATGTATATCTTGAAGAAATATTTCTATTTGCATCTGACACATGAAAAGAACTGGTGGCCAGATTTCAAAGTCCATGTGAATTCTAGACTTTAGGGACTCATTAAGATATATTAGGAAAGGAGTGAGTTGAAAAATATACACATTGTCAGTCGTGAAAAGAGATACACATAGGAACAAAATATAGAGGCCACATTGCAGAAAGAGCTCAGTATTAACTACTACTCAGAATTTCGATCATCCTTTCAGAAACGATATAGCCAGTCCCTATGTAGATGAATGTGCAATCCACTTAAAGGTCAGTGTTCGCTTTACTAAAGCAAAGGCCAGTGAGTTCTCACTGACAAAATAATTTGCCCCTCGTCATTTGGGAAGGTGACTACCTTGGTTGGAAAATACGCTATTTACTTTATGAGGTTGGAAAAATGTGTAGTATCTTTTATATATTTGCATTTGTTTATTTTTTGTGTGATGTTTTATATACCAAAGTAGTTTCAGTTAATATTTAAACCTAATTCAATTAATGACTGAGTGCACATGCTATGCAAAATTCTCTGCTAAGTTCTTTGAACATAAATAAGGAATGTTAACTGTTCTCAATAACTACAGTTCTAGCAGGGAGGAGAAGAAAAATATTCTGAAGCAAAATATATTCCAACATATAAAAATCTTCCCACTACCTATGGGTGGGAGACTTGGGATTGAAAGGGGCTTGTGGAATAATTATCCTCAACTTTAACCCAATAATAAATGTTGGGAACTAAAAAATGTGGAATTGACCCTAGTATTTTAAGAAATATAATTCCATTAAAGAAGAAAAGCATCTATTCTTACATAATATTTGCTCAATGTTGTTCTCACTGAATGGATTAGGGATAGTTTATATTTAAAGTAAATACGGGATCTTTGCAACATGCTCTTTTAAAATTTCTCTATTTCAAAAGCCCTGTTTAAAAATGATGATGTCATTTATATCAATTGATGCTGCTTTTTATGTAGTTAATTTCTGTTATCATCTGAACATACCTTCTTTACTGCTTTGTTTTTGGAATAAATCTATCTTATTAGTTTTAAACTGCTCATATAATTCTGTGCTTAAATCGGAAGACGACCTAACAAGCTTTGCCTAACCATCACTCTGCTTAAAAGCACTTCCCGCTTTGCTTCAGTGGATGTTTCTTCTTCATAAATGTCGTCAGCCTTCTGTCTGTGTCAGGTGTGCCTGAGGAGTTTGTTACCTATCTCGGGGATGGTGAGAATTCCTCAGGTGTCAAGAAGATCTAGAAATACAGGGCATTTGATAATTAGGTGTAACTTAATAAATGCCCGAGTACTGTATTTCCTTATTGTCATTCCCATAACTATCTTGTAGTTTCTTATGTCAGTTTGGCCCACTTTTCTATAGGACCATGTCTTAATATCCAGTGTATCAAATCTAATCCTACGGTGTATTGTGGGCAACCCCGTTTGGTCTGTTCTGAGCGTTTTCCTGCCTTCCCAGTAAATGGAAGTTAGAGTTATGCCCTGCTGGTGGCTTGAATCACCTCAATTTGTTCTGACAATCAGAGGCAGCTGCTTCGTGTGAAAGGCGCGAGGCCCACGAAACAGCACGTTAGCGCTGACCTCCAGCTGAATGGAAGGGCTCAGCCCTTTCTGCCAGGCCAGCCGAGCGTGTGTGGACAGAGCCGCTCAAGTGCCAAATGGTCCAGCGATTTAAGGCAGCTGGGGATCCTTTGTCTCACACGTTTTCTCTTTTCCTGCCTTTAAAAATGAAGCAGGAGAGAGGACGGGCCCGTGCAATCTTAGCAACATCTGTTGCCTTTCACAAGGGCCTTAGCTGGGGACAATACATTCCAAAAGGGGACTGAGTTCTTGTTGATGGGGGTAAGATGAAAGCTCTCAGCTGAAAGGAACAGGGCCTGTTTCCCCACACACGGAGGAGGCCTTTCGTGCCTTCTGTCAGATCAGGTGTGAAGAAAGGATTTCCCCCTCTTCTTTCCTGATGAAACTGCCAGAAAAGAACTTTCCCAATTAGTGCTTAATTGACTTAAAGAACCGCAGAGAAGTTACGTCTCTCAATACCTCCATCCTAAGCTCGGTTAATCAGGAGTGCGAAAGACTGTGCTTTGTGTTCTTTCACATCTGGTACTTTCCAGCTTCCTCCTTCAATTAACTTTGATACCCAGTCCAGACAGTTAGAGAGCAACTATTAGGCTCTTACTTTTTTTTTTTTAAATGGTCAAAATGAGTATTTCACACTGATTATTTTTCCCCTTGAATTTGATCTGTTCCTCTTACTAATTATCTAACTTTGGGCTGCAGTAAACATTAAATTTAGATAATTTACAGAGAAAGAGTTACCTGCTTTTTTTGCAAGATACTTTTCAGAGCAATGTTCTTCCTGCCAACCATGACATCCTTTCATAGAAATGAGATATGACTCAGCATTTCTTCAAACAAACAAACAAACAAATGAAAATGAATTTCAATGACTATACTCTTATTGACCTGATATATATTTTTTGGAATCTGTCACATAATTTTGAAAAAAAAATATAGGAAGAGAAATCTAAAGATACAGATTTACGTCGGTTAAGAGAATGATAGATTTGTGTTAATTTCAGTGATTATATTTATAAAAAAAATATATTTCTGAAAATATCTGAATTTATACATGTTTCTTTAAAAAACATAACAGGTCCTTTTATACTCAACTCCTTGTACCAATGTAGTACATGGTATATTTAATAGCTGTTTAAAATGCTCTTACTTATTAGTTAAAATGGGTATAATGTATTATATCCCTAAATTAAAATTTTGTGCCTCAAAGACTTTAAAAAGATTCCTTTTAGTTTAACTGCATTATTGTACTTCCAATGCTATTTATATACATGCAATTGAAAATATAAAACTACAGTATTGTATTCATGCCTCCTATGACTCTCATTAATGATTATCAACTTTTTCTATTTTTAAGGCCAGAGTAAAAATAACAAAACAAAATCAGTATAAGAAGCAGAATTTAGGAGTATGATGATTGTGTGTTATAAATATGGAAGAATATGCTGAGCATTATTGAAATAACTGTATTTTTCAGAGAAAGAATCCTTACAAACAAGGTATTAATTAACATCTAACCCATCCTGTTAGGACGGGGGAGCTAAAATTACTTGAGAACATTTCATAACTGGTCTCCATGAAACATGACGATTCATGTTCTGCTATTCTGGCTTCTAATAGATTTATCTAAATGCTGAGATCCTGTTTAAACCGATAGGAGTGCCAAGCTTGGGAAACCTTGATAGCATAAGTAAAATAAGAAAAAAAAAATCAAAAGCCATTTGCAAACTCACACATAATATAGTAAATGCGTCCCAGTGGGTGGTACTAAGATTTCCCAGGTTGTGTAATAACGCAGCTCTGCCGGTGCTGGAGTGTCCATTCACTTCAGATACACAGCACAGATAACTTCCACACACAAGAACAGCAAGATCTAATAATGTCCAATGGTTAAATGGAAAAAAAACTTCAGATTTTTAAATCTGCCTACTTGCATATCTTATGCTATGGACTGAATGCATTCCCCCCAAATTCATATGTTGAGGCCCTGATCCTCTGTATGATGGTGTTTGGAGGTGGGGGCTTGGGACAATACAGGATTTGGGTGAGGTCCTGGGGGGTGAAGCCCTCAGGATGGGCCTGGGGCCCGTGTTGGGGAGCGGAGAGAGAAGACCTCTCCTCTGGCTGAGAGGACCCAGCAGGAGGCAGCCACATCCAGGAGGAGAGTCTTCTCAGGGCCTGCCCACGCCGGCACCCTGACTTCAGCCTTCTAGGGCTCAGACTGTGGGACATAAATGTTTGTCGTGTAAGCCACTCAGTCCATGGCATTTTCTTACAGTAGTGCGAGCAGACTAAGACATTTTACCCGTAATATTAGGGATGATAAATTTACACACCTGCAAATGCCCGACAGTTAAACTGAGGAGCAGACTGACTGTGGTAAATGGCGTGTGCTTGCCCGTCGCAAGGGAACTGAAAGTCCTCGTGTCAGTCACGCTTTATAATACGAAAACGCAGCCTCGGTGTGGTCAGACCTTCAGTGTGTAGAACCCAGAAACAGACACTTATACATAATCTTCCAATAACAAATACTGAGATACACAAATAAAAAAAAAAACCCTACTATGTGGGCCTAAGTTATCTGCAGGTTGGGTATAATCAGAGGACTGCTGAGTTGGGGCACATGCTTAAACAAACTAAAACACCTAAAACTTCATTTGTTTTGCTCCTTTATAGCGTCCCTCTAACATGAGACTCAAATTAGGCAGATTTGAAGGTCAGTTCAGGAGCTGCCTTTCACAATTTAGAAAGGTATATTTTTGTCTTAATCTACAGGGGAATATTTAAATGTTTAAAGAGTACCTAATAATTCTGTAACAAATAAGAGAGCTATTTTTATTCATTAACCATGGTTTAAATGAACTTATTTAGCTTTTTTCACTTTGGGGTGGGACTACTTGATATTTCATATGATAAAGGAACTGAGTTAGCAATCAGTATGGATTCTAACACCAAATAACTTTCTTGCCATGAGCTATTCATTTGACTTTATAGTCCTTCAGAACATAGGTGTTTTACTCTAAAGCAAACCGACTCCTTTAATTCTTATTCTCCTAAGAATGAGAATTATGATTTATATTCGTAGTTAAATAAAATTTGAAGGTGTGATGAAGAGCAGCTAGGTCTACAGAATTATTTGTGAAAATGTGTTCAATTTTTATAAATTCACTACAGTCCAAACTATAAAAACCGTTAAATTAAAAATGAGTGTGGCTACAACCAAATTCTTTTTCCATTGCTTAAGAGAGCTATGAAACATAAACAAAAAATCCTACTTGGTATTTGAAATGCAAAATATCAGATAATTATGTCTGACTCTCCAGGGTTTTGGGGACTTCCATGTTGGACGTTGCACACTTTCATCATCCTGGGTTTTGATGCTGATTCCCAGACCAGGAGTATATGATGAGATTATGAACCAATCCCTTTACCTTCCAGAATTTCAGTTTCATCATTGATAAAATGAGGGAATATGCTGAAGTGTCATCAAAGATGTCATATGCAGGTCATTTCATGCATAAGGTGGAAGCTCAGTTATCCTCGGTGACTGTTGCTGATTCAGTTGCTTATTGAGGCTCATTAACCCTTAAAGACCAGGATTTGTATCCACAGATGTATTTGGAAGGAAATATGTAAGTTCCTTACTATAACGTTTTCCTGTCTGCATTCAGTCAAAAGCCCTAAGAAAACGTGGCATAAGGAGGGTTTATTTCCACCATGACTTTTTCTCACACAAATACACAAATGCATCAGAAAATGTCGTGCCTTATCTTGTTCATAAAGTCTGTTGATGTTGGGCC